>NC_065450.1:23961004-26361004 GCF_917563875.1 Diabrotica virgifera virgifera
GGAAATCAAATTTCAATTATTCGTGTGAAAAGTAAAAAAACAAGTAAATAGACGGAAAAGAGCCAGCGTTTTAGTTATGTCAATCCGAAGTAGTGGGAATATATAGCTATTCGTATGTGAAAATAGAATTGTTGTTTTTACTATTTTCCTTACAATTTTAAAATCACCTTTGAACATTTCTTGAATTTCAAATATTTCAAAACCAAAATTAGCCATACTGATCCAGTCTTTCTCGAACTGTTATAAAGAAATAAAATGACGTTTGTTAAATCCCATTTAGTTTTTACATATAGATTAAATTACTGACAACTGTAAAGGTGGAGTCTTATAGAAAAGCTTAATAAATTATGATTGGAAAAATAAGAGTAATTCATCAAGATAAAAAACATCCTATCACTTAGGTTGGAGCAAACAATACACTTTCACAAAATTGGAATTGGAATCGGTTCAGTAATTTAGGATATTAGCGTGGAGAAACATTGTGCCACTAGATTTTTATATAAAGGGTGAAACCAACTTATGAAGTAAAATTATTTCTGCAGTTGTTTTAAAAAAAATTATAGGCTGATCATAAACTTTAGTATGAGTCGGTTCGCTAATATGACACACAAATGTAGTAATTTTAGTATTTTTTGGGAAGTTAGTTACATTTTGGCAGACTAGACGTGGTTGGAAATTACTAATTACTACACAACCAAACACACGTGCTCATAGCCAATAATATTAATAATATACGGACATAAATGTTACGCCATCCTTGTGGGATCGCATGATATAATGAAACCGAAGATATCACACCACGCAGCTCCTGTCAAATGTCAAGTGACGTCAATAAGTGGCGATCCCTACATTTTTGTCCTTTGTCATTTGTTGTTGTTTGTTTCTGCTAATGTTTCTGAGTTTCTGCTATTTAAATACAGGTTAAACATTTGGAAAAACTGGTTGTCAGAAACGAGTTCAATTGCCTCTACAATACCTCCTTATAGAAAATAGTTCTAAAAATGACCATGATTATACATATAGCTATTTCTCAATTAGAATAAAATGAGATCGATATTGAAATAATCTCACAGAATGGTAAAAGAATCGGTAGATATGGAAACAGGAAGATATAACCTAAGAAATTGTGATCAAACTAAAAAGTCTTCACACAAATTTCCACTGCAGAACAAGTTAGAGATGTGATGACCAAACCTCTAACGAAAATAAGATTCCACATCCTCTCAAAGACGGGACTGATGTAGATGCGAAAACCCTTTTTAATAACGGAAAGTATTGAAATTTAGTAGGTAATAATAAGGTTTTTCTCATTGTATTCAGTGAATGTCGTAATTACGTTTTTCACTATTATACGAAATTATACGAAAATATCACTATTTTAAGTGCACATAATTTGCCTATTTTATCTTTAATAAATCCATAATTCATAAAAGTTTATATCCATTACTTTATCACTACGTTTCGTAAAAAGAAAGTTAACAAAAATAATCCGTAATTTTGTTACCAGAATGCTTCCACTCTTCATGTTATCCATGCGTTTTTTCAAATTGGCGCCGCTAACTAGTCACGTATTGACGTCATGCGCAGAACCGAACGAATTTAAAACACTTTGGTGCCATATCTCCTAAATTTATTGTATCATCGTGGGATCAGTAGTCACCAGATGGACCGCAGACGTTCGGATACAATTAGCGTCTCTTTGCAAAGACAATGACGTTGACTTTGCAGAAGTAACAAGACACTTACTCAACACACACACTACACACGACACTAGGTACCTAACTGCAGAAATTCACTGTACCTACCATACCAATGGCCATTATTGTCGAGGCATTAGCTAAATAAAAAAAAATCTTACGCTACTCAATAATTATTTATTTACATCTGAATATAATGTAGAGATAACAAATGAGAAAATTATTTGTTGTACAAAATAAAAATATTTTGTGGAAATAAATTCCCCAAAATTGTATGAGTTTAGTATCCACTTCCACTATTTCCAATAATAATTCTTATTTTTTAATGAATGAGTAAGTTTATTTCAGCTGTTACTAGTGAGAGATAGGAATTATTGTGTTGTATGTTTCCTATTCTGAATCTCTCAAAATGAATCTCAGTTAAGCGAACCGAACTTAACTAATGTATTTAAGAAATACTGTATGCATAATACATATCGACTGTCCAGAGAATATCTTACATTAAAAATAAATTTATTCAATCTTATTTCAATTGTAACAAACACCAACTATTATGAATACTTAATAATAGGATTAGAGTCTGGAGCCAAACTTTTCTCTATAAAGAAGTTCGAAAGAAAAAGCCAAAGTGTATCAAAACTAAGTTTTTCAGAATTTGTATGTAAATAGGAAAAGTTATGTCGACGCTAGAAGGCGCGACATCTCATTTAAACATAAATTGGGATTAAAAAGTTAATGCGGCGTTCCTTTTATATATTTTTAAATAACTGCATCCAAACTGGGCCCTCATTTGCATGCCATTAAAAGATAATTATACGGTGCGTTACTAAAGCGTGGGAACTAATATATTTCTTTAGTTTTCTATAACTAACATGAATAATTTTCACCTCTTGTCAGTCACACTTTATTTCAAAGGGTAAACTATTTCTTTCCCGCTCTTGGACGTCCAATTTTTTATATTTTTTACGGCAAAATTGTTTAAACCTTTGATGTTTCTAAGAACGTAGGCATAAGTAAAAAAAGACGATTTTAGAGGAGAGGCATTTTAAAATTTTATAGACATGATTATGGGTAAAACTCCGAATAAGTTGTTATTTTACAGGAATTACCTATAAAATTTTGTTAGAAATATAGGTATCTAAATACAAACTGTGGTAAGTAAGTAAATTTATGAAGTGTTAAAATGGTTAAATTTGATTATTTTGTTACCCCTATTAGATTTGAGTCTTTCTTCGTGAGAAATAGGGGAGCGAAATGTGCTAAATGTTCAGTCACTCGAGCGCTTTGGGGACCTATTGGGTTGTGAAGAGTAGGTCCTAAAACCAAAAAAAGTTAAGTAAAATTTTCCATTTAAGTGAGGACTTTCCATTATAATTCAATTTTCCATTTCCAACAATCGTTTTTTAGATTATAGCGCCATCTGTTCATAATTCGAAAAAATGTTTCGAATAAAAGTTGCGTATTTTTACGTAAAGAATCCAAATCTGGAATAAAAATTTTGGGGCTCATATTCAAGATTTTAAAGTAACCCCCACCCTACCTCCGTGGGGGGTCGTGTTTGGTACCATTCGATAGATTTTCCAAACATATTGATTAAGTCTATTTTGCAGTTTTTCGATCTAATGTTTATTTTTCAAAATATCGCGGGATTTGTATTTAAAATTTTAAATTTACTTCCCACCCCTCTCCGTGGGGAGTCATGTTTGGTATCGTTCGATAGATTTTTGAAAAGTATTAAGCACGTATTTTTTAGTTTTTCGGTCTAACGTTTATTTCGCAAATTATTCGCTTTTTTGTGAAACTATTTAACTCGCCCATTTCCTTATACACTGTTTTGTATGTCCTTAACTTACCTCATCTTAATCTGATAATTTCGAGTATCTTTAAGGGTAGATTTTTTTCCCAAGTAGTGGATTCATCCTATAAATCAAAGCAGAGAATACACGGGAACATAATATTACTCTTTTTGAAGAACTAAGGCGTGATGGTGGTAAGTTGATGGTAGTAAGATCTCCAAGAGAAGTTCAAAAATAAAATCCCACATCAGAATATTAAAATGAGAGAAACTATATTTCTTCACGAGAAAGGCCCACCATAATATCTATAATTTCACCGATTGGAATTGCCGGTAATAACTCAATGAGTGTGCAAGCGTGTATTTAGTCACGGTCGTCGCTACACGGTACTGTCGGCGATGTATTGGCAGTGGCCGGTAGTGATGTTGATTATAGTTACTTTCGAGTATTCGTTACAAATCGTTACTTTTGTATAAAGTAATCATTTAAAGTATTCGTTACTTTGATTACTTTGGTTACTTTTATATTTGAGTACCGGTAATAATATCGAGAATCGCATTTCTCAGTGCATATTTTGTATTAGTATTAGTAGGATACTGTGATTGCTATGATTACTCTTATTTGAGTACCGGTAATAATATCGAGAATCGCATTTCTCAGTGCATATTTTGTATTAGTATTAGTAGGATACTGTGATTGCTATGATTACTCTTATTTGAGTACCGATAATCATATCGAGAATCGCATTTCTCAGTATTTCGTATGAGTATAAGATCCGACATAACGACCTTCACCGATCCATTTAATGGATAGAAATTAAATGATATGTAGAGTAGAGTAGAGTAGAGTATTTATTGGTAATAATGTACAAATGTACTTTTACAGGTCAGCAATAATTAAAATTGTCTAAAATTACATTAAAAGTTGACAGTACTTCAGTAAAAAAAAACCTATTACTAAAATTTAAAAACTAAACACTAATTAAATTACAGGACAAAACAAAATTTAGATCTGAAGTACTCCTCAAATGAGTAGAAAGCACCCATCAGAAGATAATTTTTAATTTGTCTCTTAAATTGGTTAAAATCAAGACTTTTAATAGATATTGGTATACAGTTATAAAATTTCAATGCTAGGTATCTGGTTCCATTTCTGGTCCTCTCAAGTCGACTGAAGTCTGGTACAAGGGCATCATGATTTCTAGTCTGATAAGTATGCTGTTGTGTTTTATACAGATCTACATTTTGATGAACATACAACAGGCACTGCATAATGTACACAGAAGGTAGTGTGAGAATCCTCAGGTTTCTGAAAGACTGCCTACAATCGTCCCGATAACCCTGACCTGTGATTATGCGAATACACTTTCTCTGCTGACCAAACACCTTATCTATATGGCAAGAGTGTCCCCAGGAAAGGATTGCGTAAGTTAGTCGTGAGTGAAAGTTGCTGTGATATGATGTAAGAAGGGTTTGAAGGGAGGTAACCTTAGATAGGTTTCTAAATAAAAAGAGTTGGCTTGAGAGCTTTTGGGAAAGTTTCAGTATGTGCCGTTCCCAAGTGAGTCCCTGATCAAGATAAACACCAAGAAATTTAGCTTCCTGTGAACAATCTGTTAAAATGGGATGTGTAATGGTGTTATGTCTTAGGGTAAAGTTCACTGTTTGTGATTTTGAGTTATTGAGAGAGAGACGATTTGCCAAAAACCATTGGAACAAATTGCTCTCTGTGGTCTCAAGATCAATATCACTGATTTGGGAAGGGTGGTAACTTTGATAGCATGTAGTATCATCAGCAAATAGGACTGTGCTTACCGGGCCCTCTTGTGAAAATCCCAAGTCATTTATATAAATGAGAAATAATATTGGACCTAGAACTGACCCTTGAGGCACTCCATACATCAAAGGTTTTTATCAGATTTAAGCTGGTTAAAAAACACATATTGAAATCTATCTGATAGATAAGACTCAATCAATTGAATAGACATAGGATGAAAATTATAGGCATGTAATTTTTTAAGAAGAATACTATGAGTGACACAATCAAAAGCTTTAGTAAGATCAAGGAACGAGGCAAGGGTATCAAGAAAGTTTTCAAATCCTTCCAAAATACTGCCTGTAAAATGATCGATAGCAAGTGTTGTTGTTTTGTTTTTTCTAAATCCAAATTGCTGCACTGCAAAAAGCCGATTAGATTCAAAATAGTCATTGATCTGCTTCTTTAGGATTCTCTCAAACACTTTGGAAAGAATTGGCAAAAGAGAAATTGGACGAAAGTTACTATGATCATCAGCCGAACCTTTACGTTTAAAGAGAGGTATGACTTTCGCAGTTTTAAACACTGAAGGAAAAATGCAGGATGAAATTGAGTAGTTTATTAGTTTAGTTAAAGGTAAGCTAATGTTGTGTTTAATTGCCTTGATTATTTTTGTGTTCATTCCATCCGGGTCCTTGCTCTGGCTATTTTTTAATTCTTCAATTGCTTTTACAACTTCCTCCAAATTTGTTGGCTCAAATCTGAAGGAGCAATGATTAGAGGCGAATGAAGGAGCATGTGGTATAAAACTAAGGTATGTATTGAATGATTGGTCAGTATGATTAAGTGTATTTATTACATGTTCAGCAATACCACAGAAGAAATCATTAAAACTATTTGCATTGAGTGATGAATTTTTTATTGGTAAATTCTTACATCTTGAGTTTATTAGGGACCACATAGCCTGTTGACGGTTGTTAGAGTTTAATATAAAATCATCATTAGATTTAATCTTTGCCTTATGTATAGCATGTCTGTATTTTTTCCTATATTCTGAGAGTGTTTTCTTTGTCACTAAAACGGGGTCACTTTTATTTAAAGATGTCAAAAATTGTAGTTTCTCCCTCATAAGTTTCAAATCATCATTAAACCAAGAATTTTTTTTACATTGTTTACCTTGCTCAACAAGCCTAGATTTTTCAGGAAAAGACAGATTTATTGCCTGCGTTAAAATATCGATAAACATTTTAAACCTTGAGTCCACATCAATACGTTCATTATCAATAAATTCAAAATTTTGTAAGCAAAGATTGTTATTTAAAGAGGCCAGTCCCATCTCTGTAATGGGCCTGTAGCTTATTCTAGATTTAGAAGTAGTTTGGGACACTTCACATTTAAACAATATGCCTTTGTGGTCTGAAGTGTGTGAAAGATCAACAGCTTCGGATTGCAACATGGTACTATGGTACTATTAATATTTGTTAATATGTTATCAAGACATCTATTATAACGGGTGTTAAATTTTATTGATTTTTTGAGGTTATAGGATCTAAAGAAATTGCACAGATCCAGGGCTGCAATATCCCTTTCATTGAAGTGCACATTGAAATCCCCTGTTATAATAAGAGGTTTATTTGTATTTAACTTTTTGAAAACTTTTGACATTGTATTGAAGAATTGATTTAAATCACCATCTGGGGTACGATACACAGTGACAAGTTGAATATCAAATTTTACCAAATGTACACCTGTTATTTCACAATGTTTTTCAAGAGACAAACTTTCAAGATTTAATGAAACAGAATCAAAGGTTTCTTTAATATATATACTTACATCCCCATGGAGCCCACAGTCCTTGCAAAGCCAGAAATCATTCTGTAGTTCTTAATTTTAATTGAAAATAGTTCCTCAGATACTAGCCAGTGTTCATTTATACATAAGCAATCTGCTGATACTTCATTGAGGAGGACCTTCAGATCTAAGAAGGAGGTACGCAAACATTGTATATTACAGTGTAAAATAGTTTTTTGTGCTTTCTTAAAATTTCCTAAAATACCTTTATTATTATTATTATTATGTACAGGAACATTTACTGCACCACGGTTTTCTTCAGCGGATTCACTGAGGATCGAGGGCGTTGAACATGGAGAAAATGGTTTATGTTAGTTCCCAGTGGCCATAAATCAGATGACATTATGGCATCATTGTTTATCTCAGGAACTCCTACCTTAAAAGAGCTATATAGGTGGTTCTTTTTGGTAACCATCTTCTCACACACACAGTCCTGGTCAAGCTCATATTTTTTGAGGAAGTTGAAAACATCAGTTGCTTCAGTTTCAGGAGTAAAACCTGATATAAATACCCATGATTTAATTGGAGTAGGTGCTACAACCTTTAGTAGGTTATCAGTGTTAATGCCTTTCTTGGGACTTGGTCTTCTGTTTTGTTTTCTTTTTTTATATGACACCAGTTTGAAACCATCATTTTCAGTCACTTCCTCTTGGATGACGGGAAGGATTTGTAACTCAGAAGAGAGTTGTGAGTTTAGATTGGAATCATTGGCAATGTGGCTTTGATCTTGCCAAGTATTGTGATGCAATTGCGATTTTTGTTGTTTTTGATGTTGACTGACAGTGACATTTTTGACGACTTTGACGTTGTCATCTTTCACTCCTTCCACTGCAGTTTGCGAAACTGTCGGTAATACGGTGTTGCCAATGTCAACAAAATTTCCTGTTAGCTTTTTAGGGGATGGCTTTGATGGCTTTCTAACCTCACTTCTTGCGATGTCCAGTTTTTCTAGAAGAATTACCTGATTTTTGTTCAGCAAATCGTTGTTTTCCAACAATAGCTTATTTTTTTCCTCCAGAAGTTTGATGATAATTTCATACAGACCCTTCTCTGTCTCCCAAAAGTCGACACACCCATAAGCCGGAATGTGACGACAAGCTGCAGTCTTCTGAGTGGCTGCCTGAATTAAGCAGGATGAATTGAACGATTTTTCACATTTCCCGCATTGCACTGTGCAAGTTGAACTTTTCTTACAATGAAAACAGTAAATTTTCAACTTTTCGTCATGTTTTTCGCGTTGTTTTACAGACGCACTCGCCAAAACATTCCGACCGTCGGCCATCTTGGAGATTACCATGTAATTGTTCTGTCATTGGTGCTCCACAATATCAGTAATATCGAGTAATCTGTTTCATCAATTAAGTGCCAAAAACAAACCCTGGAAACTCTAGCAGTAACCCTGGGCACCCATGTTCTTCGGAGGTCGCTTCTGATTGCAAATTCGTGTTCAGTGACCAAAAAACCACGAAATAAGAAAATCTGGCCCTTAATATACTGATTTTAACATGTTTATGCATTTTTCGATGCGTTTTGTACACTTTAAAATGTAATAATGCATTTCTATTTTTATATTGTAGATTTTTTTTCAGACGTCATCCTAATCCTAAATACAATGCAAAAAGTTACAAGTCTTAATGTACCTACTATATTTAAGAATATATCTATTTCTGTGTTTTTAGTGTTAAACGTCCTGGTCTAATAAAAACAATACCATACCTATATGTAAAATTAAAGTTGATGATCATAGCCTAGAAATATTATCATTTCTACATATTTTCCGGTCAATCTAAGCTATTTTTTCGAGGCCTGATAAGAATAGTGTATTTATTATTAAAATCTAATGTGTTGCATTTTTATTTTCAAAAGAACTAACATTTGTGAATTATCTACCTCGACAAATCGTATAGACATCTGTTTCTGGGTGCATGCTTTGTTAAATGATATACTTTCCTCTGTTTCAGCTACTTCTCAGCACCCTGTAATCCTGTAAAACTCTTCGTAGCCTTCGCCCTTCGTAGATAAAACTTTAGTTAACTGTAACTGTACTGATACTGAACACTCGTGGAATACCGGTCCGACTACGACATCAACCGAGTAGATACAATACTCAAAATCAACTCGCTTTGATACCATTGGTAGACAGTAACGAAGTCTTCTTCTTCTTCTTCTTCTTTTTATATAGACATTACTCTGTCTGTTTTTCAATGTGCCTCCAGTAAGTTGTCATTCCATCTTTTTCGTGGTCTTCCCACTGATCGTCTTCCTATTGGGGAACCGTCTCTCGCCGTCCTATTTGTTGTCATTCGGCTTATGTGGTCGTTCCATTCTACTCTTCTGCTTTTCACCCAGTTATTAATGTTGTCCACCTTGCATCTCCTGCGTATATCTCCACTTCTAACTCTATCCAACATCGTCTTACCATCGATTTTTCGCAATTTTTTCATATCTGCTGTTTCTAGCATTATTTTTGTCCTTTCTGTATCAGGTCGTGTTTCTGCCGCGTATGTCATTATTGGTCTGACGACTGTTTTGTAAATTCTGCCTTTCACTTCTTTTTCGATGTTTTTATTTCTCCATATTTTTTCATTCAGGCAACCTGCGGCTCTGTTTGCTTTATTCACCTGATCTTCCACTTCTATTTCGAGCTTTCCGTAGCTGCGTAGTGTGATGCCTAGATATTTAAACTCCATGACTTGTTCTATTATTTGACCCTCCAGCTCTAATTTACAGCTTATTAGATCTGCTGTTATAACCATGCATTTGTCTTTTTTGGGGAAATTAACATGTTAAAATTTCTAGCGGTTATATTAAATTCGTGCAGCATACGTTGTAAATCATCGTCACTTTGAGAGATTAGTATTGCGTCGTCTGCATAGCAGATTATTTTAAGTTGTTTTTCTCCCATTTGGTATCCTTTTTTTGGTCTTACTTTTTTATTATTTCGTCCATGATCAGGTTGAACAACAGAGGACTCAGGGAATCTCCATGTCTTATCCCATTGCCAGCTTCAATTGGGTCAGTTATTTCTTCATCGAAGTAACGAAGTAATCAGAGTAATCAAAGTAACAATTTACCTCTCTGTATAGTAATCGTTACTTTCGGTATTCGTGGTATTCGTAAGTAACGAGTACTTTGTAACGAATAGTTACTTTTTCAACATCACTAGTGACCGGCTACTCACTGTCATTTTACTGTTTCGATACTGGTCATATACCGATCAGCGGTTGGCGTGTGTGTCAGGCCCCGTTCTCATATGGTTCACTATTAGAATTTAGACGACCGGTATAAAATATACCCTCCAAAATCGGTGTGGGTGTAATTAACCTTAGATAAACGGCCACGATGACTTGAGTTGAAAGGATTATTCATGAATTTTATAGAAATAACGCATTATGATATAAATTGGAATGCTGCTGTTAGTAGGGTTAGTTAATACGATAATCTCGAAATTCAAACCTCTAAATAAATAGGCGTATACAGAGTGACTCATTAAGAATATCCATTCCCGCAGTTGTAGATTCTAGACCTCAAAATATTAAGATATAACGCAAATCACTTAAAATGTGGCTCGTTAGTGGTTTACAGGATGTTTTATTTAAAAATTTAATAATTATTTTTAATCAGTGCTTTAAAACTATTTGACATATCTTTGACATACTTGGATATGTCGTTATGTCGACTTCATTTTCAACTTCAAATATCTCGAAAAGTAACAACTTTGTCGTTACGAATAAAGAGTATATTATTTACCTACAAAGTACTGGAGAACCTAAATATTGTGCTAACATAGCAGACTCGCCAGTGGCGTAGAATTTGAGAAGGGTAAACCATCTACTGCCCCCTTTCGTGTGCCTCTGGTAGTAGCTAGAAACGTTTTTTATTATAATTAATAGGGTGTACGGTAACTATACTTTCTGCAAAGGATGACAAGAAAATGTCAAATAGGTTTAAAGTGCTGAGTAAGAATGGTTATTAAATTTTTAATAAAAACACCCTGTAACTTAGTAAAGAGCCACATTTTATTTAAGTGATTTGAGTTAAATTTTAATATTTTGAGGTCTAATCTCTACAACTCAGAGATTGTACATTCATAAATCACCCTGTATAAATTCGAACCGTTAATTTTATTTAAAACGCTCTTAAATACGCACACAAAACTAATGGAACAATATAAAAAAACATTTCTATATTGAAAAACAGATCTAATGATGGAGGGGTTGTGATTACAGACGAACAGACAGACAAGTATAATTCAAGGTTGTAAAATGGGTGAAAACAAAAATCAGTTTTAACGAAATTTGACGAACAGGTCTAATACAAAACAATGAAGCAGCGCAATAATTTAGTTACCTCACAAATGAACGTGTTTATTAAAATTAAAAAAAAAACACTGCCAGTCTCAGTCAGCGTAACTGTTGTCCTATATCACGAGCTCTAAATTCCCGTCCCAAAGCTTACGCGCCGGGCTGATATAACGATTACAGAAATCAGACAGAATAGTCAAGAGGATGAACCGAACGATGGGTAAACACTTGTTCAACGATATATCCGAACATCTGATAGGTATATTGAGACAAGCACCTTCATTTATTCCTAATGGCCTACCGCTCGGCCGTGAATGAAACTGCAGGCCAGACCCCATCCTGCCTGATGTTCGTGAAGTTCGTTTGCCCTAATACCTATAGTTTTGCTGCAGATCTTTCGAGGAACATATTGCAAGCGAATAATATGTCGATCGCGTCAAGTTAAGAACAGCATTCATGAAATTGCCCGATAACACATCTAGATAGCCAGTGCTGGGATGAAAGATCAATAAAATTATCGGTGCAAGAATGAAAGCTTTGAAGTAGGTGATCTTGTCTGTTTTATAATCAGCAACATCGTCGAGGCTTGTCTCCCAAAGTACAAAGACTATGAATCAAAAGTTGTTTATCTAAATCCTCTTGCACCATACGCTGGCTCAAATGAAATGGTAAAAGCACGAGTCCTCCAACCTGAGACGAAAGATGAAGGAGAGGCAAATTTTATTGAATTTATGTCAAATTACGCAAAAAAAAAGAGTGCTAGATTCGACGTTACCACGGAAGTTCATTAAGATCTTTTTAGTGTTTCAGAAAACGTCTCTTTAGCCCACTATATTGCCCAAGACCTCGAGATGACCAAAGTAATCTTGTCCGTATTCAACAGGAAGTTCGGTCGGTTGGAAGAGTCAAGAAATCAGCCACCTAAATTTGGAAAAGTAGGTACTACGATAAGAAGATGATCCTCGATCTTTGCTGTATATGGTGACCAGGAACTCAGATAAGGCAAGCTAGGAGAACATATTATGTGCTCTAATTGATTTGAAGAAAATCGTTTGTAGTTATGACATCAAAAATTTTGCTTTACCAAAGATATGCCACGCACTAGAAAATCTGGATCGGAAAATGGTGAGACGCATACTTGAAGTGATCTTCCATACGAATGAAATAGGCGTACGAATTATCGTATGTTGTATCAACCCGAAGAGGTCGTGACCTTCAAAGACAGTAGACTGTTATTTTTTCTTCGGGTGTATATACAGACCTGGAGCGCCCTGTAGATTCCGTCATCCAGGGCTTAGAGTTTCTGATTGGGACGCTTAGATCTAAGATGGGAGCAGTGCAACAAATAAGGTTATTTCAGACCTACTTCGAATACCGGTTCAAACTTAGCTTACTATAGATAGAGTCTAGAGAGTTCCGCCGACAAACAGCCGACGCGCGACGTACGAGAAGCGGCCACGACATGCGACGACTAGAGATGAGCGGATTATTCGTGAATTTTCTAGAAAGAACGTATTATAATATAAATTGGAATGCTGTTGGTAGTAGGGCTAGTTAATACGATAATATTAAACTGTTTACCTGTAAATGAATAGTTGTATATAAATTCGAACCATTAGTTTGATTTAAAACTAGCTAGAATGCGCATATTATAACAAATGTATGAAGTATAAAAAAATTATTTCTAGATTGAAAAATTATCTAAAATACAGAAAATATAAATTTTTAACAAAATTTCTCCAACAGGCAAATGATGGAGGAGTTGTGTTTACAGACGCACAAACAGGCAAAAATGGGTGAAAACAAAAATCAGTTTTTAATGAAATTTGACGAACAAGTCTAATACAAAACAATGAAGCAGAGCAATAATTTGGTTACATCACAAATGAAAGTGTTTCATAAAATTAAAAAAAAGCGCTGCCACTCTCATTCAGTGTAACTGTTGTCCTATATCACGAGCTCTAAATTCCCGTCCCAAAGCTTACGCGCCGGGCTGATATAACGATTAGAGAAATCAGACAGAATAGTCAAGCGGATGAACCGAACGATGGGTAAACACTTGTTCAACGATATATCCGAACATCTGATAGGTATATTGAGACAAGCACCTTCATTTATTCCTAATGGCCTACCGCTCGGCCGTGAATGAAACTGCAGGCCAGACCCCATCCTGCCTGATGTTCGTGAAGTTCGTTTGCCCTAATACCTATAGTTTTGCTGCAGATCTTTCGAGGAACATATTGCAAGCGAATAATATGTCGATTGCGTCAAGTTAAGAATAGCATTCATGAAATTTCCCGATAACACATCTAGATAGCCAGTGATGGGATGAAAGATCAATATGATTCTCGGTGCAAGAATGAACGCTTTGAAGTAGGTGATCTTGTCTGGTTTATAATCAGAAACATCGTCAAGGCTTGTCTCCCAAAGTACAAAGATTATGGGTCCGTATGAAATTAAGAGGAGAATAAATGATGTCATATACTGAATTAAGAAGTACCTAAACCAAAAGTTGTTTATCTAAATCCTCTTGCACCATACGCTGGCTCAAATGAAATGATAGAAGCACGTGTCCTCCAACCTGAGACGAAAGATGTAGGAGAGAAAAATTTTATTGAATGTATGTCAAATTACGCAAAAAGAAAGAGTGCTAGATTCGACGTTACCACGGAAGTTCATTAAGATCTTTTTAGTGTTTCAGAAAACGTCTCTTTAGCCCACTATATTGCCCAAGACCTCGAGATGACCAAAGTAATCTTGTCCGTATTTAACAGAAAGTTCGGTCGGTTGGAAGAGTCAAGAAATCAGCCACCTAAATTTGGAAAAGTAGGTATTACGATAAGAAGATGGTCCTCGATCTTTGCTGTATATGGTGACCAGGAACTCAGATAAGGCAAGCTAGGGGAACATATGATGTGCTCTAATTGATTTGAAGAAAATCGTTTGTAGTTATGACATCAAAAATTTAGAATATGCCACGCACTAGAAAATCTGGATTGGAAAATGGTGAGACGCATACTTGAAGTGATCTTCCATACGAATAAAATAGGCGTACGAATTATCGTATGTTGTATCAACCCGAAGAGGTCATGCCCTTCAAAGACAGTAGACTGTTATTTTTTCTTCGGGTGTATATACAGACCTGGGGCGCCCTGTAGATTCCGTCATCAAGGGCTTAGAGTTTCTGATTGGGACGCTTAGATCTAAGATGGGAGCAGTGCAACAAATAAGGTTATTTCAGACCTACTTCGAATACCGGTTCCAACTTAGCTTACTATAGCTAAAGTCTAGAGAGTTCCGCCGACAAACAGCCGACGTACGAGAAGCGGCCACGACATGCGACGACTAGAGGTGAGCGGATTATTCGTGAATTTTCTATAAAGAACGTATTATAATATAAATTGGAATGCTGTTGGTAGTAGGGCTAGTTAATACGATAATATCGAACTGTTTACCTGTAAATGAATAGTTATATATAAATTCGAACCATTAGTTTGATTTAAAACTAACTAGAATACGCATATTATAACAAATGTATGAAGTATAAAAAAATTATTTCTAGATTGAAAAACTATCTAAAATACAGAAAATATAAATTTTTCACAAAATTTGTCCAACAGGCATAATGATGGAGGAGTTGTGTTTACAGACGCACAAACAGGCAAAAATGGGTGAAAACAAAAATCAGTTTTTAATGAAATTTGACGAACAAGTCTAATACAAAACAATGAAGCAGAGCAATAATTTAGTTACAACACAAATGAACGTGTTTCATAAAATTAAAAAAAAAAGCGCTGCCACTCTCAGTCAGTGTAACTGTTGTCCTATATCACGAGCTCTAAATTCCCGTCCCTGAGCTTACGCGCCGAGCTGATATAACGATTAGAGAAATCAGAGAGGGATCAAAATTGTTTGCATTTAAATAAAATTGTATACAATTTTAAATCCTGGTGGCCTTCAGAACTTTACTTATCTGACAGGCCAGTTTAACGGGATTTTGAAATTTGTGTTTAAAACGGCTTCGGGTGAGGTGTTCCTGGATTTTTTGTTAGGTTTATTTGCGAAATAATTTGAAGAAATACTGGTTCCCGTAATACACTGCTTTTTAGAATCTTTATTAGATTATGTGAATGTAATATATTGTTTGATAATATATATATATATATATATATATATACTCCAGTATGGAACGAATAGAGTATTTTAGGCAAAATTAAAGGGCCATCGAAAATATCAAAAAAGCCTTACTTAGATAATCAGTTGTCCTTCTTTTAGATGGTTGATTTTAACAATAGATTTGTTGTTATAGTCGGAGAGATAGAAGCGGATTTTGTGCGTGATAAGTAATATGGAAAAACTATATGGGGATATGTTGAACTAGTTGTGTACATTACTTTCCCCAACGGCCGGAAACCAGAGTGGGGGCCGAGGGTAGATATAAGGGGTCAAAGTCGCGGTTTTTATTATTTTTTTTGTGACGCTCTTGATAGAGATGGTGCACCAAAATTTTTGAAATAAGTAGGTCATGATGTAACAAATTAAAATCTCCAGGGGCGGAACGCTGCGTGGTCGACAAAGGGGTGTGGGAAGGGGTGAATATAAAAATTATAATTGGGTTTTTTGTGATGTTCCTAATCGAGATAGTTCACCAAAATTTGGGAATACGTAGACCATGTCCTAACCTAAAAAAATCCCCAAAGCCGGAAACCAGAGTGGGGGACGAGGGTAGTTATAAGGGGTCAAAATCGCGGTTTTTATTATTTTTTTCTGACGCTCATGATCGAGATAGTGCATCAAAATTCGGGAATAAGTAGGTTATGACGTAACTAAGTAAAATCTCCAGGGGTGGAACGCAGCGTGGCCAACAAAGGGGTGGGGCAGGGGTGAATATAAAAAATTTAAGGGGTTTTTTTGCGACGTTCGTGATGGAGATTGTGCACCAAAATTTGGGAATACGTAGATTATGACCTAACTAAGTAAAATCCCCAAAGCCGGATACCAGAGTGGGGACGAGGGTAGTTATAAGGGGTCAAAGTCGCGGGTTTTATTATTTTTTTTTTTCTGACGCTCATGATCCAGATTGTGCATCAAAATTTGGGAATAAGTAAACCATGACGTAACTAATTAAAATCTCCAGGGGCGGAACGCTGCGTGGCCGACAAAGGGGTGGAGACAGGGGTGAATATAAAAATTATAAAGGTTTATTTGTGACGTTTCTGATCCCGATAGTGCACCAAAATTTGGGAATAAGTAGATCATGACATAACTAAGTAAAATCCCAGAGCCGGAAACCAGAGTAGGGGACGAAGGTAGTTATACGGGGTCAAAGTCGCGGTTTTTATTATTTTTTTTTTGTGACGCTCATGATCCAGATTGTGCATCAAAATTTGGGAATAAGTAAACCATGACGTAACTAATTAAAATCTCCAGGGGCGGAACGCTGCGTGGCCGACAAAGGAGTGGAGACAGGGGTGAATATAAAAACTATAAAGGTTTATTTGTGACGTTTCTGATCCCGATAGTGCACCAAAATTTGGGAATAAGTAGATCGTGACATAACTAAGTAAAATCCCAGAGCCGGAAACCAGAGTGGGGGACGAAGGTAGTTATACGGGGTCAAAGTCGCGGTTTTTATTATTTTTTTTTTGTGACGCTCATGATCGAGATAGTACATCAAAATTTGGAAATAAGTAGGTCATGACGTAACTAAGTAAAATCCCTAGGGGTGGAATGATGCGTGGCCGAAAAAGGGGTGAAGCAGGGGTGAATATAAAAAATATAAGGGGTTTTTTGCGACGTTCGTGATGGAGATAGTGCACCAAAATTTGGGAATAAGTAGACCATGACATAGCTAAGTAAAATCTTCAGAGCCGGAAACCAGAGTGGGACACGAGGGTAGTTATAAGGGGTAAAAGTCGCGAATTTAATTTTTTTGGGACGCTCATGGTGGACATAGTGCACCAAAATTTGGGAGAAGGTAGGTCATGACGCAACAAAGTAAAATCTCCATGGGCGAAACGCTGCTTGGGGTACAAAGGGGTGGTAGGCAGGGGGGCGTATAAAATATAAGGGGTTTTTTGCCGTTCGTGATCGAGATAAGTAGATCATGATATTACCAAGTAAAATCTCCAGGTGCGGAACGCTGCGTGGGGGACAAATGTTGTGATGCGTCACAAAAAACAATACAAACTGCGACTTCGCCCTCTTAAAACCAGCCTCTTCCCCAACTCTGGTTTCCGCCCCTGGAGATTTTGCTTAGTTACTTCATGATCTACTTAATCAAAAATGTTGGTTCACTATCTCGAATGTGAACGTCACAAAAAATCCCTTATAATTTTTATATTCACCCCTGTCCCCACACCTTTGTCGGCCGCGCAACGTTCCGCCCCAGGAGATTTTACTTAGTTACACCATGACCTATTTATTACCAAATCTTGGTTCACTATCTCGATCATGAGGGTCACAAAAAAAAATAAAAACCGCGACTTTGACCCCCTATATATATCCTCGTCCCCCACTCTGGTTTCCGCCTCTGAAGATTTTACTTAGTTATGTCATGGTCCACTTTTTCCCAAATTTTGGTGCACTATCCCCATCACGGACGTCGCAAAAAAAAACCTTATATTTTTTATATTCATCCCTGCCCCACCCCTTTGTCTGCCACGCAGCATTCCACCCCTGAAGATTTTACTTAGTTACGTCATGACTAACTTATTCCCAAAGTTTGGTGCACTATCTCGATCATGAGCGTCACAAAAAAAATAATGGAAACCGGGATTTTGACCCCTTATAACTACCCTCCTCCCCCACTCTGGTTTCCGGCTCTGATGATTTAACTTAGTTATGACATGGTCTACTTATTTCCCAATTTTGGTGCACTATCTCGATCAAGAGCGTCACAAAAAAAATAATAAAAACCCCGACTTTGACCCCTTACATCCACCCTCGGTCCCCACTCTGGTTTCCGGCCGTTGGGTAAAGTAATGCACACAACTAGTTCAACATATCCCCATATAGTTTTTCCATATTACTTATCACGCGCAAAATCTGCTCCCAGCTCTTAGACTATTATACAAGATTCACGAATATAGTGACTTCATTATCCGATTGGCATTTTAAAAATGATAATAAAATGATAAAAATGATCCCCCATGATCCCATCTTAGAAACGTTCTATTGTTGAAAATTTGTAAGTTAGCAGGACCTGCTTAAATCCGATCTTAACTAGATCCTAATTATAGAACTAATTTTCTATGTAAATCGGGATATTTCGTATAACTTTCGTACGGTCCTTTAAGTGCGATGTCACATTATGCGGTTAGACCGGATACGGTGGAAACGCTACGGTTCGATGTGATGACGACAACTCACGACTTTGTGAGATTTGTCACACTATGCGTTCCTGTCGCATCTACCGGACATCACCACAACTAGCTGCAGTGAGACGACTAGACCGGAAGCGTGTTACCGGAAACGGTATTTCCGTTACGTGTTCATTTCAAGACAGTGCGGTTTTGAAATAGACACCGAAACGGTAATACATATTTGGTTCCAAGAAGATGTTGATTTAAAAGAGCCAACCTCCGAAATGTGCACGGGTTTGTACCGAAACATGTGCCGTTGGAATGCTACAAACAAGTGCATAGAACTAGGTCTATTCTTTGTAAGTGCTGTTTATATCAACTTGACTTTTAGAATTGTGTTGTTGTGTATTTAAATCAATTTAAACGTAATGGAGTATGTTGCCAGTAGTTTCGGCAAAATCGTAAAAAATGTGAAAAATTTTGTTTTCTTTAACGCCCTGTATCTTGAAAATGGATCGCATTACAAAATTTTTTTATTAAGCAAACCCCAATTTTTTTTCAGTTTTTTATCTGTCCTAGTGACGGTGTTACCTTTCTTTAAACACCATGTATAAAATTGTATCAAAAAGCAAAAAAAAATGCGGTTTTTTATTTTTAAAAGTACGTTTCACCAATTTTAAAAATCTGGAAAAATTCAGGGTAATACATTATACAAAAATACACGTTATAAATTTTTTTCGTGAAAACGAATGTCTTAGTTATTTTTTTATGCACATTTAAAATTTTAAAATCGTCCTTAAATTTAAATTTCCCCCCAAAAATAAAAAAAAAATTCGGACAGAACTTTTTGAAACCTACAACTTTTTTATTTAAAGTTTTTCGCTAGCTCTCGATGCGGCTGAGATGGAAAATAAAAACATAAAAAGCCTAACTAGGCTCTAGGTGGGTCAGGTGACCACTTGGGGGCTAAAAATTTCAGACAGTGAGTTTCTCTGTATGAGCTAAATGGTGGCCTATATAAAATTCGAATCTAGTTTGGGCATTTTTCATTATTTTACCCGGCTAGGCCCTTTTATGAATTTCCAATATTAATAAAAAACTTATTGTTACAGATTTAATTTCGGAACGCAGAAAGGAATCTAAAATATTTCCACACTTTCAACCGATGAGAGTTACATATTGTACGTGACAAAGTTGAACGATTCACAATTCTGGAGCAGTCTGCCACCAGAATTACAACAAATGAAGACAAATCGTGTTGCATCCGACGCAATTAAAAAGTTTGTCAGGACATACTTCCGGTGTAGTAATGGAAAACGGTAGAAAATGGAAAATCCCGCATCTATACGCCAGAGCTTGGAGAATGACGCCAAATATGGAACAATTTAACTGAGTAATTTGGTATGTATACCTTAAGGAGATAGTTTTAGAGTTAGAATTGCACAATGCTTACAAATTACTCTATTATCGAGCGATGTTCTGAAAATGTACTATTTTCGTAACTTACGTGAAGGTTTTAGTATATTTTAGTGGTAATGCTTTACAGTTATAGGCCTGGATCCCGCGTACCAAAAAAAGGTTAATTAATAGCAAGCTGAAAATTTGTTAATAGCTTACCGGTGTCTAGTCGGACAAACTTTGATGTATGGAGACACTGGAACAGGGGAAGTTTTAATTGTGAAACGTGATTATAATTGTGGAACGTATCATCCTGACAAGTTTACAATTGTGAAAACTAGCAGGTTGTTTTTAAGTTTATTCAATATCAACTTTTATATAATACTAGCTGACCCGGCAGACTTCGTACTGCCTCAATAGGTAAAAACGAACTTTATATACAATAAACTTAAAATAAACAAAAGGAATTCGTAATAAATAAACAAAAATGCTCGATGTGGACGAGGTTTTATTATTATTTTTAATTAATTACACATGACGTTTGAAGTAATAAAGTTTAGTTAGAAGTAACAAAATAAAGTTTGCAGTGCAACATTTACAATCTTAAATTTGTTTATTTTACAATGAATATAACAGCTTTATTTTATCTACATCAAACCAACCCTGTATTTATAATCGGATTCGGAGTTTTCCAACTATATAGTTGTTGATTAATCAAAATAAAATTAAATTAAAATTAAATATCATTGAATAAAATGAAATAAAATTAAATAAAAGTTCATAAAATTGAATAAAATCAAATAGAAATAATAAATAAATAAAAATAAAAATTAAATTAAATAAAAGTAAATAGAATCTAATACAAATAAATAAGATAATAAAATGAAATATAATTAAAAAAATAAATGGAATTAAAAATGAAATCAAATAAACGAAAAAAAGTAAAATACTTAAATTAAATAAAATCAAACACAATTAAATAAAATTTTATAATGTGTTGCTTGTTCTTTTCGTGTGCTCAAAAATATTCTCCTGACTGTCGTTAGTCAGAAAAATTCGGTTCAGAGATATTTTTTGATAATTTCGAAAAATTAAAAAATTCATATTTTGCCCAATTTAAGTCCAAAAGTTAAACAGTTGCACTTTTCTTCGATGAAATTTGTTGCTCGTTCTTCTTCTGTCCTCAGAATATTTCTACAGCTTAAGATATTGTATTTCGGACACCGAAATTGCACCGATTGCGCTAGAGATAAAATTTTAGTACGGTTCTGCTCGGAATTCAGCAAGAAGTATACCTACTTAATTTCATATTTTTCACGTCATTATTGTGAGAGTTATGACGTCATACGCAACCCCCTTATGACGTACGGATATGAAATATAGATAACATGCTACTCCGCGTCAGGTCGAATATATCTGCCAAATTTCATAAAAATCGATCAAGTCGTTTCGGAGAAGTATGGCAACAAACACTGCGACCGGAGAATTTTATATACACTGGCGTGCAAAATTAACCGGACACTTTAAAAATGGGCCATTTTTAATGTATCGAATTTCCTAAACCGGTTGTCCGATTTAAGTGATTCTTTAATATATTATAGCCTTATTCTTTAGCAATATCTCTGTAATAGTACTGTTGCTAAACAGTTAAATTTTCATTGTATACCGGGTGTATCAATCAACCTGTGTTTTTTTCTCAAAGTTCGCATCAACCTGTGGAATATTCTAGCATTTATAAAATACTGAAATTAAAATCCAACTATAACTTCATGTCTTCTCAACATTTTGTTTTTCGATTAATTCGCTTATGTTGTGTGTTTTTACATCAGCGTGTTTTTAAATAATAATTGGCAAACTTTAAGGGGTAATTCTGCATAAAAAAATAATGACAGTTTGTTTTATCAACGATATGTCTGCAAATGCTTCATTTCCGAGATAGCGGGTATTGAAAGTTTTCTTACAAACTGACGATTTATTTATTACTTTAAAGCCGGTTGAGGTATGCAAATGAAATTTGGTGGGTTTTAAGAAGTAGTTATTGCACATTTTTTGACATACAATTAAGAATTTAATATTCACCATTGGCGCGCATACGGGTAATATGAGTGCTTATATTACCCGTATGCGCGCCAATGGTGAATATTAAATTCTTACTTGTGTGTCAAAAAATGTGCAATAACTACTTCTTAAAACCTACCAAATTTAATTCGCATATCCCAACTGGTTTTTAAGCAATAAATAAATCGTCAGTTTGTAAGAAAAATTTCAACACCCTCTATCTCAGAAATGAAGCATTTGCGGACATAGGTTTATTAAGCAAACTGTCATTATTTTTTCATGTAGAATTACCCCTTAAAGTTTGTCTCACTTATTTAGAAACACCCTGTATTGATAAAGAACATGGCTAGCTGATAAATTTCCTTATTTTTTTATGGTCCTACTTAAGTGAATGAATCAAAAAACAGAATTTTGAGAAAACATAAGGCTATAGTTGGGTTTTAATTTGAGTATTTTATAAATGCTAGACTATTCCACAGGGTGATGCGAAGTTTAAGAAAAAAACACAGTTTCATTGGTATACCCGGTATGCAATGAAAATTTACCTGTTTAGCCACAATATTATTACAGCGATATTGACAAAGAATAAGGTTATCACATATTAAAAAATCACTTAAATCGGACAACAGGTTTAAGAAATTCGAGATATCAAAAATGACCCATTTTTAATGTGTCCGGTTAATTTTGCACACCAGTTTATTTATATCTATATAAATATGTTGAATATTTAAATGGCTATTAAAAAATAACATTTACATTTAAAAAAGTGAAAATTTAGGATTGTATGTATCTTTTGGTTCTACATCATATAAAATTAAAAAAGAAAAGTTTGTCCAAAAAAATAAAAAATAATGATCGGAGGGCAAGCCCCCTTTTTACCTAGGTTACTCGTACCAACTCAGAAACCTTCCCGGGTTCATGTACAACAATTTTGATTAAGGTCATCACATGATGAAATGCATAGTTTGCGAGTCTATAAGGTACATACATGCATACAAACATTCATTTTTATTTATATAGATATGAAAAAATGTTTCTACGGCAAATATGTTCGGCATTTTAACAAGTCTGGCACGTAGAACATGTCAAATGCCAGGAATTATATTAATGGTAAATATCAGTCTGATTTCTGCATGAGAGTTTAATGAAAGGGTAACAAATCAATTGGAAGTTTTGTCCGAGAGAATACATGGGACCTTTTCGTAGTCTGACGTTCGAAACCTGTAAACTGTTCCACAATTAAATCTTCTCCCGTTCCAGTGTTCCCACACATCAAAGTTGGTCCGACTAGACCCCATTAAGCTATTAACAAATTTTCAGCTTGCTATTAATCAACTTTTTTTGGGTACGCGGGATCCAGGTCCTATTAGGTGAATGTTAAACATTATAACTTGGTATATTTCGTGTAATATCGTATACCAAGCGATTTGATTTCGGACTCAGGTTTTCATCCGACGTTACTGGAAGTAGAACCAGAACTTCATATTTGAACTCTTAATGTAACTCTGATTCGATAGATATACGATTTTAATAATTTTAAGTCATTTTTGTCAAACTTCCGGTCATAATTTTTTAACCGACAATGGCATGAAAACTGTAACTAAATTTTCAATCTTGAATTTTCAATACACATCTATCTCTGTATCACATGTGCTATTTCTGCCACTATATTATTTGCAGTTACAAAATTTTAACCAAAAGTGAACAAAAACTGCACCTACTTTGGAGGTCCAATTTATTTCTCACCTTTAATCTCACCTTTTGGTTATAACCTTTCATTACACACCATACTTGTCATTATATCTGTTCTAATAACGTAGGAGATGTATTTACAGGCAGACAGACGGACGGACATCAAATATCATCGGAATCTTTACTTTGCACATTGCTGTTCTGAAAAAAGTTGTGGTTGTTCTGTTGAAATAAGTAGGTACGTAGATTTTTCAGCCAGAAAATCCTTCGCCTTCCTGGACCTTGTGTTCCTTTTACTTTTTCCTGTAAAATGAGACCGGAAGTAAATATTTGTACTTATCTTGCTAGTGCGCGTCGAATAATATATCGCTTGTACTATTTCGACGATTTTAGAGCAGTACTTCTGATTGAACTTTGGAACGGGAAGATTGAGGTCATATATGAAGACAAATCGTGTTGCATCCGACGCAATAAAAAGGTTTCTCAGGACATACTTCCGGTGTAGTAATGTAAAACGGTAGAAAATGGAAAAGCCCGCATATATGCGCCAGAGCTTGGAGAATGACGCCAAATATGGAACAATTTAACTGAGTAATTTGGTATGTATACCTTAAGGAGATACTTTTAGAGTTGGAATAGCACAATGCTTACAAATTACTTTATTATAAAGCGATGTTCTGAAAATGTACTATGTATTTTCGCAACTTACGTGAATGTTTTATTAAATTTTAATGGTTAGGTTTTACAGTTACTATTATTCTAGGCGCCAAATAGAGGGCACCGTGTCATTTTCAATTCTGATGGACAAACTCAACGGTTTCTTATGGATTTTGGGCTGCTGATTATGAATTTTGAGGGGAGATTTCGATCCGAGTGGTCAAAAAATTGTTATAAACAATTTAATTTTTTATAAATTTAAAAGAGATAAAAAAATGTTTCAAATAAAATTTGTTCCCTAATAAAAAACGAGGAAACAACCGTTTACTAAACTTAAATCCGACTATTAGAACTCAAGATATTGTAAAATTAGTGCACAATGCAAATTGCAAATTGCAAAATAAGTATTTTTCGAAGCTATACCGATCGTAACTCGGCTTCTACGCATGCAAATGAGACTTATAAGGTGTCCTTTTAAAGCTTAATTAAGAGGCTTCCAAACAAGCTTTGTTAAATTATATAATCTTCATTTGTTTCAAAGTTATACCCGTTTGAAGTTATAATGTTCTTAAAAAAATGTACATTAATTTGTTTATAAAGGTTTCAAGCAAACTTGAGCTATAAACATTTATACTTTAATTAACAATAATGATAAAACAACTCAAAGGAACAATTTTAGCTTACGAAAATGTTCGTAAGTTTATTTTTTGCTAAGATGTCGATATTTTAATGGCGCGCTATAAGGCGCAAGATTGGCTCACAGTCAAATAAGTATGTATTCTTCGACGCTTTATCGATCGTAACTCGGCTTCTACGCATGAAAATGAACCAATATATTATATCCATATAAACATGGATCGAGTTCTTTTGCAGCATCATCATTGCATATAAAACGAGCATTTATGATGTGGCGGCATACACACAATTGACGGGCCTTGATGATGCTGCAAAAGAACTAGATCCACTTTATATGGATATTATATAGATAATTAGACTCTAAAACCTCAAAAAGTTTTAGTTTTACTGCCTACAAGAACAGACTTGTACCACCATGTAACTGTTAAAATTTCGCTAAGAACTTATGCAGATGTAAAAAAGCTGATATTCCCTGTATATCTCTATGCAGATTTGCAGATGCATGAAAAAAATGTTTGTAAAAATAGTATGAATAAATAATATCAACTTACTTTTTAGTTATACTTCTGAAATACTAGTTTTTAATATATTTTTCTCATTTAGTGCAAAAAATAGAAGACAATGTAAATAGAATGAAAGGTGATACGAGGTACAGTATGATGATTTAATTATAAGAATTATATGATAAAATTTTATTAGGATCTTCAAAAATGAAAAATGAAGTTAACGTATGTATGCATAGAAATTATAATTTGCATCGAGAAGTTAGTGCGTGAACCTTTACGCGGTGAGCCGATCTTGCGCATCATAGCGCGCGCCATTAAAATATCGATATCTTGGCCAAAAATAAACTTATGAACATTTTCGTAACCTCAAATTGTTCCTTTTGAGTTTTTCTATCATTATTGTTCATTAAAGTAAAAATGTTTATAGCTCAAATTTGCTTGAAACCCTTATAAACAAATGAATGTACAGTATTTTTAAGAAAATTGTAACTTCAAATGGGTATAACTTTAAAACAAATGAAGATCAAGTAATTTAACAAACTTTGTTTGGAAGCCTGTTAATTAAGCTTTAAAAGGACACCTTATAAAGCTTATTTGCATGCGTAGAAGCCGAGTTACGATCGGTAAAGCTTCGAAAAATACTTATTTTGCAATTTGCATTGTGCACTAATTTTACAATATCTTGAGTTCTAATTGTTAGATTTAGGTTTAGTAAACGGTTTTTTCTTCGTTTTTTATTAAGGAATAAATTTTGTTTAAAACATTTTTTTTTTATCTCTTTTAGTATATGAGCCAGAGCCTTATAAACAATTTATAAACAATTAAATTGTTTATAACAATTTTTTGACCACTCGGATCGAAATCCCTCCTCGAAATTCGTAATCAGCAGCCAAAAATCCATAAGAAACCGTTGAGTTTGTCCATCAAAATTGAATATGACACGGTGACCCCTCTGGCGCCTAGACTATATCGTACTAATCATATATAATATTTTTTTATATTAGATTAATTTAATGTGAAATTAAAAGTGACGGAAATATGTAGTTACCCTCAAGTTTCGTTCATAGTGAAGATTATCTTAGGTAGCTTTGTGAGATTGTGGTAACACATTTCATAATATACATAAATGAATTATAAATATACAGCGTAGCGAGAAAGGGCAACACGTTTCATATAAATAAATGAGTTACAAACAAGGAATTAGAAGAATTGTATAAGGAGCCTAATATAATTGCAGTTGTAAGATCACAAAGACTTAGATGGTTAGGACATGTCCAAAGAATGGCCCAAGTTAGAATGCCTAAAATCATGTTAAGCGCTACAATAGGTGGTAAAAAGAGAAAAGGAAGACTTAGGACCAGATGGAGCCATGAAGTTAATGATGACCTGAAGTATCTCAATGCAAACAATTGGAAAGAAAAAACGAAGAACAAGCAAGAATGGAGGAAGATTGTAAACCAAGCCATGAGCCTGCTTGGCTCGAAGTGCTAATGTATATAAATGAGTTATAAATCTACACGGTAATTTCTCGGAAACCGCTAAAACGATTTTTATAGATTTTTGGTGGATAAGGGCTTTCTAATGCGGCCGATATTATGGTGGTATTTACATTGTTGTCAAATATTCAGTTTTTCTGTAAATCTAATAAACTTTCTTATTTTAAATGGAACACCCTGTATATTTTATACGTTTTGAAGTCCTTAAAAAATACTGATTATTTTTCATGTTTTATTCCCTATACCTAAATGCCGTAATTTCGGAGTTATTGCTACATTTATCAAAAAAAATTAAACAAATTTTAGAAGTTAAAAAAAACACAAAGTTCAAAAACACAAGAAAAAAAAATTTTTTGACCAAATCACTTATCGGTATTTAATAGAATAAGGTTTGTACTTGAATATAGGCACTTCGTTGTTTCAAAAATAATATTATTTAGTTGTGTTTTTGAATCTAAAAAATCATTTTTCGATTTTTTTCAGTTTTAAATTGTTTATAACTCGGAAACGATTAACTTTACAAGAAAGTTACGAAAAACCTTTCCTGTTCCCAATGATCCAAAGAATTTAAAACAGACATTATTTGGCCAAAAAAATAATTTTTATAATAATTTGTTTTTTTAATAAATGTAGCAATACGGCATTTCAGTATAGGGAATATAGCATGATTTCCAGAAAAACGGAAGATTTGACAACAACGTAATTACCACTATAATATCGACCACATTAAAAGACCCTTACATACCAAAATCCATAAAAATCGTTCTAGCGGTTTCCGAGAAATTACCGTGTTTCCATACTTTCTCGCTACCCTGTATGTTAAGTAAACGATAGACGCTGAATGCTTGATAGATGCTGAATGAATATACCTACACCATGTTGAACACGAATGGCAAACTGCTAGTATCAACTGAAAGAATGGGAAAACTATATCAATATTCTTTTTAAGGCATACGAGCAGAACCAAAACGATTGGACAACAACAACAAACGATCAGCAATTCTAAAATCTAAAATTATAAATGTCACGAATCAACTCAAAACAGATAAGAGACCAGGTCCAGATGGAATATACTCATAAACAATAAAATTAATCAGTGAAGAAAATATCGAAATATTTGTCCTTTTATTCAATGGCATTTATCATACAGGAAAAATACCCCAAGACTGGCTAGAGTCAATTAATCTGACTAACGAAAAAGCCAAACCCACAACACTGCAACGAGTTCCGTCTTATAGGCCTTATGAGTCATGCGGTAAAAGTCCTATTAAAAGTCGTACATAATCGAATCTATAGAAAGTGCGAAACAATAATCGGATACGATCAGTTTGGATTCAGAGCCGGCATGGGAACGAGAGAAGCGCTCTTCAGTTTACTTTTCGAAAAAATAATAAAAATTTTAAATCTTTCGAAAAAATAATAAAAATTTCTTTTGAGTCTAGAATAAAACTCAAAATTCGTCTAGTTTATCAAAATTCTACGTCTGGTCAACTCTTCTCCATGCAGTTGTGACATGGACCCTTAAAACATCAAACGTAAGAAACTTGTATCTACCAGAGAATCCTCAAAATTTCATGAACATCACATGGTACCTCAAACGAAGAAGTGCTGCATAGAATAGGCAAGGAAAGAGGATTTTTCAACACAGTGAAAGTTAGAAAAACATAATACCTAAGCCACATACTGAGAAATAGTGAGTGCTCAACTAATAGTAAATAATGCCCAATTAATATGCTCAACTAATAGTAAAAGGAAATATCGAGGAAAAGAGAAGACTAGGAAGGAAAAGCTATCATGGCTAAGAAACATCCGACAATGGACTGGGCTAAATTTTGAATAACTACCTAATGAGAACATACGAATTCTAATTTTAATTCTCACAGCTGAAGACAGAGAAGAGTTTGCAATTGCCAACATCCCTTGAGGAGATGGCACTTTAAGAAGAAGAAACGATATTATGAAAACAAATAAAACTGATACAATTCCCTCAAAAAAGAATAATTTTCAAAAATGATGAATCGGCTGCAGATATTATGAGTCCAATATGACCGTGATCCACTAGGAGTGATGGTCCAAGAGAGATGACCGTATATTATCCAAATAATTAACAATGACCATTATAATTTGATAAATTTCCTATAAATATAGCGTAAAATATAAAATGTCACAACTTTGTAATTATTCGATATAATTCTTATTTTGTAAATATATATTATGTTTGGCATAGTTTTTTTATACAGAAAAAGCTGTGCAGGACGCTTCATCAATGGTAAAAGGACCTGATAATATCTCTTGTCCTTCACACAAGAGGGGAACCAGCTTCTATAGTGGTTGATATAATTAGACTCTGATATTCTTTGTCGAGTCGAAGCAAGGTGTAAATCGGTGTTGAAATGATTCAAATACGTATGGGATAATGAGTTTATTTAACACAATCACTATTATTTACAAGTACTATACAATATAATAATTATTATTGGGTTTACTACAACAAAAAAAACATACAACATACATACATGTGCTATGTACATAGAACTGATAGTAAAGTAAACCGCGATTTAAGGGCCGAGTATGTGATTAATAAAAAGTGAGAGAAAAAGAGTGATTCGCGTGAAAAACCGAGTAATGATAATGAGAAAATGCGAGCCGTGAAGTGAGAATGTAATCATTCGAGAGAAATTCTGAGTAGAGTTAAATAGGCGAGCGTCTAGCCATCCGGGTGGCTCACAAGTTACTGAGAGGCTGAACCCGACTGAGCCTAGGGATTTCTCTTTCCTTCGGGTTTAAAAAGCAAAAAGAAGGGGAACTCATTTATTAAAGTCCACGTTATAAAGACACAGAAGATAAGATAATGCGCATAGTGGGCGGAGTCAATGATAACAGCAACAGAGTTAACTATCCCGAATTCTTTATGCAACTTTTAAGTATCGCATTCTTTCGTGCCTTCAACGTCTACCGTGGTTTTCTTTAAATATTTTGAATTTATTGTATATTGTATAAGGCTGTGATATTTATAACGTTGTGAATATTTCCGTTAAACATGCGTTGTACCGTTTTTGGATGTGGATCTGACCAGAGCCGCCGCTAACAATTTGGCTCTTTAACTATAACTATTTAGATTTACCTTTCAGAAAGTCCCTTAGTTTTTTTACATACATAAGGGTGTGAAAAAAGAAAAAGAATACTTCACAAATAATAACAATTTAATAATGTTAATTTGCAATACAATATTTTAAAACTCTACTTTAATATTCTTAAGAAACACTTACTACAAAACAAAAATGTAATTATTATATTCTTAAATAATACAAATTGTTACAAAATTATTTAAATGATTACTTGTTTTAAAAATACATTACAAAAAAGTACAAATTTTTATAATTATTAAAATTTAAAAAATAAAATAACCCATTATGTAATTATTTTATTGATTCAAATTTAAAGGATAAAAAGAAACACATAGGCTATTGATTATATTCAAAATAAGAGAGCTAAAAGGAACTACAACGTTAACAGGATTTTATTGTCTCAAATTGTCAAAGGATGTCTAAATTTGAAAAAACCGCGGAGTGCTACCATTTAAATTGGTGCGTTTTTGAGAAAGGGGTGAATTAGTCCCTAGGCACAGGGTGAATTAGGGAGAGTTCTATGCACTTATGGTACAAACACGTCTACAGTAAAATTGTTCTAGGTTAAATTTTCTATTGAAATATTACATTTTAAAGTCAAAAATATTTTTTTTACAAAAATATATTCAAAAGAAAAGCAAGAAAAAAACACGAAAGAAAGCAATTTTGTTTTTTGCCCCATAACTTTTTTCCACAGGAATATAGGTATAGGCATTGCTTTAGCAAATAATAACTTCCATCCTTCCTCTTTAAAATAAAGTTTGGTAACAGTCTCTAGGATTTACAGTTTCCGAAATAGAATTTTCCAAAGTTCGTCACTCACAGCATTTTTGAGCCATTTTCCCCATTATTTCGCAAACATTGTTCTGTAACTTTTTTCTACGCATTTCTAGGTATATGCAATGGTACATTTAGTAGGAAGAGAAGTCAATTACCTTTAAAATGGTCTATTGTATAAGTTTACACAACTCTTTTTAAGCAAGTTATGCTTTTTCAAGGTTTTATACTTTTAATGATTTTTAATATTTGTAATGATTATTTTTTAAATATCTTATTATGACTTTTTTTCTTGTACATTTGGATATATACATTGTGAAATAAAAAAGCTTATTTCCTTGACTTTAAAATGGCGTATTACAAAAAAATTCTAGGACTATTTTTAAACAAGATATCCGTAGAATATCCAAGAGGGTATCCGTAATTTGAAAAAAAATTTTAAATTTTTTTTATTTTTTTCAATTAGAAGAATATAATTGCATATTATAACATAATTTTTAATTCCAAATAACTTTTCTTAATAACACTTTGCGATATTGTGAAACTAAAAGGTACTTTACTCTTGAGTGAAATTCATATTTTTAACATACCTCGTACACTATTGATAAAATTTTATATCTGATGATTGCATCTTAGGTTTTAGACTATGCATAGCATTTTATAAAGAATAATTTTTTTTCATAAAGTTAATAATAAAAAAGTTTTCCATATGGTTCCAACTTAGTGGGAACGTGTATTATATGTCACATTTTAAAAAAGCATATTTTGTTTAAAAATAGTCCTAGAACTTTTTACATTATACCATTTTAAAGTAAAGAAAATAAGCTTTCTTTTTTATTGTACAATGTATATACCTAAATATACAAGAAAAAAAGTTATAATGGGAAATTTAAAAATAATCGAAAATATATCAAAAATCATTAAAAGTATAAAAGTTTGAGGAACAATATCTTGCTTAAAAATAGTCATACAGCCTTCTACAATAGACCATTTTAAAGTTAATTGACTTTTCTTCATATTAAATGTAACATTGCATATACCTAAATCTACGTAGAAAAAAGTTACAGAGCAATGTTTGAGAAGTAACAAGGAAAATGGGCCAAAATCACTGTGAGTGGCGAATTTTGAAAAATCATGTTTTGGAAACAGTAAATCATAGAGACTTCTGCAACTCGTCATTTTTAAGAAGAAGGATGGAAGTTTTTTTTCTGTGAAGCAATGTCTATATCTATATCCACGTGAAAAAAAGTTATGGGGCAAACAACAAAATTGTTATCTTTCGTGTTTTTTTCTTGCTTTTCTTTTTAACATTATTTTTGTAAAAAAAATATTTTTGACTTTAAAATGTGATGATTCGATAGTAATTTTAACCTGTAATAATTTTCCTGTAGACGTGTTTCTACCAAAAGTGCATAGAACTCACCCTAATTCGCCCTGTGCCTAGGGACTAATTCGCCCCTTTCTCAAAAACGCACCCATGTAAATGGTAGCACTCCGCGGTTTCTTCAAATTTAGACGTCCATTGACCATATGAGACAATAAAATCCTGTTAACGTTGTAGTTCCTTTCTACAATACATAATCTAATAGCTTTAAAATTTAATAATTTAATTTAAAATTTAAAGCTCCAATAAATGAACGTAAAATACGGCGATACCGTATAATTTTCAGAGTCAACTCATAATTGCATGAAAATTTGGATTTAGGTTCTACTCATCCTATACTTCAAAGTTGAACTTGTGTCGTTGGTTGCTTTTACTTGGGGGGTGAAAGTCCCTCCTTCTCGGGGGTGAAAAATATACGTTTAAAATAAGTCCGGAAACAGATAAACTGGCTAACTTTAAGCAAATTTTGTTCTATAGAGTTTTTTAACTTACGTTAGTACTAACTAGGTTAATTTAGTAGTACTAGAGTCATTTGTGACTAAAAATGTTTACTTTTCAACAAAAACAGAAACACGTTTTCAGGCGGGTTTTCGCAAATACTCAAAAAGTAAGTATTTTATCGAAAAATATTCTTAGAAAAAATGTAGCATATAAAAAAACGAAAAAATTATATATTCTTAGTCTATAGAACCAGTAAAAGCAAATTTGTAGGTCATGAAAAAGACGCTCTTATCCTTCAAACTTCAAATCAAATATTTCAACGTGATATTACCAAAAAATGAAGCTCTTTCGGGAAAAAACCCATTAAAATCTTTTTAAAGTGTTTACAAAAAGCTTTATTTTTATGTTTTATAAAAGTTATATAAAAGTAGCAAAGACAAAGGAAAGAATTTTCGAACGTGGAAACAGACGACACTCCAGATTTACCATTTTCTGGACAATTGATCCAAAGGCTGGATTCTAAGAACGAAACAGTTGTGGATGTTCAAGTTTTCAATGAGAGTTAGAATGAAAAAAACATTAGTGACCTCGAGCATGATGGTTTGGAGAACTTGGCTGACTCCAAATTGAAAGACTCCAGTATTCAATCCGAAGATTTTTCAACGTACACGTGGGTTGATCATTTGAGTAAGGGCGGTTTATGTAAACCATCAGACATTCTTTGGTCATATATTGAGTAACTGGAGACAATTTTTCGTTCCACAAATGGTGATTCCATTTTGGTAACTAAAAATTATTTATAAAACCTTATGTCCAAAAGTGTAACTGTAGACTGTTCTAATAAAGCGAAGAAGTTATTTTTTAGGTCTCGGATGTACTTCCGAATTAAAGAATTAAACAAGTCTGTTAACAACCTGACATTGCGTAAAAGAAAAATTATAAAAACTGCTACATAGTTACTGTATGTACGTCTATTTCACAATCACAAAATTTGAATAAAGTGCATGGCATGAAAACGGTAAAACTTAGTTTTGTCTTTTCCGAGCCTGTCACATAAATCTCATGAAATTACATTATTTAAAAAGTAAACATTTTGTTTTTTTTTAACAATCCCCCTTGGTAAAGATTATATTTTTTAATGTGTAGGCCAATAATAAATTTTTGTCAACTAACGAAATATAATAATTTTATTAGATATCGATTATATGAATATTTTTATAATCGAGACTGGGAACTTAACAATTAACTGAAAATCTATTTAAATGAAAGAAAATAGTTTAATAATTTTCCTATAAACTCATAACTATAAAAATCACTTACTTAGTTTCTTCTAATCATAATTCATTCATTTTTACTATTCTCAAATTTCATTCGCGTTCGTATTACGAACGCATAGACAAGATTATGCTTTACTCTCTTGCTGACGTCATGCGCCAATCGGACGAGTTTCCGTAACTAGAATATCAGGGCCTGATTAAAGTCCTATGCGTGTCTAATTTTACGTTTCAGAAAGAAACAGAAGCTTTAATTTTTTCTGGTAGGGACAAAGCTCTTTATTGATTTTAGGAAACATAAATCTAAACAGCGAGACAGTTTAAATCACACATGGTTAAGTTAAAGATATAGAAATTGTTCTTATTTAGACCGAACCCCTGGGAAAGAGGATGTATCTTAAAATCGAATGTTTTCACAGTGCAAGGGTCCTTGTATCGCCGACTAAAAGGGGCCACCCGCGGAAAGCAGTGTTTTCTCGGAATTAGTTAATTTGGAAGCTACAAAGAGCAGATGTGTTCGTTTTGAAATAATCAAGGAGTCCACGAATTTTATTAAGATTCTTACATAAGTAGAAATGATAATTAGCTTTATGTTAGAAAATCAGTATTTATTAGATTTTAAGGAAATGACGAAACAGGTCAATTTTTGATCTAAAGGGGATACATTTTTACGGTACATACATCTGTCATTTGTCAACCCTCTCCCTTCCACTTTCCCCACCCCTTATTTTTAAATACGGAATGGGGGTCACATACTAGCTCATTTAAAAGGTTATTCAATTCCCTATTCAGTAATATAAACATTAACATAATTATTTGTACAGGATATCCAAAAAAAAATATATTTTAATTAAATTAATTTCCACAAAAAGAAGAATGTATGTAATTTGTTTAATCCAAAATACATTCTACTGCTGTCACAAAACACAAAAAAAAAAGTTTTTGATAAATAAACATTGCTTTTCGCTTAATTTCAATGTTCAAGATGCCACCCATCTTGAATATCGAATTTAAGCAAAAATAGTTATTTATGAAACAGTTCGTGAAGTATGCTTTTTTGCGAACGCACACGATGTTTAAAGCACGAGCGACAGAGGAGCGTGTGCTATATTGTGCTATACTTCACGCGCAGTTTCATACAATATTTTATTTACGATAAACAAATAAAAAACCGTAACTTTTCATTACTGAAATTCATTTCTATTCTACGATTTTTAGAATTATGACATTTAAAAATTCTAACTTCTTTCAAACCACAAAACTGTCAAAACATTTGTTGTAATTTATTGCTTAATAAGTCATCACCATGGCAAAGCGAAAGTTAAGGATATTTGATTATATGAAAGTGTGCCAAAAAACAGTGCCAAAAATAAATCCCATTTAAAATACATTGTTACCTCACGCACACTTTAAATCCTTCACGAACTGCTATTTATAATGACAGTTTTCACAAACTAAAAACTTATAGATAATATGACATAGAGTAGATAAACAATATTTCTTTGTCAAATAAACATTTTTCTCTGTTTTCTGTCAGTAGTAGAATGTATTTTGAGTTAAATAATTTGCATACATTCTTTTTTTCTGTGTCAATTAATTTAATTCAAAATAATTTTTCTTGGACACCTGTATCAATAATTATGTCAATGTTAATATAACTAAATAGAGAATTAAATAACCTTTCAAATGAGGTAGCACACAACCCCTATTCCCTATTTAAAAGTAAGGGGTGGGGGAAGTGGAAGGGAGGGGGTTGACAAATGACAGATGTATGTACCGTAAAAATGTGTCTCACTTAAATCAGAAACCGACCTGTTTCTTCATTTCCTTAATTAAAACCTAATAAATAATGCCAAATATCGAGGTGGACTGTTTTCTTTGGCCCACTCTGTATACTGATATACTATACTTGGATTATACTACTGATGCATCTTTCAGTTTACTGATCACAAAGCGAACCGCCTCTCTAAATCACGTTGACATCTAATTGAATCTAACATTTTATGACAAGCATTCAGAAATACGCCCAAAATACTTCTAAATTTTAAAATCTAAACTATAAAAGTTCTAAATTTTATAAATGTCTGCAATATTTTTAAATTGACAGAAATGTAGGATAATAAAAAGTACGTTCCCATGGATATGGAATTATATTGCAATGATTGCACTGATTGCAAAATCCGAACTGTGTAAAACCAGAGATACGGTTTGATAAATTTACAAATTGAATCCAGTGAGATAAACAAATTGTTTGAATGACATTACAAACATACATACAACTCTATCACAGTTGCTGCCAACACATTTTATTGTTTTTTTTATGTTTGGGGTCGTGTTTTCTAAAATATGCAAGTATTGTTGAAACTTTTACATTTAATAATAAAAAATTATTTTACAGTCAAAATATTTTAAAGTGTGTTTCATGATTTTTAAGTATTTACTTTACTTTTAAAATAATAAAATAAAAGTATATAAAAATCTTTTTACTTTATTTTTTTCATAAAAAAAGCAATAAGTTTTCTTTTGGCAAAACAAGTCCAATTTGTTGATTTTAGTATCATCTACGTTTCTTTTTTTATTCCTCATTGGTTTTTTAACGTGTAGTTGAACGGCGGGTCCATTAGATCCAAGCTCACAATATATTTTTTTATATAATAAATAGCAATAATGTGCTTAAACACCAATAAGATAATAACATTACAATCTGATCAAAGAATATGATCAATGAGAGACTTATTATAGCCGAAGTACTACTAAAAACTTAAGACTAAGGACAAACTCACTGGTATACCTAAGGGTTTGTTAATTTATTGCACAAATACTAACATGTACCATTACTTCTACTCTACTCTGCTTTTCGATTAACTAACTCGAATAGTATGGTATAACTAGATCCAAACCCAGACATCCAAAGTGAAAGTTATCCTCGAAAACCAAATTGTTCTATATGGTCCACAGAATGTTCAGAAAAAAGTCACACCATTTTGAGCGTCGGTTTTGGGGGGGGAGAGGGGGGAGAAATAGGTAAATTCGTAGTTTTTTAAGTTTTTCGTCAATATTTCTAAAACTATGCGGTTTAGCATGAACAACTTTCTATACAAAAATGTTATACATTAAATTTGAAACAAAAATGGCCCTATGCATAATCTTTCTAAAATGAACGGTTCCAAAGTTACGGAGGTAGTATGGTATAATTGTTCCAAAAAAGGCCTAACCCAGACATTAAAAGTAAAAGATTTCCTTCAACACCAAATTGTTCTATATGGTCCAGATATTGTTCAGTAAAAAGGTACACCATTTTGAGCGTCCGGTTTGGGGGGAGATGGGGGAGAAATCGGTAAATTAGCCGTTTTTTATGGTTTTCATCAATATTTCTAAAAATATGCTTTAGCGTAAACAATGTTCTATACAAAAATGTTCTACATCAAATTTAAGACAAAAAAGGTCCTATACATAATTGTTATAAAATCAACGGTTCCAGAGTTACGGAGTGTGAAAGTAGAGGTTTTCGATACTTTTTATATTTTATGGGAAATTTATAATATTTTTACTGATTAATAGAAATTTTCTTTAACAGGATTTGCTATTTCAGTGGCCGATGATATGTTAGTGATAAGCCCTTGAAGAAACGTCAACCCCACCATCCAAAATCATCATCAATTGCCCAAACAATATAAAAAGTATCGAAAACCTCCACATTTCACCCTCCGTAACTCTGGAACCGTTGATTTTATAGCAATTATGGACAGGACCATTTTTGTTTTAAATTTTATGTAGAACGTTTTTGTATAAATAGTCCTGTCGCCAGGGGGGTACAACGGCCTCCTGTATTCAGATGGACTTACCCAAGTTTTTTTTTATGTATTTTGACCTGTAGAACACGAATTTTTTGGGTAACAGTTGATCCGGATGTCGATAAGATTGTTTTAAACCAAGAAGTTGAGGAATCACATAACAGCGATTTCTCGCAAAACAAAACATTTTTTTGTATTTTTTGGGCCATTCTAACCAAAAAATGTTCCTACAAATTTTTTCGTAAGATGCATAGTTTTCGAGAGAAACGCGGTTGAACTTTAAAAATCGAAAAATTGGAATTTTTGAACCCGAAAAACTTTTGATTAAAAAATAAAATAGCAATTCTGCTTACCGCATTTGAAAGTTCAAGTCAAATTATATCGGTTTGAATTATTTGTATTGCTAAAAATGTATTATTTTATTGTTAAAACAAAGCTATAAACACCTAGTGCTTGAGTGATATTTCAATGATTTCTCATTTAAAATCGAACGAGTACGTAGAGGAGGTAAAAGTGCAAGCGGGGCTATTTCTAAGGAGCATGCATTAAAACGCATGTATTAGGAACGGGAAACACTATGTGTGTATAGCTTTTTTTAACAATCAAAAAATAAATTTTTAGCAATGCAAATATTCAAAACAGATATAATTTGACTTAAACTTTTAAAGGCGGTAAGCAGAATTGCTATTTTATTTTTTATTCAAACGTTATTCGGGTTCAAAAATTGCAATTTTTCGATTTTTTGAAAGTTCAACCGCGTTTATCTCGAAAACTATGCATCCTACGGAAAAACTTGTAGGAACATTTTTTGGTTAGAATGACCCAGAAAATACAAAAAAATGTTTTGTTTTGCGAGAAATCGCTGTTATGTAGTTCCTCAACTTCTTTGTTTACAACAATTGTTACAACGATTGTTCTTCTCAACAATCTTATCGACATCCGGACCAACTGTTACCCAAAAAATTCGTGTTCTACGAGTCAAAATACATAAAAAAAAACTTGGGTAAGTCCATCTGAATTAAGAAGGCCGTTGTACCCCCCCTGGCGACAGGACTAAAAACATTGTTTACGCTTAAACATAGTTTTAGAGATATTGATGAAAACCCTAAAGAAACTCCTAATTTACCGACTTCTCCCCCATGTCCCCCCCAAACCGGACGCTCAAAATGGTGTAACTTTTTACTGAACAATATGTGGACCATAGAACAATTTGGTGTTGGAGGAAAACTTTTACTTTGGATGTCTGGGTTAGGTCTTTTTTTGGACCAATTATGTTATACTACCTCCGTAACTTTAAAACCGTTCATTTTAGAAGGATTTTGTATAGGGCCTTTTTTATTTTAAATTTAATGTAGAACATTTTTGTATTAAAGGTTGTTCATGATAAACCTCATAGTTTTAGAAATATTGACGAAAAACCTAAAAAACTACGAATTTACCGACTTCTCCCCCCTCTCCCTTCCAAACCCGACGCAAGGGGTGACTTTTTTCTGAATATTATATGGACCATATAGAACAATTTGGTGTTGGAGGATAACTTTCACTTTGGATGTCTGGGTTATGTCATTTTTTGAATCAATTCTATCATACTAGAAGGGTTTCTTCCACTTGAGTGGTCTTCTAGTCAGATCCGTGGTGTCGGGGAGCTAGATGGTCAGAATATTGACGTGTTAAATAGCTTCGTGTTGGTGAGTCTTGAGAAATTTTTCAATGGTAATATTAACAGTACCCATTTATATTTTCCTATGGAAGTCATTTTTCCGATATTACCAATGAGCATTGATAATGCTCCTTATATATTAGCACTTTGTTTTAGCACAACCCCAAAGCTGGATGCCATAATATGTCTATATAGATTGTAGAATCTGTTTATACAAAATTATTCTGTTGTAGTTTTAGGTCTGGATCCCGCAAACTCTTCGAACAGATATTAAACTCTCATGCAAAATTCAGACTGCTATTTATAACCAAATGGGCGTTTTAATGAGTGGAACATGTAGAATATGTCAAATGACAGGAATTATGACAGGTGATAAATAGCAGTCTGATTTTTGCATGAGAGTTTAATCTCTGTTCGGAGAGTTTAAGTCTATTCTGTCGGACAAAATAAATGTGCCGTTTTCGTAGTCATACCGTTCCAAATATTTAACCTGTTCCACAATTAAAACTTCCCCTGTTCCAGTGTTCCCATATATCAAAGTTTATCCGACTAGACACCCTAAGCTATTAACAAATTTTCAGCTTGCTATTAATAAACTTTTTCTTCATACGCGGGATCCAGACCTATTTTTAGAGTCTATTAACTTCCCAATAGCCAATACATTTTTTTATACTTGATCTTAAGCTGTTTTATTTTCTTTTTAACATGGATCGTCCAGCGTAGCCTAGTGTCTAATTTAATACCCAAATATTTTGCGGGATACACATATGGTATCTGAGTATTATTTACATTAGCAAGAATGTGTTGGTTTTTCTTGTTTGTAAAATTAATGAGTATTGCGGTCATTTCATCTAATTTAATTCGCTAGTATTTAGTCCAGTTGTTGAGTCTGTTAACAGAGGCTTGTAGTTTTCTTGCTGCTTCTTAATGGTATTCACCTACGGCCAAAACTGCATTATCATCAGCAAAGGTAGGCATTGTGTTCTGATATCTAATTCAGGGATATCACTAGTGAATAATAGATACAGGAGTGGTCCTATCACACTACCTTGTGGTACACTTGCATTGATTTCTTTTAGTTCCGAGTAGGCTTCTTCTTGATTAACCCTAAAAGCTCTCTCTGATATAATATACCTAAAACTCTAATAAATCTCTGTATTTTCTTGGCAAAATCCAGCTTAATTTGTATTAAGTCTTTCGTGTCACACTTTATAAAAAGCTTGCGCCACGTCGAGGAAGACATCAGGACAAACTTTCTTTTCTTCTACTGACCTTTCTGTTATATCAGTTATTCTAAGGACGTTGTTTGAATAATATTACAAAAATATACGTATAACTCTGGCTGCCAACACATTTTGGTGTCTTTGATATTGAAGGTGGTGTTTTCTAAAATAATATGCATACATTGATAAAAATATTACATTTTTGTAATAAAATTATTTTGTTCTAGTGAAAATATAAATTGTTTTAATTTATATCGAGAATCTACGGCCGTGATGGTAAAAATCTGTCTTCCTCAGAGCCTCCTTGACAACAGGTAGTCCTAGAAATAGTACTATCGGGGGATGGAGGAAGACAGATGTTAATCAAAACGAAACCGTAGATTTTCTTATTTTATTATTTTACTAATGCCATACTCTGTATAGAGTACAAAGACTCGTTTCATATGGGTTCTCTGAACTAGGGATGGGAAAAACCTACCGGTTTAAACCTAAAACCGGTTTTTTTTTACTTCGCAATAACCGGTTTTACCGGTTGTTTTTTTGTCCCGGTTATAACCGGTTTTTTCTTTTTAAAGTAATAACCGGTTATTAGATTTTTACGGTGATTAGGATTAGGTTAGGTATTATTTTGGATCCCAATCATAATCATTATTCTCAATTAATTATTCCATTTCAAATTTTATTTTATTTTATAAAATACAGAAGCAAACTGAAAGTGCAATCTCACATCAGCCAGAAACAATTATTAAATTTTTTTATAATATTTCCTTGAAAAGGTATTTGTAATCATAATATTTACATAAGAAGTGATAAATCGTCAATGAGCAGCCAAAGCGAACGGTTGTCTATGTACGAAAAAGCTGTGATAAAACAAACCCGGTTTCGCTAATACGTTATTCGAAACGACAACAAAACAAAACAATTATTTTATTGTGTCTAAAAATTCGTGAATGTATTTAAAGTTTTTAAACAAAGCAATTAGTTATTGCGGATTTTACGAGTGTTTATATTTTATTAATAACATTTTAATTTTTAACGTTAATAAGTAAAAGAACATTGGCTCATTGAAAGCTGTTAGCAGCGAGTTATCGTCAGCAATGATTCCAGTGGCGTATCAACCGAGCAGGTAACATGAACAACTTTTCAACAGGCTTTTATTCCCAAACAAATTATGAACAAAATGTAAAAACCATGGCTCCAATGATCCAAAATCCTATACAAATTCCCACTTGTTCCCAACAACCTAATGATTCACTACAAATAAACCAAACAAATGAACAAACAGCCAGTATTGAAGAACAGCAATGGAATGAGGTTACCGGAAAAATATTAAGAAGCAGTCCAGAAATGCCTAGAAGTAACAAAAGACAAACAAAACTTGGTGAGTACTGGTTAAGTAAACCTATAACAACACAAAATCAATTTGAAGCACTAAGTTCAATAGATGAAAGTGACAATTTGGAAGACACAGTTAAAAATACAGATGCAAAACCAAAACCACCTCCAATATTTGTATCAGGCGTGCAGATCTGCAAGCCTCTTATCGATCTATTGCAACAAGTAGCAGAAAATTATTTTATCACTAAAGCTATCAACAGCGAACAAATAAAAATTCAACCAAAATCAGACAAAGCATACACCGCCATAACAAATGCTCTAAAAACAAAAAACACGGACTTCCACACTTATAAACCTAAAAGTGAAAGACACTACCGAGTGGTTCTTAAAGGCATGCACCCCACGACAAATTTAGAAGAGATAAAAGAAGATCTTAAAACCAAAAACCGTAATGTTATAAATATATGGAATATACTACACAACCAAACTAAAAAATCGCTGCCTATGTTCTACATTGATCTAGAAACAAAAGATAATAACAAGGGCATCTATAACATTAAACAAGTAATGCATTCCATAGTAGAATTCGAAGCACCGCATGTCAAGAGAATAATTCCGCAATGTAGTAGATGTCAAAAATACAACCACACAAAAAACTTCTGCAATAAACAACCGTGCTGTGTCAAATGCGCAGAACCTCATTACACTAAAGAATGTCCAAGGAAAACCAGAGACAGTAATGTTAAATGTGCTAACTGTGGTGAAAATCACCCCGCAAATTATAGAGGGTGTGAAGTTCACAAACAATTACAAAAACTTAAATTCCCTAACTTGAGACGACACAACGCGAGGACAAACCAAGATAGAACTACAACAGTCAACTATGTGCAACCTGGAATAACATACGCACAAGCAACGCAAGCAGTTAACCAGCAAGCCTCCAACCAAACTACTACACAACATATACCAAATCAAACTAATAACCACACAGACATGTCAGAACTGAAAGACATGTTAAAAAAACTGACGGAACAAATGAGCACTATGCTCAACCTCCTGACCATGATTCTCAACCAGAAATGACTCAGTTACTAAAGCTAGTATTATGGAACGCCAATGGCTTAAGTCAACATGTAGAAGAATTAAAACTATTTATTAACACACAAAAAATTGACATAATGCTGGTTACAGAAACTCATTTTACATCCAAAAACCACATCAATATTCCACGATTTACAACTTATCATACGCAACATCCCAACGAAAAAGCACATGGAGGCACTGCAATAATAGTTAGTAATAAACTAAAGCACTACGAAATACAAAAACATGAATGCGACTATCTACAGGCCACCAGCATTGTTGTGGAAGATCAACTAGGCCCACTAACAGTATCAGCTATATACTGTCCGCCAAAGCACAATAACAAAACGGAACAGTTTGAAAATTTCTTTAAAACATTAGGAAATAGATTTATAGCAGGAGGAGATTTTAATTCTAAGCATACTACCTGGGGATCCAGAATTATTACCACAAAAGGCAGAGAACTTCTTAAAGCTATAAATGCGACCAATGCAAATTACCTCACCACAAGGGAACCAACTTACTGGCCTACCGACAATGCAAAAATACCTGATCTACTCGACTTTTATATTGTTAAAGGAATTAATGTTAAATTGGCAAAAGTAGAATCTTGTTACGATCTACCCTCTGACCACTCTAGCGTAATCGCGACATGGTATGCACAAATAACAAACAGTACTAAACAACCATCACTATACAGTAACAAAACAGACTGGAGCATTTTCAAGACTAAACTAGATGAACTAATTGACATAAACATCACATTGAAAACAGAAAGTGACATCTACGCAGCAGTAGAAAATCTTCAGAAATCTATACAAGAAGCTGCTTGGTATGCTACCCCTGACTGCTACCAAACAGAATTGAAAGAGAATTGCCCAACTGTAATAAAGGAAATGATTGCTAGAAAGAGAAAAATAAAGGAAGAGTGGCGAAGAAAAAGAACACATGAGAACAAGGCGAAATTAAATAAAATCACCAAGGAAATTAAACTACAATTGCATAATATCAAAAATAACAAAATACAAGAATATCTTACAGGTTTATCAGCAAACGCAGATAGTGAATATACCCTTTGGAAGGCTACGAGAAAAATCAAACACCCGAAACAACAAATACCACCAATACGAAACCAAGAGGGAAACTGGTGTAGAAATAATAAGGAAAAAGCCGAAGCATTTGCAAATCACCTCACTAATGTATTCCAGCCACATCCCATGGAAGATGGTGACAAAGAGGAAGAAATAAATGACTTCCTGGAATCGCCCTACCAGATGGATTTACCTATACAAAAAATCACCACTAAAGAAGTTAGAAATATGATCCAGCATGAAATCAGTCCAAAAAAAGCTCCAGGGTATGACCTGATCAACGGGAAAGTACTGCAGCAATTGACATGCAAAGGTCTGAAAATGATAACGCAAGTATTTAATGCAATATTTAGGCTAGGTTACTACCCAGAACAATGGAAAGTTGCTCAAATTATTCTCATACCTAAGCCAGGGAAAAATAAAACTCAGGTGACTTCATACAGACCAATAAGCCTGCTACCTGTTCTATCAAAAATTTTGGAAAAACTTCTCCTTAAACAATTATCCCCAGTTATAGAAGAAAGGAAACTAATTCCCCAACACCAATTTGGGTTCAGAACACAACACGGAACGATAGAACAGGTACATAGACTGGTAAAACATATCAGAAGTGATCTAGAAAATAAAAGGTATTGTTCTGCTGCATTTCTGGACATTGGTCAGGCCTTCGACAAGGTATGGCATGCTGGTATGCTCTTTAAACTAAAGAAAAACCTTCCTCATCCTTTTTATCAAATCCTAAAAAGCTATATTTCCAACCGACATTTCCTAGTCAAGCAGGATAATGAATACACAAGCCTAAGACCAATAAAAGCCGGAGTACCACAAGGAAGTGTCTTGGGACCGATATTGTACTTGCTCTACACTGCTGACCTACCCACAAGTAACAAAACAACGTGTGCAACTTTTGCTGATGACACTTCTGTACTAGCCTCTCACCATGATCCAAATACAGCATCCAGAACCCTTCAGAAAGACCTTAATAATATACAAATATGGCTTAAAAAATGGAAGATAAAGGCGAATGAGAGTAAATCCATCCATGTAACCTTCACCATGAGAAGACAAACATGTCCATCTGTAACACTAAATGAAACTCAACTCCCACAAACCGATACTGTCAAGTACCTAGGAATCTATCTTGATAGGAGATTAACTTGGCAAAAACACATTTTTACAAAAAGAAAACAACTAGGAATAAAAAGTGGAAGAACATTTTCTGTAAATGGCGACATTTATTTCTGAAAATAATATATTATATTTTATATAAAAATGTACATTTCTATATTGAAGAAATAATAAAGACGATATTATTATTATTATTATTATTATTATTATAAAATTTCGAGAAATGTACTGGATCATCGGTCGTAAATCTCAACTATCACTTGAAAACAAACTGCTGTTTTCTGAAGAGATTAATATATTAAAAACAATTTACGAACATATCAAAAATTGTAAATATAGATTGTAGCAATAAAATTTACCCTGTATTTAAGAAATTTTGTTAAAACAAAGCAGGCATGTTTGTTAAAACAAAACAAACATGTTTGTTTTGTTGTTATTTTGTTTTAAATCCTGTAGATTTAAGTAATTATTGTATATTATAATTGAAAAAAGAAAAGAACAAAAAAAAAGAGAAAAAGAAAAGAAAAAAAAACAAAAAAAAAATAAAAAATGCAAAAAAAACAAAAAAAATAAAAAATGCAAAAAAAAAACTAAGAAGATGTAAACCTCCGCGAGGATGAATCGGGTTTACGTCTTAGCGTAGTAAAAAAAACAATTTATAAAAAATAACAATAAAAAAATTAATAAAAAAAAAAACAAATTAACAATATAAAAAAAATGCAAAAAAAAATACAAAAAAAAATAAAAATTTACAAAAAAAAATGAACAACCAAAACAGAGTATTATTTAGATAATAATTGTAGATAATAATGTTAGTTTGTTATGTATTTAGAGTTAGAAATACAGAAAAAATTCCTTTGATTGAAAAATCAAATTTGTTTGTTTTTAAAATAACAAAATGTCTGGCTAATTGGCTCGGCCAAGGCCATCAAATTCACTCAAAAAAAAAGATATATAAAACTATATTAAAACCAGTGTGGACCTATGGTAACCAACTTTGGGGGACAGCCAGTCAAACTAACCTAGAAATATTGCAGAGATTCCAGAACAAAGTCCTTAGAACAATGCTGAATGCCCCTTGGTACGTGCCAAACTATGTGATAGAGCAAGACCTCAATGTGCCATCCATAAAAACAGTAATAACGGAATATTACAAAAAATATTCCAAGAGACTAGAATCTCATCCAAATGAGTTAGCCAGCAACCTTACTGATGACCACAATGATGTACGACGCCTGAAGAGATTCAAAGTAGTGGATCTAGCAAGAAGATTCGAATAATCTGTGATAACTAAACTTATTTTAATTTGTTTTAATTTAATTTATGTAAAGAGGGTGATCACTGGATCTCCCTCTACAGGTCAAAATTTTCAATTTTTGTCAAATAATTTACCTATTGTTCTCAGTTGAGGACAGATTGTAAATATTACAACATTAAATAAAAAAAAAAAAAATAAGAAGTGATCTGGTTGAATTAGACGCAAACATCATCTATTTTTCATACTTAACTCTTGACATTGAAAGCAGTTGAATGACTTTTTCGGATTACCAAAAATAATGCTCTGACTATGAATATCGAATTACTGATTACGAATACGGATCTCCAAAAATTTTGCTACGTTTTCAATACGATTCATTCATACAGGAAGTATTAAATCAGTTAAAATGTACCTATTCTACAGACATACAAACGTGTTAAAAGTAGTATGTACATGTTCTTTCGATAGTACTAATTTTGATCATATTGATATCGAGTCGAATGGAATATCGCAAACTAAAGTGTATTGTAAATGTATGTAACTTTTAAACCAGGTTAAACCGTAAGCAAAAAAACCGGTATAACCGAAAACCGGTGTTTTGTCAAAAATCAAAATCCCTACTCTGAACCGCAAAGTGGAATGTTTTCCTAGCGGTGCCTGTTGGTAGTGTTATACCTGGGTTAGGCAGAGAACTTGAATCTAGTCGAAATTCATTTCGCTTATTCCCCGTTAGAGGGCGTTCTAACCATACTGCGATATAAATTGTTTTAATTTATATCGACAATCTACGGCCGTGATGGTAAAAATCTGTCTTCCTCAGAGCCTCCTTGAAAACAGGTAGACCTAGAAATAGTATTATCGGGGGATGGAGGAATACATATTTTAATTAAAACGAAACCGTAGATTTTCTTATTTTACTATTTTAATAAAGTACTATCACTTTTCGCTCTTAATACATAAATAACTATTAAGAGACGCTTTTAGTGTAGGAAACAGAGGTTGAACCTTGCAAAATGGACACAAGTCCGGTTTAATTTTTTTTCTGGTGTATTAAGGGGTGCTTATTATAAGGCTAACTTTTTCTGGAAAAGTTTCGCCCCGGAATCCCCCTTTTCACCCCTTTAAAGGGGGTAATTTGTGGTTTTTGCGGAACGTAGCCCTTCCTGTACCTTTTACAAGAAAAAAATTTTTATAGAAATATAAAGAGGACTATATTTTCTACGATTTGTTTTCAACAGCATATGTCTATCATCCACCGTTTAGCGGGGGTAGCGCCCCAAATTTGACAAGTTTTTAAAAAAGATGTTTTAAAAAACATATATTTTTCCCTAACTGTAACGGAAATTAAGAAGAAATCTAACCCCAATTATTCGCAAATAATTGATTGATTTTTTGGTATAGGTTTCACTTAAGGGTAATTGCCCTTTTTTTAATTACAGGGTGTTACATTTTAAAAAACCCCTTTTTATACAATCTGAACCGTTTATGCTAGAGTTTAAAGACTTTCAAAAATTACCCATGTACTGGTGCTATTTACAAATTTGTATAATGCACCCCCATTTTTTCCCCGGAACCACCCCAAAAAAAAGAAGAATTAATAAATAAAGTGATTTTCTTGGAATTCTTCGCACACAATGCCCCATGCATGGATACCAAAAGCGATTTCCTACTGCAAACCCTGCAGCCCAAAAAAAAAATAAATAAAATGGGGGGTTGAAATTTTTTTTTGTTTTTTGCTTTTTGATCCATATGGGCATATTCTTCATCAATAGTGCTTTTCAAAAATATATATGGTTATTGCAGCATCCCTGCGGAAACCACCCCTATCCTTGAAAATATACTGCAAAAAATAACCCTATCCCTTGGCGAGGATGTTTTTACGATTTTCTCATTACCTGTGCATTCCTTTTAAACAAAAGTTATACAAGAATAAAGACCACTATTACTCTAAAAATTAGGTCCTATTCATTTTTTTCGTATAAGCAACCGTTACGGCACAGTGGCGCCGTAAACCTCATATATGCTTTGGCAGGCTCCAGTTTTTGTTTTCTTTTTCGTCATCTGTTTGTTTTATTGATAAAGTACTTATGTAACATAAAACAACACGGTGTAATCTACAAATTATGACCTATGCACATTTTATTGTCTTTGCGCCCCAAAGCCACAGTGGTGGCCCAAAATCAATTTTTGCATATTTTCGCCACCTACACGTATTTTATTGCATTAATGCTACCTTAATAGCACAATATTCACCCTTAAGTGGTCGCTAAGTACTGGCGGATCCAGGAAGGGGTGATGGGGGTGATCACCCCCCCTCTCAAACCAAGTGATATTATATTTAAATGTTGTAAAAATATTCATTTATTTTTATAGAAATACTTATATTATATTATTATTATTATAAAAATGGCGTAGTTTTTATGCTTTGGCGACAGTGGCGGATCCAGCATCGTTAAGAGGGGGGTGCCAATTGGTTAAAATTCTATAAAAATAAATGAATAATTTTATAATCTTTAAATATAATATCACTTGGTTTGAGAGGGTGGGGGGTGATCGCCCCATCATCCCTCCCTGGATCCGCCACTGCTTAGCGACCACTTAAGGGTGAATATTGTGCTATTAAGGTAGCATTAATGCAATAAAATGCGTGTAGGTTGCGAAAATATGCAAAAATTGATTTTGGGCCACCACTGTGGCTTTGGGGCGCAAAGATTGTAAAATGTGGATAGGTCATAATTTGTAGGTTACACTGTGTTGTTTTATTTTACATAAGTACTTTATCAATAAACGAACAGATGACGAAAAAAAAAACAAAAACTGGAGCCCGCCAAAGCATATATGAGGTTTACGGCGCCACTGTGCCGTAACGGTTGCTTATACGAAAAAAATGAATAGGACCTAATTTTTAGAGTAAATAGTGGTCTTTAAGATTGTATAAGTTTTGTTTAAAAATAATGCATAGGTAATGAGAAAATCATAAAAACATGCTCGCCAAGGGATAGGGGTAGTTTCTGCAGTATATTTTCAAGGATAGGGGTGGTTTCCGCCGGGAGGTTCCAATACCCATATATATTTTTGAAAAGCACTATTGATGAAGCATATGGCCATATGGATCAAAAGGCAAAAAACAAAAAAAAATTTCAACCCCCCACTTTATTTATTTTTTTTGGCTACAGGGGTTGCACTAGGAAATCGATTTTGGTGTCCATGTATGGGTAATTATAACGTGCACAAAATGATGTATGAAGCATATTAATAAAGGGCATTGTGTGTGAAGGATTCCAAGAAAATCACTTTATTTATTAATTTTTCTTTTTTTTTGGGGTGGTTCCGGGGAAAAAAATGGGGGTGCATTATACAAATTTGTAAATAGCACTAATACAGGGGTAATCGCTGAAAATCTTTTTACTCTAGCATAAACGGTTCAGATGGTATAAAGAGGGGTTTTTTAAAATGTAACACCCTGTAATTAAAAAATCAGCAATTACCCTTAAGTGACACCTATATCAAAAAATCAATCAATTATTTGTGAATAATTGCGGTAGGATTTCTTCTTAATTTCCGTTACAGTTAGGGAAAAATATATATTTTTTTAAAACATCTTTTTTTTAAACTTGTCAACTTTGGCGCACCACCCTTGCTAAACGGTGGATGATAGACATATGCTGTTGGAAATAAATCGTAGAAAATATAGTCTTCTTCATATTTCTATAATAGAAATTTTTTGTAAAAGGTACAGGAAGGTCTACGTTCCGCAAAAACCACAAATTACCCCCTTTAAAGGGCTGAAAAGGGGGGTTCCGAGGCGAAATTTTTTCAGAAAAAGTTAGTCTTATAATAGGCACCCCTTGATATACCAGAAAAAAAATAAAACCTGACTTGTGTCCATTTTGCAAGGTTCAACCTTTGTTTCCTACTCTATTTTCTTTAGTTACGAGTGACTAAAATTAAAATTATAAAAAAATAAACTAAAAAACAGAATACAAAAAAAAATTCAAACTCTAAGGATTATTCCAAAAGAACTGTTAGAGAGATTAAATATACAAAAATCTCACACATTCGTTAAAAAATTTAAGAAAAGGGTGGGGCGCGTCTTCATCGAATAAACGGTTTGAGGATAGATACTTTTTTACTTTTCGCGCCCCATGCTTTTTTCTATTTCAGAATCAATTGTTCAACTTTTACAGCTGTACCTACAGCAAGATAGGGAAAAGGTAACAACTGATCATTCGCATTTTGAGCTCTAACGTCTGAACAAGACTAAAGGCTGATTCTCATTATAGCGCAAGGCAAGTGCTCGGCATGGGCAAGGCATCGGCTCGGCAAAATACATTTTATATAAAATCTTATGCACTGCACGGGATGTACTTCACGTAGTACGGTGCCGGTCACCGACGGAAGCAGACGTGTAGCAGAGAGAGCAGCAAAGCTTTTAGAAAAAGAGTAAGTTTGGTAAGCAGGTCTTTTCAGACCAACCGAGATTGTAAGCACGGTTAGCGAGCCAAGCCCTCCAATTCTTAAAGCAGAGAACCGAGGCAAAAGCTGGTTTACTGGATGCAGTGAGCTTAGCGAGTTGTTTTTTAAATCGACTCCTGAGACGCTGTAGCTATAAACTAGCAAGCAGAAAATCAAAAAACGGGCTCTCGGTGAGCCTGTTCGGGATACCTACTGTGCTCCGTAAGGGTAGACACTGCAGGGTGTAGTTTTTTTTTTAGTAATCTACACGGCTGCAGACACGGCCCCTTGGCGAGTAGGTTGAGACAGCAAGAGGATCCCCGTACCCAGTTCTGTCTGGGTACGTGAACTACCGCGGATTGTCTAGGGCAGCCTACCCTAAAACCGTGCTGGCAACGGGCCAGACGGAGGCAAAAAAGGCTCTTTCACGAGAAGATTCCCTCCCAAGCGTCATGTCTGACAGTGCTAGGTCACTGTCACTGCAATTCCACCCATATGCAGATTCACGTAAAGTGAATCTGAACCTTTTTCAGGGATTGGAATCCGAAGACGACAAAAGAAACAGGAAGAAAACAGGATTAATGACTCTGAGCGACGGCGGAGGTAAATTCAGAGAACCGGAGAAGCCTAAAAAGAAAAAACTTAAAAAGAAGATGGAAAAAGAGACAGAAAAAGAAAGATTTACAACAGATGAAGAAACGTCTAAAGTATCCACAAAAAACTCGATGAGGAAATGGACCACGAGATGGCCAAAAAACCAGCCACAAAAAGGCAACGAACGACAGCGCTCAACGGAAGCGAGGACGAGAAAAACGAAGAAATAGAGACACTAAAAAAGACAATCCAGCAACAAGCTGAGGATCTCAAAGCAAGAGATGAAGAAATAAAGAGTCTAAAGGCACAGATCGAGGACCTTAAAAATACCATGGTTCAGTCAAACAAAACTTTGATTGAACGCATGGATGCGAGATTCGACCAACTCGCTGAAAAACAGATCACAAAGGCCACGCCTACCACAACAAATAAAGAAGCCACACCCACTAAGCAAGTCTAACCCACTAAAGAAATTAAGGGGGCAAAAAGCAACGGAACGATTCCAAAAAATAAACTAAAAGAGGACTTTCCTGCCCTAAAGGAAAAGAAAACAGACGAAAAACCCAAAAATAATGAAAAAGAAAGCTGGGAAACATTAGCAAAAAATGCTATGAGACCACACGCACCAGACAACGACGACTATACCCTACCTAAAGGTCCAATGGAACCAATACATCCACCAAAAAAGACGACAGCCACAGAAGCCAAAAACAACCAGAAAGAGGACAACGAAAACGAAAATACAATGGAAATAGATGAAGAACAAAAAGACGAACCAGAAAATACCAAAAAGTACAGAAAACCGCCAATAATAAAACTCCAATCGGTAGGAGAAACACACAATATACTGAAGATTGCACAAAAAGAGGGAATAATAACAACAAACAAGATGTCTAGAAGTGGTCGTGAAACCCTGATACAGGCAAAGAACCCAGAGGATTACAGGAAAATGACACACGTAATCGAAGAATACAACAGAAGCAAACCAATACAATGGATAGCATTCGCCCTAGACGAGGACATTACAGTACAAAAAATAGTAATAAGAGGACTGCCAACAAACACAGAAGTAAAAGAGATACTAAAAGACCTAAGAGAAGACTATGATATAGAAGGCACAGACGTAAAAAACATGACATCACGAAAGAAAGATAAAAGAAGCCTACCCATGTTTATATTAAGCATAAACAAAGACGACTTACAAAAAGCCTTGAAAATCACAAACATAGGTCATATGAAAGTGACAGTGGAGGCATTGAGAAAACCCACAGGACCTACTCAATGCTACAACAGCCAAGGATACCACCACGCACAATCAGCCTGTCACAAAGAACCCAGATGCGTGAAATGTGGAGATGACCACATAAGCAAATTGTGCAAAAGACCCAAAGGAGAAAAGGCAACATGCGCTAACTGCCAAGGACAGCATCCAGCCAGCTTCAGAGGCTGTCCTCGGTACCCAACTTGGCAACAAAGGCCACAACAGAGACAACAAACCACAAACATACCACAAAGAAACGAGAGGATAAATGGAACCTCATACGCACAAGCGATGAAAAAGAATACAGAAAACTCACTGACAGCATCATTACTACAACAAACAGACCTGAAAGAAATGCTAAAAGACGTAGTCACGTCACTAGTATATAATGCGATCAGCGAAATGAAGTTAGCGCTGAACTAAATAGAAGCAACAGGGGATACTTGAGGATAGGTTCTTGGAACTCAGGAGGAATAAGGACCAACCAGAATATCTTGGACGAACTGGTCAACAGGTATGAAGTGGACGTAGTAGCCCTACAAGAAACAAAAATCACCAACAACATCAACTTGAAGTTTCCAGGCTACGACGTATACAGGAATGACAATATAGGAAGATCGGGTGGCACAGCTATCCTAGTAAAGAGAGGTATAAAACATACTAGGATACCAACACCACAACTAGTTAACATGGAAGCCACTACAGTGAGGATACAAATGGAACAGGGTGAAATCAGAATTACCTCTGCTTACGTAAGACCACTAGACCCACTGTCAAACGACGACCTGAACCCGTTCCTCGACATTGACGAACCTGCTATAATAATAGGAGACCTAAACGCAAGATCCCCTAACTGGAACGATAGAGATACGAACAGAAACGGACGAATACTTAATCAATACATGGAAAACAGAGATGACATAGAGGCAATGGGAACAATTGAACCGACCAATTATCCACCTAACGGACTTCCTACGCACATAGATATAGTAGTAGCAAGAAACATAGACATGCAAAGAGAACTACAAACAATAAACGAAGGTACAGCAGGCCACAACCCAATACTACTAGAACTAGGAACGTGGGAAGAAGAAACCGTCACAAAAAGAACAAAAAAGAGGACAAAATGGACAAACTTCAAACGACTAGTCAGCCAAGGGATAAACACCGTTCCTATAATAAATAGTCCGAGAGACATCGAAGAAAAAGTCCTAGAGTTGGAAAGAATAATTCAAGAGGCACTAAGAAACAGCACAACAGAAGAAGAAATCGAAATACAGACAGGAAGGTTCAAAAATATCACACAAGAAATAAAAGACATGATTCGGGAAAAGAACAGAGCCAGACAAAGAGCCAGAAGAACAGGACAACAAGCGGATAAAAATAGAGCAAACAGACTATTAAGAGAAGTCAAAACCGCACTAAACGAACACCGAAGTGAAACGTGGAATAATTACATACAAGAGATGGACGAAGGGGCACCAAATATGAAAAACATTTGGAAACTACAAAGAATACTACGCAACGACAGAAAACCCATCCCACCACTACACGGACAAAACGGTATAGTGTATACTATAGACGAAAAAGTAGAAGTAATGAAGTCCACCCTTGAAAGAGAATGTATGCTAAATTACCGCTAAGAAGAGGAAGTGGACTTCATAGAAGAGGTAGAAAACCAAAGAAATAGGCCAGATGAACCAGAAGAAGACATCCCTCCAACATCACCAGCAGAGATAAATGTACATATCAAAAAATGTTCACCAAAAAAAGCACCAGGCCCAGATAACATCACGAACAGAGCTTTAAAATATCTACCTGCGAGAGCTATAGTATACCTAACAAATATAATAAATGGCATATTAAGATTCAAAAAATTCCCGAATCGATGGAAAGAAGCCCATGTCATAATGATACCTAAACCTGGCAAAGACAACACATTTCCGCAAAACTACAGGCCGATAAGCTTACTTCCAGCAATCAGTAAGATAACAGAAAGAATAATCCTAAGCCGCTTACAAGCCGAAACGAACAGGCTAGAAATCATCCCTGAAGCCCAGTTCGGTTTCAGAGCAGAACACTCCAGCGAGCTACAAGTACTCAGAGTAACAGAGTACATAGCAGCTGGACTAAACGATAAGCAATACATAGGGACAGCATTCCTGGATGTAAGCAAAGCCTTCGATAGAGTCTGGCATAAAGGACTAATATACAAAATGCGTGAGTATGGATACGGTGAGGCAATGACAAGGCTGATCTCTTCGTACCTGAGAGGCAGGAGATTCAGGGTTCGGATAGGACAAGTCCTGTCGGAACTCGGAACTTCAGAAGCGGGGGTACCAGAGGGAGCGGTATTGTCACCCTTGTTGTATTCAATATTCACCGCAGACATACCTAGATCACACGGTACTATGCTAGGCCTTTATGCGGACGATACAGCAATAGCGGCCAAACATAGAAACATCGATACAACAGTAGAGAATCTACAATCCGCACTAGAAGATGTAGAAGAATGGTGTACTAAGTGGAAAATCGCCATAAACGCGGAGAAAACACAAGCGGTAATGTTTAAAAAGAGAAGAGAACAGCCAGGTGAACAGCTAAGACTACTAGACAACCCAATCGAGTGGAAAGACGAAGCAAAATACCTAGGAGTCACCTTAGATAAAGGCCTTACATTCAACAAACACGCAGAAACAACAATAAACAAAGTCAACGCTGCAAGAGCATCGGTAAGCGGACTCATAGGTGGAAAAAGTAAACTAAAAACAAAAACGAAGATACGACTCATAAACAGCCTAATTATACCGATAATAACTTACGCATCTCTCGCATGGGGGCAAGTATGCACGACAACCAAAAAGAAAATTCAAGCGGCACACAACAGAAGCCTAAGGGAAGCAGTCGACGTACCTAGATACGTAGCAGAAAGGTTCCTATTTAGAGAACTCCAACAAATCAGAGTAATCGACACCATAAAAGAAAGAGCGAGGAAAATATTCCCTGAACTAGAGAACCATTCAAGTCCAATACTGCGAGAGATGCTAAGGTACGACGCTTTCCACCGATGGAAACACAAAAGACCGAAACAACAGATAGCTGAATAAAGGTACAAAAAAAAAAGAAAAAAGCAGATGGTTCGTAGCTCTACACAAAACACAAGAGATAAATCACAGGTAAGACAAGACATATTTTATTAAAAATAATAACAAATGGGACCAGACCTTAAGTCTGGGACCCAAGCAAGCAAAAACAGTACCGCGGACAAATCAATAGTAGTTAAAGGCTTACAGCGCTTCACGCTGGCCTAGTTTTCAAACCGATTAGGACACCACATTAGAATCTTATTACCCAGGATTTTAATGTGAAGAGCATTTGGCTGATAGTTGTGCCCCCATCGCGCATCAGCGTGCTATGGGGGGGGGGGAGGGAAGGCCTGGAGCATTGGAGTGAGGTGGAGTGACTCCTGCCAATGGCACGAGTTAAAACAACTCGCTCCAATGAATTGTAACATCCGAACGTAATTTCATAAAGGGTGAACAAGTCTCACGGGTCGGGTTGAATCATAATGCTTGGTTGCTTGGATGTAATTCACACTATGCGTGCCAGGCACCGGCAAGCGACGGGCTTTGCATGCGACGTTCTTTTCGAAACAATTTTTGCCTAGCATGTGCCGTGAAGGTCACTACAGTGTGAATCCCGTATCGGCAAGCAATCTGCAATGGTGGTTGTTTGATATCAGTTTCATAGTGACAATAGACGATGAAGCGTCAACAGAGACCTGCTTTTTCATCGGAGCAAGATGAAATGCTCATTGACTGTGTTCGAGAACGGGGGCAAGCCTGTCTCAGTGTGAATTGGCAGTGAAAACCTTGCCCGTGCCGAGCGTGTGCCTTGCCGTTGCCTTGCCGGTTCCTTGCACGTCTAATGAGAATCGGCCTTTATGGTCTGGTCTAGACTAATGTCTGATCTTGTAAACGATGTTTTCATATTATTGAGTGTTTTCTATATTATAATCTTTATTGGTATCTTTTAAACCACTATAATTTGAGTTTTGGAAATATTTAGATTTAAACCGAACATTTAGCTACGACGAATAATCGAATTTATTGTACGTATTTTGTAGTTCTCTTGAGTTGCTTGCCATTAGGACGGTATCATCAGCGTACCTGATTTTGTTTACGCTGGTTCCGTTTTGCTTTGCTTTTACTCAGTATATAAATTTTATTGATATACCATTTTTTTCGATAAAATATTTACTTTTTGAGTTATTTGCGAAAAACGGTCTAAAAACGTAGTTTTTTTGTCGAAAAATCAACATTTTCAATCGCGAATAACTCAAAAAGTATTGACTTACTTAAAAAACTTTATAAAACGAAAGTTGCTTATAATCTGTCAGTTTATCCATTTCCGGGCTTATTTTAAACACCCCCGAGAAGGGGTGACTGTGACCCCCCAAGTAAAAGCAACCAACGGCACAAATTTAACTTTGAAGTGGAGGGTAAGTAGAATCTAAATCCAAATTTTCGTGCAATTCGGTGTTGCCCCTGAAAATTACACTCCAAAACGGTCATTTATTTGGCTATTAGCGTCATAGCGCTGGATACTGCCGCGATTTACATCACTATCTTTAAGTGCTTTTATTCGTATCTGGTTCTGATCTAGTCAATAAACAAAGACTTGTACGAATTCACATCTACAATTATAGTTTTTTTAATCTTGCATAATTTTGTGTTTTGATCCACATATTTGTCTAAAATTCTTCCTCAATTGCCAGAAAAGCAAATTGACATTCTGTATTTTTTTGCTTTTTTTTATAGAAAATATATACCTAATCACATACCATTTTTTTTATTACAGATGCCCAAAATCAATCTCCATGTTTCATAAGATGCAACACAAAGTTACCATTTTGGTAGCACCTGCTCTTGCCAATAGCAGCTGCAACCATCCTCGGTATATGCACATTACGTTCTTCTCCGCTTTAACTTTTGGTGATGTTGTCCAAGCAGTTCTTGTTCTCCTTGTCACCGTTGGTGTTTTAGGTGCAAACATGTTGTTAATACTGGTTATCAATAGTAGGAGGTACTCCAAGTATATTCATTCACAGGTGAGTAGAAATATTAAATATTTCATTAATAGCAATAACACTACTTGGTAATATCTAATTAGGCGAGGAAACGACGCAATAAAATTACCAAATTTCTGCAGTTGGATGAATTTTAATGAAGCTTTTTTATTCGATTCACAAGAGCCTTAAGAAACTTTTTCAACAAAAATAATTATGGCGAAATGAAAGTTGCATTATTGAACAGGAAATTGCTTTTTCCAAAGTGCCTTTCAAACACGAAAAATGATAAATTTGTAAGTCAGAAAAAATTTACGGAAATGAGTTTAATTTTACTACTTGGGGGGTTTTTGGGTTCATTAAACACGAATATTATGACGGCGATGGTCTCCGAGGCACCTGGTACTCGGACTAGGCCAGGTCTCTTTTAGTTTTGTGGAAATTCGATAAAAAGTCATTGCAAATCTCGTTACTTGGTAGATTTTGGTGTCGCTGAACACTAATATCATGTCAAAGATAGTTTCCGAAGTACCTGGTACCCATGACGGGTCTTCTCAAGATTTCTGGAATTCGATACAAAATCAATGCAATCTCGTTACTTGTGGTGTTTGGGGTCGCTAATCACTAATATCATGACGGCGATGATTTTCCAGGCACTTGGTGTCCAGGATGACCCTCGTCGTCTGGAGTTTTGTGGAAATTCGATACAATATCAGCGCAAACTCGTTACTCGATGGATTTTTGGGTCGCTGAATACTAATATCATGTTGACTATGGTCTCCAAAGTACTTGGTGCCCATGATGTGCCTCGTCTTTTGGAGTTTTACGAAAATTCGATACAAAATCAATGAAAACTCGATATTATTGACCCCAAATTTGGTAGATTTTGGGGTCGGTGAACAATAATACTATGTTGACGATGGTCTACGAGGTGTGTGGTGCTAGGATAGGCCTCGTTTTCGGGAGTTTTGTAAAAATTCTATACAAAATCTGTACAAAACCCATTACTTGGTAGATTTTGGGGTCGCTGACACTAACATAATTTTGGCGATGGGTCTAAAAAATAAATAGTTAAGTAAATAACTAAGTATTTTTATGATTAACTGCCTTATTTTCTTCATCTATCGACTCAAATCAAAGCACAGAAAAGATCAAATATTGATATTTTTCATTATTTGTGAAATTATCTCTAACAGGACACTGCAATCCGTTTTTACTGTATCCTTATGAATTTTCATAACCGGTTTTGCATCCACAAAATATCAAGTTCATGATGCTTGGTGGATTAGGTAATTGTGTCATTTTTATGGAAACTAAAAATTGATCTTCGAGTTCCTATCTCCAGTCTCTGGAATTTAAGCCATTTTGCTCTCTATAGGATCAGTTTTGCACCTGCAGATTTTCAAGTGCTGGGTAATCGCGTCGTCTGTTGAAAGTATTTTGCCGAGGACAATACTTAGGGCAGTCAATGACGGTATTTGGCTCCGAATTCCATCCTACTACATCGATTTACTTGATATTTTCACAGTAAGTAGGGATTAGCTTAAGAAACAAAGTATACCCTATGACGATGTGCGCTTTTATCTTGGGGGTGGTTTCCACCCCATTTCAGGGGTGAACAATTTTTGGTTAAAATAGCCACAGAAGAGGCTAGAGAACCTAATTCTAAGCAAAAACTGTTCTATAATTATTATTTTTTGAAATCTTAATACTTTTTGAGTTATTCGTGGTAGAAAATTGGCCATTTTCATTGAAAAATTGCACCTTTTCGAACGGATTTTTGCGAATACCTTAAAAACTATGCACCTAACAAAAAAACTATGCAAAACGTTTTTGTACCTTATAAAAAAACAAAGAGATTCGTTTCTTCATAAATCTTCTAGTTATAATACAAAAAGAGATGGTAGGTGAGAATAGTTTGTTTTTTTTTTGGTGCATGATAAAATCGGTGTATTCAACTTGAAATAACAGAGAAACGGTCGATTTTAGGTGTATAATGATACTAATAACTTTTGTAGTCCTTGAAAAGGCATTTAAAATAAGCAATATTAAATGTCAATTACATTCTAACTAAACGAGACAGGCTACAAAAAATTGATGAATAATATATTTTAAGAAGAAATGAGAAGTATATTTAACCCCTCATCCATCAGAATTAAAATACATCGGTTTGCTTTTACAATACTTTTTATTATAGTGTTATTTCTATGTCCAAAAATTTGGACTTTAACGTAAATCTTTAACATGAACGGTTTTTAAAAAAAATAAGATAAAGTTATACAGCGCATTTTTAAATTTTTAATTTCTTTTAGATAAAAATTTCGTTTTATTTTTCATTACTGTATCTCTTATTACTTTCAAGATACATGGAGAAAAAGGAAAATTTTTAAGAAAATTTAAAAATGCGCTCTTTAATGTGATCATATTTTTTTAAACCGTTCATTTTAAACCCGTCCAACTTTTTGAACATAGAAATAACACTAATAAAAGTTATTGTAGAAGGAAAACGATGCATTTACATTCTGGTGGATGGTGGTTAAAATTACTTCTCATTTTTTTTTAATACATTAGTTGTCAAATTTGTTTGAATAAAATAGATCTTTAATATTGCTCATTTTAAAGTTTTTTTCAAGCACTACAAAAGGTATTGATAACATTATACACTTAAAATCGACCGTTTTTCTGTTATTTCAAGTTGAATACACCAATTTGGGTATGTACAAAAAAAAAACAAACTCTTTTCACCTACCATATCTCTTTTTGTATTGTAAGTGGAAGATTTGTGAAGGCAACCTTTTTTTATAACCTACAAAAATTGTTTTATATAGTTTTTTTAGTTAGATTCCTAGTTTTTAAGGTATTTGCGAAAAACCGTTCGAAAAGGTGTTATATTTCAATGAAAATGGCCAATTTTCAACCACGAATAACTTAAAAAGTATTGAGTTTCCAAAAAAATATATAGAACAGTTTCTGCTTAGAATTAGGTTCTCTAGCGAATTTCGTGGTTATTTTAACCAAAAAAATTTTCACTCCTGAGAAGGGATGGGATCCACCCCAAGATAAAAGCACACATCGGCATAGGGTAGACTTTGAATTAGAAGATAAGTAGAGGCTATTTCCAAAATTTCATTAAAATCCATGTGGTAGGACAGAATTCGGAAGTAATATCCTATTCTTGCTCCCATTGACTGGGGTAACTATTGCATTTAGAAATTGCCATTAAATACATGCGATATGTCTCAGCCAACTGAGTCATACTTTGTTTATATCTCTCTGGTAGGTTGGAGTTTCTAAGTTAAGTGGGGCACTTTACATTACCAGAAGTAGTTGGTCGCCATGTTCAATTAATAATTCATTAATTGAGAAATATTCATTCGATTACCAATTAATTAATATTCATGTCTTCAAAATGTAGTGTTTTTTTGACAAATCCGTCCTGAGCTAAAATCCATTATTGTTTCTATTCCTAGGACAAATATTGTAAAAAAGTACGACAACACCTTTCCCAAATCAACCTTTCTAAAACTGTCATATAGACATAGTCCATTTACTCACGGTTTTTGATCCAAATTTTAAAGAACCGCTTGATTGACATGATATTTGGCATACACAAAATACACATAGGTAACATAATATAAGTAACTGGAACTATAAAAATAATATAATGTCAAATATTTAAGCAAATTTAGTGTCATAGCCAACTAGGTAGAATATTGTATGTTTTTCTTAATATTTTACGCACCAGCAAGCTTAACTACGTAGATATTTTGATATCTCAACCAATATTGGTAAATAAAGGATCAGTCTAGATTAATATGTATCTTTTTTCGAAAAATTGTTTTTGATTGAATATTTCCACGGCCACCTAATAAAATTTCACTAATTTTGGTTGCAATCAATGTTTGGCTTAAAGAATCACGAATAACTCACAAATTAAAGCACTTAGGTATAGGGAATGCTTAAGAAATAAAAAAAAACTACCAAAAAAATATTATTTTATTACAATACTAAAATACAGGGTGTTCCATTTAAGTAAAAGTTGTAAAATACAGGGTGTTCCATGATAGACTAGATTAAAATTTGTTTGAACACAAATAAAAATTTTGATGTTAAATCACTGCAATTGTACAGGGTGTGAATTAACAAAAAAACGTTATTATCTTTTAAACTACCTATCTCGTACAATATTACAAAACTCTATATTTTGTGAAAGAAGACATCGAGGAGAATAAAAAAATGTAAACATATAGAGGGTATTCGATTTAAAAATACATACGTTTGTGTCACCCTCTCAATGGGGTCTCGGATGGCCCTGTATATTTGAAAATATTTTTAAATTATGGTCCTATCTGTGCCCCCCTTTTATCTAAATATGTTTTTCATATCTCTTACGACAAACGTGTAATTGGACCTTGTTACACTATATAAACATTCTTAACGTTACAAATAATGTTAGTTCCTCTAATATTAACTTATTTGAAAATTGTTTAATAAAAAAACTTCGTTCTATAATATTTGTTTTTTTCTTATACAACAGGAAGGTAAATGACATAACCCACGCTTATTTTGCCTTAGGATATAAAAGTATGTTTATGGGAACCGTATCCAAGGTAAAATAAACAAATAATATGCAAGTGAAAATAAAAAAATAACAATTTTTATAAAAATACCAATATATATGCAGCATGTTTAAAAATTATTTATTTCAAACTATTTTTAAATATTTTTCATGACGGTTTATGCAAATTTAAATCTAAATCGGTTTTTGTTGATAACAATGAACAATTTGATACCAAATATTTTTCAGATTTAGCCTGCAGCGTTTTGATTCGCTGTCGTCTATTTGATGGGCCTTTTGTTTGGCATTTTCCGGTTGTTTTTTTTATAGTTAAACTCCCGCTTTCGTCCATATCACGGGTGTCATAGCAGGTCGCTTTGAAATAAATAATAGAACGAGTTTTTTTCTGTTTTTTTTATCATGTAAATAGTTATCAGGCGCATTCAGAATCGCTGTGATTCTATTGCGTAGTAGTTCCTATATAAGCGATGTTTTATCTACAGGGTGTCTGCGTAACTTGGAATCATATGGGAAACTTTTTTAATATCAATTTTACGAAAAAAAGTTATTCTTTATAAAATGCTTTCCATAGCCTAAAACCTAAGACGAAATCATCAGATATCAAATTTTATTAAGAGTATACGAGGTATGTCAAAAAATATTAATTTCGCTCAAGAGTAAAGTGCTTTTATATTTCAAAATATCGACAATTATCATTGAAAAAAGATGTTTGTAATTAAAAATTATGTTATAATCTGCATTTACACTCCTCTAAGTGAAATTTTTTTTTTGAAAATTCCACACCTGTAATTTTGAACCAATCAAAATACGTTATTTTGACAGATCACCATGGCAACGGAGGTATTTTATCGGAAATTTAGCGAAAACGCCAAAAAATAATTTTCTATCACTTGTAGTTACTCAAAACTTATGTAAAATTGAAGAATATACTATTTTCTATCTTGAAATGGTATTCCCATGCAACTACAATGAGTAGAAATAACGAATTTGAAAGCCTAAATAATTGCTGACAAAGCTATGGCGCGCTATTAATCTGTTCATGCAGCTTTGGATTTTCAAATGCAAATTTGGTGTGGAATTTTCTTACCGAATACCACGCGAAGTCAAATTAATATCCGGAAATTTTTTTTTGATCATGAATATTTTTAGAAAATTTCCCTCGTCTGCGACTCGGGAAATTTTCAAAATATTCATGATCTCAAAAAAATTTCCGGAAATAATTTGACCTCTAGTGGTATTACTAGTGAAAACTTTCCTCAAATCACGGACCCTCAACATCACTTTATTTATGATAGCTCCGTTATTATTGATTTTACGAAAAAAATGTATTTTTCATAAAACGTTCTGCATAGTCCAACAACTTAGATAAAATTATAGGATATTAAATTTTGTCAATGTTATACGAGGTAAGTATGTCAAAAATATGCATTTCGCTGAAGAGTAAAGTACCTTTATTTTTCACAATATTAAAATTTTTTATTATAAAAAGTTGTTCAGGATTAAACACTATGTTTCAATATGCAATTGCATTCTTCTAGTTGAAATATTGTGAACTATAAAGATATTTTACTCTTGAGCGAAATTTATATTTTTTGACATACCTCGTATAAAATTGAAAAAAAATGATATCTTATGATTGCATCTTAGTTTTTTGACTATTCAGAAATTTTTATAAAGAATCACTTTTTTTTCGCAAAATTAATAAATACGGAGTTATCAAAATAAAAATGATGTTGGGTATCCTTAATTTGATGAAAATTGTCAATTTTTCTTTTAATTAAAAGAGTGTAAATGCATATTATAACATAATTTTTAATTACAAACAACTTTTGTTAATAACAATTTTTGATCTTGTGAAATATAAAGGCACATTACTCTTGAGCGAAATTCATATTTTTGAACAAACCTCCAATATTATGACTGCATCTGATAACTGCATCTTAGATTTTAGACTATGCAGAGCACTTTATGAAGAATAACTTTTTTTCGTAAAATTTATATTAAAAAAATTTCCCATGTGGTTCCAAGTTACGCAGACACCCTGTATATAAATAAAAATGAATGTTTGTATGTATACAAACTCGCAAACTATGCATTTCATCATATGATTACCTTAATCAAAGTTGTTGTACATGAACCCGGGATGGTTTTTGAGTTGGTACCACCAACCTGATTAAAAAGGGGGTTGTTCCCCCATAATTATTTTTTATCTTTTTGGACAAACTGTTCTTTTTTAATTTCATATGATGTAGAAATAAAATATACATTTAACCCTAAATTTTCACTTTTCTATCACCAACTGTTATTTTTTAGTAGCCATCTAAATATTATCTCTTCTATGTAAATAAAAATGAATGTTTGTATATATGTATGTACCGGGTGTCCCAATAAGAATGGCTCTCGGCCATATCTCAGGAAGCGTTTATAGTAGAGCTTTGAAATAAAAAATTGTATAACAAAAGTTGCCTCAGGAAAAGCCTGGAAATTATTTTCATAATTGTGGAACCACCGCTAGAGGGCGTAATTGAATATCAAAAATTAAAAAATCCAAATTTTACAAAATTTTCCTAATGAAGGGGCACTGGAAATCCGATCGTCGTATTCTTCATAAAATTCTACGCATATTTGATTTGACAAGTTTAGGTCTACCTTTGGAAATAAGAGGTGGGGGTGAGTGGGAACCTTGTTATGAAAAACTGGCTGTGAGTCCGGTTCTGCTTAATCAAATTTTGCAAACTTGGTCTTGTTGAAGACAGATCTTTTTCGTCAATGTAAAAGTTATGATTTCGAACCAACTTACTGAGTAATATGCCAGCTAGAAGGCGTTATTTAATTTTTGTCAGAAATCTAGTGTTCCTTGGAAAATATTAAATACAAACATGCATTTTTAATACCATATTACAAAATTAGACAAAATTAGCAACAGAATAGCGAAAACCGCATGTTAATACCTTTTTTCTATCTCAAGATATCTTAAAAAAAGTGTAAATTTAAAAACATAACTGTTACTGTCACCGGTAAACGAAATTCATTAAAAGTAGTGTGCTATGGAAACAACAAAGAAACATTTTCCAGCTGTCAACGTATATTAGGTCTTTTCAACGCTTCTCATTTGTTTCGAGCCTCGTTCATATCTCGTATATTAATATTATACACGGATTATACGGCATATGACAGAGGCTCGAAACAAATGAGAAGCGTTGAAAAGACCTATTACAAAGAAATAAGAACAACTATTTAGTGATGACATAAACGTTCAAATTTTTGCCCATCATTTTCGTTGCAAACATTTACTCTTTCAAGAGTAGATTGAACAGCAGTCTCAATTTCTGCTCTCGATATGCTTTGAATGGCGTTTAGTATTCTCTGGATAATGTATTCTAGAGTAGTGTATGATGGGCAACAATTTGAATATTTAGGTCGTCACTAAGCAGTTCTTTTTGTTCTGTGATATATTTAATTTTAATAGTATTGTTTCTCTTTATATTGTTGTTTTAATTAATTATATTTTTATACGTTGACATCTGGAAAATGTTATTTTGTTTTTTTCCACAGCACACTACTTTTCACTAACTTAGTTTACCGGTGATAGTAACAGTTATGTATAAAATTTACACGTTTATCGAGATATCTTGATATAGAAAAAAGGTATCGACATGCGGTTTTCGCTATTCTATTGCTAATTTAATCTAATTTTATAAAGTGTGATTAAAAATGCATACTTGTATTTAATATTTTCCAAAGAAAACTAGATTTCTGAAAAAAATTAAATAACGCCTCCCAGCTGGCTTATTATTTATTACGATGGTTCAAAATTATCACGCTTACATTGAAGAAAAAGATCTGTCTTCAACAAGACCCAGTTTTCAAAATTTGATTTAGCAGAACCGGACTTACAGCCATTTTTTCATAACAAGGTTCCCACTCACCCCCACCTCTTATTTGCAAATGTAGAGTTAAACTTGTTAAATCAAATATGCGCAGAATTTGATGAAGAATACAATAATCGGATTTCCAGTGCCCCTTCATTAGGAAAATTTTGTAAAATTTAGATTTTTTTATTTTTGATATCCAATTACGCCCTCTAGCGGTGGACCCACAATTATGAAAATAATTTCCAGGCTTTTCCTGAGGCAACTTTTGTTATAAAATTTTTTATTTCAAAGCTCTACTATAAACGGTTCCTGAGATATCGCCGAGAGCCATTCTTATTGGGACACCCGGTATGTATGTATGTATGTACCTTATAGACTCGCAAACTATGCATTTCATCATATGATGACCTTAAACGAAGTTGTTGTACATGAACTCGGGATGGTTTCTGAGTTGGTACCACCAACCTAAGTAAAAGGGGGATTGCCACCGCCCCCCCCCCCCATAATTATTTTTTATTTTTTTTGGACAAACTGTTCTCTTTTAATTTCATATGATGTAAAACCAAAATATACATTCAACCCTAAATTTTCACTTTTCTATCTCCAACCGTTATTTTTTGATAGCCATCTAAATATTACCTCTGCTATATAAATAAAAATTAATATTTGTATGTATGTAATGCAAACTATTCATTTCATCATATGATCACCTTAGCAAAGGACTCCGCACAAACCTTATGGAAAATAGGTCCCAGTGGATTTCGTTCATACTTTGGGAAAATACTCTTTGAAGCATCCTGATAAAAAGTTCTTATGGGCACAACTCAATCGTATGAAGGATTTGCAAGATATAGAGGCCCAAACTCGGAAAATTATAAGATTTACGGGGTATTCAAATTCCGTGAGTTACTGGTTATTTGGCAACATGTTGAAGTTTGGATCAAGGAAAAGTACTAGTAGTCTAGGATTTTTTCCTGGCTATCCAATGGCGACCTTTATTTTGACCTTGACCTTCAACGGACGTCATCTTCTAGAGTTTCGAGGGTTTTAGGCATTAAATTGATATAAACAGATTACTCATGGGTTTTTGGGATCGCACAACACGAATATGCCATAAGAATTGACCTCCGGATGACGTGCTGGCAGGGCCATTGCAAGGGACGTCATCTTCTAGAGTTTCGATGGTTTTCGGCATTTAATTGATGCAAATGAATTACTGGAGGGTTTTTTGAGGTCGCTATATACGAATATGCCACCAGAACCGACTCCCGGAGCACCTGGTTTCTAAGGTCAATAAAAGGGGCTCTTGGAGTTTCGAGGGTCTTTGGTACTATTGATGCAAACGAGTTTCTCATAGCTTTTTGGAGTTGCTGAACACGAATACTCCATCAGAACAGACATCGGAGTACCTGTTGCCTAAGGTAGGTCACGCTTTGGAAATTCGAGAGCTTTCGGTACTAAATTAATGTAAACTGATTACTCACAGGTTTTTGGGGCTGCAGAACGTGAATACGCCATCAGATCCTACCCAAGGAGCACCTGGTGCCTAAGGCAGGTCTTCTTCTGGAGTTTCGACAGTATACATGTTCGGTAGTATGAATGTATGCATGTTCGGTAACCCCAAAAACCTAAGAGTAATCCATTTGATTTCTCCGAAACTCCAGAAGATAAAATGTCTTATGCACCAGGTGCTCCTGTGTCTGTGCTGATCACGTATTCGTGTTCAGCAACCCCAAAAACCTATAACTAATCCGTTTGCATTATTGTAGTACCAAAGACCCTCGAAACTCCAGGAGCCTCTTTCATTGATCTTGGAAATCAGGTGCTCCGGGAGTCGTTTCTGGTGGCATATTCGTGTATAGCGACCTCAAAAAACCCTCCAGTAGTTCATTTGCATCAATTAAATGCCGAAAACCATCGAAACTCTAGAAGATGACGTCCCTTGTAGAGGCCCTGGTCACCAAGTCATCCGGAGGGCAATTCTGATGGCATATTCGCGTTTAGCGATCCCAAAAATTCATAAGTAATCTGTTTATATCAATTGAATGCCGAAAACCCTCGAAACTCCAGAATATGACGTCCGTTGAAAGTCAAGGTCAAAGTAAAGGTCGCCATTGGATAGCCAGGAAAAAATCCTAGACCACTGGTACTTTTCCTTGATCCAAACTTCTTCATGTTGCCAAATAACCAGTAACTCACGGAATTGGAATACCCTGTAAATCTTATAATTTTCCGAGTTTGGGCCTCTATATCTTGAAAATCCTTCATACGATTGAGTTGTGCCCATGAGAACTTTTTATCAGGATGCTTCAAAGAGTATTTTCCCAAAGTATGAACGAAATCCACTGGGACCTATTTTCCATAAGGTTTGTGCGGGGTCCATTGTCGTTATCGCGGGGCGGGAGTCGGGATCGGGACGAAATTAAATTAAAATTACGAATTAAAATAAAATAAGCGTGCGATATTTTAAGATTTGTGAAAAGTCAAAGACTGTTATAGCTGTGATATGTCTAGAGACAAGAAGATACAAAAACACTAACGAAAATATTATAATAGATGCTAACACGCTGACCAAAAAAAGGAAGGTCCAGAACGAGATGGTTGTTTGACTTAGAAGACGACCTGAAAACTATCAATGTAAGATAATGGATAAGAAGGACATACAGGAGGTCTAAATTAAAGGATAGAGTCAGACAGGCAAAGTTTATTCATGGTTATGATGTCAAAAGAAGAACCGTGTTCGATAACTTACCAATTATTACTAAACCAGTTATCCCCGCAAGGCGTCTACCGGTGTTACTTCTTACTCAGTAAACAGCAATATATTTGTTGATGTATGTATCAAGCGTAGCAGTGACGTTTATTAGGGTGCATCGAAAAAGGCGAAATTTTTTTTGCGATGGAAAACTAATACTTCATAAAAGTTGCCCAAACAACTGTTAAGTATTTTGGTAAAATTTTTTGAAATTGGAGAATATCTTCTGCCCCCCCCCCCCCCCCCGCCCAAGACAATTAAAAATTTAAAAAAAATGTTAACAGACGAAAAAAATTTTTATTTCGAAACGAAAATGTAATACCTCACAACAGTGGCCTAACACACTATTTAGTGTTTTAGTAAAATTGCGTTGAAATAATAAAATATTTTCTGCCCCTCACGGCAACTTAAAATTAGAAAAAATACATTAATATGCGAATTTCTTTTGTAAGGTAAATGTAATAACTTTTAGAACTTGAATAAATTAATTCGGTTTAAATTGGAAAATATTTTCTGGTTTCACAAGGCAATTAAAAATTTTACTTAAAAAAGTATACTAAAACATTCTTTTTATAACAAAATAACCTAACTTATCCGTCTCCCTGACGTCACCCAAGTTTTTTAATAGATACTAAAAGAAATATAAAGCAAATTACAAAATTCCTATAATTTCAAAATGGTGCATTATGTATATAAATATTACAAAACTATGGTAAAAACATTCTATTCGAAGATGTCTTCCGATTTAGCATTTAAGTGAGGCATAGTTTTTCTGGAATCAATTTGAGTTTTTATAAATCCCTTCCTCGAATACGCTCCGCAAACTGCTAGAGGAGCTTGTGTCACAAGCCTGACACATCGTTCTACACATTGTTTGTGGCAGTGATATTTCTCAATCTCAATGTTAAAGGGGTCTAATTTAGGATTCCTAATAAAATCTCGCAGATTGTCACTCGAAAATCTAGAGAATATAGGTGGTTCTGTAAGGTGATATTCTTGTTGGTTAATTAACTCAAAGTAGTCGTTTGAACCAAAATTTTTATAGGAGAAAGTTTGAAGACCCTCACGTTTTTTGATTTGGTCACTGGCAAACTTCTTTTGATGTCCAAGGGGTAGATCATGTGAATGTCGCAGACATACAAACCACTGAAGCGTGTTTTTAAGATGTTCTTCTAACAGCCGTATTACATCACCCTTAACCCCAGTATTTACGACTGTTTCGTCACATGCAATAGCTGGATTTGATACTTTCTGATATACCAGACAGCGGATACCCATATCCGAAATATTTGCACCCTGGCTCACGCACAAATGTTATGTGCTCTTCCACGATCGATTGACCATAAAACTTGGTACTGTTTTTTACTTGATCTAAAGTTTTGTCTTTGCGTCGGTAACTTTCTTCTTTTACCGTTGTTCTCTCTGATTATATTTGTTTTTGTTTTCCCTATCAATCGAGCTTATCACCATTGTTCTGGGACATCTTTGATTTAATAGAAATTCGCGCTCATCCAGAGGCACTTTTTGAGATTTGTTACAAAGACAATTAATCAGAGTGTCACATTTGCATGCTGCAAGATCAAAACGTGTAGCTTTACTTTTGTTCTTAAAGCATTGAATTTTATTTTTGTAAAATTCACTGTTTTGTATGTTCTTAAATGGTTTCATAAGTTTAAATTATTGAAATTAAAGGCTTTTTCCATATTTTCTCCAATTTAATTGCAACCTGTTCGGTAATACCAGAAAATTCTGACTCTTTCTTGCTGAGTTTTTTATCCTATAGCAACCACAAACCTTCATAAGTCATCGCACCAAACATAAGTGAAAATTAGACGCACCGACTCACGAAGCGGGACATTTCAAAGGAATTGGGGAGACTGAAAAAACAAATAAAACTTTAAAAATCGTTTAAATCTGTAATTGACAACATTTTAAGTTTTCTTTAATTAATCTTAGATCGAGTAAGCACATATTTTATTATTTTAGAGTATAAGTTATAACATTTCCAACTTTTATTTTTTTCGATGCACCCTAACATTTATAATGGCAAGTTTTTTGGGCGTTTGCGGAAAACTTTGAGTGTGCATGTTTCTGACAAGGAAAATTAATCGTGCCTTGAAGAACCGCCAAGTATTTTTTGATTTTCTGTTAATTTTTATTTATGTAACTTTGACCCATTATTGATAAAATAGAATAGAATAGAAATATGCTTTATTGCCACTGAAAATTTTTACAATTTTATGGACAAAGCTTACATACAGTCATAAGAAAAACATAATATAAATAACAAATAACAACTACAATTTACTAAAATTAGATGAATCGTCAATAATGTACAGTATAAGATATAAAAGCCAAGACAAAAACAATTTATTGCAAAATATATATAAATTGCAAATTGAACATACAACAAGTAAAATAAAATAGGTACAACATAAGGAACTGACAAGTTTATGCTACTGCGTATGGAACCCAATTTTCTTAGTTATTCATTAAGAAATTCTTCTATTGAATAATATGGTCTTTTGGATAGATAGGCTTTTGTCATTTTACGGAACTTAGGGAAAAATGTTGCAGATTTAAGTTGTAACGGAAGATGATTGTACAGTTTCTTTGCGGAATATAATATAGATTTCTTTACTAACTCAGTGGATGGAATCGGTAAATAAATATCAAAGATTGAATTTCTGGTGGAGTAAAGATGATTGGGCCTTGATGGAAAGACATGAAGGTGTTTACGAATTAAACAAACCGTTTCTAGAATATATAAAGATGGAAGTGTTAAAATTTCGTGATCTCTGAAGTGACCTCTGCAATGTGTAGATCTTCTGAGGCCAAACAAATATCTTATTGCTCTTTTTTGCAATCTAAAAATGACATCAAATTGAGCAGCTGTACTAGAACCCCAAAAAGGAAGACCATATCGAAGATGAGACTCGAACAACGAAAAATATGTTATTTTAGAAGATGCTAAATTGAGTTCCCTTGAGACAGATCGTATTGCATAGCAAGCTGAGGCGAGTTTCTTACTTAACGAATCGATATGAAGGGACCATTTGAGGTTGCTGTCTAAAAAAATACCAAGAAATTTTACAGAATCAACGGTACTGATCTGGCTGTTATTAAGAGGCAATGGTTGAAGAGCTCCTTTATAGGATAATGCTACTGTTTTATTTACGTTAAAAGAGAGTAAATTAGAGTCAGACCAGGTCTTCATCGTCAGTAGATCCGAAGTTATAGTTTCATGAAGAGATGCAATAGTTGAGTTGCTCCAAGTGATACTGGTATCATCAGCAAAAAGAAAAATTTTCTCATTGATTTTTAAATTAGTGATGTCATTTATAAAGATAAGGAACAGTATAGGACCCAATACTGAACCTTGTGGTACTCCACATACGATGTTTTTGAGACTAGAGTCAGTATCATTTGCTCTAACTAGTTGTTTCCGATTATTCAAGTAGGATTGGAACCAATTCAAAGAAATACCTCGAATTCCATAGAAATTTAGTTTTGTAATCAAGATGTCGTGATTTACACAATCAAAAGCTTTGGCATAGTCGCAGAAAACAGTGGCAGTATAAAGATTATTGTTTAGTGCTTGGTAAACCTCGTGTAGTACAGAAAACATGGCGTCAGTGGTACATTTATTTGTTAAAAAGCCGAACTGATTTTGTGATAAAATGTTGTTATCAACGATAAAGGACATAAGTCGAGTTTTAATGAGTCTCTCAATAATTTTGGAGAGTACCGGTAGTAAGGCAATAGGTCTATAGTTGCAGGCATCAGATTCTTCTCCACCCTTATGAAGAGGAATAATAATGGCTGTCTTTAGGCACTCTGGAAATTTACCTTTTTCGAAGGAATCATTAATTAGTGAGAGGAGGATTTCCAACACATTTTCTGTGAGATTAGAGAAAATTGTTATAGATAGTCCATCAGTACTACAGGATGATTTGCTTTTGATACTATTGATTGTTTGGATCAGTTCAGAGTTATCGACTGGTCGTAAAAAGAATGAATTCGAGACCTGTCTTGAATTAGGAAGATAGGAAATGGGATCTTGTTGCGGCAAAATTGTTGATGTTATATTTTTACTCACATTAACGAAATAGTCGTTTAGACTTTCAGGATTTGGAAGGGAAAATGATTGAGCTGTGTGAGTTTTATTTCGAAGATCGTTTATTATAGACCAAGTTTCGTTTGCAACACTTTTAGAGCTTCCCAGACGATTTTGATAATAGGCTTTTTTAGCTGACCTGACAAGTTTTAGATATGTTGTCCTGTACGTCATGATATATTCAGTGACAGCAACATTGGTAGTAAATTTCTTGATGTATAGAAGTGAACGCATATTCTTAACTGATATGCGAATACCTTTCGTAACCCAAGGTTTCCGAGGTTTTGGCTTAATAGGAATTAAAGGAAATGCCTTATTGAAGATGTGGAGAAGCTTATCTAGAAAAACACTGAAATTATAGTCCACGTATATAGAAGAAAATTGCCACTCAGAAGTTAAGCATAAATTTTGGAATTTACGAAAATTCTGGGCGGAAAAAATCCTACCTAAACGTCGGGTTTTTGAGGAGGGTTTGCTGAAGATGTTAAACTTCGTATACACTGCTTCATGATCAGATAGTCCCGCATTAATAACTGTAGAGCTGACATCAAGGGGTGAGAAATCTGAGACAATATAATCGATTATGGTAGATGTAGTTTTTGTAATCCTTGTAGGAAAATTAACGTGCATTGAGAGACCATACGATTCAAAGATGTTTGCCAGGGACACTTGGGTAGCACTAGCAGCAGCATAATTAATGTTAAAATCACCGCATAGAGTTTTTCTGCTTTTATGAGGCAGGTCATTTAACAAATTTAGCAGGTTCTGAAAAAATAATTCCACGGTAGAATCAGGTGATCTATAAATGCAAATAATGTAAAGATTAAGATTTTTATTATAAACTAAGGAAAACTTAAAGAAGGATTCACTTAACAAAAAGTCATATTTTGTTACCAGAGAAAAGTCATTATTTCTAGAGAGAATCAGGGTGCCTCCATGAGCCGAATCTGGACGATCATACCTGGAAATTGTGGTATAGTTTTCTACAAAAAAGGGCTCGTTAACTTCAAGCCAGTGCTCTGAAACCGCAACTATCGGAGGAAATCTTAATTCCTCCAGAAACAGAAATAATTCTTCAGTTTTATTTCTTATAGAACGAATATTAATCAGAACCATGCCAAAGTTGTCATCACTAAAACTATTTCTTTCTAAGGCCGCCGGGTCGGCTAGTTAAAATATAAAATATATTAATATGTAGATATATAAAAAATATCCAGACAATTCTTGATTAAAAGAATGAAGGTGTAATCTAAATATATTTTGATGTTCCATAAAATGATTACACGCACACACACACATACTATTAGAATTCGGTACCTACTTTCTACTACTACGAGTACGTGTCGGTTTACAACATGTTCCGTCGTTTTGCGATTTCGAATCGATAGTTCCATAGTTTTCTTCTATGTTTCTTTCCCTCAGCTTTTTGTCTATTTCTACTCTTTAACTTATTAGCTTTCCACCTCGTTCTCTCGTGCCTTCTGTCTTGCATTTATTCTAGTATTTCCTCTGTTGTTCGTTATTCATCAGTGTTTTTGTAATTTTCCGAACCAGAAAAGTTGTTTTGTTGATAAGTGATCTCTGATCGTTCTTGTGACTCCCATTATATCTTTTATTCGTTCGTTGTTATTCCTTTCTCTTTTAGATCTTCTACTGTTCTTCTCCAAAAATCAAATTTCGTTGCTCTCAGCGTTGCCCATGTTCTCTTTTTCAGTGATCATACCTTACAGCCGTATATATCTCTGTAGAGTAGGGAGTGTGAGTCAAGACCCACAGCACTTAGGCCACAATTGACCCATTGTACTTACTCCCAGGGGGTTGTCGTCCTTTCGACATCATCCTGCCAATCGAGTTCATCATCCATCCTGCCATTTCCAGGAAGGTGGACAAATCACCTGGTGACATCTCCCCTATATCGCCAGGTATAGGTCAAGGCTCGCCGAGCGCATACTTTCGTATTGACGATAACTCCAGACATTCACATAGGACATGCTCGACAGTTTCGTCATCTCGTTCACATTTCCTGCATAGAGATGTGTCTACTAGCCCCAGTGTGTGGAGGTGTTTTCTTAGTTGACAATGGCCAGTTAAAATACCAACTGTTAAGCGTAAGTTTTTCCTGGTTATTCTGAAGTACTTTTCTGATGCTGACTTCCCAAGGTTCCTTAGTGTTACCTTGGCAAGTCTACCTCCTGGCTGCTCTTCCCATATTTTCACGGTTTGCGTGTGGGAGTGACATTTGACAATTTCCGCGATTGTTGCAGTTGACCAGCCAAAAAGATCACCAGGTCCTATGAGTCTTAGGCCTGCTGCCTTACTAGCTAGCTGGTCAGCAATGCGATTGCCTTTATTTCCGTTGTGTCCTTTAACCCACCTCAGGATGATGTTGTTACCATCCGAAGCTTGGGCTAGTGATTCATGACACTCCATTACTAGCCCTGATATTACACGTAGTCTGTTCAGGGTTAGTAGCGCTTGTCTGCTGTCTGAGCAGATTATTATAGTTTTGCCGGCTATACCTTTCCCGATTACCTCTTTTGCGGCTATGGAGATACCAGCCAGTTTAATCTGAACTACGCTGGCATTTTTGCCCATACCCCATTTTATACTAAGGTTCAGTGATCTGGAGTATATTCCGCATCCTGAGCCTTCTTCCGTTTTGGAGCCATCGGTGTAGATGCAATATGCATTTGCCACGTTTGACACCCTATGTTGACTTGTTTCGATTTTGTAGGGTTTGTCGAAGACAAACGTAGGTTTAATTGAGTCGCATTCATGGCCCGCATGTAGCTGGGCAGTGCCTCCAGCTCACACCGCCAGAAACGACATCTCAATTGCCCATTCCTACATCAAGATTTGCACCCGCTGAGCGTAATCTCATCATCGTCATCAGCGCCACCTCTCTAACACATATATATATATATATATATATATATATATATATATATATATATATATATATATATATATATATATATATACATATATATATATATATATATATATATATATGGCTCACAAATGATAGGAAGCCCGCTACAACCTGCCGATGAATGGAAGCCCGCGGTTTACGGGGTAAGGGGATTGTAGCACTGTCTTATTCCTACAGTCTTACGAAGCCCACTCGTATAAACGCGTTCACAGTGTATATGGATTACGCATTATACGAAGCCCGACGATGTTGCCATGTTTTAATTTACGTTTAAATAATACGACTGTTCTACGAGATCCTTATATGTGTATATAAGTCGTCATATTGCCTGTTATAAGAAGCCCAATTCTATTCAGCAATCTATACGAAGCATTTTAGAAGAGTCAAGATAGAACGAAAAGATGCATTGTTTCGGAGCAATTCAAACAAGATTATCTTTTTCTAAAACTTTTTTTGTTAGTTTATATACATGTTAAAGTAAAAAAGTTCTACTCACAGATTTTGCCGCTAATTGATTATTATTTGTTTAAACAATAACAATAATTGTTTTGTACAGTGTGTCCAATTAACACGTTGTCGGACACTGCGTCAAATGTATAAGCAAGTGTTGTGACACTATATGTATTTTGCAAAGTAGAATAGGGAAAAATTCAACGTATATAGACGTTGTGTCACATTACATCAATGGAAATTAGACGACTATAGACGTTCTGTTCGTCAACGTGAAAAGTTGTGCATGGTCTAAATTAAAAATAGAACCATCGGTTCATTTTTTTTAAGCCGTATACGAGATATTATGTCAAAAAATATGAATTTTACTCAAGAGTAAAGTAGCTTTATTATTCAAAATATTAAAAATTGTTGTAATGAAAAGTTGTTTGGAATTAAGAACTATATTCTAATGTTCCACTTCATCTTTCTAATTAAAAAAAAGTTGAATTTTTTTAATTATGGATATACAACATTATTTTCAGTTATTTCAATTATGATAACTATTTTATTATAGACCAGTAAGGATTTGTGAAAAAACGTCTATTTTTGGATGTGAAAGGTGGCATTCGAATTTTTGCAGATAAAGTAAGGTGATAACTTCGTTAATAATAATTTACTTATGCTCCTTCTCAAATATGGCCGGAACATTAATAAAAAAAATAAAATATTTAAAAATTCGAAAAACGTCGATTTTTTTCTGTTTCTTTGCTTATAACTTTAAAACGATTCGTTTTGGAACAAAGTCGTAGAGAAATAAAATAAAGATAATTGAATTTTGTATGATATCCGACTGGTCAAAAATGTCTTAACTTATTACCTTTTCTGCAATATAGCAATAAATACAAAATAAGGGGGCAAAATATGCCTGTTGTTATTCAATGTTTTTAACCACTTCGGTGGTACTTAGAACCTTAGTAATTCGCTTAGGAAATTCTTTGTAACATACTTAAACTGTGTACCAAATTTCATTAAAATCGACCTAATAGATTTTGCATAATAAATTTGCAATTTAAATGTTTTTAAAAAAGTTCAAATTTTTTAAAATCTTTCTGAACAAAAAGTAGACCATTTAGAAGTTATCTAATTTTTTTACATATAAAGAGGTGCTTTACCTATCTAATACACTTTACAGAATTAAAATCGGATTATTTAAGGGGCCTCAGCAATGTTTTAAACTTATAAATAATTTTTTGGCTTATAAACAAATAGCTTTGTTTAATAATAAAAAATTAATTTTTAGCAATGCAAATAATTAAAACCGGTATAATTTGATTTATACTTTCAAATTCTGTCAGCAGAATTGCTATTTTATTTTTTAATCAAAAGTTATTCGCGTTCAAAAATTGCACTTTTTCGATTTTTTGAAAGTTCCACTGCGTTTATCTCGAAAACTATGCATCCTACGAAAAAATTTGTAAGAACATTTTTTGCTTAGACTTACCCAAGAAATATAAAAAAGTGTTTTATTTTGCGAAAAATCGATGTTATGTAATTCCTCAAGTTGTTTGTTTATAACAATTTTATTGATATCCGGATCAACTGTTACCCAAAAAAATCGTGTTCCACGGGTCAAAAAATACATAAAAATCTTGGGTAAGCGCATCTAAATAAAGGAGCCCGCAGCACCCCCTCCTGGCCACAGGACTAATTTGTTTATAAGCCAAAAAATTGTTTATAATTTTAAAACATTGCTGAGGCTGCTTAAACAATCCGATTTTAATTCTGTAAAGTGCATTAGATAGGTGGAGTGCTTCTTTATATGTAAAAAGATTGACAAATCTTTGTATACACTAGTTTTTGTTGTGCAAGATTTTAAAAAAGTTTAATTTTTTAAAAAAAGTTTAGATTGCAAAATTATTATTCAAAATCTAGTAAGTCAATTTTAATGAAATTTGGTGTACGGTTTTAGCACATTACAAAAATTTTCTAAGCGAATTAGGAAGGTTCCAAGTGTAACCTAAGTGATGGAAAATAATTGAATAATAACAGGCTTGTTTTGCCCCCTTATTTTATATTTATTGCTATTTTGCAGCAAGGGTGATTAATTAAGAGACTTTTAACCAATCGCATCTGATAGAAAATTTAATTACCTTTGTTTTATTCCTATACGACTTTGTTCCAGAATGAATCGTTTTAAAGTTATAAGCAAAAAAATTAGAAAAAAAAAAACGAAATTTTTTGAAATTTTTAAATATTCTATTTTTTTTATTAATGTTCCGGGCATATTTGAGACGGAGCATTAATCAATTATTAATAACGAAGTTATCACCTAACTTTATCCGCAAAAATCTGAATGCCACCTCTCACATCCATCTAAAAACAGATCCTTACTGGTCTATTATTAATTATACGAAAAAAAAGTTATCCTTTGTAAAAAGTTCTGCATGGCCAAAGACTTTAAATACAACCATCTTATATCAATTTTGATTAATTTTATACGAGGTATGTCAAAAAAGATAAATTTCGATCAAGAATAAAGTACCTTTATAGTTCAGAATATTTCAATGAGAAGGATGGAATATTGGAAGATGGTTTTTAGTGTTGTTCTGAAGCTATTTTCTTGTGGCATTTTTATAATTATTTTGATTCGGAAATAAGCCACAATTAAATTGAAAAAATAATTTTATTAACGTTTCGACGCCCAAATCGGATGTCATTGTCAAAATACAAAATATTACCGAGTAAATATTAGTAATATTTTATATTTTGACAACGACATCCGATTTGGGCGTCCAAACGCGAATAAAATTATTTTTTCAATTTAATTGTGGCTTATTTCCCAACCAAAGATAGATTCCCAACCTAGCGACCCGGCATTGGTCGCTAGGTAGATTGTTACGCGAGTGGTCGCGCGTGAGATTTTCTCTCACATATCCAAATTTTACCTTTTTTTACAAAATAAAGTTTTTAAAACAGTTTTTAAACTTTTTTTCTTAACTAATAATAAGAAAAAAAAAATGTAACATAATATAGATAATAATATAATAAAATAAAAAGAAATAATCGGAATTAAACCAATATTAATCAATCTCCGTATCTTGATAATTTACGGCACAGCACACAAATATAACAAGAATGCTCTGGAAAAATTGATTGATGACAATTACAATTTTTTTTACATTATTTTAGGTTTTAAGTGCCAAAATAAAATTAATTTTTATGTACAGTTCGTAACGCGGGTGGTCGCTTGATGAGAGAATGTCTCACTTGAAGCGCGCTGACTCAACAATTGGGTGATATTAGGTCAACTGAGTCACTATCTAAGCGGACGATTCTATTAGATTGTCGAGGGAGGATAGTTAGGAGACTAGAAGGAACTACAGATCTTATAATTTCCCAGAAAAAAAATTCTGTGCAATTTTCTGAAACCGTGAGAGAAAATCTCATATAGCGACCACTGGCGGGTTAATTATGGTTTTTAGTTCTAAACAACTTTACATAAGCACAATTTTCAATATTGTGAAAAATAAGGGTATATTATTTAAGTACTCTTGGGAAAATTCATATTTTTTTTATATACCTCGTATAAAATTGACAAAATTTGATATTAGACGGTTGTATTTTAGGTTTTAGACCCTGTAGAACATTTTATAAAGAATAACTGTTTTTTGTAAAATGAATAATAAAAGAGTTTTCCACCTACCTCTACCGAAAGTATACTTTTCCGGACCTGATTGTAGGGAGCAAAGTTGTACTTTTCCTCCCTAGGGAAGAAAAGTAAAAGTGACATCATGGTATTTCATTCATAAAAATATAACTTATTGACGCCCTGTACAATATCTATTTTCTATTACGTAAGTTTGTATACATTTTAACGTTTATTTATAAAACACTCTGTATTTCACAGAATGGTAAAAAACTGTAAATTGTTATTTTGATTTAACAATGTTTACATTTTTATTTTGACTTATATTTGACAGTTGACAGTTATATTGTACGTACTTATTAGTTTTAGTTCTAATAAATTTTGTTGGTTAGTTACACAAATAAATTAAGTAAAAATGAAAAAATGACTTGTTATTTGAGGAAGGTGGAAAAACCATATGTATAACATGGGAGTAAAGTGCCTTTTCCTCCCTTGAATGATTACTGCCCTCCGCTACGCGTCGGGCAGTAAACTTCATTCTCGGGAGGAAAAGAAGCACTTTCCTCCCTTGTTATACAAATATCTATATATATCATAATTGAAATAAAAAACTAAAAATAATGTTGATTAGAAAAATTTTCAAAATTTTTTTTTCCATTAGAAGGATGAAATTGCATATCAGAATATAGTTCTTAATTCCAAACAATCATGTTAAATTATATAATTTAAAATAATTTTAAAAATATCGTTGAATTTTGTTTCTATTTTGTTTTTGATTATGCTGAATCCGAATATGGCATTACTATTTGAAAATGCTTATAAAGAAGCTCTTCTACACTATGTCTGCGTAGCAAGGAACCATATTTGAAACATTTTTATTACAAATTTTACGAAAAAAAGTTTATTCTTCATAAATTGCTCTGCATAGTCTAAAATCTAAAACCCAATCATCAGATATCAAGTTTTATCAATTTTATACGAGGTATGTCAAAAATACGAATTTTGTTAAAGAGTAAAGTACCTTTATATTCCAGAATATCAAAATATGGGTATTATAAAAATTTGTTGGGAATTAAAAACTATGTTTTATTATAATTACATCATTATAATTGAAAAAAAAATTCAATGTTTTCTCAAATTACGGATACCCATCATCATTATTTTATTTCAATTATTTCAACTATTTTATTATTAATTTTACGAAAAAAAGTTATTCTTCATAAAATACTCTATTCTGGTCTAAAGTCCAAAAAACAACCATCAGATATCAAACAAATATGACTTTTGCTTAACAGTTCAGTATGGTTTGTTCAACAGTAAATGGTTGAGTTCAATTAGTGCGGTCGTAAATATTATTAAATTTATCTGACCTGGCCCATTGTTAAGACCCACCCGGAGCGATAAGCAACCGAGGTAGACAGAGTTGGGGTCTTTTGACAATTAACACTGACTAGACGGTAATCCCATAATAAAGCAAAGAAATTGTACCAGAAAACATATTTAAATTTTACCTGAAACCGGACCTTTTATACTATTATCGGTTATTCCAGGATGTTTATAGTGGTAACTAATTGAACTCGACCATTTACTGTTAAACATACCATACCTTTATAGTTCACAATATCTCATTTAGAAGAATGTAATTAAACAGTGAAACATATTTTGTAATTCCAACCAACTTTTTTTAATAACAATTTTCGATATTGTGAAATCTAAAGGTACTTTACTCTTGAGTGAAATTCATATTTTTTTACATACCTCGTATGTCAAAATGTAAAATCGTATGTAAAACCTCGTATGTAAAATTAATAAAATTTGATATTTGATGGTTGCATCTGAGATCATATACGATGCAGAGTATTTTATAAAGAATAACTTTTTTCGTAAAACTGGTAATAAAAAAGTTATTAATAGGTTCGAAGTTACGCAGACATAATGTTTAAGAGCTAAAAATATTTTTTTGTTGAAAATTTATTATTGTTCAAGCTTATTATTAAATATATTTTAGGTAAGTTTTAGAGAAAACATTTTTGATCACTTTTTATAAACAATTTTTTAGTTGGTAATTTTCGGTTTTTGTATTAGGTACATTTTTGTTATCTTTCTTAATTTTTGTCAAAAAGGAATAGTTTCATTCATAGTTTCATAGTTTCATTTCTAAAATAAAATTATTGAGTAAATTTTAAAAATACATCAAATGCTTTAAAAAATCACCTATAAAATTGTAAAAAATCTTTTCAAACTTGAGTAATACCGTTTTAAAGTGCTGGTAATTCTGTAAACTACGTTTTTCCTTAAAACTTACGTAAAAGTTTTCAAAAATTGCATTTTTGCGTCATATCATTTGAATTAAATTTTTGGCATTTTTTTGAATGAAACATTGTTTAGTAAGATGTTTGAAAGGTAAGTTGTGCAAATTTGAGAGCTTTATAAGAAAAATTTTATTAGTTACACATTTTTAAATAATGTTTAAACAAAATTCAGCCCACACCGTACTTATGCCCATACATTTTATTTCTTTTTATTATAACCATAAGATAGCTTAATTGTTCTTCTTTCCAATTAAGCTATTCTTTCTTGTTCCTTCTCTTAATTTCCTTCTTTCTTGTCCAATTTGTAAAATTTTATTTGATCCATTAATTAGAGAAATACACTTAAATAACTCAGCCGTGCACTTCGCTAGTTTACAGTGCGCCAATGTTTGTGAGAAGGGTGACTTTAGCGTTATAAATAAAAAATTATAGAAGCTACAGATTTAATTTTATAAAAATTTTAATCTTATATTTAGGTTTTTTTCAATTGTCTGAATTTTTCAAGTCAAGTCAGTTTTTTTCTAAAATTTATATTTTCGGGGTTATTTAAAGAAACATCTAATTTCGCAGTTCATTTGTTTAATAAAAAATTAAGTGCCCACTTCTAGACTAGAACTTTTTAATATGTTGTTTATTAAACATTTCTTAGGGCCATCGGTACATAATTCGCAAATATTTTAAGGCTATCCCCACTCTTTCTGTCTTTACACCGCAAATTACGTGTAGTAAAATTGTCACTGGTATGGATATGTAAACTTTACTTGACAACTTCATCATTAACTGTAAAGATGGCTTTTGAATGTTCTTGGATAACTTTTACTAGTATAATTAATTGCCTTAATTGTTAATTCAGTTAATTAATATGATTATTTCATATTTCCGACCAATAGAAAGCTACAGAAATACAAATTAAATTGATCATTTTTGATAATATCCCATCGTCAAGTATATTACGTCAGTTGCCCTTCGTTGCTGTGAAAAAATACATTCAGTGACATTAATGACAATTACTGTTTTAAAACTTATAAAAGTGATGACTTTCAATCGTCAAATATTTATAACAACTGTGTGTTTAATTGTACTAATTTGTACTTACATAAATAAATTACAATAAAATTTTGGTTTTAAACAGTTTTATTCATGAAATAATCGCAGCAAATTGCAGCTCGATCTCTGAAATTATTATCGAATTGTTTCCCTCGTGCCACTTGACGTAATTTCACTCCCCTTCGGGTCGTGAAATTAATACTGTCAAAGTGTCACTCGGGAAAAATTCGATAATTTCAGAGCTCTTGTGCAATTACTACTGATAATTTTTTCACTACCTATGTATTCAGTAATAATTTATCTACTGTACAACAAAAGCTAATAATCAATCGAGAAAAGAGGAAAAGTGATAAAGTGATTTTTTAATAATATATTGTTACTATGAAACGCTTACAATTTTGAACATCTGTAACAACACAATACTTGGATCACTGAATATATCCTGGTGTATTCTCTGCTTTGGATCTTCCATAAATAATAAACAATAAATAACTTTTTATTAAGTTCACGTCTTAAATCAAGTATTTATTAAACACATTATCAATATTATTTAATCAACAACTGAAAATATTCCCAATGCCAGGTCAAATATTTAAAATTGTCACTGTCTGACTGACAATATGCTGGCAATATTCTATTTACTACTGACAAAGATTTGGAAAATATTACCACGGACATTGTGTTCATTTTTTTTCAAATCCTGAAAAAAAAAACAATAAATATTTTTAAAAAATTTAAACGCAAAATGAAAGACTAAATTATTACCGAGGGCCGAAAGTCTCTTACAATAAATAACAAGTTTATTTTGAATGAGATATTTTGAAATTAAAAGTCACACTAAATTTTCTTTTAGTTTTTAGCCCTGTAACTTATTAAAATAAACATTATAGAAGTTCTCAGGGACTTTCGGCCCTCGCTAATAACGTAATCTCTTATTCTGAGTTTAAAATTTTCAAAAATAATTATTAGTTTTCTCAGAATTCGAAAAAAAAAATGAATTCCATTTGAGTAGCATTTCAGCAGAAACTACGTGCCCATACCCTTAATGAAATTAAAAAACCTCTATATTGTTTGATTTTTTCCGAAGGGAAAATCTATATGCATTATTGTATTAAATATTTTGTATTTGTATTAAATGAGGCGCTCAGAGCAACAGTGGCACAGTCCACAAATTGAGCATTTTTAGATTAATACATCAATAAAAGCAGAAAAATTGGATATATGGTTCAACAGTGGTCTACACAATCTAGCTCTATATTTGGCAATATGGCACTACATAATGTATTGTTGCCTTGACAAATACTAAAAATACGAATGAAACAGTGGCCTAACCCTCAATTGTGTGGCTCAGACCCATCAAACAAGTGTTCATCGTATCAGAATCAGAATAATACGCATAATTCATAAGAATGACTATTTTTAATTTTATAAAGTAATATTTAATAATAATAACTTTAACTCCGTCCTTGACTGAGTGGTAAGAGCGCCTACCTTTGGATCGAAAAATCCGAATGGTTGTGAGTTCGAATCTCACCAGGGTCAGAAATGTTTCATTTATTATAAATTAATAAATGAAAATAGTTTCTGTCCTTGTGGGATCGGTACTCACCGGAGGAACCGCAGACGTTCGGATACAGTTAGCGTCTCTTTGCAAAGACAATGACGTCAACTTTGCAAAGTAACAAGACACTTACTCAACACACACACACACTACACATTACACTAGGTACCTAACTGTTAAAAATTACCGTACCTACCATGCCAATGGCCATTAGTTGTCGAGGCATTAACCTTTTTTAAATAAAAAAAAACAATAATTTAATTTGTCATATTAATTTCCTATTTGGTAGCAAATTATGTGGCTTATTACAAACTAAAATAGTAAATTAGTAATACAAAGTATTAATTTGTATTAATTGTATCAATTAAAATAAATAATTCTTTTGCGATTCAATTTTTAAATCTTTTTTCTGTCGGTATCTTACTGTGTACAGGTAATGCTAAGAATTACCATAATCTGTTCTCGGGAGTCTTAGTACACAAGATTAATGACGATGAACGACCCAAAAATACAAAAAATGTGCATTGCCAGGTAATAATAAAAATGTTTACAAGCTAATAGTACTTTGAGGAATATGCAAAAACGTTGCCAAACTTCAGGGCTTCTTATAATCGGTAGCTCAATGTGGGCTTCCTAACGCTGCTGAACTTCTACAGAGTATATACTTCTTTTCGCAGCGCAAACTGGTGGTAGATACCATGAACTACGAGTGTATGTTTTGATAATAATTCCAGGCATAAGCAGCCCGGGCTTCGTATTGTTAATCATGATTTCAGAGCTACCTATGGTACATTTCTAAAATTTGTCCGAATATATATGAAGCCCAAGCGTATTCACATGTTCTGAACTTGGTTAAAATATCGAGAGATGGTGTAAAGTACGTTTTTTGGGGAAATAACATTAAAGAATTACGAAGCCCGAATCCGGGCTTCGTAAGGAGGTGTCGGGCTTCGTATGACCGGTGCGATATAGCGTTTTTGGCTTCCTAAAGTCGGAATCCATATATATATATATATATATATATATATATATATATATATATATATATATATATATATATATATATATATATATATATATATATATACATCCCGCTATTAAATTGGCATCTTTTCACGTTGCAGTCATTTGGCATCACGTAGAAATGCTATCATTTTCTAGGTATAATCCGTGAATGTTCGCTTAGTACACTTCTTTAAGCTTGGCACCGTTGTCGGATTTTCAGTAATCCGATTTATTTATATATTTTATTCCTTACACTATAACGACAATTTGACCCCCGTAGGTCAAAAACATTGCTTAAACATCACTTTGGCAACAACAGGATGTTGCCAAGATATACATTTTTACGGAAAAGACAGTACCTAGTTAGATACATAATATCGATCGCTTCACGTTACAAGTCTTCCACTCGCACTCAGGTAAAAACCAGTTGTAGGCTCTTTTGTCTGAACGGGTCCCTGAATGAGTTTAATAATTCACTTTTATTGTGTATTTTGTTTCGTTTAGTTGAAATATCAGATTTTGTTTGTAACGAATTTCATAATAGATATTTAAATTATTTTTTTTGTTAACAAAAACAAATTTTAAAGTTTGACATTTGAAAAATTAATTTTATATTGCCATTTTCATGACATGGTCAATGGTTAATTGCATTTATAATAATTTAATGGGTCATTGCGAAACAATATACAGTGCGTCCATAAAGTAACGCATAAATTCATTATTTCACAAACCGGACACTTTCAGGAAAAATACCGAAACAGGTCGATTTTTATTTTTAAATTACAATTTATTGGCATACATATCATACTAGTGACGTCATCCATCTGGGCGTGATGACGTAATCGTTGATTTTTTTAAATAAGAATAAAGGGCATGTAATAGCTCATTTGAAAGGGTATGTAATTCTCTATTCAATAATATAATTGTTAATATAATTATTTATACAGGGTGTCCAAAAAATGTTATTTAAATTAAATTAATTGGTATAAAAAGATGAATGTATGTAATTTGTTTAATTCTAAATATATTTTATTGGTGCCAGCAAACATAAAAATGTTTTATTTAAAACCTAAATATTGATTTTCGCTTAAGCGTAATCTTAAACTTCCAAGAGGCAGGTGGATGGCAGCTCTAACATTTAATTTTCTGACAAAAGTAAAACGAATTTTGAATTAAATAAGTTACATACATTTTTCTTTTTGTCTCAATTAATTTAATTAAAGAATTCTTTTTGGACACCCTGTATATATAATTATGTTATTGTTTGTATTAGTAAATAGAGAATTAAATACCCTTTCAAATGAGCTATCACATGACCCCTATTCTCATTTAAAAAATTCATCGATTACGTTATCAAGCCCAGATGGATGACATCACTAGTATGATATGTAATATGCCAAAAAATTGTAATTTAAAAATAAAAATCGACCTGTTTCGAAAATTTTCCTTAAAGTCGCCGGTTTACGAAATAATGAAATTATGCGTTACTTTATGGAAGCACTGTATGTTACAATGTGTAAATTTTTCAGGAAACGTAAAAATCTTTCCATTAGTAGTTAGAGATTCTGATAGTAATACTATATTTTATATAAGTATTATGGGTTATAAATGCATCTATTAGGTCTGGATCCCGCGTATGAAAAAAAAGTTGATTAATAGCAAGCTGAAAATTTGTTAATAGCTTAAGGGTGTTTAGTCGGATAAACTTTTATATATGGGAACACTGGAACAGGGGCAGTTTTAATTGTGAAACAGGTTGAAAATTTGGAACGGTCACACCACGAAAACGGCACATTTATTTTGTCCGACATAACAGACTTAAACTCTCCGAATAGAGATTAAACTCTCATGCAAAAATTAGACTGCTATTTATCACCTGTCATAATTCCTGTCATTTGACATATTCTACATGCTCTACTCATTAAAAGGCCCATTTGGTGATAAATAGCAGTCTAATTTTTGCATGAGAGTTTAATCTCTGTTCGAAGAGTTTAAGTCTGTTCTGTCGGACAAAATACATGTGCCGTTTTCGTGGTGTGACCGTTTCAAATTTTTAACCTGTTCCAAAATTAAAACTGCCCCTGTTCCAGTGTTCCCATATATCAAAGTTTATCCGACTAGACACCCTTAAGCTATTAACAAATTTTCAGCTTGCTATTAATCAACTTTTTTTTCATACGCGGGATCCAGACCTATATCTGAAAGACCAAAAAAGTTTAAATGTTGCTTATTTTTTTGATATTATGTTTTAAAGTTTGTGGACTTATGTTGTTTTCGAAATGAAACCATAATTGGTAAAGTTTTTTCTTTATTCTCAACAAGAAACAGTCATAATACGGACAACGCACACATCTTATGGAAAATATAATGTCACTCAAATTCAATAAAATTTATACGAATAGATCCGTTTTAATTTACCGATCAAATCTTATCATTGCGCCAGCTCTTAATTATGATTAATTACGGCGCAAATTGCAATTAAAGTTTATCGAAATCACATTTTTGGAGTCCATAAAGTGTTAAAAGTGTTAAAGTTACAATCATTATTGCTCCGAGTGCTATTCATAAGAGCTTAAATCCCGCTGGGCCTAAGCGGATTAGTGAAACTAATCCGCTGATTTATGGAGTACCGAAAATCTGGGTAGTTTAAAATATTTTTTCTCTCTCTAACTTATGTACCTACCCATTTGATTTCAGATTTATTTGTATCAATTTCTGCTCTTATTTTTGAAAATAGAGAGTTGGCGCAATGATAAGATTTGATCGGTAAATTAAAACGGATCTATTCGTATAAATTTTATTGAATTTGAGTGACATTATATTTTCCATAAGATGTGTGCGTTGTTTTCGAAATGAAACCATAATTGGTGAAGTTTTTTCTTTATTCTCAACAAGAAACAGTCATAATACGTAGAAATTTATACTAAATTTAAAATCCAGATTCAGTAGAAATAAACAAACCAAGACACGTTAAATGCTACTAGGAGCACTCCCGAATCATAATTATTTACAATGTATTGTTATATTTCTATTTGATATGAAAATTAAATTTTGATGGTTGTAAACAGGATTCAATTTAATATAAAATATTTTCAATTTTCTCAACCACGGGCATATAAATTTAGAACACCCTGTATACAACAAATTGTTATATTTAATTTTAAGAAGTGATTAGACGGAACTCGGGACAGTGCGCTTAAAATAAACAAAGTGAATGACGCGTACCATTATCGTTCTTCTCGGAAGGTCGATCATTAGCCTATGCTAAATAAAACTCAGTGAAATAGATGATAGTTCATTATCGTTTTTCGCGGAAGGTTTCGATCATTAGCCTATGCTAAATAAGACTCATTTGAAAGAGAGAATAGGTCATTAAAATTTGTAAATAGTAGAAAGTGATTTTAGAATGGGAATTAAATATTTTCTTTTGAAATCCATTAAGCATATTTAGAAAGATTAAAAATTGGTTTTTGAGGAATACTGAGAATGAGAGTTGGTGGTGGAAGGTTGATTTGTGAATCTGGAAGGGATATTGAGAAAGTAGGTGAATGAATGACAAAGTGGGATCAGAATGTTTTGAGCTGTCGAGAAGTGAAGTCGAGTAGTAGACGGTAGTGTTCGAGGAGTGAGAAAGCCGGTAGTTCCGTGAGTGTGGAGTATCTATCGTGGAACGAGAAGTAGGCCAGGTCGAGAGTAAAAGAACCTCCTTGAGCCCAGAGTGTCCCGGTAGCTGATAGCAGTTTCGAAAAAGGTAGAACACAGCATCACGACAAAAGCAGGAACGAGAGCTATTCGAGCTAGTTTTTCAAAGGAGAACATCACTGGAAGCCAGGACGAGGTTTGATCGCAGCCAAGGATAGCAGGAAAGGGTTTTGTGTGAGGACATTTTCAGTTCACCAGGAAAAGGTCAGTCTCATTTGTTTGGACATGAATGTATGGGTTTTTCGTATTAAATTCCACATAAAAAATTGAATAACATAATCAATAATATCAGAAAAGCTTCATCAAACTTAAATAGAGTTGTCCCTAATAACTCCTAATAGTTAAATGTTAATAAAAACTTTCAATAGAAAACCAAAAGGAAATAAAATTCCCAGTTGTAAATGTTATGTTTAAGAATAATAAGAAATAGCAAATATTAAGCATTGATTGCCTTTTGAATAAAATAAAAAATATTTTGATTATAATTGTAACCCATATTTGTATTTTTTTTTACTCTTTTCTTTTCTATCCCGATTAGGAACCATTAAGAAATATTCAGAAGCCACGAAAGTAAGTAATTAATTTATAATTCGCCCTGAGATTAAAAACATATTGATATGTGATCTGGTTAATTAATTAGATTAGTATTAATACATTGATTAAATTAAGTGACATATAAGAATATTATCTCATATCAATAATCAAGATCACATCAGTATATACATTGTAAATTCCAAGTCATGATTTCCAAAGTTTACACATTGTAAATTATGATTCGGGAGTGCTCCTAGTATCATTTAACGTGTCTTTGTTTGTTTATTTCTACTGCATCTTTACTGTTTCTGTTAACTAATCTAAACGTAGAGATATTTTTTGAGATTCTTTAACTCTTTCAATGCTGGGGTTTGTCACATCCCACCTGTCTGTTAGTGGCAAAAAAGTTCACCTGTCGGATGCCGGGTTAAAACATGACAAATTAGATGTGGAATGAAAGCTTATAACCCAAAGATGGTACTAAAGGTGAGAAATTTGGCCTCCGACTTCAGGATAAAGAGTTGCAACCCGAAGTATTGTTCTAAATTCGCAGAAATAGTACAAACTATGTATTACTCGACGCGCCTTAGAAAGACGAGAACAAATATTTATGCCTGTCCGGTTTTATGCCTGTCTGTCCGTCCGTCTGTCACAGAGGTTGAATGAAAGATTATAACCCATAGATGGTACTAGCGATTAGAAATTTGACGCGCATTAGAAAAATGAGAACAAAGAAATACTTTTTTTAGTTTTACACCACTTCCGGTTAAAATGGTGTACCCGGAAGTGACACACATAGTCACAGAAAAATATACTTGATCAATTTACGTGTATTAAGAGGTCGAAACCGAATTTTTTTAATTCTGGTTTTGATGTCATATGCGGTTAAAAAATTGTCTGGAAGTGGAAGAAACCAGTTTAATAGTTGTCCCCTTCGAGTAGCGAAAAATAAACAATACTTTGTAAAAACATTCAACATTGGTTGATATTCCGCTGTTTTCATATTATTTATTGACCTAAGTTTTTGTAAAATGCACTAGTCTTTTTTAAAGATATCATTGGACAATTTACTCACTGTTTTTGGATTTTACAAAATCGCTTGGATTGGCATGAAATTTGACATAAGCATAGCTAACATGTCAAAGAAAAAAGTGATATTGTGCCAGTGTGTGCTTTTTTCTGGGGATGAGTACCACCCCCTTCTCGAGTGTGAAAAAATATAGGTAAAAATATGTCCGTAAGTGGATAAACTAATTAAATTCCTTGTATTTTTTGTTTTTAGATGGTTTTTCGTAAATAAATCAAAAAGTAAGTATTTGATCGAAAAAACTATTCTTAGCAAATATAAAGCTTATAAAACAGTAAAAAAAATTATGTATGTATGAAGTCTGGACACACAATAAAAACAGAGTTGGAGCTGAACAACAGTTGGTTCTTATTCGTCGAATTCCAAATCGACTAGTTCAACGTAAAATATCCAAAAAATAACGCACTTTTCGGGGAAAACTCGCCACAAATTTTTTAAAGTGTTTAAAAAAGTTTTATTTTTGTTATTTAAAAAGTATCTATTCTATCACCATCAGCATCAAAAGTAAGTTACGCTTTAAATAAAATATGTCCCTTTTTTGCTAAAAGAAATCGTGAAAATCACCACCTAATTAGCATTCCATATGAAATTAATAGTTACCGCCCTAGTTAATTTACTTATATTATACTGTTTATATGATCTATAAGATTTATTGGCAAGAAATGCTTATTAAAAAAAATTGGTTTTAAAATAAAAAAATTTTAATTTTGAAAAAAAATGCCTTGGTTTAAAATAACTTAAACATTAGTGATACTAAATATCTCAAAGAGTAAAAAATGTACATATCACATAAACAATACATAAGTAAATTAGGCGGTGATTTTTACATTTTTTTAACAAAAAAGAGACTTCATTTTGATGCTAACTAACTTTTGATGCTAGAAACGTTTATAAAAATACAAATAAAACTTTTTAGACATTTTATAACAGTTGTAAGTCATGAGTTTTTCCCGAAAAGTGCTTCGTTTTATGGTTATTTCATGTTAAAATATTCGATTTGTATTTTGACGAAGTAGAACCTGCTTTTCATTAAGGTGATACAGTAGCGATCAACAGGTAGCCAAAACGCGTTCCAAGATTGCGGCTGTAATTTTGAATATTTTTTCGAGATATTTGGCACACGTATTCGTAATATAATAAAGAATGGCGGTACAGAGCCGAATTTGAAAAATATAGTAATATGTGGAAATTACTCTGTAATTAAATATAATATTAAAAAAACGAGCCTGTACCGCCATTAAGAAGAACAAAAAAATACACTTTCTTCAAATAAACTTTTTATCCGATGCCTAGATTTTGTGTCATTTTGGAACTACTAATGAAATACAAAATTTTAGTAGTTCCAAAATGACACAAAATCTAGGCATCGGATAAAAAAGTTCATTTGAAGAAAGTGTATTTTTTTGTTCTTCTTAATGGCGGTACAGGCTCGTTTTTTAAATATTGTATTTAATTACAGAGTAATTTCCACATATTCATATATTTTTCAAATTGGGCTCTGTACCGCCATTCTTTATTATATTACGAATACGTGTGCCAAATATCTCGAAAAAATATTCAAAATTACAGCCGCAATCTTGGAACGCGTTTTCGCTACCTGTTGATCGCTACTGTTTCCTCTTAACTACAACTCTACTTTTACAGGGTCTACAGACTTCATACATACACCATTGTTTTCACTTTTTTATACGCTATATTTTTGCTAAGAATATTTTTCGTTAAAATACTTTTTGAGTTTTTTTCTAAAACCGTCTAAAAACGTGACTTTTTTGTTGAAAAACGAACATAATATATTCACTTGCAAATAACTCAAACAGTATGTTAAGAAAAAATCTATAGAACAAAAACTAGCTTAGAATTACTCAGTTTATCCACTTTAGGACTTATTTTGAATGTATGTCTTTTCACATTATAAAAGTGGTTGTACTAACTCCCAAGGCAAAAGCACACGTCGGCACAATATCACTTTTTCTTTGACCTGTCAGCTATGTGCATACCCAATTTCATGTCAATCCAAGCGGTTGTTTAAAATTCGGAGGTTTTGCAATATTTACCGTGAGTGGATGGACTACAGATATATGTATATTAGATAAAAATTATAGTCTCAGCGAATCTTTGAAATATCTCCATTCCTTTGAAATGTTACATTTTTTAAGCCTTGAGGGAGTAGGCGCAAAATTATGACCAATGCTATTTAAATGCATTCAGTTTATTCGAATCCTGAGAAAACTAATAAGAATTTTGGAAAAATTTAAACGCAGAATGAAAGATTACATTATAACCGAGGGCGAAACTCTCTAAAAACTTTTATGTTTATATTGATAAGTGAAAGGGTGAAAAAAAAAGAAAATTTAGTGTGATTTTTTATTTCAAATATTTAATTCAAAAGAAATTTTTGTTTATTCTATTCTTTTTGACATGAGGCTGTATTTGATTTCTCTATGTCATTGTATGCTATTGGTTAGTTCCTATCATTTCAGCCGACGTACGTCACGATTGGATCAATAGGGCCGAACATACATAACTAAGGCCCTTTTGGCATGATGCTGTATTATTTTGAAGTCGATACAGCCTGAATATTTTTTTTTATTTTTTTACGTTCTATGTGATTAAAAAAATTAAGAATCACCGCAATTTTAGCCCACCACCCCCTTCCCCTTTCCCCACATCAAAAAATGTCAATTTTTCGATTTTATTTTTTTTAAGTTGGTTTGCAATTAAATTATAAATTACAAAAAATTCACACGCACAGCTGAGGCTTTTACAAAACATATATTTTTATGGACCCGAAGGTCGAGTGTACATAACCTCAATGTTTTTTGTTTTTTTAATAGGTACGTATAACTTTTTTTGGCAATGGCTGCATGTCTAATTTTTTTGCGTTTTGTGAATTTTATCAAAATCTGTATTTCTGACTTTTTTCAGATTTATTCGTAAGGTGCGCCATCTTCAAAAATCCGGAAAACTGGTTTTTTCGGTAGTTTTTTGGGATTTTCTCCATTTTATATACTTCAAAATAGACTAACTCAAGGTTTTTTATAGGTTACGTATATATAATTTGAAATAACTGAGTTTTTAGGGATATTCAAAAATTGTGTAAAACACCTAAACCCCCCAAAAACTATGTTTTTTCAAATTCTTAAAAGTTTCTTAATTCTTTCGTACCCCATGAAGTTAAACTACAAAGCCATTAAAATATAACTAGAGGTGATTCATACCTACTTACCATCTCAATTGAATGCAATCATCGGCAAAGCCATCTTTTAGTGTCATTGTGTCATCCCCAAAAATCTACCTGGGTCTTAAAATGCAGGTATGCATACTTGTTCCGTTATAACTCTTATCTTTTAAAATTTTGTAGTAAAAGCATTTCTATAGCTATAGTGAGTTTATTGCCCTACCTCTTTATGTGGCTTAATGATTTGGATTGTAAACACAGATAAGAAAGGGTGTGATAGACCAGAGAAATTAGCAAATAAATGGCCTCTTTCGTGACATCCGTTGATACAGGTATCTAAGAACTGCTTATGGCATTAGGGTAAATTTAGTTACAACAGTATCCAATATAAAAATTATGCAAAAAATCAAAAGTACTTTTTAACTTATAAATAAAGACTGGATTATATGCAAAATGCATATGCATATATATGCTGCATATTTCTCATGTTTTTCATAAATGCATATGCCTTGCATATTTGGAGATTTAAGAGCATATAAATGCATATTTTGATGGGAATTTACTCTACCCCATTTAAAAATAAGGTATATATTAGTAACATCAACATCCATTAAAATAAAATGTGAAAGTAAATATTTTGCTGTTAAGCTCCTTTGTTGTTGTACCCATAAACATAATGGGCGTTATTTATAGCTGCAGGTATCATTATCCGGATATTTAAGATTTATAGACTTCTCAGAATTTACAAATTACCTAAGTAAATACCGATTATATTTTGAATAACATTACAAATATTACCTGTACTTTCTGCTAGTGTCGGCCAACTATGAATTATTCTGGGAAAACCAACCAAAACGAAATTTTAAGCATTTTAAGGGTAGGATAGATTATTTTATTTTATGAATGGTTAGTCTTAAATCAATCGCCGATTATTCAACTTTTGTGATTGCAAGTTATTGACTATACTGTGTAAAAAAATCATTTTATTATTATTGTGAAAATGCCTAAAGTAGCAAGGGAAAAATCAAGTCTTCTCAGAAGTTGGATTGGAAGTAACAATCATCTAAAAGTTATCGACAGTGAAAGTATGTTTTGCACCATTTGTGATAAAAAGGTAAGTTCTCCACTTCAATAGATTTTTAAACTTATCAAACTTCTTTGCACATCTATGTGTCTGTCTATTCTAAAATGACAAACCGTCCCATTTCTTCAAAAACTGTTTTTTAAAGTTCGCAACGGTTTGGCTTATACAGAGCGAGGTGTTGAGAGTGGCCCACCCTGTATACTACGGTACACTGACTGTACTTTATTGTTTGACGATTTCAATTTCACTTTGAGAAATAAAAAAAAATTGGGGGAGGTTTAAAAAGTTTGATCATTTTAATGTAGGTATCTATTTACGAAAACATCTAAAACATCATTATCATTATATTCCAGATTCCATGTCAAAAGAAATTCCAAGTAGTTCAACACATAAAAACTTCACTTCACCAAACTAAGCTATCAAAAAATGATAATAAACCTCGCCAGCAGATTCTACAGAATAGTTTGCAGATTCAGAATACGTCAGTTGGGCAAGAAACCTTTGCAAAGGATTTATGCCATTTTTTTTGAACTGCAATATCCCTCTGCACAAGTTAGAACATAAATCGTGTCAAAACTTTTTAAAAACTTATTGCAAGATTAAAGATAAACCAGCTCAAATACCAAGTTCTTCAACTCTTCGGAAAAAATATGTCAGTGCATGTTACAAAGATGTGATGACGAGTATTAAAAATCAGTTAAAAGCCGAATATCTTTGGATTTCCGTCGACGAAACAACGGATACAAAGGGTCGACAAATTGCGAATCTAATTGTTGGAGTTCTTAACGACTCTGGCGATTTTAAAAACTCATACTTAATTAGTGTAAAATGTTTGGAAAAAACAAACTATGCTACAATAGCTAGATTTGTTAACGAATCCCTAACAAATTTTTTTTTACCTGATCAAGTACCATTTGAAAAAATATTATTAATGCTTAGTGATGCCGCCTCATATATGATGAAAGCTGCATCCAATCTTAAAATCTTTTTCCCTAATTTAATTCACTGTACATGTTTGGCGCACGGCCTAAACAGAGTTGCAGAGAAAGTTAGAATTGAATTTCCCAATGTAAACACCTTAATAAATAATGTAAAAAAAGTATTTCTGAAAGCACCACTACGTGTACAGGTATATAGGGAGATGCTTCCCGATATTCCTTTACCACCAGAACCAGTATTAACCAGATGGGGAACTTGGCTTAAAAGTGCTATATTTTTATCTGAACACTACGACGACATCAAAAGCGTTATTTCAAGTTTTGATCCGACTTGTACCGCTATTGATAACTGTCAAAATATTTTTAAAGAAAAGTCTATTAAAAATCAATTGTTGTATATAAAATCGAATTTCGATATCATTGAAAGTTCAATTACAAAATTAGAGGCTCAAAATTTATGTCTTCACAATAGTATGTCTATTGTTGATTCGGTTAAACAGAAAATAACAAATCTGAATGGGGAAATTGGAGTAAAAATTAAAGATAAACTTGATGACGTTTTAAACAAAAATGAGGGTTTCACTTTATTGCGTTCAATAAATAATATAATCAATTTTGGAAACTTCGATGAAAATATTAATATGGATCCGTCTCTAATAGCAAAGTTTAAATATGCCCCAATTACATCTTGTGACGTTGAGAGATCTTTTTCTGCCTATAAACAAATATTAACAGATAGAAGACATAATATTAGTTTAGAAAATATGAATCAATATATGATTATTTATTGTAACAATAAAAATATGTAAATTTGTTTTATTGTACTCTTTTTATAATATTAGTTTAGAAAATATGAATCAATATTGTAACAATAAAAATATGTACATTTATTTTATTGTACTCTTATTTATCTTGTGGTCAAAATAAAATATTTTGCCGTTTTATTTGTCACAAAACCTGAAGTTAAAAAAATATATTAAGAAATAATAATACAATTTGGTTTAAATTCAAACCTATTTATTTATTTTTATTATTTTTTATTTATTTATGTATTTAACGTAAACCATAAAATTATTCATATAAAAATAAGTGCATATATAAATGCATATTTGCATGTTAATTGTGCATATTCAGCTTGTTTTAAAATGCATATTGCATGCATATTTTAGACATTTTTTAGTGCATATTTTCCAGTCTCTACTTATAAACAATATATAAACAATTAAAGATCGCTATTTGATTGTAAATATTAAAGGTGGAGACCGGTATGCTGTATGGAAAGGTGATACAATTTTACTGAAGAGCATAGAAAATTCTTTAAAATGAGTGTTTGGAAAGTTCTTTTTGTTAATTTGTTGCTTAGTTATTGGGAAAATAGCTTCAAAAGTCGATTTTTTGAAAATAATTAATAACTTTTCTAAAAATACACTAAAAGCTTTATTTTCGCGTAAGTAAAGGAACAATATTAGAAGTATTCAGCCGTTAAAATTTCAAGAAGTTTTACCTAATAGTTATTGCAAAATTGAAATTGTTTATCCCAAAAAGCTTCTATCTACAGCGTTATTATGCATAAACTATTAGGTCAACATAAATTCTAAAGACATCAAACCAAAGAGAAAGGTTCAATTTATCAAATTAGATCAAGTCTTGAATAAAAAGTTTATAATAAATATTATAAATAATTATAAAATAATTTTGAAAAAGTAGTGTTATTTTAAGCTTATTCGCGAACTCAAGCGAGGGTGCTGCCGCTTATTTTGAACTAGAGGAATTGGGATGAAGATTTAAACAAAACATCCGTTAACCTATATATCAATGTCGATTGAATGCTTGTCTGGTGTGTTCATTTAATGAATGATTTATTTATATTAATTAATTACATCAATAAAAATATTAATTATATCAAAATGCATTATCCCAATTACATCGGCCATTTTCATGCAACTGCACTGCCACCTATAGTCGATTGAGTTCGCGAATAAACAATTAAAATAACAACCGCATTAACATGTGGGAATTAACTAATTTTGATGGGAAATAAGCCACAATTTTACTAAAAAAAATGGTTTTATTTTGACAACGACACCCGATTTGAGCGTCGAAACGTTAATAAAATCAGTTTTTTTAGTAAAATTGTGGCTTATTTCCCATCAAAACTAGTTAATTCCAAAAATGCCACAAGAAAATAGCTTCAGAACAACAACACGTAGGAAGTTAATTTTTTTTATTCGACATGTTGGTATTCTTATAGAAACTGAAACAAAAATTTAATGCCCTACAACCCTTAAAACCCGAGTTAGCCACTTTTTTCAAAAATTCACCGGGGCTTTGTTTATAAATATTAGAAAATTTGAAAAGCAACATTTAAACGAATGAAAGAGCATGTTTATACAAAAAAAAATTAAAACGATTCTTTTAAAAACGAGCCGTCCATGATGCGCCAAAAGTGAAGAGTTTAAAAGTAAAGCGATTCTTACCCTCTTGATTTTATTATCAAAAACTTAATTCACAACTACACATTTATAAAAGGCGCAATACCTCCGGTAAGATTTAGGTACAAAATTAACAAAACCCAAAAAAAAATATATAATACAATATTCCAGTTACCCGTCGTTTGTCACCATTAATCCCTTTATCCTAAAGATAAATAACAGTTTGTCGACGAAAATTCCATTCGATCAAATGTTCGTCGATGAATTGTCCATTCGATGAATTGTGCATTCGACCAACTGTTTGTCGACCAACTGTTGTCGACCAATTTTCCGTCGACGAAGTGTTCTCGACCAGCTTTCCGACACCGGATTTGGGTGTCATTGTATTCTGTTGGTTAATTCCTACCATTTTAGCCACCGTACGTCATGATTGGAAAAATAGCAGCGAGTATACGTAACTAAGGCCCTTTCAATATTTTACTGTAATTGATTTTTCTGTGTCATTGTATTCTGTTGACTGATTCCTATCATTTGAGCCGCCGTACGACACGTTTGGACCAATGGGAGTGAAGATACGTAACTAATACCTAACAAGAGGTTTACTCAAACTTCTTTTTTGTACTTATACCACTCGGTAAAAGTACAAAAAAAAGTTTGGGTAAACTTTTGCACAACTGTGTAAATACTAACGAAAAATCTAAAATATTAAAAAAAATTAAAAAAAATTAGTGGAATCCGTTAATCTGTTCTCGAAAAAATTAGCTATGAAAATGAGCATAATTTTCTATATCCCTAACTTTTGACGAGCAGTTTAGCTTAAATGGGGAAAAGCGGTAAGCTTAGACCAAACACCAGTAGGAGGCATTCAATTAATTGAGGAAAAAAATTAAATGGATAACAATATTTATTTCAGTTACACAAAAGGCATTGTCCCGCTAGAATGTTTGAAATCACAATTAATAGTCCTACAAAAAAGACAGGCGTTTAAAAGTGATAAGACCATTGAACAATAAGCCTGTGAGCTACCTTTTAAACACATTCTTAAAAATAATCCATAACACAATTAAAAAAAGGTTTGTTAAGAAATTCTTTTATAGACTTCAGAAATTCAACAACTTCTCCTGATTATGTTTAAAAAACGTACGGAATGCACTAAATGAAAAAAAAAAAAGAAAAAGATTTATCATACCGTTATACTATAATATATCCTTACGTTGAATATTTGATGCTTCCCTGTGGAGTATAAAACGGACAGTTGTGTTTTTCCCGTGATCTGCCTTGTTTAGTCTTCTTTGTCGTTTTATTCGTTAAATCCTATCCTCTTAAGTCACAGCGTCAGAAAGCAGTGGGTATATGCAGTGAACGGGAGGCCTATGTCGAACAGTGAACGTTGGGGCCCTTTCGCGTTTATCATATGTAGAGAAGTCGCTTGTCAAAAACTGGACGTATGTAATCGTATTCTATTTGTTAAATACTCTCACATAATATGTCATACCATGTGCGTTAATCCATTTTATTTCTACAATTTTAAAGTGTTATTACATGCCGTCATTTTCATTTGTCTACACCATCGTATTCTGCCAGTTAAATCCCATCGTTTCAGGCGCTGTACGTCACGATTGAACCAATAGGACCGAAGATACATAACTAAGGCCCTTTTGACCTGCTGCTTGTTTGATTTTTCTGTGTCATTGTCTTCTATGATGCCTAAGGCATATTTATGACATGTCTTATTTTTAAAGAAAACAAGTAATTGGACTTCGTAAGTCCTAGGTTTTCACCCAAAGTAATCGAAAGTAGAATTGGAAGTCGATATTTGAATTCTTCGTGTAACTTTGCGTGGATTGATATACAAATTTACTAATTTTGAGTCATTTTTACTAAACTGTTTACACAGAAATAACTCTAAAGATTCAAACCTTTCAATACGCTTCGATTTATGTGTTCGTATACTATTTCTGAGTCTATTGGGACCGTGCAAGTTCGGCAAAACGACACCTGGTTTCTACGCTCTGCAACTTTATTCGCACTTTTAATTATATTGGCCAATTATATTAGTCCTGGTTACTGGATAATTGTCAAGGCCATAAGCCAAAAAAATAATAAGAAGAAAAAATAAGATTCAGGTTATGTTATTAAAACGTAAACAATTGTATGTAGTAAATAAAATTAGTTATTAAAATGCAGTACTGCAAGCAAAATACAATTAATTTAATTTGCCTTCATATAATAATTGCATATAATATCAATATTGCAGAGCAACATATAATTTTTCTTCTTCAATGACAGTAGGTATGAAATGTACGTCAATTTGACAATTTCAATGGACAATATGAATTATTTAAGAAAGTTGCAATATTTCTCCGCTATTCGCGCACGATCGTTTCTCGTATCCGTTCCAAGTACTTGCACACCGCGAATAATGGCATTTCCGGTTATAACTTTTTAAGCGGAAATTACGTAAAAACCAAAATTTTACATTTGTTCTCATCTTGCTAAGCCACGTTGAATAATATATCACTTATTCTCTTTCGGCAACTTTAAAATAGTAAATATTTACGGTTGCAACTCTAAAACCGGAACTCCGACGTCAAATTTCTCATCTTTAATAATACCATCCTTAAGTTAAAAGCTTTCATTCGACACCCGATTTGTCATTCTATCTGTATTAATAACGGAGGAGTTGTATTCGCGGATGGACAGACATACGGACAGACAGCCTAGGTAAAATTTTTCATCTTTAATACCATGCTTGAACTATAAGCTATCATTTGGCACCTCATTTGCCATTATACCTGGTATAATGACGGAGGATTTATACTCGCGGTCGGAGGGATCGACGGACAGACAGCCTAGGTCAAATTTTTCACCTTTAGTATCATCCTTGGATTATAAGCTTTCATTTGACACCTCATTTGTCATTCTACCTGGTATATTGACGGAGGAGCTATATTCGCGGTCGGACGGACCGACGGTCAGACAGCGTAAGTCAAATTTCTCACCTTTAGTACCATCCTTGGATTATAAGCTTTCATTTGACACCTCTTTTGTCATTCTACCTGGTATAGTAGAGGAGTTATATTCGCGGTCGGACGGACCGACGGACAGACAGCCCAAGTCAAATTTCTCACCTTTAATACCATCCTTGGATTATAAGCTTTCATTTGACATCTCATTTGTCATTCTACCTGGTATAATGACGGAGGAGCTATATTCGCGGTCGGACGGACAAACGGACAGACAGCCTAAGTCAAATTTCTCACTTTTAGTACCATCCTTGGATTATAAGCTTTCTTTTGACACCTCATTTTTCATTCTACCTGGTATAATGACGGAGGAGTTATATTCGCGGTCGGACGGACCGACGTCTCACCTTTAGTACCATACTTCGATTATAAGCTTTCATTTGACATCTCATTTGTCATTCTACCTGGTATAATGACGGAGGAGCTATATTCGGGGTCGGACTGACCGACGCGACGGACAGACAGCCTAAGTCAAATTTCTCACCTTTAGTACCATCTTTGGATTATAAGCTTTCATTTGACACCTCATTTGTCATTCTACCTGGTATATTGACGGAGGAGCTATATTCGCGGTCGGACGGACCGACGGTCAGACAGCGTAAGTCAAATTTCTCACCTTTAGTACCATCCTTGGATTATAAGCTTTCATTTGACACCTCTTTTGTCATTCTACCTGGTATAGTAGAGGAGTTATATTCGCGGTCGGACGGACCGACGGACAGACAGCCCAAGTTAAATTTCTCACCTTTAATACCATCCTTGGATTATAAGCTTTCATTTGACATCTCATTTGTCATTCTACCTGGTATAATGACGGAGGAGCTATATTCGCGGTCGGACGGACAGACGGACAGACAGCCTAAGTCAAATTTCTCACTTTTAGTACCATCCTTGGATTATAAGCTTTCTTTTGACACCTCATTTTTCATTCTACCTGGTATAATGACGGAGGAGTTATATTCGCGGTCGGACGGACCGACGTCTCACCTTTAGTACCATACTTCGATTATAAGCTTTCATTTGACATCTCATTTGTCATTCTACCTGGTATAATGACGGAGGAGCTATATTCGGGGTCGGACTGACCGACGCGACGGACAGACAGCCTAAGTCAAATTTCTCACCTTTAGTACCATCTTTGGTTATAAGCTTTCATTTGACACCTCATTTGTCATTCTACCTGGTATAATGACGGAGGAGTTATATTCGCGGTCGGACGGACCGACAGCCTAAGTCAAATGTCTCACCTTTAGTACCATCCTTGGATTATAAGCTTCTATTTGACACCTCATTTGTCATTCTACCTCGTATAATGACGGAGGAGCTATATTCGCGGTCGGTCGGACCGACGGACAGACAGCCTAAGTCAAATTTCTCACCTTTAGTACCATCCTTGGATTATAAGCTTTCATTTGACACCTCATTTGTCATTCTACCTGGTATAATGACGGAGGAGTTATATTTGCGGTCGGACAGACCGAAGGACAGAAAGTTTAAGTCAAATATCTCACCTTTAGTACCATCCTTGGATTATACGCTTTCATTTGACACCTCATTTGTCATTCTACCTGGTATAATGACGTAAGAGTTATATTCGCGGTCGGACAGACCGACGGACAGATAGTTTAGGTCAAATTTCTCACCTTTAGTACCATCCTTGGATTATAAGCTTTCACATTTTTTCAAAATTGGGTGAAAACAACTTGATGCCAGAATGATTTGTTGATGAAAATAATATATACATTCTCAAATTGCCTATTTTTCGTTGTGGATAATATTGTATTCAACAGTGATGCCAAATTTCTGATGCCAAAATGATTGATAATGAAAGTGGGATATACGTTTTCATGTATATAGCGGCAGCGACAAAACGGTAAAACACTGAACTAAATGTATATAATATTTTCACTGTGCCATCATTTTGAACTCAAACATTTTATGGAATAAACTTATATAAGTCAGTAAGGAATAAACAAAGAAAGCTGATATATTAAAGTAACATCAAGGAATCAAATCTCTAACTACAGAGTTGATTAGACTTCTGCTAACAAGTACAGGAAAAAAGTTATTAAGGTAGTGTAAAGTGGCATCGATATACAGATGCCACTTTGCAAGACGATGCCAAATTGATGGTAAATGCATAATGTATCGATGCCAAATTGATAGTAGGATTTATATATATATATATATATATATATATATATATATATATATATATATATATATATATATATATATATATATATATATATATATATATATATATATATATAAATCCTACTATCAATTTGGCATCGATACATTATGCATTTACCATCAATTTGGCATCGTCTTGCAAAGTGGCATCTGTATATCGATGCCACTTTACACTACCTTAATAACTTTTTTCCTGTACTTGTTAGCAGAAGTCTAATCAACTCTGTAGTTAGAGATTTGATTCCTTGATGTTACTTTAATATATCAGCTTTCTTTGTTTATTCCTTACTGACTTATATAAGTTTATTCCATAAAATGTTTGAGTTCAAAATGATGGCACAGTGAAAATATTATATACATTTAGTTCAGTGTTTTACCGTTTTGTCGCTGCCGCTATATACATGAAAACGTATATCCCACTTTCATTATCAATCATTTTGGCATCAGAAATTTGGCATCACTGTTGAATACAATATTATCCACAACGAAAAATAGGCAATTTGAGAATGTATATATTATTTTCATCAACAAATCATTCTGGCATCAAGTTGTTTTCACCCAATTTTGAAAAAATGTGAAAGCTTATAATCCAAGGATGGTACTAAAGGTGAGAAATTTGACCTAAACTATCTGTCCGTCGGTCTGTCCGACCGCGAATATAACTCTTACGTCATTATACCAGGTAGAATGACAAATGAGGTGTCAAATGAAAGCGTATAATCCAAGGATGGTACTAAAGGTGAGATATTTGACTTAAACTTTCTGTCCTTCGGTCTGTCCGACCGCAAATATAACTCCTCCGTCATTATACCAGGTAGAATGACAAATGAGGTGTCAAATGAAAGCTTATAATCCAAGGATGGTACTAAAGGTGAGAAATTTGACTTAGGCTGTCTGTCCGTCGGTCCGACCGACCGCGAATATAGCTCCTCCGTCATTATACCAGGTAGAATGACAAATGAGGTGTCAAATAGAAGCTTATAATCCAAGGATGGTACTAAAGGTGAGACATTTGACTTAGGCTGTCGGTCCGTCCGACCGCGAATATAACTCCTCCGTCATTATACCAGGTAGAATGACAAATGAGGTGTCAAATGAAAGCTTATAACCAAAGATGGTACTAAAGGTGAGAAATTTGACTTAGGCTGTCTGTCCGTCGCGTCGGTCAGTCCGACCCCGAATATAGCTCCTCCGTCATTATACCAGGTAGAATGACAAATGAGATGTCAAATGAAAGCTTATAATCGAAGTATGGTACTAAAGGTGAGACGTCGGTCCGTCCGACCGCGAATATAACTCCTCCGTCATTATACCAGGTAGAATGAAAAATGAGGTGTCAAAAGAAAGCTTATAATCCAAGGATGGTACTAAAAGTGAGAAATTTGACTTAGGCTGTCTGTCCGTCTGTCCGTCCGACCGCGAATATAGCTCCTCCGTCATTATACCAGGTAGAATGACAAATGAGATGTCAAATGAAAGCTTATAATCCAAGGATGGTATTAAAGGTGAGAAATTTAACTTGGGCTGTCTGTCCGTCGGTCCGTCCGACCGCGAATATAACTCCTCTACTATACCAGGTAGAATGACAAAAGAGGTGTCAAATGAAAGCTTATAATCCAAGGATGGTACTAAAGGTGAGAAATTTGACTTACGCTGCCTGACCGTCGGTCCGTCCGACCGCGAATATAGCTCCTCCGTCAATATACCAGGTAGAATGACAAATGAGGTGTCAAATGAAAGCTTATAATCCAAAGATGGTACTAAAGGTGAGAAATTTGACTTAGGCTGTCTGTCCGTCGCGTCGGTCAGTCCGACCCCGAATATAGCTCCTCCGTCATTATACCAGGTAGAATGACAAATGAGATGTCAAATGAAAGCTTATAATCGAAGTATGGTACTAAAGGTGAGACGTCGGTCCGTCCGACCGCGAATATAACTCCTCCGTCATTATACCAGGTAGAATGAAAAATGAGGTGTCAAAAGAAAGCTTATAATCCAAGGATGGTACTAAAAGTGAGAAATTTGACTTAGGCTGTCTGTCCGTTTGTCCGTCCGACCGCGAATATAGCTCCTCCGTCATTATACCAGGTAGAATGACAAATGAGATGTCAAATGAAAGCTTATAATCCAAGGATGGTATTAAAGGTGAGAAATTTGACTTGGGCTGTCTGTCCGTCGGTCCGTCCGACCGCGAATATAACTCCTCTACTATACCAGGTAGAATGACAAAAGAGGTGTCAAATGAAAGCTTATAATCCAAGGATGGTACTAAAGGTGAGAAATTTGACTTACGCTGTCTGACCGTCGGTCCGTCCGACCGCGAATATAGCTCCTCCGTCAATATACCAGGTAGAATGACAAATGAGGTGTCAAATGAAAGCTTATAATCCAAGAATGATACTAAAGGTAAAAAATTTGACCTAGGCTGTCTGTCCGTCGATCCCTCCGACCGCGAGTATAAATCCTCCGTCATTATACCAGGTATAATGGCAAATGAGGTGCCAAATGATAGCTTATAGTTCAAGCATGGTATTAAAGATGAAAAATTTTACCTAGGCTGTCTGTCCGTATGTCTGTCCATCCGCGAATACAACTCCTCCGTTATTAATACAGATAGAATGACAAATCGGGTGTCGAATGAAAGCTTTTAACTTAAGGATGGTATTATTAAAGATGAGAAATTTGACGTCGGAGTTCCGGTTTTAGAGTTGCAACCGTAAGTATTTACTATTTTAAAGTTGCCGAAAGAGAATAAGTGATATATTATTCAACGTGGCTTAGCAAGATGAGAACAAATGTAAAATTTTGGTTTTTACGTAATTTCCGCTTAAAAAGTTATAACCGGAAATGCCATTATTCGCGGTGTGCAAGTACTTGGAACGGATACGAGAAACGATCGTGCGCGAATAGCGGAGAAATATTGCAACTTTCTTAAATAATTCATATTGTCCATTGAAATTGTCAAATTGACGTACATTTCATACCTACTGTCATTGAAGAAGAAAAATTATATGTTGCTCTGCAATATTGATATTATATGCAATTATTATATGAAGGCAAATTAAATTAATTGTATTTTGCTTGCAGTACTGCATTTTAATAACTAATTTTATTTACTACATACAATTGTTTACGTTTTAATAACATAACCTGAATCTTATTTTTTCTTCTTATTATTTTTTTGGATTATGGCCTTGACAATTATCCAGTAACCAGGACTAATATAATTGGCCAATATAATTAAAAGTGCGAATAAAGTTGCAGAGCGTAGAAACCAGGTGTCGTTTTGCCGAACTTGCACGGTCCCAATAGACTCAGAAATAGTATACGAACACATAAATCGAAGCGTATTGAAAGGTTTGAATCTTTAGAGTTATTTCTGTGTAAACAGTTTAGTAAAAATGACTCAAAATTAGTAAATTTGTATATCAATCCACGCAAAGTTACACGAAGAATTCAAATATCGACTTACAATTCTACTTTCGATTACTTTGGGTGAAAACCTAGGACTTACGAAGTCCAATTACTTGTTTTCTTTAAAAATAAGACATGTCATAAATATGCCTTAGGCATCATAGAAGACAATGACACAGAAAAATCAAACAAGCAGCAGGTCAAAAGGGCCTTAGTTATGTATCTTCGGTCCTATTGGTTCAATCGTGACGTACAGCGCCTGAAACGATGGGATTTAACTGGCAGAATACGATGGTGTAGACAAATGAAAATGACGGCATGTAATAACACTTTAAAATTGTAGAAATAAAATGGATTAACGCACATGGTATGACATATTATGTGAGAGTATTTAACAAATAGAATACGATTACATAGTTCCAGTTTTTGACAAGCGACTTCTCTACATATGATAAACGCGAAAGGGCCCCAACGTTCACTGTTCGACATAGGCCTCCCGTTCACTGCATATACCCACTGCTTTCTGACGCTGTGACTTAAGAGGATAGGATTTAACGAATAAAACGACAAAGAAGACTAAACAAGGCAGATCACGGGAAAAACACAACTGTCCGTTTTATACTCCACAGGGAAGCATCAAATATTCAACGTAAGGATATATTATAGTATAACGGTATGATAAATCTTTTTCTTTTTTTTTTTTTTCATTTAGTGCATTCCGTACGTTTTTTAAACATAATCAGGAGAAGTTGTTGAATTTCTGAAGTCTATAAAAGAATTTCTTAACAAACCTTTTTTTAATTGTGTTATGGATTATTTTTAAGAATGTGTTTAACAGGTAGCTCACAGGCTTATTGTTCAATGGTCTTATCACTTTTAAACGCCTGTCTTTTTTGTAGGACTATTAATTGTGATTTCAAACATTCTAGCGGGACAATGCCTTTTGTGTAACTGAAATAAATATTGTTATCCATTTAATTTTTTTCCTCAATTAATTGAATGCCTCCTACTGGTGTTTGGTCTAAGCTTACCGCTTTTCCCCATTTAAGCTAAACTGCTCGTCAAAAGTTAGGGATATAGAAAATTATGCTCATTTTCATAGCTAATTTTTTCGAGAACAGATTAACGGATTCCACTAATTTTTTTTAATATTTTAGATTTTTCGTTAGTATTTACACAGTTGTGCAAAAGTTTACCCAAACTTTTTTTTGTACTTTTACCGAGTGGTATAAGTACAAAAAAGAAGTTTGAGTAAACCTCTTGTTAGGTATTAGTTACGTATCTTCACTCCCATTGGTCCAAATGTGTCGTACGGCGGCTCAAATGATAGGAATCAGTCAACAGAATACAATGACACAGAAAAATCAATTACAGTAAAATATTGAAAGGGCCTTAGTTACGTATATTCGCTGCTATTTTTCCAATCATGACGTACGGTGGCTAAAATGGTAGGAATTAACCAACAGAATACAATGACACCCAAATCCGGTGTCGGAAAGCTGGTCGAGAACACTTCGTCGACGGAAAATTGGTCGACAACAGTTGGTCGACAAACAGTTGGTCGAATGCACAATTCATCGAATGGACAATTCATCGACGAACATTTGATCGAATGGAATTTTCGTCGACAAACTGTTATTTATCTTTAGGATAAAGGGATTAATGGTGACAAACGACGGGTATCTGGAATATTGTATTATATATTTTTTTTTTGGGTTTTGTTAATTTTGTACCTAAATCTTACCGGAGGTATTGCGCCTTTTATAAATGTGTAGTTGTGAATTAAGTTTTTGATAATAAAATCAAGAGGGTAAGAATCGCTTTACTTTTAAACTCTTCACTTTTGGCGCATCATGGACGGCTCGTTTTTAAAAGAATCGTTTTAATTTTTTTTTGTATAAACATGCTCTTTCATTCGTTTAAATGTTGCTTTTCAAATTTTCTAATATTTATAAACAAAGCCCCGGTGAATTTTTGAAAAAAGTGGCTAACTCGGGTTTTAAGGGTTGTAGGGCATTAAATTTTTGTTTCAGTTTCTATAAGAATACCAACATGTCGAATAAAAAAAATTAACTTCCTACGTGTTGTTGTTCTGAAGCTATTTTCTTGTGGCATTTTTGGAATTAACTAGTTTTGATGGGAAATAAGCCACAATTTTACTAAAAAAACTGATTTTATTAACGTTTCGACGCTCAAATCGGGTGTCGTTGTCAAAATAAAACCATTTTTTTTAGTAAAATTGTGGCTTATTTCCCATCAAAATTAGTTAATTCCCACATGTTAATGCGGTTGTTATTTTAATTGTTTATTCGCGAACTCAATCGACTATAGGTGGCAGTGCAGTTGCATGAAAATGGCCGATGTAATTGGGATAATGCATTTTGATATAATTAATATTTTTATTGATGTAATTAATTAATATAAATAAATCATTCATTAAATGAACACACCAGACAAGCATTCAATCGACATTGATATATAGGTTAACGGATGTTTTGTTTAAATCTTCATCCCAATTCCTCTAGTTCAAAATAAGCGGCAGCACCCTCGCTTGAGTTCGCGAATAAGCTTAAAATAACACTACTTTTTCAAAATTATTTTATAATTATTTATAATATTTATTATAAACTTTTTATTCAAGACTTGATCTAATTTGATAAATTGAACCTTTCTCTTTGGTTTGATGTCTTTAGAATTTATGTTGACCTAATAGTTTATGCATAATAACGCTGTAGATAGAAGCTTTTTGGGATAAACAATTTCAATTTTGCAATAACTATTAGGTAAAACTTCTTGAAATTTTAACGGCTGAATACTTCTAATATTGTTCCTTTACTTACGCGAAAATAAAGCTTTTAGTGTATTTTTAGAAAAGTTATTAATTATTTTCAAAAAATCGACTTTTGAAGCTATTTTCCCAATAACTAAGCAACAAATTAACAAAAAGAACTTTCCAAACACTCATTTTAAAGAATTTTCTATGCTCTTCAGTAAAATTGTATCACCTTTCCATACAGCATACCGGTCTCCACCTTTAATATTTACAATCAAATAGCGATCTTTAATTGTTTATATATTGTTTATAAGTTAAAAAGTACGTTTGATTTTTTGCATAATTTTTATATTGGATACTGTTGTAACTAAATTTACCCTAATGCCATAAGCAGTTCTTAGATACCTGTATCAACGGATGTCACGAAAGAGGCCATTTATTTGCTAATTTCTCTGGTCTATCACACCCTTTCTTATCTGTGTTTACAATCCAAATCATTAAGCCACATAAAGAGGTAGGGCAATAAACTCACTATAGCTATAGAAATGCTTTTACTACAAAATTTTAAAAGATAAGAGTTATAACGGAACAAGTATGCATACCTGCATTTTAAGACCCAGGTAGATTTTTGGGGATGACACAATGACACTAAAAGATGGCTTTGCCGATGATTGCATTCAATTGAGATGGTAAGTAGGTATGAATCACCTCTAGTTATATTTTAATGGCTTTGTAATTTAACTTCATGGGGTACGAAAGAATTAAGAAACTTTTAAGAATTTGAAAAAACATAGTTTTTGGGGGGTTTAGGTGTTTTACACAATTTTTGAATATCCCTAAAAACTCAGTTATTTCAAATTATATATACGTAACCTATAAAAAACCTTGAGTTAGTCTATTTTGAAGTATATAAAATGGAGAAAATCCCAAAAAACTACCGAAAAAACCAGTTTTCCGGATTTTTGAAGATGGCGCACCTTACGAATAAATCTGAAAAAAGTCAGAAATACAGATTTTGATAAAATTCACAAAACGCAAAAAAATTAGACATGCAGCCATCGCCAAAAAAAGTTATACGTACCTATTAAAAAAACAAAAAACATTGAGGTTATGTACACTCGACCTTCGGGTCCATAAAAATATATGTTTTGTAAAAGCCTCAGCTGTGCGTGTGAATTTTTTGTAATTTATAATTTAATTGCAAACCAACTTAAAAAAAAATAAAATCGAAAAATTGACATTTTTTGATGTGGGGAAAGGGGAAGGGGGTGGTGGGCTAAAATTGCGGTGATTCTTAATTTTTTTAATCACATAGAACGTAAAAAAATAAAAAAAAATATTCAGGCTGTATCGACTTCAAAATAATACAGCATCATGCCAAAAGGGCCTTAGTTATGTATGTTCGGCCCTATTGATCCAATCGTGACGTACGTCGGCTGAAATGATAGGAACTAACCAATAGCATACAATGACATAGAGAAATCAAATACAGCCTCATGTCAAAAAGAATAGAATAAACAAAAATTTCTTTTGAATTAAATATTTGAAATAAAAAATCACACTAAATTTTCTTTTTTTTCACCCTTTCACTTATCAATATAAACATAAAAGTTTTTAGAGAGTTTCGCCCTCGGTTATAATGTAATCTTTCATTCTGCGTTTAAATTTTTCCAAAATTCTTATTAGTTTTCTCAGGATTCGAATAAACTGAATGCATTTAAATAGCATTGGTCATAATTTTGCGCCTACTCCCTCAAGGCTTAAAAAATGTAACATTTCAAAGGAATGGAGATATTTCAAAGATTCGCTGAGACTATAATTTTTATCTAATATACATATATCTGTAGTCCATCCACTCACGGTAAATATTGCAAAACCTCCGAATTTTAAACAACCGCTTGGATTGACATGAAATTGGGTATGCACATAGCTGACAGGTCAAAGAAAAAGTGATATTGTGCCGACGTGTGCTTTTGCCTTGGGAGTTAGTACAACCACTTTTATAATGTGAAAAGACATACATTCAAAATAAGTCCTAAAGTGGATAAACTGAGTAATTCTAAGCTAGTTTTTGTTCTATAGATTTTTTCTTAACATACTGTTTGAGTTATTTGCAAGTGAATATATTATGTTCGTTTTTCAACAAAAAAGTCACGTTTTTAGACGGTTTTAGAAAAAAACTCAAAAAGTATTTTAACGAAAAATATTCTTAGCAAAAATATAGCGTATAAAAAAGTGAAAACAATGGTGTATGTATGAAGTCTGTAGACCCTGTAAAAGTAGAGTTGTAGTTAAGAGGAAACAGTAGCGATCAACAGGTAGCGAAAACGCGTTCCAAGATTGCGGCTGTAATTTTGAATATTTTTTCGAGATATTTGGCACACGTATTCGTAATATAATAAAGAATGGCGGTACAGAGCCCAATTTGAAAAATATATGAATATGTGGAAATTACTCTGTAATTAAATACAATATTTAAAAAACGAGCCTGTACCGCCATTAAGAAGAACAAAAAAATACACTTTCTTCAAATGAACTTTTTTATCCGATGCCTAGATTTTGTGTCATTTTGGAACTACTAAAATTTTGTATTTCATTAGTAGTTCCAAAATGACACAAAATCTAGGCATCGGATAAAAAGTTTATTTGAAGAAAGTGTATTTTTTTGTTCTTCTTAATGGCGGTACAGGCTCGTTTTTTTAATATTATATTTAATTACAGAGTAATTTCCACATATTAATATATTTTTCAAATTCGGCTCTGTACCGCCATTCTTTATTATATTACGAATACGTGTGCCAAATATCTCGAAAAAATATTCAAAATTACAGCCGCAATCTTGGAACGCGTTTTGGCTACCTGTTGATCGCTACTGTATCACCTTAATGAAAAGCAGGTTCTACTTCGTCAAAATACAAATCGAATATTTTAACATGAAATAACCATAAAACGAAGCACTTTTCGGGAAAAACTCATGACTTACAACTGTTATAAAATGTCTAAAAAGTTTTATTTGTATTTTTATAAACGTTTCTAGCATCAAAAGTTAGTTAGCATCAAAATGAAGTCTCTTTTTTGTTAAAAAAATTTAAAAATCACCGCCTAATTTACTTATGTATTGTTTATGTGATATGTACATTTTTTACTCTTTGAGATATTTAGTATCACTAATGTTTAAGTTATTTTAAACCAAGGCATTTTTTTTCAAAATTAAAATTTTTTTATTTTAAAACCAATTTTTTTTAATAAGCATTTCTTGCCAATAAATCTTATAGATCATATAAACAGTATAATATAAGTAAATTAACTAGGGCGGTAACTATTAATTTCATATGGAATGCTAATTAGGTGGTGATTTTCACGATTTCTTTTAGCAAAAAAAGGGACATATTTTATTTAAAGCGTAACTTACTTTTGATGCTGATGGTGATAGAATAGATACTTTTTAAATAACAAAAATAAAACTTTTTTAAACACTTTAAAAAATTTGTGGCGAGTTTTCCCCGAAAAGTGCGTTATTTTTTGGATATTTTACGTTGAACTAGTCGATTTGGAATTCGACGAATAAGAACCAACTGTTGTTCAGCTCCAACTCTGTTTTTATTGTGTGTCCAGACTTCATACATACATAATTTTTTTTACTGTTTTATAAGCTTTATATTTGCTAAGAATAGTTTTTTCGATCAAATACTTACTTTTTGATTTATTTACGAAAAACCATCTAAAAACAAAAAATACAAGGAATTTAATTAGTTTATCCACTTACGGACATATTTTTACCTATATTTTTTCACACTCGAGAAGGGGGTGGTACTCATCCCCAGAAAAAAGCACACACTGGCACAATATCACTTTTTTCTTTGACATGTTAGCTATGCTTATGTCAAATTTCATGCCAATCCAAGCGATTTTGTAAAATCCAAAAACAGTGAGTAAATTGTCCAATGATATCTTTAAAAAAGACTAGTGCATTTTACAAAAACTTAGGTCAATAAATAATATGAAAACAGCGGAATATCAACCAATGTTGAATGTTTTTACAAAGTATTGTTTATTTTTCGCTACTCGAAGGGGACAACTATTAAACTGGTTTCTTCCACTTCCAGACAATTTTTTAACCGCATATGACATCAAAACCAGAATTAAAAAAATTCGGTTTCGACCTCTTAATACACGTAAATTGATCAAGTATATTTTTCTGTGACTATGTGTGTCACTTCCGGGTACACCATTTTAACCGGAAGTGGTGTAAAACTAAAAAAAGTATTTCTTTGTTCTCATTTTTCTAATGCGCGTCAAATTTCTAATCGCTAGTACCATCTATGGGTTATAATCTTTCATTCAACCTCTGTGATTATATCTGACAGACGGACGGACAGACAGGCATAAAACCGGACAGGCATAAATATTTGTTCTCGTCTTTCTAAGGCGCGTCGAGTAATACATAGTTTGTACTATTTCTGCGAATTTAGAACAATACTTCGGGTTGCAACTCTTTATCCTGAAGTCGGAGGCCAAATTTCTCACCTTTAGTACCATCTTTGGGTTATAAGCTTTCATTCCACATCTAATTTGTCATGTTTTAACCCGGCATCCGACAGGTGAACTTTTTTGCCACTAACAGACAGGTGGGATGTGACAAACCCCAGCATTGAAAGAGTTAAAGAATCTCAAAAAATATCTCTACGTTTAGATTAGTTAACAGAAACAGTAAAGATGCAGTAGAAATAAACAAACCAAGACACGTTAAATGATACTAGGAGCACTCCCGAATCATAATTTACAATGTGTAAACTTTGGAAATCATGACTTGGAATTTACAATGTATATACTGATGTGATCTTGATTATTGATATGAAATAATATTCTTATATGTCACTTAATTTAATCAATGTATTAATACTAATCTAATTAATTAACCAGATCACATATCAATATGTTTTCAATCTCAGGGCGAATTATAAATTAATTACTTACTTTCGTGGCTTCTGAATATTTCTTAATGGTTCCTAATCGGGATAGAAAAGAAAAGAGTAAAAAAAAATACAAATATGGGTTACAATTATAATCAAAATATTTTTTATTTTATTCAAAAGGCAATCAATGCTTAATATTTGCTATTTCTTATTATTCTTAAACATAACATTTACAACTGGGAATTTTATTTCCTTTTGGTTTTCTATTGAAAGTTTTTATTAACATTTAACTATTAGGAGTTATTAGGGACAACTCTATTTAAGTTTGATGAAGCTTTTCTGATATTATTGATTATGTTATTCAATTTTTTATGTGGAATTTAATACGAAAAACCCATACATTCATGTCCAAACAAATGAGACTGACCTTTTTCTGGTGAACTGAAAATGTCCTCACACAAAACCCTTTCCTGCTATCCTTGGCTGCGATCAAACCTCGTCCTGGCTTCCAGTGATGTTCTCCTTTGAAAAACTAGCTCGAATAGCTCTCGTTCCTGCTTTTGTCGTGATGCTGTGTTCTACCTTTTTCGAAACTGCTATCAGCTACCGGGACACTCTGGGCTCAAGGAGGTTCTTTTACTCTCGACCTGGCCTACTTCTCGTTCCACGATAGATACTCCACACTCACGGAACTACCGGCTTTCTCACTCCTCGAACACTACCGTCTACTACTCGACTTCACTTCTCGACAGCTCAAAACATTCTGATCCCACTTTGTCATTCATTCACCTACTTTCTCAATATCCCTTCCAGATTCACAAATCAACCTTCCACCACCAACTCTCATTCTCAGTATTCCTCAAAAACCAATTTTTAATCTTTCTAAATATGCTTAATGGATTTCAAAAGAAAATATTTAATTCCCATTCTAAAATCACTTTCTACTATTTACAAATTTTAATGACCTATTCTCTCTTTCAAATGAGTCTTATTTAGCATAGGCTAATGATCGAAACCTTCCGCGAAAAACGATAATGAACTATCATCTATTTCACTGAGTTTTATTTAGCATAGGCTAATGATCGACCTTCCGAGAAGAACGATAATGGTACGCGTCATTCACTTTGTTTATTTTAAGCGCACTGTCCCGAGTTCCGTCTAATCACTTCTTAAAATTAAATATAACAATTTGTTGTATACAGGGTGTTCTAAATTTATATGCCCGTGGTTGAGAAAATTGAAAATATTTTATATTAAATTGAATCCTGTTTACAACCATCAAAATTTAATTTTCATATCAAATAGAAATATAACAATACATTGTAAATAATTATGATTCGGGAGTGCTCCTAGTAGCATTTAACGTGTCTTGGTTTGTTTATTTCTACTGAATCTGGATTTTAAATTTAGTATAAATTTCTACGTATTATGACTGTTTCTTGTTGAGAATAAAGAAAAAACTTCACCAATTATGGTTTCATTTCGAAAACAACGCACACATCTTATGGAAAATATAATGTCACTCAAATTCAATAAAATTTATACGAATAGATCCGTTTTAATTTACCGATCAAATCTTATCATTGCGCCAACTCTCTATTTTCAAAAATAAGAGCAGAAATTGATACAAATAAATCTGAAATCAAATGGGTAGGTACATAAGTTAGAGAGAGAAAAAATATTTTAAACTACCCAGATTTTCGGTACTCCATAAATCAGCGGATTAGTTTCACTAATCCGCTTAGGCCCAGCGGGATTTAAGCTCTTATGAATAGCACTCGGAGCAATAATGATTGTAACTTTAACACTTTTAACACTTTATGGACTCCAAAAATGTGATTTCGATAAACTTTAATTGCAATTTGCGCCGTAATTAATCATAATTAAGAGTTGGCGCAATGATAAGATTTGATCGGTAAATTAAAACGGATCTATTCGTATAAATTTTATTGAATTTGAGTGACATTATATTTTCCATAAGATGTGTGCGTTGTCCGTATTATGACTGTTTCTTGTTGAGAATAAAGAAAAAACTTTACCAATTATGGTTTCATTTCGAAAACAACATAAGTCCACAAACTTTAAAACATAATATCAAAAAAATAAGCAACATTTAAACTTTTTTGGTCTTTCAGATATAGGTCTGGATCCCGCGTATGAAAAAAAAGTTGATTAATAGCAAGCTGAAAATTTGTTAATAGCTTAAGGGTGTCTAGTCGGATAAACTTTGATATATGGGAACACTGGAACAGGGGCAGTTTTAATTTTGGAACAGGTTAAAAATTTGAAACGGTCACACCACGAAAACGGCACATGTATTTTGTCCGACAGAACAGACTTAAACTCTTCGAACAGAGATTAAACTCTCATGCAAAAATTAAACTGCTATTTATCACCAAATGGGCCTTTTAATGAGTAGAGCATGTAGAATATGTCAAATGACAGGAATTATGACAGGTGATAAATAGCAGTCTAATTTTTGCATGAGAGTTTAATCTCTATTCGGAGAGTTTAAGTCTGTTATGTCGGACAAAATAAATGTGCCGTTTTCGTGGTGTGACCGTTCCAAATTTTCAACCTGTTTCACAATTAAAACTGCCCCTGTTCCAGTGTTCCCATATATAAAAGTTTATCCGACTAAACACCCTTAAGCTATTAACAAATTTTCAGCTTGCTATTAATCAACTTTTTTTTCATACGCGGGATCCAGACCTAATAGATGCATTTATAACCCATAATACTTATATAAAATATAGTATTACTATCAGAATCTCTAACTACTAATGGAAAGATTTTTACGTTTCCTGAAAAATTTACACATTGTAACATACAGTGCTTCCATAAAGTAACGCATAATTTCATTATTTCGTAAACCGGCGACTTTAAGGAAAATTTTCGAAACAGGTCGATTTTTATTTTTAAATTACAATTTTTTGGCATATTACATATCATACTAGTGATGTCATCCATCTGGGCTTGATAACGTAATCGATGAATTTTTTAAATGAGAATAGGGGTCATGTGATAGCTCATTTGAAAGGGTATTTAATTCTCTATTTACTAATACAAACAATAACATAATTATATATACAGGGTGTCCAAAAAGAATTCTTAATTAAATTAATTGAGACAAAAAGAAAAATGTATGTAACTTATTTAATTCAAAATTCGTTTTACTTTTGTCAGAAAATTAAATGTTAGAGCTGCCATCCACCTACCTCTTGGAAGTTTAAGATTACGCTTAAGCGAAAATCAATATTTAGGTTTTAAATAAAACATTTTTATGTTTGCTGGCACCAATAAAATATATTTAGAATTAAACAAATTACATACATTCATCTTTTTATACCAATTAATTTAATTTAAATAACATTTTTTGGACACCCTGTATAAATAATTATATTAACAATTATATTATTGAATAGAGAATTACATACCCTTTCAAATGAGCTATTACATGCCCTTTATTCTTATTTAAAAAAATCAACGATTACGTCATCACGCCCAGATGGATGACGTCACTAGTATGATATGTATGCCAATAAATTGTAATTTAAAAATAAAAATCGACCTGTTTCGGTATTTTTCCTGAAAGTGTCCGGTTTGTGAAATAATGAATTTATGCGTTACTTTATGGACGCACTGTATATTGTTTCGCAATGACCCATTAAATTATTATAAATGCAATTAACCATTGACCATGTCATGAAAATGGCAATATAAAATTAATTTTTCAAATGTCAAACTTTAAAATTTGTTTTTGTTAACAAAAAAATAATTTAAATATCTATTATGAAATTCGTTACAAACAAAATCTGATATTTCAACTAAACGAAACAAAATACACAATAAAAGTGAATTATTAAACTCATTCAGGGACCCGTTCAGACAAAAGAGCCTACAACTGGTTTTTACCTGAGTGCGAGTGGAAGACTTGTAACGTGAAGCGATCGATATTATGTATCTAACTAGGTACTGTCTTTTCCGTAAAAATGTATATCTTGGCAACATCCTGTTGTTGCCAAAGTGATGTTTAAGCAATGTTTTTGACCTACGGGGGTCAAATTGTCGTTATAGTGTAAGGAATAAAATATATAAATAAATCGGATTACTGAAAATCCGACAACGGTGCCAAGCTTAAAGAAGTGTACTAAGCGAACATTCACGGATTATACCTAGAAAATGATAGCATTTCTAGGTGATGCCAAATGACTGCAACGTGAAAAGATGCCAATTTAATAGCGGGATGTATATATATATATATATATATATATATATATATATATATATATATATATATATTGTTTAAGGAGGAGAAAATAATTGGGTAACCAGCTGAATATGGACAAAGTGTACTCTTTTTACTTATTCCAATATATTTCGCCCATTTTCATGGGCATCATCAGGGAAAGCTACAATGTTGGTTATTAGGTAGGTACATAAGATGAATTAGCAGTATACTTACTAAGTGAGAATTGTTGTCACGATGTTTTAAAAGAAGCAAATATAAATAAAATGATAAAAAAATAAAATACAGAAATAACATATCACAAAAGTCCATAATTTAAAATATACATGATGATAGATAAAATTTATATATTGACACAATGAATTGAAAACAAGGTCTGACATTATTTATTTACTTTTATGTTAATTGTCAGTCAAATTTTTTTGGTCATTATCCTATTAAGTTAAACAGTTAAAATAGGTTATCAGCAATCAATATTATTAATTATTTAAGTGAGAGATATTAGCTAAACCTGTTAAATTTTGATTATTTTTATTTTTGTCTAAGAATAGTAAATAAGAGTATATTTCACTCAGGTGATTAATGTCTGATTTTTTGTTGATGCAATTATCACATTGTGCTATAAAAGCCATCTCCAAAAAGATTCTTTTAGTATAATTTTTTTCTATATCTAAAATTTTAAATGAATTATAGTCCATGGTATGATTATTGTCATTTACATGTGTAGCAAGATTGCATCTTTCTGGATATAGTCTACTGTCACTTTTGTGGGAAGTAATTCGATCTTTTATCGATCTTGAACTTTGTCCGATATATTCTCTGTCACAATCTGCACATGGGATACTGTAGATTACGTTTGTTGTCAATTCTTTTGGATGTTTATCCTTCAATTGTGATGTAGATTGTGACAGAGAATATATCGGACAAAGTTCAAGATCGATAAAAGATCGAATTACTTCCCACAAAAGTGACAGTAGACTATATCCAGAAAGATGCACTCTTGCTACACATGTAAATGACAATAACCATACCATGGACTATAATTCATTTAAAATTTTAGATATAGAAAAAAATTATACTAAAAGAATCTTTTTGGAGATGGCTTTTATAGCACAATGTGATAATTGCATCAACAAAAAATCAGACATTAATCACCTGAGTGAAATATACTCTTATTTACTATTCTTAGACAAAAATAAAAATAATCAAAATTTAACAGGTTTAGCTAATATCTCTCACTTAAATAATTAATAATATTGATTGCTGATAACCTATTTTAACTGTTTAACTTAATAGGATAATGACCAAAAAAATTTGACTGACAATTAACATAAAAGTAAATAAATAATGTCAGACCTTGTTTTCAATTCATTGGGTCAATATATAAATTTTATCTATCATCATGTATATTTTAAATTATGGACTTTTGTGATATGTTATTTCTGTATTTTATTTTTTTATCATTTTATTTATATTTGCTTCTTTTAAAACATCGTGACAACAATTCTCACTTAGTAAGTATACTGCTAATTCATCTTATGTACCTACCTAATAACCAACATTGTAGCTTTCCCTGATGATGCCCATGAAAATGGGCGAAATATATTGGAATAAGTAAAAAGAGTACACTTTGTCCATATTCAGCTGGTTACCCAATTATTTTCTCCTCCTTAAACAATTTAAATTGAGTCAGCTATTATATATATATAAAGGGTTAATGCCAATTAGCAACTTCATTGCAGCAGTTTGTGTTGTTTTCATGGCACCTGTTATATTTAGACAAGCCATCCGTTGAATATGGTTTAGTTTGTTAATCGCTGTTGCCTGTAGCACTTTTGGTACCCAAGCAATGGCTCCGTAAGTTAGCATTGACCTAATGATAATAGTGTAGATCCAGGCGACCACCCTGGGTGAAAGGCCCCAAGTACGTCCAACCGTTCACCGACACTGTTCATAGACAATATATGCCCTCTTAGCTCTAGCGTTCCATGTTAACTTCCTGTCAAGGGTAATACCAAGGTATTTCACATCTTTAGAGAAGTTCAGACTGCAGTTTAGAATCCTAGAAGGTATTAAGCCCGTGATCCTTCTTTTTGTGGTGAGGAGGATCATCTCTGTCTTTTTTGGATTTATAGACAGTGAGTGTTCCTTACACCATGTTTCTATTAGTCTGAGAGCAACTTGTAATCTCTCGCATAGTGTGTTCTCAAACTTACCGCTTTGCAAGACGGTTATATCGTCTGCATAGGCTATTGTGTAGAAACCGTTCTTGCTGAGTTGGTCGACCAGGGTATCCAACAATATGTTCCAGAGGAGTGGTGATAGCACACCCACCTGTGGACATCTCCTCGTAACCATCCCTCTAACCAAAACGTCTTTTACATTTATGCTTATTGCTCTATTTGACAGCAAACTGAATATCCATTCATTCACGGCCAGGGGGCATTCCTGATATTGAGCTGTTGGGTGATGGTTGGGAAAGTTGTTTTATCAAACGCTCCCTCAATGTCTATGAATATATCTAGGGTGGATTCTCTATTATCCAGCGATTTTTCAATTCTTGCCACTACTTGATGAAGTGCAGAATCGGTAGATCTTCCCGAAGTATATGCATGTTGATTTGGATGAAATGGATTATGAACCAGAACTTCATCTCTTATGTACCTCTCGCATAGCCTATCCATCGTTTTCAAGAGAAAATATGTTAGGCTAATTGGTCGGAAAGCCTTCGGTAGGGTTTAATCCGTCCTACCTGGTTTTGGTATGAAGACCACACATACTCCTCTCCACTCTATAGAAATATATCTTAGAACCAAGGAGGCTCTGAACATTCCCACAAGGTGCGGCAGAAGGATGTTCAGTCCCCACCGTAGTAGGGCTGGATATATGCCGTCAGGCCCTGGTGACTTGAAAGGGCCGAAGCACGATATGGCCCATCTTATCTTTTCCTCACTAATTAATGTTCTAGCAAGATGCCAGTCATTTGGTGTGGGTATGATTATATCTTCCGTCCATTTCGGTGCTTTTGAAACGCTAGAACCAGGGAAGTGTATTTTCATCAGGACCTCAGCACATTCGCAAAAGTTGGAAGTTTTGCTTCCATTGAAGTCGATATATTGACCAATTCTGAGTAAATTTTGTTCTATAAAAAATTTTTGCAAAGTTGATATTTTCCAAGATATTTGCGACTGAAACTAGGCATTTTTCATTGAATAAACTCACATTTTATAAACGTTTTCGTGAATAACTTAAATTTAAATTTAATTTCATAAATAAAAATGTTCTAAAGAAAAATCATTAAAAACAAAATTTCAGTTAATAAAAAAAAACAAAGAGATTCGCGTCGGAAAGACCTAGGTAAACCCAATAACGACTGAGTTATTGGTCTTTAAAGGATTGTTATTTTCGAAGGACTTCGAAATGGAAAGCCTTCAATCTCAAATAACTCGAATGTGGAGCAATTGTAAATCCGAATTCTCAAGCAAAGCGGCCTTGATTCTCAAAGTTCCACGAGAAAATGGCTTTTTATTGGACTAATTAGATTACAAGTGAAAACCCTTAAACGAAAAAAAGGAGGTAGCAAATATCTTCTACTATAATATTATCGATATCTACCATACAAAAATACACAACTAACATATTTTATGAATGTTTAATTAAAAATATGTTAAAGTCAGTGTTTTATTGTAATATCTAAAGCAGGTTAGTTGCATTTTAAAATTAAACTGCAGGTAAAATAAACAGATCAAAAAGAAATCAGTCAGTCCTTTACGCCAAAGGAAATTAAAAGTCGACTTACTAAAATTACCATTACAAATTAATTTTTAATCACAAAGTCGTTTATAGAAATTAAATTTAATTGAAGAGATGGAAAATAATCATGTATTAAAAAATTGAGTTGAAGTAAATAAAAAACTAGCCTTAAAGCCACTTGAAAAATTGATAACAAAAAATATACTTTTTATAGTAGGAGAGGAAAGTATGCTAAATGTGCAGTCACTCGAGCGCTTTGGGGACCTATTGGGTAGTGAAGAGTAGGTCCTAAAACCAAAAAAAGAAGTTAAGTAAAGTTTTCCATTTTAGTGGGGTCTTTCCATGTTTAATTTAATTTTCCATTTCCAACAATGGTTTTTTCCGATTATAGCGACATTTATGCATAATTCGAAAAATGTTTCAAATAAAAGTGACTTATCTTTACGTAAGGAATCCGAATCTGCAATAAAAAAATGGGGGCTCCTATTTAAAATTTTAAAATAACCCACCTCCGTGGGGGGTAGTGTTTGGTGCCATTCGATAGATTTTTCAAACATATTGAATAAGTGTATTTTTTCGATATGATGTTTATTTCGCGGAATATCGTGGGATTCGTATTTAAAATTTAAAATTTACTTCCCCCCTCTTCGTGGGGAGTCGTGTTTGAGATCATTCGATAGATTTTTGACAAATATTAAGCACGTATTAATTAGTTTTTAGATCTATCGTTTATTTCGCGAAATATTCGCTTTTTTCTTGTGAAACTGTGTGATTTTTGAAATGTACACTGTTTTGCATGTACTTCACTTACCTTATCTTAATCTGACGATTTCGAGTTTTTCTAAGGATACATTTTCTTTTTCGCCCCCCCCCTTAATGAATTAGAGCCAATATATGTTAGAGGTACATCTACAGGGTACCAACCAGGTTTCTCCCCATATGATAATCTGACGCCCTCGAGTTACTGCAAAAATCCCCGCTTGGGCTCCCCTACCATTAATTAGTAATTATAATATACCGGAGATATTTGAAATAATATGTATTAAATTGATGCCATTCTTTTAAAATTTACCTTTATTAATTTCTTCCATCTGAATGTATGAAAGCTGTTCATTGTATGTTCATTTACACTTATTATGGCAAAAATCACCTTTATTGTTGCACAACAAACATTTTCTAATTCGTGTAAATTGTCTTCGTTTTTTTAAAAACATTTCAGAAAATGTATCGTTTCGTGTAAGCGCTATCAACCACTATTCCTAAAACCTGGATACATATATGTCCAAAGACTCCTTATCATACCATGAGCAGTTTAAGATCAACCAGTAAACCATGAATACCTATTTGGGACTTTTTGTTCTCTTCTGGCATTGTGTCAATCTTTTCAGTGAATATTAGTTCTGGTATCGTCATATCTGAGTTCATCATAAAGATGGATTGCTCCAGTATAATCCCAATAGTATTTGTATGTGTATAAATTATACCCCACTAAAACTGGCCCCAATCTCAATTGAGACCTATATTCTTGGAATTATCTAGGATTTTTCTAAGGTAAGAAATATTTTGGGTATTTGCACTATCCAAAAGTCATCCTATTTATTAGATTGACTCCAAGCATTTTTGTCGTTTCTTTCGAAACTTATTTATCACCATTGGCGCGCATACGGGTAATATGACCCTTATGTGCGCCAATACTGAACATAAAATTCTTAATCGTATGTCAAAAAATGCACAATAACCTAGTAATATGCCCCTTATGTGCGCCAATAGTGAACATAAAATTCTTAATCGTGTGTCAAAAAATGCATAATAACTACCTCGTAAAATCCACCAAACTTCATTTGCATCTCAACCGGTTTTCAGAGCAATAAATAAATCGTCATTTTGTAAGAAAAATTTTAACGCCTCCTATCTCGGAGACGAAGCATTTGCGGACATACCTTTATAAAGCAAACTCTCATTATTTTTTTCATGCATAATTGCCCCTTAAAGTTTGCCATACTTATTTAAAAACACCCTGTATTGATGAAAAACAAACCTAGTTGTTAAAGGACCTAACTTTTTATTATTTAACATAAGTGAATGAATATAAAATCAGAATGTTAAAAAAATATGAGGCTATAGTTAGGTTTCAATTTCAATATTTTTTAAATGCTAGAATATTCCACAGGGTGACGCCAACTTTGAGAAAAATTCACAGTTTGATTTATACACCCGGTATACAATGATAATTTACATGTCTAGCAACAATGAACATCTACTACCTGAATTAGAACACTAAATAAAAATCAGTTTTCAGGAAGTAGGGATCCAACTTCACTCAAAAACAGAAAGTCACCAGACGGAATAACCAACGAGTTTCTAAAATAAGGAGGAGAAAGTATAACCCTAGAGATGACAAAACTTATACAAAATCTAATATTGCACTGCAAGATACCAGACACATGAAGAAACAGCATAATGATACCAGTGTTCAAGAAAGGAGACAAAGAAGACCCCAACAATTATAGAGGTATAAATCTACTGATTATTACCGCACTCAAGCTAACCACAAAAGTCCTAACTAACAAAATCAATAAATTTATCAGATGAACAACAAGGATTAAGATCCGGAAGATCCTGCGTACACGCCGTATTTGTACGGAGACAACTCACAGAAAAAGCCATTGAGTACAATAAACCAGCATATCTATGTTTTATAGACCTAACAAAGGCTTTCGATCGCATCCAAGTTGAAGACGTCTTACATTTACTGTATAGAAGAAACATACCAATCAATATTATAAAAACCATCGAAAACATCTCTTTTCATAATCGAATACAGGCAAAGATAAATGGAAAACTAACGCAGTTTATACCAGTACAGAGCTGAGTCAGACAAGGTGACTCATTAAGTCCACTCCTCTTTAATATAATAATGGACGAAATAATAGAACCAGTACGTAAAGGTCACGATTACAGAAGGGGGAACAAAGAAATCCAAATATTATGTTATGCAGACGACCCCGCAATAATCGGCGAGACAGAAGACGATCTCCAAAGATTAACACACATCTTTAATACAACCGCCAAGAAATACAATATAATAATATCAGCAGAAAAAACCAAATGTTTGACAACATCTAAATACCCACTACGATGTAAAATCGAAATTGATGGGAAAATAATAAAGCAGGAAGCAAGGTTTAGATATCTGGGAATAGATATAACCAGTTAAGGAGATGTTGAAGAGGAAGTATGACAACAAAGCTTAAAAGCAAGTAAAGCGGCGGGATCCCTTAATGACACAATCTGGAAGAACGAACACCTAAGACACGACACAAAAGCAAGAATCTATAAAGCAGCAATTAGATCTATATTGACATACACGGCGGAGACAAGACCTGACACATCTAAAACGAGACGACAACTAGAAACAACAGAGATGAAAATACTCCGACGAACATCAGGGAAAAAGTCTGTTGGGTAGGAAGAGAAGCGAAAACATAAGAAATTCATGCAATGTAAAAGACATAAATAGATGGGTGACAAAACGGAAACAGGAGTGGAACGAACAAATTAGTAGAACGGCAGAGGATAGGATAGTACGAATAGCATGATATAAGTCACCAAATGGACGAAGAAGTATTGGCAGACCAAGAAAAAAATGGTGCGATAACTTAAATAATTTAGGAGGGTGATATTGAAGAAGAAACTGGCTTTAAAGCTTTAAAGCCTACAAACAAGAAGGAAGAAGAAGAAGAAGCAGAAGAAGAAGAAGCAACAATATTATTACAGCGATATTGTTAAAGGACAAGACTATAAAAGGTTTAGGAAATAGGGAACTTGCATAAAATTTAAAATTGGAAAAAAATGTTATAAATCACAAGAGATTTATAACAATTAGTACACGACAATTAGACCGAAATCATTAGACCGAAAGCAGTAGACCGAACTCATTAGACCGAAAAGCACTTTACCGAAACCTCACTATACCGAACAGCATTAGACCGAAATGGTACATAAATTAAAAAAGATTGCAGTAAATTATGCTAAGATTTTGTATATCTGTCTTTTGTTTATTGTATTTTTTTGTACTATTTTATATATATAGACTGTGTAAATTTTTACTCTGTACAGTCTGATATGAAAAAATTTTCATATCAATATTTAAACAAATTAGTGAAGGTACATAAAATAAATTAAGAGTAAAGTGACGTTAACACCATTTTAACCGTTTATAATAACCATCCAAATAACATTTAGTTGTAATTACATTAGTCTTATCTCTTTTACTGCGACAAGTAAAAAGAACTACTGCTGGTCTTCTGCTGTTCGGTCTAGTGAGGTTTCGGTAAAGTGCTTTTCGGTCTAATGAGTTCGGTCTACTGCTTTCGGTCTAATGATTTCGGTCTCTTTACAGTAAACCCAAGAGAACATAATTTAAAACATGTGTCAATGATAAATAAGCTTTGTTTGTCTTTCGTTTTTCCCCTAAAGACGATTAAAAATTCAAATTATTCCAGCCAGCAAAAAACGCGTCGTGACGTCATATGGTTTTGCATTTACATTTTACACCGAAAAGTAAACAAAATTAATTAGACATTATAAACGTCAGTAAAAAATACAGTTATGTGACGTTAAAAGTGTTTTTTTTTCGTTTGAACTATTCATAGAAAATTTTTACTTTTACAAAATGGTTTTATTTTCAATAGTAGACCTTCCTTTCTTTCGTTTAAAAACTGTATCAAACTCCAATCTCAACAAACTGGTATATATTATTACAACGACATACGATAAATGTCATTAGAATATAAATATTTTTCCTTTATTACCCTACGACGAGCTGGCCAAATACCCAAGTAGGTGGAGGCCAATAAACTAAAGAAGGAAAAGAAGAATATACCTAAATATAACGCTGTGTCTAGGTACACGCTAACGTGTACGAAAATAAAAAAGTTAGTGTCAGAGTGTTGGAATTTGTTTAATTGCGTTGTGTTTATACTTTAATTTAAATATTGATTAGTAAAGAGATTTCTTATTTTTTATTTGTTTAGTATTTGTTTTTAAATCAACTATGCAGTGTGGACAACTATTTAGTTGTTTTAATGAGTTTAACAACATTTTAAAACAGTATGAAAAAGTTAAGAGAGTATAAATTAATATATATATATATTTAGTTATAAGTGAAATACAGTATTACAATGTAGTATTTATATAATTTAGTATTACAATATAGTACAATATGTTACAATTTAGTATATACAATATTTAGTTGTACCGTCCAAAATTAAAATAAAAGGAAGACCTAAAGCTTTCACAATAATAATTAACTTGTTATGAAGCTATTTCCTTGTGGCATTTTTGTAATCAACTATTCTAAATGGGAACTAAGCCACAATTTAACTAAAAAAATGATGTTATTAACGTTTCAACGTCTAAATCGGACGTCGTTGTCAAAATACAAAATATTATTAAATTAAACAAAAATGTTCTTGCTTAGTAAAAAATTTTTTCTAATAATTTATTTAATCTGACTAATTTTTGTATTTTGAAAATGACATTTGATTTGGACGTCGAAACGTTAATAAAATCTTTTTTTAGTTAAATTTTGGCTAATTTCCCATTTAGAATAATTGATTATAATAATTAACTTACGTATAAAAATTATTTTAGCAATATTTTGTACATGTCATGTCAACTAAATACATATATTTATTTTGCTAACCTAAATATATACTTTTATTATATACACTGATTTATTACAATTAAGTTTGAAACATCTGAATAGTTCTGCTTCCCTTCCCTTAACAAATATTTTTCTATCAAACAAACACTAAACATATCAAAATAGCATGTATTTACCAAAATATACAGTCACTGCGTACGTTAAATAATGACGTCATTGGCTTGATGAAGTTTAATTCGCGTGTATGTACCTAACTTTTTTATTTGCGTACACGTTAGCGTTTACCTAGACACAGCGAAATATAACCATAATAATAACTAATGTAAAACTAGGTGACGTCACGGGCCGTTCGAACTACTTTAAAATACCGAAGACTTTAAATTTGTACTTCTAAATTATTATGAGGTTTTGAAGCGTGAAATTTTGGGAATCTCATTTTTATACAAAACTGAACATTATTATGTAATAAAAAAAATATGCAAGTTCCCTATTCGGGACATTAAAAGTGACCAATTTTTAAGGTGGTGCATTCATTTCTTGGAAAAGTGTATACTGTATAATAATGGTGATAGTGTACAGTGTGCAGCCCTGTCTACATCTTTTCTTTGTTTTGAACGCATCTGAATATATTCCGATTACTTTAACTTTGACTGAGTTTTTATCGTAAATATTTAAAACATATTAGGTTAACTAGGTGGTTATGTATTATTGTTTATTGTACTCCAGAGGAGATCCCATTTTACTTAATCGAAAGCCTTTCTGTAATATACGAAACAAAGTAGCATTAGTACATTGTATTTCCTCGGTTTTTCTATTTATCTGTCTGGTATGAAACAATAAATACAAATAATTATAATCGGGAGCGATTTTTGTATAATTAGAGCTCTGCAATTTGCGATCAGATGAAGGGCTGAAATGTAGAGACCACATAAGTTAGAACGGACATAGTTACGGGGAGGCCATCGATATTTCATGCCGAGTGAAATTCTTCAAATACGTGCATTCAGCAGCAACTCACAAATTGGACTAGTCATATAATTACGATCGAACTTAACTGGAAGTTGGGTCGGCCGATCATTAAATTTTGGTCTGGTGACAAAATAATCGTGCTTAAATCAACTTGACGTTTTGTATTGGCATTTTCAATTATCAGAGATTGACAAAATTACTAAATGGTAATAGTAAATCGAATCAGCGCAAGTTTTTTTCCTGTTGGTTCATAGAGGTTGACTTATTTTGGCCATGTTATATGTAAATTTTTTTACGAATGCTAACCATTTTATGCAAATTATATAATTAGTACGATAAAATTGATCCAAAAGATGGCATAACCCAGACATCCAAAGTGAAAGTTATCCTCCAACACCAAATTGTTCTATATCGTCCACATAATGTTCAGAAAAAAGTCACACCATTTTGAGCGTCGGGTTTGGGGGGAGAGGGGAGAAAATTCTGACAATGGAATAAGATAGGGGATTCCTTAAGTCCTTTATTGTTCAACCTGATCATGGATGAAATATTAAAAAAGTAAGAACTAAAAAAGGATACCAAATGGGAGAAAAACAACTTATGTAACTATTCTACAAAATTGCCACAAAGAACTAGCTTTATACAATACTAATTTCTCAAAGTGAAGATGATTTACAACGTATGATCCACCAATTTAACACAACCACCAGAAAATTTAACATAACCGCCAGAAAATTTAACATGTTACTTAATTTACCAAAAAAAAAAAAAAAATGCATGGTTATAACAGCAAATCTGATAAGATGTAAATTGGAGCTGGAGGGTCAAATAATAGGACAAATGATGGAGTTTAAATATCTAGACACCACACTATCTAGCTACAGAAGGCTCGAAAGAGAAGTGGAAGGTCAAGTGAATAGAACAAACAGAGCTGCAGGTTGCCTGAATGACACAATATGGAAAAATAAAAATGTCGGAAAGAAATGAAAGGCAGAATTTACAAAACAGTCATCCGACCAATAATGACATACGCGGCAGAAACACGACCTGACCCAGAGAGGACAAAAAAATTGATCAAAACAGCCCAAAAATTGATCAAAACAGCCCAAAAATTGATGAAAGCCCTTCGAAAAATTTATGGTAAGATTCTGTGGAACAGAGCTAGAAGTACTGATATACGACGGAGATGCAAGGTGGACAACATTAATAACTGGATAAGAAACAGAAGAATACAATGGAATGACCACATAAGCCGAGTAACAACAAATAGAGTAGTAAGGACAGCGAGAGACGGTTCCCCAATAGGAAGACAATCAGTTGGAAGACCACGGAACCGATGAAATGGCAACTTACTAGAGGTGCATTTAAAAAATAAGAAGAATAAGTACTAAATTATGAATCAAGGCTATACTATTAATTCTGCTTTGCAGTAGTCGCTAAAGTAGTTTAGAAAGTAGAGGCAGCAGGATTATAGGTCTGTAGGAGGCAGCTTCTGTTGGAGGCTTTCCAGGTTTGGCGATCATGGTAATATCAGCAAATTTCCATTGCGTTGGATAGTAGGAAAATTAAGAGTTCGGTTGTATAAAGTACTGAGAAACACGATAGCTCTTCTTGGTAAATGTTTCAGAATTTCTCGCACTATTAGATCATAACCTGCAGCTTTATGGTAGTTGATTTTCTTTTTCTCTTCCATAATTTCTGATGGAGTAATTGATCTGGCTGATGGTGATAATTAACAGGGAGCATCTAAATAGTTGCTTATTTCTTCATCTTTAAATAAATATACTGGTTCAAATACTTTTTCAAGGTGTTCTACAAAAACTCTGACTTTTTCATAATTTTTTATCTTGTCCATTATCATTCTGTCCTAACGGAGAAGCTGTTACGACGGATCTTTTGATTTTTTGGATCGCTCTCCACAATGATTGATCACTATGGTAGGGGAGCCCAAGCGGGGATTTTTGCAGTTACTCGAGCGCGTCAGATTATCATATGGGGAGAAAAGTGGTACCCTGCAGATGTACCTCTGCCATATATTGGCTCTTAACACTGGGGAGTTGGTTTAGGGGGGCCCGAAAAAAAAAATCTATCCTTAAAAATACTCGAAATTGTCAGATTAAGATAAGGTAAGTTAAGTACATGCAAAACAGTGTATATTTAAAAAATCTGACGATTTGAGCGGGGCGTAAGGGAATTGGTGAGTCACAAAGTTTCACAAGAAAAAGGCGAATATTTCGCGAAATGAAAGTCAGATCGAAAAACTAAAAACTACACGTTCAATATTTTTCAAAAATCTATCGATAGATGCCAAACACGACCCCTCGCAGAGAGGGGTGGGGGGTAAATTTTAAATTTTAAATACAAATCCCGCGATATTTAGTAAAATAAACATCAGATCGAAAAACTGCAAAATACACTTATTTAATATTTTTGAAAAATATATCGAATGGTACCAAACGCGACCCCCCACGGAGGTGGTGTGGGGGGTTACTTTAAAATCTTAAATGGGAGCCCCCATTTTTTATTGCAGATTTGAATTCTCTGCATAAAAATAAGCAACTTTTATTCGAAACATTTTTTCGAATTATGGATAGATGGCGCTATATTCGGAAAAAACGATTAATGGAAATGGAAAATTAAATTAAAAAATGGCAAGCGCCCGCTAAAATGGAAAATTTTACTTAACTTTTTTTAGTTTTAGGACCTAATAATCACAACCCAATAGGTCCCCAAAGCGCTCGAGTGACTGCACATTTAGCATACTTTGCTCCCCTACCACTAGGTTTTTATAATATATTTAAAAGATATATTATGTACTTGTAGATTCTTGAAGTGCTGAATGTAGTTTGTGAGTCAGTATCGCCCATTATTATTCCTGGTTTTACCCAAGGTACTCATTTTATTCATACTGAGTTGACCTGCGCTTTCTCTGACCTGAGTTGACTTTCTCGCCGGTGCTTCCATCCCCTGTCCTCTGCCTGAAAGTCAGACATCCCCCCGTCTGAACTATCCGGCACGATATTTCATGCCGAGTGAAACTCTTCAAATACATGCATTCAGCAGCAAGTCACAAATTGGACAAGTCATACAATTACGATCGAACTTTACTGGAAGTTGGGTCGGCCGATTATTAAATTTTGGCCTGGTGACAAAATAATCACACTTAAATCAACTTGGCGTTTTGTATAAGAATTTTCATTTATAATAAATTGATAAAATTTCTAAATGGTAATAGTAAATCGAATCAACGAAAGTTCTTTCCTGTTATTTCTTGGGGGTTGGCTTATTTTGGCCATGTTTTATGCAAATGGTTCTACGAATTCTAACGTCAGAATGCAATTAATCAATTTTATGCAAATTACAGAATTTCGAGGAAAATTGTTTTTATAATATAAAGTGCCGAAAATTTATTAAGATAAAACCCAAGATGATTATAGTAAACAGTAGAAAAGGCTCTTAGAGATTTTAGAATAATTTGTATGACGCATTTTGAAAGTTAAAAATGGATTTAAGAGACTACATCAGCGCGTCATCAATATATTTTTTTTTTCGAAAGTTCAGGGAACTTTCAACAGCGCGACAACTGTGCGTCGAGAGCACGACAGTGGTGGCAGTGTATTGTAATAAGGCAAGGTATTGTGATAACAATAATTAACATACTCATAGGCGCGCTAAATGTTGCCAAGTCACTCTAGTTCGATTTTTTAATAAAAATTATCGATTATTAGTAGTTTCAATGTGTCACGACATCTAGACAAGGGATAAAAAAGTTTATTTGAAGAAATTGTATTTTTGTGTTCTTCTTAATGACGGTACAGACTCGACTTTTTAATATTTTATTTAACTATAGAGGAATTTCCACATACTAACATATTTCTCAAATTGGGCTCTGCACCACCATTCTTTGCTATATTACGAATGTATTTGCCAAATATCTCGACAATATATTCAAAATTAAAGCTGCTATCTTGATATATTGCCTCTAATATCATGGTAGATTATCAAACACTGACAATCATATTGCTCATAGGGAGTTTTATAGTATCACTCTCGGAGACTTAGAAGCTAGTATGTTGTTCTTCGCGTGGGCACTTTTCCGACGATGTTGCCCTATATTGTGAGATGTAGAAGGTTTTTTTCTATAATCACCAGTACGATGATGACTATTACAATTAAAATCTGGTCATAAAAAGCACCAATGAGCAATTTCAATGTAACCTAAATAATTACTACTGTTTCTTAAAATTACGAGCTTACCTTATAGTGTCTTTTACCTCAAAAAAAAAAGATAGTGCATTATTCTTACATGCGCTGCGCACAAATACAATGCTCTGTGTTTCACTATAGGTTTGTTCCAACTCGATACAAAACCGTTCTTGATCGGTTACGAGTATGCGCAGTAACGAAAAATGTGTTAAAGTAGAATTCCGCACCAAGCGACCGAGACAGGAGACTGCGACAGGCGACAGATAGGCGAGGTCTCCCCACGACTGCTCTCAATGCAATTATATCAGGGTAGTTCTGCAGCCCGCGACCGAGACCAGAGACCAACTATCGTCTATCGCGACCTATCTGTCGCCTGTCGCGGTCTCCTGTCTCGGTCGCTTGGTGCGGAGTTCTACCTTTACTGCGGATAATTGTTCGTTATTGCGCATGCGCGTAACGATCCAAGAACGGTTTTGTCAGAGAAAAAGGACCACAGAGAAACGACACAACCGTACTAAAAACGTGTACCGTTTTTGAAGACGCATGCGCGAACCTGGTTGCTTTAAGTATCACCAGCATGCTAATTCTGTCCCTCCTGGTTGTTTTACGATAGTCCGTAGGCGTGTATGGTAAATACTCGACTTAAAAGTTTGTTTGAGCATTTATATAATTATAATAGTTAAAATGTCTGGTTACTCGTATGTGTTTCACGGATGTTCATCTGCGACAGGAAGAGAAATAAGTTTATTTATATTTCGTAAGAATAATAACAGGTAATTGTAATTGCTTTGTAATTTTTACATAAGTATTAGTTATTACGTATCTAATAGTCTTAATTTGACTTGATTAAATATTATTGATAATAAATCATGACGAAAGTGATTCATTTTCTTGAATTTAATTACCCCTACGTAATGCATAAAAAACTAAACTTCGCTCTGCCAAGCAAGGGATATTTCAAATTAAAAATATTAAATTTGGTGTCAGACGCAAGTCTACGAAGGGTCAGCCAGGTCAAAAATTCAACAGATGTTTTCCGTATGTTATCGCACTCCAAGATATCCTATTTTTACGAAATAAAAAAATATAAAGAGTTCTATACACGAGAATTTCTTATTTAAACGACAAAAACAAAGTACGATTTAAACAAAAATTGTTGGAAATATAATTGGGCCGATAATTGAGAAAATCTTAAAATTATAGCAGAATAAGACTTCAAAATTGCAAAAACACGGTTGCAAATAAACAAACTTACATTCAATAATGAAAAAACTAAATACTTATCTACCTTTTGCAGTGCAGTATACAAAAATTGTCTGCCAACTTTTAATTATTTAAATATAAGTAACAAAGGTTACCTATATATATGGATACATCGGAATCGTATTGTAGTGTTGTTTTCTGAATAGTTTGTTTTTTGAATGTACCTAATATCTTTAGAAACAAAGAAAGTAGACGATTTTGTAGTTTAACATGTCTTTTGTGGATGCAAAGGTACAAAGGTGGATACATCGATATTATATTTTAGTCTTGTGTTTTATTTCACAACGTATTATGTTTTCCGTCTTTTGCCTTATTTTTTCGGATATTAGCGCACTCATCACGGTATATTATAGTATAGCTTTCCGTGCGTGACAAGCTTTAGGTTCTTGACGTTCGGCAATATTTGTACTGCTTAGAGCCAATTTAAAATATTTACAGAGATAAAATTTCGCTTAAAGAAACATTGTCAAATTATGAAACATGAAGAGAATGAAATGTAAAATGTCTTCATACTTTTGCTCCAAAGATATATCAGAGAAGGTATACGTTTCCAAGACAATAACAATATTGACATTCGATTTCAACATAAAGTTTTTTTATCGATCACGAACATTTGTCACTCAAAGAGAATTGGAACTTTCAGAGTTTGTGACATTTCCGTGGAAGTTACAATGGCTGTGTTATTTTTCGATAACCCATATTAAAAAATATAATTTATTAGGAAATACCCCGACGAACAAATTATATCTTGTATCAGCCCAAGCCAAAAACAATCAGTGAATGTCACACCTACCGTAGGAAATAGGTATATTTTATTATTGGTCTTTCAATGCCAAAATCAGGATAAACAAAAAGCTATTTATATTTATGGTTCCAATCAATATGATGTTCACCATTACTTTGCATTGTGCGATATATTTGCAACCTTTTGTAAATAAAAAATGATTCCATTATTATAAAGAATGCCAACAAAAGTCGGCCCTGCACGCAACTTTTTTTTCGGTGCAATATTTTATATTTATTGAAAGTCGACATAAATGCTTAATTTTATTTACGAATTTATATGTATTGTGTGACATGCCCACTGACTATTGGTACGCTGGTTGTTCAGGTTGCTTTCAAGGTCATTGGCGGTGTGCTCACGAAGGATCAAAGGCGTGTCGCTTCTCTGTGGTCCTTGTTCTCTGATTTTGTATCGATTTGGAACAAACCTTATATTAGTAAGCCTTGTTTTCATTAGTAGAGTTAGCGGTAGAGTACTCTGAGCAATTATCCGTGCAATTCTACCAGTGAAAACGTTAAAGTACTAGATCATAGTAAAGTAGAGTACGTAGAGTTAAAAGGCTATTCTAGCAAGTAGACTAGTTCGGTTAAAAAGCATGCTAGTGTACTCGACCGTTAACTCTACTAATGAAAACAAGGCTTAAAAAGTAGTTCAAAAAGAAAGAACAAGTTCTTTCTCTTCAATATTCCAGTTTGCTCAATAGTATCGAGGAGCGGGATTGCCTCAATATACTCGTGCTTATGCAGTCATTGCTCGTAACTTCCTGCCATCTTCTTGATGATTATATCCACAGTTTCCATTCCTAGATCCTAGTAGAGGTCACTTTTTGCTGCATACCAAGGAACATCTACACTTTTTTTCAGTATTTTGTTCCGAAATCTTTGTATTATTGATTTATAGTTGAACCCGCTTATTAGAATACCGGTTATAGGAATATCCCGGTTTATGGAATATAAATTCGAGGTCCGGAAACGTTTCCATTCACTCCTTAATAAATTTATCCATTTATTGGAATATGTTTTAATAAAATAATACCGCTTAATAGAATATTTTTCAGGTCCACGGATAAATTCTTTCGTACAATTTCCTAAAAATTTTAATTATGTCTGGTATTAGGGTTTGTCGCCAAAGGTTTCGAAGGCCTGATTTGCTGGTTTTTTATTAGGGTTTGTAAGGTAACAAATACTTTATTACTGCCGTTATAAGTATCAATTTAATAGTTCGCCGACAAATTCACAGGTAGTAAAATGATTTCATCTGTCTAAAAATTTCTATGCATATTTCCACCCACTTGCCTGTTATAGAATTTTTAGAAACACTCATCGTAATACTCATAGAAATACATCAGCCTTTTCCCATAATTTAAAAGTTGATAATCATCATCTTAACATCCCTGATGGTGTTAAATTAACTCATAACATCCAAGACAGAAACAATCTACGCCTGGATTTGTACGAGGACCTTGAGATTTCCAGAGACATGAGGACCAGCCCCAATTGCGTTAATCGTCAAACAACTTTAAATCGTCCTTTTACTCCTATCCATCGACAACTATTCCCTTAATCCAACCCTAGTTTTCTCTCATTATTCCTCTCACCCCCCTTCCCCTTTACTTCTATTCTCCATTTTCCCCCTCCCCCTCTTTTTCCACTACCCCATTAGTTTCTAACAATCTTCTCTTTCCATACTAATCACCCATTAACACATATCTCAACTTGCATTTTCTTTTCAACTTCATTACTGCCTCCCCCACTATCCCATCCCTAACACAGTTTTGATTCTTCCATTTTCCTATCCTTCATATTTTTCTCCACTCCTAGTCATTTCTGGTTTGACCTTGTGTCTCTGTCTCTTTTTTCAGGTCCTCTATATCTCATCTCACCATTTCTTTCATAATTTATTTAAATGGCTCTTATTATTATTAATCCTTAAATCGGTCTGGTTTATTGTCTCTTTGGAATGTTCTTCACACTCATTTTATCCTGTTGCCTGTTATGTTACTTACTCATTTTCTCTCATCTCCGTTTACAATAATAAAAAACACCATACATCCAATCACTCTGGTCTGTCATACATATCAGTTTCCTTACTTAGTAACATTCTGTCACTTCTTTCTTTTTAGATTCTTAGACTTTACTTAACAATAGGATATTGCACACCTACATCCATTACGACCCATTCAGCCAAACTTCTTTCAGACTATAACATTTAAGTTTTAATGCATTCACTATTCTTCTTTTTTCATCTATCTTTTCATTTCCATTCATATCAGGCAACTTCCAATATCCATTTATCCCAATTTAAAATATTTTTTTTCACTTTTTTCACTTTTTTCATTTGTTTGATTTCAGTTGCAATCACATACGTTCATAAAGTTCTGCACGTAAATATATTTCATTTAGTTCAGTCTGCTCACTCCACTATCACCAATAGAAATCAAACTCATACTTTTCTATTTCATATACTTATTCAATTTAGATTCTTCTTTACATACTGACACCAACCCACAATTTGACCTATATTGGTAGCTCTCATTCTAATTATTTTATTCACTATTCTACGGAATGGGACGTTTCGATGCCGCCGGTTCATCGCCAGCCGTTTCGATGCCGCCGGTTCATCGCCAGTCCATTTCATCGCCGTCATATCTCGCATTTCCTAGAATTCCTAATTAATACTAAAAATAACTAATAATTGTAACTGTCGAAAATTCGGAAATATATCAGATAGCGATTAATTGACTGGCGATGAATCGGCCGGCATCGGCATCGAACTGGCGGCATCGAAACGGCGGCGATGAAACGTCCTAGACCCCTATTCTACGTTGGTAGACTATCAAGATACATTACTTCCAATTCATTCAGTCCTTTCAAAACTACATAAAGATGAATTAGACTTTATGTCACATAGTTTAATTTTATTATATTATTACATACTTTTATTCATTTCACAATACTATATACAATCATATCCTTCACACATATATCTACCTCACTAACAGTAATCTTTAGTTATTTAATTTTGTTAACCATTATTTTCCAACTTTTAACAGACATAATTATTCATTGCAATAGTATAATAATAAATTTAACACAATAAATAGCCACCTTTTGTATATATACTGTTTTCTCGCAATATTCTACCGTTTACCTTCAACCTGTTACTTGCTTGCCTTGTTAGACAACCAACATTTCATCACATAAAAATACTCTTAAATTCTGGTTTTTTCGGTTTGTTTAGCTTTGTTTTTCCACGCAAGTCTAATTATCTTTTATTATGTAGTGTATTTCCTTGTTTCAACAAAACTCAACTTTCATCTCGTCATTTCACATCCTATGACGTCACAACTTAAACCATGTAATATATCTGCATTAAATTTAATGAATCTAGAAGTTATTCTGGAATAGAGAGTTGCTAATTTAAACTTTACAGTAGATTTTATTATTCAAATAATTTAAATTATTTTTGCAGACAAACCTTTGCATTTTATTAAAAAATCCAAAATCAAATGAAACTTTAACCAAAAATTGGCTTTATCTTGTCATGTCATGTCACCCTTGTCAAATTGTATATCCACTTCCTAATTTCTCAGTTGGTCTGTGCCCATTGAATTGGCAAGTACCTAGCATCTTCGAGCAGGGAACCATGGCACCCTTTTAGCATGTGTTCCACTTTATCTATTAACATCGACTTGTAGTCATAACATTTTAAGATATTACATTATGTAAACCATATACGATGATGTTAACACTATTTACAGTGTGCTAGTTTCAAAATACTCGGCAGGATGTACGTATTCCCACATTTTTCATTTTAACAGTCACATTTTTAACCTTTTGCTTTAAACTAACGTGGAAATACTTCATTCTAGGCACTGAAGATGTTCTGTTTAGAACGAAAACTTTCTGCAATCCATGACATTTTATAGTTTTAAATAAACGATTTTATACCAGAATACATCTCGAAGTGTTTACTTCTGTATTGGTTTTTTAGAAACAGTTATTCAACTATCGTAACCGCTTGTAATGTTATAAGAAGAGTTCTGAAGGGGACAATATAATTTAAATTTTTATAATTTTTAGAATTTAGAGCAACAAGTGACTAGTATTTTATGGAACAAAACAAAGCAGCTACAATAATTACCGACTATTTTTCAAAGAAAAAATAAATAACAAAAAAAGGGGTGGAATCCCTCTTTCTCTACAGAGAAAGATTTTTGCTTCTTAAGCAACAAAATAATTAATTTTTTTATGTCTATGTATTTTCTAATAAGAAAATATTTACATATCTATATATTGCTACATTTCGTATAAGGTACTGTATGCATCCACATGCTATAATGTAATATGTTTTATTAAGTAGTAGTTTTAACTAAGTAGTAGTTACACGACTGTATTATTGACATAAAAAGACATACATTTTGACATAGTTACATATATTATTACGTAAAATCGGTACACTTATATCAGCTAGCAACCAATGATCGGTTATTAGATTATTCCGGTTTTACGAATATTTCTGCTTGGCACGAAGGCTATTCCAATAAGCGGGTTCGACTGTATTGCTTGTTTTAGCCCTCCACGATGGTGGATATTCAAAAGTCCATAAAGATCTCAGTATTTTTTTTGTAAAATAGTAACTTGGCATCTAATGACATATGTACCGAAATACTTCTCAACAGTCTCTGCATTTGATATTTTGATGTTGTTAATATAAATGGTATACATTATACATATTATATATTTTTTTGTTCGTAAAATTAACATGAACAAATTTAGCTTTATTCAGCCTGGTTCTCCATTTTTCTGTTCGTTTATGGATTTATTTAACTACTATTTGCACCATGTTGGTCGCTCCTTTACTAGTCTTCTCTACTACTTGCGTAGTAGTAGCATCAGCATATGTGACACCTGTGTTGTATTCCAGTACAGGTGTGTCACAGGTGTATAGTTGGTAGAGGACCGGACCCAATACACTGCGTTGTGGAACACCTGCTCTAATTTATTTTTAGTTTGAAAAATAATCTTCCTGCTTAATTTTAAAATTCTGTTGATATAATTATATATGTACAACTGTTAAGGTTGTGAGTACGAACTTTATCGAAAGCCTGTGCCGCATCAAAGAAGAGAGTTGAACAGATTTTCTTTATTTCTAACGACCTTTCTGTAATATTTGTGGTTCTGTGCACCAGGTCGATTGTTGAATTCTTATTCCTAAACCCGAATTTATATATCGGAATTAGATTTTCTGGTTTAAAAATAGGTTTAAAACTATTGAGGAGAAGTTTCTGGGTATGACTGTATGACTAAATTTAATGTACTGCTCTTCCTGGTTTAGGAATCAAATTGACTTCGGCCATTTTCCATATCATTGGTACATAATATGTACATAATACATATTGGTACATAATTGGTACATAAATAAAATAAAAAATAGAAAAGAAAGAAAAAAATTTTAATCATGTTAGATGCATCCGAGATAAAATTAATAAATTACGTCAAATAAATTATGTCAAAAAGCAATGACAAAAGTACTTTAAGAGTTTATTAAATGAAGAATTTGACATAAAATTAGTTGAGCTAACAAAGACAATAACATCAATGGTCACCAAAATAATAAACGAGGAAGTTGACCAAGCACTTCAGCAAATAAAAATAATACTGATATTCCTGGGAAAATGTAAATAACTTTTGACCAGACAGGAACAAATTTTTTGGACTATGATTTAATTACGCGTGAGCTGCTGAAAAATCTCATTCAAAGAGCTATCTTAAAACTAACAAACCTAATTAATGCTGAATTTAGATTAAAATATTATTTTTTATATATATTATTTTATTATTTTGTGGCCTTTCCAATATTTTGGTTTAGTTTCGCTTTTTTACTTATTATGTTGTTGGCTCACAGTCTCACTGTATTATTTTACAGTCCTGATCCTCACGTATATCTTCTTTCCTTTTTTAATTTTTTTTGTATGATACTTTTGCCGCTCACGAATGTCTTGTTTGATGTTACTGATATATCTTCCAGTATAGCAAAATAATATGATAGATATATTTCGTTCATATCAGATCCCTTTTGAAAATTAAATGAAAATTTTTATATTATTTGTTATTTTATTATTTCAAATTTTTTTCTCTCGTACACCCACTATAATACTGCGCATAGACGCCATCCCCTCACCGGCACCTCTAGAATCTAGAAACATCTAGGACTAGCAATGTTCTGCTGTTCACTAGGAATACACTATCTGCCACTAAGTAAATAAAATATCAAAAAATAACAGAAAAATAGGGTCATAAAACCTACTAATTATTATAATCAGATTTATTGGAGATGTAAAAGGTATTTGTCTAATTGTGCCAGTACAATTGCGTTGCCAGATTTTTGTTATTACATTGGTTATTACTAATAGAGAAATAATTTCTAGATTGTATTGGTAGTTGCTGAAACAAATATCCAATAAAAAAATCATTCAAATTCTATTACAAACATGAATTTGAATTTAAACGCTGCTTTCAAATCTCTACATATATGCTATTGCTTTAATATTAGACTACAATGTATCCATCTACATATGAATATTCCTATTTCATTTATGTAAAATCTAAATCATTTCAATGTTGGCAATAATATTTTTATTTAAGAAATTGAATATGTGGACAATAATAGCTATGGAGTTTAAGGCAAGAATTCTCACAGCGGGAAGAGTTTGAACCTTCGTACCGTTAACATCGTATCGAAGACGAGCTAGGTAGTTATCAAAAAGCAATTAACAGAAAATTTATCGTTTCAACAAATAAATATAAATAAAAGTTAATTTATATACAAGTTAAGTTTTTGTGAAAGTGGTACATAACAAAAAAGCAGTAAGTGATATATTATCGACTTTTCACGTAAATTTTTGAAATAATAAATATTTCATTGTATTATAATATACAATAATTGTATATACCAGTAACATTTTAAACACATTTTCAATTTTATTGCGATTTATACTGACAAAACTGGAGTCGGTTTTCCCAATAGAGGGACAGGGCCTCACTCACTCTTGCGGGTGATACCTGTTCTTCTAAAACGATATCCACCGAAGCAAGCATGGATCAACAATCTCAACAAAACCAAATTTCACCGAAAAGCTACTCAGCAGTGACAAATCAATTTAAATTTCCGTCTAGACAGCTAGCACTAGTCTTTAGTTCAATCGAAAATACTCCACTTCATGACTATCTACTCTTGGTAACATTATTCAACCTAAAAATATCATTTTCGCCTCCCGCCTTTCCAACAACCGAGTTTGCATTTATCTTGCTAACAAAAATATCCTAGATGAGTTTTTAGATAACCATGGCCAAATCACTATCCGAGGAGAACTTTTAAAGGCTAGACGACTTGAAAAAGAACTGCAAAAAATCGGTCTACGTCTTTTATCTCCCATAACATTTCTAAAAATCGGTGCAAATCTTCCCGAGTATAGCCATATCCTAAGTTTTCGACGGCAAGTATATGTTAACCCTCACAATTTAACCATCCCAAGCGCCGTAACAATAGCATTCGAAAACACAAACTACACAATATTCATTTCTCAAGATGGAAACGTCTGCTTCAAATGCAAAAAACCAGGACACGTGGCAGCAGCCTACACCCAACCTAAAAATATATCTGCGACACAACAAACTCCACAAAGTTCTATAACTTCAAAGACTACAACTGTAGCCGATTCGGCTGCAGAAACAGTAACATAATCAAAATCAGTGACTTCACTTCTGATTTGAGAGGTATCACTGACATGTTAGATCCGTCCATTGATCCGTCCCTACTTAAAAGAAAGATCAATAAAAACAAGGCTGACCAACTTGAATAAAAAAATACTTGCTCATCTTGGAGAGGTGAGCTCCGGATTAGAAAGTGATGCATCACAGTCATCATAGATTAGCAGCTGGTTTCTATCTATTGTTATATTCTCCTTTTTACTTTCAACGAACTATTTGCTATGTATCGTGCCCTAAAACATGCAAACCTCTTAAATATTTCTGTTTCTCACCGACTCGCCCAACTCTCTCCTTGCAATACAGCATCTGTATCCTAAAAGTCCTTTAGAGAAACTAATAAAAACTGGACTACAAATTGCACAAGAAACCAACACGACTCCGAAATTTATATGGATCCCATCACATATAGGAATTATCGGCAATGAAGAGGCAGACAGAAGTACTCGTAAAGCAGCAATCAAGTGCGGAATCTGAATTAGTGCGCAAGTGTGTATGTAATGATCTCAAAACGTTTTTTTTTACAAAAGTGATTGGTCATTTGAGGGTCCAAAATATCAAAGTGAACGTTCAACAAACAATCTACCAAACACCCTACCAGCTTTATCAGGAGAAAACTGTCCAGTGAAAGACTTACTATCTAATCAAAATCAATATTTTTGTACCAAATCTAGCTATTTGTTATTTGTTAAAAATCATTGTTAACCTTTGTTTATCTAGTAATGCCGCTAATAACCTGTTGGTGGATGCGGTAACTTTTCTTTAATAAAAAAAAATTCTCACAGCGTAGAGTTCCAGTCTAGAGCCTCCAGTTCGGAAGTAGATCTCAAAACATTAATGTATAATTAAGAATAATGCATTCAGCCTATTCTTGGCCACATTGGATGTATGTAGCTATTTTTCTCTCTCCGCATCTTTCTATCTTCTATGTTTTCTATGGTTTATATGTTTTCTACAATTTAATGTCAATGTTCCAATGGTGTGAAAAATTTTTCTATTTTTATTCTTTTTATCTCCTTATTTGGTACGTCCTTTCTAACATTTGTTTCTATAGCTTAATTTTTATCCTCAATGTCCTAGCTATTAGCTCAGTAAGTGTTTTATTATGTTACTAGCAGGGCCTATTTTACCACTAGGCCCGTGAGGCACCTGCCTCGGGCCCGCATTTTAATGGGGCACAAAAAAATCACCAAAAAAAATTATATTGCAATGACAAATTAAATTTTCTTTCATTTTACGAAGAGGAAATGATAAAAGATGACTCCACTGCGGATTTTCAAGCGACTTCCCTGGCACAAATACATCTCGATCATCTCATAGAAAACGAGAATTCCAGTAACTCTTTTCCTAGCGATATAGGGGATAGGCCAAAATATTTATATTTGTGATTTCACCAAAATTTTATAAATAATCGACAGAATCAAAATATTGATAAAATTAGTGAGTGTGTTATTAGAATTGGATAATAATAAAACCGGAGATTTGCAAAGTGCGATTTTTTTATAAAACGAAAGCTAATGGTGAAAAAATTCTTCGCGAGTGGTTAGAGTACAGTCAATCCTACATCAAATACTATGGACTATAGTCCATAGTATTTGCCTACATGTAGCCGTTTTTATTGTTACGTTTGTAAACTGTTTTCCACGAAAATTGTTCTTCTAACTTCCGATGGGTATAATGACTGGAAAAATATCAATATGACATTTATTCAACATGAAGCATGAGCGGTCTCCTGAATATTTTTCATCAATTGGTAGGTACGTTCGTCAAGAGAAGTAGTACAGCAGGACCAATTGTAACATTAATGAAAAAAAGTTATTTAGAAGAAAAGGAACATCGGAGAAACGTTCTTCAAGTAAAAATAGTAACCATTAAATTTTTGTCCAAGAACGGTCTATCATGTTATGGTTAAAGAACCAAATTATTTACAAAAGGAAATGACATCTATTATATTATGTCATATATAATATTTATTAATAGTTATTTATGATAAGTGTTAAAAGTACAATTTTAAGGCACGCATGTGAAAGATTCGCTTCGCTCATTCTGCAATTCAAATGAGTGCCTTAAAAATGTACTTTTTAACACGTATATCATACACATACAATATTTTTTCTACAAACCTCTTAAATATATCAACAATTATAATTTATTCATTCTCAATTATAGGACAACATCTACAAAAACTTTTACTTAAACTTGACTGATATTCCATTTTTATATTTTTCTTGACATTACATCAAAACTGCCTATACTGTCAATACGTAAATCATAACAACTATAGAATAACATCTTACTTTTATTGTTGTATATTCTAACAAATTTTAGTAGTTATTTTCTACAGACGTGTTAAAAATGCAATAGTGCAGTTTAAATTAAATTTTAAAAAACCTTTTAAACCACCTTTTTAAAATTGCGCAAGTTGTACTATTAATACTTACTTACTTACTTACTTACTTACTTAAGCCGTCCTCTTGTACCTTACGGTGTCGAGGTAAGTGGAGAAATGAGACGTCTCCATGCCTTTCGGTCGGTAGCTAGTCTTTCTGCTTCTCTCCACCCAATATTTCTTTTTCCGCAAGCCTTTCCAATATTTGCATTCCACGTTCTTGCTGGCCTGCCTCTTCTTCGTTTGTTGTCAGATGCCGCTTTCCATACCCTCTTTACAGTTCTACCTTCACTCATTCTCGCCATATGTCCGAACCACGATAACTGTTTCGTTTCAAGTCTGTCTAAGGTCCTTCCAACACCGCACCTTTCACGTATGTCTTCATTTCTTATACGATCACGTCTGGTCACCCCGGATACCGCACGTAAATATCGCATTTCGCATGCTTGGATTTTACTACGGATGTTGTCGTTCACTGTCCACGTTTCACTACCGTAGAGTAGCACCGGCTCGTACACGGTTTGAAATACTTTCATTTTTGTTTTCAGGCTTACTTCTTTCTTCCTAATAAAACTTTTATTTAGTGCATAGTATAATTTTGTTGCACTCATTACCCTGCTGTTTATTTCCGGTTCTATATTTCCTTGCCCATTCATTGTTGATCCTAGATACTTGAAGTCCTCAACTTGTGTAATGGTCTCATTATTCAACTTAACATTTATATTTGTGTTTTCGATAGTTAAAATGTGTTTTCGTGTGTTAAAATTGTGTTTTCGATATTACTAAAGCTTCTGTTTTTTCAATATTTATTCTCATCCCAAATTTCTTAAAGGCCTCATTCCAAACATTCACATTCACCTGCAAGTCCTTTTCTGATTTTGCCACAATAACCAGGTCATCGGCATATATCAACTCTGACACGCAAACTTGTTGAAGTTTATACACCCCAACCCTAGTTCTTTTTACCTTACCCCTGCATTCTTTTGCAATTTCGTCCATTAGAGTGATAAATAACAAAGGACTCAGACTATTAATATTAATGTTAATAAATGAAATATAAATATTTTGACGTTTCACTATTTGACAATTCACTTTTAACTGCAGTGCCTTAAAATTTTTAAAGCACTAGTGCTTCAAAGTAGCATTTTTAACGCTCATATGGAGTGCTAAAAATTGCATTTTTCTACGGCCGTGCTAAAAGAGCCACTTTCGCGCATGCATTTCGTTTTCGAAAGTTGCACTTTCCCGCACGGCGTTCGTGAAAGTAAATTTTCCCACATGGCGTGCGGGAAAGTAAAATACCTTGTAATATGGCATTATAATATATTATAATACATGCAATAAACTAATATTTAGATATTACTTACTAATTTATTTCAAGTGTATTTTATTGTGTTCATGTTTTAATGAAATTAGCGCGATAATTTGATGAAATAAAATTATTTGACATAATATTTTAAAGTCAGATCAGTAGACAATTACAATGGTTATGAATCGTCGTCATGAAAACCAATATCGTCGTCGTGGTAACCCATTATATTGAAAGTTTGGCTTCGACAGCCATGTCAAAAAGTTAATTTGTGTATTTTCACTTCTAAATAAAAATTGATATAACTCTATTTTTTGTGGCTTTTTTCCAAACGTACGGTCCTAGAAAAAAAATTGTTCCTAACTCATGCGGAAAGTGTCTTCCCCGCACTCGACTGCTTGCCCGAACTCCGCTGTCGAATCGTTCGGGTCAACGGCAGTCTCGTGCGTGAAAGTATCACTTTCCGCACTAGTTAGGAAAATAACTATTTTAACACGGTTGTAGAAAAACAATCAATTATATTTATTGTTAATAACAATTTATAGTTTATAATTACATAATTTATTGTTAATAATTTCTGGTACAACTATATTTCTATTAAATAATTATTACATTTAAAAAAGTTTATGTTATTATTCAATTATATTTAGGGGCCGGAAAATTGTGTATGTGTAGTGCCTCGGGCCTGGTTTGAAGTAAAATAGTCTCTGGTTACTAGTACTTTTACATTATTTTCTATCTTGACGGCCGTATTTCAGCGGCCAAGATACCGACTGGTATAACAACGACATTTTCATTTCTGAAAATCAAAATGATCGGTCACCCTGTGTTGAAGGGCACAAAAACGCGATGGTTCTCCTAGGCTTGGGTATTATACATTTCTTCTGGTTATCCTGTAGATATTTCTTATGTTTAAAATATCTATTTTTTATTTTTAGTCAATTTTCTTCATACAACATATGCCGTTCTTTCCTTCCAACACTTTTGACACTTTTTTTTCTTCCAACTCGTCCAGCAAAAGTTATCCAGTAAGAGTATATCTCTTTGACTATCAAAAGTGTCAATTACTACATCTATACTAAAAGCCACAGTTAGAATGCAGTGTGGGTAGCATAGGGCAATGTATTTCTTAGCGGAGAACGGCCTACCAGGTTGCTGGTTTGCCCCGAGCGGTGCATTAGGACCGGATTTAGGAATCACAGCACTGGAATATATGCGCACACAATAACTGTCTACGGTTCTATACCACTGTTCCGACATGAGCGATATCCTTGCGCGCCGTAAGACTAATAGTCCGATCAGGGAACGCAAAATTTTACGAAAACCTCCAAAAAAATAAAGGAAGGATGAAACTTTGGGAATAGGTAGTTGAAATTGTCTATTATTATATAAGAAAAAGTTTACAATTTTACACCCCCTCCATTTTACAAAAATTGGAACATACAGGGTGAAAAATTTTTTCTCGGGGGTGAAAAAATGTACGTTAAAAATAAGTCCGGACCTGGATAAAATGACTAATTCTTGTACTAATGACTGTACATGACTAATGACTAAGTAACTTTTGTTCCATAGAGTTTTGTTACTAAGTCAATACTTTTCGAGTTATTTGCGAGTGAATGTGTTCATTTTTAATTAAAGAAAAAAATGTTTTTGAACGGTTTTTCGGAGATAACTCAAAAATTAAGTATTTTAGCGAAAAAAATATTCTTAGTAAAAATATAGCTTATAAAAAATTGAAAAAAATGATGTATGCCTGAGGTCTGCAGACCAAGTAGAAGCAGAGTTGCAGCTAATGAAATATAGGTAGGTTCTTCTTCGTCAAATTCCAAATCGAATATTTCAATGTGAAATAACCAAAAATCGGAGCAGTTTTCGGGGAAAATTCATTACAACTTTTTTAAAGTGTTTTAAAAAAGGTTTATTTTTGTTTTTTAAACTTCTAACATTAAAAGTAACTGAGCTACGCTCAAAATATTGCTGGTCCCTTTTATTTTTTGGTAAAAAATGGCGAAAATCACCCCTTAATTAGTTTCTCAAATAAATTTAATCGTTACTGCTTTAAAATTTACGTTACTTATGTATTGTTTATATTATCTATGAGTTTCATTGGTTCAAAGTGCTGTTTTGAAAAAAATTGGGTTTAAAATAAAACATTTCTTTTTATTTGGGAAAAAATCGTAATTGTTTATGGAATTAACTTAAAAACAATTAGGAATACCAAAAATCTCAACGAGTAATAAAATGTACGTTTTGATTTTCTGAATATTTTTGATTTATTGTTTTCTTTTTAGACAAAACTTGGTTATGCTATGGCTGTTCAAAATTTGCCGAAACTCGTGATTAGTTACTCGTTCAAGCCATTTTAACTACAGCTTTTTCAAAACGAAGCACTGTGAACCGATGAAACTTACAGATCATATAAATTATACATAGACAAAGTAACTTGTGAATGTTAATGTTAAAATTTATATGTGATGCTAATTAGGGGGTGATTTTCGCGATTTTTTTACCAAAAAATAAAAGGGACCAACAATATTTTGAGTGTAATTCACTTATTTTTAATATTACAAGTTTTTTTTTAAAAACAAAAATAAACCTTTTTTAAACACCTTAAAAAAGTTAAAATGAATTTTCCCGTAAAAGTGTTCCGCTTTTGGGATATTTCACATTGAAATACTCAATTTGGAATTTGACGAAGAAGAACCTACTTTTCATTAGCTGCAACTCTGTTTCTACTGGGTGTGCAGACTTCAGGCATACACCATTTTTTTTTTCAATTTTTTATAAGCTATATTTTTACTAAGAATATTTTTTTCGTTAAAATACTTACTTTTTGAGTTTCCTCCGAAAAACCGATCAAAAACATGTTTTATTTTGTTGAACATGAACATATTCGCTCGCAAATAACCGAAAAAGTATTGACTTAGTGAATAAACTCTATAGAATAAAAGTTGTTTAGAATTAGGCATTTTATCCAATTCAGGTCTTATTTTGAATGTATTTTTTTCAATTTCGAGAGGGGGGTATTCCCCTCCATTTTTGTAAAATGGAGGGGATGTAGAATTGTAAACTTTTTCTTATATAATAATAGACAATTTCAGCTACCTATTCCCAAATTTTCATCCTTCCTTTATTTTTTTTTGGAGTCAGATTGTTCTTTGATCGGGCTATAACACTGCATTCTAACTCTGGCTTTTACTTTAGTCGGTATTAAAACAAATTCTTTTACGTCCACAGTGGCATCGTCAGGTGGAACGTAGGTATATACCCACTATTACCTGGTATTGTCTTCGTATATTTAATTCCGTTGTGATTATTCTCTCGTTTACTGCAGACGAGTTCATTATATTTTTTATTTTTGTTTTCCTTGTCGCTATGGAAATTCCAGCTTTTGCTCGTTTTTGTTTCTTGACTCCCTTTACTTCGTTTCATCTGCCCTTATTCTTTATGTAACTAAAGCACTACGATATACATGTTGTATGTTATTCGTTCTGAATAATTTTTTCCGGAGAATAAGCAGCAAACACATCGATCTAGTCAGCCCCTAGTCTTGAAGGCCCAAGAAGAATTTTGTTGGACCTGCTTATATGTTGCAGTTGTAAAACGCCAGAAATTATATTTTCTGTGTTTCTATGTTTTATGTATTAGGAGTTTTCTATTGGTTCCTTGCGGCACGTGGCCATATTTCAACCAATAGGCGACGAGGTGCCATTCACGTATACGGAATGTTATTCGGTGCGGAATTCACATACGGAATGTTAAATATTCGTAGACGGAAAAAACAACTTTTTATTAGAGTCGATTAAAAGGAGATTGATTTTAAAATACTTGAATGTATTATTAAATAAAAATTAAACAATAATTATAAGTAGTACTTATTTGGAATGTTATTTGGTGCGAAATAATGCGAATCGTATAGATTTAAGAGACATTATTTATTTATTTGACCAAGGTTTCGCTTTCGCAGAATTTTTAATGACTTGCATGTGTTGATTAGTATGTTTAGATATGTTTCAGCTATTCAATTCTGTTGAAGTTTAGGGCTGTGTGCTACCAGACGAAAATAGTCGTCTTTTTTTATCTACAAAGTACGAACATTTAACATTCCGTATATGAATTTCGCACCAAATAACATTCCATATGCTATAATTGTTTTATTTTTATTTAATAATACATTAACAAGTATTTTAAAATCAATCTCCTTTTAATCGACTCTAATAAATAGTTGTCTTTTTCCGTCTATGAACATTTAACATTCCGTATATGAATTTATATTGGTTGAAATATAGCCGCGTGCTGCAAGGAACCAATAGAAAATTCCTAGGTGCCAAATACATATACGGAATGTTTAGATGCAACCCGCATCGTATCCAAGGTTCTTTGTCAACTTTAAATCATGTTTAATTTAATTATTGCTGTTTCTAATTTAAAGAGTACAGGGGGAAAACAAGGAATGTCACATTTTATACATATTGAGATAAACACCAATAAATGTTTAATTCTTATATTATCTAAAAATTACTTAGGACATTCTTAGCAGAATTCTAGGCATTACTAGTCAATACTCTTAATATAATATTAATCTATATTAATTTATTAATTTAATAATGTACCAAAAAACTGCTAACATTCCTTATTTTTGTCCAGTGGCGTGCGGACAGTCCTGGTCGTTTGCCTGGATACAAATTTTTAAAAAATTTTATAGACTGACTTTCTGGTTATTGTTCTGACTCGATAGTCTAGTCTAGTCAATAGTATTCAGTCTTTGCTACCACATGGCGAGAAAAGCCAAAATTCATGAAAAAATAACATTCCTTTTTTTCCCTGTACTCCTTATTTATTGTTTCCTCTTTTAAAACTTTCTAAATACTAATTTAAAACGACATCATTATGATAATATCGACAGGCTAGTTATAGAGAATAAACAGCAATTTGGACGAATCACTGTGAACGGTCAACAAATAGAAAGAGTAAAAAAAACATACATCTGCCTTTGTGTGAACATTAATGAAAATTGGTACCATTCCCTAAAGATTAAAGGTAGGATAGAGAAATCAAGATCTACGTTTAAAAAAATGGCTAGGCTATTCAAATGTCATGATTTACCAATACCCATAAAAACCAGATTACTACGGTGTTAGATCTTTTCTATACTGTTATACGGAGTTGAGTCGTGGACTGTCACAAACGCTACCTGCAAGAAAATTGAGGCTTTCGAAATGTGGTTTTCTCGTATATACCATCCCCAGATATGTCCATATACCAGCTTCATATACCAATCGCGTTACTAATCAGAGTGTTTTGCTGAGAATGTAAATAAAAAAAGAGCGTGGTTTAACAAAATTCACAAAAGAATCATTTACAATGAATTAGTACAATGACCTGAAAAACTCAAAAAATTTCTATAAATGCTAGTAGTCCAGGATCCGAGGCCCATTTCACCATTTATTACTAACAAGCTAATTTTTCGTGAGTAGCTGCATTTGGACGAGACGCCCAACTTTTTTCTTTACAACAATTTTTATTTGTGTTAGGTAACAGGGGTAGCAGGGGTGAAATATATTGATTTGGTGATTCTCAAAAATCTATTACTAACTGGACTTTTTTTGTCAATTCTTAAGATAATTGTCTCAATTAGCCGAAGAAATATTTGTTCTAAAAAATGCAAGGTTTTATCAAAGAGTCCCACCTTTCCAAGATGTATCATTAAGTAAGTCATGAAAAATAATTACTAACCACCTGATTTTTCGTTGTTATTTTTCCTTAGATTTTCCCTGCATAATGAGTTGGAGCAAGTTGTATCTCTCTACACGTGTAATTTGTCCGAGATATTCCAATTTTCTGGATTTTATTGTATTTAAAACTTCAATTTCTTTACTCATATTTCCCAGAACATCTTTGTTTATGACGTGTTCTGTCCATGACAGAATTCTCAGATTTCTATCTCTATTTTCGTTATGTCTTTGAGTTTCAGATATTCTCATAAATTCTATCTTCCTACTGTTCATTGTTAAACCATATTCTTGGCCATACACCACTATTCTGTTCACCAGTCTCTGAAGATTTTCAATATATTCGGCTAAGATGACAGTGTCATCCGCGTGTCTAATGTTGTTAATGGGCGCTCCATTAACCTTTATTCTAGCCATTTCGCCTTCAAGAGCTTTTTTAGAATCTCTTCCGAGCAGACGCTAAAAAGAATGGGCGATAATACGCATCCCTGTCTCACCCACTTCTAGTGTTGCCCAAATGCAAGACGAAGACGAGACTTAGACAGTCTTAGTCTTGGTCTTGCGCCAATACACCTGGTCTTGGTGTTGGTCTTGGTATTGCGCTCTCGGTCTTAGTCTTGGTCTTGGTCTTGCAGCCTTGCAGCAAGAGTCTTGCAAGTCTCGCAGTTACACATTAGCCTATTGCTATTCTTTAAGCGTTACTTTAGATCTTAGAACAACGTAGGTACAGTGCACAGATTCTAAAGGTGTCGGTGGGGGACGCCGTCTATTCGCAGTATTATAGTCGGTCTATGAGAGAGAAAGTATTCAAAATCACGAAATAACAAATTTTATATTATTTGTTATTTCATTATTTCGAATACGTTCTCTCTTTACACCTACTATAATACTGCGCATAGACGCCATCCCCCACCAGCACCTTTAGAATGTGTAAACTGTAACAGAGTAGGTACATTTTAATCTTGAATTATCATAGCCATGGTAATGACCAACAAAATTAATAAATGTCTAAACTGACATTGGGTGAGGTATGAACTCACGATCTAAGCGATCCGTGCCTATACTCTAACTAAAAACTATATACCATGGCCCACGGGAGACAGTCTGTTTCTTAATAAACGTTTGCATTTAATAAACTTAAATGTGCTTAAACATGGTTAAAATACAAAAAAAAAACAAATTATTGACAATGACATAAAGTTGACTGTACCTAAAAGAACATTATCTGTCTAGAAAAGGATTGATCGACCCTCACCTTATATGAAATGGAATAAAAGAGTTTACAATTTGCCATTTATTTAAATAAAAAGTAAAATACAATACAAATTAAATTACAGAACAGTACGCAATTGCTTTGACTTTACTTTATCTTTATATTAATTTTTTTGACCAATAATTAATACAAAGATTCTTTTATACTCGTTACTATCCAATACCCTAATAGGCCTGAATCCAGCGTATGAAAACAGAGTTGATTAATAGCAAGCTGAAAATTTGTTAGTAGCTTAAGGGTGTCTGTCTAGTCGGACAAACTTTAATATATGGGAACACTGAAACAGGGAAGTTTTAATTGTGGAACAGATTAAAAATTTGGAACAGTCAGACCACGAAAACGGCACATGTATTTTGTCCGACAAAACAGACTTAAACTCTCGGAACAGAGATTAAACTCTCATGCAAAAATCAGACTGCTATTTATCACCAAATGGGCGTTTTAATGAGTGGAACATTTAGAATATGTCAAATGACAGGAATTATGACAGGTGATAAATAGCAGTCTGATTTTTGCATGAGGGTTTAATCTCTGTTCGGAGAGTTTAAGTCTATTCTGTCGGACAAAATAAATGTGCCGTTTTCGTGGTCTGACTGGTCTGATTTTTAACCTGTTCCACAATTAAAACTGCCCCTGTTCCAGTGTTCATATATATCAAAGTTTATCCGACTAGATACCCTTAAGCTATTAACAAATTTTCAGCTTGCTATTAATCAACTTTTTTTCATACGCGGGATCCAGACCTATAAGTAGGATATTGTTGTGTTTGTCGAATGATGAGTTTAAATTTCTTTATCAATGATATACATATCGAAAAGGTAACATAATCTGTTTCATGATTAACAACGCGACAGATGTGTCGGTGTCATAAACAATGTCAAAGACACTTATTGTTCATTATGTTCAATAAGAAATAGACTGTTATTTGATAGTTGTTAGCCGCACTTTTTCAGCAAATTTTGGTTTGTTTAACCGATATCACACACTCAGCACAAACGATGTTTAGTCTTAATAATTTGTTTAAAATGTTTTATTTTTACATTGTAGTTTTATGACCTCTGAGTACGTATCCAATGTGCCAAGTTTTCTTTTAATGGATATTTTGATTGGCTGTGTATGCTTATGGTATTTTTCTTAATGCGCGTAAGTCCAATTTTCCAAATTTTTTTACATATTTTTTTGCGTCTCATGGAGCCTCTATGCATCTAATCATATACCCAAACTACTATACTTCCTAAAACGACATTCGGTCCTAACTGCAAGACGCAAGAGTCTAGCAGGGTCAGTCTTGTTCGTGCTCAAATCTTGCATGGTCAGTCTTGGTCTTGGTCTTGCTAAAATTAGGCGGTCTTGGTCTTGGTATTTGTCTTGCGAAAATGCAAGAACAAGACCAGGACTGCAAGACCAAGACCGATTTTGGGCAACACTACCCACTTCTAATTTCAATTTCCTCTGATAGCTGTTTAGTCCTGTCGCCAGGGGGGGTACAACGGCCTCGTTAATTCAGATGGACTTACCCAAATTTTTTTTATGTATTTTGACCCGTAGAACACGAATTTTTTGGGTAACAGTTGATCCGGATGTCGATAAGATTGTTATAGACCAAGAACTTGAGGAATCAAATAACAGCGATTTTTGGCAAAACAAAACAATATTTTGTATTTTTTGGGTCATTTTAAGCAAAAAATATTTCTACAAGTTTTTTAGTAGGATGCACAGTTTTCGAGATAAACGCGGTTGAACTTTCAAAAAATCGAAAAACTGCAATTTTTAAACCCGAATAACTTTTGATTAAAAAATAAAATAGCAATTCTGCTTAGCGCCTTTGAAAGTTCAAGTCAAATTATGTCGGTTTTGATTATTTGCATTGCTAAAAATTTATTGTGTTATTGCTAAACAAAGCTACAAACAACTAGTGCGTGAGTGATGTTTCTATGATTTCTCATTTAAAATCGAACGAGTAGGTAGAATAGGTACTAGTGCAATCAAGACTATTTCTACGTTACATGCGTTAAAACGCATGTAAAAGCACGGGAAACCCTATAGTTCTTAGGCCCCCATATAAAATTATTATTTATGACCACACCGTTGAAACTTTTTGTACTTGTTATTTGGGTGGAGTCGGACAAATTTCGAGCTTAGCGCATCATGGCAGTGGGGCGTTTGTCTGTCAAGCGGTCACGAAGTTGTCAATTTTATGCAAGAAAAAAATTTATAACCACACTGGTCATTTTATTTTAATCAATGGTTTTTATCGTATAAACAGCGAAAATAATTTTGTCGGACAAAAATATTGGGGCATACGACGCGTCGGACACGCTAAATATGTCAAATTTATGAAAATAAAAAATTTATTACCACATTGCTAATTTTATCAGAATATACCATAAAACATTTTTACAATAATGTGGTAACCTTGTCGGACAATTTTCACGGGGCATATGCACAGTCGGACGCGCCGAAGATGTCAATTTCCTGAAAATTTTTTATTTATTACCACAGATGTCATTTTTATTTTGTGCTGTTCTTTTACATGTGTAATGCATATTGGATCACTTGTCGGACAAAAATAATGGGGCGTTTTGGAGATACAGGGTGTCAAAGTTAAACTTTTTTTTTATTTATTATCGAATATTTCCTGACAGGTATGAGATAACAACATGAAATTTGGTATGTGGGGGTTTCTTGGGTCGAGGAAACTAAATTCCCTACCAAAAATTATGCATTGCCCAGAGGGCGCCACATACGCCTTTCAGCACTCATTTATTACGTTCAATTTTTTTATCCCTCACTCTGTATAATTTTGACATTAAAATTTTTATTGTCCTATTAGTTTTACTTAAAAAAGGTATACTTCTTTCATCTCCCTAAACTCAACCGTTTTCGAGATAAACGCATTTTAAATCTGCGATACACCATCATTTTTAGCATAATATCATTGTAGTTACACCCGAAAAATAACTTAAAACCATAAAATTATCCAAAAATGTATCGCAAATTTCTTCAAATGGAATTTGCGATGCAATGACATAAATTTGAGAACTGCTATATATTATGCTAATATTATGCTAAAAATGATGGTGTATCGCAGATTTAAAATGCGTTTATCTCGAAAACGGTTGAGTTTAGGGAGATCAAAGAAGTATACCTTTTTTAAGTAAAAATAATAGGAAAATAAAAATTTTAATGTCAAAATTATACAGAGTGAGGTATAAAAAAAATTGAACGTAATAAATGAGTGCTGAAAGGCGTATGTGGCGCCCTCTGGGCAATACATAATTTTTGGTAGGGAATTTAGTTTTCTCGATCCAAAAACACCCACATACCAAATTTCATGTTGTTATCTCATACCTGTCAGGAAATATTCAATAATATATAAAAAAAATTTTAACTTTGATATACTGTATCTCGGTTATTATAAAATTTGTACTAAGATAAGTTTAAATCTAAGCTAACTAACTAAGCTTAAATCGGTCTATTTTTACCTCAGGAACCTGACGTTAAGCTATGGCCCATTATTTACGAAATTTTACCTGTATATAAATTAAATGAAATTGAATGTATTGTTTCTCGATTCCACGTTAAGATATATATGGTCGCCTTCTATGATTATCTCTCAAATGATCTAGTGTCCATCGAATGTACACTAGAGTTTTTTTTTCTATTCGAAATAGAATAAAAAATTATTTTAATGGCCGGTAAATGAACTCGTATTGCTCTATTTTTATATAAATCTATCTAAATTTAGCGTCGCAACCACTACAACTACATAAACCATTTTGGCGATAATGATCAAATGGATTATACTTTTGGAACTAGATACCTTCTAATCGGTATTACCGAATTTGATCACTAAATATGAGTTTGAAACGTATTGAGAAGTAGTGTCTGATGCATCCAAGGTCAAGTAGGATAACCGAAGGTATTATAGGAACTATTGAGCTTGAAAAACCGGTTTTCCTATAGGAAATAGATTTGATCACACTTATGAAGGCTATAACTTAAAAATTCGAATTTTTCCAGATAGAGGTATACACCGATAGACGCATCTGGAGTCCTCCTTATTTGTTGGCGCAATTTGTAGGTTGAAATTTTGAGTAATTGTCTAAAAACCAAAATTTTCAAAGTTTAGTTTTTCGGTTTTTCAGCTGTACTGAGCCGTGTGTATCTCTGATCTTAACCACTTAAGCACTATTTGAAAGCTTAACTCAACGCTATTAATTTGGTGTACTTTTGGTTTTCCTGTCTCTTCTTGAACCTAAGATTTATACCCCCAATGCCGTTTTGTACCTACCAAGTCCTATAGCTGGCTTATGGGTGGTCGAAAGTCACAAGCTATACCGGTTCTGAATCGGCCCTGACCCCCTCTTAAAACATAGAAAAGAAATTCAGATCGGTATAACTTTTCCACAAACATACACACAAACATACAAAACATTTTCCCCTTTTTAAATAGAAATTGAGTAAAATTTCTGAGATCGGTAACTTTTGAAAGATATATACAATTTTCAAAATGGCAATGGGATAAGACAGAGAGATTCCCTGAGTCCTCTGTTGTTCAACCTGATCATGGACGAAATAATAAAAAAAGTATTAAAAAAGTATATTATTAAAAGTATTATAAAATAACAAAAAAAGGATACCAAATGGGAGAAAAACCACTTAAAATAATCTGCTATGCAGACGACGCAATACTAATCTCTCAAAGTGAAGATGATTTACAACGTATGCTGCACGAATTTAATATAACCGCTAGAAAATTTAACATTTTAATTTCCCCAAAAAAACTAAATGCATGGTTACAACAGTAGATCTAATAAGGTGTAAATTAGAGCTGGAGGGTCAAATAATAGAACAAGTCATGGAGTTTAAATATCTAGGCATCAAACTATGCAACTACGGAAAGCTCGAAACAAAAGTGGAAGATCAGATGAATAAAGCAAACAGAGCCGCAGGTTGCCTGAATGAAACAATATGGAGAAATAAAAACATCAGAAAAGAAGTGAAAGGCAGAATTTACAAAAGAGTCATCAAACCAATAATGACATACGCGGCAGAAACACAACCTGATACAGAAAGGACAAAAAAAGCTATAGAAACAGCAGAGATGAAAACATTGCGAAAAATCAATGGTAAGACGCTGTGGGATATAGCTAGAAGTGTAGATATATGAAGGGGATGCAAGGTGGACAACATTAATAACTGGATGAAAAGCAGAAGGGTAGAATGGAACGACCACATAAGCCAAATGACAACAAATAGAGTAGTAAGAACGGACAGAGACGGTTCCCCAATAGGAAGACGATCAGGGGGAAGACCACGAAAAAGATGGAATGACAACTTACTGGAGGCACATTGAAAAACAGACAGAGTAATGTCTATATAAAAAGAAGAAGAAGAAGAGAGGAATTTTCAAAATTAAACATGCGTTGAAAATCGGACTTAAATTTTCGAAATTTTTGGGAGATTTGGGGACGAGAACGAAAAACAGACCCTAAATGGGAATGGCCGTAACATCCACACACTTGTACCAAAATGGATGGTTGACATATTTCTCTCTTCCTATATTTTAAGATTGGATTTGGCCCAATTTTTTCAATTCAGTCACATTTAGAAAATCGAAAATTTCTTGTATAATATAGTGTCGCATGTACGGGAACAGCCGTTCTCTGGGATATAAAAAAATAATAAGCATCAAGGAGACCAAAGCGAACTATAAACTATTTTTCTCGGTTAGATCTACATAGATCAAACTGAAAATTTGTAGAAATACTCCTTATAATGTTTATAAGGACGTAACGTAGAGAACATTCCAAAATTTTAGAAAAATTTTCCGAAATTTTCCCTCTTGTCGGAAAATCTTTTTGGAAAATTTTGGGTAAAACTCACCGTCATGCCCTTTTAAGTGTTGTACATAGCGTATGTACCAATTTATAGCTAAATCGATTCAAAAGAAACCGAGAAACACTGTCTTAAATTTTTTTTTGATAATACCTCCTCCTCGATAGCCTAAAAGACTTAAGCTTTCTGTTCGTTTGCCCCAACATTTTTGTCAGACAATTAGATTTTTTGTTCAAGAATATAATTACTTGTAACTTACTGCCTTTGTCGGAAAATTGGTTTTAAAGATAAGGGATGGACGAACCCAGCAGAGTTTAAAAGTATAATTTATTAATAAAAATTAAATTTTTTTGTCCGACTTTGGATTTGACCCAATATTTTTGTCGGACACTTAGATTTTTTTATTTAGAATATGTGGGTACAGCTCTACGTCATACCCTTTTAAATGTTTTACTTAGTGTGTGTACCAATTTTCAGCTATATCGATTTAAAAATAACCGAGAAAAACTGTTTTAAATTTTTTTTTGATAATACCTCCTCGTCGATAGCATAAAAGAATTCAGTTTTCTGTTCGTTTGCCCCAACATTTTTGTCAGACAATTACAGTTTTTGTTTAAGAATATAATTAATTGTAACTTACTACCTTTGTCGGAAAAATGGTTGTAAAGATAAGGGATACACGAACCCAGCATAGTTTAAAAGTATAGTTAATCAATAAAAATTAAATTTTTTGTCCGACTTTGGATTTGCCCCAATATTTTTGTCGGGCACTTAGATTTTTTGATTTGGAATATAACTACTTATAACCTGATACATGAGTCGGAAATTTTTTTTTAATTCGAGAAAAAAACTACAGAACGATGTTTGTCGTTGTTCAAGCAGTATGTAAGCAAATATCAGATCAAAATTTTTCTAAAATTTTCCGTCTTGTCGGAAAATTTTTTAAGAAAATTTTGGGTACTGCTCTACGTCATACCCTTTTAAATATTTTACTTAGTGTGTGTACCAATTTTGAGCTAAATCGATTCAAAAATAACCGAGAAAACTCTTTTAAAATTTTTTGATATTACTTTCTCGTCGATAGCCTAAAACAATTAAGTTTTCTGTTCGTTTGCCCCAAGATTTTTGTCAAACAATTACATTTTTTGTTTAAGAATATAATTACTTGTAACTTACTACCTTTGTCGGAAAAATGGTTGTAAAGATAAGGGATACACGAACCCAGCATAATTTAAAACTATAGTTTATCAATAAAAATTAAATTTTTTGTCTGACTTTGGATTTGCCCCAATATTTTTGTCGGACACTTAGATTTTTTGATTTGGAATATAACTACTTATAACCTGATACATGTGCTGAAAATTTTTTTTAATTCGAGAAAAAAATACAGAACGATGTTTGTCGTTGTTCAAGGAGTATGTACACAAATTATCAGATCACAATTTTTCTAAAATTTTCCCTCTTGTCGGAAAATTTTTTCAGAAAATTTTGGGTTCCGATCTACCTCATACCCTTTTAAATGCTTTACTTAGCGTGTGTACCAATTTTCAGCTAAATCGATTCAAAAGTAACCGAGAAACACTGTTTTAAATTTTTTTTTTTGATAATACCTCCTCGTCGATAGCCTTAAAGAATTAAGTTTTCTGTTCGTTTGCCCCAACATTTTTGTCAGACAATTACATTTTTTGTTTAAGAATATAATTACTTGTAACCTACTACGTTTGTCGGAAAAATGGTTGTAAAGATAAGGGATGCACGAACCCAGCATAATTTGAAAGTATACTTTACTAATCAAAATTAAATTTTTTGTCCGACGACTGTCGAGTTGCCCCAATATTTTTGTCCGACACTTTGATTTTTTGATTAAAAATATAATTACTTATAACCTACTAATGTTGTCGGAAAAATGGTTTTAAAGGTAAGGGTTGCACGAACCCAGTATTATTTAAAAGACAGTTTATTAATAAAAATTAAATTTTTTGTCCGACTTTGGATTTGACCCAATATTTTTGTCGGACACTTAGATTTTTTGATTTAGAATATAACTAGTTATAACCTGATACTTGTGTCGGAAATTTTTTTTTAAGTGGAAAAAAAAACTACAGAACGATGTTTGTCGTTGTTCAAGGAGTATGTACGCAAATATCAGATCACAATTTTTCTAAAATTTTCCCTCTGGTCGGAAAATTTTTTGGGACCATTTTGGGTACAGCTCTACGTTACACCCTTTTAAATGTTTTACTTAGTGTGTGTACCAATTTTCAGCTATATCGATTTAAAAATAACCGAGAAAAACTGTTTTAAAAATTTTTTTTTTGGTAATACCTCCTCGTCGATAGCCTAAAAGAGTTAAGATTTCTGTTCGTTTGCCCCAACATTTTTGTCAGACAATTAGATTTTTTGTTTAAGAATATAATTACTTGTAACTCACTACCTTTGTCGGAAAAATGGTTGTAAAAATAAGGGCTGCACGAACCCAGCAAAGTTTCAAAGTATAGTTTATCAATAAAAATTAAATTTTTTGTCCGACTTTGGATTTGCCCCAATATTTTTGTCGGACACTTAGATTTTTTGATTTGGAATATAACTAGATACTTATAACCTGATACATGTGCTGGAAATTTTTTTTTAATTCGAGAAAAGAAACTACAGAACGATGTTTGTCGTTGTTCAAGGAGTATGTACACAAATTATCAGATCACAATTTTTCTAAAATTTTCCCTCTTGTCGGAAAATTTTTTAAGAAAATTTTGGGTACAACTCTAAGTCATACCCTTTTAAATTTTTTACTTAAGGTGTGTAACAATTTTCAGCTAAATCGATTTAAAAATAACCGAGAAAAACTGTTTTAAAAATTTTTTTGATAATACCTCCTCGTCGATAGCCTAAAATAATGAAGTTATCTGTTCGTTTGCCCCAACATTTTTGTCAGACAACTACATGTTTTGTTTAAGAATATAATTAGTTGTAACTTACTACTTTGTCGGAAAAATGGTTGTAAATATAAGGGATGCATGAACCCAGCATGATTTAAAAGTATAGTTTATTAATAAACATTAAATTTTTTATTCGACTTTGGATTTGCCCCAATATTTTTGTCGGACACTTAGATTTTTTGATTTGGAATATAACTACTTATAACCTGATATATGTGTCTGAAATTTTTTTTTTCAAGAAAAAAAACTACAGAACCATGTTTGTCGTTGTTCAAGGAGTATGTAAGCAAATATCAGATCACAATTTTTCTAAAATTTTCCCTCTTGTCGGAAAATTTTTTAAGAAAATTTTGGGTACATCTCTACGTCACACCCTTTTAAATGTTTTACTTAATGTGTGTACCAATTTTGAGCTAAATCGATTCAAAAATAACCGAGAAAACTCTTTTAAAATTTTTTGATATTACTTTCTCGTCGATAGCCTAAAAGAATTAAGTTTTCTGTTCGTTTGCTCCAAGATTTTTGTCAAACAATTACATTTTTTGTTTAAGAATATAATTACTTGTAACTTACTACCTTTGTCGGAAATATGGTTGTAAAGATAAGGGATACACAAACCCAGCAAAATTTAAAAGTATAGTTTATCAATAAAAATTAAATTTTTTGTCCGATTTTGGATTTGCCCCAATATTTTTGTCGGACACTTAGATTTTTTGATTTGGAATATAACTACTTATAACCTGATATTTGTGTCGGAATTTTTTTTTTATTTCGAGAAAAAAACTACAGAACGATATTTGTCGTTGTTCAAGGAATATGTACGCAAATATCAGATCACAATTTTTCTAAAATTTTCCCTCTTGTCCGAAATTTTTTGGGAAAATTTTGGGTACAGCTCTACGTCATACCCTTTTAAATGTTTTACTTAGTGTGTGTACCAATTTTCAGCTAAATCGATTCAAAACTAACCGAGAAAAACTGTTTTAAAATATTTTTGGATAATACCTCCTCGTCCATAGCCTAAAAGAATTAAGTTTCCTGTTCGTTTGCCCCAACATTTTTGTCAGACAATTACATTTTTTGTTTAAGAGTATAATTACTTGTATCCTACTACTTTTGTCGGAAAAATGGTTGTAAAAATAAGGGATGCACGAACCCAGAATAGTTTAAAAGTATAGTTTATTAATAAAAATTAAATTTTTTGTCCGACTTTGGATGTGCCCCACTATTTAGGTCGAGCCCTTATATTTTTTGATTTGGAATATAACTACTTATAACCTGATACATGTGCTGAAATTTTTTTTTAATTCGAGAAAAAAATACAGAACGATGTTTGTCGTTGTTCAAGGAGTATGTACACAAATTATCAGATCACAATTTTTCTAAAATTTTCCCTCTTGTCGGAAAATTTTTTAAGAAAATTTTGGGTTTCGATCTACGTCATACCCTTTTAAATGCTTTACTTAGCGTGTGTACTAATTTTCAGCTAAATCGATTCAAAAGTAACCGAGAAACACTGTTATAAATTTTTTTTTTGATAATACCTCCTCGTCGATAGCCTTAATGAATTAAGTTTTCTGTTCGTTTGCCCCAACATTTTTGTCAGACAATTACATTTTTTGTTTAAGAATATAATTACTTGTAACCTACTACTTTTGTCGGAAAAATGGTTGTAAAGATAAGGGATGCACGAACCCAGCATAATTTGAAAGTATACTTTACTAATAAAAATTAAATTTTTTGTCCGACTCTCGAGTTGCCCCAATATTTTTGTCCGACTCTTTGATTTTTTGATTAAGAATATAATTACTTATAACCTACTAATGTTGTCGGAAAAATGGTTTTAAAGGTGAGGGTTGCACGAACCCCGTATTGTTTAAAAGACAGTTTATTAATAAAAATTAAATTTTTTGTCCGATTTTGGATTTGACCCAATATTTTTCTCGGACACTTAGATTTTTTGATTTAGAATATAACTACTTATAACCTGATGCTTGTGTCGGAAATTTTTTTTAATTGGAAAAAAAAACTACAGAACGATGTTTGTCGTTGTTCAAGGAGTCTGTACGCAAATATCAGATCACAATTTTTCTAAAATTTTCCCTCTTGTCCGAAATTTTTTTGGGAAAATTTTGGGTACAGCTCTACGTCATACCCTTTTAAATGTTTTACTTAGTGTGTGTACCAATATTCAGCTAAATCGATTCAAAAATAACCGAGAAAATCTGTTTTAAAATATTTTTGGATAGTACCTCCTCGTCCATAGCCTAAAAGAATTAAGTTTCCTGTTCGTTTGCCCCAACATTTTTGTCAGACAATTACATTTTTTGTTTAAGAGTATAATTACTTGTATCCTACTACTTTTGTCGGAAAAATGGTGGTAAAGATAAGGGATGCACGAACCCAGAATTGTTTAAAAGTATAGTTAATTAATAAAAATTAAATTTTTTGTCCGACTTTGGATGTGCCCCACTATTTATGTCGGGCACTTAGATTTTTTGATTTGAAATATAACTACTTATAACCTGATACATGTGCTGAAAAATTTTTTTTTTAATTCAAGAAAAAATACAGAACGACGTTTGTCGTTGTTCAAGGAGTATGTACACAAATTATCAGATCACAATTTTTCTAAAATTTTCCCTCTTGTCGGAAAATTTTTTAAGAAAATTTTGGGTTCCGATCTACGTCATACCCTTTTAAATGCTTTACTTAGTGTGTGTACCAATTTTCAGCTTAATCGATTCAAAAGTAACCGAGAAACACTGTTTTAAAATTTTTTTTTGATAATACCTCCTCGTCGATAGCCTAAAAGAATTAAGTTTTCTGTTCGTTTGCCCCAACATTTTTGTCAGACAATTACATTTTTTGTTTAAGAATATAATTACTTGTAACCTACTACTTTTGTCGGAAAAATGGTTGTAAAGATAAGGGATGCACGAACCCAGCATAATTTGAAAGTATACTTTACTAATAAAAATTAAATTTTTTGTCCGACTGTCGAGTTGCCCCAATATTTTTGTCCGACACTTTGATTTTTTGATTAAGAATATAATTACTTATAACCTACTAATGTTGTCGGAAAAATGGTTGTAAATAAAAAAATTTCAGGAAATTGACATCTTCGGCGCGTCCGACTGCGCATATGCCCCGTGAAAATTGTCCGACAAGGTTACCACATTATTGTAAAAATGTTTTATGGTAGATACCGTTAAAATTATCCATGTGGTAATAAATTTATTATTTTCATAAATTTGACATATTTAGCGTGTCCGACGCGTCATATGCCCCAATATTTTTGTCCGACAAAATTGTTTTCGTTGTTTATATGATAAAATCCATTGATTAAAATAGAATGACCAATGTGGTAATAAATTTTTTTCTTGCATAAAATTGACAACTTCGTCACCGCTTGACAGACAAACGCCCCACTACCATAATGCGCCAAGCTCAAAATTTGTCCGACTCCACAAAAATAACAAGTACAAAAAGTTTCAACGGTGTGGTCATAAATAATAATTGTATATGCGGGCCCAAGGCCTACTACGTGTTTATAGCTTTGTTAAACAATAAAAAAATAAATTTTTACCAATGCAAATAATCAAAACCGATATAATTTGACTTAAACTTTCAAATGCGGTAAGCAGACTTGCTATTTTATTTTTTAATCAAAAGTTATTCGGGTTCAAAAATTGCAATTTTTCGATTTTTTTAAAGTTCAACCGCGTTTATCTCGAAAACTGTGCATCCTACGAAAAAACTTGTAGAAATATTTTTTACTTAAAATGGCCCAAAAAATACAAAATATTGTTTTGTTTTGCCAAAAATCGCTGTTATTTGATTCCTCAAGTTCTTGGTCTATAACAATCTTATCGACATCCGGATCAACTGTTACCCAAAAAATTCGTGTTCTACGGGTCAAAATACATAAAAAAAACTTGAGTAAGTCCATCTGAATTAACGAGGCCGTTGTACCCCCCCTGGCGACAGGACTAGTTCGTTAACACGTACTTTTGCTCGCTGCTTGTAGTATAGATTCTATATGATCCTGAGGTCATTGTAGTCTATCTTTTTTGATTTCAGGACATTCATTAATTGACCATGTCGTACTTTATCGAATGCTTTATTATAGTCAATAAAACAAACATATCTTGATTGACGTCCAGACACCTTTGTGTTAGTAAATTAGGTGAAAAAGATCTTCACGAAGCACATTTTGCGATTTAAATCGATACTTCAAACTCTCGCATATTCATGGAATAAACTATAAATCCATTTAACTCAGTAATCAGTAATTGCTTTTCTTTCTAATATCGACATGAATCTACCATTACCGATTTAAGTTTGCACATACAGTAATAATAACCCTGTGTAGTTGATGTGGATTGTACGTTTCTATCTAAAAAAAGTACACTTAGACCAATTTATTGAGATTGGCCTGTATGATTTCGTATAATATCATGATTTTTTGTCTTTTAAGAGAGGTAGGAAGTATTAGAATTAGATATATTGAAGGAAAATGGTGTTGCATTCACATAAAATTGATATTTTTTATTGAATTTCCGTAAACTTTTATTCTGTATTCGTTTTTCAAGTTGTTTTTGTGTTTAAACGACTATTTGTTATTCTGCGGGAATTTTTCTCGTCTCTGCGGGACCCAGAATGGTTTCCACGTCGCGCGTCGCCACCAGCGGCAACGGAGTGTTCTAATTTGGCGGAGAAAAAATATTGGTCGAAAAATACAAATGTAATCAGGATCTTCGACAACCGCCAAATTAACCGCCAACAAGGGTACAACCATTTATTTTATTGCCACAGTCAAGTTAGTACAGGTATTTTGTAAAAAAGAGGAAACGTTGTCTCCTGAATAATAATAGTCTAAGAGCTGAAAGTGGATTTAGCTCGTGATCGGGTATATGGACAAACTATACGGGGATATGTTGGATTAGTCGTGTACATGACTTTCCCACAACGGCTGACAGCTGAGCGGGGTACGAGGGTAGTTATAAGGGGTAAAAGTCGCGGCTTTATTGTTCTTTTTTGTGATGCTCATGATCCAGATAGTGCATCCAAATTTGGAAATAAGTAGACACTGACGTAACTAAACAAAATATCCACGGGAGTCAGCTCCGTGGGGGACAAACGGGTGGCGGACAAGGGTAAATATGCAAATTATAATAATAGTTTTTCGGTGATGCTCGTGATTGGGATAGTGCACCAACATTTGGTAATAAAGGTCATGATGTAACTAAGGTGTAGGAGGGACAGCTCCGTGAGGGACAAAGGGGTAGCGGACAAGGGTAAATACGCAAAATTTTTGGGTGTTCAATGAACGCACCTATGCAATTTTCAAGAAAAAAGCCCGTTTTCGTAAAATTTTTGGCGAAAAATAAATTTAATAAACGAATCTGCAACCTTATTTTTTAAGTTAATTTAGATCGCAAATACATCATTCAACTATATTAAAAGTATAATTGACTTCGATACTGTGTATATTTAAGTATACATTATCCAATAATTAATTACCGGTATTTAAATTCTCCTCTTAGTCCAGAAAGCCACTGCGCATCCACTAGAAAAAATATTCCGATTCGGATTTTTTGCACAATCTTGCTCAAAAAGGACCCCTTTTAACAAATTTGCATGTTGCCAGGTTAGTCCTGTCGCCAGGGGGGGTACAACTGCCTCCTGTATTCAGATGGACTTACCCAAGTTTTTTTTATGTATTTTGACCTGTAGAACACGAATTTTTTGGGTAACAGTTGATCCGGATGTCGATAAGATTGTTATAAACCAAGAAGTTGAGGAATCACATAACAGCGATTTCTCGCAAATCAAAACATTTTTTTGTATTTTTTGGGCCATTTTATCCAAAAAATGTTCCTACAAATTTTTTCGTAGGATGCATAGTTTTCGAGATAAACGCGGTTGAACTTTCAAAAAATCGAAAAATTGGAATTTTTGAACCCGAAAAACTTTTGATTAAAAAATAAAATAGCAATTCTGTTTACCGCATTTGAAAGTTCAAGTCAAATTATATCGGTTTTAATTATTTGTATGGCCAAAAATATATTATTTTATTGTTAAAACAAAGCTATAAACACCTAGTTTTTGAGTGATGTTTCAATGATTTTTCATTTAAAATCGAACGAGTACGTAGAGGAGGTAAAAGTGCAAGCGGGGCTATTTGTAAGTAGCATGCATTAAAACGCATGTATTAGGCACGGGAAACAGTATGTGTTTATAGCTTTTTTTAACAATCAAAAAATAAATTTTTAGCAATGGAAATATTCAAAACAGATATAATTTGACTTAAACTTTTAAAGGCGATAAGCAGGATTGCTATTTTATTTTTTATTCAAACGTTATTCGGGTTCAAAAATTGCAATTTTTCCATTTTTTGAAAGTTCAACCGCGTTTATCTCGAAAACTATGCATCGTACGAAAAAATTTGTAGGAACATTTTTTGGTTAGAATGACCCAAAAAATACAAAAAAATGTTTTGTTTTGCGAGAAATCGCTGTTATGTAATTCCTCAACTTCTTTGTTTATAACAATCTTATCGACATCCAGATCAACTGTTACCCAAAAAATTCGTGTTCTACGGGTCAAAATACATAAAAAAAACTTGGGTAAGTCCATCTGAATTAAGAAGGCCGTTGTACCCCCCCTGGCGACAGGACTAGGTCCAAAAGTAGGTCAACATTTTTTTAAACGTTTTTTTTGTTTTTTTTCCTAAAATTATGTTTTTTGCATCGAAGAAAGTTTTTTTAGGTTTTTCGAATCATTTCAAACAGAAAAGGTCTTTAATGACTTTTCTCTAAAATTGATAGTTTTTGACATATAAGCGATTAAAAATTAAAAAATTGCGAAATCGGCCATTTTTAACCCTAAGAAACAATGTGAAAAACTTAAAATTTCGATGTTGCCAAGGTAAGAAGATATTCTTTGAACACCGATTGATGAAATCTCGAAGAGTTTTTTGCAATACAATATCGAAAACCCCTTTGTTTTTTCATTGCCAATCAAGGGCGCTTGATTAGCAACCGTGGGATGTATATGTAACATGCGTAAATATATGTGCGGAAAAATATTTCGATTCAATTTTTTCTTTCACCGTCTTGCTTGAAAATATCCTCTCTTAAAAAATTTGTATGCTGCCAGGATCAAAAAGTGAAAAAATTTTTTAAACGTTTGTTTTTTGCTTTTTCCTCAAAACTGATTTCTTTGCATCGGATAAATTTTTTTAGGTTTTTTGGATCATTCCAAATAGAAAATATTTTAAGTGAATTTCCTGTAAATGTGATAGTTTTCGAGATATAAGCGATTGAAAATTAAAAAATTGCAAAATCGGCCATCTTTAACCCTCAAAAACTATGTAAAACACTGAAAATTTCAATGATACCAATGTACGTAGATATTCTAAGAATAACGATTGATGAAGTTCCGAAGAGCTTTTTGCAATATAATATCGAAAAACCCTTTGTTTTTTAAATGCTAATCAAGCGGGATCGACACTATTTTCAACGGTTACATGTGTATATTATACAGACGTCATTCATATACAATTTTTTTCATTTTTTATATTATTGTATATTATATATTATATTTCTACTAAGAATTTTTTTTCGATAAATACTTACTTTTTGAGTTTTTTTGCGAAAAACCGTCTAAGAGGTGTTTTTTTATTGAAAAATGGACATAATCTTTCGCAAATAACTCGAAAAGTATTGACTTGGTGAAAATCTTCCATAGAACAAAAGTTGCTTAGAATTAGTCATTTTATCCAATTCCGGACTTATTTTAAAGGTATATTTTTTCACCACCGAGAGAGGTGAAACTCACCCCCAGGGTAAAAGCATGCCTACTTCGGCACAATATCACTTTCTTTCTTTGATATGTTAGCCATGCTTATGCCAAATTGATGTTAATCCAAGCGGTTTTTTAATCTAGAGCATGAACCGTGAGCAAACGTACTATAAACAGTTATTTTTGTATTAATTTATTAATAACAAAGTCGTAACGTGGTTTAAGCTATCACGACTAGTGGCAATCGATTTAGCGTATAAAAATGCTACGAAAAGGACTACAAACTTTCTGTAGATAGCGCATTACTTCCACCTTTTCTGCGAATAAACAATTATTTTGTTATTTACAAAAGAGGAACATATTTTGATAATCGCGACTAGTCGCATTTAATTTAGCGATCAAAAATACACATGAAAAGACCTTAACACTATCAGTTTTTTTTTACAGGGATTCTAATAATACCTGTAAAATACCAAGTTTTACCATAATTTGTTAATAACAATTAAACAACTAATATTTGGTCTTCCAGACCACTTTCATTGGATTCAGAGACCCAAAAAACCTATAATACCACCATCAAATCACGGTGAGCTAGAATTTCTCACGGATCCCGTTATGTTGCAATTAGACTACAACTACATAAGAAAGCGCTGACATTAGTCACCACCACCACCCAAAACACCCAGTACATTCTGTTCTATCAAAAATACAGGCAAAAGGTAAAAAAAGTAGTCAAACACATAAAAAAGAAAGGAATAGCACCAGCTTTCAGAAAAAACAACAACTTAAGTAAATGCATTAAGAACAATAAGAACCAAAAGAAACAGCAATTACATAGTGGTATATACAAACGGACATGTGCTGACAGTCCAAAAACTTACATCGGTCAAACTGGCAGAACCTTTGATAAACGCATAGAAGAACACAAAAGGGATTTCGGTAATGGAAAAACACATTTTACGTACGCACTTAAGATTGCAATTGCTAGATCCAGCATCCAGCAATCCAGCTGGATCCAGCGCTATTTTTTACATGCTGCATCCAGCAAACCGTGCTGGATTCAGCAGCGCGGATCCGCAAACTTGTCAAATTCGAAATAAATTACTTAATGTATTCATTAGCCTCTTTATTCAAAGCCGTGAGTCGGCAACTTGCCATTCTATGGCGCTAGCAGTAGCTAAGTATGCTGGAAAGTTTCTACATCCTAAAACTTTGCATCCATAAAGCGTTGATAGACATTGATTCTGCTACAAAATTCTCTCCTAGCGAGTAGTCAATAAACAATGAGCTGATCCCACTCTTTGACCGGTAAAACTGGATGTAGAAGCTCTTGGCAGAAGAGAGTACACAAAATTCTCTGTTAGCGAGTGGTCAATAAACAATGAGTTGATCCCACACTTTGACCGGTAAAACTGGCTGTAGAAGCTCTTGGCAGAAAAGAGTACACTTTGATAACGGCCGACACATTCATGAAATTTGTCTTAGACAAACTAAAAAGCCAGGTCTCTAGCCTTAGTGCCGATCTATCGGAAGCACTACGCAACAGAATCGCGGAACGGCACCTCTTTTAAGTTACAGGTACATTAATGTACTTATAAAGTCCAAAAAAAGTATGACGAAGGATTAAAAAATCCTGGTTATTTCCCCATAACGAAAAAGAATGCAATGCGACAAGAGATGAAAAATTTGTTGAGTCGTATAAAAAAATAAACAAAAGTGATTGTGGAACCAGTGCAAGAGGACATAATGGAAGGAGATGGACCAACTAATCCGATAATTTGTCCATGGTCTATGGCTCTTTGATGACCTTAAAATCAACCAGCATAGAGACCGAAAGGGCTTTCTCCGCAACCGGCTCTATGTGCCGTTTTGTGCGAAGTAGGTTAGACGATAAGACGATAGTTAAATATGTTTTTAGTCTAACTTCCAAAAAACAAAATTATTCATGCTTCTGTTGTTTAGAAATTTAGAATATAGACAAAAAAAAAACAGTAAAATCGTGTTTTTATTTTGATCCACATTTTGCTGGATTCGGGCCAATCTTGCAAAAATCCAGCTGGACTGAAAATGCTGCTGGATTGCAATCCCTATACGCACTTCACCTTCTAGATCATAGTCATTCTTTTAATGTAGAGTTTTAAAAAATTCTTTATGTTCACAATAAAGGCCTTAAGCTACTTTTATTAGAATCTATGGAAACTAATAATTTTAAAAATACAGATATATTTCTAAATGACTAACTTCAGACAAACAGCCCCACTCCAAAACCTATTGAGTTAGATATTTTATAGTGCAGACACATATTATAGTGCAACACTTGAGAAAGGCACTCTGTCGGAACAGCTGTAGTGACATTAACTTGTATTAAATTTTGTGGAAATATTGAAAAAAATTATAGAACAGTCACAAATAACTTATCAATAAAACAACTTGTCTGGTTTGGAGATATACAAGACTGGGCGAACAATGAATACCAATAGACCAGGACTAATCTGCAAAAAAAACGTGTATTTTTGGATGTGAGAGGCGGCATTCAAATTTTTGCAGATAAAGTTAGGTGACACCTTCAGTAATAATAATTGACTTACGCTCCTTCTCAAATATGCCCAGTGTGGTATTATAATATCACCCTGTACAAAATATGTTTAAAACTCATTCAAAGTCATTAATCCATGTAGTATCTGTTCTTGTATCAATAACCGCAAGTAACATTGAATTGTCATGTTTTGTTATTATTTAAATGTGTATATAAACATTAACTCGGTGGAGAAAGATTATTGTACTCAGTTAGTAATTATTGTTGTAGTAGGTCGTTACTGTTAAATGTAAACATATTGTTATGGTTAGTCGTTAATGGAGGTGATTGTAAATATAATGTATTTGAACCAAACAATAGAGTTTTAATTAATTCGGACCAGAAGGCATAACATCACACTATTTAATACATGGCTGATCCTGCAGACTAGAGGAAGTCTTCTGAAAGAAGCACAGATGGCGGCACCAACGTGGAAATACAGACGGCGAAGATGGACCAGGACGAAGATGCAGAGAACCCAGGGAACAAAGACAAAGTGATAAAATGTAAGTAAGAATGTCTATCTTTATTAAAAATGCTTCCCTCGTTTTTATATTTTTATTGAAAATTGAATATTTATCTTTGCTGATTTTTGAATAATTTATGAAGTATCGATTTTTTTTAAGAATATCTATGAATTTTGAAACATGAAGTGATTTTTTGAATTGAATATTTTTATCAAAGTTTATTATATATGTTATTATTGAATTTTTATTGAATTTTGAATTTTTATTTAATTTATTTGAAAAATCTATCCGATTTCGATTTTTAGTACGGTTATTTTTGAATATTTTATGGAATATCGAATTTTTTTTTAAAATATCTATCGAATTTTGAGATATAAACTTATTTTGAATATTTTTATCTAACTTTTGCATATGCTATTTTTGAATTTTTATCGAATTTTTGTCGAATATGTATACTATTCTTGAATTTTTATTAGCCAGTTATCTTATTACATATTGATATTTATTGAGTATATTTAGTACATTTTCATCGATTTTGTGTTAAATTTTGTATGAGATGAACCTGAATTAATATTTTTTTGAGTGATAAATGATATTTTTTTAATGAATAATGATTAGTGATGACATACGTTGATATAAGAGCTTTAAGACAAACATTGCTATAAGCAAGAGATATATTTTTAACGAACCGACCTGAAGAGTCGAGATAAAGAATCTGGAGGACTATATAGATAAGAAGAAGAACTAACAACATTATAAGCTAAATATTATGAGGCAACTAGAGAAATAAGAAACCCACTGCTCTTGTCAAATTAGGAAGGTACTAATGATTTATAGAAGCTTGAAAGCTTATTAGAGACCCACTCTGTGTTTTGAAGGGTACCTATTTTATTCATGATTATTCGTGAATAAACAACGGCCTCAAAGCAAGTTATTGAGGTTGTGATATTTTTAGAAGAATTTGAACCGCATAAAATACCTATTTCGTGTTTTGAGTTAACTATACCACCTTAATGGTGCGTACAGATCAGGGCGAAAATTCGGGGTAATATTGGCGGAGAACTAAGACATCCGAGTGAAACCTCTTTTATTAAGGTAAAACGAAGGTATCGGAGCTAGTATATGAAGTGATGATTATGATGTTATATGAAATGATATATGAGATAAATGATATATGATTGTTATATGAAAGATGTATATGAAGATGAATTATGTACACTGTAGAAGTGTTATTATATGAAGAAAAATGAATTATATGAGTTGTAGTACCAGACAAGAAGAAGAAGAGAAAAAAAAAGATAATTTTTTTATTAAAATATGTGGGAAAAATGAAAGAAGACACATAAAAATTGCAAGAAAACAAGCAGAATTAAGAATAATATCAAATAAGTAGCTAATCATTGAATTATGTCTAAGAATTAAAGCTGTAAATTTTTTTTCTCTAAAGTAATGTTAATTATAAATAACTTATTTTTAAATGCATATAATGAATTCAGGTTAAATTTTCGTGGAAAATGGAAGTGTTTGAATTAAGGATAGACAATATCTTACAATAGTGTTAGTAGATAGTAAGCAAAGGTACACAAAAAGTGAAGTTCTTAGAGAGATTAAATCTTTATTATAGGTACAAGAGAGTTATTAGAAGTTTTTTAGAGACACATATTAAAAGTTTTAGAGAGATTACATTTTTATTATAGGTACAATATTTTAAAGTTAGTAAGGCGTATATAAATAAATCAAAATAAGACTGAAATAATAAGATGAAATAGTAAAGTAACGTTAAATTCTTTTTTTTATATACCATTTAATAGAAGTTTAGGTAATATTTAGCTTAGCTTAGGAAGTATTAAAGTCGAGATTTTATTACAATTAGATTAGTTACGGCTGATAGGCACTAAAAGACCATTTAAAAGTTAGGATCAATTTCATTCACTGTGGACACTGTTTTGAGGAAGTGAATTAGTGAACGAAAAAAAAAGGACGAAAAGACACGACGTGAAAGTACGTGAACTAGTAATAGGTTATAAAATACCAGTTTTAGTATAGGGAAAATATGAACTTTTGTGTAAAATAGGAAAAAGAATATACATGTTTAGGGAAAAATCGATTGATCTGAAATGTACCATGTTACAGTTAGTTAGGATAGTTAGGAAATTTAATTTTTGAAAATAGTATTAGGTAATCATAAACACTCTGTGAAAGGGAAAGAGGGATATACACTCAGATATTCTTCTTCTCTTCTTAGGACTTTCTTTTTTTTTTTTTAAAAAACGGCGATGATAGACAATCAATCTTATTTTAAAAATATGTAATTTTAACAAAACGGGGAGGTGTGGTATTATAATATCACCCTGTACAAAATATGTTTAAAACTCATTCAAAGTCATTAATCCATGTAGTATCTGTTCTTGTATCAATAACCGCAAGTAACATTGAATTGTCATGTTTTGTTATTATTTAAATGTGTATATAAACATTAACTCGGTGGAGAAAGATTATTGTACTCAGTTAGTAATTATTGTTGTAGTAGGTCGTTACTGTTAAATGTAAACATATTGTTATGGTTAGTCGTTGATGGAGGTGATTGTAAATATAATGTATTTGAACCAAACAATAGAGTTTTAATTAATTGGGACCAGAAGGCATAACATCACACTATTTAATACACCAGAACATTAATAAAAAAATTAAAATATTTAAAAATTTCGAAAAACATCGATTTTGTCTGATTTCTTTGCTTATAACTTTAAAACGGTTCATTTTGGAACAAAGTCGTACAGAAATAAAATAAAGAAAATTAAATTTTGTATGATACACGACTGGTCAGAAATGTCTTAAGGTATTACCTTTTCTGCAATATAGCAATAAACACAAAATAAGGGGGCAAAATACGCCTGTTGTTATTCAATGTTTCTTAACCACTTTGGTGGCATTTAGAACCTTAGTAATTCGCATAAAAAATTCTTATTACTTACTTAAATGGTCTACCAAATTTCATTAAAATCGACTTAATAGATTTTGCATAATAAATTTGCAAGTTAAATGTTTTTAAAAAAGTTCAAATTCTTTAAAATCTTTCTGAACAAAAAGTAGACCATTTAGAAGTTGCCTAATTTTTCTACATATAAAGACGTATTTTACCTATCTAATACACTTTACAGAATTAAAATCGGATTATTTAAGAGGCCTCAGCAATCTTTTAAAATTATAAACAATTTTTTGGCTTATAAACAAATAGCTTTGTTTAATAATAAAAAATTAATTTTTAGCAATCCAAACAATTAAAACCGGTATAATTTGACTTAAGCTTTCAAGTAGAATTGCTATTTTATTTTTTAATCAAAAGTTATTCTCGTTCGAAAATTGCAATTTTTCGATATTTTGAATGTTCCACCGCGTTTACCTCGAAAACTACGCATCCTACGAAAAAACCTGTAAGAACATTTTTTTGCTTAGAATTACCCAAGAAACACAAAAAAAGTTTTATTTTGCCAAAAATCGATGTTATGTAATTCCTCAAGTTCTTTGTTTATAACAATCTTATCGACATCCGGATCAAGTGTTACCCAAAAAATTCGTGTTCTGCGGATCAAAATCCAAAAAAAAATATTGGGTAAGTCCATCTAAATAAAGGCGCCCCCTCCTGGACACAGCACTAACTTGTTTATAAGCCAAAAAATTATTTATAATTTTAAAACATTGCTGAGGCTGCTTGAATAATCCGATTTCAATTCTGTAAAGTGCATTAGATAGGTAGAGTGCTTCTGTATATGTAAATATTGGCAGATCTTTATGTGTTCTAGTTTTTGTTGTGCAATATTTTAAAAATTCTAATTTTTTAAAAGTTTAGATTGCAAAATTATTATGCAAAATCTATTCAGTCAATTTTAATAAAATTTGGTGGATGATTTTAGCACATTACAAAAATTTTAAAAATTCTAATTTTTTAAAAGTTTAGATTGCAAAATTATTATGCAAAATCTATTCAGTCAATTTTAATAAAATTTGGTGGATGATTTTAGCACATTACAAAAGTTTTATAAGCGAATTAGGAATGTTCCAAGTGTAACCTAAGTGATGGAAAAACATTGAATAAGGACAGGCTTGTTTTGCCCTCTTATTTTATATTTATTGCTATTTTGCAGCAAGGGTGTTAAATTAAGACATTTTAAAACAATCGTATCTGATATAAAATTTAATTATCTTTGTTTTATTCTTATACGACTTTGTTTCAAAATGATTCGTTTTAAAGTTATAAGCAAAGAAAATACAAAAAAAAACGAAATTTTTGAAATTTTTAAATATTATATTCCTTTATCAATGTTCCGGTCATTCTTGAGAAGGTTAATAATAATCAATTATTATTAACGAAGTTATCACCTAACTTTATCCGCAAAAATCCGAATGCCACCCCTCACATCCACCTAAAAACAGATCCTTCCTGGTCTACAAAGGAAATACTAAAATAGCAACCAGAAGGAAAGAGAAAACGAGCTACTCTGAGAAAAGTTGAAGCGAATGAATAAACAATGAGCTAAGAGAAAGAGACATATAGAAGAAGAGAACCTATGGAACAACCGAACGAAGTGGCGATTGAAAGTCGGAAAACGGCAGAGAACGTGATAATCCGACATATAGTATGTAGTAGTATTGAAAACAAAAGTTTTTCATTGCAGTACATTCTCTCACGGTTTTTGCTCTAAATTTTAAAGAACCGCTTGGATTGACATGAAATTTGGCATACGTACAGCTTACATGTCAAAGAAAAAAAGTGATATTGTGCCGATGTGTGCTTTTGCCCTGGGGGTGACTTTCACCCCCTTTTGGGGGTGAAAAAATATATGTCCAAAATAAGTCCGGAAATGGGTAAACTGACTAATTTTAAGTAACTTTTGTTCTATAGAGCTCTTTCGCGAAGTCAACATTGTTCGAGTTATTTGCGAGTAAATGTGTTCATTTTTCAATAAAATATCCACATTCTTTAGACTGTTTTTCGCAAATAACTCAAAAAGTAAGTATTTTGTCGAAAAAAACGTTCTTAGCAAAAATATAGCCTATAAAAAATCTAAAAAATGGTGTACTCGTTAGGTCTCTGGATCTCGTAGAACCAGAGTTATAGCCAATGATGTATAGATTCATATTCACCAAATTTCAAATAGAATATTTCGACGTGAAATATCAAAAAAATTAAGCACTTTTTGGGGAAAACCCTTTATAACATTTTTAAAGTGTTTAAAAAAAGCTTTATTTCTGTTTTTACAAAAAGTTTCTAGCATTAAACTTAAGCAAGTTACGCTCAAAATAAAGTTGGTCCCTTTTGTTTTGGCAAAAAAAAATCGGGAAGACCACCCCCTAACTGGCAACTTAAATGAAATTAATCGTTACCGCTAAACAAATTATTTTACTTATGTTGTGTTTATATGATCTGTAAGTTTCATTGATTCAAAGTGCTTATTTTTGAAAAAAATTGGTTTCAAAGTAAAATTTTTTAAAAATTTTAATTTTGAAAAATATGCTTTTTTTCAAAATATCTTACAAGTTGTTAGAGATACCAAAAATCTTGAAAAACAAAAAAAGTCAGCATTGCTTTTCTGAATATCATGTATTTTGTTGTTTTTCTGTTAGACAAAAATTGATTAAGATTTGGTGTTTCTAAATTTGCATACATTCGTTATCAGTGACTCGTTCAACCCCTTTTAACTACAGCCCTTTCAATAATAAGGACTTTGAACCGATGAAACTTACAGATCATATAAACAATATACACACGAGTCAAGAAACTTGTGAAGTCGTAACGATTTTCATTTAAGATACTAATTAGGGGAAGATTTTCTCGATTTTTTTACCAAAACAAAAAAGGACTAACTTTATTTTGAGCGTAACTTGTTTACTTTTGATGCTAGAAATTTTTTTATAAAACAAAAATTAAGCTTTTTTAAACACTATAAATAAGTTGTAATCAGTTTTCCCCGACATGTGCTTAATTTTTGTTATTTCACGTTAAAATATTCCATTTGGATTTTGACGAATATGAACCTATTTTTCATTAGCTATAACTCTGCTTCTGCTAGGTATAGAGACGTGATGGATAAACCATTTTTTTAAATTTTTTACAGGCTTTATTTTTGTTAAGAATGTTTTTTCGACAAAATACTTAGTATTTGAGTTATTTGCGAAAAACCGTCTAAATGCGTGGTTATTTTGTTGAAAAAATGAACATATTCACTGGCAAATAACTCGAAAAGTATTGACTTAGTGAAAAAACTGTATAGAACAAAAGTTACTTAAAATTAGCCAGTTTATCCATTTCCTGACTTACTTTGGACGAATAGTTTTTCACCTTCAAGAGGGGGTGAAAACCACCCCCAGGGCAAAAGCACATATCGGCACAATATCACTTTTTTTCTTTGACATGTTAGCTATGTGTGTGCCAAATTTCATGTCAATCTAAGCGGTTCTTTAAAATTTAGAGGTTTTGCGATATTTTACCGTTAAAGAACGGACTATTGCTTTATTGTTAGCTGCGCTGTCCCGTCCAGACAGCAATGTTACAATTTTGGGCCAATAAACGCATAAGCTTCCAATACCCAACAAGGAGGGATGGAACGAGAGAGAGAGATAGATAGAGAGAGATAGATAGAGAGAGATAGATAGATAGACAGAGAGAGAGAGAGATAGATAGAGAGAGAGAGAGAGAGAGATAGACAGAGAGATAGACAGAGAGATAGAGAGAGATAGAGAGAGAGAGAGAGATAGAGAGAGAGAGAGAGAGAGAGATTGTTAGATAAAATAAATTTCTATGAAGGAACGGTCGAATCCATCAAGATAACATGGCACTGATCACGTATTTTTAAGAAAATAATATATTCGGTTTAAAAATACTCTTAATATTCACTACACTTATTTAGAACCATTTCCGTGAAGTTACTACAGAAATCCGGAAATAGCTGTTGCTTTTGTTTCATTAAAAGCCGGTAAAATTTGCCTTGAATACATAATAGGTTTCGTACTCGTATGTAAAAGTATAAATATTGTTACTTCCAGTGGCAGTTATGAAACAAAAACGAGCAAATAAGAGTTTATTTTATTCTTGAAATCGTTTAAAAGTTGTACGACATAAAAGCTTTTCCGCCGAAGTAATTACTTTTTCAACTGATGTTTTTCTTGTTTAAAAAATGTTTCACTGTTATTTTTAGACTATTTTATTTATAATTTATTTAACCCATATTTAGGTAGAAAGCACGTTCAAATCCAACGACAATGATGGTGGTGAAGAACCATTCCAAACGGAAGAAAGAATAACGTTGACATCAGTTAGAGAAGTATCAACAGAGATAAGAGAGAATATAAATCCTAAGAAAGCTCCAGGATATGATCTCATAACAGGAGAACTATTAAAAAATCTCCCAAGAAAAGCCATAGTTAAGCTGACAAATCTAATATATGCTGCTTTTAGATTGAGATATGTTCCGAGACTCTGGAAAGTAGCCGAAGTCATTATGATCGCTAAACCAGGTAAACCGCCTAATGAAGTGACATCGTATCGACCAATATCACTCCTTCCGGTGATGTCAAAATTATTTGAAAAACTCCTATTGAAAAGATTAAAACCAATAATAGAAAGAAAAAATCTTATACCAAATCATCAATTTGGTTTCAGAAATAAACATTCCACTATAGATCAAGTTCACCGAATAACGAATATAATAGAAAAAACGTTAGAAGAAAAGAAAGTCTGCTCTACAATCTTCTTGGACGTAGCACAGGCATTTGATAAAGTCTGGCTTGAGGGTTTAAACTATAAACTAAGAACGTTCATGCCTAAACAGTATTCGGAAATCCTAGAACCATACATTGTAAATAGATATTTCAGAGTTAAACAAGAAGAAGTGTACACCGATTTAAGGGAGATCAAAGCTGGCGTGCCACAAGGGAGCGTATTAGGTACGGTCCTGTACCTATTGTATACGTGTGACATTCCAGAACTAGAACAGAACACTATTGCCACCTTCGCTGATGATACAGCTATACTAGCGATAGGAGACACTAGTGAAGAAGCGACTGATAAGTTGCAACTCTCAGTAAATACAATACATACCTGGACCAGAAAATGGCGAATAAAATTAAATGAGTCTAAATCGGCACACATTAACTTCATAAATAAAAAAATAGAAGATTTCCCAGTTAGAATAAATGATACCCAAGTTCCTTATGCAACATCAGCAAAATACTTGGGCATCACCCTAGACGCGAGACTGCGCTGGAAAGTCCATGTCAAAAAGAAAAGAGAGGAGCTAGGTATGAGGTATAAGAAATTGTATTCGATGATTGGAAAAAATTCAACGTTATCCATTCATAATAAATTATCCATTTGTAAACAAGTACTGAGGCCAGTATGGGTATATGGGTGCCAACTCTGGGGTTGTACCAAAGCTAGTAACCTACATATTATCCAGAGATTTCAAAACAAAGTACTGAGGAATATTGTTGATGCTCCTTGGTATATCCGTAACAGCAACCTCCACCAGGACCTGGGTATGGAAACTGTGACCGAAGTAATCAAGAGAACAGCAGCAAGTCACGAGCAGAGGCTGCATAGTCATGTGAATGTCGAGGCAATCCAGCTTCTTGACAACACTGAACTAAAGAGAAGACTCATGAGGACAAAACCATTTAAGTTAGTGTAAATGTGTAACAGTTTAGTGTAAAAAGCAGAGCATAGTGCTGTGATGTTATTTCATGTTAATTGTAGTGCATTAGTTGATAGATATAATAAGAGTAAGCCATAGGGTATGCCCCTAGATTTAAGAATTTGTTATTAAGTTAGGTCAGAGAATAACTGATAATTGGTCATTTGTGACTAGATAGCAGTATGAATGCATCGTACAGGTGTTATAATAAAAAAAAATATTTAGGTTGGCGTAACTAGGGGGCAGGGGGATCCGCCTACTACTACATGTCGGTTTATAACGTTCTCCGCTCTTTTCCGACTTCCAATTGCCACTTTGTCCGGTTGTTCCATAGGTTCTATGGTAATAACACACGAAATCAGGTAGTATGGGGAGGATTCTTATCGGATCAATTTGCAGTGAACAGAGATCTTAGCCAGTGAAATCCGTTATCCACGATGCTTTTTAACTTAGTATTGGAAACAATAATGAGAAATGGCGGTGGTAAAACGACAGAAACCATCTTCAACAATGAGCACCAATGTCTGGCCTTCGCTGATGATTTAACTGTTCTAACAAAAACAAGAAAAGAATTAAGAGAGGTTATGAAAAGATTAGCAAAGAAAGAAAAATATGTTGACCTAGAAATATACCAGGAAAAGTCAAATTATTATGATACTCGAAAATTCAGAGCAAAAAGAAGAGGGACATTTTACTTTCAAATATAATGAAGCAAGGTAACATAATTTCGAGAGAGTGGTCCAATTTACATATCTGAGGGATATTATAGACGAGAAAGGTCAGGAAGAATGGGAACTGAATGCCAGATTGGCAACCAGAAATAAAAAGATGGGAAGCCAAAATCACCGATAAAATTCAAGTACATTCGGAAAAATGAAAGAATACCCATGAACGAACATATAAAACACGCTGTATTTTCCTGTCACCGTGTCACAAAGAAAATTGCTCAGCGCAAGTACATGTTATAATAATTATTACATGTACTTGCACTGGCCAATTTTTTGTGTGACACGGTGATAGGAAAATACAGCGTGTTTTATATGTTCGTTCATGGGTATTCTTTCATTTTTCCTACTGTATGTATCGAGAAAAACCAAGCTAAGGATATAATACAACGGTAATAAGGCCCTCAGTTGCATATGGTAGCGAAGTGTGGAAGCAGACCTCGTTTCTGTTGCCCAGACCATATCCTCCTGTACATTCTTCTACGTTTTCGTCTCCAACCTTTGCGTTAAAATCTCCCATTATAATTGTAACATCCTGCGTTTTAATGGATTTTAAAATATTGTCTAGGTCTTCGTAGAAAGTTTCAATATCGCTCTCTGGTTTGTCCGCAGTCGGAGCATAAACTTGTATTATGTTTAATTTAGGTTTATTCTGATTTAATTGTAAGAGGATAATTATATTGGAGTATGGAATGAAATTTACTACAGCTTTATCCATGTGTTTGTTTAGTATTATCCCGACATCATATCTGTGTGAACCGTCTTGACTTCCTGAATAGTATATTGTTTTATTGTTGATTTTCATCTTTCCTGAGTCGGGCCATTGGACATCGCTGATTCCTAAAATGTCTACATTCAGCCTTTCCATTTCATTAGCGGCATTATGTACTTTTCCAGCTTGATGTAGACTTCTAACATTCCACGTCGCTACTTTGCAAGGTTTTCGCATGTTGACGACCGGGGAGGCCTTGCAGTCTTGTGAGTTTCCTCCTCTGCCGGATCTTGTTTTCCGAGTTTCATGATCAGTAGAGTGTTTGGTTATGTTGTTAGTCATGATGATTAACTAGGGATGCTCTATGAGCCTTTAATGCATTGGTTTCCCGTTGCCTTATGCATCTCCACGCCGTTGACCATGCCTGGTTCGTCCGCCTTTAGAAATGATTTCTCATTTCTAGGACAAGAAGGTGCCCTTCCACTTACCGACTCTTCCACCCGAAGCTGTTGCTCAGTAAGTGGGGGATTGCTTATACCGGCAATCACTCGGACGTCAGCGCCTCGTTTGTTATCTAGCAGGATGTACCGGATGATCATGATCGAGATCATCTCACGGGCAGGTGAGGTTGACATTTGAATAGGAGCGGCTATGTATTGCGCATCACTATCCCTTACATCCCTTAAATTCATATGCTTTTACGTAAAAAAATTAACTCCTGATTATAAAAAAAATATATCACATAGGTTATTGACTGACCTTTTTGATTCACACACAATGATGTCTCCTCTTGACTCAAACAGCTCCTCCTTGTTGATTATGTTAGGCTACCAATCAAAGCCCTCTCCGTTCTGAGCAAACAATCCAGCAGGATACCAGCAACTATTTCTCCAAAACACAAGCCAGGCCTCTTTTTTGCCAGTACTCGTTCAATAAACTCCAAAACTCTCTCCTTTCTTTCTCTCAACAATAATCTCCTGAAACCCAAGTATCTTTTTTACTTGGTGCCACAAATAATTTTTATAATCATAATTCTTGTAACTTACTCTCTTGGACTGTACATAATCAAAGAGGTATTTCTTCTCGATTTGATTTGTCTCTCGTACCACTTTTCGGCTACTCCCACTATCAAAACAAAACACTAGTACTTGCTGCTGAACTACTCACGAAAACTTTTTACTGCTCCTCTCGGCTGCCGGTCTACAATAATCCCTCTTTCCAAAACTATCTGAAAATTCAAACTTCTCTCGTTCCCATTCCAAATTGCCTAAACCAATCAGTGGCATTTCTTCTTCCCCATTCTTTTTTTCATTCGAAACACCCACTCATACTTTCAAAAATATTTCTACCATCATACTAATTACTTTCGGGAAATTCTACAAAATTTACTCGGGGTTAAGCAAAAAGTTTAAAATTCCAAATTTTCTTTACCTTAATTTTCTAAGAACTAATTACCTATGGCTTCTATATTTCCCGTAATAAGCAATCGATTTAAAATACTAATCAGCTTCTGATTAGTAGCAAAATACTAGAAAAGAAAGAAAAATATTTTGACCTAGAAATAAACCATGCAAAGTCAAAGCATTATGATACTCGAAAATACAGAGCAAAAAGAAGAGGGATATTTTACTTTCAAATATAATGAAGCAAGGTAACATAATTTCGAGAGAGTGGTCCAATTTACATATCTGAGGGATATTATAGACGAGAAAGGTCAGGAAGAATGGGAACTGAATGCCAGATTGGCAACGGGAAATAAAAAGATGGGAAACGAAAATCACCGATAAAATTCAAGTATATATCGAGAAAAACCAAGCTAAGGACATAATACAACGGTAATAAGGCCCTCATTTGCATATGGTAGCGAAGTGTGGACAATAAATAAAGCCAATAAGGAGAAATTGGAAAGATGGGATAGGAAGATGCTCATATATAGAATCAAAAACAAGGTGGAACGTTAAACAAACAGGGAGCTAGAGAAACTGTATAGCGAACCAACAGTCACTTCATAACGGCACAGAAAGTGAGATGCATGGGACACGTGATGAGAACGGAAAGAAAGATGATGCGAAATATGATCCTAAAATGGGACCCAATCACGAAAAGTAGGAAAGGAAGAACCAGACAAAGATGGTTTGAGAGCGCACTGGAAGATCTTAGAAATGAGGGTGTCAATAGTTGGGAAGGCAGAGCAACAAACACGGATGAGTGGTAATAGTGGAGAATAGTAAGTCAATTTAGTAAGCAAGGAGCATGCTTGAGCTTTTAAAGAATAAACACGTCATTATATAGAATCGTTTTCATGAAGTTACTACAGAAATCCGGAAATAGCTGTTGCTCTTGTTTCAGTAAAAGCCGGTAAAATTTGCTTTGAATATATAATAATAGGTTTCATGTATGTAAAAGTATAAATAATATTGTTACTTCCAGTGGCAGTTATGAAACAAAAACGAGCAAATAATGGTTTATTTTATTCTCGAAATCGTTTAAAAGTTGTGCGACATGAAAGCTTTTCCGCCGACGTAATTGCTTTTCTAACTGAGCCTTTTCTTGTTAAGAAAATGTTTCCCTGTTTTTCTAAAGTTATACGAGTACTATCTAAAACTTATTTCACCCATATTTAACCGGTAACTCAAATCATCACTGCAGTATCGTGAGTGGCCGGCTTAATGGAGCGTCTATAATGGTTTGGGAGGAAATCAACTGGAGAACAAGCTACTAACAAAAATTACCAACTCAAGACTGAGATGGCAGCTAGAAAGTTCAAACTTACTTATAAATAAACAAATGGCTTTCGACAAAACCGATCTGGGATTGACAACATATATTATATCTGGAAAGTGATATTCACGAATCCCTGGCAACGAATCAACAATATTCGTGGAAATTGTCTTTAATTTATTAAGAAGTTTCTAGAGAACAGATCGTCTCGTGTCAGAATTAACAGCCATTATTCCGAAAAGCAAGAGGAAGAAAATTTGATTTCCCAAGGCTCAATTATCAGCCCTGCACTCTTCTTAATCGCCATTATTGATATAATCAGAAACTTCATGAAACCTTTAAAAGCACGTTTATATGCAGATAACTTGGTCGTTTACGTAAAAAGCAAAGATATCAGTTTAATTTCAACAGTTTTCCAAAGTTTTTTACACAAACTCGAAGAAAGGTCTCGCGATACAGTCTTTCAATTCTGCTACAAAAACCGTAGGTATGGTGTTCTCTAAAAAGAACCTTAAAAATAATCATAATCTCAAATTTTTTAACACACCGCTTTCATATTTCACCTCATTCAAACCATGTGTGAAATTCTTAGGTATGTGGTTTGATAAAAAACTGACTTGGAAAGAACACATTAGGCAGTTAGTATTGACTTGTATTAAGAAACTTAATCTAATGAGAACATTGTTAAACAGATATTGGGGCTCTGATTGCTCCATCCTGCTAACTATGTACCAGAATGTTAATAATATCAAAACTAGATTATGAATCAATTGCCTACGCCTCTGCATCCTATACATTATTAACCCTTAAGTACTAACACACCGTCTCTCAGACGGCATCGCTTGTTGAAAGTGGGATATTTTCCTTCCTATAAAATTTTGAAGGTCACCCGTTTATGACTTTTTAAGTTAGGTTGTTATTTAGTAGTATTGAATTCGGCAATTTGCTGCAGGTTGTTATTCGAAAGATATTTAGACTCAAAGTGTGATTTCCGTCTAATAGACGGGGTGTTAGTGTTTGTGCCCAGTTCGTCATTAAACACAATGTGCCCCAGTTCGTCAAAAAGTTCAAATAAGGGTATAAAGACTATGAGAAAACTCTTTTGAAATTACCTAATGAGGTAGAAGACGACATAAATGAAGTGGGATCAATTTGTGATGAAAATGTTGCCACTGACTACCATTGCTACACTGTACAAATTTTAGTGCCTGTCAGTTTTGTTTGTCTTAACATTTCTTAAAAAAAAAATTTATTTTCATGTTTATTACTCTTTTTTTAACTCGATTATAAATTTTTATCAAGATTCTTCAATTTGTTTCATTTTTATCACACTTTTTTTCAGGAATAGAAAGTCACACAAACAATCCTTCCATTCTTGTTATACTGTTTTTTATTTCAATAAATGCAGAAAAACTAGATCAATTACTGTTTTTTTTTAGATAAGTAAACTTTCAGTAAGTCAGCGAAATATTTTTTTGCATTAAAATATTTAACAAAAAAAAAATAACCAGTAAAATGTTAAACCCGTCTCTCAGGCGGTTAGTTAGTCTTTACGTCATTGATTTAAGATGTTAGTACTTAAGGGTAAAAACTTAAGATACTTAAGAAAAAGATAAGTGTCGAAATATTGCGAGTGATATCGAAGCTTACATCTTTTTTGGCTTTAAAGCTTACATTAAGAATCGTGTTTTGTGCAAGTGGAAAAATGAATGGCAATCGTCTCAAACGTCACTGAGACTAATTAAAAATGATATTACAGCCTGGGAACCCTCAACTCGTAACAGAAGAGAACAGTTGGTGATAACTCGATTGAGAATTGGACAAACGAGACTTACTCACTCATCTCATATTTATTGTCTAAAAGCGATCCACCTGTAAGCGAAATATATAATGTACAAATTACTGTTAATCTTTGTTAATTGTATGCCCCCGTTTTGCCAATTATCGCGTCATGTTCAAGATACCCAACTGTATAAGTAATTTATTGGGTACTAATTGTTCGACAAACAATATTATAAAATTTCTAAAATCCACAGGAATATTTTATACAATTTAGCATTGTATTCTGTAGCCGCCGCTAATCACCATCAAGGTGGATGCGGCTGTATTTTCAAAATAAAAAAAAGAAACTTCAGAGGTTCATCTTTGGTAATTTCAAAATCTTGACGAATATTGTCATGGGCGTATTTTGTCATAAATTAAGCACTAAATCAATTACACTAAATCAAAAGCACCACCATAATAAATTACATATTCTTAATCTACAGAAACAGATGCCTCCATATGCCTGTATTTTGCTAATTAGCTCATAGTATTTAAATTTTCTATAAATTTTACAACTGGAGAGTCACAATATAAATATATACATACAGGGTGTTTCATTAATAATTGGAAATATTTTAACTGCAGATTTCTGGCCACGAAATATTAAGGTTTAATCTAATCACCTACTCCGAAAATGTTTCCTAAGAGAGCTAGAGCTGTCTTTTAATTATTGTTTTTAAATACCTTTAGAACTTTTCTATGTAGAAAAACGAAAACTTGTACGTCTATTTATCTTGCAGAGATAAATCGACTCCGTAAATGGCGAATTTCTAGTACCGATCATAGACGTACTTTTTGGGTAGGGCAACGGTTATTTTATCGCATAACTTTTTGTGTATTTAATTTTTAAGCACTTTTGACACTAGATTAATGAATTATGAAGTATTCTAGTACTAAAACTTACTTTTGCTTTAAGTCGGCAAAATACACCGTTTTTTTTTAATTTTTCACATTTTGTTCAAATTCAAATATAGAAAAATTTTCAAATCGATTTTTCTAGAAAGCGGTGTATTCCTACTGACTAATAAAACGCCATTTGTTTTGCTGAAACGTTTCGGCTACTATCAATTTTAAATAAGCACTTTAATAACTATTAAACACTATACTTAATTTACAAACAAAATGCAGTATGCTGCTGAGAGAACCCCCGAATCATAGTTTACAATGTATAAACTTTGGAAATCATGATTTGGGATTTACAATGTATGATATACATTGTTAATTATGATTCGGGCGTGCTCCTAGTAGCATTGAACGTGTCTTGGTTTGTTTATTTCTACGGCATCTTGATTGTAAATTTAGTATAGATATAAAACACTTTTAACACATAAATATTCGCATAAACGTTAGAATATAAAATTCACAAGATACGTGTTTCTTTTCCGAGGTGATACCGGAGAATGATAAAGTTCACCATGCCACCATCTGTAGTGATGAGCGAGACTGGTCTTGGTCTTGCGGTCTTGGTCTTGGTCTTGCAGCAAGACCAATTTCAAGACCAAGACCAAGACCGCCTTTTGGTTGCAAGACCAAGACCAAGAACAAGCTTGCAAGAACAAGACCAAGACCAAGACCGAACCTTGCAAGACCACGCAAGACCAAGACCAACCTGCAGGACTCTTGCACTTTTTTGAGAAAAATTGGTGTTTTTTATTTAACTTTATTTTTTTAGTTCAATAATATATACTGACATTGTAAGAAACCTTAAACAATATCGAATTTTTAAAATACATAATATTTTGTTTATATTTTTAAGTCGTTTTGATTAAGTCAAACGGTTTGCATTTTCTCAAGCTTCAAAGTATCCAGAAGGCAAGTTTTCAAACGGCGACAGTTCAAGGACAATTAAAATTACTAGTAAGACAAAAAAATGTAATTATAGATAGGGTAATCCATTAAAAAAATGCAATTAAAAACGGTTTTAATGTAAGTACCAGTAGTTTTCGCTTTTTTGTCTAATAAAAATACTGACACTTATTTCAATTCTTTTCGCATAATCGAGGAAAAATGTAGGTCGCTAAATTTAAAATGAATACAAAAAATATCATAATAGATTTTTAAAATGGATTCACAATGCTGTGAAAGCATTGTGGCCTGAATAAAAAATAACTGGTTGTCGATTGTAATATGTCAAGCTTGGTATCGCAAAATCCAAAGCTTAGGTTCAGTTTTAGTATAAGAGCTGTGAGACATTTTTGAGTAGGTATTTTAGGCAACCTGAAAATTTTTCAGGTGACTTTTCTATGATAGCCTAATACAAAAATGCCGGTCTGGCTGGAGGGTAGCGGTTATTTTCCCCAAAAATCCACCCCAAAGTTAAAAAAAGGGCAAAAATTGATATTACAAAAAATACCATTGACGTGACTTTAAAGTAAATTTAAATATTCAAATATAAAGAAAATAAACAGACCAGGCGATTTGAGGGCGATTTTAACTCTGCAAGATACTTGCATGGGCGTCCCAGGATTATTTTCAGGGGATGCATCTGAACTTCACAAGATTTCATCTGAATCTGTACATACTATTAACGAGTATAAAATATACAACTATACATGCATAGCTATGTACACTCCTTCGGGCAGGGAGGTGCAATTGTTATTTTGACAGGGTATTTTTTAATATTAAAAATAAATATTCTAAAAAAGACAGGTTTTTTTTGGTGAAATTTTCCAACTGCCATGTGATCAAACAAATTACGGGTGCATATAAATGAAAAGCGCTATAGGTAAGCACCAGTGTGAGAAAGAGCGTATACCGATAGCTGTTTGCGTCCTCTGTTCTAACTGAGCGAGTCCGTTCGCTCGAGAAAAATCACGTGACCTAGCGATAACCATGTTGTTGTCACTTTTTCTTAATTAAAGGAAAATAATACGTACTATACAATACAGTGATGAGCAAGCTAATAACCGGCAAAATAGCTCAAAAGGTTGAAAACATAACACATTGCGAAACAAAAAGAGTTTCATCTCTTTTTGTTTCGAGATGTATTATGTTTTCCATCTTTTGAGCTGTTTTGCCGGTTATTAGCGCGCTCATCACTGTAGATTTTGCAAATATGATAGAAAAAAAGACAAATGTATTATTATAAATATATAGGTAGAAAAGTATTAAACTATAGACTAAATTAATTCTGTGTCTTGTACTTCTTCTTCAAACTCCTCATCTGAGCTTAAATATTCATTCTCTTTTTCTTTGTTAGACTCCCCTCAAGACTCAGATTCGTCTTCTACCTAATCTGTAAATAGTTATAATATGTATTTAGAGTTAATTAAAAGATTATTAGTGATTAATTAATTGAGTTGCTACGTATTCTTTCTTTTAAAACCAATACTTAATACTTTTCCTTATATAACCAATCACATCAGGTTTTTTATTTCTTAGTATATGACCAAAGTAGCTCATTTTTTTCCTTCATAGTGTTGAGTATTTCTTGTCTAATTTTCATCTTTCTTAATGTTTCCGCGTTTGTTACGTGTTGTGTACATTATTTTTTTACATTATTCGATAACACCACATCTCAACAATGGCAAGTCTTTCTTCAGATGCGCCCGTGGTTGTGCAGGCTTCGACTCCGTACAAAATGACAGAGAATACGTAGCAAATCAATTAATTAATCAGTAATTAATTTTTAATAAATTCTAAATGCATATTACAACTATCTACAGTTCATGTAGAAGAATAATCTGAGTCTCGAGGGGAGTCTGACGAAGAAGAAAAGAATGAATATTTAAGCTCAGATGAGGAGTTTGAAGAAGAAGTACAAGATTCGGACACAGAATTTATTTAGTTTATAGTTTTATAATTTTCTACCTATATATTTATAATAATAAATTTGTCATTTCCTATCATATTTGCAAAATCTATTGTATAGTACGTATTATTTTCCTTTAATTAAGGAAAAGTTACTTAAAAAACTATAATATATAACAATTACTCTAACGTTTCGAGGCACAACAACATGGGTATCACCAGGTCACGTGATTTTTCTCGAGCGAACGGACTCACTTCGCTAGAACAGAGGACGCAAACAGCTATCGGTATACGCTCTTTCTCACACTGCTGCTTACCTATAGCGCTTTTCATTTATATGAACCCGTAATTTGTTTGATCACATGGCAGTTGGAAAATTTCACCAAAAAGCTGCCTTTTTTAGAATATTTATTTTTAATATTAAAAAATACCCTGTCAAAATAACAATTGTACCTCCCTGTCCAGAAGGAATATACATAGCTATGCATGTATAGTTGTATATTTTATACATGTTAATAGTATGTACAGATTCAGATAAAATCTTCTGAAGTTAATATGCATCCCCTGAAAATAATCCTGGGACGCCCATGCAAGTATCTTGCAGAGCTAAAATCGCCCTCAAATCGCCTGGCTTGTTTATTTTCCTAATATTTGAATATTTAAATTTACTTTAAAGTCACGTCAATGATATTTTTTGTAATAACAATTTTTACCCTTTTTTTAAATTTGGGGGGGATTTTTGGGGAAAATAACCGCTACCCTCCAGCCAGACCGGCATTTTTGTATTAGGCTATTATGGAAGAGTCACCTGAAAAATTTTCAGCTTGCTAAAATACCTACTCAAAAATGTCTCACAGCTCTTGGACCATTTCTGAATATAATGACACAAATTCCGATATTGGGAAATTTTTAAAATTATTTTTTGGATTAAGTTTTTAAAATCAACGAAAGTTGGAAGTTGAATTATTTGTGAAAATCCCGGATGACAAACGTGTAAAGAATTTTACTGATTTCATAGTTGAAAGCTATTTGGAAGAATCTAGGTTTTCCCCAGAAAGGGCCAGTAGTACAAATAGTATGTGCCGCACTTGAAATGCATGCGCATCATTTCAGTGTGTTTTAAATTCTAGTTTTTACTACCCACATCCGAATATTTTCAAATTTTTAAATGTCATAATGGGTATTCAATCCAAAAATATGTGAAAATAAAAAGTGCGAATAACTCGTGTTACGAGAGCAATGTAGTTTAAATAAAATTAAAGAACTGCAAGATAACAAATTACAGAATTAAGCGTTTACCCGTATAACTCCCCATTGGGTTTAGTTATTATGTTATAGTATTAGGTCTATAAATAGGTATGGTAAATATGTACGTATTTACTAAAAAGTATGTTTTAGTTAGTTTATAAAAAAATTTAATTATATTAAATAATGATTAAATAGGGTAAAAAATATTTGATTTTTGTGTTCTCTTAAAAAAATTTAATTTATGTTCTTAAATTTGACCCTCGTAGGATAAATACTACAGTGTTCGAGTGAAAGGAGCAGATCATTATCTGTTAACAACTATAAACCGTTTATCCCTTTTCGTAAAATTCGTGAATTGAAGGTTCCCGACCATTTGTGGCACCTTTAAGAAGCTCTGTTTCTTTAACATTTTATTAAAATACAGGGGCAATAAACAATAATCCAGACTCAAGACGTGGTCTGAAGGCAGGCGGCAGGTATCGACAGCATGCAAAACACAACGTGACACAACCGAAGGCCGGCAATTGCAACAAGGATTTTAAATGCAGGTTTTTCCTACTGATAAAAATTACCATTATAAAAATATACTCTAATCTCTTTATATAGAGAGAAATAATTAGGTCATTAGGTGAATTTATAATGTTAAAATTGGTATCCGTTTGAAACTACATTCTACATTCTGTTAAAATTTTAAAGCAAAAAATATAGTTTCATTCTTCACATCTTTATTTATTTCAATGTACATTTTATTCGAAATTGTTTGGTTCAAATTATTACTACCAAAAAAGCAAGACCAGCAAGATTCTTGCAGCAAGACCAAGACCAAGAACAAGACCGGCTAGTGCAAGACCAAGACCAAGACCAAGACCAAGACTGCCTTTTAGCTGCAAGACCAAGACCAAGACCAAGCTTGCAAGAACAAGACCAAGACCAAGACTAGCCTGGTCTTGGTCTTGTTCTTGTTTTGCTTATCACTAACCAACTGGCTTTAGACACTTCAAAACTACAAGACTACAAGAGATCAAAATACTTATAGGAAAAAATCCGATTCACATTCACTAACAGAAAAGAAATAATATTTCGTAAGTATGATCTTAGTTTGCGAACTCAAATTATGAAAACTGAAATGTTATGTATTTTCTCTGTTATTGTATGGGATAGCGGATTGGACGCTAAAAAGGATATAAGTATATAATAATAAAGAAACAGTTGATATGAGGGAGTATAATAGAACAATTTTAAAAATAAGTGCTTCTACGCAGGGTACCTATGGAAAATCTTTGTTGCGCATAAGCGCAAGAAGATAGTACCAGCAATTCGAAAATGGCGACAACATATTTAGTACTGTCCGCGTTTATCAAAAATTTCGAATAAATTAATCATCGGCGTGATAAATAAATTATCAAAAGTTGCTACTTTGGTGCATGGAAGTGTGTAGAGGTGACTGGGGCACCAGATCTGGAGACGACAAAAGCAAACAATGAGTGCCCGTTTTTTTATCAGTTGTGTTTACCAGTTCATCATCATTAAATTCCTATCAATTTATGTTAGTTCACGAAAATAAAATTAGCAGACCTATAATATAGTTCAAGAAGGAAATACAGTGAACTCTCCCTTGAACGGACAGTAGTCGTTCCGCATAAAGTGTCCGTTTAAAGGAGGTGTCCGTTGGAGAGAAAAAAATATGTTAGCTTAAATTTTTTAAAAATAAGTGCATGTATGTATGTATTGTTATATTTCTATTTGATATGAAAATTAAATTTTGATAATTATAAACAGAATTCAATTTAATATAAAATATTTTCAATTTTCTCAACCACGGGCATATAAATTTAGAACAACCTGTATACAACAAATTGTTATATTTAATTTTAAGAAGTGATTAGAATAAGCGTACGAAACTCGGAACAATGTGCTTAGATAAACAAAGTGAATGACGCGTACCATTATCGTTCTTCTCGGAAGGTCGATCATTAGCCTATGCTAAATAAAACTCAGTGAAATAGATGATAGTTCATTATCGTTTTTCGCGGAAGGTTTCGATCATTAGCCTATGCTAAATAAGACTCATTTGAAAGAGAGAATAGGTCATTAAAATTTGTAAATAGTTAGAAAGTATTTTAGAATGGGAATTAAATATTTTCTTTTGAAATCCATTAAGCATATTTAGAAAGATTAAAAATTGGTTTTGAGGAATATTACGAATGAGAGTTGGTGGTGGAAGATTGATTTGTGAATCTGGAAGGGATATTTAGAAAGTAGGGGAATGGATGACAAAGTGAGATCAGAATGTTTTGAGCTGTCGAGAAGGGAAGTCGAGTGGTAGACGGTAGTGTTCGAGGAGTGAGATAGCCGGTGTAGTTCCGTGAGTGTGGAGTATCTATCGTGGAACGAGAAGTAGGCCAGGTCGAGAGTAAAAGAACCTCCTTGAGCCCAGAGTGTCCCGGTAGCTGATAGCAGTTTCGAAAAAGGTAGAACACAGCATCACGACAAAAGCAGGAACGAGAGCTATTCGAGCTAGTTTTTCAAAGGAGAACATCACTGGAAGCCAGGACGAGGTTTGATCGCAGCCAAGGATAGCAGGAAAGGGTTTTGTGTGAGGACATTTTCAGTTCACCAGGAAAAGGTCAGTCTCATTTGTTTGGACATGAATGTATGGGTTTTTCGTATTAAATTCCACATAAAAAATTGAATAACATAATCAATAATATCAGAAAAGCTTCATCAAACTTAAATAGAGTTGTTCCTAATAACTCCTAATAGTTAAATGTTAATAAAAACTTTCAATTGAAAACCAAAAGGAAATAAGATTCCCATTTGTAAATGTTATGTTTAAGAATAATAAGAAATAGCAAATATTAAGCATTGATTGCCTTTTAAATAAAATAAAAAATATTTTGATTATAATTGTAACCCATATGTGTATTTTTTTTACTCTTTTCTTTTCTATCCCGATTAGGAACCATTAAGAAATATTTAGAAGCCACGGAAGTAAGTAATTAATTTATAATTCGCCCTGAGATTGAAAACATATTGATATGTGATCTGGTTAATTAATTGGATTAGTATTAATACATTGATTAAATTAAGTAACATATAAGAATATTATCTCATATCAATAATCAAGATCACATCAACTGTCGTCCAACGTGGAAAGCATTGTAAAGTATTTCTAGTGGCAAATTTGAAGGATAGAAAGAGTAAAGCCGGTATTTGAAAATTTATATGCCTGTGGTAAAAAGTGAGATACTTACATTTGATAACATAAAATTTTAGGTCTCTTTAGGTACAAATTTTACATAACTGATTTAATATTTTATATTTACGATATTTACATTTGATATATTTATTGACAATTTATAATATTTGGGTAAAAAAAAAGTCGTATTGGTAACATACTAGTAAAATTTCATATTTGGCGGGGATAATACTTCTTGAAAACAAATGTCTGTGACAAGAAGCCAAAGCAAGGATAACAAAAAACAAAAAGAACATTCAGACCAAGAAGATATTTTAGACACGACAATCATGGCATCAGAACAGCAAGAATTATTAGGAATAGATAAACTATTACAACTGATGCAACTCCAGTCACAAAAACTGGATGACAATCAAAGAGAAACAAAACAAGCAATGGATGAAGCAAAAAGGACGATGGATGAAAATCAACGTGAAACGAAACAAGCCATGGAAGAAACATCAAAGAAAATGGATAAAGTGGATCAAAAAATGGATGAAACACAGCAAAAAATGGATGACAATCAAAAAGAAACAAAACAAGCAATAGAAGAGAACAATAAGAAAATAGAGGAACGCATAGAAAAGTATGAAAAGGAAATAAAAGGATGTTTGACAACAATGAAAAACGAGATAGAACAGCAAGAAATGAAAATTAAAGATCACATGCAAGAACAAGAAATAAAAATGAAGGAGTTAACGAATTGCCAGAAAAAAGAAATGGAAAGTTTGGAAAACAAGTTGGAAAATGCTATTCAAGTAGACAGAGAAGAAGTGGAAAAAAGAATCACAGAAATAGAAAAACAAGTCACGGAAAACAGGACGCAACAGAATGTCGGAGAAAGAAGAGAAATGGTTATACATAGCACAGATGACGTGAAGATAAGGTTTGGCGGGGATGTAAGAAGATTACACCCAGTGCCGTTCATAAATAGCCTGAAAAAGAAAATACAGCACATCGGAAATTTCGATACAGCAAAAGAAACTATCAGAAACCATCTCAAATTTGAAGCAAGCCTATGGTTCGATAGTAAAGAAGAAGAATTCGGCAATTGGCAACAATTTGAACAAAAATTTTTGAATTATTTCTGGGGAAAGGTCCAACAATTGGAAATTAACAAGGAATTGCAAAATGGGAAATACAATGATAGGATGGGTGTATCAGAAAGGACATATGCTTTGCAAATTTACAATAATGCAAAACATTTACAATATAATTACTCATCGGAACAATTAGTCGAACTGATTGCAAGACATTTCGAGGAAACGCTGGAAGACCATATCACATTGCAAAATTACAAAGACATAGATAGTTTATGCCAATTCCTACAAATAAGAGAATCACGTCTAAGAGAAAGAAAATCAAGAAGGTCGCGAGAAGATTACAGGCCCCGAGAAACACAAGATTACCGAAATAGAAATCAAAATAGGAGGGACTATACAAGACGAGATTTTAATCCCAGAAGGGAAAACGAAAATAGAGACAACGGAAGAGGAAATTATGAACAAAGAAATAGGCAATGGAATGAGGACAGAAATCGAGAATACCAGAATAGAAACACCACACGCTCAAATCAAGAAAACAGAAATAATGGTAGACAAAATGAACAGGGATATCGAGAAAACCGAAACAGATCCGACAGACCAAGAGAAAATAGAAGAGAAGTAAATAATACCCAGACAGATGAATATGACGGAGAGAGACATTATGACGAAAATATAAACAACGATGAGCAACCGGCGTCTTTTCACGACGGCGCTCACTAAAAACCAAAAATCAAACAGGAATCTTTTGTCACCCCAAGGAGTTTATTAAATTGGCAGGAAACAACGAAAAGAAAAATGGAGTTAATTTAAAATTTGTGGATGGATTTATCAACGAGAAACCAATTAAAATTATGATAGACACTGGATCTGAAATAACATTGGTCAACAGAAAACTAATAGAAGAAGTTAACTTAACAAATTTAATTTATAAAATACCTAGGGTAAATTTAGTGGGCGCAAACAAACGGACATTGGCAACTATAAATGAAGGCATACGAGTAATGGTACGACTGGGCAAGAATATGTATGCACTACAATGTGTAATAATGCCGAACATGTCACATGACATGATAGTAGGAGTGGACGAATTGGCAGAAAAACATGTAGTGATAGATTTTAAAAATAATACGATGAAACTAACAGAAGAAAAAGAAAAAGAACAGGACAAGGAACATGAGAAACAAAATACGGACGAATCAGGTAAAGAACAAACAGTGGAAATGAATTTGGCAGCGAAGCAAGGACAAAGAAGAAAAAGGAGAAAAGGTCAGAAAAAGATTAAAGAAAATGAAACCTGTGGCTCCTCAAAAGAAGAGTTGAGCCCAGAAGAAGAAAATTTGAGAGTATCAGAAACAAAGGAAACCTGGGATTCCTCAAAAGAAGAGACGGGCTCAGGAGAAGAAGAAATAAAGCTAAAAAATGAAAGTGAAAAGAATATGATTGAAACAGTGGTATTTGAAGAGGAGGTATATGCAAACGAGGATGCAGAATGCACGGTAAACATGTGTGAAGAATCTGAGAAAAAAGACAGAAAATTGATATGTGGAGAAGGGAAAGAAAAAGAATTGCGGTTGATGTTAAGAAACTACGAAAATTTGATCAATGAGGAAAACAGAGTGGCTAAAAAGTACGAACATTCATTTGAGGTGAAAAACTTGGGAAATTTTCGATCAAAGACTTACCCGATTCCATACAAGTATCGACAAGAGGTGAAAGAAGAAATAAATAAAATGTTGGAAGATCAAATCATCGAAAGATGTGATTCACCGTATGTTAACCCGATTGTGATAGTAAAGAAAAGCAGTGGAGAATTGAGATTATGTTTAGATGCCAGGAATATCAACCAGCACACTGTATCACAATATGAATCACCTCTAAACATCGAGGCCATTTTTGGAAGAATCACCGGGTCACACATATTTTCGAAAATTGACTTAAAACACAGTTTTTGGTTGATACCGTTAGCTGAAAAGTGTAGAAACTACACCGCTTTTTCTATTGATGGTATTGTCTACCGGTTTAAGGTAGTGCCGTTTGGATTGCAGAGTGCTTGTGCTGCACTCGTCCGAGCTCTACATACCATTTTGAATCGCCACGAAGATTTCATAGTTCATTATATCGATTATTTATTAATTTTTTCACAAGATACTCAGAGTCATCTGAAACACATAGAAATAATTCTGGAAGAATTGGACACAGCGGGATTGAAATTAAACATTGAAAAATGTCAATTTTTTCAAAAAGAAGTCATTTATTTGGGTTTTCAATTGGACACCAAAACAGTAAGATTATCCGAAGACAGAGTCAAGCTCATAGATGAATACCCAAGACCAAGGAATTTGAAAACATTGAGAGGTTTTCTTGGCACGATTAATTATTTTAAAAAACTGATTCCCGATTTGAGCCAAAAGGAAATCCCTCTGATAAAGTTGCTTAAAAAAGGAATAAAATGGAATTGGAAAGAAGAACAGGAGGAAGCTTTCGAAACATTAAAACGAGAATTCGCAAAAGGAACGAAAATATACCACCCCATTTACAATTTACCTTTTATACTCCGAACTGATGCGTCCATACAAAAATTTGCAGGAGTTCTGTCTCAAATACAAAACGACCAAGAAGTGCCGATATGTTTTATATCGCGAGTGACTAAAACACATGAGAGAAAATATAGTGTTACAGAATTGGAGTTTGCCAGTGTACTATATTGCGTAAACAAATTGAGGTTTTACTTATTGGGAGCAAAATTCACAATCGAAACAGACCATGCAGCTTTAGTACATATCATGAAGAATAGATTAGTAAATAATAGAATACATAGAGGCATTCTATTATTACAGGAGTATGATTTTGAGTTCTGATATATAAAAGGAAAAGACAACATAATAGCCGACGCTCTAACACGGGATGAGGACACGGGAAAAAAGGAAACAATTACTCTACAGGTGGGACTAAATAGATTAATATAAGAAGAAGGGATATATTCGTTAAATGAGATAAGGACAAACCAAGAAGACCTAGAGGAAAGAGAGAAAAGAAGAGCGAAAGTAGAAAATGACATATATTTTAAGAGAATAGACGGAAAGGAACTATATTTAGTGACACAGACATTGGCCGAAAAGATAATAAAGAAATTACATGAGGACAATGGGCATATCGGTAGCAGAAAAGTTTGGCTCGTTTTTAGGGAAAATTACATCAGCCGACAGGATTACCGCATTGCAAAGGAAATTACCCAGAAGTGCGATGTATGTCAAAAATATAAGAGTCGGAATTTCAAAAACGAAAATGTTGCCAAAAATATTGAAGCCCGAAACAAACTAGACATTGTAGCAATAGATATGTTAAGCGATCTAATTATGACCACTAAAAGGAACAAACATATTCTGGTAATGGTGGATGTGTTTTCAAAACACGTAAAATTATATAGTTGCCGCACCACAAAGGGGGAGGAGATATTAAGAAAAATCGACAATTTTATAGCCATAGTAGGAACACCAAAAAAGATTCTACTGGACAATGCAACGTATTTCCGAAATGATCGTTTCAAGGGACAACTTCGAGAACGAGGAATAGAGAAAAATTTTGTCAGCATCAGGCATCCACAGAGTAATCCTTCGGAACGATTCATACAGGAAGTGACGAAATTTCTTCGCATTGCAACAGATGGTCAACATCGCCACTGGGACAGGAAAATGGCGGAAATAGAAAGGTATCTAAATACAATTCCGAGCACAGTAACAAAAGAGACCCCAGAATACATCATGAAGGGTGTATTGCCGATAAGGCCATGGGAAGACCAAGAGCCAAAAGAATATCAACAGGTGATTGAAACCGTACAGAGAAGATTACGGCGAAGCAACGAAAAATATATCCAAAGACAGGAACAAAATAGAAAAAGAAGACCAGTGACTTTCCAAAAGGGTGAAAAAGTACTCGTGAGGGCATTACGAGTATCAAATCTTCCTGGGGGCATTTGCGCAAAGTTGATGCCTGTTTTCGAAGGCCCGTACATCGTGAATAATGAAAATGGGATAAATAGTTATGAGTTGAGGCACAGGAACTCGGAAAAGATCCGAGGAATTTATAATATTCACGATGTATACAAATATCACGAATAAAAGACAGAATTACATGAAGTAGATAGTAAGTTAGGATATAAGACGTAGATTAAAGTAAGGAAATATACAGGGAGTTGGTTTTGCCTCGAGAAAATTTATTTAAAAATGCAGATAAATTTTATCGAATACAAGGCGGGGATTTGTTATATTTCTATTTGATATGAAAATTAAATTTTGATAATTATAAACAGAGTTCAATTTAATATAAAATATTTTCAATTTTCTCAACCACGGGCATATAAATTTAGAACAACCTGTATACAACAAATTGTTATATTTAATTTTAAGAAGTGATTAGAATAAGCGTACGAAACTCGGAACAATGTGCTTAGATAAACAAAGTGAATGACGCGTACCATTATCGTTCTTCTCGGAAGGTCGATCATTAGCCTATGCTAAATAAAACTCAGTGAAATAGATGATAGTTCATTATCGTTTTTCGCGGAAGGTTTCGATCATTAGCCTATGCTAAATAAGACTCATTTGAAAGAGAGAATAGGTCATTAAAATTTGTAAATAGTTAGAAAGTATTTTAGAATGGGAATTAAATATTTTCTTTTGAAATCCATTAAGCATATTTAGAAAGATTAAAAATTGGTTTTGAGGAATATTACGAATGAGAGTTGGTGGTGGAAGATTGATTTGTGAATCTGGAAGGGATATTTAGAAAGTAGGGGAATGGATGACAAAGTGAGATCAGAATGTTTTGAGCTGTCGAGAAGGGAAGTCGAGTGGTAGACGGTAGTGTTCGAGGAGTGAGATAGCCGGTGTAGTTCCGTGAGTGTGGAGTATCTATCGTGGAACGAGAAGTAGGCCAGGTCGAGAGTAAAAGAACCTCCTTGAGCCCAGAGTGTCCCGGTAGCTGATAGCAGTTTCGAAAAAGGTAGAACACAGCATCACGACAAAAGCAGGAACGAGAGCTATTCGAGCTAGTTTTTCAAAGGAGAACATCACTGGAAGCCAGGACGAGGTTTGATCGCAGCCAAGGATAGCAGGAAAGGGTTTTGTGTGAGGACATTTTCAGTTCACCAGGAAAAGGTCAGTCTCATTTGTTTGGACATGAATGTATGGGTTTTTCGTATTAAATTCCACATAAAAAAATTGAATAACATAATCAATAATATCAGAAAAGCTTCATCAAACTTAAATAGAGTTGTTCCTAATAACTCCTAATAGTTAAATGTTAATAAAAACTTTCAATTGAAAACCAAAAGGAAATAAGATTCCCATTTGTAAATGTTATGTTTAAGAATAATAAGAAATAGCAAATATTAAGCATTGATTGCCTTTTAAATAAAATAAAAAATATTTTGATTATAATTGTAACCCATATGTGTATTTTTTTTACTCTTTTCTTTTCTATCCCGATTAGGAACCATTAAGAAATATTTAGAAGCCACGGAAGTAAGTAATTAATTTATAATTCGCCCTGAGATTGAAAACATATTGATATGTGATCTGGTTAATTAATTGGATTAGTATTAATACATTGATTAAATTAAGTAACATATAAGAATATTATCTCATATCAATAATCAAGATCACATCAGTATATATAAAAAGAGACACTTGTTTAATATTACGTAGGTAACACAAATTGTGGATGACCACGTAGCATTGTTTATGAACATTGATTATTGAACTTTTCGATTTTCTCTGTGCATTCTTCTATCAAAATATCATATTGGTACAAAATAGAATTGTAATCCTATCTTTAAAAGCCTTGCCTTCAATGCACCTTTCTCCTTTCAAGGTATAAGTTTTCTTGGGTAATGTTCTAAACTCTAAAAAATATTCCCGTCTCATCTGCGTTAATAATGTGAGACGCGGAGAGTACCTACCTATTCTGTCATTAAAATGAGTAGTTTTTCCTTCCAGTTAAAAACTACTAATAAATCAACAGCAGCTGCTTCGCCATATACAGATTTGAAGGAAATATTGTGTCGTTTACAAAATTTCCCGAGCCATCCACAAGAAGCTTCCCTATCAACTCTTAGTTCCCTTGCAACTTCTAATACATTTTCTTGAATAATTTTACCAGAAACAAGAATATTTTGAGACCGCACTTCACAAAACCAATCGAAAACCATTATTTATAGGTCTAATGTCGTATCATCGGTTTTCAAAAATTTTTTTTTCGCTTCAAGGTTTCCGTTCTTAGAAAACTGATTGATTAAATCACTTTTATGTTTCAAAATTTCACTGGCTTGAGGTCTCCTAATTTCAAATTTTTTCAGCTAACTGCCTAACACTTGCTTCTCTCCATAATGAATCATATCGACTTTTTCTTTCAAACTTAAAAAAAATTAAAACTAGTCACAAAATTTATTATGAAATTTAATCCGAGAATAGCATTTTTAACAAAACACTCATAAAAATACAACGACGTCTATTGGATAATAATATGCTTAATAAGGATGGGAAAAACCTACCGGTTTAAACCTAAAACCGATTTTTTACTTCGCAATAACCGGTTTTACCGGTTGTTTTTTGTCCCGGTTAAAACCGGTTTTTTCTTTGTAAAGTAAAAACCGGTTATTAGGTTTTTACGGTGATTAGGATTAGGTTAGGTATTATTTTGGATCCCGATCATAATTATTATTCTCAAGAAATTATTCCAAACAAAACCATAATTCAAATTTAATTTTATAAATACAGAAGCAAATTGAAAATGCAAACTCACATTAGCCAGAAACAATTAAGTTTTATTATAATGTTTCGTTGAAAAGGTATTTGTAATCATAATATTTACATAAGAAGTGATCTGGTTGAAATAGACGCAAACATCATATATTTTTCACACTTAACTCTTGACATTGAAAGTGGGTGAATGACTTTTCTGATTACCAAAAATAATGTTCTGACTATGAATATCGAATTACCGATTACGAATACGAATCTGCAAGGATTTCCCTACGTTTTCAAAACGATACACCCATACAGGAAATATTAAATGAGTTAAAATGTACCTATTATACAAATATACAAACGTGTTAAAAGAAATACATGATAAATTTTTTTTGATGGTAGTAAAAATAAAAGATAAATTGCATTATCCAATTTATTTTTAAGTAAAATATTTATGTTGATATTATTTTTTTTTAAATCCCATTTGAAAAAGTCTGGGAATTTTTTGGACATCTTGGATTTTAAAGCACCCTATGTAACGCACAGCTAGCACAGCTGAATGTGGCTACATTTTTATGTTTGTGAATCACAGTGTTGCCATGCTGTTTTTTATATATTTCTTTCATAATTTCAATCAACGTTAAATATACCTACAAGAATAATAGAATAATAACATTTATTTCTCCGTCATTATACTAGGTATAATGACAAATGAGGTGTCAAATTAAAGCTCATAATCCAAGGATAGTACTAAAGGTAAGAAATTAGACCTAGGTTGTCTGTCCGTCTGTCTGTCTGTCCGCGAATATAACTCCTCCGTCACTATACCAGGTCGGACGGACAGGCGGACAGACAGCCTATGTCAAACTTCTCATCTTTAGTACCATCCTTGGATTATAAGCTTTCATTTGACACCTCATTTGTCATTCTACCTGGTACAGTGACGAAGGAATCATATACGAGGTCGGACAGACAGACGGACAAACAGCCTAGGTTAAATGTCTCACCTTTAGTACCATCCTTGGATAAGCTTTCATTTGACACCTCATTTGTCATTCTACCTGGTATAATGACGAAGGAGTTGAGTTTGCAAACAGACAGACAAGACGGACGGATGGGCAGACGGACGTGGACAATTCAATGTTTTCACATTTTTTCAAAATTGGTGAAAACAACAATATAATAAACTTTACTTAATTGGTGTTTCAAAACTACTTACTTTTAACACATTAGGTACACAATATTACAAGGTTTCTAGCAAGTTAAACGTCACAATGATTTAAAATAATCAAGTAAAAACCTATATATACATAACATATTAGAACATACCTAAAATACACAAAAATTATACATTTCACACACAAATATAATATCACAAAAAATTGTAACGTGATAGTATGAACAGATAGAGGATACGGCAATGGTGTTACATGTGAGGGTCGGCCCGGGTCGGATTCAATGCCAATATTCTAGGTCTGGATCCCGCGTATGAAAAAAAAGTTGATTAATAGCAAGCTGAAAATTTGTTAATAGCTTAAGGGTGTCTAGTCGGACAAACTTTGATATATGGGAACACTGGAACAGGGGCAGTTTTAATTGTGGAACATGTTAAAAATTTGGAACGGTCAGACCACGAAAACGGCACATTTATTTTGTACGACAGAACAGACTTAAACTCTCCGAACAGAGACTAAACTCTCATGCAAAAATCAGACTGCTATTTATCACCAAATGGGCGTTTTAATGAGTGGAACATGTAGAATATTTCAAATGACAGGAATTATGACAGGTGATAAATAGCAGTCTGATTTTTGCATGAGAGTTTAATCTCTGTTCGGAGAGTTTAAGTCTGTTCTGTCGGACAAAATAAATGTGCCGTTTTCGTGGTCTGGCCGTTCCAAATTTTTAACCTGTTCCACAATTAAAACTGCCCCTGTTCCAGTGTTCCCATATACCAAAGTTTTTCCGACTAGATACCCTTAAGCTATTAACAAATTTTCAGCTTGCTATTAATCAACTTTTTTTTCATACGCGGGATCCAGACCTATCTAAACAGATATCATAGAGACATATTAGGGTGCTTTAAAATCCAAGATGTCCAATTTTTTTATAAGTTGAAATGGTTGGGTTAAATTGTATACAGAGTGGGCCAAATAAAAGGAGCCACCCCGATATTTGGCAGTATTTATTAGATTTTAAGAAAATAAAAAAACAGGTCAATTTTTGATCTAAGGGGGACACATTTTTACGATACAAACATCTGTCATTTGTCAACTCCCTCCCTTCCACTTCCCCCACCCCTTATTTTTAAATAGGGAATAGGGGTCGTGTGCTAGCTCATTTGAAAGGTTATTTAATTCTCAATTCAGTAATATCAACATCGACTTAAAAATGTATACATGGTGTCCAAGAAAAATTATTTTGAATTAAATTAATTGACACAAAAAGAAGAATGTATGTAATTTATTTTACTCAGAACACATTCTACTGCTGACATAAAATAGAAAAAAATGTTTTTTGATAAATAGACACTGCTTTTTGCTTAATTTTAATGTTCAAGCTTCCACCCATCTGCCTCTTGGTAGGTTGAATATTGAATTTAAGCAACAAACAGTGTTTATTTATTAAATAAACATTGTTTTCTGTTTTTTATCAGCAGTAGAATGTATTCTGAGTAAAATAAATTACATGCATTCTTCTTTTTGTGTCAATTAATTTAATTTAAAATAATTTTTCTTGGACACCCTGTATAAATTTTTATGTCAATGTTAATATTACTGAATAGAGAATTCAATAACCTTTTAAATGAGCTAGCACACGACCCCTATTCCCTATTTAAAAATAAGAGGTGGGGGAAGTGGAAGGGAGGGAGTTGACAAATGACAGATGTTTGTACCGTAAAAATGTGTCCCCCTTAGATCAAAAATTGACCTGTTTTTTTATTTTCTTAAAATATAATAAATACTGCCAAATATCGGGGTGGCTCCTTGTATTTGGCCCACTCTGTATTATTGCAATATGTATCTTAATCTTACGCTATATTATATTTAATAATAATCAATAAATATATAATAATAATAAAAAAATATATAAAAATATAAATATATAAAAATATAATAATAATAATTAATAGAATAAAATGTTTTTATTAAAAATTTTGTTTTATTTATATTGATATTGATGTTCTTTCGATAGTACTAATTTTGATCAGATTGATATCGAGTATCGAGTCGAGTGGAGTATCGCAAACTAAAGTGCATTGTAAATGTAACATTGTAACCTATTGGATTAAAAAAACCGAAAACCGGTTTTTGGAAAAACCGGTTTATTTGGCCGGTTATAACCGCCAGGTTAAACCGTAAGCAAAAAAAAACGGTATAACCGAAAACCGGTGTTTTGTCCAAAACCGCCATCACTAATGCTTAATCAGACATTCCGGTTAAAATTCTTAAATCCTTGTTCCAGTCAAAACACAATTAACAATTTCCTGGTGTCGCTTTGTTTTCACCGACCAACAAAAACATTAAATTTTTATTACTTATGTAGTGTTTATTACGTGAACAGTATCAAATATCAGGTCGTGGACATCTGTATTGATTTGAAATAATAAATGTATTATATACATACTGTTATGATCTGCTTTCTATTACTTTGATATTAATTATTATTTATTTGATTAATTATTTAAATTATTTAATCAATTATCCAATTGTCGCAAATCATACAAAAAATTAAGAAAAAATCAGGGTGCCTTTTTAAAATATAAAAAAAATGTCTAAATTATCTTTTGTTATACTTATTTTCTCTCGTGGTTTCAGTATCTCTTAGTTGATCCTTATCGGAATAAAAATAGGGAAAAGGAAGTAAATATAAATAACATAAATAAACACATACAAATACCTTTATTATCAAAAGTAATGCTCTGTAAATTTATCAATAATTCTGTGGGCATAATTGTCCAAATGAAACCTTTATCATATAAATTAATCTAATTCAAAAAAATATTTATCGCTTTGTTCTTGATACCATTAATAAAACAAGCTAAACAAACACATTTGGTATTCGCAAAATTACTTATACTTCCTATTAAATTTTTGAAATATTGGAATCTTAAATTCATATGTTTTACGAAAAAAATTTAAATTCTGATTATAAAAAATATCTATCACATAGGTTATTGACTGACCTTTTTGATTCACACACAATGATGTCTCTTCTTGACCTAAACAGCTCCTCCTTGTTGATTATGTTAGGCTACCAATCAAAGCCCTCTCCGTTCTCAGCAAACAATCCAGCAGGATACCACCAACTATTTCTCCAAAACACAAGCCAGGCCTCTTTGTGCCAGTACTCGTTCAATAACTTCAAAACTCTCTCCTCTTTTTCTCTCAACAATAATCTCCTGAGACCCAAGTATCTTTTTTTTACTTGGTGTCACAAATAATTTTAATAACGATAATTCTTGTAACTTACTCTCTTGGACTTTACAGAATCAAAGAGGTATTTGTTCTCGATTTGATTTGTCTCTCGTTCCACTTTTCCGCTACTCTCACTATCAACCACAACCACTAGTACTTGCTTCTGACCTACTCACGAAAACTTTTGACTGCTCCTCTCGGCTGCCGGTAACACATGATCTTTTCTTTTCCAAACTGTCTCAACATTCAAACAAAACTTTCCCATTCCAAATTTCCATGCCAATCAGAAACATTTCTCTCTCCCCATTATTTTTTTCATTCGAAAACCCCCTCATACTTTCAAAATTATTCCTACCATCATACTAATTACTTTCGGGAAATTCTACAAAATTTACTCGGGGTTAAACAAAAAGTTTAAAATTCCAAACTTTCTTTACCTTAATTTTCTAAGAACTAATTACCTAGGGCTTCTATCTTTCCAGTAATAAACAATCGGTTTAAAATACTAATCCTAAATAACTTTCACTTCACTTTTATTTACAAAAATGTTTTTAATATTCTTCATGGAAAAATTCATTAAGGAGAAACTACTTTGCGTTGAAAACTAACTTCTAATAAATATTTACAAATCAATATACAGGGTGTATCAAATTTATGTGCCCGCGTTATATTAAAAACATTAAAATTTTTATTATATTTTTGATTGCTAAATTGAAACACAATAATACATAGAAGTTTTATATTGTAAAATATTTGGAAAAAATGTTAATTTTTTTCATTTACTGTCCGCATTTACACATCATTTAGTGTCCGCGTCCGTTGTTGAGAGTGTCCGTCGAAGGGAGTTAAAGGGTACAGGTTCATATATGGCCGAATAAGTTTTGTTTTAAAAATCGTCCGTATAGAAGAGTTGTCTGGCGAAGAGAGGTGTCCGTTAAGAGAGAGTTTACTGTAATCGTAATTTAAATCTCGTGCGCTAACAATTAGAATAAGAAAAGAAAATTGCGGTATCTGTATCATGTCGGGAAAGAACCCTGGCAGAGAAAGCAAAGGCCGATGAGGTATATCCTGGCTAAACAAAATTGGGACAATGGAACAATAATTATTGTAACTCTGTTGAGCTGTCTATAGGCAGTAGTATCAAATGTCAAAGTAGTCGCGATGACGGCCAAACTTCTTAAGGGAGACGGTACTTAAAACTAAAGAATAAGAAGGATCGTATCAAAGTATCTGCTATATATTGGGAAGGGAGCATATAATAATATTATAATTTCACATTCTTTGGGTAAACAAAACAAATATTATGCATTATTTGGAAGTGCCTGTACCAAAATGTTTAGAATAGTATGTTGTCCCATTGTATGAGATAATAATAATATATTATTGTTTTCACTCGCTTTTGTCTGGCTTTCCTCGCTTTTGTATCGGATAGAAGACATAATATAAAAGGTCTTTATTATTGTATTTTCACATTTCGGAGCAATATAATGCTTATAATGTATCACACATTAATCAGAAGAAGACAACATTACATTAAAAAAACAGCAACAGAAAATTGAGAATAGCTAATATCAGATTTTTGTAAATGTATAGGGTGAAGCAGATAAAGTTCAAATTAGAAATATCTCGAGAACTAAAGGTAACTGAATCGTGAAAATTGTAATTAAGGGGTTTTGAAAAGTGGACTGTTTAATGAAGATATTTTCATCTATTTTCTACCTTCGGTTATACCGGAAGTTGCTTATAATTTCGTTTTTTTAAAGAGAATGTCCTGTATATTTTCATATTTTTGAATTCTACTCGATGTCTTCTTTCTTAAAATGTGAGGTTTTGTAATATTATAGAGGGTGGTTTAAATGATAATTACGTTGTTTTATTACTTTCGTAGCAACACTTACACCATGTAGAATTGTACTAATTTGACATTAAAAAAATGTATTGATGCTTAAATGATTTTTAATATATGGGTAAATTATTTATCGCACAACTTATGTCTAGAAGATACTATTCATCTTTACTCAAAAGATTGCGATTAACTAGTCCTCCTAGTGGTTAGGAACGAAATGGTTTCATAAGATCTGCCGTAGCATCCAGAGCTTCGATGCTAAAGTTTGGCAGCAAGCGCAGCTACAATGTGGTTTCTTTTTTGTTTTAATTAAACATGTTATTAAATTATAGGTTGTTTTATTTATATCCCTTATAACTCTGAACCCACTATAATTATTCTATTCCAATTAAATGGGGTGTAAAGTAAAAGAACAAAAAATGGATTGTGCTATTAACACCCAACAAAACATACTAAACTACACCTTCTTTTAAGGTGCTGATATGTGAATTTTAACAATTTTTGAGTATTTTGCGCTACCGCAAATTAAAAGATGCCTATTGTCTGTTTCAAATCAATTTCCTACTTTTTAAACTCTTAATAATAGTGCAGGAACCGAATCTTTTCACTTCGCAATTTTTACAGAATGGATAGATTTGCTTGAAAATTGGAGAATAAATAGTGGACAGTCCAAGGATTAAAATCTATGTGATGCCGAAAGGCGCTTTTACCATGGGGGTGGTTGCCACCCCATCTCGCGGGTGGAAACTTTGTATTATATTTTGTAAAACATTTTTTTGATAAAATTAATAGTTTTCGATTTATTCGCTATCAAAAATGTTAATTTTATATCGAAAAAATCAATGTTTTTCGATATACTCATTTACGATTCAATCAATTTTTGCCGTTGAAAAATTTTTTTCAAACGAAGTTCTTGGGAATTAGATAACCTACAATTTCAGTTTTAAACATTTTTTCGTATCTCCGATATTAATCTTTCTATTCTGAAGAAAATGGCATTTTTTACTAAACTACAAAAATTCATTATTCTCTTTTGACTCCAGTTTTTTAAAAACTAATCATTTTAAGTCAATAGAACTTCATGAATCTATTAATAATACAAAAATAAAGAAGAATGAATAAGGCCAATGACTAAAAACAGTGCTAACTTACAATATTATGCTACCAATTGGATTTCTCCTTTTTGTTTTTCAAAAAAAAAATGATTTTCTAATCCCAACGTTTCTATTTTTTATCTTAGAAAGTTTGGTAAAAAATAATTTTATAGGTTTTTATAATATCTACAAGGTTATTAATATTAAATCCTTTTAACCCTTATCCGGGCAAGGAAGGTACAACAGGCCCGAGACGCCAACTCTTTTATCATAAACTGATAAAAAATTTTTATTGAATTTTATGCATCACTGAATTTATTTAGAAGTATGTTTCCTTCAACATAGTCTTGAGCTATTTAAAATATTCGTTATCATTTTTGAAATTATTGCGTCGAAAGAATTTTGTCACGTAAAGGGGCAAAACGGGCCCGTCGGACCCTAGTTGTATTTATACCTAAAGTCTAAGTCTTTGTTACAGAAGTTAAACTGGCAGTCAGGTATTGTTTTTTTGGATTATCTAAACGACTTTTATGATTCCGGAAATCCAATAATAAAGTCTAAACATGTAAAAACAATGTAAAAATCTCTTTAGTGTGAACATCAAAGAGATGCTTACAGTATGTGTTATATCTATTCTGAATGAATTTTAAAAACTGATAATCATTGTTGGAATGAAATTATATTGTTAGGTAGATACCTATACATATTTTGAAATTAATATTGCATCTGCTATCAGTCGCTTGATATCGATGTTATTGTGGACAACTAAGCTCCTAAAATTATATTGAATTACAGTGAAAGTAGATAGTGCTACTAAAATGTCCCGAAAACAATTATCAACTGCAGAACTTCAAGATATTGCTAATAATTTATGGGATTCCCATGATAAAGAATCTCCTGAAGTAGGTGGCATTGAAAGTGACTCTGAAATTGAAGATCATTTTTCGGAAGCAAGTGAAGAGGATGATCAGCAAGTAGTATTGAGTGATAATGAAGAAGAATGTGTAGCTACAAATTCCCAGATTTCAGAGTGTGTCATTTTTAAAACTAAGGATGGAATTAACTGGAAGGGTTAACCTCAACCCACAGGACGTATGGACAAAGTAATGTTAGTCCCTGGTCAAAGTGTAGATGATCCTGTTGATTCCTTTTGTTTGTTTGTGGACGAAAAAATTGTGAAGGAAATAGTGAAGTGTACAAATAAAGAAACCTAAGAAATCCTGGGGATAGAGAACTGGACATATTGCGACTCTACAGAGCTATATGCCTCTATTGGTCTACTACTAACTGCAGGACACTTGAGTGCCAACATTTTATGTAGATATACTTTGGAGTAAGTTTTATGAACCTATAGTCTGGGCTGATTATCGGAGAATAGGCCATTTTTGGGAAAAGTTATTTACCAGCAATTTTATTGCTGGAATCGAATCTTATGATTGTATATATTAATAATATAGGTATGCAAAGTCCGCAGATAGTGTGCTACTTTTTTTATAAACAAAATGGCGCCCGAAAATCGTGTTTTTTCCAATTTTTGCTCTATAACTCCAAAGATTTTAACTTTACACCAAAAATACTAATATAAAAATTCACCGCAATTAAATTCTGCATAGAGACGTGTTTTTTCCGATTTACTTCGATGAAAAATTTCCCCGGAAAAAGCGGGTTTTTCCAACAAAATCTTTAATTTTCAACTAAACTTTTAGATAAGTAATTGTTAATCAATACTTAAATAACTTGGAAATGTAAAATCCCTTTTCGCATAAATTATAATTCGAGAAGCCGATGGAAATTTAGCGAATAGTTTAGCAACAATTGAATTCTTAATTAAAAGTTTTCGTTCACTATAATAACGACAATAATTATGATGCATAAGAATAACTATGATATTTTCATAAAAAGACACTATACCTATATAATCTACTTTACAGAATTGAAATTGGACTATTTAAGCGGCCTCAGGAATATTTTAAAATTAGAAAGAATTTTTTGGCTTATAAACAAATAGAATATCTCGGAAAATGATAAACTAAATTAAATTATAAAAACGGTATTCGAAAAACAGCGGCAGGACGCTTCTTTTAAAAGAAAAATCATTTAATTATGATGAGTAGTTCCTGAAATACAACCGGTCAAAGTGGACCGGAATTTACGGCAAAGATATAAATAATAGGATCATAATTTTCAGACCATCACCTTTTTATTTTTATCGTCTTTCTTCACACCAATTTTCATATCCTTAAAATACTCATAACATATATTATTATAATAAAAACTATCGATAATACATGTGAAAATTGCCAAAAATAGCAAAAGTCCAATCAAAAATTAGGTTGGAGAAAATGTAACGCTCAAAGTTCAAACTCGGTATACGTTAAAAAAATGCATTTTCTCGGCTTCTCATGGAGCAATTTCCTTCATTCTTTTTTTATTCCCAAGTAATTCGAGTAGAGCCATCGAACTAACGCATTATTAAATGTCAAACTTGGTTTTGTTTTGTTATAATAAATTAATTTATTTATTATAACACAAAATTTTAATTTGTTTAAATAAAAATTGTTTAAATAATTATACAGCTTTCAAATGAGAATATTTATGTTTTTAACTTTAAAAGGTACACTTGTGGTAAGTTTATCTAAAAAAAAACCTACAACTGGAAAAAATATGTAGTTTTCTGTTCTTATAAACAAATTAATCTATTATAACAAAACAAAAGCAAGTTTGACATTTAATAGTCCGTTAGTTCGATGGCTCTACTCGAGTTATTAGGAAACAAAAAAATAATGAAGGAAATTGCTCCATGGGAAGCCGAGAAAATGCATTTTTTTAACGTATACCCATTTTGAACTTTGAGGGTTACATTTTCTCCAACCTCATTTTTGATTGGAATTTTGCTATTTTTGGCAATTTTAGTTTATTAGTTTAGAGATATTCTGTTTGTTTATAAGCTAAAAAATTGTTATAATTTTAAAATATTCCTGAGGCCGCTTAAATAGTCCAATTTCAATTCTGTAAAGTACATTAGATGGGTATAGTGTCTTTTTATGAAAAAATCATTGTTATTCCTATGCATCATAATTATTGTCGTTATTATAGCGACCGTAAATTTTTAATTAACAATTCAATTGTTGCTAAACTGTTTATTCAATTTCCATGGGCTTCTGGAATTATAATCTATACGAAAAGTGCTTTTACACTACCAAGTTATTTAAATATTCATTAACAATTACTTATCTAAAATTTTAGTTGAAAATTAAAGATTTTGTTGGAAAAACCCGCTTTTTCCGGGGAAAGTTTTCGTCGAACTGAATCGGGAAAAACACGTCTCTGTGCAGAATTTAATTTCGGTCAATTTTTATTTGTGTGTTTTTGGTGTAAAGTTAAAATCTTTGGAGTTATAGAGCAAAAATTGAAAAAAACAAGATTTTCGTGCGCCATTTTGTTTATAAAAAAAGTAGCACATTATCTGCGGACTTTGCATACATATATTATTAATACATACAATAATAAGATTCGATTCCAGCAATAAAATTGCTGGTAAATAACTTTTCCTTGTATTTTGCTAATTAGCCCAGAGTACTACTATATTTAAAGCTAACATGGGGTTAAAACGATTCAAAAATTTGCTAAGATTTGTTCGATTTGAGGATAAGGACACGAGGTCTGAACGAAGAAGCGACAAATTAGCAGCAATACGCGATGTGTGGAATCAAGTCAACCAAAACTTTCAGAAATACTATTTAAAAGGAAAACATATAACGGTAGATGAGCAACTTGTTCCGTATCGAGGTAGTCTTTATTTGGCTCCAAATGTTTTTTACTTGTGAATAAATATTTTTTCTGCAAAAGTTTTCTTGCATTTTATTATTCTGTGCAAATCCTTCAGATAGATCGCACCCTCGAGATAGACCGCATACTATAGTAGCACCTTTTTTAACCTAGATAATTTAAATTTAACTTTAATAAAAAGTCAAAAAAGAATATAAGAAATATATGGGTAAATATGAATAGTACATTCAAGAGCAGTAGTGGGCCCAGCGGGCCCGAGTTGCCCGGTTACGTAAGTAAAATGTGTTGCCCGGATAAGGGTTAAAGTCCTCCGTTGCAAAAATAGGTGGCTTTGAAAGGGTTGGAAAAGGTGGGTTTTGCATGTTATGAAAAGTTTTAATTGTAAATAGCTCACTTAATTTTTGCCGCAGAAAAATTTTTGCAAACCAGTTTCTTGGAAATTAAATAATCTACAATTTCGTATTAAAACATTTTTTTGTATCTCTGATTTTAATCTTTCTATTCTGAAGAAAAAGGCATTTTTTATCAAACTACAAAAATTCGTAATTCACTTTTAACTCCATCTTTTTAAAAACTAATCCATATAAGCCGGTTAAACTTCTAAAACCTATTATTAATACATAAAATAAAGAAGACCAAATAAGGTCAATTATTAATTTTAATTAGAGCGGTGATTAGGGGGTTGTTTTGAATCACTTTTTTGCTGAACAAAATAGGGACTGACATTCTTTTTATTATAAGTCACTTAATTTTTGATATAGGCTGTGAGCTCGTACGTAGAGGGGATATTTACAAATTCGCGAACGCCAGTAGTGACAAGTTTGTAAACGTTTACCGGAAATTTGACATAAATGTCAAAGTGATTAATTTAAAATTAAAATTAAAAACATTAATTATAAACAATATTAGTTGGTCAAAGCTGTGGTATATATTTTTACCTTAAATATACTTACGTTTTAAATACTGAATTTAAGTTTTTTTAATGTTCCGTAATATCTAGTTATTATAATCTTAGCGCCATCTACACGATTATTGTCAAAGTATCCGAAGTAAGAAATTGATATTTTATTAATAGAACGTCAAAATGATTAGAAAAATCTTAAAAAAATCGATTACAATTTAATTACTTTTTAATTACTTCTTTGCGTTGTAAATATTAAGCGATAACAATTAAATAATAAATTTAAAAATTACCGGTAAAAGTTGAATTAGTAACCGCTAGGAGCGACACCAGTGAAGCTCAGAGCGTATAGAGACTTTTTTTTGTTTCTGTAGATAGACATTTTTAAATACTTTAAATCAGTTTGAACAAGTTGTGCTCGAAAAATGCATAGTTTTCACGTCTTTCGACTTTGAAACTAGAATATTTAGCATTTGACGAAGAAGAGCTAACATATAATAAAGTATAGCTCGATTTCTTCTGGCCTTAAAGAAAATTTGAAAAACGAATTTGTTTAGTTTTTCAAAAGGTACATTTTTGTTAAGCAAAGTTGTTTTGATAAAACGAAAACTTTTTGAGTTATTAGCAGAACACTGATTAAAAACATTGATTTTTTCTATACAAAACTAAGGGCCGGTATTTCCAACTTCACTTAAGCCAAAGCTTACTTTAAGCCTTTGCTTAAGCTTAGATGCCTGTATTTCCACTTCAATTTGAGGCTTAAGCCTAGGCTTAAACCAAATAATTTTAAGCTCGCGCGGGAATTGGTTTAAGCCTTTGCTTAAAATTTGTTTTCTGTTTTTTGAGGTTATTTCTATAGATTATTAACTAGAGAGTTATTTTGAAAACCAACTTTTGAGTAATAACGTTATTATTAAATTATAATCTATTAATCTATTAATGTATTAATGTATTAATCGTAATAACGATTATTAAAATTATTACTACTTTTGGAAGGTGTAGGCACATGAAAATTATTTATTTCTACAATGCTTGGTAGGTACTTATTTTACAAAAATAAACTTACGTTAGAATTTGACATTTTAAGGAATATATTCAGTAAAAAAAGACGGATCTATTGCTTATGCAAAATAACAATAAAAATATAACCAGAGAAAATATAGACAATAAACTAACAACACATGTACCATGTACACAAAATTAAGTGAAGTAATTGACATTGATACAGACGACAATATAAAATTAAACGTCAACAGTAGTGGTTTTTACCTCAGAACAGTTAGTTCTGGCATTTTGACGTATTCAGAGGTACCAAACCAATTAACTTTACAGTTGAGCATCAGTTTAGTTAAGGAAATGATGGAAATACGGCACCAGGCTTAAGCTTCTCCTTAACTTTTGACACAGGCTTAGCTAAGCAAAAGCTTAAGTAGCTATTGAAATACCGGCCCTGAGGGCCGGTATTTCCAACCTCACTTAAGCCAAAGCTTACTTTAAGCCTTTGCTTAAGCTTAGATGCCTGTATTTCCACTTCAATTTGAGGCTAAAGCCTAGGCTTAAACCAAATAATTTTAAGCTCGCGCGGGAGTTGGTTTAAGCCTTTGCTTAAAATTTGTTTTCTCTTTTTTGAGGTTATTTCTATAGATTATTAATTATAGAGTTGTTGTGAAAACCAACTTTTAAGTAATAACGTTATTATTGGATTATTAAATAATAATCTATTAATTTATTAATCGTAATAACGATTATTAAAATTCTTACTATTTTGGAAGGTGTAGGCACATGAAAATTGTTTATTTCTACAATGCTTGGTAGGTACATATATTTATTTTACAAAAATAAACTTACATTCCAATTTGACATTTTAAGGAATATATCCAATAAACAAAATTACAAAGACTATTGCTTATGCAAAATAACAATAAAAATATAACCAGAGAAAATAGAGACAATAAACTAAAAACACATGTACCATGTACAAAATTAAGTGAAGTAAAAATAACATTGATACAGATGACAAGATAAAATTAAATGTCAACAGTAGTGGTTTTTACCTCAGAACAGTTAGCTCTGGCACTTTGACGTATTCAGAGGTACCAAACCAATTAACTTTACAGCTGAGCATCAGTTTAGTTAAGAGAATGATGGAAATACGGCACCTAGCTTAAGCTTCTCCTTAACTTTTGACACAGGCTTAGCTAAGCAAAAGCTTAAGTACCTATTGAAATACCGACCCTATCACTTTCGACAGCGAATAAATCGAAAACTATTAATTTTATCAAAAAAATGTATAGAACATTTTTTGCTGAGAATGAATGTTTTCAGCAACTTTTGTAGTCAAAATATAATAAAAAATTTCCATCCCCGAGTTGGGGTAGCAACTTTCCCCATGGTAAAAGCGCCTTTCAGTATCATATAGATTTTGATCCTTGGACTATCCACTATTCTCAAATTTTCAAGCAAATCGATTCGTTCTGTAAAAATTGCGAGGTTTCGTCCTATTTTAAGCTTCATTACTTGGACTATAAACAGTTTTCACTATAGCACGTTCAAATATTATTGGCTAATAAATATTGGCTTCAAAGATTGTAAAAATAATTACGCCAGTCAATGGGAGCAAGAATAGGATATTACCTCCAAATTCTATCCTACTGCATGGATTTTAATAAAATTTTGGGAATATCCTCTACTTATCTTCTAAATCAAAGTCTACTCTATGCCGATGTGAGCTTTTATCTTGGTAGTAGTTCCCACCCCTTGTCGGAGGTGGAAAACTTTTTGTTTAAAATTTCCACGGAAGTGGCTGGGGAGCTTAATTTTAAGCAAAAACTGTTCTATAAATTTTTATGAGAACTCGATACTATTTGAGTTATTCGTGGTTGAAAATTGGCCATTTTCATTAAAACATTACACTTTTTCTAACGATTTTTTGCGAATACCTTAAAAACTATGCATCTAACTAAAACGCTGGACGGAAGGGCCGCCCGAGAACTTTATCGTACCGATCTATTATCGTTATCGTACTAGATACTGGCATTCTATAAAAATAACAAAGTTACTCGTTATTTTGATATTTTAGAAACACCTTGTATACTTGAAAATATTTTATGGTTCTACGCATCATTAATTCCCGCATTTGAGAAAACGTTCGGGGACACACTATAGATTATTGCATAAATCAATAGAATATTAGTCATACTTTCATTTCAAATTAGTCCATTTTTCTGGGAAATTAATAGTTTACAATATTTGCATTTTACTACACGGATTGTAATGAAATTTTGGGAGTAGCCCAAAGCCCAATCTCCTAATTCAAAGTCTATCCTATATACTATGGCGCTTTTATCATGGGGGCGGTTCTCACCACTTCTCGGGGATAGAACATTTTTATTTTCGAATTGCATGGAGCAAAAGGAAGAATTTTAAGAAAATTTAAAAATGCGCTCTATAATTTGATCTTATTTTTTTCACCCGTCCAACTTTTTGAAAGTAGAAATAACACTATATTAAGAGGTATTGCAAAAGAAAAACAATGCATTTAAATTCTGGTGAATGAGGGGTTAAATGTATGTACTTCTCATTTTTCCTTAAAGTACATTAGTCATATATTTTTTTGCACCATATCTCGCTTAGTTTGAATGTAACCGACATTTAACGGTGCTCGTTTTAAAGGCCTTTTCAAACACTACAAAAGCATGAGCACTTGAGCATGCACCAAAAACAAACTCTTTTTACCTACCATATCTCTTTTTGTATTATAAATAGAAAATTCACGAAGGAACGAATCTCTTTGTTATTTATAATTAAAAAAAAATTTATACAGTGTTTTTAGTTTGATGCATAGTTTTTAAGGTATTCACAAAAAACCGTCCGAAAACGTGTGATTTTTAAATGAAAATGGCCAATTTTCAACTACGCATAACTCAAAAAGTATTGAGTTCTCAAAAAAAAGTATAGATCAGTTTTTGCTTAAAAATAGGTTCTCTAGCCACTTCCATGCTTATTTTGACCAATAAATTTCCCACCCCCTTGAAGGGGTGGGAATTGCCCCAACATAAAAGCGCCATAGTATATAGGGTAGATTTTGTTTCTTGAGCTATTCCCTACTTACTGTGAAAATATCAAGTACATCGATGTAGTAGGATGGAATTCGGAGCCAAATACCCTCACTGACTGCCCTATAATAATGCTCTGCTATGATCGCGTGAGAGGGGACACACACAAGATTCTAGCAAAATTTCAATTTTCTGTACCTTTTCGAGTTTTTGAGCTACAGCAACGAGTTTTATGTCATTGGAAAGATAATTTTACATTCTTTCAAATGTGTAAAAATATACAGGGCGTATATAAAAAATTAAGATTTTTTTTTCATTTCCGGTTAAACCGGAAGCCATATTGTGGGTAAAATTTATTGCGCTAATAGATAACAAAGTACTGTATATGTCTGCCAAATTTCAAAATTTAGTTTCTATTACAGAGGTAGTTACGGGAACTCGAATATTTTTTTTATAAAAAATTCATAACTCCCCTCCTATGAGGAATTAAGACATCTGGCCAATGTTATTCAATTTAACGATAGGATATCAAAAACATATCAAAAAATAAACAAATTCCTTGGAGTCATTTTTGAGAAAATTTAGTTCAAATTTATGTCAAATTTTGACCCCTTAAATATAGGCAACCCATAACTTTTTATGAAAAACGATAATATTCTTGTTATAGCCCCATCTTTAGGCTATATAAATGTTTTTTCAAATTAAATTTATCTTAAACAAGTTTTTAGATTGGTAGGGAAATGTATCGGGTGGGCAGTCGGCCATGGTGGCCGCCATTTTGGATTTGGAAATGTCAAATTCCGTATTTCTATTCACCTATCGATGAGCTAACTTTAAGCTAAATTTCATTCGTTTCGGTCAAAATTTGCAAAATTGGGCCTCAAATAACCCCCCTCTTTCGGCCCCCCTTTGAGAGGTTTTTTTCAAAAGCTTAGTTTCTCGACAAAATTCTCTTAAACTTACTCATACCGAATTTCATCGAAATCGGTCCAGTAGTTTTTGCTGGGCGGTGGCGACGTACGTACGTACATACGTACATACTTCCGACATGTTTTTTTATTTGCTCTTTTGACTCAGGAGGACTCAAAACGTCGAAAAAAAGTGAAATCTGAAAAAAATTTTTTTGCACGATCCTATAACTTTATCTATTATACTCATACTGCGTATGTAGTACGATAAAGTAAAAAAACTATATAAAACATTTTTGTAGCTTATAAAAAACAAAGTGACTTGTTCCTTCGCAAATCTTCTATTTGTTATACAAAAAGAGATACAGTCGGGAAAATTAAAGAATATCCATGAACAAACATATAAAACACGCTGTATTTTCCTGTCACTGTGTCACAAAGAAAGTTGCCCAGTGCAAGTACATGTAACAATAATTATTACATGTAGGTACTTGCGCTGGCCAATTTTTTGTGTGACACGGTGACAGGAAAATACAGTGTGTTTTATACGTTCGTTCATGGGTATTCTTTCATTTTTCCTACTGTATGGTAGGTGAAAAGAGTTTGTTTTTTTGGTGCATGCTCAAATTGATGTATTTAACATGAAATAACAGAGAAACGGTCAATTTTAGGTGTATAATGCTACCAATACTTTTTGTAGTGCTTGAAAAGCACTCATGTACAAAATATCGTCACATCGGCCCGAACGGAAAGCTCGATGCGTAGATTAAAAATATATTTTAATAACGAAATTAACGAGTAATTTAGGCTAATTATCTTATCTTTTGTATGTTTTGATTTTAAACAAAAATGTCTTAAACAGCGAACTCTTTTCTTCGACTGATTTAGATACCTGGAGCAACAACGCGACGACCTCGTTACAGTTGTTTGATTATTAATCCGCTTAAGCCACTAGTGAAGCTTGGTTGTATATTAGGTATACGTTACACATCCGTGTATTAGTTCTGTTTTCATGGCGTAACTCTCACAAACAATAATTATATTTTGAATCCAACGGCACGACTTACACCTATTTTATAGAAATCTACTAACACAATTTGAAAACAAGTTGTAAGTGTATTTCCCTGTACTATTGCGTACTATTAATTCTATTTGATTTCAGCCACGTTACCTACTCACGTCTTTAGCAAGTAATGACTTCGCAATGGGATTATTTGTCACGCCGTTCGCCATTGTCCCATCCCTAAGACACTGCTGGCCCTACGGCGAGCTGGTCTGTCAAATCCAGGTGAGTAATGGTTTTTCTTTTATAATTCGGAACGCCGTATAAAAACAAGCTAATTAGGTCACAATAAAAAGTTAATTAGAATATAGTAGCTGGATAAGAATTTGTAATTATTTTTAGGTTATTTGAATAGCAACCTGCGCTTTATACAGTGTATAATAATGCTGGTAAGAGGAGTTGAAATTTCAAAAGAAGTTTTATAAAATGTTCGTTTTTTAATAGAGGTTATATATGAAGCTTCAAACACAATGCTTCATAATTTTAAAGAGATTTTCATGAGCTTAAAGTTTTTTTAAGCATTTAAAAAAATCATAGATTACGTCATCACGTCCAGATAGATGACGTCGATTTAAAACTAAAAATCGACCTGTTTCGGGATAGAAAATTGCTCATTAACGAAACAATGAATTTATTCAGTTTGGCTGTAACACACTGTATTTTTTTTTATTAACTCCTTTGAGAGATCTGCAATCTGCCTATTAGGCAATAAGCGTTTTTCTGACAATGAAGCTGATGACATGTAGAGTATTATTCCAATGAATAATCTCTTTTAAATATTAAAAGAGGTTATTCATTAATCTCTTTTTTTGTATTATATGGTATACAGCCAACTACAGGAAAACTTTTTCCTTGTGGATCTTTTAAATATATCTAAACCTAAGCTAAACATTTTTGGTATGATTTTAAAATAATTGGAAAAAATCCTTTGTAAAAGGTATAAAATTTTATTAAAATCCCTTTAGAGGGATACATCATAACAAAACGTTTTCGATTTTTTATAAAAAATCATCATCAGTGTTAGATCTAAAAATAAGTATTAACCGATTTAATGAATGTAAAGGTGGTTATACTTATAAACTGGATACCAGCTGAGCCGCCAAAGAAAAATATCCAGGTGAAAACCCTTTAAATATAACATAGATGCGTTAAAAATGCATACTTTAATAAAATACCTTATGATGGTCACATGGCAACTAGGATAATGCCCTAAGGTAATGTATTGAAATTTCCCAACACGTGGGATCCAAATAGAGTTGTTTACATTCCAATGACTTAATGGCAACTAAATGTGAAATGAGTGATGTTTCTAAAAGGTGTCAAAAGACAAATCGACAACGTGACGTAGAAGTTACCCTGTATTACCACAGCCAACTAATTGTAATAAAAGATTTTTTTTTTCACAGTAATAACAAACATCAACAAAGTTGTGGGTATAATTACGTTTAAGTACCTTGATTATATGAGATGAAGGTAGAGAATAAAATGATTTTTATAATGCAAATAGAGAATTAGCCAGAATTTATGCAGCCATCTATACATGATTCAAATGAAAATGAATTAATTAGAAAGTTTTAAATTAACTAATTTAAAAACATTTTCTTTTCCTTGTGGATTTTACAATAATTTGTCCTAAAAAAACTAAACTAAAATCTGTGCGATATACATATATAGATCAGATGGCAGTAGACGTTTTAGCCTACGGATTTCATTGTCATCGCGCACGTTTAGTTGGGCCGCTAACTGATTCGGGTGCACTGACACTTTTTTACTATAGTTGACACTAAAACGATGTATGGCATCTTTGATGGATTCTAAAGAGATATCATGCTGAATGATTTCGTTACTGACGTAGTAGGGAGCATCGAAAATAGTGCGTAGTACTTTATTTACCTAACAGAAAGGCACTTCCAAATAAAACATGGAAGTGAATATTATACAGAGCTGCATCCAATAAATTCAGGAGTTCCACAATGTAGCGTACTTGGACCGATTCTGTACTTATTGTATACTGCAGACGTGCCATCAACACGACTTACCACTGTTGCGACATTTGCCGATGATACAGCCATTTTGGCGTCCCACACTGACCCAACATCAGCCTCTAGGAACCTGCAAATTAGTCTAAGCAAGGTCCAAAACTGGCTAAAAAAAGGCTTATTAAAGCAAATGGATTGAAATCAACACATGTGACGTTTACTCTCCGCAGAGTAACGTGCCCACCTGTTCAATTTATTGATTGTCAACTTCCACAATCTGATAGCGCCAAATACCTCGGAATGCACCTGGATCGACGACTGACTTGGACAAAACACATATTCACTAAGCGCAAGCAACTTGGCCTCAAATTAAGAAAAATGTATTGGCTCATCGGTCGCAGATCAAAACTCTCCATTGATAATAAAATATTATTATACAAAAGAATCTTAAAACCTGTGTGGACCTATGGCATCCAGCTGTGGGGAACTGCTAGCAACTCCAACATATCCATCTTGCCGAGTTTCCAAAATAAAGTACACACTGTATAATATGATAAAGTTTTTACTTCGCTATATTTTTTTTAAATGAAATTTTTTGTCTTTTTTTTGTCGCAAAAACAAAAGATAAGAGAATGTTAATTTTTGTATATTTGTTAACTTATTTTTTTGGAATTTTTATTCATTTTAGATTGTCTTTGTTTTACCCAAAAAATTTAAAGTGCTACAAGTTCGCAGTTTTTGGCAATTTCGTAATATGAGTGACTTCAAAAAGGGACGCATATTAGGCATAAAAGAGTCTGGTTTTGGTTTACGGAAAATTTCACGAAGAGTTGCAACTAATGCATCAACGGTATTAAGAGCTTAAAGGTGGTGGTCCAATAATGAGACATCGGCGTCGTGGAGGGTTTAGATATCCTACTATATTGCAAGCCCGTGATTTGCGCCATCTTAGACTTTTTGCCCTCAGAAATAGACGGGACAGTACACATCCTTTCATATATAATTTAGTTGGATCTTCAGGAAAGATAGTATCAAGAAGGACAGTTAATCAAATATTACTTTGAATGGAACTGAGAACTTACCGTCCGCTTTTGGTGTTCCTTTGATACCATAGTAGAATGCTCGATACTTAGAATGGTGCAGAGATCAGCAAAGTCGGAATGGCCAATGGAATTTTGTCTGATTCAGTAATGAATGGTTTTGTTTTGGTGGCTTTGATAGGAGCTTAAGAGTAAGACGTTTTTGAAGTGATAGACGAAATAAAGACTTAGCCGTTGAATATCATACAGCAAGACAACCGAGCATTATGGTATGGTGTGTATCACACCTAGTTGTTATTACCGGTACTCTGACAGCTCGACGATATATTGGTGAACTACTGCAACCAGTTTTACATACCTACATATAAATAGTTATTCTAAAAGCAATCTTTCAACATGATAATGCAAGACCTCATATTGCCCGTGAAATAATGGAAGTCATACAACAATCTGACACAGAGACTTTGGAGTGGTCGTAAAGATCAGCTGATTTGTCACCGATTGAACATGTGTGGAATGTTGTAAATCGAAACCTAAATCGATTGACACCTCCTTCAGCAAACTTAAACGACCTTGTGGCATGCCATAAGAAGGATCTAGATGAATATTCTGCAATGTAATATAAAGCACTTTTTTCTTCTTCTTATTCCTTCTTGTATGTAGGCTTTAAAAACTCTTTCTTCTTCAATATTTGCCTCCTAGATTGTTAAAATTATCGCACCATCTTTTTCTTGGTCTGCCAACACTTATTCGTCCATTTAGTGATTTATCTCGTGCTATTCGTACAATCCTATCCTCTGCCATTCTACTAATATGTTCGTTACACTCCTGTTTCCATTTTGTCACTCATCCATTTATGTCTTCTACATTGCAAGCTCTTCTTATGTTTTGTATCTAACAGACTTTTCCCTGATATTCGACGAATTATTTTCATCTCTGTCTAGTAGACGTCTCGTTTTAGATGTGTCAGGTTTTGTCTCCGCCGTGTAAATTACTGTTTTATAGATTCTTGCTTTTGTGTCTTGTCTCAGATGTTTATTCTTCCAGATTGTGTCACTAAGAGATCCCGCCGCTTTACTTGCTTTTAAGCTTTGTTGTCGTACTTCTTCTTCAACATCTCCTGAACTAGTTATATCTACTCCTAGATATCCAAAACTCCGCTTTGTACTAAGTAGTATAAACTGTGTTAGTTTTCGTTTATCTTTGCCTGTATTCTATTATGAAATTAGATGTTTTCGATGGCTTGTATAATACTGATTGATATGTTTCTTATATACAGTAGGTGTAAGACGTCTTCGACTTGGATGCGATCGAAAGCCTTTGTCAGGTCTATAAAACATAGATATGCTGGTTTATTGTACAAGATGGCCTTTTCTGTGATTTTTCTTAGTACAAATACGGCGTCTATGCAGGATCTTCCAGATAGACAAGTTAATTCGATACACCAGGAAAGACCAGTTAATTCGATTAATATCCCATACGGTAATTGAATGTATAGAAAATCAAGGAGGAGCCACGCATTATTAATTTTTTGAAGAAAATTGCATTGCAAATATGTTTATGTCATCGTTATCAAATAATAAGAATATTATAGAGAACAAAAATAAGTTTAAAAAAATATTTGTCTTATGTATGTAGGTGTTTATTTTGTTATAACCATGTTATAATATCATTTCAATCTGAATTAAATTGAAGCACCATACATATAATATATGTGTAGAATTGTAAATATTATATATTAATTTTTAAGACTCCTGTATACAGGGTGTTTCAATAATAATTGTCCATATGGTAACTGGAGAAACATTAGCACAAAATACGAAGATTTAACCTAAAACACCTAAATAAAATGTGGTTCCTTACTGAGTTACAGGGTGATTTATCTTAAAATTTAAAAACTATTTTTGCTCAGCATTTTAAAACTTTTCGACGTATCCTTTTCATACTTGGCAGAAAGTGTAGGTACTGTACAGACTACTAAATTATGTTAAACAAACGTTTGTGGCTATTACCAGAGGCGTACGACGGGGGAAAGTGAATGGTTGACCCTTTCCAAATTCTACGCCACTGGCGAAATTTCTATTATAGTTTAATTTTTGGATTCTCCAATACTTTCTATGAAAATAATATACTCTTCATTCGTAACGATAAAGTCATTAGTTTTCGAGATATTTGAAGTTAAAAATGAAACGACACGGTTATTTTGATTAATGTATTGTGTCACTTCATTTTTATTTTCAAATATATCGAAAACTAATCATTTTACCGTTACAAATGTAGAGTATATTATTTACATAAAAAGTATTGCAAAATCAAAAAATTACACTAAAATAGCAATTTCGTCAGTGGCGTAGAATTTGGGAAGGGTCAACCAGACACTATCCCCTACCGTACGTCTCTGGTAGTAGCTAGAACCGTTTATTTATCTTAATTTAGTAGAGTGTACAGTACCTACACTTTTTGCTAAGTATGATAAGGATACGCCAAATAGTTTTAAAGTACCGGGTACAAATAATTTTTAAATTTTAATCATATGAATCATATCATAAATTAATCAAAATAACTGTGCCGTTTCATATTTAACTTCAAATATCTCGAAAACTAATGACTTTATCGTTACCAATGACGAGTATATTATTTACTTAGAAAGTATTGGAGAATCTAAAAATGGTACTAAAATAGTAATTCCTCCAGTGGTGTAGAATTTGAGAAGGGTCAACCATTCACCATCCCCTGTCGTACGCCTCTGGTAGTAGCTAGAAACGTTTGTTTATCATAATTTTGTAGGGTGTCTAGTAGTCGCAATTTCTGCCAAGTATGAAAAGGATACGTCGAATAGTTTTAAAATGCTGAGCCAAAATAATTTTTAGTAAGGAAGCACATTTTATTTAAGTGTTTTAGGTTAAATCTTCATATTTTGTGCTAAGGTTTCTCCAGTTACTATATGGACAATTATTAATGAAACACCCTGTATATTTTTTTCTTTAATTATTATTACAAACACGAAACGAGCGTCTGTCGACGCCTACAGTGACAGATGTGTGGACAGATGGGTGGAACCAATCGACGGGTGGCGGTTAGAAGATTGTGTTTATTTTCAATCGTCCTTAACCCTTAAACGCCCAAGGATGGGTAAAAAATGTCCACCTAATGCCTATTCTCTTGTAAAAATGATTTATTGTTAAAAAGACAGCCCATTATCGAATGTTAATTTGGTTCTACCAATATTTTTGAAAATAAAAGCAGCATCATGAGTTAAATATGGATGGGCATAAAAAGTACACCCTTGGCAAAACTTGTTACTAAAGGTTTCTATATCATTTCTCGTTGGTAGGAAGATAATCCATATAATTATCGATGTATAATTACATAATCTACATAATTATCCGCCAATGAGGAGGCTGAAAGAAAGAATATGGAGAAAATCGACATATCTGAATTACTGGTATGTTAATTTTGATGTACATTGTAATTTTGTTGTAAGGTTTGTAAATTGTTTATATTAATATTTTAGAAGATGCTGTGTTTATTAAGCATAAGATTCTTAAGTTTAATCCATTTCCAACAACTCTCAATAAATATATTAGTTATTTTCGAGGTGGACATTTTTTACCCACCCTTGGGCGTACATGGAACCTAAAAAAGGTTGGGCGTTTAAGGGTTAAGACATAAAAATAACAAGTAGAGCCCTCTGAACAAATTTGAATAGGTTAGTTCTCACGAAAGCGAATTAAACCATGAGAAGAGGGAGATTAGCAGTAAGAGAATTTTATTTAGCGTGGGGGTTCGATAGGCAGTCGATTTTAACATCAGGATCTAGACGGACGTGTTCTTTGGGAGAATAGAAAAAGACGCTTTAAAACGTAAAGAGACGCTTTAAGACGAATATTATGACAAGCCGGTTATAATATTGATTAGACGTAATTATTTCCCAATACATTTCTTTCTATAAGAACACGTAAATGTTGGTCGCAATTACACAAACACTTTAACATTTCGTCAATTTAATAGTATCTATAATTTAGTTATCTATTTTATTAATTAAAACTATTAAACATCACACGGACTTTTATTACGATTGTCTTTAACGAATCCTACATATGTTTACTCTGGTTCTCTATTCCATCCATCTAACTTTCATCTAAAAGTAGTTAATTGGCTACTGTGGCTAGCCACTAGACTGTTATATTGTACGCCTCTATTCCTCTTAAATTTAATATGTTTGGTTATTGGAGAAACAAACACTGTCTCTTACTATTGCATTGAGTCGTTCCCTAATAAGAGCCTTCCTGTCATATCTCATAAATTTTAGCGATCTAAAATGGGGTAAAACGTTTTGGTAGCGTTGGCGGGAGTACATTAAGGAAGGCGTAGGTCAGGCTCGAGGAACATTTGTCCTAAATTTTAAACTTCACCGACGTCTAATTTTATTATTGTACGGCATTGTGACGTAGCAACTATAAAGTGTGTCATATAAGAAAACGAAATGTACCGGGTGTCCCAATATGAATGGCTCTCGGCCATATCTCAAGAACCGTTTATACTACAGCTTTGGGAAAAAATTTTATGACAAATGTTGCCCCGAGAAAAGCCTGGAAATTATTTTCATAATTTTAAGTCCACCGCTGGAGGACGTCATTGAATATCAAAAATTAAAAAATCGAAATTTTACAAAATTTGCCTAATGAAAGGGCCCTGTAAATCCAATCATCGCATTCTTCATACAATTCTGTGCATATTTTATTTCACAAGTGTAAGTCTACCTGTGCAAATAAGAGGTGGGGGTGAGTGGGAACATTGTTATGAAAAAATCGCTGTAAGTCCGGTTCTGCTTAATCGATTTTTACAAACTTGGTCTTGTTGAAGACAGCTATTTTTCGTCAATGGAATAGTTATAATTTGGAAACAGGCTATTACATAATATGCCGGCTAGAAGGCGCTATTTATTTTTTTTTAGAAATCTAGTTTTCTTTGGAAAATATTAAATACAAGTATGTATTTTTTTTCCTCTATTACAAAATTAAACCAAATTAGAAACAGAATACCGAAAACCGCATGTCGATACCTTTTTTCTATCTCGAGATATCTTAAGAAACGTGTAAATTTCAAACATAACTGTTGCTGTCATGTAAGGCACGTAGTGTGCTATGAAAAAAAACAAAGGAACATTGTCCAGATGTAACCGTATATAATGAATCAAAACAACATTAAGACAAATAACACTATAAAATATAACACAAATAGAGTGTGTGTACTTTGTACGCGAGTAAGAAGTTATACTTCAATTATTATGATTGTAACGAAATAAATATATTTTAAATATTTTAATTTTATTTTTATTTAAATATTACACTAATTTAATACTTAAAATAATACCAAAAAAAATAGCGTTAATATGTAAATTTTTATGAATTGTTGCCTCTGCGCATTTGCTTTTCTCTCGATGAATCGTAGAAAATGTAAAAACATCAGATTTTCTACACAAATTTTTAATTTTTATTTCATTATATTTTAATATCAATTATCCTATTCCCAACTAAGATAAGTACATAACTGTTATTGTCACCGGTAAACTAAGTTAAGGAAGTCAAAGTGGAAACTTGTAGTGTGCTATGGAAAAAAATAGAACTATTAGAAGTATTAACTTCAAAAAGTCATCATGTGTCAAATTATGTGTCAAATCAGTAAAACATAAAAAAATGTTCATTGATGGTTCGTTGCGGTTTGTTTCTATTCAATTTTATATAAAATTTATACAGAGTGAAATTCAAGATGATTCTTACAAACGAAGAAGCATTTGACATGATAGCCACATTCTTTGAATGCATAAGAAATGCAACTGTTGCGGCTAGAATATATGCAATGAAATATCCCCAAAGACGTCACCCCAGTAGTAGAGTTTTTCATATTTTGTTTTGATTTATTAAATACGGTGACATCTGGAAAATGTTTCTTTGTTTTTTCCATAGCACACTACTTGCTTCTATATATTTCCACTTATATGACAGCAACAGTTATGTTTAAAATTTACACATATCTTAAGATATCTCGAGATAGAAAAAAGGTATAGACATGCGGTTTTCCGTATTCTGTTGCTAATTTGGTCTAATTTTGTAATACAGGGAAAAATACATACTTGTATTTAATATTTTCCAAAGAAAACTAGATATCTAAAAAGAAAATAAATAGCGCCTCCTAGCCGGCATATTACGTAATAGGCTGTTTCCAAATTATAACTATTACATTGACGAAAAAGAGCTGTTTTCAACAAGACCAAGTTTGCCAAAATCGATTAAGCAGAACCGGACTTACAGCGATTTTTTCATAACAAGGTTAACACTCACCCCCACCTCTTATTTGCACAGGTAGACTTAAACTTGTGAAATAAAATATGCACAGAATTGTACGAAGAATACGATGAATGGATTTCCAGTGCCCTTTCGTTAGACAAATTTTGTAAAATTTAGATTTTTTAATTTTTGGTATTCAATTTCGCCCTCTAGCGGTGGACTTACCATTATGAAAATAATTTCCAGGCTTTTCTCGAGGCAAATTTTTTTATAAAATTTTTTTCCCAAAGCTGTACTATAAACGGTTCCTGAGATATGGCCGAGCGCCATTCTTATTGGGACACCCGGTACAATAGTTTTGTAAAAAATATTTTATTTTATGTTTTTGGATTATATTTATTAGGCAGAGGCAAGAATGGAAATAATAATTATGAATCAGGTAATACAGGCTGTAAAAGAAAAAACAATGGAATGGCAGCTCGCCGCCAAAACTTACAATATTCCTGTCATGATAGGCCCGGATCCCGCGTACTAAAAAAAAGTTTATTAGTAGCAAGCTGAAAAATTTGTAAATAGCTTAAGGGTGTCTAGTCAGACAAACTTTGATGTACGGTAACACTGTAACTGTGGAAGTTTTAATTGTGGAACAGGTTAAAAATTTGGAACGTCAGATTACGAAAACGCCCCATGCATTTTTACGGGCAGAACTTCCAGTTGATTTGTTATCCTTTCATTAAACTCTCATGCAAAAATCAGACTATTTATCATCAATATAATTCCTGTCATTTTACATTTTCTACGTGTCGGACTTATTAGAACGCCCAGTTGGTGATAAGTACCAACCTGATTTTTACATGAGAGTTTAACCTTTAACTACCCGCGCATCAAGTTATAACATAACTACACGCGTGGGGTACTTTGTACGCCACAAGAAAATACACTTAAAAACAGCGGATTTGTTAATTTTTTTTTTGAAAAAATACACTTAGTTGTTTGTTATAAACCTTATTCGGCATCTGTGAATACTTGGAGTTCCTTCTCAGTAAGTCAATTGGGATTTATAACTGAAATCATGAAATAAATTTATTCAATGATAAATAGAATTACTATTAAAAATGTTTTTGAAATGTGATTTTTTACAGGAGGAAAAGTATTGTTTATGAGAAAAATATATTTTGTGCCATAATGACTAAAAAACAATTGAAATATGTACTTATATTACTACTTATATTAATATAATCGTGGTGTATATTGTCCACCACCGGAAACAAACAAATAATTAACTGTAAATTACGATCTTCCCAGAACGCCGATTATAACGAAACTAAAACCAAATTGTAAAGCACATTCCAGTGATAGGTTAGAGAGATAAACAAGGTCAAAAATTAAATTTATAAATACATTTGCAGAAGAATTCTTATATCTGGCGTACAAAGTACGCCAGCGCGTGTAGTTAAAGGTTAATGAAAGGGTAACAAATCAATTGGAAGTTCTATCCGACAAAATACATGTGAAGTTTTCGTAGTCTGATTTTCCAAATTTTTAACCTGTTCCACAATTAAAACTTCCCCTGTTCCAGTGGTCCCATATATCAAAGTTTGTCCGACTAGACACCGTTAAGCCATTAACAAATTTTCAGCTTGCTATTAATCAACTTTTTTTAGAACGCGGGATCCAGGAATATGACTTTACGTCGCACAATTAAAAAAACAATACAGATGCTACGAGAATTGTACAAGACTTAATAACAGAAGCGCCGAAGAAGAGCCCTTAGAAGTTACTAATAATGAAATCTCTTCAAAATTAAAATGCCAGACGATAATATGCCTGAACCTTCATTTAAAAAAAAAATAATGACCGGTATTGAAGAATTGTCACCGCTTCCAGTAGGCTCCCGTAAACCAGAAAATAAAAAAAGGAAAAACATGGGAATAATGACGTGTTCAATAGGGTGGAACGAAAAAGGTAAAAAAAAATAAAAGAAAAGAAAAATTCTTGTGGCTATCGTTTAAAAGTTGTGTCAGGTGATGAAAACAATTGGTACGAGAGCATTTTGAAATAAAAATATCTTGAGGTTCGATATTTGTTTTGAAAAATGAAAAAACAAAAAAATTATTTTTGTCGAAAAAATCAATATGGCTCTAATCAAATTTCAATGATCGTGTCTTACCAACTAAGTGTGATATTCTAAAGTGCTTTCTCTTTATTCGTAATGAACTTAAGTTGACAAATAATAATAAAGATCCATCTATCTCCGACGTCTTGAATGCCGTTGCAACGAAAGTAGAACAAATATGAATAAAAGCTTCTATTCCAACATTATGGCGTAAGTGCATTCAAGATATGATTAAAAATATTTATACAGAGTATCAAAATCTTAAGCGATAAGTACACAAACACTCAGCAAGCATCTGATTCATAAATGGAAAAGATTTGTCAGTTTCGAAAGGTGTGTAAAAAGTTATTGAATATCGCGGCTTGCAAGTGAAACAGGACTGGAACTGTGTGTGTGTTGTGTGTACTTGTGATGAAATCAAGAAAGTACCACAAAATGAGAAAATTTTTCTTCAAGATCAACGATCCTGTCGAAAAATGGCAATTGGACCAGTGGATATTGCAGCATCTGCAGCAATAAGGTAGAAAATGGAAAGAACCGTGAAGGCAAAGGCAAGTTCTCAAAAATATAATACTGACGAAATTGTTCTTAAAGCATGTACCGTTGATTCCTCTAATCCTTCCATAAGTAGAAGCTTGTCTCGACTCAAATTCTTCTGATGCAGATGATCATGAAGAAGAATTCATTGCTCCTTTGTCAACAGTTACAGTCCAACCATCTACGTCACAAATACTGCGGCACTTCACTTCAATCTCTAGTATGCTTATTTCATTGCAATAAGCTATCTTTACGTCATTTAATTCAACAGTTAGATGGACGCACCAGTGGACCACTTGGTTTTTCAGGGTCAATAGGGAAACTGCTGGAACGCTGTGAAGAGAAGGCTGTTGTCGATTTTGTCGCAATAGAAAACAACCTAGCAATATTATTATAAACAACAGACCTTAGTATCGATCTGAAGTACTTGTACCAAATCAGTCAAGCAGTTGCTACGGGAAAATGTCCTAATGATTTGAGCCTTAAAAACCTGAGAAAATATCACACGCAAGGTGGCTGACAGTTGATAATCGGTTGCTTCGATTGTATGTTGGAACTGAATGTCCCAGCCCCAATTAATTATGTTAGTAAGTTTCATCCAAAAAGTGTATGCACTAGTTTGGTTTTATATAAAACTGCGTCCTAATGGCGAATTATCCATTATTCACGATTTCTACCAGTTGACCAAAAAAAATTGTCGATGTCGTTATCCAAAGGAATGCTTATTTTGCCCATCCCGAAAATGTATTACTCGGTATGACGAAAGATGAACGAAAACATATACGGGAGCTAGGACTACGCAGAGTGCCGAAAGCTAGAGAAGGTCAGAAAGAAAAAAGATCCGGAGATTCAAAATATCAACATTAAATTTTATTGCTGTAGATTATAATGACTTAATTTCTATTTCCGGATTCAAAGTTACGGCTCCTCCTTTGCTAAAACATATTTCCAATGAAGATGTAAGGGATATGATTGATTCTGGGAATTACAACAACATAGAGGTCTTAAACTGCCCTTGTCAAACAAAATCCGTGAAAAGAACTGTTAAGTTAGTAACTGAAGCATCAGTTGCTCTTTCTGGAGCAGAATCAAGGGATGGCTTTATTCGTTCAAGGTTGCAGTCTAGAAATATTATGCCATTTTTTAACACAAAATCAGACTACCAATCTTAAAATGTATATTGTATCATAAAACAATTATTTAGATTCAAAGAACTGATAAAAAAGTTAATTTTTTAAATTTTATTTTTTTTTTGTTATTTCCAAAAATTTTAATTTAATATGGAACCTGAAGATAGGGTTCAATACAAAAAAGATTTCTTACAGTTTTATTATACATCAAAACACAACTTTTTCGCACTAGCCCCATAAAAAATAATGACTTCGAATTTTTCGTTCCACCCTAGTGTTCAATTCTACATTCGTACATGCCATTCGTGAAGACATGCCGTTCGTGATGCCATGCAGGATCTGTGGATGTGGAAAAAAATAAAACAGTTTGTATGCGAAATGTGTTTAATAACATTCTTTGTTGAATAAACTTTTAGTTAAGTTAGTAAAATATTACGCATTTGTTTTTAAATTTGTGTTGTTAGTTTTCTTAATGAAACATAAGAAACTAAGTTCTTTTATTTAAAAATAAGTATTGTGACATAATATGAACCTGGAGCACCTACGATGGCATACTTGCTAATTAAAAAAATAAACACCCAAAATCAGCATTATATTGTACAAAACTTAAAATGTAACTTAAGTTGGAATCACTTGGCACTACAAAAATTCCGCTAAAATTTTAAACAGAAAGAATTATGCTAAAATTAGGTATAATTTTTTTTATTTACATTAACGTGCTCGGCAACTATGGCCACTCGCACGGGACGATTACAAACAAGATTAGAATAGGTATAATTAAAGAGCATTAGCTAGTTTTGTCTTAAAAAAAATTTAAAGTTTATGATACAATGACATTTTTTTTAAACTGAAGAACTCTGCCTAGCTGGTTGGTATCACTTAGAATGTCACATAGCTGCGGTTTGAGTTTGAGCTGTTGTCTTACTACACTGAACTGATGACATTCGGTAATAATGTGGTTCACGGTAAGTTGGCACTGGTATGTTAGACAGATAGGCCGGATATCTGATGACATCAGGAAGCCGTGAGTAAGTTTGGTGTGGCCTATACGGATTCTTCTTACAATTCTAAGGTGTTGTCTAGAGAGTCCTATGGGGCCAGTGAAAAGTGGCTTATATACTGAGGGCTGGATTGCACGTAAAGATGTATTTAAGGAGCTCCAGTGGGTTTGCCATAATCTCCATGTGAATCTGTACGCTTCTGTTTTCAAATCTTTACAAATTTGGATATGAGTTGTTGACGTGGTATCTGTTGAAGCCGTTTTAGCATGCTGATCTGCGAGTTCATTGCCAGGTATACCAATGTGAGACGGAATCCATATAAATTTAATGTATGAATCCATATAATTTAGGTATAATTAGGTATGCCATCATAGTCGACTTTTCCCTAATTATCTCCAATCCATTTTCATTTTTCTGAACTTGTAGTACGTTACAGTTTGCCAAATCTAGGAATAAGTTTGAAAATCTTAACAGTTGCCACAACGCCACGTGGTGATTTTAAGATTTCCAAACTTGGTCCTAGATTTGACAAACTGTAGTTTGTTTTATTCTTTCCCATAATTTTGTATTATACCCTATTCCACGAACATACGCCTGTTTTTGGTTACTTCGACAACGAATATTTTACTGTTCAAAATAAGAAGAACGAAAGTAAATTGCAAATTACATTGTTGTTTATTGGAATAATTATTAGCGCCATTTACTTTCGTACTTCTTATGTTGCACAGTAAAATATTCGTTGTCGAAGTAATCCAAAACAGGCGTATGTTCGTGGAATGGCCCATAGTCATTTTATTGGGCCAGTATGTTTTCAGAATCTCTCATAAACGCTTATTTACAAAATTTATAGCTTTATAGTTTTATATGTAGTTCCGTCCTTTTTCCAGTTTCTGCTCCGTAAAGTAGTATATTCTACGTATGAGAAAGAGGAAACGTAAAAAATTATACTGTTGATCGGATAGCCCAGCGGGACAAAAGGTCATCCGCACTTCTCTTCTCTTTAAGGTATCTTCTTCTTCTTTTTCATCTCCTAGCCATTCACATCCACATCTGAACATAAGCCTCCTAAAGTCCTCCCTTCCATTGTTTTTTGTTTTACGCTACTTGTAGCCAATTTTTTCCGGCAGTTCGTTTCAGATCATATATGTCCATCTCATAGGAGGTCTGCCTCTGGGTCTTTTGTGTTCGTATGGTCTCCAGGTTAGAACTGTTCTGTGCCATTTGTTTAGATCGATCTTAGCTACATGTCCATCGAATTCCCATTTCAATTTTAATGATTTTTGTACTACATCGGTGACTTTAATTTTCTGTCTTATCCATGAGTTTGTTTTCATTGCTCTTTCCGTCGCGTGTTGAGTGACTCTGAATATGTTCATATGATTTTTTGTGATTGTCCATGTTTGTGCCCCATATATTAATATCGAAATAATGCATGCATCAAAAATTTTAGATCAAAAATGTAGTTGAATTTGCTGATTTCTGAGTATATAGTTCAGTTTGCCGAATGCTGCCCATGCCAACTTTCTTCTTCTTTTTATTTCTTGAGTTTGAATTTCCCTATTTAGTATTATTTTTTGTCCTAAGTATATATATTCTTCAACTTTTTCTATAACTTTGTCGTTTATTATTGTCACGGTTTCTTCTATTTTAAAAGATTCTGTGTGTAGTTCTGAAAGCATTGTTTGCAGTTCTTGTAGGTCAGTAGCTATCAGGATTATATGAGGATTATATACTGAGGTAGCGGCCATTGATGTTTATTCCCTTATATTTCCAATTTAGATTTTTAAACACGTCCTTCAAAAGTAAGGTGAACAGTTTGGGTGATAGAGTGTATCCCTGTTTGACTCCCCTGTTTAATGTTACAAGACTCGTTTATTCATTTTCATTTAGGTAGTATGTAGCTGTAGCTTCGTTCATAGTTTCTTTTATTAATAGACTAAGAGCCGCTATAGGTGAAATTTCTTAATCATTTTAGGCACGACGGGACCCTATAACTTAAATAGTAGAACCTAAAAGAAAACGTTTGAGCACTGTGCCGTCACTTTTCAGTGGCACATGCGTCTACAGTGGCGCATCAAACTTTCCACTTATGGACGGGATACATAAATTAAAAAATACCCTCCCTCATTAACAGAATTTAATTTTTTTCATTTTTTTAAGTTCTATGTGATTAAGAAATAAGATTCATCGTAATTTTAACCCACCACCCCCTTCTCCCTGCCCCCACCATCAAGAACTTTATTTTTCGATTTTATTTTTTTTGATGGGATGCAATCAATTTTAAAATTTCAAAAAATTCACAAGCATGGTTAAGGCTTTTATAAAAGACGTCTATTTTTTATAGACCTGTAGGTTGAGTTTACATAACCTCAAAAAATTTTTAAAATTTTTCTTTTGGAAAAAAGTATATAACTTTTTTTGGGGATAGCTGAAGATCTAATTTTTTCTTAGTCTTGTGTATTTTATCAAGCACTATATTTCTAATCTAATTTTTTTCAGATTTTTCTGTAACGCTGGTCACCTTTAAAAACCCAAAAAACTGTTTTTTAAGGGGGTTTTGGGGGGTTTGAACGTGTTTTTCTGATTTTTAAATATTCTAAAGGACTCAGTTACTTCAAGTTACATATAACCTATAAAAACAAAATTGATTTGATATATTATGAAGTCTATAAAATAGGGAAAATCCCCCAAAACCCCTCAAAAAACAAATTTTCGGATTTTTGAAGGTGGGGAGCCTTACGGAAAAATCTGAAAAAAAATTAAAAATATAGTGTTTGATAAAACACATAAGATTAAGAAAAAATTAGACCTGCAGCTATTCCTCAAAAAAAGTTATACGCTGTTTTGAAAAAAAAAATTCTTTTAATTTTTTGAGCTTATGTACACTCTACCTATGGGTCTATAAAAAATAGACAAGTTTTATAAAAGCCTCATCTATGCGTGTCAATTTTTTGAAATTTTAAAACTGATTGCATCCCACCGAAAAAAATTAAAACGAAAGATGAATTTTTTGATGGTGGGGGCAGGGGGAAGGGGGTGGTGGGTTAAAATTACGCTGAATCCTATATGTTAATCACATAGAACTTAAAAAAATAAAAAAAATTTAATTCTGTTAGTAAGGGAGGGTAACTTTTAATTTATTTATCCCGTCCATAAGTGGAAAGTTTGATGCGCCACTGTCGACGCATGTGCCACTGAAAAGTGACGGCACAGTTTTCAAACGTTTTCTTTTAGGTTCTACTATTTAAGTTATAGGGTCCCATCGTGCCTAAAATGATTAAGAAATTTCACCTATAGCGGCTCTTAGTCTATAAGTTAATATATCTGCTCTCTATTCTACAATTTTGCATTGCATTTATTACGGCCGTGTGTTCTATAGTGTCGAAAGCTTTTTCATAGTCTACAAATGCTATAAAAACTGGAAACTTAAGGTATCTATGTGAGTTCAAACCATGGCCCGGTGAAGGGAAAAACAAAAAGGTTAACGCAGCAGTTTAAAATTCTAATATGAAACTAAGGCTTAGACTGGAATACTTTGATGTCTGATCGGCCTATAGGGAAGCAGTACTGCAAGGGATAAGGGCTCGTGTAACGGTGATACTCTTCCACAGATCCCCACCGAAAGGACGTTGATGCCTAATATACTGGTGTATATTTTAAAGTAGTACCGTAAACATGGCCTACTTTGCCCAGTGGGTTAAACTTTGCCCACTGTAAGGGTTATAATGTTTGTAAAAAAAAATACTTGGCAACATAGCAAAGTACCACAGACGTTTACGCGCGCACTAAGAAACATGCAAAAATCAAGACAGTGTGATCTAACCTGTGCGACTGAAGTGTAACGCTTGTAGTAAGGTAAGAAATTTGAACACGTGTTTGTAGTTTTTTTAGGGTAAAAGCTAAGCATTACTGGGTATACACCAGTAGGAATATTAATGAAATATTTGTTTATACGTCTTATTTAGTATTGTTTTAACTGAATTTGAGATGAAACGTTTATCAGGGATTACATGTTTCTTTTTATAAAATAAAATCCAAGTGGGCAATGTTGTCCTGTCATTTGTCTTTAATTTTTTATTTTTTATTTTTTTATATAAAATGTTTTAGAGGTATTTAAAAGGAAACGGAAGTGTGCTTTTGAGTTTAACGTCACAAAGTATTAATTTTTACGTAAAACAGCATGTCGGTATTTACCTAATTGTTTTTTTTTTTCGTTCAAGGACCAATTCAAATGCCAAGAAGAATCAGAAAAAAATTGGGAGCAAGGCAGTATGTAAACTACTCTGAAACCATGCTTGAACGAGCTGTGGAAGCAGTGAGAGGAGGTTTAAGTTCCCGTCAGGCAGAACGTTTTAAGGTGCCACGCCGAACCATTCTGAATAAAATTAAACGAACGCATGTTTCCTCCATTGGCCATCCCCTTACACTCACTAAAATAGAAGAACGTCATTTAGTGGATGTTGTTATAGCAAGTGCAGAATATGGTGCTCCTTTAACAAGCCTAGAGATTAGAATGCTTGTCAAACAATATTTAGATGCCAGAGGAACTCGAGTTGTTTATTTCTCTAACAACAATCTTCCTAGTTGTGACTGGGTCAAGGCTTTTTTGTCACGACATAAGCACATTTTAACTCAAAGGCACTGCCAAAACGTTAAACGATCCAGGGCAGCCAACACTGAAGAAATCATAGAGGGATATTTTAATAATTTAAAAATAACACTTGAAAACATCGAACCTCAAAATATCCTAAATTATGACGAGACAAATCTGTGAGATGACTAACAGTGACGATGATATTGGTGGGGAGGCAGATGAATTACATGAAGAAGCTCAGGATGAAATGGTTGAAAATATCGAGTCTGATGGAAATATCGAAGTAGATGGAAATAATCTAAAAATTGGTACTTTTGTGGTGGTCCAATTTCTTACAAAAAAAACTGTTAAACATTTCATCGGAATTATAGTAGAAATAAACGACGACAACACATACTGCACCGTAAAATTTTTAAGAAAAAATATAAATGGTTTTTTTATCCTAACATATTAAACATATCGGACGTCAATTTTGAAGACATTATAAAAATATTAAAGGAACCTTCCAAAAGTAGAAGAGGATATTTTTCTTTTAAAGAAAATTTGTTTTCAGTTATAGTTTGTCGTGTTTTTTTTTAATAAAAGTGTAATATTTTTTTTTCTATTTTTATAATAAAAATGTAATAATTTTTTTTCTAATTTTTTAATAAAAGTTTCTCCGAAATTGAAGAAAACTCTCAAAAATAGAGCTTTTTGTTCTAGTTTTTATTAAAAAATAAAATTAAAAACGTATATCGTGGGGATAGTAGACAAATTAAAACGTATGCCATGGGCAAAGTAGTCCTATTACGTTTTAATTTTGCCCTACAGTGAATTTAAAATAGGTGGGCAATGTTGAACTTTTCCGGGGCAAATTTGCCCACCTTGTATTTATTTTTTTTTCTCGGCTGTGTTACAGATTTTTATAAAAAATGATAAGAACATTCTCGGTTAATATTTCGAGAGTTCTCAAAATAATTTTTGTAATTATTTATATGTGCTAAGAAAAGAAATATTTAAATAAAACTGAAATTTGCTGGGCACAGTAGGCCATGTGTACGGTATACTTTTAATCATACAGAACAAGTAAAAACTCCGTTTGTATAATGGTATAAAAAGTTTATTGAAAAACTATTAAAAAGTCATCAAAAAGGATTCGCAAAACGTTTTCAATCTAGATCAGATCATCTCCAGTGCGTTCTGCTTAGTACATGAAACTAGCAACCTTATAGAGTAGGTGACATCGAGAAATATGATTTACATTTTTAAACGCTTTTATTTAGTTCAATAGATTGCGTCAAATCTTTGGATGTTAATTTGACTACCTTTTCTTCCATGCAAATGAATGAAAATTTGCAGACATATGCATTCGCGGTGACAATACACGAACAGACAACAAAAATTTTTGTTTATGTTTATTAATTGTTTAAATAAAAAAAAACGATTTTATTGGAAAAAGGCCTAAATTCTCTTGTTTTTTACAATGTAGAAACTTGAAACTTTTACGGATGGTAGCTAATGATATAATCTCTACATAATTTCACTTTGTACGTTAATTGTTTACGTTATGCGTCATAAATAAACAATAAAGTTTTAAATTTTGAACACTCATATATTTGTTTATACAGTACGATGCAAGTGAAAGGAATAAATTCGTTATTTCGTAAAAAGGCGACTTGAACCCTGGAATGCTACCTGGGGTACACTTGTACCCCAACCTTGTTTGTAAGTTACACCAATTTGCAGTAGTGAGTGTAGAAAATATGAAAATAAACTTGTGAATAATAATATAATAAAATATTTTTGTATACAAAATAAATTCTTTGCATGTTATCTTAAGATTGTTTTTGTCATAAGTTCTTAAAACATACATATATAGATATTTTAGGTCGATTTTATTTGGGGTACCACTGTACCTCGATGTAGCAGATTGAGTTTAGAAAATAAGTGTAGCAATCCAGGGTTATGGAAAAATCCCGAAAGACGTCGATTTTATTTTTAAATTACGATATTTTGGCATATATCTCATACTAGTGACGTCATCCTCCTGGGCGCGATGACGTAATCGATGATTTTTAAACGCTTTTATTTAGTTCAATAGATTGCGTCAAATCTTTGGATGTTAATTTGACTACCTTTTCTTCCATTCAAATGAATGAAAATTTGCAGACATATGCATTCGCGGGAACAATACACGAATAGACAACAAAAAATTTTTGTTTATGTTTATTAATTGTTTAAATAAAAAAACGATTTTAATGGAAAAATGCCTAAATTCTCTTGTTTTTACAATGTAGAAACTTGAAACTTTTACGGATTATAGCTAATGATATAACCTATACATAATTTCATAGTTTACGTTAATTTTTTACGTTATGCGTCATAAATAAACAATAAAGTTTTAAATTTTGAACACTCATTATGTTTGTTTATACAATATGATGCAAATGAAAGGAATAAATTCGTTATTTCGTAAAAAGGCGACTTTAAGGAAAAATCTCGAAAGAGGTCGATTTTTGTTTTGAAATTACGATATTTTGGCATATATGTCATACTAGTGACTTCATCCATCTGGGCGCGATGACGTAATCGATGATTTTTTTAAATGAGAATAGGGGACATGCGATAGCTCATTTGAAAGGCAATTCAATTCTTTATTCAGTAATGTAAAAATTTATATAATTATTTGTACAGGGTGTCCAAAAATAATTTTTTAATTAAATTATTTGACAAAAAGAAGAATGTATGTAATTTATTTAACTCAGAATACATTTGACAGTTGCCCGTAAACAGAAAAAATGTGTATTACAGAAATAAACATTGCTTTTCGATTAAATTAAATATTCAAGCCAGCTCCCGCCAGCCACCTGCCTCTTGGAAGTTTTAACATTCAATTTAAGCGAAAGGCAATGATTATTTGTGATATAAACATTTTTGTCTGGTTTATGACAGCAGTAAAATGTATTTTAATTTAAATTTAATAAGTTATACACATTCTTCTTTTTTTTAAACGCTTTTCTTTAGTTCAATAGTTTGCGTCAAATCTTTAGAGGTCAATTTGCCTGCCTTTTTATCAATGCAAATGAATGAAAATTTGCAGACATATGCATTCGCGGGAGCAATACACGAATAGTCAATAAAAAAATTTGTTTATGTTTAATAATTGTTAAAAAAACGATTTTAATGGAAAATGCTTAAATTCTCTTGTTTTTTAAAATCTAGAAATTTGAAATTTTTACGGATTGTAGCTAATGATATGAACTATACATAATTTCACTTTTTACGTTAATTGTTTACGTTATGCTTCACAAATAAACAATGAAGTTTCAAATTTTTTGCCGATTCCGACTACTTTTTATGTTTGTATATCATATGTTTTATACATATTTTAATAAACATGACGATATATTTTAATGTTTGAAAAGTGTAAGACTAAAAAGTAAAAAATAAAAAAATATGAAAAAAAAGTTTTTAGGAAACGCTTTTCTTTAGTTCCGGGTGACTAAAATTATAAATATTAAAAAATCAACTAAAAAGCAAAAAATAAAAAAAATTGAAAAAATCCAACACATTCGTTAAAGAAAAGCGTGGGGCGAAAACCGTTTATTCGATAAAGACGCCCCACGCTTTTCTTTGACGAATGTGTTGGATTTTTTCAATTTTTTTTTTATTTTTTGCTTTTTAGTTGATTTTTTAATATTTATAATTTTAGTCACCCGGAACTAAAGAAAAGCGTTTCCTAAAAACTTTTTTTTCATATTTTTTTATTAAAAACTGATGTTAGTAGCGACTCCAAGTCGATGGTAAAAGATAAATTTAAGCATGCTCAAAGCACAACATGATTCACTGCTCGATGATAACCTGTGGTACTTGCCAGTTCGGTGGACACAGATCAATGATATACTTTTAATGTTTGATGAAAAATTTTTCAAATGAAATGAGCAGCGTAGAATACGTAGCAAGACAAGGGAACGAAATACAGTCGAGCGTTGATAATCCGAACTAATTGGTACAGGGGTAGTTCGGATTATCAAACATATGTTCAAAATACATACAAAGCTCATAAACATAGTACGTATTATGTACATACGTTATAGTTACAAGGAATAAAACACCTGCATAATAAACAAATATAGGTATTTTATGTATTTTTCCATAAACAAAACAAAAATCCGCGGTCATATTTTGCCCATACTGTCATATTAAATCCAAAAATTCGGTCCGTGATCATATTTTTTAATTTTATAATTTTTTTTGCGTTCGGATTAGCGATCGTTCGGATTACCATGGTTCGGATTATCGACGCTCTACTGTATGTACAAGAAACATGGTTCATTGGGGACCTCGAGAACACAGTATCACATTCATAGTGTGGCCTTTGTCCAGGAGTGGAAGCAAATAGGCTAAAGTAAAAGACGAAGACTTCCCTCTATTGCTGTTAATAATTAACAATAGCCTAACTCAGGATGGTCATAACGCCATAGCCATCTGTCACCTACATAAACGGTGAAAAAGATTTACGAAAGTTTTGTGATTTGTTCCCATATGTGGGTCATTCCATATCAACTCAACACACTTAATTTCAACCCCTCTTCTGATTTAGTTATAATTTGGATTACTCATAGTCGCTAATAAGGGAAACAAAAATACAAGATTTTAAATTTTTACCCCGAGTCGTTTCTTAAATATGGTTAAGTAAAATTTGCAAAAACTCCAAAAAACTGCGACCATACTTTTTTTTAGTGATTGTAGAAGCTATCCTAATTGAGCTAGAAAGCTGGGAGAGATGTCGTTCTGCAGCATATTTAAAGCTATTTGCAGTGATACATAACATAATATATATGTAATAATAAAAAAGTTTTTCTCAAGTTCAAAATATCTATATGGATTACTTTTTTTTAAGTACATAATTTAAAATCTTCAAAGAATTCCAATATATACATAGTATTGTTGGTAGTAACATAAAAATTTATAATAAGATGGTGATGGGTTCATTTTTAATAAAAATATTAACACCTGTTTTTTATTAGTAGTGGATTTTTGTGTATATATATAGGTGCCTATACAGGGTGCTTCATAGGGAAACAGAAATACTTGAATGATGAATGGAGGTCACTGAGGTGATTCTAAAATATAGTACATTTATTGCCTCACCTATTTTTATAACCTAGTTACAGGGTTTTTTATTGATTTTGCCCATTTATTTCTGGACCCATAACTTTGGAACAATCTAGTATATTATTTTGTCTTTTCCTTTGATTTGATATTTGATTGAACTACTAGTCACAACAAAAATCCAGGTTCGGACTAAAAAAAAGAATTATAAATTCTTATAAAGTGAGGACGTTTAGGTTGGAATAAATTCGTTTTCTTGAGAATGGACGATTTTGAAGATAAATCCCGAAGCAGGTCGAATTTAAGCGAAAAACAATATCTATTTGTCGAATAAACATTTCTTTCTGTCTTCTAACAGCATTAAAATGTATTTTGAATTAAACGAATTACATACAGACTTCTTTTTGTCTCAATTAATTTAATTAAATAATCATTTTTAGACACCCTGTATAAATAATTATATTAGCGTTTATATTACTGAATGGAGAATTAAATAACCTTTTAAATGAGCTACCACACGATCCCTACTCTCATTCAAAAAAATCATCGATAACGTCATCACGCCCAGATGGATGACGTCACATATATGCCAAAAAATCATAATTTAAAAATAAAAATCGACCTGTTTTAGGATTTTTCTCCAAAGTCGCCTATTCTCGAGAAAATGAATTTATTCCAACATAAACGTCTTCACTGATGTGTGAAATTCATTTTTTTATGTTGAACCCATCACCATCCCATGATACAATTTTGATATGATATTAACAAGAGTACTATGTATGTGTAATAATATTACGAAAATTTTAAATTGTGTACTTTTTGGAAAAAAACGTAATCAAAATATATTTTTTTAGTTTGAGAAAAACTTGTCTATCATAACATCATGTTGTGAACCACTGCAAAGAGCTTTAAAAATGCTGCAAAAGTCACCCCTCCCAGCATTCTAGCTCAATAAGGACAGCTACTACAACAATTCCAATAATGTATGGTCGCGGTGTTTTGGATTTTTCGGAAAACTTTACATAATTATACTGATCAATTATTTATTCATTCGCCTGGCCTTACAATAAAAAAAAAATGGAAAAATTTGTTTTACTCTCACTTTTAAGAAATAAAATTTATTAAACCAATATCTAACAGTTTAAAGTATTCTTTTCACAATTAAAATAATATTGTCTTCTGATTATTAAGAATTTTTAAATATCGATCTTGCTTATAAAATTTGAAATTTTTGTGTTTGTGTAAAGTGGACTAATATTACATGAAATGACATTTACGTCATCCTTTCAATCAAGATTATTAAACGTTTCCACTGATGTTAATTCTCTGCAATGTGACTATCTACCAGAGCCGGCCCGCGGGCCGGATCCGGCCCTTTTGCTTACTTTATCCGGTCCGTTGAGAAATCCGCAAGCATTTTTTTTAAGAGCATAGGCGCAATGCTTTTTAAATGCATTAATTTTTTTCGAATCCTGAGAAAACTAATAAGTAGTTTTAAAAAATTTAAACTCTGAATGAAATATTACATTATTGCCGAGGGCCGAAAGTCCCTGAAAACTTCTATGTTTATTTTAATAAGTCACAGGGGTAAAAAAAGAGAGAAAATTTAATGTGTTTCTTAATTTCAAATATCTCATTCAAAAGAAACTGTTTGTTTATTCTTAGGGATTTTCCGCCCTCGGTAATAATGCAATCTTTCATTCTGCGTCTAAATTTTTCAATAGTTATTTTCCTAACAAATGCAGAAAGTCATTATTTTCCGCACGTGACTGCAGTTTGCCGAACGACGCGAAGCGGGAGTTCGGCAAGCAGTCGAGTGCGGAAAAGAGACTTTCTGCAAGAGTTAGGAACAATATTTTTTCTAAGAGTCTTGAATAAATTACCAAATCTTAATCAATTAATTTATTTAATATGAAAATACATACACAAAAATTAATTCTTTGTCAAGGTTGTCAAAACCAAACTTTCAATATAATTAGTTAGCCTGACGACGATCTTGGTTTCCATGACGATGATTCAAAACGACTATTATTGTCTACCGATTTGACTTTCGAATATTATGTCAAAACAATTTTATTTCATCGAATTGTCAGTAGTAGTTGCACAAGAGCTCTAAAATTATTGAATTTTTCCCGAGTGTCACTTTGGCAGTTTTAATTTCATGAGCCGAAGGCGAGTGAAATTATGTCAAAGTGTCACGAGGGCAAAAATTCTATATTAATTTTAGAGTTCGAGTGCAATTTGTTGCGATTATTTCATGAATAAAACTGTTCAAAACCAAAATTTTATTGTAATTTATATACAGTCGGAAAAATGAAAGAATACCCATGAACGAACATATAAAACACGCTGTATTTTCCTGTCAATATGGCACAAAGAAAATTGTCCAGTGCAGATACATGTAACAATAATGATTACATGTACTTGCGTTGGCCAATTTTTTGTGTGACACGGTGACAGGAAAATACACCGTGTTTTATATGTTCGTTCATGGGTATTCTTTCATTTTTCCTACTGTATGTAAGTACCAATTAGTGAAATTAAACACACAGTTGTTATAAATATGTATTTGACGGTTGAAAGTCATCACTTTTAAAATTTTTAAAACATTTATTGTCATTAATGTCACTGAATGTATTTTTTCGTAGCAACGAAGGGCATCTGACGTAATATGCTTAACGACGGGAGATTATCAAAAATTATCACCTTAATTTGCATGTCTGTAGCTTTCTATTGGTCAGAATCTCCTATGAATGAAATAATCGCGTTAATTTCATTAAAACAGGAACACAATAAGATAAATTTGAAATAAATTAGTAAATAATATCTAAATATTAGTTTGTTGCATGTATTATAATTACTTTAAGGCCATATTAACATATCTAAATTAACACGCGTGCGGAAAAGTAAAAACCGCGTGCGGAAAAGTAAAAACCGCGTGCGGAAAAGTAACACGCGTGCGGAAAAGTGAAAATTTCTAAACTAAAATCCGTGCGCGAAAGTAGACATTTTTGCACGCTCGTAGAAAAAAATATTTGTTAGTTTTCTCAGGATTAAAAAAAAGGGAATGCATTTAAAAAGCATTGGTCCGAAATTTTGGGCCTACGCTCTTCATCTCTTTTATGCGATTTTGTTGAAATCAACAGTATTACTGTTCATAGGGTTCAATGAAATGAATCTTTATCTTCTGCTTTTCTTAATAGAATCTATGTTTAACCCAGTCCAGGCGTGAATATTTTTAGGCCAGGGTATTTGTCGTTTACCAGGACCCTTTTCTTTCAATTTTACCCTTCATAATCAGCTGCTGCAACAACTTACAACAACGTACTTATTATTTCTAAGTATGTGCCCGTTCTCCTTGCTGTCTTTCTCCTTTTAATAATTTCTCACCATTTCGTTCGTAATATCATCGGTCCATGGTATTTTCAAAATTCTCTCAAAAAGCCACATCTCAAAAGCTTCCAGCTTTCTCATTAAGTCAGAATTAACAATCCAATAAACGAGAATAGAGTGGACATACCACTTTTATTATTATCCCGGTTCTTTATAGGGTTCTCTGCCCTCCGGTTCCCAGTTTCCAGCTTCGTTTGTCCGTCGTTGCGTTCGCCAAGGTGAAGGTTCCTTTTTGACATTACCTTCTGAATTCCACAGGGATTGTTTCGGCCCTCCTCTCTTCTTTCGCTTGGCGTCAATTTTAAAATTTGTTTTGGCAGCCTGTCGTCGTTGATCCTTTCTACATGACCATACTAGATCAGTTGTCTCCTTTGAATTTCGTCGATGATGGTTGACTTGACATAACGTTTTACCATTCGATATCAGATTTGCAGATTGAATCTTTGGTTACTCAGAAATTTCCTTATCTTCATAAAGGCTGCTCTTGAATTTCTGAATTTCATTTCTTATCTGGATTCTTGGTATGGCTTAATATAATGGACCACATTAAAAATTTCGTAATTTTACTGGGAACAAATGGTTCGCATGTTCACCCACACCCAACTATGATAATTTATTATTAGTATTATCTATTATTAACAGTCAAATGACTCTGTCCAAATTCTTTAAAATGATATTAAGGCTGGGTTTCATAATCAGTTAAAGTGGACTTTAAATTTTAAGTTGCAGTTTATCAATGCAATTCATATGGGTAAATGTCAACTTTAAAGTGAACTTTAGTTAATGTTCACTTTAAATTGATTATGAAACCGGGCGTAGAGGCTGTATGACACTATGCATTTTCTTGTATCGTTTCTTATACATTTTCTTTTATTGTTTCTTGTACGTACATTTGTGCCCTGTATGACACTATGCAAGTTCTTGAATCGAAAATTGCAAATTGTATGAAATTCGGCACGTGATTGGTCGAAATGTTGTTTGTCGCCCTGTGTCGTGTTACTTTACATTGGTATGGTAGTACTGCCATACTGCCTGCGTCTACAGTCTACAGCTGATTTTATAAAATTTATAAACTTTTAAAAACATACCATTTTAATGTTAACCAGAATTTTTACGTTGACTGTTAATTATTTGTGTTTTTTATTTTGTTTTGATATTTGTGCTAAAATATTTGCATTAGAATTATCTTCAGTTTGATCCAAACAAGGAACTATTGTATTTTCCTCTATTAAAAAATTATGCAACATGAAACCCAACGTTATACATAGTTTGAACTTTACTAGGAGCTAAATATATGGTTATTAGTAGAACAGTAGTCTATATCAAACGGTATATTAAGTATCAATAAAAGATTTATAGATAATACCTACAAAAACACAAATAAATTCATCAAGACATAAATCATATGATCTCATTTTCAGAAGCCATTGCCATTAAGACACTTAATTTAGAATTTAGATGTTTTACCAGCAGTTTTTACGTTTTTGCTCTTTGCGCAGAAATTGGCGCAGTTCTTGTACAAGAATCTGTGCCTGACACAAATTCTTGTATCGTTTCTGATATCGTTTCTTGTATCTGTGTATGACACTATGCATTTTTTTGACATATCGGAAACGATATTAGAAATGATACAAGAAAATGCATAGTGCCATACAGCCTTTATAGTATTGTTGTCAAAAAAATTTCTTGGGCAGAGAAAAACATCCACCAAAAACATTAGCGTGTGCGCAGCGTACATACTGGGTATGGAATAGGTCTCCGGCCCGGGAGACATTTTGAAAATTTTATTTTGGCCCACCCCTGTACTAAAGCGTTCTATGTAAGAAAATGTAAAATATTAAATAAAATAATATTTCTTTTCTAAAGTTGCCTTTGTTTCGATCTTCATAACAATTTATAAAGGTACAGTGAAATTTCTTAAGCAGGCACGAAAATTTTGACCTTTAAACTTTATCCAAACAATTCCTAAAATAAGGTGATGAATAAAAAGGGGCTGCTCGTATGTAAACGGTTTAACAATTAATAGCAACATTTTCCGGCCAGAATTTTGGTTTAAAATAAATATACAGCTTTTTCTAAATAACACTGTGAGGGAGGCAATGTTCCGTTGTATAATTTTACTCTTTATCGGCAGCCTCTACTAACACCATATGAACAACAGATTTACCAATCGTGTTCGGTTTAAGGGATTAACAAATAAAAGTCAGAGAGGTAACAACATTTTGGGCCGGAATTTTGGTGTAAAATAAAATATACAGCTTTTTTCCAAATCACACTGCGTTGAGTGTTCCATTGAATATTTTTGCTGTTAATCGACAACCTCTACTTACTACTACTTACTAATAACAGCAAATTTCTCAATCATTACCCAATGTTTATTTTCAACACAATCTATACTAAAATATATTTCGATTTACACAAAATACTCACTCAAACATACATGTTTTCTTCTAATTAAGTCGCACTTCAACCATTCTTGGAATATAAATACAATTCTATAATAAATGTCGTATTTTTTACACTTAAAAAAAAATATATTAAGAACATTATCTAATAGTCCTGTCGCCAGTGGGGGTACAACGGCCTCCTGTATTCAGATGGACTTACCCAAGTTTTTTTATGTATTTTGACCTGTAGAACACGAATTTTTTGGGTAACAGTTGATCCGGATGTCGATAAGATTGTTATAAACCAAGAAGTTGAGGAATCACATAACAGCGATTTCTCGCAAAACAAAACATTTTTTTGTATTTTTTCGGCCATTCTAACCAAAAATGTCCCTACAAATTTTTTCTTAGGATGCATAGTTTTCGAGATAAACGCGGTTGAACTTTCAAAAAATCGAAAAATTGCAATTTTTGAACCCGAATAACTTTTGATTAAAAAATAAAATAGCAATTCTGCTTACCGCCTTTAAAAGTTTAAGTAAAATTTCATCTGTTTCGAATATTTGCATTGCTAAAAATTTATTTTTGATTGTTAAAAAAAGCTATAAACACATAGTGTTTCCCGTGCCTAATACATGCGTTTTAATGCATGCTACGTAGAAATAGCGCCGCTTGCACTTTTACCTCCTCTACCTACTCATTCGATTTTAAATGAGAAATCATTGAAAACATCACTGAAGCACTAGGTGTTTATAGCTTTGTTTTAACAATAAAATAATAAATTTTTAGCAATACAAATAATTAAAACCGATATAATTTGTCTTGAACTTTCAAATGCGGTAAGCAGAATTGCTATTTTATTTTTTAATCAAAAGTTATTCGGGTTCAAAAATTGCAATTTTTCGATTTTTTGAAAGTTCAACCACGTTTATCTCGAAAACTATGCATCCTACGAAAAAATTTGTAGGAACATTTTTTGGTTAGAAAGGCCCAAAAAATACAAAAAAATGTTTTCTTTTGCAAGAAATCACTGTTATGTGATTCCTCAACTTCTTGGTTTATAACAATCTTATCGACATCCGGATCAACTGTTACCCAAAAAATTCGTGTTCTACAGGTCAAAATACATAAAAAAATCTTGGGTAAGTCCATCTGAATACAGGAGGCCGTTCTACCCCCCCTGGCGACAGGACTATAACAGGTATTGGGATTCTAATTATGATACTCATGATTAATTAGTCTATATAAAGACATTAATTTTGATCTAAAACCGATTATGGTCCCATTGCGTACACATTTGCGTCCAACAAAACATTGAAACTGTTAGATAATATACACAATACAATATTAAGTTTTGCCCTGGGAGCATTTAGAACAACACCGGTAGAAAGTTTGTACAGTAAAACCATCTTACTACATCGTCGCATTTATTTAACATGAACGCATGCAACTTCTTATAGCTTCCAATCGAAAGACGCCTGTTTTTGGTAGTGTATTCAATAATAAATATAATAAAATCCACGAGGAAAATAAACTTCCTGTAGCTGGCTCTATACCGTAAATCACAAAAATACCAAATTTTTTGTAAAAGGTATATATTAAAATACCCTAAATAAGGGTCACAATACAAAATGTTTTCGGATTAAGGAATCCATCATCAGTGTTTAAAAGCCCTAAAATTAAGTATAACCTAATTAAATGAGATAAAAGTTAAAATTGGCATAGGTTTTCAAGAACAAGAGGCCATACTTACAAAATTTTCATGCCTGAGCCACCAAAATGTATAGGGTAAAAACCCTTTAAATGTAAATAATAAAGTTATTTTACATATTTATATAAAATTCATCGGATGTTATAGATAAACCTGGATGTTACCCAGGGCAACACAGGACTCTCCCCACGTGGTTGGAACTTTTTTTGGAGAAAACCTCACATATTGGATTTCAATGGCCAACTGACAAGTGAATTCAAGAGCAATCCAAAATGACATCAAGAACTGTCAATGTAACCTAGTTGTAATATTACTTCAGCCACAACGTTAAATATTAATTTAAATGTTTTAAGATAAAAAACAGTATCAAATTTACAAATAATTAAAATAAAAGCTGTTCGCAAAATATGAAAAAATTTTCTCTTAAAATAATGCATTAATTAAGTATTCAAAATAGGGAAATGAAATGTTTACGTTGCAGGAAGTTATGCTGTCAACAATACCAATAGGTGTTGTATTAGTGGTATGAAATTGTCAATACGATTAGACAAATAGTGGTAAAGGCCTTATACTAGGAACACAAAATAGTATGTAATGTGTACACATGTGTACGATTTTAAGAGTATTGATTAAATGATAATTGAAGTAATATTACAACTAGTTAAACATTGACAGTTCTTGATGTCATTTTGGGTTGCTCTTGAATTCACTTTTCAGTTGGCCATTGAAATCCAATATGTGAGGTTTTCTCCAAAAAAGTTCCAACCACGTGGGGAGAGTCCTGTGTTGCCCTGGGTAACATCCAGGTTTATCTATAACATCCGATAAATTTTATATAAATATGTAAAATAACTTTATTATTTACATTTAAAGGGTTTTTACCCTATACATTTTGGTGGCTCAGGCATGCAAATTTTGTAAGTGTGGCCTCTTGTTCTTGAAAACATCTGTCAATTTTAACTTTTATCTCATTTAATTAGGTTATACTTAATTTTAGGGCTTTTAAACACTGATGATGGATTCCTTAATCCGAAAACGTTTTGTATTGTGACCCTTATTTGGGGTATTTTAATATATACCTTTTACAAGAAACTTGGTATTTTTTTCTATTTTTTTATTTTTTTTTAATAAATATAGAATTATTTATTAAAACAAATCCAATTCACACAAACGTTTTTAGGGGATAATTGGACTTTATTTAAGAAAATATTTAAACCAAGCATTTCCAGATATACTCCAAGCAAATTTTGACCACACTTCACCGTCGAAAACTGATACCCCAAATAAATGGACCGGCTTAGTGCAAAAGGTAACAAGTCATTTTTCGGATTTTCTTTTATCATGTGATAATGTCTAGCTCTGTGCAAAAAGAAACAAGTCCACTACCACTGAAAGGCTACATTTTTTTACGTGTAGAATGTAACAAGTTAAATATGAAAAATTTAATTTGTGCAAAAGGAAATAAGTGGACTTGTTGCCTTCAGGGCAGTATTTGAATTTATCACCATTATCACTGCGTGGTTTCCAATCAGTAAAAGTACATAAAGTCATTTTATAATAAATTTAGTGTTTTTCTGTCTTAAAGTTGCTGAAAAAAAAAATAAATAGTGCCTGAGTAAGTCTGTGTCAATGGTAACAAGTAAAGGAAAATATTGTGCATTCTGTAACAAGTCGAAAAATTTAATTAAATTAAAAGTCCAACTATCAAATTTTTGAAGTTCAATAAAAACCACTATTTTGTACCTATTGTTTTCTGAAAAAATTTAATAATTTATCCGAAAAAAACCCCAAGAACCGTTTTTTCGTTTCCTCAAAACCAGGAAATTTGACTTGTTACCTTTTGCACTCAGGCCGTCCAAATTATAACCTTACTTCATTTGGTAAGCACTCAACAAAAAATAATGTAGAAAATTATGGAAAAAATTGTTTATAAATGCATCCAAACCTAATACAGGAGTTGATGCTACATATTCTTCGAACAATCAATAATTAGAAATTTAACTTGTCAAATGATTAACTATTTAGATGGGAAATAAGCCACAATTAAATTGAAAACATAATTTTATTAACGTTTCGAAGCCCAAATCGGGTTTGTTTGTTAAAATACAAAATACTACTAAAATAAACAAAAATGTTGTTGCTAAGTAAAAAAATTCTTCTAATAATTTATTTAATCTAACTCATTTATATTGGCAATTCAGACGTATATTATATATTTTAAAGTAGAAGACTTTAAAATAATATCGCCAATATTTGGGACGTTCCTGGGACGACTTTACTAAAAGATAGTTCATTCGATTATATGAAATCAATCACAACTCAAGAATATCCGTCACAAAAAAATAATAGCATGTGAACTGTCTTTAAAAAGACAACCAAATGCAACGATGACAGTAAAATTCTCGCGTTAGAAATTTCATAATAAATCACGAGGGAAAACCAGGAAAAAACCTCGTGATACTATCCCGACATCGTAAGTATTTGGTCTTACATTTAATTTACTTTCAAAAAACTAATACCAAATTCTGACTTTAATATGTTTAAATTATAAATAATATTAATAATACATAGATAGATATACAATAACTAATACTAAATATAAAATTTGTACTAACTCGATATGTGATTGACTTACTAATCGTGGTATTTTATTTCTATTTTACTGTCATCGTTGCATTTGGTTTTCTTTTTAAAGACAGATCACATGCTATGATTTTTATGTGACGGATATTCTTGAGTTGGGATTGATTTCATGTAATCGAAGGAACTATCTTTTAGTAAAGTCGTCCCAGGAACGAAACTCATAAATATTGGCGATATCATTTTAAAGTCTCCTACTTTAAAATGTATAATATACGTCTGAATTGCCAATATAAATGAGTCAGATTAAATAAATTATTAGAAGAATTTTTTTACTTAGCAACAATATTTTTGTTTATTTTATTAGTATTTTGTATTTTGACAACGAAACCCGATTTGGGCTTCGAAACGTTAATAAAATTATTTTTTCAATTTAATTGTGGCTTATTTCCCATCTAAATAGCTAATCATAAAAATGCCACAAGGAAATAGCTTCAGAACAACATCAACTTCTCAAATATCTCAGTATTTTCTCGGATGAATGTTGAGCAATATGCAAAGCTCATAAACATGTCAAAAAATAAATAAAATACCAAAATGTTTGGTGCTATACCTACGGTGTTTTACAAACCTTATATCATATCGCCGGTTCGAAATAAGAATGACGTAACTGCAAATGTTGTCAATTCTCGTTTATTGCGTAATTAACTTCTAAAATACTGTACAGAGATGATACAAAAACGACAGAACTGTAACTATGTACTGAGCCACCACAGGGTACTTGTGTCGTTATTGAAATACGCACCATTTTAGACCTTGTTTCAGATGAAGAATGACATAAATTAAGATAAAGAAATTCGAACCACTGGAGATGAAAATAAGAGCCATCTGTAATAATAAACGGCATAATAAAGATTTAAAAATAGTTTTTGTACAGAAAAATATTCAGATCAAGAATGAAGCAACTGGAGATAGGGTCGAAGATGGGGGGATTAAATTGAGGTAATGAAATTCAAACCAATGGGGATGAAACTAAAAGCCATTCATTTAAAAAATAAACGCGATACCTATGCTCCGGAAGGTTACTCTTTATTTAATCACTATTTTAAATATTTAAAAAAAATTTTAAAAATGGCTGAAATTGGCGGATTAAATTAAGATAATGAAATTCGGACCATTAGTGATAAAAATAAGAATAGAATAGAATAGAATAGAAATATGTTTTATTGTCACTGAAAATTATACAATTTTATGGACAAAGCTTAACATAGAGTCACAAAAAAGATATACATATCAATAACAAATACAATTTTATAAAATTAGATAAATCGTCAATAAAAAAATATAAACAAGTTAAAAAAGCGAAGTAAAAAAACAAAAACCAATATATTGCAAAATTACTATAAATTGCAAAATTGAACATACAACATAATATAATAAAACACAAACAAAGGAACTAATAAGTTTAAGCTGCTCTATGTGACACCCAAATATAGATAAATACGCTTTAGTTACTTGTACATTACTGTGATTTCTTAGTTAGTCATTAAGAAACTCTTCTACTGAATAATATGGTCTTTTAGATAAATGAACTTTTGTCATTTTACGGAACTTGAGAAAGGATGTTGCAGATTTGAGTTGTAAAGGGAGATGGTTGTATAGTTTTTTGTGGAATATAGTATAGATTTCTTTACTAACTCAGAAGACGGGATCGGTAAATATACATCAAAAGTTGAATTATTGGTGGAGTAGTCATGATGAGGCCTTACTGGAAAGACATGCATGTGTTTACGAATTAAGCAAACAGTTTCTAAAATATACAAAGATGGAAGGGTTAAAATTTCATGATCTTTAAAGTAACTTCTGCAATGGGTTTTTCTTATGAGGCTAAACAGATATCTTATTGTTCTTTTTTGTAATTTGAAAATAACATCAAATTGGGCAGCTATACTAGACCCCCAAAAAGGAAGACCATATCGAAGATGAGACTCGAATAAAGAAAAATATGTTATTTTAGAAGATGCTAAATTGAGTTTATTCGAAACAGATCTTATGGCATAGCAGGCTGAGGCGAGTTTCTTACTTAACAAATCGATATGAAGGGACCATTTGAGGTTGCTGTCTAAAAGAATACCAAGAAATTTTACAGAATCAACGGTAGAGATCTGGCTGCTATTCACAAGCAGGGGTTGAAGAGCACCTTTATATGATAATGCTACCGTTTTATCCACGTTAAAGAAGAGTAAATTAGAGTCAGACCAGGTTTTTATCGTAAAAAGATCAGAAGTTATAGTTGCATGAAGAGTTGCAATAGTTGAGTTGCTCCAAGTGATACTGGTATCATCAGCAAAAAGAAAAATTTTTCAATCGATTTTTAAATTAGTGATGTCATTTATAAAGATAAGGAAAAGTAGAGGACCCAATACTGAACCTTGTGGTACTCCATATACAATGTTTTTGAGACTAGAGTCAGTATCATTTGCTCTAACCAGTTGTTTCCTATTATCTAAGTAAGATTTGAACCAATTCAAAGAAATACCTCGAATTCCATAGAAATTAAGCTTTTTAATCAAAATGTTGTGATTTACACAATCAAAAGCTTTGGAATAGTCATAGAAAACAGTGGCAGTATAAAGATTATTGTTTAGTGCTTGGTAAACCTCGTGAAGTACAGAAAACATGGCATCAGTTGTACATTTATTAGTTAAGAAGCCGAACTGATTTTGTGATAAAATATTGATATCAAAGAGAAAGGACATAAGTCGGGTTTTTATGAGCCTCTCAATAATTTTGGAGAGTACCGGTAGTAGGGCAACAGGTCTATAGTTGCAGGCACTAGAGTTTTCGCCACTTTTATGAAGAGGAATAATAATGGCTGTCTTTAGGCACTCTGGAAATTTACCGTTTTCAAAGGAATCATTAATTAGTGACACGAGGAGTTCTAACACATTATCTGTGAGATTTGAGAAGATTTTTATGGATAGTCCATCAATACTACAAGATGATTTGCTTCTGATACTATTGATCGTTTGGATCAATTCATATTTATAGATTGGTCTTATAAATAATGAATTCGAGACAATTTCTGAATTAGGGAGATAGGAAATGGGATCTTGTTGAGACTCAATAGTTGATGTTATATTTTTACTCACGTTAATAAAGTATTCGTTTAGATTTTCAGGGTTTGGTAGGGCAAATGTTTGAGCTGCGTGGGTTTTATTTCGAAGATCGTTTATTATGGACCAAGCTTCTTTTGCAACACTTTTGGAGCTTCCCAGACGATTTTGATAGTAGGCTTTTTTAGCTGATTTGATGAGTTTTAGGTATGTGACTTTGTAATTGGTGATATATTGAGTGACAAAGACGTTGGTAGTAAATTTCTTGATATAAAGTAGTGAACGCATATTTTTTGCTGATATGCGGATACCTTTGGTAGTCCAGGGTATGCGACGTTTGGGCTTAATCGTAATTAAAGGAAATGCCTTATTGAAGATACAGACAAGCTTCTCCAAAAAATCACTGAAATTATAGTCCACGTCCGTAGAAGGAAAATGCCAGTCAGAAGTAAAACATAAATTTTGGAATTTATGAAAATTCCGAGCGGAAGAAATCCTACCTAAACGTCGGGTTTTCAAGGACTGTTTGCTGAAGATGTTAAATTTCGTATATACTGCTTCATGATCCGATAGTTCCGCATTAATAACTGTAGAGCAGACATCAATGGGTGAGAAATCGGAGACAATATAATCAATAATTATGGATGAAGTAGTTTTTGTAATCCTTGCAGGAGAACTAACGTGCATTGAGAGACCATATGATTCAAATATGTTGACCAAGAACATTTGGGTAGCAGAAGCAGCAGCATAATTTATGTTGAAGTCTCCGAATAGAATTTTTCTGCTTTTGTGAGGCAAGTCATCTAACAAATTTAGCAGGTTCTTAAAAAATAGTTCCACGGAAAAGTCAGGTGATCTATAGATGCAAATAATGTAAAGATTAAGATTTTTCTTAAAAACTAAGGAAAATTCAAAGAAGGCTTCATTCAACAAAAAGTCATATTTTGTTATCAGAGAAAAATCATTGTTTGCAGAAAGAATTAGGGTGCCTCAATGAGCTGAGTTTGGACGATCATACCTAGCAATTGTGGTATATTTCTCTACAAAAAAAGGCTCGTTGACTTCAAGCCAGTGTTCTGTAACAGCAACTATCTGGGGAAATCCTAATTTCTCTAGAAACAAAAATAATTCGTCAGTTTTATTTCTTATAGAACGAATATTAATCAGAACCATACTAAAGTTGTCACCACTAAAATTATTCGAGGTTTCTAGTTCCTCAGAACACGTCGCATTATTTAAAAATTTCGTCTTGGAGAGCTAGTGGAAAAATAATTTCGGTGACCTTCCCTTGATTTTTGCAGGTGAATAATTCTTTCCGAAGTGAGAAAAGACCTGAAAGCAGCAAGATCAGCGTCTACCTCATCTGCCCCAATTCCATAAGCACCGTCGAATTCTAGAAGAATTTTTCTTAGATCTTCACTCTTAGTCGGAGGTCCTTCGGCAGCCAGAAACAGTTTAACACTTTTGTTGGTATACCCATCATAAAATACTGATGCAAGTTGGTCGTGTAGAAAAGCAATATGAAGTTTAATGGCCTTCAAGATATCCGGTTCCCTTAATCTGGCTAAAAGATACCGACTATTCGAGTTATTGGTCAATCTAACTCTTGGTGGGGTCAAAGGATCCAGATTTATCGATGGTACTAAAGTATCCTTCTTAATGAAATTAATATGAGAACGGAAAGAATCTTTAAATTTGCAAATTGCAATGGCCTGCTTGTCTGTCAGTATATTTGTAGTATCAACTCCATTCTTGTTGTTACTTGGAATGGTAATTGGATTTTCCAAGTTAACCGTGCTTCTGATGTTCCTCCGATTTATATTTGTCTCAGATGAAGTCGTTGGTTCGGAGTATAAGGATTCTGTAGACCACTTAACGTTTACACTCGGTGGCCAAATTTCTTTATTAAATAATAAGAGCCATAATTTTAAAAATAAACGCCATACCGATGCTCCTGGACGATTACTCCTCATTTAATCCCTATTTTAAAGAATTTAAGAATCCGATTTAAGAATCGTTATTTTGCTCTCCTGAGAAATTTGGCTTTTTGCATTTACGACATTCTTATTCCAAACCGGCGATATAATATGACCTAAAAGCTGCAACTTTCAAGTGTATCGGAGACTCATGGCTTGTTTTACATTTTACTTCATTCCTCATCTTCCTCCATGATTTTTCTACGCTATTCCTGTTTTTATACATTTTGACTTTCAACTTCCTTACATTGTAAAAACGTAGAGTTCTTCAAATGCATGGCTCTATCTCGTCCTAAGTCTTCTTTTTATTTTTGTTTTACTAGCTCTAGCAGCGCTTAACAGAATTTTTGGAACTCTAACTAGGGTCATTATTTAGCATGCCTTAACTATCTAAGTTTTTGTGTTTTTACTACCGTAAAATGGGGTGACTTTGACCGATTTTGTACGATTATAAAAATCATATTTTAAATTTTGCTACATTTTTGTATATGCAAATATGTTATGGATTTAGGCGTCTACTTTCCGTAGCTTAGATTATAATTACAAGAAAATAATCATGACAGAAAAAAAAATGTTTGGTCAAGTTCACCCCATCTGGGGGGAAGTTGACCGTATATGCTTTTTGCCTGTTAAACTTATTTTTCTTTTAGGTGGGGTTAATTTGACCGTTTTTTAAAATCATTTTTTCTTAATTCGTTATATCGGTGGATTTAACAACCCTTGGAATATTAATTATTTTTTTAATTTAAAAATGAATTCTTAGATATTTATAAACTTGAATCGTTATAATTAATTTTAAAAATTATACAGGGTGGCTGAAGTATATCACAATAGATATTTTTCTATGGTTTTGGTCAAATTCACCCCAGCGGTCAAAGTAACCCCATTTTACGGTACTGCAATTTTATTCTGCTTAGACATACATAACGATTGAAGTCATGAGATATATTAAAACGTTCTTATGTACTTCACTTCAACTTCACTTGGTCTTTGTCACATGTCCGGGAAACCTTGTAATTCATTATAAACATGGCGAATATACATAGCTCAGCAAGCGCCAGTTAACTTGGCCAGACGCATTGCACAGTGGCTTCTTAACCCGGTCTATATAGACATTTCAAATAACAAAAATTGCCGGAGAGCCAAATTTTGGTGGAGAGCTAGGGTATACCATAACAAATAAAGTTTAAAAAGTCCCCATCGATCCCATGTGTGCGTCAAAAGTTATTCGGGGTCAAAGGTCAAAATTTAAGATTTTTGGATTTTTTTCGAAAACGGTAAGTTTTATCAAAAAAAAAAACCTTAAATCAAAGTTGTAGATCTTAAAATTCTCTACAAAAATAGTCTTTACTATTTTTTTACTAAGAGTTGCCATTCCTGAGATATCGCGATTCAAAGAGTCACATTATACATGATATGCACACGTTTCCATACCACCTGTGAGAGGTAGTGTACTCGGCGCGTTTTTTTTACCGTGGTTTCCCCTGTAGGCCTACTCCACTAACTGTTTTGACAATTTTAGGATAATTTAAGGAAACAATACCGGTCAAGTTCTAGATATTACCTTATTATTGATATTGATTATTCATATTGCTATTGATTATTAGGTTAACTATTGTTTTGATTTCTTTAGATATCTTAATCAGATTCATATTCTTGAAAGTCTACTTCAACAGTCAAGTCTTCTTCGATTTCATCTTCTTCCTCTTCCTCTTGCTGGATGTTTAAAAATTGTTCAAATGTGACTGAGTTAATTTTCCAGGCTTTTCTGTAATAATAATTCTACTACCATACTTCAATTTCAATCGTATTTTTATAGTTCTGTCATCTAAAACTACATCTTGACAAACATTCCTTAATTCATCCAACGAAAACTGGCAATCATCACTCGTTTCTATGTTGAAACATTTTCTCCATCGCAGAGTTTACAGTTTCATCTTGTGGACGGCCAATTTTACGACCAGTATTAGGTTTTAAGAAAGATTTGTAACAACTGTCATGGTATTTTGCATCAGCAGCGACTAAATCATACTCAAAATTAATACGTTCAAGAACAGCCTTCGAGACATCATCAGAACGATCTTTAGCTAATTTCAACAGGGATTCTTTGAATTTTAGTGTAGTCACGTTACGAATTATTTTTCGAAGATGCTGTGCTTTCTTTATCTCAGATTCTTTATTGGCTTCATTGCCACAAAATAAACAGTATTTTTTAAAACAAAAATGTGATTTACTTACTCGCGTTCTAGTATGAGGTGGACTTACTTTTGAAGTACTAGCCTGTTCCTCCTCACGTTGTCTTTTCACTGCAGCGATTGAAGTTTTCCGAATGTATGATTTTCTGCAATTCACGTGTATTGTAACGGATTTTTGAGTTCTTAAATACTCAATAAACTCATCACCTCTCTCGACACTAGCCTCGATTAAATTTGGCATTCCACGATCAACCACAACTGTTTTAGTTTCACTTAAAAGTTTATTGCAAATAGAGCAAAACTGAGACATTTTTAGAACTATAAAATTGTACAAATAACGGTAACGGTACTAAATGGTAGACGCTTGTAATAAGTACTTATATTCACTTGAACTGAACCTTTAGCACTAAAAGAAACAGATAATATTATGAACCAGACCTACGGACAATACTGTAGCCATTTCTTATAATAGACAATCTGTTTTTTTTTTAGAAAATGGTGTAGCCAAATGTTTTTCAAGGCCACGTGGATACAGGAAATTCAGTTTGGGACTGATTACCTTTTGAAGAAATATTTTCAGAATAGAATAATATACTATATAAAAGAGACACAAATAGGCATTTATACTTGTCTTAAGGGTAGGGTTACCATACGTCCGGATTTCTTCCGGACAGTCCGGATTTGAAAGACATGTGCGGATTGGCGTCCGGATATGAGAAATGTCCGGATTTTTTTTCTTTACTAAAAAAAATGAAAACACTTGGCCCAAAAACGGTGAGAAATTTCATTCTGAGCAGCACCTGTCGTTCTGTAATATTATTTTGTAGGTATAAAGTATGTTCAAACCTAGGTGTATATGTATTTTAAACTGGCAGAGATTTTTGATGTTAGTTGCATATTGTAGCGAAACAGCTGTACTTTTAATTGATGGATTCGACCGTTACTTGATGGAAGTTCATTTTATCTAACAATAAAAAACTGAAAACGTTTGTTTTCTATACTTCCACAAAATTTATTATATCTAAGTGACTACAGCTGTTTCGGCGGAGTGCCTTTCTCAAGTAATATAGTTTACAATGTGTTTGCCTTTTTAATCTTCAACTGAAGAGGTTGAGGAGTGGGGAGCTGTTTGTCTCGAGTTGGTCATTCAGAATTATATCTGTATTTTTCAGTTTATTAATTTCCATAGATTCTAAAAAAGATAGCTTAAGGCCTTTATTTTGAATATGTAGAATTTTAAACTCTTCATTGAAAGAATGATTATGATCTAGAAGGTGAAGTGCGTATGTAGAAGTGTCTGTTTTTCTATTGTTGAATGCCCTTTTGTGTTCTGCTATCCGTTTGTCAAAAGTTCTGCCAGTTTGACCGATGTACGTTTTCGGACAGTCACCACAAGTTAGTTTGTACACACCACTCTGTAGTTGCTTTCTCTTTCGGCTTTTATTGTTCTTAATATATTTGCTTAAGTTGTTGTTAGTTCTGAAAGCTGGTGTTATTCCTTTCTTTTTTATGTATCTGGCTATTGTTGTTGTTATCTTGCCAGTATATGTGAGAGAGCAGAAGGTACTGGGTTCTTTCTGTGGTGGTGGATACACTAATTTCAGGGCTTTCTTATGGAGTTTTTGGTTTAAAATTTTGTTAACTGTTTGTTCGTTATAGCCGTTGTTTACTGCTATTTGTTTAATGATGTTTAGTTCTATTTCGAAGTTATTTCGGTATGGTAGGCTGCTAATTTGTGTTGTGTAGGATGGGATGATGAATTGTGTATAGTTGTGTCAGTATGGGTAGGTTTATGATATATGGAGAACTCATGTTTGTTGTGTAGTCTGGAAATCGTTACATCTAGAAAGTTTATAGAGTTATTCTGTTCTGTTTCTACTGTAAACTCAATATTATTATGAAGTGAATTAATATATGATAGAAATTGGTCAAGTTGTCTGTTAGTTCCTGTAAAGCATACTAGTATATCATCCCGTATTTAAACAGTTCTTATATTGGTGGAGATACGTGGATGATATACTAGTATGCTTTACAGGAACTAACAGACAACTTGACCAATTTCTATCATATATTAATTCACTTCATAATAATATTGAGTTTACAGTAGAAACAGAACAGAATAACTCTATAAACTTTCTAGATGTAACGATTTCCAGACTACACAACAAACATGAGTTCTCCATATATCATAAACCTACCCATACTGACACAACTATACACAATTCATCATCCCATCCTACACAACACAAATTAGCAGCCTACCATAGCATGATACATAGACTGACAGAAATTCCCATGACAAAAAATAACTTCGAAATAGAACTAAACATCATTAAACAAATAGCAGTAAACAACGGCTATAACGAACAAACAGTTAACAAAATTTTAAACCAAAAACTCCATAAGAAAGCCCTGAAATTAGTGTATCCACCACCACAGAAAGAACCCAGTACCTTCTGCTCTCTCACATATACTGGCAAGATAACAACAACAATAGCCAGATACATAAAAAAGAAAGGAATAACACCAGCTTTCAGAACTAACAACAACTTAAGCAAATATATTAAGAACAATAAAAGCCGAAAGAGAAAGCAACTACAGAGTGGTGTGTACAAACTAACTTGTGGTGACTGTCCGAAAACGTACATCGGTCAAACTGGCAGAACTTTTGACAAACGGATAGCAGAACACAAAAGGGCATTCAACAATAGAAAAATAGACACTTCTACATACGCACTTCACCTTCTAGATCATTGTGTAGGACGCTTCACCTGTGGTAAAAGGACCTGGTGAATATCTCCTGTCCTTCACACAAGAGGGGAACCAGCTTCTATAGTGGTTGATATAATTAGACTCTGATATTCTTTGTCGAGTCGAAGCAAGGTGTAAATCGGTGTTGAAATGATTAAAATACGTGTGAGATAATTAGTTTATTTAACACAAACACTAATATTTACAAGTATCGTACAAAATAATTATTATTGTTTTTACTACAAAAAAAAACATACATAAATTTGCTATGTAGAATTGACAGTAAAGTGAACCGCGATTTAAGAGTGAAATATGTGATTAATAACAAGTGAGAGAAGATTCGCGTGAAAAACCGTGTAATGTGATAGGAAAATACGAGACGTGAATACTTTCAGAGTTGAGCGAGAGACGCGACCGATTAGCTCGGTAGTTGACGAATAAGTGATTGAGAGACGAGAGACTAAAAACGACTTAGGCATAAGGATTCCTTTTTCCTTTGGGTCCCCAAAAAGAAGTGGAACTCATTCATCAATGTCCTATGCGTGTCTAATTTACGTTCAGAAATAAACAGAAGGTTTAATTTAGTCCAGTAACGACAAAGGCCTTTATTGGTTTAAGGATACATAAATCCGACAGCAAGACAGCTTCACACATTGTCAAGTTGAAAGAATTGTTCTTAATTTCGATCCAAACCCTGGGAACCGGATATATCTTAACCTAGAATGTTTTCGTAGTGCACGGGTCCTTGTATCGCCGACTGAAATGGGAGGCCACGGGACAAGCAAATGTTTTCTCGGAATTGGTTAATTTTGGAAGCTACAAAGGGCAGATGTGTTCGTTTGAAATTATCAATGATTCGACGAATTTTATTAAGATTCTTATATAAGTAGAAATGATAATTAGCTTTATGTTAGAAAATCTAACATAAATTGCCCCCCGCGCCAGAGGAGGAAAAATAAATGTTAAGAGCAAGATAGAGAAAGAGAGAGCGATGGAGAGAGATAGCGATTGGGAGAGAGAGATCGAAAGAGAGAGAGAGAGCGAGAGAGGGAGAGAGAGAGTGCGGTTTTTAGTAAATTTGCTTGAGAGAAGAAGAGATTATGGGAAACTTTATCTTCAGTTGTGAGTTATTTAAAAATTATATTTACAAATAAATTGCGAAAAATCAAGAGATAATTCTTTACAATAATAAACAAAACTTGTTTTTTTTTTTCATTTTTCTTAGTGTATATACTATTTTGTACAAAAGGGTTTTGACCTAAATTTACAAATCAGTTGTCGCGGGTAACTGTAAATGTGTCATAAATTATAGGCGTTTTGCCCTGAGTGAACTGTTGTGGTGTTTTTATTTTTCAAATTTATTGTCAACAAGTGAAAGTGCGGGTGACTTGGGTACTTGAGTAGATAGAGGCATTGTCTAGTTATACAATGCTAGCGGTAATATTTTGAGGGTAAGGTCGGTTATTGAACTGTGTTTCCTAAAAAGGGAAGAAATATTTTCATTTTTGTTAATGCCTTTTAAAATGAGATTTTAGACGTTTTCTTGGGATAGGAAATGATTCGTCAATATTCAAATTCTCGGATGGTGTTTTATGGGTTAAATTGATTTTGTCAAAATACACATTTGTAGAGTGAGAAAATAAAGAAATGTTTTGTTGTTTAGAATGGGCTGCGTTTGGAATATTACCGGCGATTACCCATCCAAATATTGTATTGAAGAGTGTGGGTAGATTTTTTCCTAATTTTACGATACCCGGTAAGAGGATTTCGTAGTAAGCATCTGCTCCTATCAGAATTTCAATATTTGATTCCATATAAAAATATTTATCAGCCAGGCTGAGATCTTTTGGAATTTTAAGAAAATCAGGGTTGATATCTAATTGCGGTAGCTGGCAAGAAATCTTTGGAATTATTGCACAGTTTAAATTGACATTACGTTCGAAACCAGGTGTGTAAAGCATGATTTTTGCCATTGATTTCGAAGTGAGAGAACTTTGGGCAATGCCACAAACTTTTAGTTCATTGCCAGAAATTTCGGGATTAATTTTATTAGCGAGATTTTCCGTTATAAAAGAATTTTGACTACCAGAGTCAAGGATTGCCTTAGCAAATATGGCATTTCCAGATTTGTCAATTAAAATTACTTGAGCGGTGGGTAAAAGAGTCGAAGAGTGTGTAAAAGGTTTATTTGTAACGGTTAGAGCTACGTTAGGGTTACATTCATCTTCTTGAGAGTCATTAAAATAAGATGGCTGAGCAATATTTGCGTGGAGTGAGTTAGTGGAATTTATGGCATTTGTGGTGCGGGGTGAGAGACTGCGAGCATCAGCAACTTGTGCTTGCGAATTTGCATCATTATTAAAACGAGAAGCATTATAACGTGTATTTCTGTTACTATTCTGTTGAGCGGTTTCTGCATAGGGTGTAAATCTAGCAGAATTTACATGTGTGCTTGCATTGCGATTATCTTCGTGGTGAGAAGCGTGAGAAGAACGAGTACGTTTAATGTTTTCTGCATACGAGTTTTGGTGCAGAAGGGTGTGATGGTTTTTAGAACAAATAAAACAACCGCGAGAAGTACACTGAGCATGAGTGTGTTTTGTACCAAGACAGTTAGAGCACATGTCTCGCGATTTTAAAAAATTATATTTTTCTGAGTGAGAGAGGGCAGCGAATTGCCTACAGGAATATATTTTGTGCGCTGAATTATTACAGTAATTGCATTTGATATGATTACTAGAGGAGAGAGGTGGAGATGTATTTGAGAGAAGAGAAGTGGAGTTAGATTTAGCGTGTGATTTGTCCCTTTTTGATTCTGGGATATTTGTGAGGTCTGCGAGAATGTTGCAGCGTTCATTGAGGATCTCAAAAAGTTCGACAATTGTGGGAGTGTAATTTCTATCTCTTCTTTCCCCATAATATCGTTTGGTGGCAAAATCGAGCTTTCTTGTTATTAAATTAATTAAGAGATAATCCCACGATTCGACGGGAGCTTGTAGAGCCTTTAAGGAGTCAATATTTCTTTTTAAATCGTTTGTAAAATCACTTAGTGACCGATAGTTGCTCCTTGTGAGTGTAGGGAAATCTATGATAAGATTGATGTGAGAATTGATAATAGCAAGACTGTTGTCGTACTTCTTTTCGAGTATGTCAATAGCGAGATCAAAGTTTTCGTTAGTTACGTCAAGCGAATCAATTAAATTTAAGGGTTCTCCGCGGAGGGAAGATTTCAAATAAATTAGCTTTTGAGCTTTGGTGAGTGTGTGATTATCCTTTATAATTGAGGAAAACAATTGGTAAAATGAGACCCATTTACTGGGCTCGCCATGATATATAGGAACAGAAACAGGTGGTAAGCGTACGTTGGAGTTAGCATGATTACCGTGTTGATACTGAGAAGGTACCGAAGAAGAAGAATTAACTTTCGAAAATTGCGCCAATTTACCGTCAATTCGAGACATAGCAGAGAAGTATTTATTTTCAACTTCTTCTCTATTTTCTGTGTGCAAATCAGCATTTTTGTGAGTGTCTATCTTATTACAAATATCATTATAATTATTAAATGCATTAATTAAGTGAATTCTTCTATGACTTAGTTCAAATGTTTCAGTTTGACTATCGAGAAAATTGCTTATCCAATTCAAATTTCGTTCAAGTGATGATTTGCATGTACCAATCTCCCTCTTCAGTGCGTCCATAATTAAAATATACCAAAATTTAAAAAAAATTAAAATATTGATTGTCCAGTGACAATCTGTAAATATTGTGATTTTAACGGTATTACACAAAGAGAGATCGTGGTTGAAAATAGAGTGAGTAAAGTGAGTATGTAGTGTAAAAAGAAATAAAAATTATGCAAAATATTTAAAAAAGAGATGAGCAGATATATATAAAAAATAAAGAGTAAACAAATAAATTGTCCTTTAAAGCACATGCCTACACAAACTTATTGAGTGAAAGATAATATGTGGAGTAATATTTAAGGAAATAAAATAAAAGTTCATAAAGTTTTTTTTATTATTGCGATGTTACCTTAGTATGCGTCAAGAAAGCGTTGTTCTTGAAGAATGGGACTGTGTCAGCGTGGCGGCGGGCAGCGGGAGCAGAACCAGGCCGAGGTGGAGGCGATCAGCGGGACAGCAACGGTCCAAGTTGAAGGCGGTCAGCGGGACAGCAAACGGTCCAAGGTGGAGGCGGTCAGCGGGACAGCGACGGTCCAAGTTGGATGGCAATCAGCGTGAGAGCAACGGTGCAAGGTGGGGTCGATCAGCGAAACAGCAACGGTCCTAGGTGGAGGCGGTCAACGGGACAGCAACGGTCCAAGGTGGAGGCGATCAGCGGGACAGCAACGGTCCAAGGTGGAGGCAGTCAGTGGGACAGCGACGGTCCAAGGTGGAGGCGATCAGCGGGACAGCAACGGTCCAAGGTGGAGGCGGTCAGCGGGACAGCGACGGTCCAAGCTGGAGGCGATCAGCAGGACAGCAACGGTCCAAGGTGGAAACGTTCAGCGGGACAGCAATGGTCCAAGGTGGAGGCGATCAGCGGGACAGCAACGGTCCAAGGTGGAGGCGGTCAGCGGGACAGCGACGGTCCAAGCTGGAGGCGATCAGCAGGACAGCAACGGTCCAAGGTGGAAACGTTCAGCGGGACAGCAATGGTCCAAGGTGGAGTCGATCAGCGGGACAGCAACGGTCCAAGGTAGAGGCGGTCAGCGGGACAGCAACGGTCCAAGGTGGAGACGGTCAGCGGGACAGCAATGGTCCAAGGTGGAGTCGATCAGCGGGACAGCAACGGTCCAAGGTGGAGACGGTCAGCGGGACAGCAACGGTCCAAGGTGGAGTCGATCCGCGGGACAGCAACGGTCCAAGGTGGAGACGGTCAGCGGGACAGCAATGGTCCAAAGTGGTGGCGATCAGCGGGACAACAACGGTCCAAGGTGGAGTCGATCAGCGGGACAGCAACGGTCCAAGGTAGAGGCGGTCAGCGGGACAGCAACGGTCCAAGTAGAGGTAATAGGATCACCGGAACAGCCGATAACGATTCGATTCAATTTCAACACCGCGAGCCTTGCTTCTGGGTATGCAGACGATTCTTTGAATCGTCCCACCAGGGGTACCAAATTATGTGTAGGACGCTTCACCTGTGGTAAAAGGACCTGGTGAATATCTCCTGTCCTTCACACAAGAGGGGAACCAGCTTCTATAGTGGTTGATATAATTAGACTCTGATATTCTTTGTCGAGTCGAAGCAAGGTGTAAATCGGTGTTGAAATGATTAAAATACGTGTGAGATAATTAGTTTATTTAACACAAACACTAATATTTACAAGTATCGTACAAAATAATTATTATTGTTTTTACTACAAAAAAAAACATACATAAATTTGCTATGTAGAATTGACAGTAAAGTGAACCGCGATTTAAGAGTGAAATATGTGATTAATAACAAGTGAGAGAAGATTCGCGTGAAAAACCGTGTAATGTGATAGGAAAATACGAGACGTGAATACTTTCAGAGTTGAGCGAGAGACGCGACCGATTAGCTCGGTAGTTGACGAATAAGTGATTGAGAGACGAGAGACTAAAAACGACTTAGGCATAAGGATTCCTTTTTCCTTTGGGTCCCCAAAAAGAAGTGGAACTCATTCATCAATGTCCTATGCGTGTCTAATTTACGTTCAGAAATAAACAGAAGGTTTAATTTAGTCCAGTAACGACAAAGGCCTTTATTGGTTTAAGGATACATAAATCCGACAGCAAGACAGCTTCACACATTGTCAAGTTGAAAGAATTGTTCTTAATTTCGATCCAAACCCTGGGAACCGGATATATCTTAACCTAGAATGTTTTCGTAGTGCACGGGTCCTTGTATCGCCGACTGAAATGGGAGGCCACGGGACAAGCAAATGTTTTCTCGGAATTGGTTAATTTTGGAAGCTACAAAGGGCAGATGTGTTCGTTTGAAATTATCAATGATTCGACGAATTTTATTAAGATTCTTATATAAGTAGAAATGATAATTAGCTTTATGTTAGAAAATCTAACAATCATAATCATTCTTTCAATGAAGAGTTTAAAATTCTACATATTCAAAATAAAGGCCTTAAGCTATCTTTTTTAGAATCTATGGAAATTAATAAACTGAAAAATACAGATATAATTCTGAATGACCAACTCGAGACAAACAGCTCCCCACTCCTCAACCTCTTCAGTTGAAGATTAAAAAGGCAAACACATTGTAAACTATATTACTTGAGAAAGGCACTCCGCCGAAACAGCTGTAGTCACTTAGATATAATAAATTTTGTGGAAGTATAGAAAACAAACGTTTTCAGTTTTTTATTGTTAGCTGTACTTTTAATTGTGCCATATGCATTTCGCATATATGTACAATGTAGAGGTAGCAACACAATCAAATTCACATTTTACATTTTCTACAACCCTTTGTATTACCCCTGTCCGGATTTGGCCTTAATAAATTTTGGTAACCCTACTTAAGGGCCACATATACGTGGCTTATATGTGCATATAATGTATAAAGTAACTTTTAAAATCGCGATATCTCAGGAATGGTAACTCTTAGGAAAAAAATTGTAAGGACAAATTTTGTAGAGAATGTTAAGATCTACAACTTTGGTTTAAGGTTTTTTTTGATAGAACTTACCGTTTTCGAAAAAAATCCAAAAAATCTCAAATTTTGACTTTTGACCCCGAATAACTTTTGACGCACACATGGGATCGACGGGGACTTTTTAAACTTTATTTGTTATGGTATACCCTAGCTCTCCACCAAAATTTGGCTCTCCGGCAATTTTTGTTATTTGCCAAGCATTTTGATTGAGCAAAGTTGACCGGATTATATGGGATGATCATCAGTCTCAGTGTCGTTGTGCGTATTCGCTGTCGCCAAGTTAACTGGCGCTTGCAGTAGTAGAACATTCGACTCAGAGTTGTTAACCCTACGGATTTTTCCGTAGATCTACGAATTTTCAAAATTATTTCGGATTTTCGGATATCGACCACATTTCTCGGGATTTTTCAGCTGCAGCCATCAAGAAGCTAAAATGGGGATTTTTTTGCTCTTTAAGTGTCTTCTGCTTCTTTTTTGGTCTGTCGGCTGACATTCGTCTTCTTTTTTGGTGTGTCAAGTGTCATTCTTCTTCTTTTTTGGTCTGTCAAGTGACAGTCTTCTTCTTTTTGGCCTGTCAAGTGTCATTCTTCTTCTTTTTTGTGCCATTTTCTTTTTTGGTCTGTCAAGTGTCATTCTTCTTTTTTTGGCATCTCAAATGTCATTTTCTGTGAAATTTTTGCATTACGGATTTCTACGGATTTTTGAAGTGCCCTCTACGGAAATATTCAGTTGCGGTGTTAACAACACTGATTCGAATGCAGATCTAGAGGTCCCCGGTACAAACTCAGGTGTTCCATATTTTTTTATTGTTTTTAGTTTATTTTATTCATCGGTACATAATTCGCAATTATTTTACGGCTATGCCTAATTTTTCTGTCTTTACACGGCAAATTACGTGTAGTAAAATTCTCACTGGTATGGATATGTAAACTTTACTTGACAATATAATCATTCACTTTAAAGTTGGCTTTTGAAAGTTTTTGAATAACTGTTACTTGTATAACTAATTGCCTTAATTATTAATTCAGTTAATAAATATGTTAATTTTTTTACTAACTATGTATTCAGTGATTGTAATAATTTATCTACTGTACAACAAAAAGTAATAATCAATCGAGAAAAGAGGAAAAATGATAAAGTGATTTTTTATAATATATTGTTACTTTGAAACGCTTACAATTTTGAACATCTTTAACAACAAAATACTTGAATCACTGAATTTATCCTGGCGTATTCTCTGCTTGGATCTTCCATAAATAATAAACAATATATAACTTTTTATTTAGTTGACGTCTTAAATATATTATTTATCAAATACACTATCAATATTATTTAATCAACAACTCAAAATATTCCCGATTTCATGTCAAATATTTAAAATTGTCACTGTCTGACTGACAGTATGTTGACAAAATTCTATTCAACTGAGTGCGTTGAATGACAAAGATAGGTTTGGTAAATATTACCATCGACATTGTGTTCATTTTTTTCGAATCCTGAAAAAACCGATAAATATTTTTTAAACATTTAGCAGAATGAAAGACTACTTTATTACCGAGGGCCGAAAGTTCCTTAGAATAAATAAAAAGTTTATTTTGAATGAGATATCTGAAATTAAAAATCACACTAAATTTTCTTTTAGATTTCTCCCCTGTAACGTATTAAAATAAACATTATAGAAGTTCTCAGGGACTTTCGGCCCTCGCTAATAACGTAATCTTTCATTCTGTGTTTACATTTTTCAAAAATACTTATTAGTTTTCTCAGGATTCGAAAAAAATAATCCCATTTGAATAGTATTGGAGCAGAAACTACGCACCCACCCCTTAAGGTGTATCACGATTACCGTTTCAAAACATGTTTCATTAATTTTATACCATTTTAAACTTTTCTTTGGTTTATATGAGTTTAAAATCGATGACAAAATTCTTTCATGACATACGGATTTAAACAATAATATAGTTCATAATTGTATAGTGTGTCCTATTTATAGATATTATAACAAAACCATAGTAGGTATTATAAAATTACTTTTTTAATAAAATTGTATTTTTTTAATATTGTTGCACTAAACTTATATGTCAAATATTTATCTCCATACTTCACATCCAATATGGTCTAGTGGCTGGGATACCTGGCCTGTCAGGAGGCTCGGCTGCCATTTCCGGCGTCGTATGTCATTTTTGTTTTTAAAATTGACATTTTCACTTTTATAGGATAACCTCCAGGGCATAATGTGTTGTTTTTAAGCCGGCTACTCACGATACTTCGGTGTTGTTCGTCAAAATAGTCGACCATATAAATTCTGCAGTACTGCAGCATAGAAACCAGTTTCTCTGTGGTAAAATTGTAACTAGTCGATGTGGTGAGACCGCTCCCGTCTGAAAAAAATTTCTGATATGGTTTCTTTGTGAATTTCTATTAAAAAAATGTCCCCTTTAAACAAATCTGAAGAGTTCCGGGCGGAATTTTTGAGCAGAAATTGTTTAAACAATTTTTTTAAACAAATACAAAAGATCATGTTCTTTTGCTCTGGAACATATATTTTAGATTTTTTGGGTCAATCTAAACAAGAAAGGTATCTTGTAATTTTTCTCAGAAATTGATAGTTTTGGAGTTATAGGCGATTTAAATCTGAAAAATGCGAAAATACGCATTTTCGAGGCTTAAAAACTCATATTTAAATTAGTATTTTTGACGTTACCACATACTTAGATTGAAGATTGAACATTCAGCTCCAAGGTTCTGAAGAGTGATCACGTCCAACTTTAAGTTATACCGTTGTTTTTAATTGTTAAATATAGGTATTTATCCGATTTTTTCGCCGGGGTGGTGAGGGTTCATTTCAAAAATCTCCTATTTTCCTCCGAAAAATATTTTTTCTACATTCTTTGTGATATTCTAAATAACCAAAGTTTCTTGCCATTTCTCTCAAAAGTTAATAGTTTTTAAGTTATAAGCGATTTAAAATCCGAAAAATGACAAAACGCATTTTGGGATTTTAAATCGCTTATAACTTTAAAACTATTAACTTTTGAGAAAAATGCCAAGAAACTTATTTTATTTAGAATGTCCCAAATAATCTGGAAAAAATATTTTTCGGAGGAAAATAGGAGATTTTTGAAACGGAGTGCGCCGCACCGGCAAAAAAATCGGATAAACACGCATGTTTAACAAATAAAAAACAACGGTATAAATTAAAGTTAAACGCAATCACTCTTCATAATCTTGAAGCTGAATATTTAGTCTTCAATTTAGGTACCTGGCGACCTCAAAAATACTAATTTGAATATGAGTTTTTAAGCCTCGAAAATGCGTATTTTCGCATTTTTCAGATTTTAAATCGCCTATAATTCGAAAACTAGCAATTTCTGAGAAAATATACAAGATACCTTTTTTGTTTAGAATGACCCACAAAAAATTTCTGCCCAAAAATTCCGCCTGGAACCCTTCAGATTTGTTTAAAGGGGACATTTTTGAATAGGAATCCACAAAGAAACCGAATCAGAAATTTTTCCAGACGGGAGCGGTCTCACCACATGGACTAAACGATTTTGTTGAATACACAGTCAAAAACGATCAAAATTTTTGTCAGTATTAGTCTAATTTGACAAAATTGAATAACGAGGAAGTATAGTGAGTGGCTGGCTTTAGATTCTTAATAACCAATGTCCAATTGTATGTCCTAATATTACCCTGTATCAAAAATAGTATTAAACTCTCTTTTTATAACATTGTCATAACTCTAAACTTTTTAAACTTTAAACAAGCTAAATCAAGGATCAGACAATTCGAGGACACAACAGAACTATTAACATATAAATAAGGAGTAGAAGCGACTCCAGAGACGATGAAACGATTATAAAAGTCGTAACCGTAAAAGCTGACAGTTGAGAGTTGCTAAAATCGTTAAAACTTTTAAACAATAGAAAAAAAATAAATTATATTCAAATTGCATGTGTTTCATCATCAAATAAAAGGCAGTATAAAATTAAAGTTTTAATTAACCGGTAAACGAAATGTAGATTGTCGCATTTATTTTCTAAATTTTATTATATACTGATATGTTAAATTCCTTAAAAGTTGACAAGGTTGATATAAAAGAGAAGTGTAATTTCAAACTTATAAGATTAAAGTCACCCTTAAACAAGTACTTGGACTTCATAAGTCGTAGGTTTCACCCAACTTGACAGGTAGTAAAATCAATGTTTTCATTTTTTTTTTTTTCAAAATGAGTGAAAACCATTACATATTAAGCTAATGGTAATCATATCTAGTAATAGACTGTAGAAAGGAAAAGAAAAATAGTGCTTTAGTGAGCATTATTTCGAAACTCTCCTATACAGGGTGATCAACTTCTGAGACAAAGTCCAATATATCTGTTATTTTACAATATATGAAAAAAAGTTGTTAATAAAAGTTATAGACACCTTTAATGCACACATTTTAAAATTAGTGAGAAATATACAGGGTCCTCCATAACACGTTGCCAAACCAAAGTTTTGTTTTTTTTTAATGGAACACCCTGTATTTTATTCAAAATCTGGTTTCTCTGCATTTTTTTGATTCTAGAGATACAACACTTTTCTAGGGTTATACTGAGAGTTTCAAAGTTACGAGCACTTTTATTAAAAAATCATACTCATTTGATCGCCCTGTATGTTTCTAATGGTGTAATATAAACTTATTTTTTAATGCTTTTGACTGTCAATATTAAAGTAGTTTTGCAACAATGTACAATTTTTTTATAACTACACAAATTGTATACAGGGTAAGTCAAAATGTAAATACAAGATTTTCTTCATAATTTTAAATGGAACACCCTCTATTTTATATTATTATCGAAAAGTTCTATAACTATACTTACATATCTTTTAAATATTCCCTATACCTATAGTTATTAGTTTTCGAGATATTTTAGTTTTATTGTTGATAACAACATGTATTACTTAGTTATTAATAACAATACTTTAATTTATTAAAATTTATTAAAAAAACTAAATTAAATAAAAAAAATGTTCAACGTACTTCTTATGTTATAAAAGGTGTTCAAAATGACCTCCCATAACGTCTACAGAAGCCTGGAAACGAGTTTCGAAAGACCTACACTGATGTTTGTAACCATTTGTTGTGTGACACTTTGAAAGGCGTTTTGAATCCTTATTTTCATATCGTCAACTATTGTTGGAGGTGTCCTATACACTACGTCTTTAATATAACCCCAAAAAAAGAAGTAAACATCGTTTAATTCCAGTGATCTGGGCGGCCAGTTAACTGGCCCATCTCTTCTTATCCATCTTTCAGGAAATAGTTCATCGAGTTCACCGTTGACAAGTGCGTTGTGGTGAGCAGGGGCTCCGTTTTGAAGGTACCACATATGTTGGCGGATGTTTAATGGTACATTTTTAAGAAAAATAGGTAAATGATTCACTAGAAAATTTAAATAAACCTCACCATTTACCGATTCCTCAAAGAAAAAAGGACCTATAACGTAATTGCCTATGATTCCACCCCAAACATTTAAGGACCATATCGATTGACTATGTGTCTGAGCACAGTACGGATTGGTTGTGGAATAATAATGAAAATTGCGTTTGTTTACACTACCATTTTTGTGGAATTCTGCCCCGTTTCCAAAAAAAAGAACAAACTCAAAAAAATCTCTCTGTATAACAATTTGTTGTTGTGACCATTGACAGAATTGTACTCTTCGTTCGAAATCATCCCCAACAAGTTCCTGAATTAATTGTGTATGATATGGGTGCATGTTGTTTTTCTTGAGTATGTTTTGGATAGATCCATAACTTATATCTTGACCTCTTGTAATATTTTGAATACTGGTATGAGGATTTTCTGTAACAGGCAGTAAAACATTTAATTAATTTTCATCCGTAATAATGATTTTTGTTTTTCCCTTTGCTTCATAAACAGAACCAGTACGATTAACCGTGTGTAATAAGTTGTCAAATGCTCTCTTATTTGGTTGTTGACGCTATGGACACCGTTCCTTATAAATTCTTGTGGCAACTAATGAGTTTTTGAAACACTCTCCTAAAATCCATATCATGTCTGTCATTTCTTCACGACTAAAATTCATTGTTAGGTAACAATTATAACAATATGGCAAACAATTATAATCAATAATAAAAATAAATACGTACAGATAATTAAACTCTTACATCTGACAGTTCTTGTGTCAATTATTTCAAAGCCAGCTTAAACAAGAACTTGCAGCAATTTATAGTTCCCATTTCTTCGCGGAAAATTAATATCATTTTGTTAGTAAATATAAAATTATCGTTATTGTATAGAATTTACCATAAACTTGGAGAAAAAATGAAATTCAGTCTAATTTTAATTATGATTAACAAACTCATTGGATGTTTCTAATATTAAGGGTAATTAATTTACTGTAATAAACGTATCTATGAGTTATCAACAATATAACTAAAATATCTCGAAAACTAATAACTTTAGGTATAGGGAATATTTAAAAGATATGCAAGTATAATGAAAGAACTTTTCGATGGTAATATAAAATACAGGGTGTTCCATTTAAAAATATGAAGAAAATCTTTTATTTGCATTTTGACTTACCCTGTATACAATTTGTGTAGTGATAAAAAAATTGTAAGTTGTTGCAAAACTACTTTAATAATTACAGTCAACAGCAGTAAAAAAATAAGTTTATACTATACTGTTAGAATCATACAGGGCGATCAAATCAGTATGATTTTTTGATAAAAGTGCTCATAACTTTGAAACACTCAGTATAACCCTAGACACGTGTTATATCTTTTTAATCAGAAAAATGTAGAGAAACTAGATTTTAAATAAAATATAGGGGGTTCCATTTAAAAAACATAACTTTGGTTTGGCACGGTGTTATGGAGGACCCTGTATATTTCTCACTAATTTTAAAATGTGTACAATAAAGGTGTCTATAACTTTTATTAACAACTTTTTTTCATATATTTTATAATAACAGATATATTGGACTTTGTCACAGAAGTTGATCACCCTGTATATTTTTTCTTCCCAATCGGTGGCGTCTCCCAATCAGAGGTTGGATATTATCACCTCTATCTTTACATTAGGTACCGTATATACTGTGTATAGTAGTCGGAATACTACGCAGTACTACGTTGGCACTCGGATATGTTTTGCTGATATATAATTGCGTTTCTGTATCTTTATTCTTTGTCTAACTACTAATACATAATGTATTTGGTTTCTTAAAATTCTCTCTTCTTAATCTGCTGGTAATCTCTATGTGTCTCCATTCTTTGATAGTTTAAACAAGCTTTCCGCTATAAAAAAGTTATTATATTGGCAAAATTCCATGCACCTATCACCCCTTTAGATTCTGTTTGCAAGTCCGTGTCTTCCTGTAGGTACATTCTTCTACGTTTGCTTTCCCAACCTTTGCGTTAAAATCTCCCATTATAATAAAATTATAACAGCCTGCGTTTAAATGGTTTTAATGTCCGACTAATATATTATTTGAAAAATAATGACATGATTTCGAAATTGCTAGGTGTATGCCAAATTTCATGTCAATCCAAGCGCTTCTTTAAAATTTGGAGCAAAAACCGTGATTTAATTTACTAAGAGTGAAACAGAATCAACCGTTATATGTATTTTTATAACGTCTATTTTGCATTTTTTGCGCCATCTATCGCGCCATTACAGCGTCATCTATCGCGAATCTAAATCTATCGACATATATCTAAAATAATATAGATAAAACTTGTTTACGTTTTGATGTAGGTGTAATAGCCCCGTGGGATTGGGGTCGTGTTTGATGTAAATCAATATATTTTTGAAAAATAAAAATACCTGTTTTTTGGTTTTTTTATTTGGAGGTGATTTCTCGAGATATTAGATTATTTCCATAATTTTGGTAAATCTAGTGTTTGCTTCCTGCTAAAATATACACAAGGACGTGGAGATGGAGGGTCGTGTTTAATGTCATTCGATAGATTTTAATATGTGCTTTTTTATTTTTTCAATCCGATGTAAACATCCGAAATATTCTACCGTCCCGTCCCGGCTCTATTGCCACATCCTAATTAGACCGATCAAATAAAATTACACTACACGTAAATCAAAATGTAATTCCGTACAGGTTGGAATAAATTTTATATCAAAATTTAATTCGGTAATTCGTGTTTTTATTAAGGATTTTACAATTTTTTTCAGCAAAGATGAATAAACACTCTTTTATATGAGGCTCACTAAATTAAATTTGACCCGTAATTTATATAAATAGTTGTAAATCAAAATTGAAAAACAAATTTCCAAAAAAATATTATTTGTAATATAAATAAGCTCTATAATGTATTTTGTTTCACAGAAAAAGTTGCACTATAATATCACTGTTAGATTTTCTAACATAAAGCTAATTATCATTTCTACTTATATAAGAATCTTAATAAAATTCGTCGAATCATTGATAATTTCAAACGAACACATCTGCCCTTTGTAGCTTCCAAAATTAACCAATTCCGAGAAAACATTTGCTTGTCCCGTGGCCTCCCATTTCAGTCGGCGATACAAGGACCCGTGCACTACGAAAACATTCTAGGTTAAGATATATCCGGTTCCCAGGGTTTGGATCGAAATTAAGAACAATTCTTTCAACTTGACAATGTGTGAAGCTGTCTTGCTGTCGGATTTATGTATCCTTAAACCAATAAAGGCCTTTGTCGTTACTGGACTAAATTAAACCTTCTGTTTATTTCTGAACGTAAATTAGACACGCATAGGACATTGATGAATGAGTTCCACTTCTTTTTGGGGACCCAAAGGAAAAAGGAATCCTTATGCCTAAGTCGTTTTTAGTCTCTCGTCTCTCAATCACTTATTCGTCAACTACCGAGCTAATCGGTCGCGTCTCTCGCTCAACTCTGAAAGTGTTCACGTCTCGTATTTTCCTATCGCATTACACGGTTTTTCACGCGAATCTTCTCTCACTTGTTACTAATCACATGTTTCACTCTTAAATCGCGGTTCACTTTACTGTCAATTGCACATAGCAAATTTATGTATGTTTTTTTGTTGTAGTAAAAACAATAATAATTATTTTGTACGATACTTGTAAATATTAGTGTTTGTGTTAAATAAACTAATTATCTCACACGTATTTTAATCATTTCAACACCGATTTACACCTTGCTTCGACTCGACAAAGAATATCAGAGTCTAATTATATCAACCACTATAGAAGCTGGTTCCCCTCTTGTGTGAAGGACAGGAGATATTCACCAGGTCCTTTTACCACAGGTGAAGCGTCCTACACATAATTTGGTACCCCTGGTGGGACGATTCAAAGAATCGTCTGCATACCCAGAAGCAAGGCTCGCGGTGTTGAAATTGAATCGAATCGTTATCGGCTGTTCCGGTGATCCTATTACCTCTACTTGGACCGTTGCTGTCCCGCTGACCGCCTCTACCTTGGACCGTTGCTGTCCCGCTGATCGACTCCACCTTGGACCGTTGTTGTCCCGCTGATCGCCACCACTTTGGACCATTGCTGTCCCGCTGACCGTCTCCACCTTGGACCGTTGCTGTCCCGCGGATCGACTCCACCTTGGACCGTTGCTGTCCCGCTGACCGTCTCCACCTTGGACCGTTGCTGTCCCGCTGATCGACTCCACCTTGGACCATTGCTGTCCCGCTGACCGTCTCCACCTTGGACCGTTGCTGTCCCGCTGACCGCCTCTACCTTGGACCGTTGCTGTCCCGCGGATCGACTCCACCTTGGACCGTTGCTGTCCCGCTGACCGTCTCCACCTTGGACCGTTGCTGTCCCGCTGATCGACTCCACCTTGGACCGTTGCTGTCCCGCTGATCGCCTCCACCTTGGACCGTTGCTGTCCCGCTGACCGCCTCTACCTTGGACCGTTGCTGTCCCGCTGATCGACTCCACCTTGGACCATTGCTGTCCCGCTGACCGTTTCCACCTTGGACCGTTGCTGTCCCGCTGATCGCTTCCACCTTGGACCGTTGCTGTCCCGCTGATCGCCTCCACCTTGGACCGTCGCTGTCCCGCTGACCGCCTCCACCTTGGACCGTTGCTGTCCCGCTGATCGCCTCCACCTTGGACCGTTGCTGTCCGGCTGGCCGCCTCCACCTTTGGACCGTTGCTGTCCCGCTGATCGCCTCCACCTTGGACCGTCGCTGTCCTGTTGACTGCCTCCACCTTGGACCGTTGCTGTCCCGCTGATCGCCTCTACCTTGGACCGTTGCTGTCCCGCTGACCGCCTCCACCTTGGACCGTTGCTGTTCCGCTGATCGACCCCACCTTGCACCATTGCTCTCACGCTGATTGCCATCCAACTTGGACCGTCGCTGTCCCGCTGACCGCCTCCACCTTGGACCGTTTGCTGTCCCGCTGACCGCCTCCAACTTGGACCGTTGCTGTCCCGCTGATCGCCTCCACCTCGACCTGGGGCTGCTCCCGCTGCCCGCCGCCACGCTGACACAGTCCCATTCTTCAAGAACAACGCTTTCTTGACGCATACTAAGGTAACATCGCAATAATAAAAAAAAAAACTTTATGAACTTTTATTTTATTTCCTTAAATATTACTCCACATATTATCTTTCACTCAATAAGTTTGTGTACGCATGTGCTTTAAAGGACAATTTATTTGTTTACTCTTTATTTTTTATATATATCTGCTCATCTCTTTTTTAAATATTTTGCATAATTTTTATTTCTTTTTACACTACATACTCACTTTGCTCACTCTATTTTCAACCACGATCTCTCTTTGTGTAATACCGTTAAAATCACAATATTTACAGATTGTCACTGGACAATCAATATTTTAATTTTTTTAAATTTTGGTATATTTTAATTATGGACGCACTGAAGAGGGAGATTGGTACATGCAAATCATCACTTGAACGAAATTTGAATTGGATAAGCAATTTTCTCGATAGTCAAACTGAAACATTTGAACTAAGTCATAGAAGAATTCACTTAATTAATGCATTTAATAATTATAATGATATTTGTAATAAGATAGACACTCACAAAAATGCTGATTTGCACACAGAAAATAGAGAAGAAGTTGAAAATAAATACTTCTCTGCTATGTCTCGAATTGACGGTAAATTGGCGCAATTTTCGAAAGTTAATTCTTCTTCTTCGGTACCTTCTCAGTATCAACACGGTAATCATGCTAACTCCAACGTACGCTTACCACCTGTTTCTGTTCCTATATATCATGGCGAGCCCAGTAAATGGGTCTCATTTTACCAATTGTTTTCCTCAATTATAAAGGATAATCACACACTCACCAAAGCTCAAAAGCTAATTTATTTGAAATCTTCCCTCCGCGGAGAACCCTTAAATTTAATTGATTCGCTTGACGTAACTAACGAAAACTTTGATCTCGCTATTGACATACTCGAAAAGAAGTACGACAACAGTCTTGCTATTATCAATTCTCACATCAATCTTATCATAGATTTCCCTACACTCACAAGGAGCAACTATCGGTCACTAAGTGATTTTACAAACGATTTAAAAAGAAATATTGACTCCTTAAAGGCTCTACAAGCTCCCGTCGAATCGTGGGATTATCTCTTAATTAATTTAATAACAAGAAAGCTCGATTTTGCCACCAAACGATATTATGGGGAAAGAAGAGATAGAAATTACACTCCCACAATTGTCGAACTTTTTGAGATCCTCAATGAACGCTGCAACATTCTCGCAGACCTCACAAATATCCCAGAATCAAAAAGGGACAAATCACACGCTAAATCTAACTCCACTTCTCTTCTCTCAAATACATCTCCACCTCTCTCCTCTAGTAATCATATCAAATGCAATTACTGTAATAATTCAGCGCACAAAATATATTCCTGTAGGCAATTCGCTGCCCTCTCTCACTCAGAAAAATATAATTTTTTAAAATCGCGAGACATGTGCTCTAATTGTCTTGGTACAAAACACACTCATGCTCAGTGTACTTCTCGCGGTTGTTTTATTTGTTCTAAAAACCATCACACCCTTCTGCACCAAAACTCGTATGCAGAAAACATTAAACGTACTCGTTCTTCTCACGCTTCTCACCACGAAGATAATCGCAATGCAAGCACACATGTAAATTCTGCTAGATTTACACCCTATGCAGAAACCGCTCAACAGAATAGTAACAGAAATACACGTTGTAATGCTTCTCGTTTTAATAATGATGCAAATTCGCAAGCACAAGTTGCTGATGCTCGCAGTCTCTCACCCCGCACCACAAATGCCATAAATTCCACTAACTCACTCCACGCAAATATTGCTCAGCCATCTTATTTTAATGACTCTCAAGAAGATGAATGTAACCCTAACGTAGCTCTAACCGTTACAAATAAACCTTTTACACACTCTTCGACTCTTTTACCCACCGCTCAAGTAATTTTAATTGACAAATCTGGAAATGCCATATTTGCTAAGGCAATCCTTGACTCTGGTAGTCAAAATTCTTTTATAACGGAAAATCTCGCTAATAAAATGAATCCCGAAATTTCTGGCAATGAACTAAAAGTTTGTGGCATTGCCCAAAGTTCTCTCACTTCGAAATCAATGGCAAAAATCATGCTTTACACACCTGGTTTCGAACGTAATGTCAATTTAAACTGTGCAATAATTCCAAAGATTTCTTGCCAGCTACCGCAATTAGATATCAACCCTGATTTTCTTAAAATTCCAAAAGATCTCAGCCTGGCTGATAAATATTTTTATATGGAATCAAATATTGAAATTCTGATAGGAGCAGATGCTTACTACGAAATCCTCTTACCGGGTATCGTAAAATTAGGAAAAAATCTACCCACACTCTTCAATACAATATTTGGATGGGTAATCGCCGGTAATATTCCAAACGCAGCCCATTCTAAACAACAAAACATTTCTTTATTTTCTCACTCTACAAATGTGTATTTTGACAAAATCAATTTAACCCATAAAACACCATCCGAGAATTTGAATATTGACGAATCATTTCCTATCCCAAGAAAACGTCTAAAATCTCATTTTAAAAGGCATTAACAAAAATGAAAATATTTCTTCCCTTTTTAGGAAACACAGTTCAATAACCGACCTTACCCTCAAAATATTACCGCTAGCATTGTATAACTAGACAATGCCTCTATCTACTCAAGTACCCAAGTCACCCGCACTTTCACTTGTTGACAATAAATTTGAAAAATAAAAACACCACAACAGTTCACTCAGGGCAAAACGCCTATAATTTATGACACATTTACAGTTACCCGCGACAACTGATTTGTAAATTTAGGTCAAAACCCTTTTGTACAAAATAGTATATACACTAAGAAAAATGAAAAAAAAAAAACAAGTTTTGTTTATTATTGTAAAGAATTATCTCTTGATTTTTCGCAATTTATTTGTAAATATAATTTTTAAATAACTCACAACTGAAGATAAAGTTTCCCATAATCTCTTCTTCTCTCAAGCAAATTTACTAAAAACCGCACTCTCTCTCTCCCTCTCTCGCTCTCTCTCTCTCTTTCGATCTCTCTCTCCCAATCGCTATCTCTCTCCATCGCTCTCTCTTTCTCTATCTTGCTCTTAACATTTATTTTTCCTCCTCTGGCGCGGGGGGCAATTTATGTTAGATTTTCTAACATAAAGCTAATTATCATTTCTACTTATATAAGAATCTTAATAAAATTCGTCGAATCATTGATAATTTCAAACGAACACATCTGCCCTTTGTAGCTTCCAAAATTAACCAATTCCGAGAAAACATTTGCTTGTCCCGTGGCCTCCCATTTCAGTCGGCGATACAAGGACCCGTGCACTACGAAAACATTCTAGGTTAAGATATATCCGGTTCCCAGGGTTTGGATCGAAATTAAGAACAATTCTTTCAACTTGACAATGTGTGAAGCTGTCTTGCTGTCGGATTTATGTATCCTTAAACCAATAAAGGCCTTTGTCGTTACTGGACTAAATTAAACCTTCTGTTTATTTCTGAACGTAAATTAGACACGCATAGGACATTGATGAATGAGTTCCACTTCTTTTTGGGGACCCAAAGGAAAAAGGAATCCTTATGCCTAAGTCGTTTTTAGTCTCTCGTCTCTCAATCACTTATTCGTCAACTACCGAGCTAATCGGTCGCGTCTCTCGCTCAACTCTGAAAGTGTTCACGTCTCGTATTTTCCTATCGCATTACACGGTTTTTCACGCGAATCTTCTCTCACTTGTTACTAATCACATGTTTCACTCTTAAATCGCGGTTCACTTTACTGTCAATTGCACATAGCAAATTTATGTATGTTTTTTTGTTGTAGTAAAAACAATAATAATTATTTTGTACGATACTTGTAAATATTAGTGTTTGTGTTAAATAAACTAATTATCTCACACGTATTTTAATCATTTCAACACCGATTTACACCTTGCTTCGACTCGACAAAGAATATCAGAGTCTAATTATATCAACCACTATAGAAGCTGGTTCCCCTCTTGTGTGAAGGACAGGAGATATTCACCAGGTCCTTTTACCACAGGTGAAGCGTCCTACACAATCACTATAAATTGACAAAAAAATTGGTCGATAGATATTTAGTAGTTTATGAGATATTTAATTTGTTTATATAAAATTAACATTTTTTCAATTGCAAAAACGCGGTTTGTGCCGATAAAGTATACAAGTTTTTAAGGTCTCACTGGTTTTTCTTTTATGCATATTTTCGATAAATGTATTGACAAATCAAAACTAAAATCAAAACCCTTCCAAAATAGCGTTTAAAAATTGGTGTAATTTGTTTAAAACTTATTCTTTTAAATAACATCGCCGGGATTAAAAATCTTAAAATTATTTTTCGATATTCGTATTCTTGGTAATTTTTGACATATCCAAAATAGCATAAAAATTTTCTAGAAGCATTTTTGGCCGAGATAGATTTTCCCAGTTTAAAAATTCATAATTTGTTTATTTATCAATATTGAATTTAAAAGTATGTACGTGACTACATCTATTAACCTTACTACTTAACAATGTCATTTATACACATAATCAAAATTGTAAAATATTTTGAAAGATGATGATTTCGTAGCACCTTAAATGAAAACTTTTTTCTGAAAATTGGCGAAGGAGTAGTTTCCAATATCTCTGTTAATAATGGGCAAATTTCAATGTTTTCTTTTAATTTGAGGTAGCATATAAAAATAATAGCATCTGCATGACCCTTTTTGCCATAAATAATCCATAATTAGTTATAAACACTTTTTTTCTCTAGTATTGTGATAAAAAAAAGTTGGCGCCAAAGATAATCACAAAACAGCATTAAAACCAATTTGTATTTTAAACATTGAACAAAATAGTAAATTTTTCTTAACGAATCATACAAACTTTTCCTTTGTACAAAAATCATTGGCAAAATCTCGCAAAGAAAATATGAATACAAAATATAATATATAAAAAATGGAGGACAACCTCTATATAAATATATTAGGTATATAAGTAAATAAAAATTAACAAATATATCCACAATTTTTAGTGTATTACCTGTTAAAAAGATTAAAATATTAAATGTAAAATACATATACAGTGAGCACGTAAAGGATGGAATTAATTCATTTTCTCGAGAATGGACAATTTTGGAAAAAAATTCCGATAAATTTTTATATTTAAATTACGACTTTTTGGCATATATATATATATATATATATATATATATATATATATATATATATATATATATATATATATATATATATATATATATATATATATATATATATCATACTAGTGACGTCACCCATCTGGGCGTGATGACGTCATCGATGATTTTTTAAATGAGAATGGGGGTTGTATTATAGCTCATTTGAAAGGTAATTCAATCCTCTATTCAGTAGTATAAACATTAACATAATTATTTATACAGGGTGCCCAAAAAAAATTGTTTGCATTAAATTTATTAACATGAAAAGAAGAATCTATGTAATTTATTCAATTCAAAATATATTTTACTGCTCTCAAAAAACAGAAAAAAATATTATTTTGAAAAATAATCATCGCTTTTCGCTTAAATTAAATGTTCAAACTGTCAAAAGGCAGGTCGGTGGGTGCATTAATATTGAATTTAAGCAAAAAACAATGTTTATTTGTTAAATAAACATTTTTTTCTGTTTTATGAGAGTAGTAAAATGTATTTCGAATTAAATAAATTACATACATCCTTCTTTTTATATCAATAAATTTAATTCAATTTTTTTTGGACACCCTGTATAAATAATTATGTTAATGTTTATACTACTGAATAGAGATTTGAATTACCTTTCAAATGAGCTTTCGCCCGACACCTATTCTCATTAAAAAAATCATAGATGACGTCATCACGCACAGACGGGTGACGTCACTAGTATGATGTATATGCCAAAAAGTCGTAATTTAAAAATAGAAATTGACCTGTTTCGGGATTTTTTCCAAAATCGTCCATTCTCGAGAAAATGAATTTATTCCAACCTTTACGTGCTCACTGTATATTTAAATATTGTACAAAGCAAGAAGTTTTAATAAATTTTTAATGCTAATTCAGTATTAATTTGTTAATTTTTTTATAAAAAATCTTTTGTGTCAATTTTTATTTATCACATCTAGGGAAAAAAATTGAAAGAAAAATGTTTATAACAATTTGAGGAATATTTATTGTTAAAAGTGTCATTTAGATGTTACTATTTTTATAAGCTACCATAAACTAAAAAAAAAACATTGAAATTGGTCAATTATTAACGAAGATATTGCAAAATACTAATGCACCACTCTTTATGCACAAAGTTTTCAGTTAAGGTCGCTACGAAAATCATTATTTTTTTAAATATTCTAAGATTTTAATAACTCTATATCGTCGTCGACACAAGAAAAACTCGTAACTCCATTTTCCCTAATTTTTCAGGAGAGCCTAAAAACAGTAATTTAGAAGAACATGTAACTCCAACATGGGTTCATAAAATAAAATATGGAAAACCATGTAACTCCAGAGATAGTTTAAAGCAACAAAAATCCCTTTATTTTTAAATCGTACCAATAACATTTATTACCCAAATCAACTTACTTTATCTTACTTCCTTACAGATATAAAATTAGAACTTAAAATCCTCTATTTCACTCCAAAAAAACAAATCAAATCAACGGCAATAATCACTTAACTGACTTAGCAGAAGGAGTTGCGTGTTTTACTAACATAATTTTTTGACAAGGGAGATAGCTGCTTTTCTAGTATACATTTTAAAAATAGAAATCTACATTTAAATGACGTATTATTTGTCGGATGGCTAGAATAGGCGATTGGCTAATAGATGGCAGTAAAATCTCATTTTAAGTAAAAATTGGAGTTACGCGGTATTCTTGTGTCGACGACGATATGTATAAATGACATCGTTAAGTAGTAGGGTTGATAGATGTACTCACGAACTTTAAAATGTTAATATTGACAAATAAACAAATTATAAATTTTTAAACTTGGAGAAGCTATCTCGGCAAAAAATGGATGTAGAATTTTTTTTCTGTTATAAGTGTGTCAAAAACTACCAAAAACACGAATATCGAAAAAAAAAATCAAAATTTTTATCCCGGTGATGTTATTAAAAAACAAGTTTTAAACGAATTACACCAATTTTCAAACGCCATTTTGAAGGGGTGTTTAATTAAAATTTTTATTTGGCAATACTTTTATCGGAAATATACGTTAAAGCAAAAAAAAATGAGACCTTAAAAACTTGTATCTATCGGCAACAACCGCGTTTTTGCAATTGAAAAAATGGTATTTTTTTTATAAACAAATTAAATCTCTCACAAACTACTCAATATTTATCAAACAATTTTTTTGTCAATTTATAGTGATATCATAGTGCAACTTTTTCTGCCAAAAAAAATATTTTAGAGTGCTTATTTATATTGAAAATAATATTTTATTGGAAATTTGTTTTTCAATTTTGATTTAAAATTATTTAAATAAATTACAAGTCAAATTTAATTTAGTAAGTCTCACACAGAAGACTGTTTCCTCATCTTTGCAGAAAAAAATTGTACAGTCCTTAATAAAAACAAGAATTGTCGCAGCAGTTAAAAAAGTAAATTTTGTGCAAAAATTACCAATTTTTAATTATTTAAACAATGATACCTCATATGAATCATATACTTTCTTGAAAATATCTTTTGTCTTGAGTTTAATAAAAAATTTATTCCAACCTGTACGGAATTACATTTTGATTATATTTTATTTTATTGGGCTAAATATTATAATTATTAATTCTCTGACACCTCTAAAAAAATTTACCATTTTAAAGTTACCACCTTTGTGAACGGTAAACATTGAAAAATATTGAATATTTAGTAGTAGTAGAGTAGTTTTACTGCATTTACAAATTGTGTAGTTTTCTCACAAAAGATATAAAAACTGAGATGGCTTCCATAACTTTGAAATCATGCTAGTATATCCACCTTCCAGTACCTAGTCCTTTTTAAAAATATTCTCTTTACTTAAGTTTACCAGCTGTGTTCTATCGTCTTTCCGTATTAAGGATGCTCCTTCTTTTAGCATTTTGAAATTACCGCAAATCACAAGGAAACTCGTAAATTTTCCTGATGATACTTTCTAGAGTTAAACAGAGTCAACCGTTATATTTTTATCACGTCTACTTTGCAGCGGAATATTGCAAATTCCTCGATTTGTTATTCAAGAATAGTTCGATGGAAAAAGTGATTTTGTTCGATAGGAACTTCGTTGCCAGCAATGTAAGGCTGTGGGACATAACGAAATTTGGAGCTACTACTAATGCACTTATCGATTTTCAATATTAGTCTAAGAGCTGGGAGCGGATTTTGTGCGTGATAAGTAATATGGAAAAACTATACGAGGATATGACGTGTGTACATGACGTTGTGTACATGACTTTCCCTAACCACCGGAACCCATAGTGGGGGCCGAGGATAGTTATAAGGGGTCAAATTCGCGGTTTTTATTAATTTTTGTGACGCTCATGATCGAGATGCACCAAAATTTGGGAATAAGTAGGTCATGACGTAAATAAGTAAAATTTCCAGGGGTGGTACGCTGCGTGGCCGACAAAGGGTGGGGCAGGGGTGAATATAAAAAATGTAAGGGTTTTTTTGGGATGTTTGTGATTGAGATAGTGCACCAAAATTTGGGACTAAGTAGAACAACATAACTAAGTAAAATCCTCATAGGCGGAAACCAGACTGGGTGACGAGGGTAGTTATAAGGGGTAAAAGTCGCGGTTTTTATTATTTTTTGTGACGCTTATGATGGAGATAGTGCACCAAAATTTTGGAGTAAGTAGGTCGTGACGTAACTAAGTAAAATCTCCAGGGGCGGAACGCTGCTTGGGGTACAAAGGGGTGGTAGCCAGGGGTTAGTATAAAAATATAAGGGGTTTTTTGCCGCTCGTGATCAAGATAGTGCACCAAAATTTGGGAATAAGTAGAGCATGACATTACTAAGTAAAATCTCCAGGGGCGGAACGCTGCGTGGGGGACAAATGTTGTGATGGGTCACAAAAAAATAATACCAACTGCGATTTGACCCCTTAAAACGCCCCACATCCCCAATTCTGGTTTCTACCCCTGGAGATTTTGCTTAGTTACGTCATGATCTACTTACTCCCAAATTTTGGTTCACTATCTCAATCACGAACGTCGCAAAAAAACCCTTATATTTTTTATATTCACCCCTGCTCCACCCCTTTGTCGGACACGCAGTGTGCCACCCCTGGAGATTTTACTTAGTTACGTCATGACCTACTTATTCCCAAATTTTTGTGCACTATCTCGATCATGAGCGCCACAAAAAAAAATAATAAAAACCGCGAATTTTACCCTTTATAACTACCCTCGTCCCCCACTCTAGTTTCAGGCTCTAGAGATTTTACTTAGTTATGTCATGGTCTACTTATTCTTAAATTTTGGTGCACTATCTCAATCACAAACGTCGCAAAAAACCCTTTATATTTTTTATTTTCACCCCTACCTCCACCCCTTTGTCGACCACGCAGCGTTCCGCCCCTAGAAATTTTACTTAGTTACGACATTACCTACTTATTTCCAAATTTGGGTGCACTATCTCGATCATGAGCATCACAAAAAAAAATAATAAAAACCGCGACTTTGACCCCTTATAACTACCCTCGTCCCCCACTGTGGTTTCCGGCCGTTGGGGAAAGTTATCTCACAACTAATTCAACATACCCCCGTATAGTTTTTCCATATTACTTATCACGCATAAAATCCGCTTCTATCTCTCCGACTATATAGGAAGTAAAATAAAAAAATAGTATAATGTACAAGTGAGGAAAAGACATATTTCTCAAGAGCGCAGAAGTTTGTTGAACGAATCAAGCGAGGGTGACATATGTCATTGTCTCATAGGTGTTGTACACTGTATTTTTTCATTAATTACATTTTGACGTTCGTTTACGTTAGCTTTAGTTACTTTTGATTTTTGTCATGAAATAGTGAAATTTGTTACCTACTTGCTTTATCTACTTGAACTTGTAAGCAAGCAAAATTATTGTTTTATTTTAAAATGTATTGTTCTATAGTATATTGTACAACAAGTGAGAAAATAGACATATTTCTCACGAGCGCAGAAGTTTACTGGCACGAGCCGAGGCACGAGGCGAGGGGCGCAAATCAAGCGAAGGAGAAATATGTCATTTTCTCATGTGTTGTACACTGTACTTTTTCTAGGGATGCGGTTTTGTCAAGAGTTCAAATTTCAAGATTAAATAATTTAAGTGCTTTTAGGTATATTATATGCATAACTTGAAATAAAATACATATATATGTAGGTATTTAATATCTATTCTTAAAATTTATATAACTTTTTAAAATTCTAATTAACAGTTATATTTGAACAGTTTTGAAAGGTAATTCCTCGTAGGTTTTGCTTTAACACATTTATTTGATAACATTAGTTGTGTTTGTATTGTACATGTTACCATGGAAAGGGCGATAATAGTATAGAACACCGTAGGAGAACCCGTGAGAAAAAATATTTCTCACTGCAATGGCCGACTTTTCTCACTGCGTGATGAATTGTTCATTTTAAATGTATGCAAGTAGTGAGAGAAGTTGCATATTGTGTGTGTGTGATGAGAGAGTGGATGGCATTAGACCATGTCTATTTGCCACAGAATTTTTTAATTTAAAATTGATTGTATCTTCTAGGTATAATTACTTTTTCATATATTTATTTTAGCTTCTAAGATAAATTTAATTAAAATATCGTAAATTCCTTTGTCTTGTTGTGCTAATAGAGTAGTGATACTAATCGGTAGACTTGTAAGTTTTTTTAGTTCTTGATACAGCGTATCTGTATATGCAGTATATTTTTGACACTCTAAGAAAATATGATTTATATCGGCTACAGGATTTTCCGGACAATGGGTACAATGCGGAGAGTCAATGATACCTATCCGAAACAAATGGGCTGGGAAACGTCCATGATTCAATTTTAAACGAGATACTATAGACGAATGTCGCCTATTATGATTCCAAATGTTAATATGTGGAATAATTTTTGGTAATGCTGGGTGAATTTTAAAATAATGACTTTCAGAATTGGATGAAGATGTTCTGTAATGAGCCTCCCATCTATCCCTAACATCTTCCTTATACAAATTAATAATATCTAATGAGTTATAAATATTTAAACTCAATTCTGAATTTAATGCTTTTTTGGCTGCAAGATCAACAGCTTCATTTCCAGATATCCCTGAGTGACCCCTTACCCAAACTAGTGTAACTCCTATACCACGCTCTTGCAGTTTAAATATACTATTTCTTATAGATAATATAAGATTATTTTTATAGTGTTTTATTGGGGAACTATTAATTGCCTGCAACACTGAAAGAGAGTCACTTACAATTATCACAGATGAAGTTACATTAGCCTCGCACCAATCTAGAGCTTTCCCTATGGCTATCGCTTCTGCACTAAAAACTGTTAAATAATATGGAACTTTAAATTCCTCAACATGATTGGTGTCTGAAACGAGAAATGCACAGCCTGTTTTATTTTTATTTTTTGATCCATCCGTATATATGACTGTTTTATTTTCTCCTAGATTACCAAGTACAGATTTGAACATTAATTTTGTGAGATTTGAATTATCCGGATAGTTTGGTATGATAATGGTTGGTTTAAGTATTAAAGCTTCAAAGTTTGTTTCGTATAATGGATAGTTATTTAGGGTATATATAAGTTTTTTATGCTTTTCTGTATAAATAAAGGCATCAGCAAGTGGAGGAGAATTTTTAATTCTCCAATATTTGTTTATAAAACTCTGAACTGCTACATCTGCGATTTTCTTGACCATGAATGTACTAAACGTCCTGTATTTTATAATTTGTTTGTTCGCTAAATATTGTCTACGAAAACACAAGGGCGGTTCTTGTGCTTCAGCAAGAATTGCACTATTTGGTGAGGAGACCATAGTTCCTAGACATATCTTTATTGCTTTATACTGTATTCTGTCTAAAATTAATAAATTTGACTTACTAGTTGAGGCGTAAAGTGTACATCCATAATCCATTATTGATCGAATGTAGGACTTATAAAATGTAAGGGATATATTAACATCTGCACCAAATTTATATTTGGAAACTACGCGCAGAAGGTTAAGCCCTTTTTCACATTTCTGCTTTACGTGTTTTATGTGACTCGTCCATAAAAGCTTATTATCAATATGGACACCTAGATATTTATATTCTGTCATTAAGGGAATAGTAATATCACCTATGGTACAAAGATCAGAGGTTTTTAGTCTGTGTCTGGTAAGACACATTACCGCTGTCTTGTCCTGTGAAAAACTAAAACCCATATTATTAAACCAATCACGCATGCAGCAGAAAATATGCTTTAAGTCTCTAATACATTGTTCATATGAATCTTGGATGGTATAAAAACAAATATCGTCCGCGTATTGGATAATTTTTATAGTGTCATCCATCAAACCATGCAGTTCAGCTGTGTATACGTTAAATAAAAGTGGACTCAATATAGATCCCTGCGGTAAACCGTTACATACCGTTCTTGGTCCGTGGAGTACATTTTTGTGATCACGAATATATATTTTCCTGTTTAAAAACAAGTTTATTATATTAGTTGCTACCCATTTGCTGATACCCATTCCACACAATTTTAGTTTTAAGATACTCAAATCAACCACATCATACGCACCTTTTAAGTCGACAAATAAACATAACATGTATTTATTTTCAGAAAAACATATTTGTGCATCAGTAACCAAATGAGTCAATGCATCAATAGTACTATGACCTCTACGAAATCCGTACTGTGCAATGGGTAGAAGAGAATTGCTTTCAATAAAATATTCTAGTCGAAATTTAATCATTCGTTCAAATGTTTTAGTAAGACACGACATAAGTGATATAGGTCGAAATGATGACGGTAATTTTGGATCTTTATATGGCTTATGTATTAGACATATGACAATGTTTTTAAGACTCTCAGCATAATCTTGTTTCAACCACCAGTTGTTGAAAACTTTTAAAATGATTTGTTTTGCTGAGTCTGGAAGATTGTGTAAAATTTTATAGGTAAAACCGTCCAAACCAGGAGCCGTGTTCTTGGTTTGTTTTAGTGCCAAAGAAAGCTCTGAAAAGGTGAAAGCTTCAGAAGTACTATCAAAAGTAGACCGAAAATGAAAATTATTTAGATCTTCCACGTTGACATTGGAGGCTGAGGGCGGGGCAAGCTGATTCAAAACATCCTCAATCAAATCGTTATTTAATGGAGGTCTCTTTTGTTGGTGATATTTGTTTCTGATTGATTTTATATAATTCCAAATTTTAGAAAGTGGAGTAGATCTATTAAGTTCATTAATAAAATTCACCCAGCTATTTCTTTGTTTTAATTTGAAAATGCGTTTAGCCTTTGCAGAAATATTTTGATAGACCAGGTAATTGGGAAAATTTCCTTGTCTTTTAAAAACCTTAAGGGCTTGGGAACGAGCTTCTACTATTTTTGAACACTCTTCGTCCCACCAGTAGGGCCTTGGCGAAGAAGGAAGAAATGGTTTTTTAACAGGCATTGATTTAGAAGCTGCTGAAGATATAACGTCAAATAAATGTTCTGTCAGTTGACAGTTATCTAGATCATTGACAGGAAAGTTAATATTTATTTCATTTTCAATAAGTGCTTGGAAAAAAGACCAATCAGCCCGAGAGTCGTTCCATTTGGATGCAGGATTTATTTCGAAAGATGTAGGGGAAATCTGAAGTTCAAACTGTATAGGATAGTGGTCAGAACCTAGTGTATCTTCTCGTACGGACCAATTTATCAAATCCGCCAAGAAAGGAGAGACAATGGTTAAATCGACTGCAGAGTGGTTGCCATTTGGATTTACCCTAGTGGGTGATCCATCATTTAAAGTAACTAGTTCCAAAATATCTATAACTTCTATTAAAACCTTTCCACCACGATCTTCCGGGATAGGACCCCACCTGTAATGGTGTACATTAAAATCACCACAAAAAATTGTACGAGAAATATTAAACTGTTGAAATAAATTTAACCAATCCTTCTTTGTCACAACTATATCAGAGGGTTTGTATATTGAGACAAAAGAAATATTCATATCCGGAATAAATACTGCACATACTTCAATGCCGTTTTCAAAATTTGGGACTATTACACATTCTTGATAGTTTATGGTTTGTAAAATAAAAATACCAACGCCTCCATAACCATTATCTCGACATTTTTTATAGAAATTGTAACCTTTTATATAAAAATTACTATTAGACTTTAGCCAAGTTTCGGAAACAATGATTACGTCAACGTGGTTTGTATTAAGGTAATTTAATAAACTACCTTTGTTAGTTGTTATTGATCTACTGTTCCACTGTAAAATAACTAATTGACTTCTAAATATTTGTTTGTTAGCCATTAAAAGGACTTATTAAAAAAATTGTTTTTCACTTGAATCAGATTCACTAAATGTATCCATAATATCAGTCGGATCGTTTGAAACGAAGGCATTCTCAACAAAATCCCTGATGTTGGATTCCGTAAGAGTATTAAGTGAAAATTGAGAATTTTTTTGAAACTTATTTATAAAAGATGTAATTAGCATTATAGTTTTTTCTTTATAATCTATAAACTCTTCTCTGTAGGGGTTAGGAATAATGGGTTTAGATTTTTGACTAGGTTTATTTGATTTTTTAGGTGGCATATTATCAGCTGTAGGAGAGGTTGGATGTGATCGCTTAATGGATTTTGTAATGTTTGGTTTAGGCATTGATTTTGGTTTTTTAATAGTGAAAGTAGATGAGCTATTACCTGAAGTGTTTGGTAGGGACGGAAAATTATTATCATTACTTAATATTGAAAATCTATTATTAGTCGTTACTTTTGCATATGATGGGTTGTTATATATGTGTTCTGCTTCTTTAAAAGATATATTTTCTAAGGCCATAATTTGTTTTATCCCTTTTTGTTTTGTGTATACAGGACAGACACGTGATACTGAAGGATGGCTGGTATTATTACAATAAATGCACATGTTTTCTTCCTTACATTCTTCTTCCGTATGACTGGTATCTGCACACCTTCGGCATCTCTGATTTTTTGATTTGCATTGCTTGGCTGTGTGGCCGTAATGCAAATATTTGAAACACTGTACAACGGGTTGTACATAAGGTTCAACGTGGAAGTTACATAAATTTATTTGTACACATTGAGGAATTTCATTCCCTAAAATTTCAATAATGATCATTTGTCTATCAATTAAGCACGCATTTCCATCAGAGTCGATAATCCGCCTTTTCATACGCTGAACACCCACTACCTCTCTGTTTGATTTGATTGCAGTTAATAAATATTCTTCGGAAAAGAAAGTATCTACCATTTTGACCACCCCTTTTTTATGAGTGTAGAATTTAGGAATAAATGCTATTAAATCATTTTTAAGAATAACATCGTGATTAACTAATGAATTTGCTATTTCTAATGAATTGAAAATAACTTTAACTCTATTAATTCCAACGGGTTTAATGTCAATTACATTATTCTTTAATTTCTCATCAACAAGAAGAAAATGGCCAATCTTAATGGGGAATAACCTTCCTAGGTTCAAATTTTTATGCTGCACGAAAACAAAAAAGGGCCCTTTATCGCCTGGTCTATATTTATTAGTAAAATCGATTTGTACATACCTGTTCTCCGTGTTATCAGTTTCACTGTTTTTTTGATCGGGCGGCTTATCGGCCGCCCTTTTTTCGGACATTACTACTTACTAATTAATAATTGTGTTAAACTAAATCCTATCAAAACTAAATTTATATTGTCTCTTTTTTTAAATCACTTCCGCAATAATAAACGCACAAAACTCGAATACGACTGGTCACTTTGCCTAACGAATTCGAACTGAAGTTGCATATTGTATAGCATCCATAGAAAAAAGTTGTTTTCTTCTTTTTACTTTTATTAGGAATAAGCCACAATATTTGTTAAAATAATTATGTATATTTTGACGTTTAGATTTTCACTCCGAAAATCGTTCTCAAAGTACATAACATTAATAAAAAGAATGTGTGTGTACTTTGTACGCACGTAAGAAGTTATACTTCTATTATATGATTATATGATTATATGATTATAAACGAAACTAATATACTTTTTATTTATATTTTATTTAAATATTAAATTAATTTATACTTAATACTTCTCAAACATTTTTATTAAAACAGTGCCAAAAATTAAAATAATAAAAAAATAAAACACACACAAACACATTAAAAATGCCACAAATGATTTCTGAACATTAATTGTCGGAAAAATTTTTAACTAAATACGTATTTTCTGAAAATAAAATTATATAATAAATATACTTACAATCATAAAATGTATAAAAAAAAATAAAAAAATAAAAGTTTCTATTGGGATTCGAACCAACTTACCACGCGGCTGGTATTTGCGTTGTATTGGGATTCACCCGCATTAAAACTGCGCTACAGACACAGCTTGTCATTATGTGCGAAGATCGTCTAACTAAACAGATTAACCTTTTGACATTTTTAACTTATGTAAATCAAATTATTTTGATTTTGAATTGAAATGATTTAGAATTGAAAAAATACAACAAAACATAGGGTAAGAAGACAATATATTAGGTGAATATTAAGGTGTAAAATAAAAGTATTACATACTACTTATGTATTTTGGTAGGTTCAAGGTAGGTATCGGAGCCCGTATAACGACTAATAAATTTCGCAATCAATTGCGTCGTGCGAAGTGGCTATGTTCAAATATCATAACAAAATTTGATCAACTATTTATAAAACACTTACCAGTGAAAGATTATTTAGCTTTGAATAAGCGAGATCTGCGGCACTCATACTAGGCACAGTTTGATGAGCTTTCACATTGGCATGCAACAATCATCTCTTCTATGTAAATAAGTCCAAAAATATAATATGAAAACTATTTAAAAAGGCAGTATAACCATTAACTAACTTTTTGTTTGTTGTTTCTCTTCCTACAAATTTTAAAACGCAACAAGCATACATTATAACCAAACCATGCACAGTCCCACAGCTGTGTCACAGCTGCCATATCGGATAATTTTTGTCATGTCATTTGAACATCCAATCAGAACAAAGTTATAATGCGCATGCGCCCGGTCGCTAGGTTTTCCCATATAAAATTTCACCGTCATTACGCCCGTAAAGAAGTATAACTTCAAAAAAAAATGGTTTTTGTGATTTAATTGATTCAGTGAAGTGGATTTTGTGGTCCTTTAATCCTATACGCTGTGAGCTCGTACGTAGAGGGGATATTTATAAACTCGCGAGCGCCAGTAGTGACAAGTCTGTAAACGTTTACCGGAAATTTGACATAAATGTCAAAGTGATTAATTTAAAATTAAAATTAGAAACATTAATTATAAAAAATATTAGTTGATCAAAGCTGTGGTATATATTTTTACCTTAAATATACTTAGGTTTTAAATACTGAATTTACGTTTTTTTAATGTTCTGTAATATGTAATTATAAATATTAATCTATTAATCTTGGCGCCATCTACACGATAATTGTGAAAGTATCCGAAGTAAGAAATTAATATTTCATCAATAGAACGTCAAAATGATTAGCAAAATCTTTAAAAAATCTATTACAATTTAATTACTATTTAGCGTTGTAAATATTAAGCGATAACAAATAAATAATAAATTTAAAAATTACCGGTGAAAGTTGAATTAGTAACCGCTAGGAGCGACACCAGCGAAGCTCAGAGCGTATATTACATTCTCTAGCTTGACCCCATTTTAAAATTTCTAATAGCGTCGAGACTGAACATAATGTAGCTACTTACAGGTAACTTTTCTTCGATTAATATAAAGATAAAATACCGCACATTTGTCAGACTGTCGTATTGATACAAAATATGCTCTGCTATTTCTTCGTGTAGGTGACAAAGTCTGCATAGGTCATAATTTGCCAATTCCTTCATCTTCAACTGTCTATTAAGCTTGCACTGCCATATTAAAAAGACCAACTATGACTTTTACTGTTTTTCTGTCTTTACTTAATATTATTAGGTCTGCTGTAATCTTACCCGTCTTGAGCTGGACCCCCCACTTGCAAAAATTTAAAAACAAATAGCGCTAATTTATGAGCTATTTATGAGCTTTCATATTCCACACATCAAAAATTTTGAGCTCGTTACACTGAGCAGGAATTTAATATCTCAGCCCCCCCCCCCTACTTAAAAATAGGGATATTGAATCGATCTTTGCGGCATAATTAGGAGCTATTTATGATATCTTGAAATAATATAGTTTCGATTTTTGAGCTCATCCCCTTCACCCCATACACCCCTTTAATTAATTTAACTGAAGAGAAACATGCTGAAAAAAATTAAAATATATCGTATCGCGGGTATAATTCCTAGAGCTTATATATTTTAAGAATAAACTCTTACATCACGCGCATTTCGATTATTGTGCTACAACCCCTTCGCAAGAAAACCACCCCATCTTCTCGGCTTAAGAAATAGTTGAACTTAAAATGCATTAAATTAATTATTTGGCGAATACATATTATTTAATAATTTACGACTCCCAAAATACGCGCATTTAGATTATTAAATTGCAATTCCTTTTGTATAGTGCAGTCACTGAAGGTAAAAATTAACTATTACCATCAATTTCGGTAAACCTTCATCGATTTTCACGAAAATTGGTAAGTGGTTATAGAATACCTCAAGAAAAAAAGATGTAATGGTGCTATATTGCGCCTTTACCCTGAGGGTGGATACCGTTCCTTCTTGGGGGTGAAAATTATTTTATTAAAAATGACTCCACAAATCGATAGAAGGACAAATTATAAGCATTTTTTTATATAGAGTGATTAAAATAAGTCAATACTTTTTGAGTTATTAAAGTTCAAAGATTTTAATAATTCGTGAAAAACTGCGAGTTTTTCCAAAAAAGTTAATAGAAGTTTAATTCGTATAGCTTATGTTCTAAGCATAAACTCTTAAATCACGCGCATTTCAATTATTAAGATGCAACCCCTTCGCAAGAAAATCACCCTATCTTCTCGGCTTAATAGTAAATTATACTTAAAATGAATTAAGTTAATTATTTGGCGACTACATATCGTTTAATAATTTATGAGCTCGCAAAATACACGCATTTCAATTATTGAATTGAAATTTTCTCTCTATAGTGCAGTCACTGAAGGTAAAAATCAACTGCGTCCTTCGATTTCGGTGAACCTCCATTAATTTTCACGAAAATTAGTGAGTGGATAGGGGATACCTCAAGGAACAAAAATAACATGGTACCAACTTGCAGTTTTTGCCTAGGGTAGATGTCACCCCTTTTCGGGGGCTAAAATTACTTTATTTAAAATAACTCCACAAATCGATAGAGGGTCAAATTCTAAGCAAAATTTGTTATATAATGTTATTAAAATATATCAATATTTTTGAGTTAATAAAGATCAAATATTTTAATTTTTGTTAAAAAAAATGCATGCTTTAAAGCGAGTTTTCATAAATTACTCAAAACCTGTAAGTTTTTACAAAAAAGTTTTCATCCCTAAAATCGAAGCTAATAAAAACTATAATAAATTCCTTACTTGTAAAATCATTTAATGTTAATTTAAAGTAAGTTATATAGGTAATTCAATATATATTGTTTTTTTCAATGAGTATCCAAATCTAAGGATCCAAGCTTAAATAACGGGAACACGATGAATTTTATAACGCTTACTAAATATTTGTCAAAGTACTTAGAAATACTTATCAAATGAGCTCCAGAAAAATTGATAGCATCAAAATAATTTATACTCCAAAAAAATAATATTGTTTTTTTTTAGAATATCTCTGTTAATTTTTATGGTATCAGGTACATCCAACTATTTGAAAGGTATATCAAAAATAGTTGATGTGCCTGATACCATAAAAATTAACAGAGTTATTCGAAAAAAAACAATATTATTTTTTTGGAAAAATTTTGGAGTATAAATTTTGATGCTATCAACTTTTTCTGGAGCTCATTTGATAAGTATTTCTAAGTAATTTGACAAGTATTTAGTAAGTGTTATAAAATTCATCGTGTTCCCGTTATTTAAGCTTGGATCCTTAGATTTGAATACTCACAGAAAAAAATACTTTTGAGGTGCGGAATATGAAAGCTCATAAATAGCTCATAAATCAACGTTATTTGTTTTTTAATTTTTTGCTAGGGGGGGGGGGAGCTCAACACGGGTGTAAATTTTGGTGAATGTTCAATAATGAACTGTTTAGCCTGTTTTTGTCCTGGTGGGTTCCTCCACCATTCCATAGATTTCTGAGCTACCCAATTTCTTCTAGCCGTTCTTGTTTTTGCAAAGCCGGAGAGAAGGGTTACGGTCCAATGAATGGCATTAATGAGCCATTTTTGGTTATCTATGAATCTCGACTGCTCTGCTAGCTCTGATAGCTGCTACCTGTTTTTACTTGAACACTGGCAAATAGACTGGAAGCAGAACTCAACTATACGTCGGAAGAACAGGCAAGATTTCGGTCGGGACAGGGAACAAACGACCGTTTACAATGCATTAAAACTCTAGTCGAAAAGTGTATCGAATATAATAGATCACTTGCTCTTATCTTTGTTGATTTTCACAAAGCATTTGGTACAGTAGAACCAGTCTCTATTTTATAAGCATTTTCAGGATGCAGAATAGACCACAAGTATGAGAATATCATTCGAAATATATACGAAAATGCGACAACTGTTAACCTTTATTTCATGACTGAGAAGATAAAAATTGGCAGACGGGTGCGACGGGGAGACACCTTGTCGAAAAAACTATTTATAACAGTCATGTAATACGCATTTAAACGACTAGAGTGGGAATCAAAGGATATTTTACAACGATTGGAAGATATTAAATCACCTTCGTTGTGTCTATGAGGTTGTTCTCATGACAGATGACTTAGGAGAAATTAGAGTTATGCTACAAAATTACAGCAAGTAACACAGAGGGTCAGCTTAAAAATGAATTATGTAAAAACAAAAATGATAATCAATCTCATCCTCAATGAGCTGATAGAAGTAGAGAAGTCGCAAATAGAACTTGTGGAAAAATATGTGTATTTGGGTCACGAAATAATGTTAACTCGAGGCAACCAAACATGCGAACTACTCAGAAGAATCAGTTTAGGTTGGGCTGTATTTGAAAAACTAAGAGACCTGTTTAAAACAAATACAACAATCTATTTAAAAAGGAAAACTTTGAACCAGTGCGTTCTACCAGTCTTCACATACGGTGCAGCAACTTTAGCAATCAAAAAAACATCAATTGAAAATTGAGGACACAACGTAAGACGGAGAGATCAATGATTTGAATATGCTTAAGAAATAGAGTAATAAACGAGGAATTTGATAGGCGAACCGGAGTCGGAGATATTATCGAACGTATTACAAGGCGAAAATGGAGATGGGCCATGCTGCAAGAATTAAAGACGACAGATAGACAAAAAAATTGCTTGATTGGAGACCACGGGCAGACAAGCGAAGCCGAGGAAGGCCCCCAACAGGGTGGTCCGACGACATCAAAAGAATTGTGACCAATTGGAGAGTAGAGGAGCAGAGCAGAAGAAGATGGAAATCTCTGGAAAAATCAGGGCTAATTGATGATGAAGATGATGATGATGATGATGAATCTCGAGTCCTGGTACAATCTCATGCACTGCTCTCAATAAAATTATCCTGTTAGTTATCCTATACTAAATCATGAGGAAGGAACTATGAAAAAAACGTCAGGTTACAATCTTGACATGGTAAGTATTTGGTTTTACTCTCAACATTAATAATAACAACAGTACCACATAACAAAAATATAATTAGTTTCATTTATCATAAACTTATTTTAAAGTAAAATTGTGGCTTACTCCTAATAAAAATAGTAAATTGCATTAAGATGACAAATGTCAACTTAGATTAAATTCTTTACACAGATACATCTAAGAGGCATGAAAGTTCTAGCTGTGCTGTTACAAATACAACAATTGTTAACTTGTTTCAACTCTACAGCAATTATCATTTACTAATAATATGCTGTTATCAGCTACAAAGACATCTATTAGTCTAAGAGCTAGAGCCGAAAAATCATCGTCATAAGTAATATGGAGTTTGGCATGTGAAATGTGTCCATCGTATATTGATAATTATTACCTCTTTCAGGCTGACACCTCAGTGGATACAGGAAGTAGCAATAAGGGATGAAAGGGGAAAGTTAGTGTAGTCTTTAAAGGTTTTCACCTCCTATTTTGTTAAACCTTCATCGATTTGCATGAAAATTGGTGACTAGTTAGAGCATACCCCAAGAAATAAAAATAATATGGTGCCAACTTGCACTTTTACCCTGGAGGTGGTTACCACCCCTTCTCGGGGGTGAAAACTATTTTATTAAAAATAACCCCACAAATCGATAAAGGGACAAATTATAAGTAAAATTTGTTATATCATGTTATTAAAATAAATAAATAGTTTTTGAGTTATTAAAGATCAAAAATTTGTCTGTTTAAGAGCACATGCGTGAAGTTACGGATGATAAAAAACATATTAATTAATTGTATGTTACTAAAATATTATTTTTATATTATTTCGATATTATAAATTTAGCAAAAATGTATTCGAATATGTCAAATGTACCCATTATTGGACACCCCCAGTTTCGCAGTTTCTGGACATCTTCAGTTTATATTGATAGAAAAAATTCAATTAAGAGTATCGGTACGTTTTTTCGGCTGCAATGCTATTCAAATGGGGATTCATTTTTTTCGAATCGTGAAAAAACTAATAATTATTTTTTTAAAATTTAAATGCAGAATGAAAGATTGCGTTATTAGCGAGGGCCGAAAGTCCCTGAGAACTTCTATAATATTTATTTTAATAAGTTACAGGGGTGAAAATCTAAGAGAAAATTTAGTGTTATTTTTAATTTCAAATATCTCATTCAAAATAAACTTTTATTTATTCCAAGGGACTTTCGGCCCTCGGTAATAATTTATTCTTTCATTCTGCGTTTAAATTTTTCAAAAGTATTTATTGGTTTTTTCAGGATTCGAAAAAAATGAACACAATGCCCGTGGTAATTTTCCAAATCTATCTTTGTCATACAACGCACTCAGTCGAATAGAATATTGTCAGTCAGACACTGACAATCAGTGACAATTTTAAATAATTATTTGACATGAATCGGGAATATTTTGAATTGTTGATTAAATAATATTGATATATAGTGTATTTGATAAATAATTGATTTAAAAGTGAACTTTATAAAAAGTTATTTATTGTGTATTATTTATGGAAGCTAGAAGCAGAGAATACATCAAGATATATTCTGTGATCCAAGTATTTTGTTGTTAAAGATGTTCAAAATTTTAAGCGTTCCATTTATTAAAAAAGTTTCCCTTAAAAGTTAAAAGTTATTCCGTTTATTAAAAAATCACCTTAACACTTTTCCTCTTTTCGCGATTGAGTATTAGTTTTTGTTGTAGGTACATACAAATTATTACAATCACTAAATATATAGCTAGTGAAAAAATTATCAGTAGTAATTGCACAAGAGCTCTGAAACTATTGAATTTTTCCCGAGTGACACTTTGACAGTTTTAGTTGCACGAGCCGAAGGCGAGTGAAATTATATCAAAGTGTCATGAGAGCAAAAATTCTATATTAATTTCAGAGATCGAGGGCAATTTGTTGCGATTATTTCATGAATAAAACTGTTCAAAACCAAAATTTTGTTGTAATTCATTTATGTAAGTACAAATTACTACCATTAAACACACAGTTTTTATAAATATTTGACGATTGAAAGTCATCACTTTTATAATTTTTAAAACATTAGTTGTCATTAATGTCACTGAATGTATTTTTTCGTAGCAACGAAGGCCATCTGACGTAATATACTTAACGACGGGAGGTTATCAAAAATTATCGATTTAATTCAGATTTCTGTAGCTTTCTATTGGTCAAAATCTCCTATGAATGAAATAATCACATTTATTAACTCAATTAATAATTTGCAATTATACAAAAAAAATAACAGTTATCCAAGAACACTCAAAAGCCATCTCTTTAAGCTAGTTATGACATTGTCAAGTAGAATGACATTCTAGTAATATGTACGTACATATCAATACCAGTGTGAATTTTATTACACGTAATTTACCATGTAAAGACAGAAAAGGTAGGGACAGCCGTAAAATATTTGCGAATTATGTACCCATGGCCTTAAATATCGAAATAATATAAAAATAATATTTTACTAACATAAAATTAATTAATATGTTCTTTTTGTCATCCGTAACTTCAAGCATATTCTCTTAAATAGACAAATCTTTGATCTTTAATAACTCAAAAAGTATTGATTTATTTTAATAACGTGATATAACAAATTTGACTTAAAATTTGTCCCTCTATCGATTTGTGGGGTTATTTTTAATAAAATTGTTTTCACCCGCGGGAAGGGGTGGTATTTACCACCAGGGTAAAAGTGCAAGTTGGCACCAAATCAGTTTTATTTCTTTAGGTATGCTCTAACTAGTAACCATTTTTTATGCACATCGATGGAGGTTTAACAAAATAGAAGGTGAAAACCTTTAATGACTGCATTAACTTTCCCCTTTCACCCCTTATTGCTACTTCCTGTATCCACTGAGGTGTCAGCCTGAAAGGGGTAATAATTGTCAATATACAATGGACACATTTCACAGGAGAAACTCCATATTACTTATGACGATGATTTTTCGGCTCTAGCTCTCCGTCTATATACTGAATTCACTTAGCCGAGATTCATTTTGGTACATTCGGAATAGGAAACATACAACACAAAAATTCCTACCTGACACTATTAACTGCTCTAATCATCTTAATCTTTCATTAAAAAAAGAGAAGAATTATTGGAAATAGTGGGAGTGTATTCTAAACCCATAAAATTTTGTGGAGTTTATTTCTACAAAATATTTTTATTTTGAACAATAAATTATAATTTTCTCATTTGTTATCCATACATTATAATGGTGTAAATAAATTATTATTGATTGGCGTAAGGTTTATGTTATTGATGTTGTTTACTATTAATTATAGTGGTTATCAACAGGTATGTTTGGTTGTGTAGTAATTTTCAGTCAGATCTAGCAAACTTACTTCCCAAACAAGAAATTACTAACGTCACTAGCGACACTTGTGTCTCGACTGAGAGAGTTCATATATAGTTTGGTATAACTAGACCCAAACCCAGACATCCAAAGTGAAAGTTATCCTCCAACACCAAATTGTTCTATATGGTCCACATAATGTTCAGAAACAAGTCACACCATTTTGAACACATACACATTTGATGACACATAATCCTTCTAAAATGAACGGTTCCAAAGTTGCAGAGGTAGTATATTATAATTGGTCCAAAAAAATCCTAACCCAAACATCTAAAGTAAAAGTTTTCCTTCAACACCAAATTGTTCTATATGGTGCACATAGTGTTTATTAAAAAGTTACATCATTTTGAGCGTCCGGTTTGGGGGGGAGATGAGGGAGAAGTCGGTAAATTAGTAGTTTTTTTTACATTTTTCGTCAATATTTCTAAAAACTATGCTTTAGCGTAAAAAACGTTCTATAGAATAATTGTACAATAAATATATTATACACGGCTCACTAAAATAATTAGTTACGCCCCTGTACTACTGATTACTTAAAATTCAAGTAGTATTTATGTAACCTTTCTGGAAACTCCAGGTTATTGTTGAGACTCGCATTTGAACCCCTCGCCGGGGCAGATCGTCAAAAGCTTCCTAACGAGAATCATCTCTAATCTATCGACGCTCCCGCTATTCGTAAAAAGGCCGCATTTTACCGGCTTTTTTTGCTATCGTTTTATACCGCTCAGATAATTCAATCTGCTCAGTATTATCGACGATGATTTATTTAGCGTATTAGTGAGTGCCTTACAAATGAACCAAATGGATTATGGAATTCAATCAGAGCTCTGATGTGACACGTCATCAAGGAATAAAACTGTAAGTACTCTACATGTATGTGAACATAACTTATTAGTCGTGATACTGTATGCATTTTGAACCATATACCTCTCGTAGCAAATATTCTTTGTGCCATTTATGCAGATAATACTTTAAATTACATATGAAAAATCGTTATCTACTCTTAACCAGCTTACCTATGGGAATATACTCTATAACCGTACAATAAGTATAGGTTACTATTGTTAAGGATACTTTACGTATTGCCTTAACATTTCTGTTCCATCGAGCCGTATCATATTAATTATTTATTAATTAAATCCTCAAGGTCCTTCGTATTTGCATATTTTGATAATCTCTATTCTGAGAATAACGGTTTTTCATTTATAGTGTCTTTCTGTTGCATTTGGAAATTTCCAAGCCACGCCGCCCCGGCACAAAAATAAAATATTCCTCTCTTTCTGCACTCAAATTCTCAGTATTTAACCCAGCACGTCTCTACAATAGCTGGTAGGTTGTTAAGCCCGGTCTACACGTGCAATTTCAGAAACTACTTGCTTTGTTCAAATAAAGGAGTCGTTTTGTTTGTATGAAAAAATATTTGCATATATTACATTATTTTATTTTCGTAAATATATTTTTCTGTTTATAGTATACAAAAAGTGTACTCATTTCTTGGCTGATAGTACGGGTGTTATAATTTTAACATTGTTTGTTCAACCTTTTGATTTAAATTAAATTTATAATTTTGAATCCGATTAAGCCTGGTTCACAGGTTACAAAAATTATTAAAAATAATTTTGTTTTCTTGCATAAATTGTAAGTTTTTGCTACATTTAGCTTCGCTTAAGCTCATTTTACACTTCTAGAAAACTATAGAAAATAAATAATTGTTTTTTCCTTCAATTTAATTAATTTAAATACTTGTTAAGGGTGTCTCACACTTGCTGAAAAATACCCATTTTGGAAAATTGCATATATTTTGAAATTTTATAGTTTTGCATTTCATATACTAATCTGCGCTCATACAGGGTGATACTATTAAGCCAATCTCACACTATTAAACGTGTAATATATAATATATTGTACATATTCTCTCATTTTCGCATCGATTTATAGGTTTAGACATTTGCAAATAATCTATCTAATCTCACATTCTCGCAACATGGCTGACCGATCAAAATATAACCGACAGAGGCTCACCGCAAAACTTGATATAACCAAGTTGGCTGATTCGGTTCCCACAACTCTTAATTCTCTAAACAAATATAAAATTCGTGAAATAATTTCACAACTCAAACATTCTTACGGACTTTTCCGCGATGCTCAAAATGTGCTGGAGACGATCCCCGAGGAACCTACCCCCTCTACTGATTCCTCTGTGGTTTTTGATAAATATTTGGATACAATTTCTCTATTGGAAGAAAGGTTAGAGGTCATTGAAAGTTCTAATGTGACTGCTACCCCCTCCCTCCAATTTGACCCTAATTCTTCTCTAACCTCACAGTCTATGGCTAGGCAACGAACAGTAAACCTCCCTCGTATTCAGTTAAAACCATTTAGTGGCTTAGTTACTGAATACAATTCATTCATTGAGACCTTTGATACAATAATAGGATCTGATACTACATTAAGTGATCTGGAAAAACTCATTTACCTCAAAAGTTTTCTAACTTCCGAGCCTTTGACGCTTCTCGAGCATATCCCACTCACAGGTGACAATTACAAAATAGCCCGGGATAACCTGACACAAAGGTACGCCAACTCTAAATCGCTTATCAAAACTCTCATCTCTCAAATTCTTGATGCGCCTCCTATTTCTGGAAACGCAAATCACTCACAATTAAGAAATTTTCATACGGTCATGTCAAATAATTTCAAGGCCCTATTGAACTTGAATAGGCCCCCTTCAGATCTCTTGCATTTACTTCTCATACATATCGCTACTCAGAAACTCGACGCACCTACCATTAGGGCTCTTGAGTTCCAATCCGGTGGTAGCCAAGCTACCCCTGATTTTGTCCATTTTCTAGGGGAAATCGAGACACGCGTTGTTCATCTTGAGAATATTCAATCTCAATCAAAACCAAAATCGACTACTACTTCCAGACACTCTTTACACCTAGCCTCAGACACTTCTACCAGTAACCTTTCGCCTCGCTTAGGTCCTAAGAAATGTTCCTATTGCAACGACTCTCACTCGATCTACTCTTGTCCTCAGTTCAAGCAGTTGAATTCTAAAGAACGTTTTAGTTTTGTCAAACAAAATAAATTTTGTATTAATTGTCTTGGGTCTCACATGCTCGATCAGTGTAAATCCAAATTCTCTTGCATAGTTTGTAAATCTCGTCATCACACGTTGCTCCATTTCGACAAAACGGGTCATAGTAACCCTTCCGCGGCTGTTGGCCAACACAACTCAAATAATCATAATAAAACCGCTATCTCAAATAACTCCCATACACAGGGTAATTCACAACAGGGGCCCTCACATGTTAGAGCTCCTGAAACGGAAGTTAATCTTCAAAATTCGACTCCACATTCAATGGCTCTATCTGCAGCCTCGCTTGATAATCATTTGGTGTTATTAAGCACACTCCAGGTCTATCTTGTCGCTCCTAGCGGCAAGAGGGTCTTCGCAAAGGCACTCTTAGACTCGGCCTCACAGGTTTCATTTATTAGTGCTGACCTCGTAAAGGAACTGTCACTCACCACTAGAGATGGAAAATTACGGATCAATGGAATTAACTCCACCTCATCCTCGTCTCAATCTATTGTAGATACAACAATTTTCGCTGTCGCTAACGACGTTCCTTTTGACATCTCGTGCTCTGTACTCCCAAAGATAACAAATCCGCTTCCTCAAATTTCTATTTCGGCGAGCAAACTAAACATACCCTCAGAGATACCATTAGGTGATCCGATGTTCCATGTAACATCCCCAATTGGTATCCTGCTCGGTGCAGACCTGTATAACGATATCATTCAACCTGAAATAATTCGTTTGGGAAAAGGTCTTCCCGTTCTTCAACGCACTCTACTCGGGTACACGATATCAGGGTCAGTTCCAGACTTTGCTCTTAAGTCGAAAAATACTAAAAAGGCTTTGGAATTTTATTCAAACTCTCTCGTTACTTGTTGTTCTCATAACACTCCTTCCGCCGTAAATGAGCCGGTAGTGTCCAACGAGGAACTATCCGATCATTTACAAAAATTCTGGGAGCTGGAAGAAGCCGCTCCTCAGAACACCGATCTCATTAATGATCACCCCGCTGAAATTAATTTTGTAAAACATGTTAATGTTCTCCCCAATGGACGATATGAGTCCACACTCAATCTCAAACTCCCTATCGAAGATATAGACATGGGAAATTCGTTTCTCTCGGCAAAAAGACGTTTTCTCAGTCTCGAGAAACGTTTTCAACTCAACCCTGATTTATTGGAAAAATATCAGGACATTATATCGGAATATCTCAATAACGGACAAATAATTCAAGTGCCGTTAAAAATGCTAAATGACTCAGGTAAACCTAATTACTTTCTCCCTCACTTTCCCGTTTTCAAATCCAACTCTACTACTTCCACTCGTATAGTTTTCGATCCAAACAATAAATCGTCTACGGGAATCTCCCTCAGTGACGTCATAGACAAAGGTTATGTCGTCCAACATGAACTTTTTGACATTCTCGCTAAGTTTCGTCAGTTTAAATTCGCACTAGTAGGCGACATCAAGGCTATGTTCCTACAAATCGCCATTTGTCCCACTGAAACATTTCTGTTAAATTTTCTCTTTAGGGACAATATTCAGCAGCCTTTACGGTGCTATCAATTTCAAAGATTACCCTTCGGGCTCCCAAGTAGCCCATTTATCGCTCAAAGAGTTATCAAGCACATCGCTGACAACAACAAACATACCCACGAACTTGCTACTAGTGTTCTGCAAGAATCTATCTATATGGATGACCTGATCAGCGGTGCTGACAGTCTTCATGAATTAAGTTGTCTTTTCGAACAATTAACTTCTTTGCTAGAAACCCATGGTTTCCTCCTCCACAAGTGGAACTGCAGTTCTTCAGAATTTCTGTCTCAACACAATTTAAATCCCGTCTCTGAAGTCAGTCTTAACTTCACGGGATCTGATAAAGTCTTAGGCATATTCTGGGATTCAGAACGCGACCACTTTTCGTTTAAAACTCCTATCTTCAAATTGGCTAATGTTGTTACTAAACGTACTATTCTCTCCTACATTGCTACTTTGTATGACCCGCTAGGATGGTTATCCCCTGTCCTTGTGAACGCTAAGCTCTTGATACAGGAAATATGGTCCCAGAAATTGGACTGGGATCAACCCATTGACTCACCCATCATTATGAAAAATTGGCAAAACCTCTTATCGACATTCAAAACTATAGAAGAGGTCAAGGTACCTCGATGCTTACTTTTACAAAAGAAAGTTGTTGATGTTCAATTAATTATTTTCACCGACGCATCGGAAAAAATATACAGCACTTGTGTGTATCTCAAAGCGACATACTCAGACTTTTCTGTATCGTCGCGGCTTATCGCTTCTAAAAACAAAATTTCTCCGCTAAAAAATAAACTCACCATCCCCAAATTGGAACTTTGTGGAATAGTGTTGGGAGTCACTCTGGCTCATAGACTTTTTCACATCTTCAAGAAAAATTTGAGTATATCTTCATCTCATCTCTTTGCTGACTCTACAATTGCCTTGTCTTGGATACTTTCTAAAAAACACATTTGGAACATTTTTGTACAAAACAGAATTCAAAAGGTCAATTCCTTGTTGGAAACTTTTCCTTGTGATTTCCATTTCGTCAGAAGTCACGAAAACATCGCTGACCCCGCTTCCAGAGGGATAAATGTCTTTGATAATCCCCAGACCACCGAAGACTGGTTATGCGGACCTAGCTTTATTAGAGACAATCCCATCGATTTTTCTCTTCATCAAATTCCTCATTTTCAGGATGATCTTCCTGAATTAAGGAAGTTAGTTGTCTCAAACATAGCAACAAATCACGAACTCAACGACACCTTTGAAAATCTATTCGCTAAATCTTCTTCTTTTCGTAAAATTCAAAGAATTGTCGCTTATCTTTTTAGATTCATCAGTAATATTAAAAAGAAAATAAATAACTCTCCACGAGATACGGATATATTGACGCCACCCGAAATGGAGATCGCTGATCACGCGATCATCAGGTATATCCAAAGTATCTACTTTAAAAAAGAGATTCTTGAATTGAAAAATGCTAAACTCGTGACCAATAAAGCCATTCGTAAACTCAACCCCTTCCTACAACATAATGATGGGCTGATTCGTGTGGGAGGACGTCTCCGACACGCCCCCATATCGTATAATCAAAAACACCCCATTCTACTTCCTTCTAAATGTCGAGTTGTAGAACTAATCTTGACTCAAGCTCATCATAAGTTATTACATTCAGGCGCGCAAACAGTACTTTCGTATGTCAAAATGAAGTACTGGCCAATTGACGGATTAAGACAGATTAAACGCTTAATTCGTAAGTGTGTAAACTGTTTCCGATTCATGACACCCAATTCTGTTCAACAGATGGCAGATATGCATCCCGATCGTGTACTCCCCACTAGACCCTTCCAAGTCGTCTCAGTGGACTATGGGGGGTTCTTCTTAATTAAGTCCTCACATTTGAGGAAGGCACCGCTTTACAAAGCATACGTAGCCTATTTCATTTGCATGAGCACTAAATGTGTTCATATCGAACTCGTCACAGGATTAAGCGCAGAAGCCTATATTCTTACTCTGAAAAGGTTTATTGCCAGAAGATCCACGCCCAGTATTATTTGGAGCGACAATGCCACAAATTTCCATGGGGCAAAAAATGAAATGCGCGAATTCTATGATTTTTTCTTAAATCAAAATAATTCGGAACAGATTAAGGAATTCTGTACTCAAAACTCCATAACTTTCAAGATGGGTGTTCCCCGCAACCCCCATCAATTCGGCCTCCATGAGGTAGGAATAAAGAGTGTGAAGTATCACCTCTATCGAATTATAGGAAATTCCCACTTCACCTTTGAAGTGTTTAACACAGTATTATGCCAAATCGAGGCTATTCTAAATTCGAGACCCATCACTAGGATGTCGTCTGACGCCAATGACTTCGCTTTCCTATCTCCAGCTCACTTCTTAGTTCAAAGAAGTTTAACCGCGCCCCCTGAACCAAGTGTTTCAGAGATACCTGAAAATAGGTTGAATCTTTTTCAGCGTATTAGTAAAATTCAACAGCAATTTTGGAAATTGTGGAAAAAAGACTATCTTTGCCTCCTGCAGCAAAGAAATAAATGGACCGACCCTACTGACCCTGTCAAGATCGGGGATTTGGTTCTGTTGAAGGAGGATGGTACTCCTCCACTCTTATGGCCAACTGCCAGGGTAATAGATGTATTGCCTGGTAAGGATGGTCTAGTTCGTACTGTCAAGATTCACACTACTCACGGTGATTTTCTTCGTGGTATTACGAAAATCGCTGTGATTCCCCTGGAAGATTAAAATCTATCCCTAGGGGGAAAACTTATCGTTTTCCTCCATTTTATCGTTGTTACCCCTTGTGTATATAAACTCTAATTTCTTCAAACATTTCTTATCGTTGTGCACATCTTTGCCAATCCCCTCTCTTCGAGGTGATATAGGCCATCTCTCTCGCCTGTCGCCCCCGGCAATATGTACAATAAATATATTATACACGGCTCACTAAAATAATTAGTTACGCCCCTGTACTACTGATTACTTAAAATTCAAGTAGTATTTATGTAACCTTTCTGGAAACTCCAGGTTATTGTTGAGACTCGCATTTGAACCCCTCGCCGGGGCAGATCGTCAAAAGCTTCCTAACGAGAATCATCTCTAATCTATCGACGCTCCCGCTATTCGTAAAAAGGCCGCATTTTACCGGCTTTTTTTGCTATCGTTTTATACCGCTCAGATAATTCAATCTGCTCAGTATTATCGACGATGATTTATTTAGCGTATTAGTGAGTGCCTTACAAATGAACCAAATGGATTATGGAATTCAATCAGAGCTCTGATGTGACACGTCATCAAGGAATAAAACTGTAAGTACTCTACATGTATGTGAACATAACTTATTAGTCGTGATACTGTATGCATTTTGAACCATATACCTCTCGTAGCAAATATTCTTTGTGCCATTTATGCAGATAATACTTTAAATTACATATGAAAAATCGTTATCTACTCTTAACCAGCTTACCTATGGGAATATACTCTATAACCGTACAATAAGTATAGGTTACTATTGTTAAGGATACTTTACGTATTGCCTTAACAATAATGTTCTACATAAAATTCAAAACAAAAAAGATCCTATACATAGTTGTTATAGTATCAACGGTTCCAGAGTTACGGAGGGTGAAAAGTGGACGTTTTCGATACTTTTATATTTTGGGCAATTTATAATATTATCACTAACGAAAGAAATTTTCTTTAACCACATTGTGTTTTGTAAATAAAATTTGTTATTTTAGTGGCCGATGGTATGTTACTGATAAGCTCTTGAAGAAACGTCAACCTCATCACCCAAAATCATCATCATTGCCCAAGAAATAAAAAAATTATCGAAAACCTTCACTTTTCACCCTCCGTAACTCTGGAACCGTTGATTTATAACAATTATGTATGGACCTTTTTTGTTTTAAATTTTACGTAGAACATTTTTGTATAGAACATTTTTTACGCTGAAGCATAGTTCTAGAATTATTGACGAAAAACACAAAAAAACTACTAATTTACCTATTTCTCCCCCATCTACCCCCCAACTCGAACGCTCAAAATTGTGCAACTTTTTACTGAACAATATGTGGACCATATAGAACAATTTGGTGTTGAATGAAAACTTTAACTTTGGATGTCTGGGTTAGGCCTTTTTGGACCAATTATACAATACTACCTCCGTAACTTTGTAACCGTTCATTTTAAAAGGATTAGGCATGGGGCCTTTTTGTTTTAGATTTAATGTAGAATATTTTTTTATAGAAGGTTGTTCATGCTGTACCACATAGTTTTAGAAATATTGACGTAAAAACTAAGAATTTACCGAATTGTCCCCCTCTCTCCCCCAAACCCGACGCTCAAAATGGTGTGACTTTTTTCTGAACATTATGTGGACCATATAGAACAATTTGGTGTTGGAGGATAACTTTCACTTTGGATGTCTGGGTTACGCCATTTTTTGGATCAATTGTATCATACTATATTAGGTGATATTTTTTCAAAACAGAGGCGCGAGCGGCGGACATACGAGGTAGCAAATTTGATATTCAAAAAGAGCATACCGAAGTCCATATAATAACCAATTTTCAAATCTCCCGGAAAACTTTCCAGGTAACCTCCTTTTTTCAACCAAATGATTGAACTAGGTGGACATTTTGAACATTTAATGTACATTTGATGAACATTTTTTATGTAATGTTAGCAGTATAGGTAAGAATTTTGATAATTTTTGTTTGTTTTTGTCAACTCTACATGTTAACTTTGATATACTAGTTCTTACGGAGACATACATTCAAGATGATATTGATAAAACCCCATTTTTGTTAAAAAATTACGATTTATTATACAATTACGGTGATTTAAACAAAAATGATGGAGTTATTATTTACATTAAATCCTCTATAAAATATGAATATTCTGTTGTACCATTGGGTAACATCAAGTTACTTGAAGGCATTTTGAATTATAATAAAACAAAAATCTGTTTGAGCGCTCTCTATAAATCACCGACAGTAAACATAAATAGTTTTAATCACGATTTGCATCAATACCTCATAAGTAAAAAACGAATGTGCTTTCATATATTAGTTGGTGATATTAATATTAATATGTTTGAGGATCTAGATCACACTGAAGGATACCAAAATATTCTAGCTTCACAAAATTTCTTGTCTTATATAAATAAAACAACTAGACCTAGAAATCAAACTTGTATAGACCATTTCTTTATAAAAAGACCTGCTGATTACACTAACATAAATTCATTTGTATTTGAAAATAATACTACTTCAGATCATTATCCAATCGCAGTTTCCATCCCTAGTCTAACCAAAACCAATGAAAACAAAATAATAATAAAGAAGTACATCAACTACAAAAATCTAAAAAACAATTTAAAGCAGGAAAGGTGGTTGGATATTTACAATAAAACAAATAAAAATGAAGCGGTTAAACTTTTCATCGACAAAATTTTAAATTCAATTAACAAAAATACAATTAGTTTAAAAAGAAATGATCTATAAACCACTTTTAAAAAAGATTGGATGACAGAGGGACTTTTATAATCTGTACATGAAAAACATAGATTGTATGATCAGCTAATCCAAGATCCCTCAGATAACTTAAAAAAACACCGATATACATACTATAAAAATAAATTAAGACTTTTAGTTAAAACTGCAAAAAGAAATTATACAAAACAACGAATTGAAAAAATAAGACCTCTTCTTCATCACTTTGGAATGTAATAAATTCATTGTGCGGAAAAATAAAAGGAAATACAAAAATTGAATCAGTTAAAACCAAAACAGGAGAAATAATAACAGACAGAAAAGAAATTGCAAATGAATTTAATACATATTACAGCACATTAGGACAAAAATATGCACAAAAAATATACGTTTGTAATGACCAGACTGGGGAAATAGATAGGATAGAAAGCAGCATATACTTGTATCTCGTTGACCAAAAAGAAGTGGCAAATGCAATACAATCTTTAAAAAACAAAAAATCTCCTGGCTGGGATGAGAGCAAGGCAGAAACCATCAAACAAATTAAGGAAGAAATTATTACTCCTTTAACTTTTCTCATTAATGCATGTTTTCAGGATGGTTGCTTTCCAGAATGTCTAAAAATAGGCACAATCAAACCTCTGTTTAAAAAAGGAAATAAAAAAGACGTGATTAACTACAGACCAGTCTCTTTGTTGTCTGTTTTTTCCAAAATATTTGAAAAAGTTTTAAAGAATAGATTAGTAAGTTTTTTTGATAGGTTTAGTATAATATCGGATTGCCAATACGGTTTTAGAGAAAGAAAATCGACACAAGATGCGATTTGTAAACTAACATCACAAATATCAGAAGCTTTTGAGTCTAATAAACGTAGTTTATGCATATTCGTCGATCTCTCTAAGGCGTTTGACACGATATCTCACGAGATCTTGTTTAAAAAACTTGAGAAGTATGGTCTGAGAGGAAGGGTTTTGACATTACTAAAAAGCTACTTAACTGACAGAAAACAATTTGTAGAAATTGATGGTGTCAAAAGTGATCCTGAAGTAATTAATTATGGCGTACCGCAAGGGACCGTTTTAGGCCGCTACTTTTTACAATCTATGTTAATGACATGCTCAAACTAAAACTGTTGGAAACATAATTAGTTTTGCTGATGACACTTCTATTTTTTATAAGGCAGATAATTGGGTAGATCTTAAAATTATAGCAGAGAAAGACTTTAAAATTATAAAAACATGGTTTCAAATAAATAAACTCACAATAAACTATGAAAAAACTAAATATATATACCTTTTACAATATATAAAAATTCTCTGCCAACTTTTAATTCATTAAAAATAAATAAAAAACAACAAATATCTGAAGCAGAGTACATAAAATATTTAGGAGTTTTAATCGACAGGCACCTTAAATGGGACTTACAAATAAAAAATATTATAAGAAAAATACGAGGACTGCTACCAAAATTACGCTATTTAAAAGAGTTTTTGGATGTTGAACAGCTTAAAATGCTTTACCTGTCTCTAGTACAATCTCATCTTGTATATGGGATTTTGAGATGGGGTGGAGTAGCTGATTGCCATCTGGTGCCCCTTCAAAATACTCAGAAATGGTTCCTTAAACTAATATATGGAAAACGAAAAACATATCCCTCAGACCAACTTTTTCATGAAACTCAGGTTCTTTATGTTCGGCAATTGTACTGCTTAGAGTTACTTAAAAATATTTATAAAGATAAAATTCTCTTAAAGATAAAGTGTCAAATTATAAAACAAGAAGAAAATTGAATGTCGAATGTCTTCACACTTTAAAAACAATCACACAACGGTCAATTAAATATTTTGCTCCAAGAATATACAATAAATTGCCCATAAATTTTAAAAATATCAAAAATTTTTGTTTGTATAAAAAATTAGTTACTGCTTGGGTAAAAGAAAACAGGGAGTTGTGTAACAATTTAATAAATTTAAATTATACTAAAGTTGATTTTTTTACCAAGAGGAGTAAACTAAAAAGACAGATTCACACCCAAGAAAGTTACTAGAAAAGTCACCAAATTCATCTTCTTTTTTCGTTGATCATATCATCTTTCGATGATAATCCATACATATTATATTATACTAACACATCGCTAAAGAGTTCTAAAAACAACTGCTTTTTATATAAATGCAGACTAAATATCTAAAAATTAAAGGAATAATACAGAAAACACAAAAAATCGCCGATATGCTTAATTAACCTATAAAATGACAGAAGTGCCAAAATTTCATAAATGTCATTAGTGTCAAAATTTAACAGCAGTGGAGTAAACTTGCCTGCGGTTGGACCAATTAGAAACAAGCATTATGGCGCGGTAAATTTGAATCACTCCTCTTGGTTAAAAAACAAACAATAGATAACAAAAAACATAGATATTAGATTAGAAACTGTCAAATAAATAAATGATTTGTAAAAAAAAACAATAAACATAAACTCGTCAATATTAGACAGATTAAGTCAACAAGCATGTTCATGCTTTTAAGACCTTTTTTTACGTTTATTTTAGTGTAAGTAAACCGAAATTGTAAATTATTGTACTAACTATTAATTTGAATAAACGTATATGGTACATTCCATGTCAAATCACTCAGGCAAAAAATTGTGTATCTCCGATTTGTCTGAAAATTGGTATATAGCTTCTACGGGACGTAAAAATAAGATATTTAAGGTCAAAATATCTTCGTCCTCTTTTTTTCTCAAAATGTGATTTTATGCGATTTTACAGTAATTTGGTGTTTATTTAAACAAATTTGCATTTTCTGTCGTAAAGTATCAAGGAAAAACATAATATTTTAATAGAAAGGGCTCAAAAATGTCATTATATGGCATTATAACAAGTTATTTTAAATCAAAACAAGTTTTTGATCAAATTTTATAGTGTAAAAAACGTTGAAATACCGTTTTTTACATTTTCCTCCATTCCCAAAATACATCATCATCGATTTGGCTGAAAATTTGCCCACAGATATCCAAAAGATAGAACTTTAATGCCCGGTTGCACCAACAGATCTTAGGCTTAAGTCGAGAATATCATAAGAATTAATATAATATAATTATAATATATTACAATAAGAATACCATAATATATATTAATAGATATAATTGATAATAAGGTAAGAATCGAAAATTATGGTTCAACGTAAGTGATACTCAAGGAGGCCCTATCTATAAGTAGAGCTTAGCTAAGGTGGAGCTTAAGATATGTTGCTGCAACCAGGCATAAGTGGTTAGAAGGATTTGAATTATATTACAATACCAAAAAAGTTACATGCAGTAATATCAGACCCAAAGTATATATTAGTCCAGTCGGGATAGCATTTGACCTTTAATGCCGAGGTGCCCAAAATTTTATTTTTCTGATCTTTAAGGGAGTCAATAGTAGCCTAAATTTAAAATCACGAATGAATTCCTCCGTAACGTTAGCCGCCATCTTGATTTTAAAGGAGAACCTGTTTGGCTCAATATCTCCGCCATTTTTAACTTTTCGACAAAAATGGTAGGAACTGAAATTGTTCCAAATAAATCATATTTACAATTATTACAATTTCTTTTTAACAATTTTTGTCGTGAGGTTGATATTTTTGAGTTAATTTTACTTACAGTAGACGCCTATATTTTTCACTATAATATTGCATGTAACTTTTTTGGTATTGTAATATAATTCAAATCCTTCTCACCACTTAAAGTCCTATGTTTTGTTTATCTGTGGGCAAATTTTCAGCCAAATCGATTATGATGTATTTTGGGAATGGAGAAAAATGTTAAAAACGGTATTTTAACGTTTTCTACACTATAAAATTTGATCAAAAGCTTGTTTTGAATCAAAGTAACTTGTTATAATGCCATGTAATGACATTTTTGAGTCCTTTCTATTAAAATATTATGTTTTTCATTGATACTTTACGATAGAAAATGCAAATTTGTATAAATAAACACCAAATCACTGTAAAATTGCATAAAATAACATTTTGGGAAAAGAAGAAGAAGAAGATTTTTTGACCTTAAATATCTTATTTGTACGTTCCGCAGAAGCTATATACCAATTTTCAGACAAATCGGAGGTCCAAAATTTTTTTTGCTCCAAAATTGAATGATTTGAAATGGAATGACCCATATTATTATTATTATTTACTTACTTTAGACTTATTTCCGTAATATCACTTTAATTGTTAAATTATTACAAATTGTCACGGTTTATATTTTCTATTAGTTATATATTTTTTACTTTATCGTACTATATACGTAGTATAGTATAATAGATAAAGTTATAGGATCGTGCAAAAAAAATTTTTTCAGATTTCACTTTTTTTCGACGTTTTGAGTCCCCCTGAGTCTAAAAAGCAAATAAAAAAAACATGTCGGAAGTATGTACGTACGTATGTACGTACGTATGTACGTACGTATGTCGCCACCTCCCAGCAAAAACTACTGGACCGATTTTGATGAAATTCGGTATGAGTAAGTTTAAGAGAATTTTGTCGAGAAACTAAGCTTTTAAAAAAAATCTCTCAAAGGGGGGCCGAAATAGGGGGGTTATTTAGGGCCCATTTTTGCAAATTTTGACAGAAATAAATGAAATTCAACTCAAATTAAGCTCATCGATAGGTAAATAAAAGTACGGAATTTGACATTTCCAAATTCAAAATGGCGGCCAACATGGCCGACCGCCCCCCCGACACATTTCCCTATCTATCTAAAAAGTTTTTGAAGATAAGTTTAATTTGAAAAAGTCGTTATATAGCCTAAAGATGGGGCTATAAGAAAGATGTTATCGTTTTTCAGAGAAAGTTACGGGTTGCCTATATTTAAGGGGTCAAATTTTGACATAAATTTGAACTAGATTTTCTCAAAAATGGCTCCAAGGAATTTTTTTATTTTTTGATATATTTTTGATATCCTATCAGTAAATTGAATGACATTAGTCATATATCTTAACTCCCCATAGGAGGGGAGTTATGAATTTTTTATAAAAAAATATTCGAGTGCCCGTAACTTCCTTCTTAATAGAAACTAAAATTTGAAATTTTGCAGACATATATGGTATTTTATTATCTATTATCACAATAAATTTTACCAAAAACATGGCTTCCGGTTGAACCGGAAATGAATAAAAAATCTTAATTTTTTTGATACGCCCTGTATATTTTAACACATTTTGAAAGAATGCAAAATTACCTTTCCAATGACATCAAATTTATTGCTATAGCTCAAAAACTCGAAAAGTTACGGTAAATAGAAATTTTGCTATAGGCTAAGGCTCCACGGGCGAGAAATTGACGCTAGCAGTAGCCGTAAAACGAACTTAAGGTTCCGCGGAACGGAATAGGAATAGCCGAACTGAACCGACTACGCACAAGTCCTGTAGTCGGTACAGTTCGGCTATTCCTATTCCGTTCCGCGGAACCTTAAGTTCCTTTTACGGCTACTGCTAGCGTCAATTTCCAGCCCGTGGAGCCGTAGCCATAATCTTATGTGTGTCCTCTCTCACGCGTTCATAGCAGAGCATTATTGTAGAGCAGTCAATGAGGGTATTTGGCTCCGAATTCCATCCTACTACATTGATGTACTTGATATTTTCACAGTAAGTAGGGAATAGCTCAAGAAACAAAATCTACCCTATATACTATGGCGCTTTTATCTTGGGGCGGTTCCCACTTCTTCAATGGGGTGGAAAATTTGTTGGTCAAAATAAGCACGGAAGTGGCTGAAGAACCTATTTCTAAGCAAAAACTGGTCTATACTTTTTTTTGAGAACTCAATACTTTTTGAGTTATGCGTAGTTGAAAATTGGCCATTTTCATTGAAAAATTACACCTTTTCGGACGGATTTTTTGTGAATACCTTAAAAACTATGCATCGAACTAAAAACTCTATATAAAACATTTTTTAGATTATAAATAATAAAGAGATTCGTTCCTTCGTAAATGTTCTATTTATAATACAAAAAGAGATATGGTAGGTGAAAATAGTTTGTTTTTTGGTGCATGCTCAAATTGGTGTATTCAACTTGAAATAACATAGGAACGGTAGGTTTTAGGTGTATAATGCTACCAACACCTTTTGTAGTGTTTGAAAAGGCCTTTAAAACGAGCACCGTTAAATGTCGGTTACTTACAAACTAAGCGAGATATGGTGCAAAAAATATAATGACTAATGTACTTTAAGGAAAAATGAAAAGTATATACATTTAACTCCCCATCCACCATAATTTAAATGCATTGTTTTTCTTCTCAATACCTTTTAATATAGTGTTATTTCTACTTTCAAAAAGTTAAACGGGTTTAAAATGAATGGTTTTTTTAAAAAATGTGATCAAATTATAGAATGAATTTTTAAATTTTCTTAAAAATCTTCCTTTTTCTCCATGTAATTCGAAAATAAAAATATTTCACCCCTGAGAAGTGGTGGGAACTTCCCCCATGATAAAAGCGCCATAGTATATAGGATAGACTTTGAATTAGGAGATTGGGCTACTCCCAAAATTTCATTAAAATCCATGCAGTAGGATAGAATTTGGAGATAATATCTTGTTCTTAATCTCGCGCATTGACTGGCCTAATCGGAATAGAATGAAATGCAAATATTGTAAACTATTAATTTCTCAGAAAAATGAACTAATTTGAAATGAAAGTATGACTATAATATTCTATTGATTTATGCAATAATCTACACATCTATAGTGTGTCCCCGAAATATGGCATCGAACATTTTCTCAAATGCAGGAATTAATGATGCGTAGAACCATAAAATACTTTTAAGTACAGTAGGTGTTTCTAAAATATCAAAATAACGAGTAACTTTGTTATTTTTATAGAATGCCAATATCTAGTACCATAACGATAATAGATCGGCACGATAAAGTTCTCGGGCGGCCCTTCCGTCCAGCGTTTTTAATAAACTTTTGAGAGCTTTTTTAATTTTTTATTTCTCTTAAAAGCTATTGGAATAATTCTAAGAAAACATGTCCATTTTATATTCGGGACATTTGTTTATAATTTTTTTTAAAATTTTTTAAATAAATTATTAGAAATCCTTCTCTTACTTCGCATTTTGCTTTCGTCCCCTGTATTGTTTTGATGTGTGTATGTATATATTTGTATTTTATGCCTAACGTGTCTTTACTTGCTTAAACACTTTTCCTAACTAGGCCATAAACATCATATATCATTTGCATAATATGCACAGATAGGGCCATAAATCAGTTAAGCTGGTGACATATTTCTCATTTTTAACCTAAAAATTTTACAGCTAGTATTTGCTACGACATGTCGTTAACCTTTTTTAAAATTTACAGACCCAAGATGAAAAATTCACTTTATCGTTTTTTTAATCGCTCTATATTATATTTTCCACAGCTTAACAAATTATGGCTATTATAGACTGTTTTGAATTAAGCTTAAAGTGGGAGAGTTTCCGGAGATTGACTTTATACTATACAGGGGTGACCAGTGACCAAGCTCCTTGATAGTCCGAGCCATTTTTCAAAATTTTAAATTTTTCGCGAGCAGCAATTAAACTATTATCTAGAAAGTGTAAAAAAGTTATTCAATTTTTCTCTCACTCTTAGAATTTTACGAATTTTAAGTAAAGGGAAATAAAATGGTTCACATCATTGTTTCAAATATAGTCCAGAAAATGAAGCTGAAAAAATGGCAAAACCTCGTAATTTTTTCGTCCAGCATTGATTTGTACAAAAATTTAGGATTGAATTCATTTCACCCTCTGGTTAATTTTCTGTATTGAGCCGTTGTACGCCTTTGGTTTTTAAGGGTGAAATCTACCTTTAATTTTAATAAAATTTAAAATAATATTTTAAACTTTAATATGGGCAACATTTGGTTTTTATTATTTAAATAATGATTTTTTTATACTGTAGACTGTCATAATATTTCCATCCTTAAAATCACTCTTGTTGGAGTTAGATTTAAAAAAATATTTATCCTAAAAGAATGATTTCGGTTTGCATCGATTTGCATAAAAATTTGGAATTAGGATCATCTCACCCTCTACTTCATCTACTTCATATTCTATATCATGCTCAAGGGCGTTGAATATTTTAAGGGGTGTAAACTACCACTTAATATCAAGAAATACTGTAAACCTTAATACGGCTAAAATTTGGGTTTGATTGGTTAAATAATGATTTTTATGCTTTTGGATATATCATAATAACTTATCACTTAAAAACTGCCCTAATAACATTCCAATTTTTTAACTAATTTAATAGATCTATACACTCACACAAGCAGACACATGCGTAGACGTTTCTTCTTTTCTGTCTTTCGATTTGAATGGATAAAGTGTATTACTGCCGAACGTATTACTGCCGAAAAACCAGTTTTGTGGTATTACAATGTCAGCCGACAGTGATGATACCCCGAGTCCAATTAAATCTAAAGTTGTCGTTCCTTATTTCAAATTATTAATTAAACACCTTGTATATGTATAATCAGGCCCGCCGAGAGGGCAGTACAGCCGGTACATTTTACCGGGGCCCGGCGGCGTGGATCAGACCAAAAACGTAATTTTTCTCCTTTTTTTCTCTTCATTTTATGTGCATAATGCGTTTAATTAATAATCTTTATTTACTTAATTTACTTATTTACTGGCGTAAATATCAACAACATCAGATATGCCGATGATACAGTGTTAATTGCGGGTTCTAACTTTGGTCTACAACGACTCATTGACAAGACCAACTCGACCTGTGGGCAATTTGGTATGAAAATAAACATTAAAAAAACCAAAGTGATGTCAATCCAAAAAAACTAAAATATACCTCAACCTATAAATAATATAACAATAAATGGGCACATTTAGAACAGGTTAATAAATTTATCTACCTGGGATGTTAAATCGATAGCAGCCTAAATCCTGATCTGGGAATAAGATCGAGAATAGAACAGGCTAGAAAATCTTTCGAACAGTCAAAAACTGCTTTGAAATTCTCGAACAAAATACGAAACTCGACTATGTTTACCAGAATGCTACGTCTGGTCGACTCTTCTCTAAGCAGTTGAGACATGGACCATTAAAACATAAACCGTAAATAAATTGGAGGCCTTTGAAATGTGGATTTACCGAAGAATCCTCAAAATTTCATGGACATCGCATACCTCAAACGAAGAAGCGCTGCAAAGAACAGGCAAGGAAAGAGAACTTTTAACACAGTGAAAGTTAGAAAAACATCATACCTAGGCCACATACAGTGGAACCTCGTTAAGTCGGATTAATCGGGACCGCAGCTGATCCGGGTTATCGAAAATCCGGGTTATCAGGAGAATATGGTAAAAATTAATAAAATACGGTATACTTAGAGGTAAACTTCATTATAATAATTGCGAAAACATGAAATACATACGGATGATAATACATCTAAATTACGTACAGTTGTATGCAGTATTGTTCATTTCTTGGTAAAACAACTCAGTCAAACTGAAAAAACGTTTGATTTGTCTGATGAAAATCGGTCCAGGTTAGCCGGGCTTCCGGGTTATCGGAGGCCGACTTATCGGGGTTCGATTGTACTCAGAAATAATAAGTACCAATATGGTCAACTCATACTGAAAGGAAAGATCGAGGGAAAGGAAGGAAAAGATTATCATGGCTAAGAAGTATCCGACAATCGACGGGGCTAAATTTAAACAGCTAATAAAAACAGCTGAAGACAGATAAGAGTGTGCAATTGTAGTAGCCAACCTCCTTTGAGGAGAGGGCACTTTAAGAAGAAGAACTGACCTACTAAATAAAATTAAACATCTCATATTGGAATCATTATTCCCTAATGTCGTTATTGCGTTTAGAATATTTTGCACATTAGCTGTAACAGCGTCATAAGCGGAAAGATCCTTTAGGGCCGGTTGTTCGAACGCTAATCAACAATGATTATTATCAAATATTTAATTACTGTCACCAACTGTCAATGTCAACTTTGTTTGGGTTGCTGAAAACATAATTGATTACAATTATGAAATTACTTAATCAATTGTGTTAATAATTGTTATGTTAATTGATTAACTAATCTCATAATTATAATCAATTATGTTTTCAGCAACCCAATAAAAGTTGACATTGACAGTTTTGGTGACAGTAATTAAATATTTGATAGTGATCATTGTTGATTAGCGTTCGAACAACCGGCCCTTAGTTGTCTTTTTCGCATAATAAATCACATAAGATCCACGATGAAACAGGATTAGTTAACTAGCCTAACAACTTTATACACTGAGAGTGATTTGGTATTTCTCACTATTAAAAATATAATAAAAATTTATATTTGAAATATTTCTTATTATGTATTTATTATTGATTATTTCGTTCATAGGAGATTCTGACCAATAGAAAGCTACAGAAATAAAAAATAAACTGATTATTTTTTAATGATTTTAAATTCCAATCGTATAGTAAGATATTTCATCACGTGTTTAATTCTGTCCAATTAGATTAAAATTATACTGGGAATTATCTACTGTAGAAAATTACCGATAGAATTTTCTTAAGTAGATTGTTTCTGTTTAATTGCAACCAGTTTCCTAGTTTTGACAACTGTCATATTTAAGAAAATATCCATGATATACGTATTAAAAAGTAACCTTACGAATATCACACGACAGTAAGAATAAATAGGAAAATAATACTCCATTTTACTCAAATTTGTTGTCATTGGGCAATAGCCACTCGAGCCCTGCGGGCTCTCGTGTCTATTGCCAGACAACAAATTTTCGAAAAACTGTCGCATTATTTTCAATTTATTCTCACTCTCTTGTGATATTATACCCGATTATTTTTTGATGATTTTAACTTGCAATCGTATAGTAAAATACTTGATCACGTGTTTAATTCTGTCCAATCAGATTAAAATTATACTGAGAATTATCTACTGTAGAAAATTACCGATAGAATTATTTTAAGTAGATTGTTTCTGTTTAATGGCAAGCAGTTTCCTAGTTTTGAGAACTGTCACATTTAAGAAAATATCCATAATATACGTATTAAAAAATAATCTTACGAATATCACACGACAGTAAGAATAAATAAGAAAATAACGATTCATTTTTACTCAAATTTGTTGTCATTGGGCAATAGCCACTCGAGCCCTGCGGGCTCTCCTTTCTATTGCCAGAAAACAAATTTTCGAAAAACTGTCGCATTATTTTCACTTTATTCTCACTCTCTTGTGATATTACACCCGATAATTTTTGATAATATTCCGTCGTCAAGTACATTACGTCAGGTGCCCTTCATTGCTACGAAAAAATACATTCGGTGACATTAATGACAATTAATATTTTAAAAATTATAAAAGTGATGACTTTCAACCGTCAAATATTTATAAAAACAGTGTGTTTAATTGTACTAATTTGCACATAAATAAATTACAATAAAATTTTGGTTTTGAACAGTTTTATTCATGAAATAATCGCAACAAATTGCACTCGATCTCTAAAATTATTATCGAATTTTTGCCCTCGTGACACTTTGACATAATTTCACTCCCCTTCGGGTCGTGAAATTAAAACTGTCAAAGTGTCACTCGGGAAAAATTCGATAATTTTAGAGCTTCTGTGCAATTACTACTGATTATTTCATTCATAGGATATTCTGACTAACAGAAAGCTACAGAAATAAAAATTAAATTGATAATTTTTGATAATATCCCGTCCGTCGTCAAGTATATTACGTCAGATGCCCATCGTTGCTACGAATAAATACATTCAGTGACATTAATGACAATTAATTTTTAAAAGTTATAAAAATAATGACTTTCAACCGTCAAATATTTATAACAACTGTGTGTTTAATTTTACTAATTTGTACTTACATAAATAAATTAAAATAAAATTTTGGTTTTAAACAATTTTATTCATGAAATAATCGCAGCAAATTGCACTCGATCTGTAAAATTATTCTCGAATTTTTGCCCTCGTGACACTTTGAAAAAATTTCACTCCCATTCGGGTCGTAAAATTAAAACTGTCAAAGTGTCACTCGGGAAAAATTCTATAATTTTAGAGCTCTTTTGCAATTACTACTGATAATTTTATTCCTATAAAATTTTTTTTTTCGGTTTTCCCTTTTTACCGGGCCCCACTCCTCACTTTTTACCGGGGCCTGCTCATCCCTCTCGGCGGCCCTGTGTATAATTTATCTCTTTTCTCAGTTAAAAATGTTAATCATATACTCTGTAGCATGCTTTTACTACTTCCACCATATCTAATATACACTGCCGTGCAAAAAAATCGATCGAGTAAAAATTTGGTCATTTTTGATGTTTCAAATATCCTAAACCTGTTGTCCGATTCAAGTGATTTTTTAACACTTTATAGCCTTATTCATTGACAATATCCCTGTAATAATATTGTTGCTAGGCAGTCAAACTGTCATTGTATACCGGGTGTACGAATCAAACTGTGTCTTTTTCTCAAAGTTCGCATCACCCTATGGATTATTCTAGCATTTATAAAATACTGAAATTAAAACCCAACTATAGCCTCAGGTTTTCTTAACATTTTTTCTGTCGATTCATTCGCTTATGTTAGATAATAAAAAAGTTAGGTACTTTAACAACTGGCCATGTTCGTCATCAGTACAGGGTGTTTCTAAATAAGGACGACAAACTTTAGGGGTAATTTTACATAAAAAATAATGACAATTTGCTTTATAATCATATGTCCGCAAACGCTTCGTTTCCAAGATACGGGATGTTCAATACTTTTTTACAAATTGACGATTTATTTATTGCTTTAAAACTAGTTGAGATATGCTAATCAAATTTGGTGGGTTTTAAGACGTAGTTATTGCACATTTTTTACATACAATAATTAAGAATTTAATATTCACCATTGGCGCGCAAACGGGTATTATGACCGATAATATTACCCGTACGCACGCCAATGGTGAATATACAATTTTTAATTAAATGTTAAAAATGTGCAATAACTACGTCTTACAACCCACCAAGTTTCATTCTTCTTCTTCTTTAAGTCCATCTCCTATCGGAGGTTGGAAATCATCACAGCTATTCTTATTTTACTGGCGGCCGCCCTAAATAGGGCGATGGAACTGCAGCCGAACCATTCCCTCAGATTTCTTAACCAAGATATTCTGCGCCTACCGATACTTCTCTTACCCCTGATTTTACCCTGGAAGATCAGTCTCAGCAGCGAGTATTTGTCACCTCTCATAACATGGCCAAAATATTCAAGCTTTCTTCACACCAATAGGGCGATGGAACTGCAGCCGAACCATTCCCTCAGATTTCTTAACCAAGATATTCTGCGCCTACCGATACTTCTCTTACCCCTGATTTTACCCTGGAAGATCAGTCTCAGCAGCGAGTATTTGTCACCTCTCATAACATGGCCAAAATATTCAAGCTTTCTTCTTTTAACAGTAAGTACAACTTCACATCCTTTTCCGATCCGACGTAAAATTTCGGCATTCGTCACGTGGTCCACCCAAGATACACGTAGCATTCTACGGTCACTCCACATCTCAAAAGCTTCAATGTTTTTAATGGCTTCAAGTTTCATTAACATATCTTAACTTTTAAAGCAATAAATAAATCGTCAGTTTGTAAAAAAAATTGAACATCCCGTATCTCGGAAACAAAGCGTTTGCGGACATATGATTATAAAGCAAACTGTCATTATTTTCTAATGTAAAATTACCCCTTAAAGTTTATCGACCTTATTTAGCAAAACACCCTGTACAGGGTGAGTCATGAGGAACTGTACATGCTCCTACCTCGTATAGAGGCCCCTATGGGGAATAACAAATGACCATTAAAAAGTGTCTGCTCCCATTGTTTATTAATATACAGGGCGAGTTCCGCATTTTGACAGAAATTTCTATTCGTCATAATTTTTGAACGGTCAGATCGATGTGTCTCTTATTTTGGTCAATCGTTACACTATTACTACCTAATCAACTGATTTATTCAAACTAGAAAAAATCAGGTCCGGCTTTAAAAAAATTAGTTTGTTTGGGTCTTAGAAAAAATTTCACCCTGTATACGCTTATTGAAAACTCTAATATGAATTTTACTAATTAGATAAATAGGAAATTAAAATGACATAATTATTTTTTTCCGCACACGATTACTTAATTTTTTATAAAAAAATCAAATTTGACTATGAATTAAAAGTTTGGTAAAGTAAACCATTGATTTAAAAAAAACTATCTTTTATTACAAAAATTAATTTTTTTAACAAATATTTAATTTATGTTACCACCCAATCAACTGATTTATTCAAACTAGAAGAAAGTCAGGCCTGGATTTAAAAAATTAATTCGTTTGTGTCTTAGAAAATTTCACCCTGTGTACGCTTTTTGAAAACCCTAATATGAATTTTACAAATAAGACAAATGGACAATTAAAATGGCATTTTTTTTTTCGAACACGATTACTTAATTTTTTATAAAAAAATCAAATTTGACAATGCATAAAAAGTTTGGCAAAGTTTTTGCATAGATTTAAAAAAATTAACTTTTTTTACCAAAATCAATTTACAAAAACAACGTTTTTCTTAAAATTAAAAGTTTTACCATTTTTTTTCTTTTTCTCTAATACGTCTAGATCTAAAACTCCCCATAACACTTCTTTTGGACTCTATAGTTTAACATAGACGTGATCAAATAGATACATTTTAAATTTTTTCACTTAATTTTTGCGATTCAACTTTGCAATTTACGAATCTGCACCTTTTATTTTTAAAAATTCATAACTTTTACTAGAAGAAGAATGAAAGTCTACAACAATTTTCATAGTCTTCACAATGGTAAGAGATATGTGCTGTAAAAATTTCAGAAAAAAAAATATTAAAATGGAACAGAGTTGTAGTGAGTTAAACCGTAATTTCATTTTTTTTTTTCATTTTTAGGTTAAAATTCCGATTTTGACAAATTTGATTTTTTAATAAAAAATTAAGTAATCGTGTGGAGAAAAAATAAATATGCCATTTTAATTGCCTATTTGTCTAATTTGTAAAATTCATATTAGAGCTTTCAAAAAGCGTATACAGGGTGCAATTTTTTCCAAGACCAAAACGAAATAATTTTTTAAATCCGGGCCTGATTTTTTTCTAGTTTGAATAAATCAGTTGATTGAGTGGTAACATAAATTTAATATTTGTTCAAAAAAATTAATTTTTGTAATAAAAGTTAATTTTTTAAATCTATAGTTCACTTTACCAAACTTTTAATTAATAGTCAAATTTGATTTTTTTATAAAAAATTAAGTAATCGTGTGCGGAAAAAAATAGATATGCCATTTTAATTGCCTATTTGTCTAATTTGTCAAATTCATAATAGAGTTTTTAAAAATCGTATACAGGGTGAAATTTTTTCTAAGACCCAAACGAACTAATTTTTTAAATCCGTGCCTAATTTTTTTCTAGTTTGAATAAATCAGTTGATTGAGTGGTAACATAAATTAAATATTTCTTCAAAAAAAATTTATTTTTGTAATAAAAGTTAATTTTTTTAAATCTATTGTTCACTTTACCAAACTTTTAATTCATAGTCAAATTTGATTTTTTTATAAAAAATTAAGTAATCGTGTACGGAAAAAATAAATATGCCATTCTAATTTTCTATTTGTCTAATTTGTAAAATTCATATTAGAGTTTTCAAAAAGCGTATGCAGGGTGAAATTTTTTCTAAGACCCAAACGGACTAATTTTTTTAAATCCGAGCCTGATTTTTTTCTAGTTTGAATAAATCAGTTGATTGAGTGGTAACATAAATTAAATATTTGTTAAAAAAAATTAATTTTTGTAATGAAAGTTAATTTTTTTAAATCTATAGTTCACTTTACCAAACTTTTAATTCATAGTCAAATTTGATTTTTTTTATAAAAAATTAAGTAATCGTGTGCGGAAAAAAATAAATATGCTATTATAATTGCCTATTTGTCTAAATTGTAAAATTCATATTCGAGTTTTCAAAAAGCATATACAGGGTGAAATTTTTGTCTAAGACCCAAACGAACTATTTTTTTAAAGCCGGACCTGATTTTTTCTAGTTTGAATAAATCAGTTGATTAGGTGGTAATATTGTAACGATTGACCAAAATAAGAGACACATCGATCTGACCGTTCAAAAATTATGACGAATAAAATTTTCTGTCAAAATGCGAAACTCGCCCTGTATATTATTAAACAATATGAGCAGACACTTTTTAATGGGCATTTGTTATTACCCATAGGAGGCTCTATACGAGGTAGGAGTATGTACAGTTCCTCATGACTCACCCTGTACTGATGACGAACATGGCCAGTTGTTAAAGTACCTAACTTTTTTATTATCTAACATAAGCGAATGAATCGAAAGAAAAAATGTTAAAAAAACCTGAGGCTATAGTTGGGTTTTAATTTCAGTATTTTATAAATGATAGAATAATCCACAAGGTAATGCGAACTTTTAGAAAAAACACAGTTTGATTCGTACACCCGGTATACAATGACAGTTTGACAGCAACAATAATATTACAGCGAGATTGTTAATGAATAAGGCTATAACGTGGTAAAAAATCGCTTAAATCGGACAGCAGGTTTAGGAAATTCGAAACATCAAAAATGACAAAATTTTTAGTGGATCGATTTTTTTGCACCGCAGTGTTAACCCGGTCTATATAGACATTTTAAATAACAAAAATTGCCGGAGAGCCAAATTTTGGTGGAGAGCTAGAGTTTACCATAACAAATAAAGTTTTAAAAGTCCCCATCGATTCCATGTGTGCAACAAAAGTTATTCGGGGTCAAAAGTCAAAATTTGAGATTTTTTGGATTTTTTTCGAAAACGGTAAATTTTATCAAAACAGAACCTTAAACCAAAGTTGTAAATCTTAAAATTTTCTACAAAAATAGTCCCTACTATTTTTTTCCTAAGAGTTGCCATTCCTGAGATATCGCGATTCTAAGAGTCACATTATACATGATATGCACAAGTTTCCACACCACCTGTGAGGTAGTGTATTCGGCGCGTTTTTTTTACCGTGGTTTCCCCTGTAGGCCTACTCCACTAATTATTTTGACAATTTTAGGATAATTTAGGGAAACAATACCGGTCAAGTTCTAGATATTACCTTATTATTGATATTGATTATTGATATTTCTATTGATTATTAGGTTAACTATTGTTTTGATTTCTTTAGATATTTTAATCAAATTCATATTCTTGAAGGTCTACTTCAAGAGTCAAGCCTTGTTCGATTTCATCTTTTTCTTCTTCCTCTTACTGGGTGTTCAAAAATTGTTCAAATGTGACTGAGTCATTGGTCTCTTCATTAAAATCACAGGAGTCTTCCTCTGTTGTACTAAACTGGACATTTGAGCAAGACTGACCTTGGCAGTTGGTACACGCTAGAGAACACACCAACCCGACTTTTTTACATCCACATTTGGCACTACAAACTTTTTTGCAATTGCAAAAAATAGTGTTAAGGAGTTTTTCTGGAGCAGCTGGGAGTAAGGATTTAATCGGTTCCAGAGTATTTTCTATTAATTTCCAACCCAAGTCTTCTTGATTCAGTTCATTGCCTAGCCATGTTTGAATTTGATAATATACTCGATACAAATGTTGAAAAGCAGATGCTGATGTTGGAGGAAGACATGATAGTTGTACTTGTTTCTTGTTTCGCGTATTTTTTTACAAAAGTTAAGTATCGGTATTTATCAAGACAACTTATTTGTTTTGGAGCTACATAAACCGCAAGAAGAAAGCAAATTCCTTCCGTAATTATTGTTTGCGGTGTGGAATCAAGTTCTTTAAAAACTTTACAGCAGTCAGTCGAATCTGTTTTTTTTTTTTCGTATAATTTAAGTATTGACGTTTTGTCCCTTCTGTACATTGCTTACGTAGTGTCGCAGCTGGTTATCGCATGTACAAATAAAATGTACTTTTGGCATTTGGGATAAGCCGATAAACTTTTCGAAGAATATATCACTGTTCGCTGTTGGGCCCTTCCAGGTTTCAGAAAATAAATAACTTTATCTACTGGAGTCCTTGCAGTAAGCAGTATTAACAAATCAACATCTTCACCAACTACAATATTGTTGTGTTTGTTGCCTTAAATTTTTTAATTGCTGTCTCAATTATTATAAGGACATCTGCGTCATTTTTAGCTTCAATATTCACAGCTGTTTATTTGTCAGTTAACATGGAAATGAAACGAGATTTACTATTAATGTTAGCGAAAAATTGTTGTTGTTTCGCTGGAACTGTTATATTTTCATCAAAGATAATCTCGGAACCCGATGATGTTTTTGTAGTTCGACGACGTTGTTCTGTAGCCTTAATATTCTTTGTCGAGTCACTGTAGCCGTCAAATGCCACTGTCACTGTAAGCCCGTAAGGTCTGCTAAATGGTAGACGCTTGTAAAAGTACTTATATTCACTTGAACTGAACCTTTAGCACTAAAAGAAACATATAATATGAACAAGACCTACGAACAATACTGTAGCCATTGTTTACAATAGACAATGTGCTCTTTTTTAAACAATGGTATAGCCAAATGCTTTTCAAGGCCACGTAGATAGAGGAAATTCAGTTTGGGTAGAGATGTAACTAGGATGATCCTAAGGAGAGGTTACATCTACTTGAAGGTCTCTGGGGGTTATGGAATAATAATGGTGTTAAGTTGTTAAGCGTATAGAGCTCAAAGTACATTCAACAGGGGGGGTTCTTCTTCTTCTGAAAGTTCCATCTCCTAGCGGAGGTTGGATATCATAATGGCTATGGTCACTTTGTTGGCTGCTGCTCTGAACAGTTGTAATGAACTACAGTTAAACCATTCTCTAAGTTTCCTTAGCCAGGAGATGCGTCTTCTTCCTATGCTTCTTTTTCCTTGGATCCTTCCTTGCATAATAACTCTCAGCAGCTCATATTTCTCTCCTCTGGTAATGTTACCCAAATATTCTAGTTTTCTTGTTTTTATACTCTTCATAATTTTTAACTCCTTATTTAAACGTCGTAGCACTTCAACATTGGTAATCCTTTGAACCCACTGAATTTTCAACATTCTCCTGTAACACCACATTTCGAACGCTACTATTTTTCTTATATGTTGCCTTCTAAATGTCCAAGCTTCCATTCCGTATAGTAATATAGAAAATATGTAGCATCTTAGAGCCCTCAATCTGAGAGGCAACTGAAGGTCTTTGTTTGTAGGCAGTGTCTTCATTTTTATAAATGCTTGCCCTGCAGTTTCAATTCGGACTTTAATTTCTTTGCTTTGGTCATTTTTGTCATCAACCCAGGTTCCCAGATATTTGTATGTCTTTACTTTTTCTATTTGGGTTTGCTCTAGTATTAACCTTTCATTTCCATGTTGTGTTTTTGAGACAATCATAAATTTAGTTTTTTTCTTGTTTATTTTGAGTCCATATCGAATGCAATAATCGTTAATTCTATTTAACAATTCTTGTAGCGACTCAAGGGTGTCTGCCATTATAACGGTGTCATCAGCGAATCTTATGTTATTTACTGTTCTTCCGTTTATAGAGATTCCATCACTTAGTTTCGCTATCGCTTCCTGAAATATGGCTTCACTGTACACGTTAAACAGTAGCGGCGACAGTACACAACCCTGTCTTACCCCTCTCTTTATATCAATATTCTCGGACTCTTGTTCGTCTATCTTTATATTGGCCTTTTGATTCCAATACAGATTGATGATAATTCGTAAGTCTCGTCTGTCTATATCTCTGTTTTTCAATAATTCTATTAGTTTTTCATGTCGGACTCTGTCGAACGCTTTTTCGAAGTCGATGAAACAGGAATAAATATCCAGGTTCATATCTAAGTATCTTTGAGAATGCAAACAATGCCTCTCTTGTTCCAAGTCCTTTGCGGAACCCAAATTGGGTATCATCCATATCATTTTCTAGCTTTCTGTATAATCTTCCACGAATCACCTTTAGAAATATTTTGAGGGTATGGCTTATTAGTGATATTGTCCTATAGTCTGAACAATCTTTGGCATATATTGTTTTAGGTATTGTTACAAAAGTGGACACCAACCATTCCTGAGGTATTTTTCCGGTTTTATATACTTCATTAAACAGATCCAGTAGTACAGGTAGAGTTTCATCGTCTAGACATTTCAGTACTTCTGCAGGTATTTCTTCTGGACCTGCAGTTTTTCCGTTTTTTGCGTTTCGTATTCGTTTCGGGTTATAACCCCCAAAACCACGCCCTGGTTACGCCTGACTGATTATCTTTTGAAGAAATATTTTCAGAATAGTTTAATATATTATATAAAAGAGACACAAATAGGCATTTACAGTTGTCTTAAGTGCCACATTATGTATATACGTGGCTTATAAGTGCATATAATGTATAAAGTAACTTTTAAAATCGCGATATCTCAGGAATGGTAACTCCTAGGAAAAAAATTGTAAGGACTATTTTCGTAGAGAATGTTAAGATCTACAACTTTGGTTTGATGTTTTTTTTTGATAAAACTTACCGATTTCGAGAAAAATCCAAAAATCTCAAATTTTGACCTTTGACCCCGAATAACTTTTGTTGTACACATGGAATCGATGGGGACTTTTAAAACTTTATTTGTTATGGTAAACTCTAGCTCTCCACCAAAATTTGGCTCTCCGGCAATTTTTGTTATTTGCCAACTATTTTGATGTCTAAGTTGACCGGATTATGTATTATTAAAAGATAATTCCATTGAAATTGCCAGGAAAATTTCTCCAAACTCGCGCCATCTCTCTAATTCAATTTCTATAATCAAAAGTTTTTTGTCTCTGGCGTTTTTATTAAACGTTTTTAGATGCATTTTTAGCTTGCATTTTAAAAAGTTTTTATTAATTAACCCTTAGTTATTTAAAATTCCAAAACAACTTTCCAGTATTTAATTAACTCAGTAACTTGGAGCAGTATTGTTCGAAGTTTTTCCGTATATTTTATGCAGCCATCAATTTTTATACAACAAATCCTGAATAAATATATTAATAAATTGTTTTGTTATTCAGAATGCACGTTAAAAAAGGTACAATATTATTAGTACATACTATATACTAGGGTGGTGCGAAAAAAGTCAAGTTGATAGTCCAGTATCGCTATGGTGCGGAAAAGTTGCGATTGGTAATTACAAGAAAAACAAAACAAAAATGATTCAAATTGGACTTTATCTTCCGATCCCGCAACGGGCCTAAAAATTATGAAAAAATGAAATTTTACCTTTTTTTCGGAAATTTTTTTTATTCTCCATGTACATTTTATTTATCGCTATAGTAAAATTTATTTACAGTTTGCATGGTTGAGTAATAAAAACGTGTAATAAAAATGCGTTTTACGCACTTAACGAATATCTTCCGATCCCGCAAGGTCAATCAAAATCTATAAAAATTTGAAATTGTTGATGATTTTGATAAATTAAAAAAACATTTAGTTATCTTATTTTTCTGTTACATTGTAAAGCTCTTCGCTTGTTTAGATATTGTATAATAATATATCATGACCCAGAACTCACAACAAGAAGGTGGTTGCACTTTTTACTCCACCCACACCCTTCTCTCCATACAACCAATAAGTGTGTGTTTTTTACATTATTTACATAGTACCTACATTTCTTTTTCATTTGTTTGTGTCCAGCTTTTAAACGTCAACTTTGAATTTTGATTTGGTGGTAAAATCTGGCAGCATGGACCTTGATTTCACATACATTAACGATACTTCCATGACCAACTCTACCTACCGCTAGACAGCTTGCGTATGACAGGGATGGTTTTGTACATTCCAGTCTGGCGTGTTGCTTGATATAATGTAGGAACTTATATCTTCATTTGAAACGCTTTGAAGAACTGGTGAAGATAGTTTTGCAACATTCCAATCTAATATCTCAGTGTTGTCCTGTGCTTCAAAATTTAAAGCAGGAGGCATGAAATTTCTAATACGTTTGCCCTTGGCTTTAATCTATCCGGCTTTTAATACTCTCCTTAGCCCTAGCTCTCTAATGTGTTTCCTTTCTCCCTAGTACTTGAAATTTTGAAGCACGGGACTAAACTGAAATAATAGACTGGAATATAATGTTGCAAAACTATTGCAGAGTCTTGCAAAACTATCTTCTCCACCACTTCTTCGAAGTGTCAAATGAACATATAAGTTCTTGCATTACATAGGGCTACATACCAGACTGGAATGTACAAAACTGTCCTTGACACACGCAAGTTGATGAGAGGTGCCTAAAGTTGGTCACGGAAGCATCGTCTAATGCAGTGGAGGAAAACCGGTCGATCGCGACCCCTAGGTCAGTCGATCGATGGCAAGAAAAATTATCTACCTACCTAACTATTCCCGTCCTAAATATTACGAAAATTCCTAGTCTTGCAAAACTATCTTCTCCACCACTTCTTCGAAGTGTCAAATGAACATATAAGTTCTTGCATTACATAGGGCTACATACCAGACTGGAATGTACAAAACTGTCCTTGACACACGCAAGTTGATGAGAGGTGCCTAAAGTTGGTCACGGAAGCATCGTCTAATGCAGTGGAGGAAAACCGGTCGATCGCGACCCCTAGGTCAGTCGATCGATGGCAAGAAAAATTATTTACCTACCTAACTATTCCTGTCCTAAATATTACGAAAATTCCTAGTCGGTAGATCGCAGATAATTAGAAAGGCAGACAGTAGATCTCGAGTCCGATTAAGTTGGTCAACCCTGGTCTAATGTATGTGGGCCCCAATTAAGAGATGGATTCATAAGGGCAACACTTAAATCAAGGTTCATGCTGCCAGATTCTACCACCAAGTCACAATACAAAGTTGACGTTTAAAAGCTGGATACAAACATGAAAAAGAAATTTACTATGTAACTAATGTAAAAATCGCACTCATTAGTTGGTTGGAGAGAAGGGTGTGTGTGGAGTTAGAAGTGCAACCACCTCCTCGTTGTGACTTCTGGGAAGTATTGTCATACAAATATAAACAAGCGAAAAACTTCACAATGTAGGAGAAAAATAAGGTAACTAAATGTTTTTTTAATTTATCAAAATCATCGAAAATTTCAAATTTTTATAGATTTTGATTGACTTTGCGGGATCGGAAGATATTCGTTAGATGCGTAAAACTGTTATTTTTATTTTTTTTTTACTTAGCTAATGCCTCGACAACTAATGGCCATTGGCATGGTAGGTACGGTAATTTTGAACAGTTAGGTACCTAGTGTCATGTGTAGTGTGTGTGTTGAGTAAGTGTCTTGTTACTTTGCCAAGTCGACGTCATTGTCTTTGCAAAGAGACGCTAATTGTATCCGAACGTCTGCGGTCCCTCCGGTGAGTACCGATCCCACAAGGACAGAAACTATATTCATTTATTAATTTATAATAAATGAAAAATTCCTGACCCTGGTGAGATTCGAACCCACAACTTTTCGGATTTTTTCGATCCAAAGGCAGGCGCTCTTACCACTGAGCCACGGAGGGGGTCTTATTTTTATTGCTCAACTATGTAAACTGTAAATTAATTTTACTATAGCGATAAATAAACCGTAAATGGAGGATAAATAAAAATTTCCGAAAAAAAAGGTAAAATTTCATCTTTTTCTTAATCTTTAGGCCCGTTGCGGGATCGGAAGATAAAGTCCAATTTTAATAATTTTTGTTTTGTTTTTCTTGTAATTACAAATTGCAACTTTCCCGCACTATAGAGATACGGGATTATCAACTTGACTTTTTTCGCACCACCCTACTATATACGCCATTCAATGAGAGCAAAAACAGGATAATACCTCCGAATTTTATCCTACTGTATGGATTTTAATGAAATTTTGGGAATAGCCCTACTTATCTCCTAATTCAAAGTCTAGCCTATTATACTATGGCGCTTTATCTTGGTGCGGTTTCCACCCCTTCAAGGTGGTGGAAAAATTTTAGTCAAAATAATCACGGAAGTAGCTAGAAAACCTAATTCTAAGCAAAAACGTTCTATATTTTTCTTTGGAAACTTAATACTTTTTGAGTTATTCGTGGTTTAAAATTGGCCATTTTCATTGAAAAATTACATTTTTAGAACGGTTTTTTGCGGACACCATAAAAACTATACATCTAACTAAAAAAAACGATTTAAAACATTTTTGAAGCTTATAAAAAAAGAGATTGGTTATAATATAATTATAAAAGGAGATATGGTAGGTGAAAAGAGTTTGTTTTTTTTGGTGCATGTTCAAATCGGTGTATTCAACTTGAAATAATAGAGAAACGGTCGACTTTAGGTATATAATGCTACCAATACCTTTTGTAGTGCTTGAAAAAGCCTTTAAAATGAGCAATATTAAATGTCGGTTTCATTTAGACTAAGCGAGATATGCAGCAAAAAATGATAACTTATGTATTTTATAATCAACTATTTTTAATGGTAAATAAGCCACAATTTTACCAAAAAAATGATTTTATTAACGTTTCGACGCCCAAGTCGGGTGTCTTTGTCAAAATACAAAATACTACTACTTAAATTAAACCAAAATGTTGTTGCTTAGTAAAAAATTCTTCTAATAATTTATTTAATCTGACTCATTTATATTGGCAATTTAGATATGTATTATACATTTTAAAGTAGAAGACTTTAAAATGATCTGTGATCTATGAGTTGCGTTCCTGGGACGACTTTAGCAAAAGATAGTTTATTTGATTACATGAAATCAACCCAACTCAAGAATATCCGTCACAAAAATCATAGCATGTGATCTGTTTTTAAAAAGACAACCAAATGCAACGGTGGCATTAAAAGTCTCGAGCTAGAGACTCCATATTAATCACGAGGGAAAACCATGAAAAAAACCTCGTGATACTATCCCGACATCGTAAGTATTTGTGCTTACATTTAGTTTACTCTCAAATCTAATACCAAATTCCGACTTTAATATATTATATATGCTATTTTAAATTACAAATAATATTAATAATACATAGATATTATATACATAATACGAAAATATTGCACTAACTCGATATGCTACTGACTTACTAATCGTGGTATTTTCTATCTATTGACTTCCTCTTTTGTTATTGGTAACCACATCCTACTGCATTATACCGAGGAATTTGCGACACAATTGGTTTCATTTAGAGCCGCTTCTTTGATTTTTCTCTTTTTACTATCTGTTTCTTTAAGGACTATACTTGAATATCTCCACTGAACTCCATGTTCATTATCCCATGCGTGTTGGCATATTTGAGATCTATCAAATTCTCTATTTTTAATATAAGACTGATGTTCACTTATTCTAACGTTTAATGGTCTTGATGTTTCACCTAAATAAAATTGTTCACATTCACAATGTATTCTATAAATACAATTATTTGTTCTTTCTTGTTCATTGTTAGATTTAGTTTTAGATAGAATAGACCTCAATGTGTTTGTTGTTTTGAATGTTGTTGAAATGTTGAATTTATTTACTATTGTTTTAAGTTTCTCGGATAGTCCTTTTATATAATATGTTATTAATATTTTATTTATTTCGTATGTTATAGGATCCCGTTCTACGTTGTTCTGTTCTATTCGATCCAAACTTATTTATCCATTCCTTATTTATAAACGATAAAGGATAATCATTTTTTAATAAAACAGATGTTAACAATTGTTTTTCTTCTAACAATGAATTTTCGTTAGAACAAGTAATTTAGGCTCTATCATATAAAGATTTAATGATTCCCTTTTTAACGTTGATGTTGTTATTTGATTTGTAAATTGAGTGTTGATCTGTTGGTGTGTGTTGGTTTTAATTACAAATTAACCTTATATCAAATTAACGAAGGATCCAACGAAGACACAGGAAAACAAAATCTATAGAACTTTATTCAAATTTAAATATGATCATCAAAGAAAATTAATGACACCTCATTACAGTAAGACACTACATTTTTGTGGAGTACCGAAAATTCATAAAGCGAATATTATTCCACTTAGATCTATTTGTAGTACCATCAATTCTCTTTGTAGTGAACTATCAAAATTTTTATTGAATATTATAAAACCATTTGCAAATAATAATGACACATTTATAAAAAATACACAACATTCTTTAAACAAATTATCAAATATTGGATTTATTCCAAATAATATTTTAGTAAGTTTTGACATAAACATTTACAAATGTGCTGAAGGGGGGATGATACACTTCAGTAAAATATGCATTGAATGTTGAAAACGCTGATTTTGATCACATTTATTGACACACAGGTTACAGAGATGTTGTTGAACAGAGAGTTGAACAGATCTTTTTACACTCTCGTTTTGTTAACTGCAGTTGCTTGCTGGCAATTTTGATTAATATTAACTACTAACGCTGGAATTTAGTAATTAACACATCCAGTGACGAAGGACCATGAAGGGGGGATGATACATTTCAGCAAAATATGCATTGAATGTTAAAAAAAAATAAATTTTGATCACATTTATTGCCACACACGTTACAGAGATGTTGAGAGTTGAACAGATCTTTTTACACTCTCGTTTTGTAATACGGCGCATATTTACAGGTCGGATATATGCTGCGCCTTACATAATATACAAAAATCAGTGGTGGGAAGTGGCGAGCTTATTTGAAATGCTTACAGTTTATACATGTGCCATTAGATAAAACTTTAAACATAATTAAAACGAAATTAGAAAATGATAATTTCGACAATAATTGACAACTAGGACAAGACTAAATGTATCAGCTATAATGTAGTTATTGACATTATGTTATAATAATACCATTTTCAACTAAATAATAAATTCTATAAACAAAATTTTGGTCTAGCAATGGGCTATTTTTTATATCCATTATTGGCTGATATATTTATGGAGGATTTCGAAACTAATATCATTTCTAAACAAAATTTAAAACCAACAGTATGGTGGAGATATGTAGATGATGTTTTTTCAATATGGCCGTATAGATCAGAATTGTTGGGTACATTCCAAAATTGTATCATTCCAGAATAGGTCAGAATTGTTGGATATTATAAACGATCAAGAAGAGACAATAAAATGTACAATGGGAAAGGAATATAATAACACTCTGCCTTTCCTCGATGTTTTAGTCTCAAAGAAGGATACTGGATAGTGGATATGAGACTCAAGTGTATAGAACACAAACACACACCAACATATATCTCAATTAAAAATCAAATCACAACATCAGCATTAAAAATGGAATCATTAAATCTTTTTTTTTTCCATTTTATTAAGTGCAAATTTACAATCTACTCCAATTACAACACAGAGTATTTAGCAAATAGTAGCAAAGTCTTGAATCCTGGCATGCTTTGGGCACCATCCATCGATGGTTCTCCAATACACCTAATCAGTTAGGTCCTCTGGCCATGTCCTTTTCAGTCTTCTTCCCACAAGTGGCGGCTGGTAGAGTTGTTGAATAGTTTGACTTTCATGGGCGAAATTTCTTTCTTGGGCTTTGGTTGCCTGTAGTCTAATAACATCTTCGATGAATGGTATCCCAAGGTCATTATGGATAGTTATATTGGAGACGTACCATGGTGCATTCGCTATCATGCGCAGCGTCTTTGATTGAAAAGTTTGCAGTATTTTAGTCTCGGTTTGCTGCAGCCCCATAACTCTATACCATAACTCCATATCGGCTTTAGTATAATTTTGTATAATAATACTTTGATTTCTAATGATAACTGGGATCTTTTACCTAGCAGCCAATACATTTGTCTGACTTTTAACTTTAGTTGAGCTTTCTTGGTTTTGATATGGTTCTTCCATGTCAGCTTTCGGTCCAAATGGAGTCCCAGGTACTTGACATCTGATTTTAAGGGAATAGGAATGTTGTTAATATGAACCTGTGGAAAGTCGATCCTTCTTGTTGTGAACGTAATTTGTGAAGACTTTTTACCGTTTACTTTAATCTTCCATTTTGTTAACCATGTTTGAAGTAAACTTAAATAGTTTTGCAGTTTGTTAGAAACTCTATCTGGGTTATCGTCTGATGTAAGGATTCCTGTATCGTCGGCAAATGTGGCCATAGTAATGTCATCATCAGCAGGTATATCAGCAGTGTAAAGGAGATACTGGAAGGGGCCGAGGACACTACCTTGAGGTACTCCGGATTGTATAGGATGGTATTTGGAAAGTGAGGTATTTACTTTGATTTGGAAAAATCGCTCGTTCAGATATGATTTTAATATCAGGTATATTTCATTAGGCATATTCTTTTTCACTTTATACAACAGGTCTTTATGCCACACCTTATCAAATGCTTTTTCCACATCAAGGAATACTGCCGCACACATTTTCTTTCCCTCTAAAGTTTCTTTTATATAATTTACAATCCTATGGCACTGCTGTATTGTTGAGTAGTTCTGTCGAAAGCCAAATTGATGGTCAGGTATTATGTTATTTATGTTTATTCTTTCGAGAATTCGGACTAAAAGAAGTCTTTCGAAAATTTTTGACATTATTGGTAGAAGGCTTATAGGACGATAGGAGGAGGGTTCTGTAGGCGGTTTGCCCGGTTTCGCAATCATAATTATTTGTGCGTATTTCCATTGAAGGAAAGTGACACAGTCTTATCATGCTGCTATATACAATAGTTAGCAGGACTATCGCTTTTCTAGGCAAATGCTTTAGTACATCACCATTAATTAAGTCATAACCTCGAGCCTTATGAGGGTTTATTTTATTTATCGCCTTCCAGATCTCTGTTGGTGTACATGGTTTCAGTGGTAGTGATAATTGACAAGGAGCGTCGAGAAATGTGTATACTTCTTCATCTTTAGCATTGACTTCTGTATGTAGACTAAATACCTGGGCGAGGTGTTGTGCTAATGTGTTTGATTTTTCTTCATCAGTTTTTGCCCAGCTTAGATCCGATTTTCTAATTGGTGGAATAGATGTTATTGGTCTCTTGAATTTTTTGGTCGCTTGCCATAATGAATGGTCATTAGGTGTTAGGTTGGAGATGTAATATTTAAAAGTCTCATTACGGGCCTGGATTAAAGCTGTACGCAGTTGATGTGTTAACCGATTTAATTGTGTTTTATCCCGGGGATTCCTTGACCGCTGCCATTTGGCTCTAGCTCTTCTTTTTTCATTTAAAATTTCTTTAATTTGTAAAGGAATGTTATGATCATGGGTGGTAATTTTTTTATCATCTGGAGTTGACTTCCATGCAGCATCTTGTATTACTTCTGTTAAATGTTGCACTGCTTTTTCTATTTCATGGGGTTCTTTAATTCGATGTTTTAAGTTTATATTTGTGTTAATAATAGCTTGAAATTGTTCCCAGTTGGTTCTTTTATTGCAGAGTTTTGCCACAGGTTCCTTCCAAATTACAGTTGTACTTAGTGTTATGATTATTGCGGTGTGATCTGAACTTAAATCAAGACTGGGTTCTATTTTGTAATGTATATTTGAGATACTTTTGATAACGGCAAAGTCTAGCAGGTCAGGAATCCTGTTTTGATCGGTCGGCCAATACGTTGGCTGACCTGTCGAAAGGAAGTTTAAATTATTTCTCTGCGAGCACGCCAATAGATTTCTACCCTTTGGTGTTATAAGCCTCGATCCCCATACGGTGTGTTTGGCGTTCCAGTCTCCAGCTGCTATAAATCGGGGTACTAGTTCTTGAAAAAAGTTCTCGTATTCTTCAATTGATATGGAGTGTCTAGGAGGACAGTAAATTGCTGCAATGGCAAGTGGCCATGTAAATGTTTATATTTTTAATATGGTTCCTTGTATTTTAGGTGTGGCGTAATTTTGTAGGAAATAGTGTTTAATAGAAGATTTAATAATAATTGCTGTTCCTGCGTGAGCAGTTCCATCAGGATGATGAGTAAGGTACGTTGTGTATAAAGGGATTTTTACTACTGTTCTTTCGGTTGAGTGTGATTCTGAGATGAGAAGAACATCTAATTTATTTACTTTTAAAAATGCTGTGATTTCCTGTACATGGTTTGGTAGCCCGTTGGCGTTCCCGGCGGCTATTCTAATTGATGGAGCCATTAATTCTTTATTTTACTAATGACTGTTGTTAGCATATTCAGGATCATGCTATTTTGGTTCAGAAGTTGATTAAATAGATTTTTGAATTCATTTAAAAAGCTTGACATCATGTGTGTTGAATCTTCACCCTTATTTGGTCTGTTGATGTTTCCTGAGGTTACTTGAGCATAATTCATTCCATTTTGCGCATATTGTTGAGTCATTTGGTGCAGTGCTGGATTGGGATTTATGTATCCTTGTGTGTTTCTAGGTCCAGTTGTGTCGTTATTCCTGTTCTTTGCTTTTAATAAGTCTCGATAAACAGTGCAGCCTTTATAGTTCGCTGGGTGGTTGCCCTTGCAAAGAGTACATGTTGCAGGTGTGTCTTTCGGCTTTGTGCAACTTTTGGTGTCGTGTGATCCTCCACATTTAACACATTTATAAGGTTTATAACAGTATGACTTAGAGTGTCCGTATGCCTGACATCGAGTGCATTGCACAATGGTGTTCTTGTGTTTCGGAGCTTCTACTCTAATTCTGGTATTGTATATAAATTCCACATTAAAAACTTTATTATTGTTGTTTTTTGGTTCCAAATCGACGAAAAATAATGGTAGGGGCTCTTTTGTTACTCTGTGCCGGATGTTTAAAACATTTCTGACTGTATGGCCTTGCCTTAATAATTCAGATTTTATTTGCTCTAAGGGTATAGAATGGTGTAAACCTCTTAGGACGACTCTATATGCTCTTTCTTGTTTGAGTTGATAGCTATGGTGTACTATTTTTTCTTCTCTCATGTAATTTATTATTTTTCTATAAGAATCAGGTGTTTTAGCATTTATTTTAACAACATTTTCAGGAAGAGTGGTAGTATAATATGTTTCATCTTTCCATGTTTTCATCGTCACTTGATGAGGACGGTAGGGAATAATCTACTCTCTCTTCGAAAGCTTTTGAGTGTATCTCTGGCTGCGGAGGAACTGAGTTTTGGCTCATTTGAAGTAAGGATAAATTTTGGAAATTAGATGGATGAGTGTACATATTTGGAAGAGGTGGGAATTGATTTTGATAATAGTGCATCATGTCTGCTGATACAGAGTTGTGTTGTTGCATATATTGATGATTTGGTTGCATTGGTATCATTGTGTTTGAGGGTTGATTCATTTTTTCATTATATATATATTGTTGACTGGACCAGATCCGTTCCCATTTCCAGCCAAAAACATTTTTATAAATGGATGATTAATATTTCTTGTCTAGTGCAATTGAGTCGCACCCAAGAATAATAGAATAAAAACATTTGAAAATAAATTGCTGATAAAAAGTCTATATAGTCTTTGTGTAATTCTAATTCTAATTAATAGTCTATTTGGACACTTTGAATTTGGCAAACACTTACCCAGCTAGTGTATAGTGTAATGTTCTTGCTGGACCACTTTCACTATTTTTAAACGATGCTAATTCACTATTTTTGAGGTATTAGTACTCAACAAACAATGGCTGATGTTTACCATATAGTGAGTCAACTGCACTTTTAAATCTTTAATGATAAAAAGTTACTTGTTCTAACGAAAATTCATTGTTAGAAGAAAAAAAATTGTGAACATATGTTTTATTAAAAAATGATTATCCTTTATCGTTTATAAATAAGGAGTTGTCAAGATTGGATCGAATAGAACAGAACAAAGTAGAACGGGATCCTATAACATCCGCAAGAAATAATACGAGGAAAATATCAATACCATATATAAAAGGATTATCCGAGAAACTTAAATCAATAGGAAATAAATTCAACATTTCAACAACATTCTAAACAACAAATACATTGAGGTCTATTCTATCTAAAACTAAACCTAACAATGAACAAGGAAGAATAAAGAATTGTATTTATAAAATAAAAAAAATTTAAAAATTTATAAAAAATTTTTGTTATGGGAATAATAACAAACGACATCAACACATGTATGTACCTATAAACTGATGCAAGAATCTTGAAAATCGGAATACAAATAATAAAGTTATATATTGTCAAACTTAATCAAAAGTTTGGGTGGCGGAATTTTGTGCCGGTGAGTGTATTACACAAAATCCAACTTTTCGCCAATCTTGAACATTTGCTCTGTTCCTAACAAGAAGAGGAAAGCCAATTCTTCGCTTGCTGTATCGTCTAACTCTGTTCAGTCACCTCCGTCTCCCATGTTTTACTTTACATTGGGACCATCTTAAGCTCTACCTGCTTTTCTACCATGTTTCGCTCCTCGCAATGGGGATAGGGATAACCAAGAGATTAGTCGAGCTGTGACTAACTCTGTAATTAGTTGTTTAAAAAATATATGTATACTGGACGATTTGAAACTTATATTCTAATATAAAGTAGGGTTATAAGATTATTCGTCGCGACCGATATGACGGTTGCGTGGGAGTGACTAAACTTATAAAAATTAATCAACACAGTCCAAATCGTTTTGAAGATATTTATATTATATAAAATTTTAATGACAAGTTCTTGTTTGTCAAAACCAGACAACGATCCCAACTTGGTACAATCATATAGGCCAATATCTTTGACATTGTTTGTTTTAAAGACTTTAGAAGTAATTATGAAAGTTTGATTAAATAGTGGAGAGTTCCTGATTATTTGCCTTGTCTAAATCAAGTTTCTCTAAAGAAGAGGTTGTTTCTCTAGATGCTCTTCTGCCACTCTTATGGTGGACATAAACAATCAATTAATTATTCCAGAAACAATAATATCTTTCTGTCGTTTTCATAGGTGTAAATTGCGTATGATTTCTATTCCCATTTTTAAGGACAATATTTTTGAAATTATTTCACATTCCAAATCTGCTAGTAAAACATGGTTATAACATTTTATACTAACATAAAAGTATTTTATTTAAATTTTAATAAAAAAATTTTAGGTTCCAGAAATCACAACAACGAATTTCCACAAGTCCCCGTCTTCCCTGTTCTTTTTGATTTGTGTACTATTGATTTACATCAATTGTTTTAATCATATTTATTCCGTTTAAAAAATTATAATATAAAGATAACCTTTGCATATATTATACTGAAAATAAGAAATGTAGTACCACTCAGGGTTCTTTTAAAAGTATTGCTATTGTTCATGAATGGTTAACATTAAATAGTCTTCAGATTGCGTATTACAAGTACATATAAATTGTTTATTTTTGATAGACAGAACTAAACATACCTAAATTTAATTTAATTAAGTCATGTTGTCTTTCGTTCTTATCATTTACACCTTAACGACTCCGTCAAATATCTTGGCAAGGTCGTTTTCTCCTTTGAGTACCGTGTCCAAATTTTAGGCGTGGGTAGCTTCATTGACAATTTAACGATACTGTCCTCACGACAGGTGACAATAATTCATCTGCTTATAATCCAGTCCATTGACGAAGGTTTAGGAATCATGAATATTTCTTCCAACCATCCTTCGATATTTTCGTTGAGTACTTACTGAAGTCAGAGAGGGAGTCGGGGTACTAGAAAGCACTTACGTGCTTTCTCCGTTTCTTTTTAACATAGCTACAGACTATTTTATCTCCAAACCAGACTCCGATAGAAGAGGGACACAAAGGACGTTAACCACATGCCTAAGCAATCTAGAGATCTCCAACGATATCTGCCTGTTAGGACAAAGGTTCCAAGAGGTGGCTGACCAATTGGTAACACTTTCCACTGAAGTCAATAAAATAGGATTGAAAATCAGTATTAGTAAAATCAAGTACATGCGAGGGTGTTTATATTTCAGTCCCAAAAAAATCATCTTTTTCATAGTAGTTTATATCCAAATAAACTTGAAAATAAGCAAAAAGTAACAGTATATAGTGCAGTTACCTTATGGAATAAAACAGTGAGTTATTATTATTTTATTTATTCAAAACATTACACAGCATACCGTTTGTAAGGTTAAGTGACGGCCGAAAGGCCAGTTATCAGAACCAGTTTTGGTTCTACAACTGGTTTATAATTAATAATGAGTTTAACAAATAATACCAGATCCAACCTAACAAATTTGTCAACAATCATGACTGACGATCAACAACCTTAAAACAAAACATCATATTCCGCTGTGCTTAAAACATTTCAATTCAGTTCCCTTCAAAGCACTAATCAATTGTGTTTAATGCGCTGCCTGATACTAAAATAGAAGAGTACTTAATAGCACTTGGTAAAGTTGTTCATCCACGGAATATTTTATTTTTATCAAGACTATCAAATAACAGAATATGTATTTACCTCTCCAGCGAATCCTTGATGAAAATCTAAAAGCACGAAAATTGGTAACTCCGAACGAAAAACTGTTACTATCAAATGTTTTCCCTTCTATTCCACATATTCCAATAGATAATGAGTTAACCAGATTAGGTCTTAAATTAATGTCACCTTTAACCTTCCTTAGAATCGGTAGTCAACTTACAGAATTTCAACACGACCTCAGTTTTAGAAGACAAACTTATATTCAACCACTTGTAAATATAGACCTTCCTCCTTCTTTCTTAATTATAGATGAACAAACTTCGGATCGCATATTTTTTAGTGTAGATAATCCTTCGTGTTTTATCTGTAATAAAACAGATCACAGTGAAGCAAATTGTCCAAATCATAATCAACAAAATGATTCCTCTCATATCGAACACCAACCAAAACAACCAATATAACAACAACCACAAGAATCCCCCCAGTCTAATTATTCGCCCTTAGAAATGGAACCAGATCATCCAGTCAGTAATTGTAGTGCCGAACTTTCACTTAACCAAAAAAAGGATACTAATTTATTACCATCATCATCATCTTGGTGCTATAGCCCTTAGAGGGCCTCGACCTTCTCAATCTTTCTACGCCATTCTGTTCTGTCCCTTGCTTGCATTTTCCAGTTGCCGACTCCGATTTTCTCGGCATCTTGTGTTACCCCGTCCATCCACCTTAGCTTTGGTCTACCCCGTCTTCTCATTACCACGGTTTGCGCTGTTAGAATCTTTTTTATCATGTTCGATTTAGGGGTCCGGGCTACATGGCCTGCCCACTGCAGGCGGTTTCGCTTAATTATAGTGATAATATCTTTTCCACCAAACGTATGCTTGTAGATATTCTGCAGTTCATAGTTATATCTACGCATCGATATTCCGTTCTCACAGACCACTCCGAATATCTTACGTAGTACCTTTCTTTCAAAAATCGATAGAGCGGATTCATCTGCTTTAGTTAGCGTCCATGCCTCTGATCCATATGTGAGAACGGGGACTATCAATGTTCTATACAGCTTTATACGAGTTTTTTGAGACAGACGTTTATTAGCTAAGTACTTTGATAGACTATGATAACACCTGTTTGCAATTATTATTCGTCTTTTTATTTCCCCTAATGTGTTATTATTGGGGTTAACCGATGTCCCTAGATATATGAACTCTTTGACCGCTTCGAAGTTTTGGTCATTGATGATTAGAATTAGAATTTAATACCTCCCGTATTATTTATGGAAACTAATTGTATATCTAAGGATCAGTCAACGACCAGTAAGAGAACAATTTCGGAAAGTAATACTACTCCATCTCCCACTGAAGAATTAAATAAAGAATTTAAAATACCAACACAAACCAAAAAGAAACAAAAAAAGCGAACTGAAGCTACCACATCAATTTAAGGAATGATGATGCTAACAAAAACAAAATTTCGCGATATGTCAAATAATTTTAACTTAACATAATATATGAACAAACTCTTGACTTTTTTGAAAATTGTACTAGCTCGACTGATCCCTTGAGTTTACTAAAAAACATACACAACAGATATACCCAACTTTATTGGCATGATAACAATAATTAAGCCGTATCTTACAGAAAAATGCATGAAAACCAAATTCACTAAATTATTAAAAAAAATCCTCAAAATGCTAGACGATGCCGATAATCAAGAAAGTGATGGTACAACAAATTCAACTCAAGAAATTAACTAAAATCTTCGATCCGATTCTTCAATGGAGTGTTAACGGTTTTTAACCCCCTTTAGAAAGATATCTCTCTCTCTCCTTAATATTTAATTCCCAAAATTTCTTGATCAGGCGAACACAGTTACTTCTCCTCCCTGATCTTTTCGTCCTACAATATTTGATCTAATTCGTTCTGAATACAATAAGCTTGATACCACACATGCAACAATTATTCAATATTTTCTCAACATACTTGTTTCTTTCCCAGATCATTGTCATATTTATACATATTCATCCAAAACTATTAATGGTGTGGGATCAGCAGTTGTAGGTTCGAACACTATATTACAATTTAAATTATCTTCCACTTGCAGTATTTAATCTGGAGAACTATATTCAATTATGCAAGCCCTCGTTCATATTCGTACTCAAAAATTTCCAAAATTTGTCATAATTACCGACTCTCTCATGGCATTACATACGATAGAACAGTTATATATAAGTAATCATATAGGCATTTTAATAAAAGAACAATTACATTTCCTAAAGAACACGAGGCAGCAAGTAGGCTTTATATGGGTTCCATCACACATTAGACTTCAAGGAAACGAAAAAGCAGTTTTTCATACCAGAGAAGCAATACACAGTGCGTTTTCAGTGTTAGTGAACTTAGTGTCTGTTTCCGATTACAAATCGTTCCTTAAAGAAAAAGTGATAAACAAACGGGAAAACACTCAATACCTAACAGTCTAAAAGCAGTCTTAAGACCACCCTGTAAGCTTACAATTTATTTGGAAGACATTAATAATTTAATCAAACTGTAAACACTGTTAACATTTTGTAAATCCCATTTCAAATTTGTAAATTTTGATATTGTTACTTAACTGTGAACATATTATGTAATATTCAAAAATACTAAATATGTATTAGGTTTAAGTAACCATGTATTAATAATTATAGTACAGCTAATAATTAAAAGTTATTGATGCTGTAATCAATAAATTAAAAAAAAGTCCATGAGAATAAATACAAGGAACAACATGATATTTACTATCGACAACATGCAGATTGAACATGTGGAAAACTTTAGTTATTTTGGAAGTATCATAAGAGAAAATGAAGGTACAGAAGACAATAATCATATGGGGATACGAAAATCTTAAAAATATTTCGGACTGTTCAACCCTCTTTGGAGGTCTGGCAAGTGCACTACAAGGGCAAAGAGATAATGTCCTAATATGTCAGTCAAATTTCATGTCTGTTCTGTTCTGCTGATATGAAACCTAGAAAGTGACAAAACCCTTACATAAAAACTGCAGGTTTTTGTTAAGAAATTTCTACGAAAAATTTTTCGCATTTTCTGGCTTAACATCATCAGAAACGAAGATCTTTTAGGGGAGAATGGGGCAATGGGAGCCATCGGGTAATGACAGCCACCCAGTTTTATTTAAATTACGCGCTTTTAAATACTTGCTGACACTGGCCACACGTTACCGACAATGCAGAGAAGCAGGGATATTGTTGCAGATGTTTATTCAGTGTTGTTTGATTCATGTGTGAGCATAGTAGACCTTTTGCAGTAGATAATCGTTATAATACACGTGGTTTACAAAATTCACGGTAAGTTGGTCCCCATATGTTTTTCTTAAAAATTATTTTATGAAAACTACCTAACTAGTTTTGGTAATTTTTTTAAAGGATAAAATTTTCGAAACTGGTAATGGGAACCATTAGGCGGTTAGCGGTTAGTGGCTCCCATTACCCCATTAGTGACTCCGATTGCCCGATTACCTTCAATATATATATTTTTTTTATTACAGATGCCGAGAAATCGAGAAAGGCAGACTATGAAGGGTTCTTGGTATTTAGAAGATTTACAAAGAGCTACCCATTTAGTAAATAACAGATTATCTCTCCGAAGAGCTGCAGAGCAATGGGGAATACCCTAGGTACTCCATTTACAATGTAGATGAAACAGGCATATCTGCTGTGCATAATCCCAGCAAAGTTTTAGCTCCGAAGGGCGAGAAGAGAGTTAGCGCAACAAAAAGTGGGGAGCGTGGAAAAAACATCACAGTGATCTGTGCAATGAGCGCCTTGGGAAATTACATACCGCCGTTTTTATTTTCCCTAGAAAACGCCATTCACCTCTTCTCGAAAAGTACGGAACAACTGGAGCTCTAGGACTTAAGAAATCTCCGCGAGCACAGTCACCTATGGCAGGATGGCAGGAAAATGGAGGTTGTCGTCCAACTTTATTGCCCGCAGTAACAATATCATCACTATCAGAGAGCGAGTGAGATTCTGGTAGCCATCAGCGAGATCAATCTTCTAAACCAGATTGCTCCAAACAACAAAACATATTGACCGATATTCTTAACAAATATTCACCGTTACCAGAAACACAAGTGTCTACAAAGAAAAGAGCAAGAGCGAAATAAGATTCTGAAATTCTTACAGTAACACCAATGAAAAGAGTATTGGAAGAAAAAGAACAAAAGAAGCAGGATAAAAAATAAAAACAAGAAAAGACTGAAAAAAACAAAAGTAAAAACACAAACGAAAAAAACAAACGTAAAAACACAAACAATAAAGCCAAAAATCCCACAAATAAAACCGATAAACGATCAAGACTCACCGGATGAAGAAAATGTCAGTGATAGAGACCTTTGTGATGATAACTCGGATAATGAAGATGAAACAGATTTATGTTCTATCTACTATGATTCTGGGAAAAGTGGCGAACTGTGGTATCGCTCTACAGCTTGTGGTTGATGGGTACATGCAGATTTTTCGGTGGTTGACACAGCTAAAGATTATCTGTGTGACTTTTGTTTAAACAAAATGATTACCTAATTAAAAATAGTTGATTATAAAAATGCCACAAGAAAATAGCTTCAGAAGAACATAAACAAAATGAGTTGAAAAAAATTTATTACTATTTTGTTAAGAAAATTAAAAATTTAATACAGATAAAACTTAAAATAAATTGTGGTTCCTATTACCCGTCCATTGGGGCAATTGGAGCCATTCATTATTTTTAGTAATTTCATAAAAATTTTAAAATAACTAAATAAATTGACGCAATAATAATAGCGAAGGGTAATTAACATTTTCAACTAGCTCTTAACCTGGACCGATTTTTTATATACCTAACCTAAAATTTGTTTTTTAATGAAGAATATAGTTAAGTGGTGATGTTTTGCAGAATTGCGTGGATGTTAATTAAACACCGAAGTACTTCTAGTCAGTTTTATTTTAAAAGAAAACTCAATAATTCTACAAATAACTTAAACATCAAAATCAACATTTATTTTTCTTTGACACTTATTTTTTCTTACAGTTGACATCTGACACTTATATAACATTGTTTCCAACTACATCATACAATAACAAAAATCCCCTAGATTTGCCGTTGCTTATTTTTACTGGGTATTCAACACCCCCCCTCAACGGTAAATCTCCTAGATCTAAATTAATTTTTTATTCTAAACCTAGCAACTCTCTAAATTTTTTAAACAGAGTTAAACCTAATGGTTTTGTACATATGTCAGCCTGTTGGTCACTTGTATTAAGATATTTTAATACAACAATATTTTCCTTAATTTTATCTCGTACAAAATGAAATCTAATATCAACATGTTTTAGTCTCTTATGAAATTCCGGATTTCTACTAACCCTTATAGCGCTTTGATTGTCTGCATGAATTAGAACCGCTACATAATCAGGTTTTATTTTTAAATCATACATTAAGTATCTTAGCCAACATGCTTCACTCACACATACACTTAGTGCAACATATTCAGCTTCAGTAGAGGACAAACTGACTGTAGACTGTTTCCGTGATGCCCATGACACCGTGCAATTAAAAACTTTGAATACATATCCTGATGTAGATTTTCTATCAGTACGGTCACCTGCCCAATCTGAATCTGAGTACCCTACTATCAAATTTTCCTGTTTATATTTATGTTTATAGTATATCAAACTCATAGTAACTGTGCTTTGAATATATCTCAATACTCTTTTTATTGCTACCCACAAATCGTTACTTGCACATGTTTGATACCTGCTTAATATACCTATAGCTATACACAAATCTGGTCTTGAGCATAACATTGCATACATCAAACATCCTATAGCAACTCTACATTTCTTTTCTATCTCTATGCTCTCAGATTTTTTTCGTTTGAGAAAATCGTGGTGAAAATTATTATCCATTGGTGTTGTTGATGGTTTGCAGCTTGACATGTCAAATTTCTTCAAAACATTTTTTAAGTAAACAGTTTGATTAATTTTTATTTTGCCTTCAGACAAATTTTGAGTTATGCACATACCCAAAAAATGTTTTATTTGACCTAAGTCGTTCATTTTGAAGTTTTTGTTTAAAATGTATTTTATTTTCTCAACTTCTTGATCATTTGTACCTGCCAACAGCAAATCATCAACATACAGCAAAATGTATATCCTACCTTTTTCATTTACTTTAATATAAAGACAATATTCATATTCAGATCTTGAAAAACTCAAATTTTGCATCAAATTATGAAATTTGTCATTCCAATTTTTAGGTGAACTTTTCAAACCATATAAGGATTTTCTTAATTTGCAAATAGTGCCCTCTTTTTCTTTAAATCCCTTTGGGAGTGAAATAAAAACATTTTCTTTAATATCCCCATTTAGAAATGCACTACAAACATCTACTTGATGAATTTTCATATCAAAAGTATTACACATGGCTAAGAAAATCCTTATTGATGGTAATTTTGCTACTGGACTATAAATATCATTAAAAAACATACCAATTTGTTGAAAACCTCTAGCTACCACACGAGCTTTATATTTCACTACTTTACCATTTTCATTTTTCTTTTTCTTGAACACCCACTTGCACTCAATGACTTTTTGACCATCACTACTTTGCACAAACTCCCATGTTTCATTTTCTAGCAACGCATTTATTTCTGATTGCATAGCTTTCTTCCAATTTTTACACTCACTACTGGCCACTGCATCATCATACGTCTGGGGTTCTTCATCATCACTAAAAGTCAACAAACTCATTTCGTCATCATCCAGAACATAATCATCATATCTTGAGGGTCTTTTTATATGTCTTCTCAGGTCATATCCATGCTCCTGCTCTATTTCATTCACATCTTCAACACTGCTATCAGTTTCGAGGTCACTCTCACTGCTTTCTTCTCTATTATTTTGAGGTTCTTCTGCTTCACTGTCATCTTCTTCTGACTTTATCTCCTCACATATCATCTGTATGTTTTTATTCATGTCTGTCTCCCCATTTTTTATTTCTATGGTTTTCTCGGGCAAAAATATGACATCTCGATGAATTTCAACTTTATTTTTGTCTGGGACAAATATTTTGTAACCTTTTACATCCTCACTGTAGCCAATAAAGAAACCAAACATATTTTTTGCATCCCATTTTAATCTCTTCTCTTTTGGGACATGCACTGATACTCTAGAACCAAAACTCTTGAGTGTAGAAATATTATTGACTTTCTTTTTGTACCATAATTCATAAGGTGTCACATTTTTTATGCTACTAGGGCCTGTTCGGTTTAAAACATACACTGCTGTATGTATGGCCTCTGCCCACAAGTTTTTATTCAACTTTTGCCCTTGTATCATAGTTCGGGCTGATTCAACTAGGGTTCTATTTTCCCTCTCAGCCCTACCGTTCTGCTGAGGCGTATACACTACTGATCTCTGATGTTTTATGCCTTGATAGTCAAGCATCTCCTTTATTTCTTGGTTCATAAACTCTAAACCGTTATCTGATCGTAAATTTTTCATCTTGCAGCCTGTCTCTCTCTCGGCTAATGATATAAAATTTTTAAGGTGTTTCTTAACTTCTGATTTATTTTTCATGAAATACGCGTACCTATAATTTGTATAGTCATCCTTTAACAACAGGAAATACCTATTTCCCCCTAAAGACTCTTCTTCCATAGGGCCACATACGTCTGTATGCACTAATTGTAATGGCTCACTTGCTCTTGATTCACTTAACTTGAATGGTATTCTGTGTTGTTTACCTGTTAAACACTGTTCACACACGAATTTTTCGTCTATAAAATCAATGTTATTTTGCCTTAAAAAGTTTCTCACATATGTAGTATTTTGATGTGCTAGTCTGCAGTGCCAAACTCTCAAACTTTCTGTTGTTTTTGCAGAATTACACTCTGATAAAAATACATCTACTAAACAGCTGTTTTCTTGAACTTGACCGTCAGACAAGTTTTCGTTAGGGGTGCGTTCCGAAATTAAAATATTTGCAAAGGTTTCAGTGTTTTGTTCTTGTGAGAATAACATTTTGTATAATTTGTTATCCCGTGTTGCCAATGCTCTTATTTCTCCTTTGTCATTATAAAATTCACATTTTTCATTGTTTGAAAACATCTTATAACCTTTATCTAAGGCACATCCAGCTGAGAATAAATTAAATTGTAAATCTGGCACAAATAATACATCTGACAGGGTTGACTTTATAAATTTCTTACCATTAAATGCCCATAGAGTTATTTTTCCAATACCTTTAACTGGTAATTTTTCTCCATTTCCGACTTTTACTTGTTTTTTATAGCTTATCTCTATCAATTCTTCAAACAGATCTTGATTCCAGCACATATGTTCGCTAGCTCCTGTGTCCAAGCACCATTCATTTTTATTTTTCTTACTCCCAGTATATACCATGAATGCATTACTGTCAATTTTATTTTCTTCTCTGCTTGTCTGTTGTTTTTCATTTTTATTTTTATTAAACCAACACTCTTGTAAGTTGTGTCCTCGTCTTTTACATTGACTGCATACTTTTATGTCTTTCTGGCTATTATTATCTCTCTCTTTCTTCTTGAAAAAGCAATTTTTCGCAATATGGCCACCTCTGCCACAAAAATGGCACTTTAATCTGGTTTTCTTTTGCCCTTTAAATTCTCTGCTTGTATCACTTTTCATCGCCAATGCTGTGCTGCCCTGTGCTGACTTACTTCTTTCTTCTTCGATAAGTAGTCTTGATGTAAGTTCATCTAGGGTTTGTTTATCAGATGGTACGGATTCCCATGCGGATCGAAAATGCTTATATTCCTCTGGCAATGCCATAAGTATTTTTGTCATGATCATTTTATCGGACAGCTCTTCACCAGCTTGCTTTAGCTTATTTTTTATCTCTTCAAGCTGTGATATGAATGAGGCAACATTTTTACCTGATGAAAACTCCAAGAGAAAAAACTTTTGTTGCATTAAATGAATGCTCACCTCTGACTCTTTGTCGTAGACAGACTTCAACTTTGTCCACATATCTTTCGAGGTCTCACAGGATAAAATGTGTGTCATAGGGCCTTGCTCTATTCTGGTTACTATAAATTCTTGTGCTTTTGAATCACTAGCATCCCATTTCTTTTGGTCATCTCCAGTAGTGCTCGGTCTCACAGACTTTCCTATTACTATGTCATAATAACCACGGCTTTTTAGCACTACCCTTGTTTGAAATTTCCAGGCTACCCAGTTGTCACCACCACTAAGTTTCAACGCAGCCGATGAATTTTCCATTTTTCGGATTTATGTTTTTCTTTTTTTATGTATATATACTCGAGCTTCTTTTTCACCTTTTTTTCAGCTTTTCTTTTTTTATTTTCGTTGGCCGCGGCAAACTACCGACACAGGCTCTTCAACACTGACTTTTTTACTGGCGAAATACTCACGAAACAAGTGATCTGGGCCATAACCTGATGTTTTGCAGAATTGCGTGGATGTTAATTAAACACCGAAGTACTTCTAGTCAGTTTTATTTTAAAAGAAAACTCAATAATTCTACAAATAACTTAAACATCAAAATCAACATTTATTTTTCTTTGACACTTATTTTTTCTTACAGTTGACATCTGACACTTATATAACATTGTTTCCAACTACATCATACAATAACAAAAATCCCCTAGATTTGCCGTTGCTTATTTTTACTGGGTATTCAACAAGTGGTTCCCATTCCCCCATTCTCCCCTACACCGGACCGAAAAAAAGGTAGAAAATTAAATAAAGTCCAAAAAGTGGGGTTGGATCGGTCACAAGCTTCGAAAAAGTAATTCCAGTATTACAAACACTGTTCTAGATTGGAACTTAAAAAAAAAAGAAAAAAGAGATCGTCCAAACTTGGAGGAGATCTATCATGGACGAGGTAAGCGGTCAAGGAAAGGCTTGAAATGAGGTGAACACCTCCACTTAAGAGTTCAAGAACCAAAGAAAAGTATTTTGTATAATATTATGTAGATCGTTCTTTGAACATACAGATGATGTTCAAAAGAAGTAACTTAGCCGATTAGCTGATTGACCCCTAGTATATTGTATATATGCCATTCAAATAAAAAATCTTGGTAACTTAGAACAGTATTGCTTGAACTGCATTCACTTTGAGCATATTATTTATCTAGCCATCAATTTTAGTTCTACAAATCCGGAATAAATATATTGATAAATTGTTTTAGTGTCCATAAAGCACGTTAAACAGATGGCTTCATATTTCAACTTTGAATGCAACACCATTACAATGTTTTGCTTGTATTTATATTCCGAATAATAACTAAGTATTCTCGATTTATTTTCAAATACTGATGTAGCTTTCGCGAACATGGATCATAAATAAATATAAAGTAATTTTTTGCGCATGTACTATCCTGGTCGTTTATCTTGCGCATAAAAAGGAAACGTCAGGATTTGAAACGGTTTTCATTGAAAAAGAAATTCTTTCGTCTGGTCCTGATATCATGTCCTCATCAATTATAGGGATATAGTTTTTTCAGGCTAGTTTCAACGATTCGTGGGCGAGTCGGTACTGGTCATAAATTCTTCAACTTTAAATTATATTGTATAATATTTGATTTTTTTACACACAATACACAACATCTTCGCATTCATAAAATCAGAGGCCAAAGAAAAGAAAAACAGAAGATAGAAGGATAAAATTTATATATTTAAATTTATTTTACTTACTTATTTATGTATCCTGTATTACCTATAAAGCCTTTAATAAATTAATGAAATAGGAAAACATTATTTACATTTTAAATGAGATTATATGCGATAATAAAAAAATCTTACTAACATTTCACAAATTAAGGTAATAAAACTAACCTTAAGATTTCCACCCCAATTTTCAACAATACAGTTGTCTATGATAGCCAAGTAATTTTTGGCACACACGCAAATTATTTCGAAAATAAATTCAATAAAATTAATACAGCTCCCCCAGTTAATTACACACTCAATTTTTCTCCATACTCTCATCAACTACACAATATGTAGTGTTTACCAACGTCCCGTTTACCCTACATGAACTGAAATTTGCCTTGGGTTCATGTAGAAAATCTGCTACTGGTCTCTCTGACATCCGTTATATCTTTTTAAACAATCTCTCTGATACAGCTCTCACCAAGCTTCTCTAAATGTATAATCTTATCTGAAACATACATAGATTCCGAGAAATTTGGCTTAATTCTACATTAATTGTAATTGAGTAACCTGATCAATCCTCCATAAGTTCTAAATCATTTCATCCGATTTTTCTCACTTGTACCATCCGCAAACTTCTTGAAAAATGGATAAATAAAAGACCTAGTGGGCTCCTTGACAAGCATAGTATTATTTCTGATAGTCAATCTGGCTTCCGGTCTACTCTTGACAATAATTATCTTCTTCAAACACACGTTTCTTAAGCAATCAATAATCAACAAGGCGTCGTAGTAGGTGTATTTGACGTTACAGGAGCTTTTGATTCAATCTCCAGAAATACAATAATTGACAAACTCTCTTACTATAATTTAGATGGTAACATTCTTTGAATTGCAAGGAAACTTGCTCTTATCTAATCTTTCTAACTAGAAAAACCATGCCAACAGTGTGGTGTAGTGTACACGTCTAGGGCGGACAGTAGACACTCCTCTCCCGGTTGACCGTCGCTAGTATTAGTTGTCAGTTGTCAGTTGTCAGATGTAATATTTAAGCTTTCTCAATCGCTTCTTCAAAATCTGGGTGTCCCTCAAAGATCTGTACTAAGTTCAATCACATGTATGAAATTAAAACCAATTATTGTTTTAAAATATTGGATGCTGTTAAAATCTTTAGTAATCTTCAATGGGGTGCTAATGAAACTATTTTATTGAGTCCACAGAGCTCTCATCCAATTTAAGCTCGGCTAATGCCACCTCTGCACATCGGCAGACGCGTCTGCGCGGATGCATCTATACCCCAGGCTGTGGGTGAAAAAACGTGATATAATTCAGGAATTTTTGAAACCTATCAGGTGTTGTAAAGGACGATGCCAGGAATAACTTCTACTAAAATGTGACCAAAAATATTGCGAGCTTTTTTTTTAATTGCGATTTTCATTTGTTAAATTTACAATTTTTAAAAATTTTTAATGTTGCAGCTTAGGATAATGATTTTAGAGAAAAATTTTTTGATAGAAAGTTGTAGTAAATTAAAAAACCTACAATTTGAGCTATGGTAAGTTTAATTTCGTTTATTGGTTATTGCAAAACAGCATGCGAAATGTCCAAAATGGCCGTTTTTTACAATTGCGTTATTTATTGTACAAATAATTTTTTTTAAAATTAACATGAAGTAAAACTCCCTAGTGTAGTTGGTATATTTAATAAAAATTCTAAAAATTTTTAAAAATCCAAACGGATTACGTTCAAAACGTTTTCGGACTTATCAGTCCATCATCAGTGAACTCTCTGTCCTTGCTAAATAGCCACAATGCCAAACACTGGTCAAGATGTATGTTCTAACTACATGGTGAAATCTGATCTACAATTTGGCTTACATTGGATGCCAACGGATTAGTACTAGGAACATGATGCTCTACTCCATTAATTAAGAGATTTTTTTATTATTAGGTCTACATTGAACTACGTTTAGTCTGTCAATGACGTAAGTGGTTCAAACGTAGTTCAATGTAGACCTAATAATAAAAAAATCTCTTAATTAATGGAATAGAGCATCATGTTCCTAGTACTAATCCGTTGGCATCCAATGTAAGCCAAATTGTAGATCATATTTCACCATGTAGTTAGAACATACATCTTGACCAGTGTTTGGCATTGTGGCTATTTAGCAAGGACAGAGAGTTCACTGATGATGGACTAATAAGTCCGAAAACGTTTTGAACGTAATCCGTTTGGATTTTTAAAAATTTTTAGAATTTCTATTAAATATACCAACTACACTAGGGAGTTTTACTTCATGTTAATTTTATTTAACTAGATGGTATACAGCCAACCTTCGGGTATTATCCCCTTTGATTTTTTTTTTTAATTTTTTTTATTTTTTAAAGCTTTAAAATGAAGATCTTTCAATTCCAAACAAAAAAAAAATTGCAAGGCCGGATTAACGAATTTGTTGCTTAGATATTATAAATTGTTTATCCCAAGAGGTCAAATGTCGAAGGCCATAACTTTTTGAAGAAAAATCGTAAAGAGTTGTTGTAACATCCAATCTCCTTCTAAAGAGTTATGTTTTCATATTCTGATGTAAATAAATGCGTAAAACATTTTTAAACCTCTAATTTTTGGGTTTGAAAATAAGGGGGCAAATTTCGTTATAAACATTTAGAGCTGCAGCGGCCCAGTACATCCTATGAGTTTTTAACTTACAGATTATTGTTGCTGAAGAGGAAACGCAGATTTATAGAAAAATAAATTTCTACGACCAGCTGAAGCCGAGCTAAATGTTGGGTTTGAAAATAAGGGGGCAAATTTCGTTATAAACATTTAGAGCTGAAGCGGCCCTGTACACTTCGCGTCATATAAAACTGGTACACTTTTTTTTCCCAATGTAAACCTGTGTTCAGACTGACAATTATTGTTCGTGAATCACTTCGTTGTTGCCATCACAGACAACGGAATTGCACTAAATCTAAATACAAAAAAATAACGTTTAAAATGTATATTTCGAATTGTAATACATGTATTTAAATTCCACACTTGTTCACTGTAAAAGTTATTCATTTTGTATTAATTTCAAATTAAATTTTTAATTTTTACAGTGTGTTTTATTTATTCTACACAACTTAATACAGTTTTGTCTTTCACACCTCTCGATTTGACATTAAACATAATAATTTAAAGTCATGTCAAGATCTATAATTATTTTTGAATTGAAATATTTTCATAAATTATAATAAAACACGAATCAATGTATGAATACCTAATTGAGATGACGGAAAATTACAATTGTTTTAGTTTTTAGTATATTAAAAAATGCGGTCTGTCGCACAGCCCCGTTTTTACCTAGTTTGATATAATAATTTCGTTGAACTGGCAACGTTGCCCTAGAAATTAGAATGACACTTGTGACAAGATCAACTTACACAACTTGAAAAACACGATTTTCGGTTATAAGAGTTGTACCAGTTTTTTTTGACGCGAAGTGTACATCCTATGAGTTTCTAACTTACAGATTATTGTTGCTAAAGACGAAACGAAGATTTATCAAAAAATAAAAAAAATTTACAACCAACTGAAGCCGAGATAATTGTTTATTTTTTCTTAAATCGTAGTGCCTTTATTTAGAACAATTAAGAAATTATTTTACAGTCATTGACTAAAGAAAGACTTATATTATCTTAAAATAAAAATTATTATAAACTATAATTATATTTAATTATTAAAAATTATTTTTAAAATCGGTGCTTTTGCGAGCGGCCGAATTTTGCAAATCGTCCGGCTCGCTTCAAATCCGCGCGCTCGGAAAATTTTTACGTAACTTGTATTAAATTTTGACCGAAAACAATTTAATAATATCACCATTATAATATACAGTGTATTTACCACTGTATTTGTTTTTCTTGATAAACTTTTATATGTGAAATCTCATTTCTGAAGAAATAATATTACAAAAATGATACGTATAACTATATTTTTAATTTTTGCATTGTTATATAAATATAATAATAATAATGTTACTTCTTATTATACAATATAAAACTTTTTCTTCTTGTAGTGACTATCCGTTTTGGATGTTGGCGACCATCATGGCAATTTGGCAAACCCCATTTGTAAACTGAGAACCGGGAAGGCGAAGGATTACCTTGCTAGAAAATTTACGTACGTCGTTCAACACAACAACTACAAATCTTTTTAGAGCAGCAGTACCGATTTAGTGTGCAAGTACAGATTGCCATGATGGTCGCCAACATCCAAAACGGATAGTCACTACAAGAAGAAACAGTTTTATACTGTATAATAAGAAGTAACATTATTATTATTATATTTATATAACAATGAAAAAATTAAAAATATAGATATATATATATATATATATATATATATATATATATATATATATATATATATATATATATATATATATATATATATATATATATATATATATATATATATCATATATATGTATCATTTTTGTAATATTACTTCTTCAGAAATGAGATTTCACATATAAAATTTTATCAAGAAAAGCAAATACAGTGGTAAATAGGCTGTATATTATAATGGTAATATTATTAAATAATTGTTTTCGGTCAAAATTTAATACAAGTTACATAAAAATTTTCCGAGCGCGCGGATTTGAAGCGAGCCGGGCGATTGGCAAAATTCGGACGCTCGCAAAAGCACCGATTTTAAAAATAATTTTTATTAATTAAGGCTATGGGTACATAATTCGCAAATATTTTACGTGTATCTCTACTTTTTCTGTCTTTACACGGCAAATTACGTGTAGTAAAATTCACACTTATATGGATATGTAAACATTACTAGAATGTCATTCTACTTGAAAATGTCATCATTAATTTAAAGAGATGGGTTTTGAATGTTCTTGGATAACTGTTATTTTTATAATTGGAAATTATTAATTCAGTTAATAAATGTGATAATTTTTTCACTAACTATGTATTCAGTGATTGTAATAATTTATTTGTACAACAAAGACTAATACTCAATCGAGAAAAGAGAAAAAGTGTTAAAGTGATTTTTTAATAATATATTGTTATGGAACGCTTAAATTTGAACATCTTTAACAACAAAATACTTGGATCACAGAATATATTATCCTGATGTATTCTGTGCTTGGATCTTCCACAAATAATACACAATAAATAACTTTTTATTAAATTCACGTCTTAAACCAATTATTTATCAAATACACTATATTTCTATAATATTTAATCAATAACTCAACATATTCCCGATGCAATGTCAAATATTTAAAATTTAAAATTGTCACTGATTGTCAGTGTCTGACTGACAATATATGCTGACAATATTATATTCGGCTGAGTGCGTTGTAAGACAAAGATAGATTTGGAAAATATTAGCACGGCATTGTGTTTATTTTTTTCGAATCCTGAAAAAACCAATAAATATTTTTGAAAAATTTAAACGCAGAATGAAAGACTAAATTATTACCGAGGGCCGAAAGTCCCTTAGAATAAATAAAAAGTTTATTTTGAATGATATATTTGAAATTAAAAATCACACTAAATTTTCTCTTAGTTTTTCACCCCTGTAACTTATTAAAATAAACATTATAGAAGTTCTCAGGGACTTTCGGCCCTCGCTAATAACGTGATCTTTCATTGTGCGTTTAAATTTTTCAAAAATACTTATTAGTTTTCTCAGGATTCGAAAACAATGAATCCCCATTTGAATAGCATTGCAGCCGAAAATACGTACCGATCCTCTTAAATGTAACTATATTTTATATTTATTTTTAATTTAAGATAACATAAGTCTTTCTTTAGTCAATTACTGTAAAATAATTTCTTAATTTTTGTAAATAAAAGCACTACGATTTAAGAAAAAAGAAACAATTATCTCGGCTTCAGTTGGTTGTAAATTTTTTTTATTTTTTGATAAATCTTCGTTTCGTCTTTAGCAACAATAATCTGTAAGTTAGAAACTCATAGGATGTACAGGGCCGCTTCAGCTCTAAATGTTTATAACGAAAATTGCCCCCTTATTTATTGCCCACCCAACATTTAGCTCGGCTTCAGTTGGTCGTAGAAATTTTTTATTTTTTTAAAAATCTTCGTTTCGTTTTTAGTAACAATAATCTGCAAGTTAAAAACTCATAGGATGTACAGGGCCGCTTCAGCTGTAAATGTTTATAACGAAATTTGCCCCCTTATTTTCAAACCCAAAAATTAGAAGTTTAAAAATGTTTTACGCATTTATTTACACCAGAATATGAAAATATAACTCTTTAGAAGGATATTGGATGTTTCATTAACTCTCTACGATTTTTTTTCAAAAAGTTATAGCCTTCGACATTTGACCTCTTGGGATAAACAATTTATAATATCTAAGCAACAAATTCGTTAATCCGGCCTTACAATTTTTTTTATGTTTGGAATTAAAAGACCTCCATTTTAAAGCTTTCAAAAATAAAAAAAAATTATTTGTACAATAAATAACGCAATTGTAAAAAACGGCAATTTTGGACCTTTCGCAGGCTGTGTTGCAATAACCAATAAACGAAATTAAACTTACCATAGCTTAAATTGTAGGTTTTTTAATTTACTACAATTTTCTATTAAAATGTTTTTCCCTAGAATCAATATCCTAAGCTGCAAAATTAAAAGTCTTTAAAAATTGCAAATTTAACAAATGAAAATCGCAATAACAAAAAAATATAACAATATTTTTGGTCACATTTTAGTATAAGTTATTCCTGGCATCGTCCTTTACAACACCTGATAGGTTTCAAAAATTCCTCAATTATATCCTGAAATCGACCTATTTTTCACCCACAGCCTGGAGGACTACCGATGTATCATCACGAGCTGACCACACATCTATACTGTATACATCTGTAAATCGTTCAGTCTTTGTTAATTCTCGAGACATGCAATAAATTTCTACTTTGAATTCACTGCGAAAACTAATGCGTCATATAGGTCAGAGTTCAGATGTGTGGGGAGGCATCGGACGTTCGCACCGAAACCCTTGGATATGTGCTGCAAAAACCGACAATAATCGGATATTTCGCAGACGCGTCCGCCGACGTGATATATAAACAACAAACGATCAAATTACTCTATCTATACATCTGCGGATGCATCCGCAGATGCCGTCCGCGGACGCGTCTGCCGATGTGTAGAGGAGCCATAAGGTAGCTTTATATATTCCTCTGCTTCTAGATCTGACATATATTTATTAAACTCTGTTCATATTAGCGCTATCTGTCTATGTTTAGGTGCGTTTCGCTATAGTTCTATCAAGGGCATACATCGTGGATCCAATGAACCTCATCTCACCTTAAGACGACGATATCTGCTCCTTTAATATGCTTCATTAACATCCACAATTTCCTTTGATCCTTTTAACTTCGTAATACCCTCCACTTCCAGAAACAATAACTAAGATCTCACCATAAAACCTATACCTTAATTAATTACTCCGCTGCTTTATTGACCTCCTTCTGACTATTTTATTTTCTCTACCTTCACTTACTCCCTGGACTAAATATTATCCTGTAACAGACATATTTAGCAAACAGGAATGTGTTTGCCAACAAATAGAAAAGAACGGCGAGAGACGGTTCCCCAATAGGCGATCAGTGGGAAGACCACGAAAACGACGGAACTAAAACTTACTGGAGGTACAATGAAAAAACAGACATGTATATACAAACAGAAGAAGAAGAAAAAGATTGAATTTATTTTACTTTATTAACCTACCGAAATCTTCGTAATACAATAAACAGACTCCTCTTAGTCCAGGAACCAAAGCTTTTCACCTTGCAATTTTTACAGAATGGATCAATTTGCTTGAAAATTTAAGAATAAGTAGCGGATAGTCCATGGATCAAGATCTATATGATCTCGACAGGCACTTTTACCATGGGAATGGTTACCACCCCATCTCGGGTGGTGGAAATTTTTTATTATATTTTGACCGAAAGAATTAATAAAATCATTAATTCTAAGCAAAAAATGTTCTATACTTTTTTTGATAAAATTAATAGTTTTTTATTTATTCGCTATCGAAAGTGTTAGTTTTATATCTAAAAAATCAATGTTTTTCGATGGTATACACATTTACGATCCACTCAATTTTTACCGTAGAACAAATTTTATCAAATCAAGTTATGTATTTGAAATTAAATTACCTACAATTTCATTGTAGGAAAACATTCGTTATTCGCTTTACACTTCGGTTTTTTAAAAACTAATCATTCTAAGCCAGTAAATCTTCTAGAACCTATTAATAATACATATAGTCTAGTAAAATAAAATTACAATACATGTAAATCAAAATGTAAATTCGTACAGGTTGAAACAAATTTTATATCAAAGTTTAGGTGGGTACAAAAGATATTTTCAAGAAAGTATCCAAATCATACAAGGGGAGCATTGTTTAAATAATTAAAAAGGGGTAATTTTCGCAAAAAAACTTACTTTTTTAACTGCTGAGGTCATTCAATTACTAAAGAAGGTGTATAGGATTGTTTTCTGCAAAGTTGAAGGGTAAATTTTTTACATAAGACTTACAAAATTAAATTTGACCCCCTATTTATTTAAATAATTATACATAAAACTATAAAAACAAATTTGCAAAAAATTATTTTTAGCGTTTTAAATAAGCACTATAAAATATCTTATTTTACAGGAGAAGTTGCGCTATGTTATCAGTATTAATAAAAAAAAATTGGTCCAAAAATATTTAATATTTTTGGAGATATTGAATTTGTTTATTAAATGTTACTCTATTTTCAATTGCAAAAACGCGGTTGTTGCCAAAGAAGTATTCACCTGTATTAAATCTTAATATTTTTATTTTTTTGTATATTTTCGATAAATGTATTGATAAATTCAAATTTCAATTAAACTTCCCCCTGAAATGGCATTTGAAAATTATTCAAATTTGTTTATTAATTTTTTTTTAATAACGTCGCGGGGATTAAACATTTTGAAAAACCGTTTCGATAATTGGATTTCTGGGAATTTTTCACTAATTATCAAACTTTTTGGTCTTTTTTTCCTCTTCTTTTTTTTTTCTTGGAGTTATATTACTACGGGCCCTTTTAGGGTTAAGTTTCATTAAGAATGTCGAATCTCTAAGTTGTAGATTCTAGACCTAAAAATATTAAGATTGGTCTAAAATCACTTTAACAAAATGTGGCTACTTACTGAGTTACAGGGTGTTTTATTTAAAAATTTAAAAATTATTTTTACCAAGTACTTTCAAACTATTTGACGTATCCTTATCATACTTGGCAGAAAGTGTGGGTACTATACAGTCTACTAAATTGTGATAAACAAAAGTTTCTAGCTGCTACCAGAGGCGTACGACAGGGGATAATTAATGGTTGACCCTTCTCAAATTCTACGCCACTGAGGGAATTACTATTTTAGCGAAATTTTGCGATTCTCTAATACTTTCTATGTAAATAATATACTCTTTTCTGGTAACGATTAAGTCATTAGTTTTCGAGATATTGGACGTTAAAAATGAAACGGCATAGTTATTTTGATTCATTCATTCATTCATTTTAAACTTCCAATATCTCTCAAACTGATGACTTTATCGATACCAATAAATATATTTACATACAAAGTATTGGAGAATCGAAAAATTTCGCTAAAATAGTAATTCGCTCAGTGGCGTAGAATTTGGGAGGGGTCAATCATTCACTATCCCCTGTCGTACGCCTCTGGCACTAGCTAGAAACGTTTATTAATCACAATTTAGTAGGGTGTATAATAGCTACACTTTCTGCCAAGTATGATAAGGATACGTCAAATAGTTTTAAAGTACTTGGTAAAAATAATTTTCAAATTTTTAAATAATACACCCTGTAACTCAGTAAGTAGCCACATTTTGTTTAAGAGATTTTAGTTAAATCTTAATATTTTTAGGTCTAGAATCTACAACTCAGAAATTCGACACTCTTAATAAAATTTAACCCTAAAAGAGCCCGTAGTAATATAACTCCAAGAAAAAAAGAAGAAGAAAAAACGACAAAAAAATTTTGTTAATTAGTAAAAAATTCCCAGGAACCCAATTATCGAAACGGCATTTCAAAATATTTAATCCCCGCGACGTTATTAAAAAAACAAATTATAAACAAATTTGAATAATTTTCAAATGCCATTTTAGGGGGGAGTTTAATTGAAATTTGAATTTATCAATACATTTATCGAAAATATACATAAAAATAAAAATAATGAGATTTTAAGCAAGTGCATATTTCTTTGGAAACAACCGCGTTTTTGCAATTGAAAATATAGTAACATTTAATAAACAAATTCAATATCTCAAAAAATATTAAATATTTTTTGACCAATTTTTTTTGCTCCATACTGGTAATATGGTGAAACTTAGTCTGTAAAAAAAGATATTTAATAGTGCTTATTTCAAACGCTAAAAATATTTTTTTGCAAATTTGTTTTTAAAGTTTTATATACAATTATTTAAATAAATAGGGGGTCAAATTTAATTTAGTGAGTCTTATGGGAAATAATTTCTCTTCAACTTTGCAGAAAAAATCCCATAGACCTTCATCGATAAGTGGATTACCTCAGCAGTTAAAAAAGTATTTTGTTTGCAAAAATGACCCCTTTTTAATTATTTAAACAATGATCCCCTTGTATGATTTGGATACTTTCTTGAAAATATCTTTTGTACCCACCTAAACTTTGATATAAAATTTGTTTTAACCTGTACTAATTAACATTTTGACTTTATTTTATTTTATTAGGCTAATAAATAAAGAAGAATAAATAAGGCAAATGACTAAAAACACCGCTAACATATTATTATGCTTCCAATTGGATTTCTCCTTTTTTTTTTTTCAAAAAAATATATTGATTTTTTCACCGTAACTTTTTTATTTTTTATCTTAGAAAATTCGCTAAGAAACATTTTTGTAGGTTTTTACAAGATCTATAAAGGCTATTAACATTAAATTCTTTTAAAGTTCTCAGTCACCAAACGAGGTGGAATGAAAAGGTTGGTAAAGGCGGTTTTTGCATGATATCACAAGATTTAATTGCCAATAGCTTACTCAATTTTTGCCGCAAAAAAATTTTTTTTCAAACTAAGTTCTTGGGAATTAAATAAGCTACAATTTCGTATTTAATTATTTGTTCGTATCTCTGATGCTAATCTTTCTATTCTGAAGAAAAGGGCATTTTTTACCAAACTACAAAAACTCGTTTTTCACTTTTAACTCCATTTTTTTAAAAACTAATCATTCTAAGCCGAGTAAGCTTCTAGAACCTAATAACAATACATAAATCAAGAAAACTAAATCAGGTCAATGACAAATTTTAATTAGGGTGGTGCTTGTGCTTAGTGGGTTGTTTACGATCAATTTTTTGGTGAAAAAAATAGGGACTGACATTCTTTTCATTATAAGTCACTTAATTTTTTTAGCTAGAGATTTTTTTTATTTCTGAAGATACATATTTTAAATTAGTTTTAACAAGTTATCCTCGAAAAATGCATAGTTTTTCCGTCCTTTGACTTTGAAACTACAATATTTAGCATTTGACTAAGAAGAGCCAACATATAATAAAGTATAGCTCGATTACTATTGGTCTTAACGAAAATAAAAAAACAGTGTTGTTTATTTTTTCAAAAGGTACATTTCTCTTTGGTAAAGTTGTTTTGATAAAACGAAAATTTTTGAGTTAGCACAAAAATGATTAAAAACATTGATTTTTTCGATATAAAATTAACACTTTCGATAGCGAATAAATCGAAAACTATTAATGTTGTCAAAAAAATGTATGGAACGTTTTTTGCTTATAATGAATGTTTTTACCAACTTTTGCGGTCAAAATATAATACAAATTTCCACCCCCGACATGGGGTGGCAACCACCTCCATGGTAAAAGTGCCTTTTGAAATGATATAGATTTTGATCCTTGGACTATCCCCTACTTATTCTCAAGTTTTCAAGCAAATCGATCCATTCTGTAAAAATTGCAAGGTTTTGTCCTATTTTAAGCTTTATTACTTGGACTATCTGTATCAATCAGGTTTTTTATTTCCATTTTTAAAACAAATTTTCCTTTTTCAGCTTCGCATAACAGAAATACCTTTCTAATATGCGTTATCAATTTGAAACAATTTAAACAGCTCTATGCGTGCTGTAATTAGCATACGTTAATATCCATGATATCAAATACTCCCAAAATGGAGCGGATAATGAGTTTCTATATTTACGGACTTTTAACATGTAGCATCTCATTTGAAAGTTTCATTAGCACATCCTACAAGTTTCTATTATTAGAAATGTTGTCAATAAGAAAAGCATCAGATACGGGATAAAAGCTAGCGAAAATACATTTTCCAATTTATTTACATTTGACAGAAGAGGAAACGTATTGATAATAATATGTAACAGTCATTTCAGAAAACTCTTCAAGAAACAGACAAAACCTTATAGAGTCATCAAATAAAATAAAATCAAAATGTAATTTGGTACAAGTTGGAATGCATTTTATATCAAAGTTTACTTGAAAACAAAGGATATTTTAAAAAAAATATGTATATGATTTGTATAACGACATCATTGCTTAAATAATGAATGTAGGTTTTTACGATCTTTTTTTGCAAAGTTAAAGGAAAAAGCTTTCATTTAAAACTTAATTGTTTTTAATTCCTAATTTTCATTGTTTACATTCTTTTGTGTGTTCTTGTCTTATTTTTTTAGTTATTTTCTATGTATATCTAAGCGAATTATTTATATTGTGACATGACATAGAGGACCCTAGAAGTTAAATGGTATAAGTCACATTTTTGTAAATACTGAGATAACTTTATCGACGAACTGGAAACCTTTCATTCTATTTGGAGGTAAAGAGATTTAAGTGAGAAGTCTAACAGGTTCTGCTTTCTAGCGGTAAATTACTTCCAAGATAACTATGAGTAAGGCTAGGACTATGAGTTGAAAGAAAAGAGATAGAAGTGCCCTTGTACCCTTGTTCCACTGTGTCAGACCGTTAGTTAAGTTTGTTATCATTTTGAATGGGTAGTGGTATAGCTCCTCTCGAACAATATTATTTTTAAAATGTATAAACATTTTCAATTTCTTTGCAACACGAAAATGCAGCAGCTGCATAATACCCTGGTTAAATAGTAGAGTGCAGGAAGAGTCTATACCAGTTTCGGAGGTTTTTTCCTCCTCATCAGTGGTCCCATATCCTCTTATCTCCGATTTCCCAGGTATCATACTTTGGGCCTTTCCGAATTGCAAAGAACGAAATGTCACGGATGTACCAGAGCCATCTACCGAAAAACAAAGTAAGTTAGCAATCGAAGTAGCACAGAAAACGACAATAAATATCGTTCCCATACCACCATATTGACAACAGGTGGAATACTATCTTTGGTTACAACCTCCCGAGAATTTCAAAAATTATAAATCATACGGGATGCCGAGGAAATTAAGATAAGAGAACTTTAAATAATTCAGAACCCATCTGCTCAGCGTGGTGAAAGTTCCAGTTTTCTGTGCTACTTCGATTGATAACTTACTTTGTTAATATTATTTTTATTTAAAGTAATAGTTTATTGTAAAGAAAACCAAAAAGAGACTGTATGTACCTCAACATCGGATGGAGCTTGTATCTTCTACAAGTAGAAAGTTCTTTACAATACAGATGGAAAATGACGATTGTTTAGACTTCCAAACACTTGCGCTAATACTTCAAGAAGAGAGTAAGTGGAATACAGAGTATGCAATGAATACATTTTTAACATGACAATCCCTGTTTTACAAGAAAACAGCTGGACGTAGCATAGAATAATTTGGCGAGCTATTTATGAAACCTACTTGAGCTGGCAAAAACTCTGCCCTTCTGCCAGATCTCTTGCTAATACAGATTGACAAAAGATGAATCAGGAGTCAATTTTGTATTAGTGTTATGGCGAAGAATAAATTTGTACAAAAGCGTTATGATCTTTTTACCTTGTTTACCTTTTTCATTTCTTGGAAGTAAAAGGGTACAGGTGCTACTTAGTAACCTAAAATTAGCTCCAAAGTGAGTTAAGTCCATAAAATTATGATTTTTTGTTACAAATAATAATAATAATAATAATAATGTCTAATTCTACTAAACCGGAAAAGAAAAACCAGCATTAAAACTCATGGCAACTACATCTTCTTCTTAAAGTTCCATCTCCTATCTTCTTCTTCTACGGCACTACAGCCCAAATTGGGCTTATTTTTTGCCTCTACCCTTGCTTGTATATGGCTGCTCTTCTCCATACACGGACTCCTAGAATGGCTTGTGCGTCGCTGTTTACTGTGTCTTCCCCGCGCTTTCTTGGCTTTCCTGGCTCTCCTATCGGAGGTTGGATATCATAATGGCTATGGTCACTTTGTTGGGTGCTGCTCTGAATAGTTGTACTGAACTACAGTTAAACCATTCATTAAGGTTCCTCAGCCAGGAGATGCGTCTTCTTCCTATACTTCTTCTTCCTTGGATCCTTCCTTGCATAATAATCCTCAGCAACACATATTTTTCTCCTCTGGTAATATGACTCATTTATTCCAGTTTTCTAGTTCTTATACTTTTCATAATTTCTAACTCCTTGTTTAAACGTCGTAGCACTTTAATATTGGTAATCCTTTGAACCCACTGAATTTTCAATATTTTTCTGAAACACCACATTTCGCACGTTTCTATTCTTCTTATGTGTTATCTCTTCAATATCCAAGCTCCATTCCGTATAGCAATATAGAAAATATGTAGTATCTTAGAGCCCTCAATCTGAGAGGCAACTGAAGGTCTCTGTTTGTAAGCAGTGTCTTCATTTTTATAAATGCTTGCTTTGCAGTTTCAATTCGGACTTTCATTTCTTTGCTTTGGTCATTATTGTCATCAACCCAAGTTCCCAGATATTTGTAAGTCTTAACTTTTTCTATTTGGGTTTTCTCTATCATTAACATTTCATTTCCATGTTCTGTTTTTGAGACAATCATCAATTTAGCTTTTTTCTTGTTTATTTTTTTTTCGTAACGAATGCAATAATCGTTAATTATATTTAGCAATTCTTGTAGCGATTCCAGGGTGTCTGTCATTATAACGGTGTCATCAGCGAATCTTATGTTATTTACTATTCTTCCGTTTATAGAGATTCCATCACTTAGCTCCGCTATCGCTTTCTGAAATATGGCTTCACTGTACAGGTTAAAGAGTAGCGGCGACAGAACACAACCCTGTCTTACTCCTCTCTCTATATCAATATTCTCGGATCCTTGTTCTTCTGTCTTTATGTTGGCCTTTTGATTCCAATACAGATTTATGATAATTCGTAAATCTCGTCTGTCTATAATATCTCTGTTTTTCAATAATTCTATTAGTTTTTTATGTCGGACCCTGTCGAACGCTTTTCGAAGTTGATGAAACAGGAATAAATATCCAGGTATACCTGGATACCTAAGCATCTTTGAGAGAGGACATTAAACGCAAACAATGCCTTTCTTGTTCCAAGTCCTTTGCGGAACCCAAATTGGGTATCATCCATGGCAACTACAGTGAAGGCTAAACTTTGACCGGCGTTTACTCAAAATTTAATTATTGTCGCTTATACCCCTTTAGTTTTAGGGTTTAAGTTTCTATATTTACGGACTTGAAGCGTCTCATTGAAAACACATCCTACAAGTTTCTATTATTAGAAATGTTGTCAATAGGAGAAGCATCAGTTGAGGGATAAAAGCTAGCGAAAATACATTTTCCAATTTATTTACATTTGACAGAGGAGGAAACATATCGATGATAAGTCATTTAAGTTTCAAACTGTTTAACAAATAGACAAAACCTTTAGCCTCATCAAACAAAATAAAATCAAAATGTAGTTCCGTACAGATTGGAACATATTTTATTAATACTCTGGGCTTATTAGCAAAATTCATGGAAATGTTATTTACCAGCAATTTTACACACCTTAAACAAGGTAAGAAACAGAGCTAAACTCCTTGGAGCATTATCTGGAACGTTTGGAGGCACATCTAGCAAGACTCTCCTACACACCTATAAAACCTACATAAGGCCCATTAGCGACTACAGGGCGCTCCTCTATGCCTCGCTAAGTCAAATATATACCAATAAAATCCTCGGATGCGAACGTAGAATTCTTAGAAAGTGCCTCAGGAGGCACTGGAGATATCCGTCGGTATTGGTACACCCACTCGCAAAAATGCCCCCTATCAACGAGAGAATACGTTCTCTCAGCAACAAATACGTCATTCGTACGATTAATGGTAACAACCACAGAGCAAAATATGTCCTAACTACCCCTTGCAATCGGCAAGGTCACATACTCACCGGGATCCCCAAAAACAAAGTTCCATTCCCTCCGGCCAATCTTCTACAATTGGCCATAAACGAACTACCCGATGAGTACTACGAAATTCTAGAACAAACTCCCTTAATGTATCGCAGATAACTAAGCTGCATCCCCACACGCTGATCTAAGAGCCGTTCCTCTATGGTGACAGATTTGGAACCTCCTTGACTGACTGGTCGCTTTACTGGGCTACGGCAACTTCTATCTTTCGCTTCTACAGCTTCTGTGCTAAAACCACCTTCTAACCCCATCCACTGGCAACTTTGCCTCTCCACACATCACCTAACATTCAAAAGCTTACTCAATCTCCCCACACTCCTGAAAAGGAGGATCCTTCACCCTGAAGAGGCTTAAGCCTAACCGGGGTATAAACGACAAGTTTTCACTTCTTCACCAGCAATTTTATTGCTGGAATCGAATCTTAGGATTGTATATATTAATAATATAGGTATGCAAAGTTCGCAGATAGGGTGCTACTTTTTTATAAACAAAATGGCGCCGACAAATCGTATTTTTTTCAATTATTGCTCTATAACTCCGAAGATTTTAACTTTACAACAAAAACACCCAAATAAAAATTCACCCCAATTAAGATATGCATAGAGATATGTTTTTCCGGATTTGCTCCGACAAAAATTTTCCTCGGAAAATGCGGGTTTTCCCAACAAAATCTTTAATTTTCAAATAAAGTTTTAGGTAAGTAATTAATAATCAATAAATAAATAACTTAGTGACATCAAAGCTTTCTTGGTATAAATTGTAATTCCAGAAGCCGGTGAAAATTAAACGAATATTTTAGCAACAATTCAATTGTTAAATAACAATTTACGATCGCAATGATAACCAAAATAATCATGATACATTGATCAAACTTATAAAGATTATAAAGATGAGATGCTTATTTATTATTTTATCGACAAAATATAAATGTTTCGTTTTTCGCATAATCTTTAAATTTTGAAAAAAAATAGTTATAATACGCAGGTCTAATTAGTAAAGTACAAAGAAAGGTTATTTACCAGCAATTTTATTGCTGGAATCGAATATTATGATCCTATATATTAATAATATAGGTACGTAAAATCCGCAGATAGTGTGCTACTTTTTTTATTAACAAAATGGGGCGCCAATCGTGTTTTTTTTTCAATCATTGGTCTATAACTCCAAAGATTTTAACTTTACACGAAAATCACTCAAATAAAAATTCACCACAATTTAATTCTACATAGAGGCATGTTTCTTCCGATTTGCTCCGACGAAAATTTTCCTCGGAAAATGTGGGTTTTCCCAACAAAATCTCTAATTTTCAAATAAATTTTTTGGGCAAGTAATTATTTATCAATAATTAAATAACTTGGTGAAATAAAAGCTTTCTTGGTATAGATTATAAATGCAGAAGCCAGTGAAAATTAAACGAATATTTTAGCAACAATTCAATTGTTAATTAACAATTTACGGTCGCAATAACAACCAAAATAATCATGAGACATTGATCAAACTTAGAAAGATTATAAAGATGTGATGCCTATTTAATATTTTGTCGACAAAATATAAATTTTTCATTTTTTTGCATAATATTTAAATGTTTAAAAAAAATAGTTATAAACAAATTAACATTTCTCTGAAATTGTTTATTACATTATAATTTAAAAAATACTTAAAATTCGTACCTATTTCAAAGGTCTTAAAAATGAATGCTTTAGAATTTTTTTCCAACCATTTGCAAAAAAGATACGATTACTCTGTTGTTTATAATTTGTTTTAATTGTTTCAAAGCTTAAAAGTGAGTTTATGGTACAAACTAATTACTCTCAAAAAATATCAAACGTTAGTTCAATGGTTATATTTTAATCAAAAATGTTTTTTTTTGTAACTTTTATCGCGAAACTTGGCTTGATACAGAACCGGAGCTAAAATGTTCACTCGAAGCGACTGACACGCTTTAAACTCGCGCGAGTTGTGTATGTGGACGGGTTATAATACATAATTTTATTTATTATCTACTGTACGTCGCGCGGCCGTCGTCGCTTCGAGTGAAAATTTTAGCTACGGTACTGTATTATTCTACTTTTGCACGTGTAAATTACAAAAAAATATATATATAATTTTTAATTAAAATTAAACCATTCAACCGATAATCGATATTTTTTGTAAGTAATTAGCTTGTACTTTAAACTCACTTTTACGCTTTGAAAGAATTAAAAAACTTATAAACAACGTAGTAATCGTATGTTTATTTTGCTCTTTCATAACTTTTTTGCAAATGGTTGCAAGAAAGTTTTAAAGCATTCATTTTTAAGATCTTTGAAATACACATTTTACCTATTTTTCAAATTAGAATATAATAAAAACTTTCTAAGAAACGTTAATTTGTTTTATAGTATAACTATTTTTTTTTAAGATTTATAGATTATTCAAAAAAAATTAAAAATTTATATTTTGTCAACAAAATATTAAATATACATCTCATCTTTATAAGATTTCAAAGTTTGATCAGTGTATCATAATTATTTTGGTTATTATTGCGACCGCAAATTATTAATTCACAATTGAACTTAATTTCAACAGAATTTAATTTCAGTCAATTTTTATTAGGGTGTTTTTGGTGTAAAGTTAAAATGTTCGGAGTTATGGAGCAAAAATTGAAAAAAACTCGATTTGGGGGCGCCATTTTGTTAATAAAAAAGTAGCACACTATCTGCGGACTTTGCATACCTATATTACTAATATATATTCATAACCTTCGATTCCAGCAATAAAATTACTGGTAAATAACTTTTCCCAAAAATGGCCTATTCTCCGATAATCTGACCAGACTATAAATAGTTTAGGTGCAAACGAAAGATATTTTCAAGAGAGTACAAAATATGATTTGTATAAGGGGATCGTATTTAAATAATGAAAATGGGTCTTTTTGCACTCAACTTACTTTTTTATCTGCTGCGGTAATTCATTTTTTTATAAAGGTTTTTACGATTTTTTTCTGCAAAATTTAAGGAAAAATCTTTCAAGTCAAAACTTTCGTTTGTATATTTACTCATTACAATCATTGTACATTGTACATTGTACAATCATTGGTCCTTCGAGCCGGATAGGACAGAAGCTAAGTGAAAATATCAAAAATTTTAAGGTTCAATTTCGCAAAGCAAGCGTCGTTGGAACCGCGTAGGACAAGAAAATAAACAACTCTTGCACTTGAACTATTTATTTTTAAAAATCTTTAGTGACAAATTGAACAGAGGAATCTGGCTTGTTCCGTCCATTCCGACATCTTCTTTTCGTTCTTTGATCATGCGTGGTAGGCCATGCGCGTACAAGTTGTGCTCTGACCAACCATGGGCGTGCGAAATAAAAGTGACATTAAAAAATATACAAATGCAAAATACAATAATGGCCTTAACATGCCGGCCGCCTTGAAAGTATGTACTTTCAACATAAATAAAACAATAAATTGAAACATATTAACTTATATGAGTAGATTCTTTGTCTATGAACCTTTAGTCAATTGGTAGTGCGCACACACCCGACACTGCACGTTTCAGCATTCCACTTTGATTTCTCAGTGTAACAAGTCTGATGACATAGTCTGCACCAGGGTGGACGTGGATTACTCGTCCCAGCTGCCATTTGAGTGGCGGCAGGTTGTCTTCCTTCAGTAAAACCAAGGAACCAATCTTGAGCAGGTGGGTTGCATTCTGTTTCCACTTTACTCTCTGCTGCATCTCTGAGACAACTTCTTTATGCCAACGTATCCAAAAATGTTGGCAAATTGATTGCAAATGTTCAAACCTTGATAGTCTGTTAACTGGTACATCTACTAAATCTGGTTCAGGAATGGCAGTGAGCTGTCGTCCAACCAAAAAATGTCCTGGAGTGAGTGCCTGTAAGTCCTCAGGATCAGAGGATAAAGGGATTAAAGGTCGAGAATTGAGGATAGCTTCAATCTGGACTAGGATAGTGTAAAATTCCTCAAAAACTAAATTTGCGTTTTCTACTATCCGTAGTAAATGAGATTTTATAATTTTAATACCTGCTTCCCATATTCCACCAAAGTTTGGGGAATTGGCTGGGATAAAATGCCATTTAATGCCTTCTAATGATAAATAGTGTGATATTTTGTTCGAATTTGAATTTAAAAATTGAATAATTTCTTTTAATTTACGATTCGCGCCGACAAAGTTAGACCCATTGTCTGAAAATATCTCGGATGGTCGTCCTCGACGGGCAACAAAACGCTTTAAAGCTGCAATAAATGCTTCACTGATCAAATCAGTGACTAATTCTAAATGTACTGCACGAGTTGACATGCATACAAAAATGCAAATATATGCCTTGTAAAGTTTAGCTCCCCTTGATCGTTTGTCCTTTAAAAAATAAGGTCCCCCATAATTAGGGTTACCATACGTCCTGATTTCGTCCGGACAGTCCGGATTTGAAAGAGATGTCCGGATTGGGGTCCGGATATGAGAAATGTCCGGATTTTTTCTTTACTAAAACAAATGGAAAATACTAGGCCCAACGGTGGGACATTTCATTCTGCGCAGCACCTTAGGTCTAAAGTATGTTAAAACATAGGTGTATATGTATGTATTTTAAACTGGCAGAGATTTTCGATGTTAGTTGCATATTGTAGCGAAACAGCTGTACTTTTAATTGTGCCATATGCATTTCGCATATATGTACATTGTGGAGGTAGCAAAACAGTCAAATTCACATTTTATACAACCCCTTGGACTAGCCCTGTCCGGATTTGCCCTTAATAAATTATGGTAACCCTACCCATAATCAATACCCACATTAAAGATGGGAGCGTATTGGTTAACCCGTACTGTAGGTAAGTTACCCATCAAATACTGAGTTGATTTAGGATTGACTTTGAAAAAAATAGTACATTTTCTTATGTCATCTTTACACAAGTTTCGACCTGATATTGGCCAATACCTTTCACGAATTGAGCACAATAGATTTTGTGCACCACAATGAAATAACCTTTCATGTTCAGCCTTGAGAATTAATTTAGTTATGATATGCTTGGGTGGCAGAAGTATTGGATGTTGCTTATCAAAAGTTGCTTGTGAATTCATTATACGTCCACCTACCCGTATGAGACCGTCATGATGCATGAATGAATTTAATGACAATAACTTGCTTTTATTATTGATTGGTTTGGAATTTTCAAGACTTGCATAATCTTGTGTAAAATTATCCTTTTGCACAATTTTAAGTAAAGTGCTCATAGCACCTTGTGTTTCTTTGAGAGTGATACTACCTATTTGTCTTTGTTCTTTTGCAAACCTTGTGTTTTTCATAAACCGAATGATGTATGCCACAACTCTTTGTAATTTTATTATAGAAGAAAACCTTTCAAATAAGTCAATATTCACTTGCATGGAATATTCATTATTAACTGACAGGTTTACAATTGTACGTTGCTCTGGTAAGTTATCTCTTTGTATGACATCCTTTATTGACCATTGAGATGAATCCATTTCTAACCATCGTGGGCCATGCCACCAGAGTTGCGACCCGATGAGAATGTCTGTGGTGGTGCCACGTGATAATAAGTCAGCAGGATTGTCTGCTGACTTAACATGATGCCACTGATTGGCATTTGTAAGTCCTTGAATTTCTCCCACCCTATTTGCGACAAATGATTTCCACTTGTTCGATGGACCTTGTATCCAAGATAAAGTGATGGTTGAGTCAGACCAAAAATAACATCTATCAAATTTTATTTCTAAGGAGTCCACTACCATTCTTGACAATTTAGCCAGTAATGCTGCACCACACAATTCCAGTCTTGGTAGTGTTACCTGCTTTATGGGGGCTACCCTTGACTTAGCGCATATTAAATGTGAAGAAATGTATCCTGCATCTGAGATGCAACGTATATAGAGACATGCTCCGTATGCTCTTTCGGAGGCGTCTGAAAATCCATGTAGTTCTATCTGACTGTAATTTGGAAGTAGTACATGTCTTGGTATAGTTAACTGATTCAATGAATTGAGCCCATTTTTGAATTATATCCACCTAGTGTGAATATGTTGAGGAACAGTTTCATCCCAAGTCAGGTTGATCTTCCATAATTCCTGGATGATGGGTTTTGCTGTTATGATGATTGGTCCTAGTAGTCCCAAGGGATCATACAATTAACTTATTGTAGATAATATTAATCGTTTGGTTATTTTATTATGTTGTGACATATTGCTAATGGAATAATGAAGAGAATCTGTATTTGCATTCCAATAAACACCAAGAATGGGAAGCTGAATCTATCACATGGAAATGGGAAGCAGCATTTTCATTACTGTGTTAAGGTGGAGAAAAAGTTCCGGAACAGTTTAATACGGACACTTTTAGGCGACAATTACTATATTAGATTGATACGGCTAAAATACTGCGATGCGGAAGGCAACGGGAAACCACCCCATTATAATCCCTAGTAAAGTTATCATGAAATCAATTAGTGAAACGAATAACATTACTGATCATGGGCTGCGGAACTCAAGATCCGGCAGGGGAAGGAATACAAAATTAAACCACAGGGCTTCCCAGGTCGCTAGCCAGCGAAATCCCTGTGAGCAAAACATCACCAGACATAAGATGAAAATGAAGAATCCGTATAAAATAGCTACATGAAATGTAACAACTTTATATGAAGCCGGTAAGCTGAGAAATCTACTCTCTGAAATGGACAGACTAAACATTACTATCATGGGGGTATGTGAAACAAGATGGCCAAATACAGGGAATTTCATAGCACACGGATACGCCGTTTATTTTTCTGGAAATCAAGACCATATGCATCGAAACGGAGTAGCAATAATTATGAAACAGCATATTAGTAAATATGTGACTAACTTCATCCCAATGTCAGACAGAGTAATTTTAATACAGCTGAATGCTAAACCTGTAAATATAAATATCATCCAAGTTTATGCTTCCACTACAGATGCAGATGAGCAGAAAATGGAAGAATTCTACCATCAAATAGAAGAAGTGCTAAAAACAACAAAGAAACACGAAACAACAATAATTATGGGAGACTTTAACGCTAAAGTTGGACAAAAGATGACACAAAACATCACCGGAAAGTTCGGCTTGGGAGAGAGAAATCAAAGAGGTGAGCGTCTAATAGAATTCTGCCAAGAAAATGACTTCGTCATTACAAATACCTGGTTTCAGCTTCCAGAAAGGCGTCTCTACACGTGGAAATCCCCTCAAGATGGACATCAAGGCAAAATAGTACGGAATCAAATAGACTACATCCTAATAAACCATCGATTTCGGAACAATATTAAAGATGTAAGAACTTACCCCGGCGCCGACATAAACTCAAATCATAATTTACTCTGTTCCAAAATACAAATTAAATTAAAGAAACTAACAAAGCCAACTAAGCCTAGTAAGATATATCTCGATCCCCTTAAAAACACCCAAACGCGCGAACACATAGCACAGCAGATAAATAGTAAAATGCACAGAATATCAAATATACCAAACGAAAACAGAACTATTAACGAATGTTGGTACGATACTCAAAACTCGATTTTAGAGGACGTAAGGGAATCTTTAAAAACACCTAAAATGTTGGCAAAAAATGAATGGATGAACCAAGAAATTCTAGACTTGATGGAAGTTCGACGAAAATACAAAAATAGAAATATTATCAAATACCGTGAAATTAACAAACTCATAAAAAGAAAAATTAAACAGGCCAAAGAATCCTGGCTCGAGAATTCATGTAAAGAAATAGAAGACCTCCAAAAAAAGCATGACAGTTTCAACCTCCACAAGAAACTTAAATATACCTCCGGAATTAGAAAACAGAAAAATGCTCACGTACTTAAAACCGCAGACGGAAAAATTTGTGATCACGAACAACAGTGCAAAGAATGGGAGAAACACATCAGTGACCTTTTTGACGATGCTTCTCGAGAAAATGCTCCAAATACTACCTGTGACAACCAATTAGACAGAGGTCCCACTATACTGAAGTCAGAAGTCATAAAAGCAATACAACAAGCCAAAAACAATAAAGCACCTGGACCAGATCAAATCCCTGTTGAGCTACTTAAACTTTTGGATGAGGAAAACATTACCTACTTGACTACTTTCTTTAACAAAATTTACAACGAAGGAAAATTACCACATGATTGGTTGGAGTCACTGTTTATAACATTACCAAAGAAAAGCAGGCCCACCAAATGCAGCGATTTTAGACTAATCAGTTTGATGAGTCACACACTTAAGATACTTTTACGTATTATACAAAACCGAGTATTCCTTCTGTGCAAAACTAGAATGGGTAATAAGCAATTTGGATTTAGAAATGGTCTAGGAACTAGAGAAGCACTATTTTGTATGCGCGTTCTATTACAAAAAAGTTGTGAATTCCGAAATAACGTTTATGTTTGTTTCATCGACTTCGAGAAGGCATTCAACCGAGTACAACATGATACACTTTTCGATTGCCTGCAAGCAGCAGGACTTGACCACTACGATATAAGACTGCTGAAATACTTATATTACAATCAAGTAGCCTCTATCCAAATTGGAGACAGTCGTACTGAAAAACTGCCGATAAAACGTGGAGTACGACAAGGTTGTGTTTTATCACCTACCCTTTTTAATCTGTACTCTGAAGAAATCTTTAGGGAGGCTTTGGATGACAGACAAGAGGGAGTAAGGCTAGGCGGAGAAGTAATCAACAATATTAGATACGCTGACGATACAGCCATTCTTGCTGAAAATTTACAAGATCTTCAGACACTACTAAATCTAGTCAGTGAAGCAAGCTATCGGAGAGGCCTTAAAATCAACATTTCAAAAACAAAGTGGATGGCAGTTGGAAAGATTAATATAGATCAAGGTCAGCTTTCTCTTGATGGAGAGGAGTTAGAACGGGTAAATCATTTCAAGTACCTTGGCAGCTGGTTAAATGTAAATTGTAACTCTGATGAAGAGATAATAACTAGGATCGAAATATCACGGAAGGCTTTTATGACCTGGAAACCAGTTTTATATAATAGAAACCTGTCGATGAATATTCGAAAGAAGGTGATGAAATGTTATGTGTGGTCTATCCTATTGTATGGTTGTGAGACATGGACGTTAAAAACCACAATGCTAAACAAAATAGAAGCATTCGAGTTGTGGTGCTATCGACGAATCCTAAAGATATCGTGGGTTTCGCAAGAACAACTGAAGTTGTTCTTCAAATGATGAATTCGGAACGTCTGCTCATAAGCATCATAAAGAGGAGAAAAACAAAATACTTCGGCCATATAATTAGAGGACCTAAATACCATCTGCTTCGCCTTATAATACAAGGAAAAGTGGAGGGAAAGAGATGGATTGGTCGAAAGAAGCTTTCATGGCTGCGTAATATTAGACAATGGTGTGGCTGCACAGTAGAAGAATTATTTCGCGCAGCAGCCGATAGAGAGAGATTTCAGGAAATTGTAAACATGATGACGGCCAACGTCTGAATACAGACACGGCACCTAAAGAAGAAAGAAGAAGAAACACCAAGAGTTTTGTTCTGCTCATTTTCTCCTAAATTTATTGAACTCGAATTCAATTCCTTGTTCATGTGGAATTGTTGTACCACATTTGAATTATTGATCAACCATTTGCGAAGCTCGAAACCAGCTTCACCTAACAACTTACTAACATCATGCTGAATGTCTATTATTTCTTCTACTGAGTTTGCTCCTGTGAGCAAATCATCCACATAGAAGTCATCTTTGATTACCTTACTTGTAATAGGATATTTGTCCTTGTTTTCCTCATAGATTTGGTATAAACACCTTATCGCTAAGTATGGAGCAGATGCCGTACCATATGTTACTGTATTTAATTGGTATGTTTTTATATTTTCATTAGGATTGCTGAGCCAAATTATTTGTTGTAAACTTCGTTGGTCTGGAGTCACTTGAATTTGACGATACATTTTTGATATGTCCGCTGCTATAACAATCTGATGTTTTCGAAATCGAAGTAAAATTGTGAATATATCCCTTTGAATGCTTGGTCCAACAAATTGTGCATCATTCAATGATACGCCACTGTCTGTTTTTGCAGAGCCATCAAATACAACACGAAGTTTTGTAGTTAAACTTTTATTGTTGATTACAGCATGAGGGGGTAAAAAATAACTTCTTTCACCTTTAATTTCCTTTACTTCGGTCATGTGTCCAAATGATTCATATTCGGACATAAAATTGACATATTCCTTCCTTAGTTCTGAATGTGCAAGTAATTTGCATTCTAATGAAAAAAATCTATTAATTGCTGTTTGTTTTGATTCTCCCAATTTGGAAATCTGTTCATTGAATGGAATGTTTACTATGAATCGACCACTGGCATCTCGTTTTGTAGTACCTTTAAAGTGATCCTCACAATATTGTTCAGTCTCTGTTAATTTATTAACACTGTTTATTTCTTCTATGTTCCAAAATCTTGTTAATGTATCATCAGTGACCTCTGATGCATTGTTAATACTGAAATAATTAACAGTTGAGTTGAATATACCTCTTGGAATTGATAAATCTCCAGCAATGATCCAAACCAGTTGGGTTTTCTGTAGGATGGGCATGTTTGACCATAATTTGACTTGACCTACTGCTAATAATGACCAGAATACATTTGATCCCAACAGTATGTCAATCTGACCTGATTGATTAAACTGTGGATCAGCTAATTTTAAATGATTTGGTATTTGTAAATGTTTTTTATTAAAAGATACTAAAGGTAATTTTTCAGTAATGACAGGTAACACTAAACATGTAATATTCATTTTGAAATTATTTATGCATGACTTAATTTTAACACTAACTTGTTTATTGATATTTGATAAAGATTGCCCAACACCTTTGACTGCATAGTTTACATCTGAAAATGTTATACCTAATTTCTTATATAATTGTTCTGAAATGAAATGACTCTGAGATCCACTGTCTAAGCCAAGCCGCACACCAAAGAAACATGAAACGAAAAACATGAAACATGAAACGAAAAACATGTTTCATGAAAAGAAAACACTGCTAAACAAATCTCAAAGTCCGCCTACCAATGAAACGAGTGTGATTCATGCTCATGACACATTTTTATTTTCGGAGAGTTTCATAAATGGCCGGACATATATTTGTTTAGCTGTGGTTTATTTCCATGAAACGTAATTTACGTTTCATGTTTCTTTGATGTGCGGCCTGCCTAACAGTGCTCTACATGTGTGTATATTGTTTTTTGAATCATATATGTTTATTAATGCTGTGGACAATAACGTTTGTGATGATACATAATGTGTGCTTTGAATTGAAGGCGTCGCTACTGATGTGTGACTCTCAGTCAAGGATGTTGTGGTGTTTGCCTGCATTCTGGCATCATCTATATTATGTGAATTGCTTGTTAATGACTTATTATCTTGAATTCTTTCTGAATTACCTTTATTATTAGAATGCTCTATATGTAACAGTGTATTATGACCTTTCCCGCATTTTTTGCACTTGCTTGATTTACAATCAGATGAAAACTGAGATTTTCCTAAACAATTTAAACAGAGTTTCATTCTTTTAACTTCGTCTACTCTTTTTTGTAAATTTAATTTAAGAAATGACTCGCACTGATATATGCCGTGTGATTCATTACAGAAGTGACAGCTGAATTTATTGGAACTTGTGTACGCTCTTACCTCTCTTTTAGGTGTGTGTTTAGATCCATGCTTGTTTGATTTTTCTTCTTTTGAAAAGTATAACGTTTCTAGAATTTCACATCTTGTTTTCAGAAAATTATGCATGTTATTTATTGTCGGGCTCCCCTTTGTGGTCAAAGGACTCCCAGTCACGCCTGGTTGTTGAGTCAAATTTCTTCGTTAAGATGTAAATGATTAACCTATCCCAAGAATGTGTTTCTTCCCCTAATGCTTTAAGAGAACGTAAATGTTTCGAAATGTCATTAAACAGATTTCTAAGATCTACATGGGATTCTCGTGTCAATGCCTGAAGTTCAAAAATGGAATGAATGTGATTATGAATTAATAATTTTTTGTTTTCAAATCTTTCCACTAACAAATTCCACGCAACCTTGTAGTGGTCACCTGATGTGGGTATATTTTTTATAATGCTGGCTGCATGTTTACTTAAGGTAATAATATCTTTGATAATCCCCCAATTGTTGATTTTTGTGAACTAAGTTGACAAACGCATCTCTATATTCAATCCAATCACTGTAGTCTTCCCCACTGAACTGAGGAAGGGACACTGGGGGGAGCCTAACATTTATATTATTATTGCAACTTTTATTAGAGCATGAATTATTGCCTGAGGAGCACGAACCATTGCCTTGAAGCGCACGAGCCCCTTACTTCCTTTTGTTGACTTAATTGATGATGAGTTACACAAATGTTTTTTATTTTGCTGACAATCTCAAAATATGAATCCTCAAATATGGTTGGGTCATCAGAATCATTTGCATTTAAACTTTTTATTTGCAACTGTAATTCATTGAACTCATCCCAAGATGGCTCAAATTTTTCTAATCTCTTTTGTAAATTTATTACTAACTCATCAGTTACTTGAGAAAGATCTAATTTTTCTACAAAATTTTGTAAACGAGTTAATCGGGCTTTGACCTGGCCCCTCTTAACTATTAATGATAATGATAATGATAATGATAATGATAATGATAATGATAATAACATTTTAAATTAATTAATGAGAAGTATTTACCCAAAAAATGCTAATAGGAGTTGTATAAAAAAGGATAAGTTTGTACTTACAGACTTCACTTGAATTTATATAAAAAGGATATAATTATTTATTGTTTCTATTTTTTGGTTGACGGTTGACTTGACGTTTGACAGCCTTGCCTAGCTGCTTTGCGATTTTGAACCTTCTTGTCCTACGCGGTTCCAACGACGCTTGCTTTGCGAAATTGAACCTTAAAATTTTTGATATTTTCACTTAGCTTCTGTCCTATGCGGCTTCGAAGATAGACCAATGATTTTGTGTGTTGGATGTAAAAAGTGGACTGTAAACACTTTAGCTGTATTACTATCAAAATAAACAACTCTTGCACTTGAACTATTTATTTTTAACAGTATTTAGTGACAAAAATCTGTCTTCCTTAGAGCCTCCTTGACAACAAGTAGACCTAGAAATAGTACTATCGGGGAATGGAGGAAGACAGATTTTAATCAAAACGAAACCGTCGATTTTCTTACTTTCATTTATGCCTTAAATTGTTTTTTTTTTATTTCTATTTTTCATTGTTTACGTTATATTATGTGTTCTTGTAGTAGTTATTAGTTGTTTTCTATTACAATGGCAGGTTTTACCAACTACAAATAGTAATTTATTCTATGAATAAAGTTATTCTACCAATAAACTGACATTTCTTCATTTTACTAACGTCACATTAGACTTACTCTGCGAATAATATTTACTCTTCGAATAAATTGGCAAATTCATTTCCCTGTAAATAATTATAAGAAACTAAATTCGTTAGGTTAACTTTAAATTATCGAAATTTTATGGAAACAAAATAAAAATATAAAAGTCTAATAAATTTTATTCGACGAATAACTAGTAATTGATTTATTTGTTGTTGGTGAAGCCGGACCTTTATTTAGTGAGTTAGGTATTTAAATTGTGACATGACATGTCATGTAGTGTTTACTGTGTATAACTTGTCAATAAACTTACCTACCTTTTTTACGAAGAGTACCGAATATAACATTCTGTGTGTTTTAGAATACTAAGTTCAAATATCATAAGTGAGACAACGAGAAATGGGATAAATCTCCATTGTACTTTGTGAAAAATTCTGACATCCTAACCATTTTGTGATATTATTTTAGTTTTCAGCACATCAAAAATTACATAAAAATTACTTGAAATTTTCAAACAGCTTTTTGGTTTCAAGTGTTTATATATTTAAAACCACTAGAGGTGGTAGCGTTATGAAGTATTTCTTTAGATAATAATTTTTGCATATGAAATTATTATAGAGAGGATATGGACTGGACCCTGGAAGTATTTGAGTATGCAAAACCTGAGGACCGGCAACTATGTTCAGAATTATTTTATCTAAGACCTTGAACAATGGAATACTGAATCTTGCCGGAAGGTGCGATGGTGCCTTGTTACCCCCTCCCTCCGCCCTATATTACGGGCAGATAAAAGGCGATTTTTCGCAAAGAAAACATTTTTTACGTTCTATTTTTTGCGTCATACTAAGCAAAAAATGTTCCTACAAGTTTTTTCGTAAAATGCATAGTTTTCGAGATAAACGCGGTTAAACTTAAAAAAAAAAACGAAAAATTGCAATTTTTGAGCCCAAATAACTCTTGATTAAAAAATAAAATAGTAATTATGCTTGCAGCTTTTGAAAGTTCAAGTCAAATTATACCGGTTTTGATTATTTGCATTGCTAAAAAGTAATTTTTTTATTGGTAAACAAAGCTATAAAGAAACCGTGTTTGAGCGTTTTGTAGCATGTCCGCACCGCGCCAAGGATTAAAACCGAACGGAACCGACCGTACCATGGAACAGACCAGGTAGGACCGTTCTTCTATTATAAGCATAAGCTTTATTTCCTTGTTCATCCTCGAATGCTTGGATCACCAGAGTTCGAATACTTGGATTATTTTTTTTATTTATTTATTGTCGTTTTCTGTGCTACTTCGACTGATAACTTATTTTGATTTTCGGTAGATGGTTCTAGTTCATCCGTGACATTTCTTTCTTTGCAATTCGGAAAGGCCCAAAGTATGATACGTGGAGAAATCGGAGAGAAGAGGATATGGGACTACTGACGAGGGGAAAAAGACCTCCGAAACCGGTATAGACTCTTTCTGCACTCTCCGATTTAACCATAGTATTATGCAGCCGCTGCATTTTTGTGTTGCAAATAAATTGAAAATGTTTATACATTTTTAATTAATTTACTCTTTTGTAGGAGTATTAACGAGTAAGTAATCTTGTATATCTGGGTACTCATATTAATGAAAGCTGGAACCCTAGTACAGAAATAAAAAGTAGAATTGCCAAAGCAAGAACAAGTTTTATGAAATTTAAAAAAATCCTGTGCAGTCATGATCTAAATTTGGAAATTCGCATAAGAATGGTTCAATGTTATATGTTCCCAGTACTATTTTACGGGGTTAAAGCATGGACCCTGACAGAATCGGTTTTAAAAAACCTAGAAGCATATGAAATGTGGGTCTACCGCCGTATTCTGAAGATCAGTTGGGTAGAAAGAGTCACAAACGAAAGGGTTTTGCAACGTTTGAATAAAAGTTGCGAAGTAGTGAACACGGTTAAAAGGCGCAAATTGGAATATTTTGGTCATATAATGTGTCACCCAGAAAAATATGACATACTTCACCTTGTCATGCAAGTTAAAATAATGGGAAAAAGAAGTGTGGGCCGCCGTACAACTTCTTGGCTTAAAAACCTACGCCAATGGTTTGGGAAAACTAGCACTGAACTATTTCGTGCGGCTGTAAATAAGACAATGATTGTTAATATGCTGCGCAACATGAGAGCCAACGATCGACAAGCGGTCTCGGCACCTTAAGAAGAAGAAGGAGTATTAAGGAATCTTTCTTGCTGGAACTTTTACCACGCTGAGCAGATGAGTTGTGAATTATTTAAAATTCTCTCATCTTAATTTCCTCGGCATCCTGTTTGATTTATAAATTTTGAAAATCTGAGGAGGTGTAACCAAAGAAAGTATTCCACCTGTTGTCAATCTGGTGGCATGGGAGCGACATTTATTGTCGTTTTCTGTGCTACTTCGATTGATAACTTACTTTTTTTTTTTTCTTTTTTTTTGTTGCTTCTGTCATTGTCCAGACTTGAACACCATAGAGTAAGGGGAGAAAACACAGCCCTTAAGTATTCTAGTTCTCAATGAGATACCCAGCTGGCGGTTGCAAAGAACTTTTTGCATTTTGTAAAATACTGTACGTGCTTTTTCCAGACGTGTTCTTATCTCTAGTGAGTGGTCCCAAGTTTCTTCAAGATTACTTCCAAGGTACGGTATTATTGTTGCTCTTGTGACTCGAATATTAACCAAATAAATATCAGACTAGATTTAGATCTTTTGGTGTAAAGTATAATCGTGATGTAAGATTATAAAATCATGTTTATATTAAAAAATACAATTATGACAAAAAACAGATAGTTATTAACACGCACAAGCCAATACACACATTTGTATTAAAAAGTTTGTAATTGGTGCAATAACATGGCTTATTTAAGGAAGGATCTGAAAAAATTAATTACTTTTATTGTCTAGTTCGTACTTCCAGCTCCAGGTTCTAGCTAGCCATAACGGAGCTTTGAGTATGGTTCCATATTATGCATTTAAGAGTATACATTTTATCGGCTGTATTTAATTTTGCCGTACCCGAAACCTGAAGATGCACAAAATTGTAGTATGCGAAATCGGTCGTCCTTGTTAAAATAAATTGATTGTAACCCTCTAGAGCAAGAGGTAGCGCTGAAAAATCTCTTTAAATTTACTAAAGCTAGATTTTTTACAGTTGATTAGTGTGAGTGTGTAGAGAAACGTACTGCAATCGGTCAAGTGAAACGTAGAACAGGGGTTACTGAGAGGGCATCAAAGTTGCTTTCCTACGAAAGTAAATATTTCCATTTACTAAGGCTGAAAATCAGTACACACATTCTAAATTAAATATAAATGAAAGTTATTATAGTCGGTTAGCTGTATGACGGGACAGAGCCGGTCGGTCGGCCCCAATAGTCGATTGAGGAAATGAAGCATTTTGGCTCGCAATTTGTTCGTCCAGCACGGATTTACTTGAAATTTTCACAGAAGGTAGGGAATAGTCCAAGGATCATTTTCTATATCATGCCGCTATCATATGCTAAAACCTTGGGGGCGGTTACCACCACATCTCGGGGGTGGGAATTTTTTATTACATTTTAACCATGAAATTCGATGGAAAAAGTGATTCTAAGAAAAAAATGTTTTTTATATTTTTTTAATAAAAATAATATTTTTCGAGTTCTTCGCGATTGAAAATAACAGTTTTTCGACGAAAAAATCGACTTTATTAGAAGGTTTTTTGAGAATACCTCGAAAAATATTCTATATATTTTTGGTGATAAGAAGTTTCTTCAAAAATAATTTTGTAGGATTTTTAAAGTGCTATAAAATTAAGTAAATTAAGTTCCATAAGATTCCCTACTTTTTATTTGGGGCGGGTTTAAAAGGCTCGAATAAGGGGGTGCTTGCTGGTAAATAGAGGTTTTAAATAGCTATATCTGGCTAACTGTTCACTGTAATGAAAATCTATGCACGGGATAATTTTAGTCATTAAAAAAGCAACAATTTAGTGGTTTATAATTTTTTTCGTATCTTCAGTATTTTCGGAGATATTTTAAGTAAAAGGTGAAAAATACCAAATTGCAAAAAATCAATATTTTTTTAAACTCCAATTTTTCCAAAATTAGGCCTTTTAAATAGAACAAACTCCTTGAGTATATTGATAATATAAATATAAAAAGAATTACAGAAAGGCAAAGACCAATTATTATGAAATAGAAAGGTAGTTAGGGGGTTGTTTTCACTGATTTTTTCGTAGAGAAAAGCAGGTACCGACATTTTTTTGATTAAGTCGCTTAATTTTTATGCTAGAAATTTTTTATTAGTTTTTTTTTGAAAGGTCTAATTGTATACTTGAAAAAAAGATTATTAAAGTTTTCCTCAAAAAATACAAATTTTTCCTCAAAAAATACAAATTTTTCCCATTATTTGGCTTTAGTCCTGTCGCCAGGGGGGGTACAACGGCCTCGTTAATTCAGATGGACTTACCCAAGTTTTTTTTATGTATTTTGACCCGTAGAACACGAATTTTTTGGGTAACAGTCGATCCGGATGTCGATAAGATTGTTATAGACAAAGAAGTTGAGGAATCAAAAAACAGCGATTTTTTCCAAAACAAAACAATATTTTGTATTTTTTGGGTAATTTTAAGCAAAAAATGTGTTTACAAGTTTTTTCGTAGGATGCATAGTTTTTGAGATAAACGCCGTTGAACTTTCCAAAATTCGAAAATTTTGAATTTTTGAACCCGAATAACTTTTGAATAAAAAATAAAATAACAATTCTGCTTGCAGAATTGGAAAGCTCAAGTTAAATTACACCGGTTTTGATTATTTTCATTGCTGCAAATAAATTATTTTATTGTTAAACAAAGCTCTAAACACATAGTGTTTCAGCGTTTCGACGCGTGTCCGCTATGAATTCTACGTAGAAACTGCCTGTTTGCAAGTGCTTGACTTGTTCTCTACGTGGTCGCGTTAAGTAGAACACGAATTTTTTGGGTAACAGTTGATTCGGATGTAGATAAGATTGTTATAGACAAAGAACTTGAGGAATTACATAACAGCGATATTTCGCAAAACCAAACAATTTTTTGTATTTTTTGAGTCATTCGAAGCAAAAAATGTTCTTACAAGTTTTTTCGTTGGATGCATAGTCTTCGAGATAAACGCGGTTGGACTTTAAAAAAATCGAAAAATTGCAATTTTTGAACCCGAATAATTTTTGACTAAAAAATAAAACAGAAATTCTCCTGGCAGAATTGAAAATTTCAAGTCAAATTATACTGGTTTTGATTATTTGCATTGCTAAGAAATAATGTTTTTATTGTTAAACGAAGCTATAAACAAATAGTGTTTTAGCGTTTTACGTGTGCCCACTATGCAAGCTACGAAGAAATTGCCTGTTTTCAGGCACTTTTAAATTGGAGATGCATTGAAAACATCAGTGAATTCAATTGTCGAGTAAGTAATTTTTATTTGTTAATAAAAAACAAAAAACAAAAATAATTACTGTTTATTTGTGCAAATATTTTTTTTCATGCAAGCACAAAAGGAGCAGCAAAGTATTTTCAACCTGCGGCAGTTACATCTTGGACCGCAAACTGAACAGTTACAACCAGCTGGTAACTTTTCAGCTGGAGGAATCAAAATATGTACTTTCTGTGGCATTAATAAATTATCGTCCATAAAAAATCCATATGATGTCGGATCTAATTCATCCATAGCTGAATTTAAAACATTTGTCTGAATGTGTACAACATAAAAAGCTCTTAAAATGTGAAGTTTAATTGAATTGGAAGTGGGTGGCAAATTTTCTATTACTGAATTTTTGTGTTTATAAATCCAAACTCTTAATTCATCGAATGAGGTACAATTGCAGTCTACAGTCTTGGTAATGTTAACTAAAAATTTTTCTGCATTCTTCGTGCATTTTTCTATACTAAATGGAGAACAGTCTGTAAAATAATTGATAAATTAAATATATGAAAGAATCATTTGTAACATAATTGGTAAAAAGTAAGTATATCTACATAGTACATATATATACCTCTTGCAAAATTTTGTAAATATTGGGTGGGATTTTCTTTTAAAGCTCTAGCTTCTGTGCCCACTTTACTAGTATAATCACCTTCTGTGAGGTGATGCCAACTACCAACAATGCAATGCCTGGTAATGCATGTACCTATAAACGAGTTTAAACAAGTGAAAATTGTTTACATATTAGGTTTGTTCTAGTATGTAATTTTGTATGGTTTTACACGAGATGCTTTCAGTACATCTCATATTTAAAATCAAACGTAGCGCGACCACGTAGAGAACAAGTCAAGAACTTGCAAAACTACAGGCAGTTTCTAGGTAGCATGCATAGCGGACACGCGTCGAAACGCTAAAACACTATGTGTTTAGAGCTTTGTTTAACAATAAAATAATTTATTTGCAGCAATGAAAATAATCAAAACCGGTGTAATTTAACTTGAACTTTCCAATTCTGCAAGCAGAATTGTTATTTTATTTTTTATTCAAAAGTTATTCGGGTTCAAAAATTCAAAATTTTCGAATTTTGGAAAGTTCAACGGCGTTTATCTCAAAAACTATGCATCCTACGAAAAAACTTGTAAACACATTTTTTGCTTAAAATTACCCAAAAAATACAAAATATCGTTTTGTTTTGGGAAAAATCGCTGTTATTTGATTCCTCAACTTCTTTGTCTATAACAATCTTATCGACATCCGGATCGACTGTTACCCAAAAAATTCGTGTTCTACGGGTCAAAATACATAAAAAAAACTTGGGTAAGTCCATCTGAATTAACGAGGCCGTTGTACCCCCCCTGGCGACAGGACTACTTTGAATATTTCAAATTATGCATTTGACGAAAAAAGCTAACTTTAACATGCCTTATCTCGGTTTGTATTGGCCTTAAAGGTAGAATTGAAAAAGAATTTGGTTTATGTTACTAAAAGATACAATTTTGATATCTGCAGTTTTTTATTAAATGCATATTTTTCGAGGTATTCTCAAAAAACCCTCTAAAAAAGTCGATTTTTTCGTCGAAAAACTGTGATTTATTTTCAAGCGCGAATAACTCGAAAAATATTAGTTTTACGAAGAAAATGTAAAAAACATTTTTTTCTTAAAATTACTTTTTCCATCGAATTACATGGTTAAAATGTAATTAAAAATTCCCACCCCCTAGATGGGATGGCAACCTTCCCCAAGGTTGTAGCGTATGATAGCGGCATGATATAGAAAATGATCCTTGGACTATTCCCTACCTTCTGTGAAAATTTTAAGTTAATCTATGCTGGACGAAAAAATTGCGAGCCAAAATGCTTCGTTTCCTCAATCGAATATTAGGGCCGGCCGACCGGCTCTGTCCCGTCATACAGCTGACCGACTGTAATAACTTTTATTTATATTTAATTTAGAATGTGCTTACTGATTTTCAGCCTTAGTAAATGGAAATAATTACATTCGTAGGAAAGCAACTTTGATACCCTCTTAGTAACCCCTGTTCTACGTTTCGCTTGACCGACCGCAGTATGTTTCTCCACACACTCACAGTAATCAACTGTGAAAAATCTAGCTTTAGTTCATTCAAAGAGATTTTGCAGCGCTGCATCTCCGTCTACTCGTTTCACACGCTAATAATCTGAATGTGCGATGGTTGAAACGATCTGACTGATGACATTCCAATAGTGGCTCGAGAAATCCTATGATACTTTTCTCATTACACGGCAGTTGGAAAGTTCAATGTAATTTGAAAATTACCATGTGATTGCTTGAGCCAACTTTGGGATGTCATCGTGCGTTCTCGCGATCGCACGTTCAAATTCTTAGTGTGTGAAAGGAGCGTAAGTCTTTTTATTTATTTCCGGTTACCTAAATTGAAATGACCTCACATAGGCAGCATATTCACAATATTTAAATAATGTTTTCCAATGTTATTTTAGTTAATTTTGTGTTTCCTCTTCGGTTATATGTAAATTGTCTACAATTTTAATATTGCACAAAAGTTTATATCACATATAGTTGTTTTGTTTTTAATACGCCACTCATTCGCATACGTATTTGTATAAGGTCAATAAAACACCGCCACTGGGTTTTAATAAAACACAGAGGCTGAGTTTTTATTAAAACAAAGCCTCTGAATTGTTTGATCTTATTTAGAATCAGAGCGCAACGATATTATTTTCCTTCATACATAGGAAATGTGTGTTATAAAGTATCAAAACTTTTGTTTGAAATGTCTTTGTTTTACACGTATAGGGTATTGTTATATTCTACACATACGGAAACAACTCTGTAATAGTGGTTAAGTGACCTGAGTTTCAAATGTTAAATTCAAAGCAAATAATTCCGGCTTTCCCATTAACTAACACAATAAAAGGTTACAAAAGTTAATAAAATTAGAAACTACTAACAAATAACACCAAGAATATGTTACTGAAAAAAGAAATGCCATTGTTCAGATAGTCAAATACAATAAAGGGGGAAATATATATTAATAAATCCATTAAATTTTTAATAAAAAAATCACTAGTAAAAAGGATTTTTTTATTTTATTTACTGCAGTAACATTGAAGTTATTAGCAGGGATACAATAAGTTGTGTAATAGTACAATACAGTGCGTCCATAAAGTAACGCATAAAAATGCATTATTTCGTAAACCGGCGACTTAAGGAAAAATTCCGAAGCAGGTCGATTTTAATTTTTAAATTACGATTTTTTGGCATATATATCATACTAGTGACGTCATCAATCTGGGCGTGATGACGTAATCGATGATTTTTTTAAATCAGAATAGGGGTCATGTGATAGCTCATTTAAAAGAGTATTCAATTCTCTATTCAATAATATAAACATTAACATAATTATTCATATAGGGTCTTCAAAAAACATTTTTTTTATTAAATTAATTGAGACAAAATAAAGAATGTATGTAATTTATTTAATTCCTAATACGTTTCACTGTTATCAAAAAACAGAAAAAAAAATGTTTATTTGACAAATAAATATTGTTTTTAGCTTAAATTCAATGTTAAAGCTGCCACCCACCTTCCCCTTGGCATTTTAAACATTTCGTTTAAGCGAAAATCAATGTTTATTTTTTAAATAATTTTTTTTCTGTTTTCTGACAAAAGTAAAATGCATTTAGACTTAAATACATTCATTTCTTGGTGTCAATTATTTAATTAAAACAAATTTCTTTGGACATTATGTATAAATAATTAGGTTAGTGTTTATACTATTGAATAGAGAATTGAAGACCCTTTCAAATGAGCTATACCATGACCCCTAATCTCATTTAAGAAAATTATCGATTGCGTCATCACGCCCAGGTTGATGACATCACTAGTATGATATTTATGCCAATAAATCGTAATTTAAAAATAAAGATCAACCTGTTTCGGGATTTTTCCTAAAAGTCGCCGGTTTACTAAATAATTAATTCATGCGTTACTTTATGGACGCACTGTATAGTGTCAGTTAAGTACTTTTTTAAAAGAAATTTAAAATGAAGTAAAAACTTTTGATGTAAAATGTTAGGGGAGACATGAGAGGTGAGGAACACTTTTTGAATAATATTTTTCTTTTAATTATTTATTTGCTCCCCATGAACTAATAATGCTAGGATATGTTAGACAGCCTTTTGTCCTACGCAAATTTAAAAAACGCCTGACATAAGAAGTATTCTATAAAATGAAGTACAATGGACACAATAATGTTCCATACAAGACATACCATTTGGAGAAGAGAAACACTACTATGGAGTACTTGGATAGGGTGTAATAATAAATTTTAGTTTTCAACGTAATTCAAACTTTCCTTTAATTTACATTGTATTTTGATAAACTCTTTCTCTCTCTCTGTCTCTCTCTCTCTCTCTCTCTCTCTCTCTTTATTTCTCTCTGTCCCTCTCTGTCTCTTTATATCTCTCTATGTATCTTCAGAAAATTCAACTCATGTCCAACCCATTGTGGTTCTTGGCGTGTTCCAAAATCAGCTTCCAGTTCTTCCTATCTTTCGCCTTGGTTTTCCAATTTCGCACTACTAACACTCGATAGTGGTCTCCCAGCTAAGTTTGTCTTAAATAAATGTAAAAAGTAGACGTACTACCAACACATCGGTTCTGAGAACATCACGTTATCCTACATATCTGAATATTATCCTATTAGCTATTGTCCTTATATTTTAATAATATTTTCTGTAAATTTTGTGAGAATATGAGTGTTGTGGCAGTACCAAATTAGCTTTGTAAAAGTTTTCTTTAAATACGAGGAAGACAAAAAGCCCTAGATACAAAGTTTGCAACTTTTATACAATTAGAATAATTGAAATAAAAATAACAAACAATATTTTAAATCCAAGACTTTTCGTTAAGAACCTGCTTTCTGGCTGCATCCTGTAACTCCGGCTTTTACAATATATAATCACAAGGGACGACGAATATAGAAGAAAGCAAATAAAGGACACGTTGGCCACGTATTTACCTCCTTTTCGTCTAGGAAAAGGACCGAAAGACCGTTTCAGGTACTCAAATCTGAGTAAAAGTGAAAAAGATAAAGTCAGTCTTTGTTTTTACTTGACTCAGAGTTGGACCACCATCTCCATGTAGCTATTTCAGCATCTATTCATCCTCAGTGAAGCTATGTAGTCACAACTCTGAAAAAAATATCAACAATCCTGCCTATTTAAGGGAAAATATTGCGATGCAATGTTTTCACCTTCTGAGACGCAAAACAGCAACATCTCTCGTAATACGAGGAATACGAAAAGCCATAGATACAAAGTTTGTTACTTTTACACAATTAGAATAATTAAAATAAAAATAACAAACATTATTTTAAATCCAAGACCTTTCGTTAAGAAACTGCTTTCTGGCTGCATCCTGTATCTCCGGCTTTTACAATATATAAGCAGAAGAGATGACGAATATAAAAGAAAGCAAATAAATGACACTTAAGCCACGTATTTACCTCCTTTTCGTCTAGGAAAAGGACCTAAAGACAGTTTCAGGTACTCAAATCTGAGTAAAGATGAAAAAGATAAAGCAGTTTTTATTTTTACTTGATTAAGAGTTGGACCACTATCTCCATATAGTTATTTCAGCATCTATGCTCAGATTTGATTACCTGAAACTGTCTTTCGATCCTTTTTCTAGACGAAAAGTAAATGTAAATGACGAAAAGTAAATGACTTTTCTTCTATACAGTAAATGTAAGACGTCTTCGACTTGGATGCGATCGAGAGCCTTTGTCAGGTCCACATTATAATAATTATTTTTACAAATTAAACCAATTTCTTATTATTTTCCTTTTGTTACAGGCACTACTAAGAGGTGCTATCAGTCAACAAAGTGCTGTGATACTAATTTGTATGGCTATGGACAGATACCTTTGTATGCTGTACCCTGCAAGATACCACAAACATTCCAGTAAAAAGGTAAGTGATATTGTTTATGCAGAAACGTGTTATTATTTAAATCATAATAATACAATACTCTCTAATCATGTGTTAAAACCTAATTGGACGTTGTTTCAATGATTTGATAACAGTGAAATAGGTTAGAACAAAGCTATAAAGGCAGTATGTTTTAGCAGTAGGTACTGAAATTATTAGATATATTTTATTGAATTTAACTACCAACTCAAGCGTAATGGTACAGTACTACGTCTTCAGTTCCAAAAGAAGTCTAACTGCGTGCACACTATGACTTTTTCAGTCTAGCTGTACCTCATTGGATAATGGTAGAGCTGAAGACACTCTCATCAAGCAGTCCCGATTTGTCCATTGTTGATCCTCCAGATATTTCATTTTCCTCTGCCCTGCGCTGCTGCTATCAAATTGGCTACAATTATTTTGAGGTCGTAGATCCATCGCGTTAGGAGTCTTCTTCGGCTTCTCTTGTCTGCCCGTGTTCTCCTTTCAAGCAATTGTTTTGTCCATTTGTCGTCTTTTATTTTGCAACATGTTCCACCCATCTCCATTTTTGCCTTGTAATTCATTCATTCGTTAAGAATTACAATCCTTAGGGATTATAGCCAAAGTCATGGCGTTCAAAATCCTATTCTTGGGTGCAAAATCATTTATAGCTTGCTATGTATTATTGCTGCTGCCGTAACTCATTTCCATTTGTTCCTGTGCTTGCACTGGACTTTCCAGTCTTTCACATTCATTGCTCTTAAGTCTTCTATCCAGCCATATTTTCTAGGTCTTCCTCTACACCTGGTCCATAGAGGAGTCCAGTTAGTTATCCCTCTTATATTATCGTCCCATCTCTATCATTCCCATTTTCGGTAAAATTTTTGAAAGCATTCTTAATACTCGTTTGATAGAATATCTAGATAAACACAAAATACTTCACTGTAATCAATATGGTTTTAGAAAAAAGTGCAGCACTACACAAGCTATACAGAAAATTGTGAGAGATATAGTCGACGGCTTGGAGGAGGGTCATTTCGTGTCTTTGACATTGTGTGATTTATCCAAAGCTTTTGACTGTGTTTCGCATAAATTACTGTTGGAAAAAATGCATAAATATGGTATAAGAGGAAACACCCTCAATCTATTTACATCTTATTTAACAAATAGAAAACAGGCAGTTTTTCTTAATAATAGCTTTTCTGATTTGAACACGGTCGAATACGGTGTTCCTCAAGGTTCAATACTAGGACCCACTTTGTTTCTTATTTATCTTAACGATCTATTTCACTACACTTTTCCCATAAAATGTGTGTGCTTTGCAGATGATACCACTCTCATAAATACTGACATTAATCAACACAATTTGAAAATTAAAATAGATAGTGATACTCAGAAAGCAAAAAACTGGTTTTTGCATAATGGTCTGAAGCTAAATGAAGACAAAAATCAGAATTTGATGTTTAGTTCTGATCGGAAGTGTGTCTTAGGAAATAGTGTTAAACTCTTAGGAATTTTTCTAGATGATAATTTGGACTGGAGTGCTCATACAGACTACTTAAGTTCTAAACTTGCTACAACTATATTTTTGATACCAACTTAGTTTTTATGATCCCTAAAAGTACCCTTATAATGATCTACTTTGCACTGTTACATAGCCATTTAAAGTACGGAATAACTATTTGGGGTGGCTCTTGTCACGCAGCCAGAATTTTTAAATTACAAAAGAAAGTATTGAGGATACTTGCAGGAGCAGAGTATAGGGAACACTGTAAACCTTTATTTCAGGAGTTAGGTATTATGTCACTGCCTTCACTCTATATACAGTGCTAGTCAATAGTCCGTACCCCCCCTGGTATCTTTTGAACGGTTATACCTATAACAGTGAAATTTGGAGGGAGGAAATAAACGGACGTAAGCTTCTTAACTAGTCGTGACAGGTGACGTAATAATGACAGATGACTTTACAGCGCCACTGTGACAAATAATTTTAAATGGGACCTTATGGCAAGTGACACCTCGTTTGAAAGGTATTGAAAATACCTATTCAGTCATACTTATTGTATTTAAGTTTAAGCTAATTTTGATGAATAAATGAAATAAATATAAAATTGTAGTTTCGCATTTAATTAATAAAAATTCAAAATTCCGCCTATGATAACTTGTCAAAAAGGTTGACGTTGACGTAAAAACTACTAGAGAATTTAAAAACGTCAACTTTTTTGACAAAAAAAACCATAGGCGGACATTTGAACTTTTATTAATTAAATGCGAAACTACAATATTATATTTATTTAATTTATTCACCAAAATCAAAATCAACTTAAACCCAAAAAAATTAGTATGACTGAATAGGTATTTTGAATACCTTTCAAACGAACTATCACTTGCCATTAGGTCCCATTTAAAATTATCTGTCACAGTGGCTCTGTAACGTCATCTGTCACTATTATGTCACCTGTCATGACTAGTTAAGAAGCTTACGTCCGTTTATTTCCTTCCTCCAAATTTCACTATTATAGGTATAACCGTTCAAAAGATACGAGGGGGGGTACGGACTTTTGACTAGCACTGTATATGAGACGCTGATTGAAATTCATTCCAACAAAAGTAAGTTTAACATAAACTCCAACTTCCATGATCATCATACAAGATCGAGAGATGCTATTAGAGCACAACGTTTTAGGTTTAGGGGAGTGCAATTAGAACGAAAAGATACAATGTTTCGGAAAAAATCAAACAAGGTTATATTTTTCTAAAACTTTTTTGTTAGTTTATAAATATGTTAAAGTAAAAAGTTCTACTCACAAATTTCGCCGCTAATTGTTTATTAATTGTTTAAACAATAACAATTGTTTTGTATAAATAATGTTAAGAATATGGGTGAATTCAACATTTTATTTTGATAAAAAATGTTTTTATTTTAGTTTTGATTATGCTGAACCCGAATCTGACATTACACTTTGCAAATTCAAAATGGCGGATTCAAAATGGCGGATTTTTTCTTAAAAATCCTTAAAAAGTAGTTGTAAAATCGGAATTTTTTTTATAAAACGTGTTTGTTTACATATATGTGGATATTTTTGAGAGGTTGCTGAACCTGAATCAAATTTTGATAATTTAAATTATAAAATGACAGATGCAAAATGGCGGATAACTTAAAAAAGAGTTGTAAAATCATAATTTCTTTACAAAATGTATTTATTTCTACATATATTTATTTTTGAGAGCTTTGATAAACCTAACTTAAATGTTAATATTATAAACTATAAAATGGCGGATCCAAAATTCAGATTTTCTAAAAAGAACATAAAAAGAACATTTTTCTAAAACATTTATTGTCTTTATTTTTAACAGGTTGTTGAACCTGAATTAAAGATTAAAAATTTAAATTTCAAAATGGCGGATCCAAAATGGCGGATATTTAAATGGAAAACAAGTTGAATCCAATCAAACAAATATGGAATTTCATTCTTAAAAAAAAAGATAAACAAATAATTTTCACAATAATATTAAAAATTAAAATGTATTAGAAAGAATATTTAAAAAAAAATACAAATTTTCGATTAGAAGGATATAATTACATATTGGATCATAGTTTTTAATTCCAAACAACTTTTCTTTATAAAAATTTTCGATATTGTGAAATATAAAGGTACTTTACTCTTTAGTGAAATTCATATTTTTTGACATACCTCGTACAAAATTAACAACAAAATTTGATATTTGATGGTTGTATCTTATGTTATATACGATGTAGAGTATTTTATAAAGAATAACTTTTTTTCGTAAAACTGATATTAAAAAAGTTATCAATAGGTTCCAAGTTACGCAGACATACTGTATAAGAGCTAAAAAAAAATTTTTTTTGTTGTACATTTATTATTGTTGAAGCTTATTATTAAATGTATTTTAGGTAATTTTTACAGAAAAAAGTTTTGATCACTCTATATCTACATTTTTTCAGCTGGTAATTTTCGGTTTTTGTATTACATTTTTGTTATTTTTCAAAGTTTTCTCAAAAAGAAATTATTTATTTCATTTTGAAACTAAAATAATTCAGTGTTTTTTAAATATTACGTCCCAAGCTTTAAAAAAATAGCAAACAAATTGTATTAGATTTGTTCAAATTTGAGTAATACCGTCTTAAATTGGTGGGAATTCTGTAAAACTACTAAGTTTTCAAAAATTACATTTTTTGAGACATCCTATTATTTGAATTAAATTTTTGAGATTTTTTTTGAATGAAATATCGTTTAGTAAGATGATTGAGAGGTAAGTTGTGCAAATTTGATAGTTTTATAAGTAAAATTGTATTAGTTACACATGTTTAAATCATTTTTAAACAAAATCCATGTAAGGCTCATTTTCCGCCCACACCGTACTTATGTCCATACATTTTATTTCTTTTTATTACAACCATACGATAGCTTATTTCATCTTATTTCATGTCCAATTTGTAAAATTTCTTTTGATCCATTAGTTAAAGAATTACATTAAAAAAACTCAACCGTGCACTTCTTACAACGCTAGTTTACAGTGCGCCAATGTGTGTGAGAAGGGTGACTTTAGCGTTATAAATAAAAAATCACAGATGCTAGAGATTTAATTTTAGAAAAATATTTATATAAGGTTTTTTTTTGTAAAATTTTCTGAATTTTTCAATGGTCAAGTCAGTTTTTTTCTAAAAATTATATCTTCGGAATTATTTAAAAAAACATCTAACTTCGCTGTTAATTTGTTTAATAAAAAATGAAGCACCAACTTCTCGAGTAGAACTTTTTGATATGTTGTTTATTAAACATTTCTTAACGAAATTACAAAAAGTTTTATCTTGTTTGATTTTTTCCGAAGTGATAATCTAAATGCACTCCCCTAGTTGACGAAAAGTATAAAAAAACTCGACTGATGTTAGTTTGTACAATTTTTTGCCAGATGAAGTAAAAAGTCTTCATTTACAGTCGTTTAAAAATAAAATAAAACCACATTTTTTAAAACATTGTTTTTACACAAAGACAGAGTACTTAGGTACCGCTTATATAATATAATAATACTAGTTTGGTCAGGGTTTTTTTTGCCGATTATGACGATATTAATTTCATGCTTTTATGTTTATTTAATGTTTTTACGTTTTTACATAGTGCGTTAAATTGTTTAAATTTGTTAGTACCTGTTTGTATATCTTTTCATTATAATTTATAATATTTATCTTTTAAATTTTGTCCAAGTTTTATAATGTACGTACTCTTTTGACTTGTCAAAAACAAAAGAAATTTTGTATATTTGATTCAATAAATTCTATTCTATTCTATTCTATTCTATTAGGGCCGGTACTTTATGCAACTTTCTGTCCCGATTAAACCCCGGTTAGAGGAATTTTGTCATGTAAAATTCCGCTAACCGAGGTTTAATCAGGACAGAAAGTTGCATAAAGTACCGGCTCTTAACATATCTGATTCTGGGCGTCTCTGTATATATCCTATTCATTCTAAGCGTTCCTGTCACTTCGGCCTTGTAATACGTTCCATAAAATCTTCCACTTTGTTTCATCTACGAACTTCCTCGTGTCTCACTCTATTTCTTAAGCTGATTCCAAGCACTGGTCTCTCCATCTTTCATTGTGTCCCTCCCAATATTTCCGTTGATGTTTTTGTGAGAATTCAAGTTTCTGCTCCATATGTGAGGACTGGTACGAGTAGAATGCACTGGCTAAAAACTTTCCTTTTTAAACGGATTGGGATATCTGTTTTAAATATATCTCTCATTTTTACGAATGCACCTCAACCTTAACTTATTCTTCTAAGTAGCTCACATGTTTAATTATCTCGCGATAAACTTATTTTGTGATCCAAATACACATATTTTTGTACAAGTTCTATGGAAAATTTCTCGATTTCTATTACCTCATGTGAGCGGCCGTGAAGTAACGGCATAATCGCTGGCCTCATACGCCAATGCACGTGGGTTCGAAAGAAAAACCATTTTCATTTCCAATAATGACACGAGCCGTCTCACCGTCCCTCGGAGAGCACGTTAAGCCGTCGGTCCCCTTGGGCTAGTGTACAGGGTGTCCCAAATTGGCATGTCCTGCAGTGTATACCGAAAACTAGAGGAGATAGAAAAAAAGTGGTTAGGATGTTATGACTTCTTTTTTCGTTAAAGTAACGATTGTCCAATCAAATCATCAATAGCTCCTCACATTATCGAGATACTGGGCGATTATTGAAAAATGTCGAAAACGACAGGGTTACATATCTTCTTTATTAAGAAAAATTTTAAAAAACTTTATGGAACTTTTGATAGATATATTATGGACGGATTCAGTGGCGTACAAAAAACTTTTTTAGGGGGTGTCGCTAATGAAATATAAACCATACTTATGTTTTTTTAAATGGGACACCCTGTATATTTTGACATTTTTCGTTTACCTTTTTAATTCTCTTTCATCTGATATGACATATCATATATCTATTTTCAGTTGTTGGAGCTACCGTGCAAATAAATTGTTTATATTTAACGTCAGGTTAAAGGCACTTAAAAATTAAACACTCGGTAACGTATTTTAACATTTTAATACTAGGGTACCAATCCTACATATTTTTATTTAGAAAAAAATAAAATCAATCAACTTAAAAAATAGGAATAACGAATTTACCAACAACAAAAAACTACTCAACTACAAGAATTAATTTTACAAAAATAATAACTTTAATATAAACCAAAAAACAACAATAATAAACAACCTAACAACTATAATTAATTTTACAAAAATATGAAAATTATAATAAATGTTCAAAATACTCCCAGTTTTGTTGTAATAATAATTGACACCTTTTTCTTACAGATCTTACACAATTGAGTATATGCAGTGCATATTATGCACTGGTTTTATTTTTCTAAATGCTTGATGAATGCTTTGCAATAATTCTTCCTTTGTGTTAAATTCAGATTTATAAATGTTGTTTTTTAAAAATCCTTAAATAAAAAAATCAGGAGGATTTAGTTCTGGTGAACGAGGGGGCCACCTAACAGGACCATAAGTTCCAATCCACCGATTATGAAATTTGTCATTTAAATAATTTCCAACGAATTCTGCATTATGGGCAGGTGCTCCATCTTGTCGGAACCAAAATGTATTCCGATCAGCCAAATATTACTCATCAGAAATGTTATTTAAATTGGTTTCTAAGATGTTAGTTTATCGTCAAATACGTGATAAACTAATTTATTATGCTTGACAAAACAATTAACGTTAAAACCGAATCTGCCTTGCCTCCTGATCCCTTGAACTAAGTGGGAATTTGAGTATTTCCAATATAGTTCATTGTGTCGGTTAAATGTTCCTGTACTGGATATGCGAGCTTCATCGCTAAATATTACCTTTGAATAAAAATTTGGATTTTCATTACATTTTTCTATATACCATTCTGCAAATTGTATCCTACTCAAATAATCGTTAGGATAACAATATCGTGCCAATTATTATTATTACAACAAAACGGGGAGTATTTTGAACATTTATTATAATTTTCATATTTTTGTAAAATTAATTATAGTTGTTACGTTGTTTATTATTGTTGTTTGTTGGTTTATGTTAATGTTATTATTTTTGTAAAATTAATTCTTGTAGTTAAGTAGTTTTTGTTGTTGGTAAATTCGTTATTCCTATTTTTAAGTTGATTGATTTTATTTTTGCTAAATAAAAATGTCAAGGATTGGTACCCTAATATTAAAATGTTAAAATACGTTACCGAGTGTTTTATTTTTAAGTGCCTTTAACCTGACGTCAACTATAAACAATTTATTTGCACGGTAGCTTCAACAACTGAAAATAGGGATATGAAATGTTATATCAGATGAAAGACAACTAAAAAGGTAAACCAAAAATGTCAAAATATACAGGGTGTCCCATTTAAAAAAACATAAGTGTGGTTTATATTTCCTTAACAAGACCCCCTAAAAAAGTTTTTTGTACGCCACTGAATCCGTCCATAATATATCTATCAAAAGTTCCTATAAAGTTTTTTAAAATTTTTCTTAATAAAGAAGATCTGTAACCCTGTCGTTTTCGACATTTTTCAATAATCGCCCAGTATCTCGATAATGTGAGGAGCTATTGATGATTTGATTGGGCAATCGTTACTTTAACGAAAAAAGAAGTCATGACATCTTAACTACTTTTTTTCTATCTCCTCTAGTTTTCGGTATACACTGCAAAACATATCAATTTGGGACACCCTGTACATCGGCACTAATTACTTGAAACAGGTTTAAAGATGTAAATGGCACCGGAACTGTCCGAAAGGATCTCCCCGGCAAAAATGCCATACGATATTATTATTATTATTACCTCATTGGGGACGAGATTGTCATTATTTCTGTTTCCATAGTTTGTCTTTAAAGCGATTCTCTGTGTTTCTAACTATAGTTGTTGTAGCATAAGTTAGCTTCTTCTAAGACTCTATAGGAGAGAAAAATCAGGATTCTTAGACAAGCTTCCTATTTATGAGATTAGTCGTACTAGCTAATAGCGGAGCGGTATGCATTTCGGACTCTGTCTTTATTCATGAAGAATGTCTTCATTCCGTAGCAACAACTAAACTATTTAAAATTACACGTATCTTCCAGAAACAAATTATTGCAGGTCTTTGTATAAATATTATTGAATAGGGAACTTGCATAAAATTTTAAATTCGAAAAAAATCTTATAAATCACAACAGAACATAATTTAAAACATGTATCAAATATGTTTTTGTGTTCAGTTTGGCCCCTAAAGACGATTCTAAATTCAAATTATTGCAGCTAGCCCAAAACCCATAGTGACGTCATATGATTATGTTACATGTTATGAATGTTTATATTCTGCACCAACAAAGTAAACAAAATTGTATATAATTTTAAATTAGACATTATAAACGTCAGTAGAAAATACGTTTGAACTATTTTAAATCCATAGAGAATTTGTACTTTTAGAAAGTGGCACTAAACAACACTTATGGTGTTTTTTTTTATTTTCCATAGTAAACCTTCTTTACTTTTCTTTAAAAACTGTATCAAACTCCAATCTCAACAAACTGGTATGTATTATTACAATGACATACGATAAATGTCATTAGAATATAATATATATTATATATTTTCCCTTATTCCACGACGATGAGCTGACCAAATACCTAAGTAGGTGGAGGCCAATAAACTAAAGGAGAAGAAATTTATACACCTAAATATAACCATAAATATAAACATAACCATCAAGTTAAACTATGTGACGTCACGGGTCGTTTGATCTATTTTAAAATACAGTAGACTTAGTACTTCTAAGTTGTTATGAGGTTTTGAAGCGTGAAATTTTCGAAATCTCATTTTTAAACAAAATTGAACAATATTATGTAATAAAAAAATGTGCAAGTTCCCTATTATCCACGCTCCTTTTTATAGAGACATTAAGAGAGAAAACAACGGCATAAAACTCCAATCAGAATACGGCCACCTACTATAAAACGAATTACAAATAGTTGTTTCTGGAAAATGGAAGTATTAATTTGACTTATTGGTATACATTAAGTATTGATTTTTAATCTTCAATATCAATTAATGTACTAAAAATTAACTATCGAATGTCTCAGCTGATGATAATCTTTCTTAAACATTTATGTCATGCTTAGTATATTTTATCAAATGGTCAGATTTAAAATTTCTGGACCGCTAGATGTTCTTAGAGCAGATTATCCAGTAGTAGCTAGCAGAAAACGATCACGCAAGAAGTAAAGCAGGAAAGATATATCAAGTTGATGGATTTTTCTTTTGCAAACTTGCCCGATGCGTCTCTTATACTGACAGGTTTCCATTTCCTGTTACCAATGATTTGGAATATGTACAACTTACAATAAATACACAATAAGATTTTTTAGATAATTCCTAACGAACTCATTTCCATAAAGTAAGATACTTAGTTTAATACGCAGAATTTGCAAGATATGGGCCAATACTAAATTACTTATAGGTCTGGATCCCGCGTATGAAAAAAAAATTGATTAATAGCAAGCTGAAAATTTGTTAATAGCTTAAGGGTGTCTAGTCTGACATACTTTGATATATAGGAACTCTGGAACACGTGAAGTTTTAATTGTGGAACGGGTTAAAAATTTAGAACGGTTAGACCACGAAAACGTCACATGGATTTTGTCCGATAGAACTTCCCATTGATTTGTTACCATTTCATTAAACTCTCATTCAAAAATCAGGCTGCTATTTATCACCAAATGGGAATTATAATGAATGAAACACGTAGAATACATCAAATGACAGGAATTATGACAGATGATAAATAGCAGTCTGATTTTTGAATGAGAGTTTAATGAAAGGGTAACAAATCAATTGGAAGTTCTGTCGGACAAAATACATGTGACGTTTTCGTGGTCTGACCATTCCAAATTTTTAACCTGTTCCACAATTAAAACCTGCCCTGTTCCAGTGTTCCCATATATTAAAGTTTGTCCGACTAGACAGCCTTAAGGTATTAGAAAATTTTCAGCTTGCTATTAATCAACTTTTTTTCATACGCGGGATCCAGACCTATTACTATCTATCTATAATTATATATTAATAATTGGTGGAGTCAATGTAAAAACACGAATTTTTTTGGAAAAAATCAAACAAGCCTATATTTTTCTATAACCTTTTTTTAGTTTATAAATATATTTAAGTTAAAAGTTCTACTCACAGATTTAGCCGCTAATTGTTTATTATTTTTTTAAACAATAACAATTTTTTTGTACAAATAATCTTAAAAATATCGGTGAATTCATCATTTCACTTTGATCAAAAATGTTTTTATTTTGTTTTTGATTACGCTGATTCTGAATCTGATATTACAATTTGAACATCAAAATTGGAACGGCGGATTTTTCCTTCTTCTTCTCTTCTTATACTTGTTGTAGATCTGTCGATTTGTTAATTCCGACGTTGAAGTATTTCCTTGAGAGGTAGATTGCCAACTGTCTCTCCATCTTTTTAGTAGTCTCCTCGGTGGACTCTTCCTTGTTGGTTTTTCTTCTAGCGCAATTCTTGCTCCTCCATTCTTTTTACATGACTGAACCATTCTCTTCGTCTTTGCATGTCCCATCTGACTACATCTTGCACGCCACATTGTTCCCTGATGACGTTGTTGGATTTTTCCCAAAAAACTGAAAAAATAGTTGTACAATCCGATTTTTTTTTACAAAATGTATTATACCGGGTGTCCACTTATATTTTCCCCCATTTTAACTGCCTATAACTTCTAAACGGCTCAATATAAAAATATGCGGTTTTCACTGGAATGTTTTATTTTAATAAAAGTTTTGTCTGAATGGATTGAATTTTTTATATCGCTTTTAAATACGAAATAAAATATGGCGGATTTTTGAAAAAACGTTGTTGACTTTTTTTAATGGAACACCCAGTATATTCTTTTGTAAATTGAAAGAAAGGTTATTCACCTATCTAGCCATATAAAGTTTTTTAACATCAGTTGTCAAATCACTGAGTAATTAATTTTTAAAATGAGAGGTGCAACGTGGATATCACATACCTAAATAACATAACTAACCAAGTTATGTGATATCCACATTGCATCTCTCATTTTAAAAATTAATTGTCCGGTAATTTGACAACCGATTCTAAAAAATCTTATATCGCTGGATAGATAAATGACCATTTTTTCAAGTTTTTAGGTAAGTGACCGTTTTTTATATCGCTTTTAAATAAAAAATGGCGGATTAAAAAAAAATGTTGTTGACTTTTTTTATTAAAATACCCAGTATATTTTTTGTATCTTGAAAAAACGGTCATTTACCTATCCAGCGATATAAAAAATTTTAAATTCAGTTGCCAAATGACTGAGCGATTAATTTTTAAAATGAGAGGTGCAGTGTGGAAACCACATAACATATTATCATTTTGCTCAGTTATGTTATGTAGGTATATGATATCCACGTTACACCCCTCATTTTAAAAATTAATTACTCAGTGATTTGACGACCGATTTTGAAAAACTTTATATCGCTGGATAGGTGAGTGACCTTTCTTTCAACTTACAAAAAAATACACTGGATGTTCCATTAAAAAAAAATCAACAACGTTTTTTTCACAAATCCACCTTTTTTCATATTTGAAAGCGATATAAAAAAACAATCCATTGAGAAAAAACTTTTACTAAAATAAAACATTTCAGCGAAAACCGCATATTTCTATCTTGAGCCGTTTAGAGTTATAGACAGTTAAAATGGGGGAAAATATAAGTGGACACCCGGTATTGCTTTTTAAGAAGTTGCTGAACCTTAATTAAATGTTGACAATTCAAACTCTAAATTGGCGAACCGAAAATGACGGTTTTTTTTAAAAGTACGTAAAAACCAACTTTCTTCTAAAAAAATATTATATTTCGCGACCTTCCTCTTTTCCTTCTCCCTCATGTTGTACACGCCAAAATCTGTTTAGGGATCCTGTCATCTGGCATTATCTGTACATGGCCTTACCATATTAGTTGTTTTGTTTTTATGTCATCAAGTATTGTATGATTGTATGTGTGACTCCCATCATTTCTCCTATTCTCTTATTTGGTAGACGATCTATTCTTGATTTACAGCCGATTTCATAATCATTCGAAAAAGTGGACTTTAGTAAAAGGAGGCTTTATGTTAAAGTGGACTTTAAAGCGGCTGTTAACGAATTTGATTTCATAATTCGCTTTAAAGGATTCTTTTAGTAAAGTGTGTTTTAATGAAATTTTATACTGTTGGTTAAACTGAATTATGTTATATTTGAACTAAAATGGAAATAATGACATTTGAATGTCATACATTTTGCAAGTTTGTAGGATACTCCTCCTATAATTATTGTTTTTTACTACACAAAGCTACTTATTATTATTTAATTATTATTACTTATTGTTATTATTATTTCTATATATTTATTATTAATCTACTTTTCGGTTTAATCAGCTAATACTTACTTTTTAATTTTATTATTTTATAGGTAATACTACACACACCGGCAAAAATTAGCCGAACACGTTAAAAATGGGACATGTTTGATGTCTCGTATTTCATAAACCAGTGGTCCGATTTGAGTGATTCTTTTAGTATGTTATAGCCTTATTATTTAAGAATATCGGTGTGATAATGTTGTTGCTAGACAGGTAAATGTCATTTTATACCGGGTGTAACAAGCATACTGTGTTTTTTTCTTAAAGTTCGGAACACCCTGTGGAATATTCCAGCATATATAAAATATTAAAATTAAAACTCGATTGTAGAATTATGCTTTCTTAACATTTTCTTTTTTGATTCATTTGCTTATTTGGAAAATAAAAAAGTTATGTGCTTTAACAACTAACCATGTTTTTTTATCAATAAATCCTCATAGTAGGGGAGAAAAGTATGCTAAATTTGCAATTACTCGAGCGTTCTTGGGACCTGGAGTGGATTGTGAAGAGTGGGTGCTACAACCAAAAAAAGTTAAGTTAAGTTTTCCATAAAGTGTGGGATTCTTCATTTTTCAATTTAATTTCCCATTTCCACCAATCGTTTTTTCCGATTATAGCGCCATTTATCCATAATAGGAAAAATGTTGCAAATAAAAGTTGCTTATTTTTACGTCAAGGAACCAAATCTGCAATAAAAATTGGGGGCTCCTATTTAATATTTTAATGTAACCCCCACCTCACCTCCGCGGGGTGTCATGTTTGGTGTCATTCGGTAGATTTTTGAAAAATATTGAATAGGTGTATTTTGCAGTTTTACGATCTGATGTTCATTTCGCAAAATATCGCAGGGTTCGTATTTATAATTTTTAATTTACCCCCACCCCTCTCCGTGGGGTGTCACGAACCCCCCGGAGGTGGGGTGGGGGATTTAATTTAAAAACTTAAATAGGAGCCCCCAATTTTTATTGCAGATTTGGATTCTTTACTTAAAAATAAGCAACTTTTATTCGACATATTTTTTCGAATTATGGATAGATAGCGCTATAATCGGAGAAAAATGATTGTTTCAAATGGAAAATTAAATTAAAAAATGAAAAGTCCTCCAGTTTATGGAAAACTTAACTTAACCTTTTTCTGATTTTAGCACATACTCTTCACAATCCAATAGGTCCCCATAACGCTCGAATAACTGCAAATTTAGTATACTTTCCTCCCCTAATATGAGGATATATTGATGAAAAACATGGATAGTTGTTAACGCACATAACTTTTTTATTATCTCACATAGGTAAATGAATCGAAAAGGAAAATGTTAAGCAAGCCTAAGTCTACAATCGAGTATTAATTCTAATATTTTACATATGCTAGAATATTCCACAGGGTGTTCCAAACTTTAAGAAAAAAACACAGTATGATTGGTACACCCGGTATAAAATGGTATTTACCTGTCTAGCAACAATATTATTACAACGATATTCTTAAATATTAAGGCTATAACATACTAAGAGAATCACTCAAATCAGACCACTGGTTTATGAAATACGAGACATCAAACATGTCCCATTTTTAACGTGTTCGGCTAATTTTGCCGGTGTGTGTATTATTTAATAATTATATACACCTACTATTACTTCATTACTCTTCAATAAAAAGTGAAATCTAAAAAAAATGGACAGATAACGAGATAACAAAAAATTACTTCTACAAACTTTAGCAGAGGAGGAACTTCTTTTGTTACAAAAGATAGAAAGTTATAAAAATATAATAAATAAATGTGAAGAATAAAGGAAAGATCGGTACAATATTTTATTTGTTAAAAATCATTTAAATTATCCAAATAATTGAGTATCATTTACAGGCAAGCTAATGTTCATTTGCATTGCATATTTGCAGAACAGAAGGAAAAAAGGATAGAAAGGGAAGAGACAGAATATAAAAGAATAAAATTATTGGATTTAAAAATAAAACTACCTAATAGGCCTGGATCCCGCGCACCAAAAAAAGTTTATTAATAGCAAGCTGAAAATTTGTTAATAACTTAACGGTGTCTAGTCGGACAAACTTTGATGTATGGGAACACTGGAACAGGGGAAGTTTTAATTGTGGAACAGTTTAAAAATTTGGAAAGTCAGATTACGAAAACGTCCCATGTATTTTGTCGGACAGAACATCCAATTGATTTGTTACCCTTCCATTAAACTCTCATGAAAAAATTAGACTGCTATTACTAACCAACATGATTCCTGTCATTTGACATGTTCTTCATGTTCCACTCATTAAAATGCTCAGTTGGTGATAAACACCAGTCTGATTTTTGCATGAGAGTATAATGAAATGGTAACAAATGAATTGGAAGTTCTGTCCGACAAAATACGTGGAACGTTTTCGTAGTTTTACGTTCCAAATTTTTAATCTGTTCCACAATTAAAACTTCCCCCATTCCAGTGTTCCCATACATCAAAGATTGTCCGACTAGACACTGTTAAGCTATTAACAAATTTTCAGCTTGCTATTAATCAACTTTTTTTGGTAAGTGGGGTGCAGGTCTATAAAAAAATGGGATAAACTACAATAAATAAAAAGTTCAATACATTCAATTTGCTTTTATTAATAAATATATTTACAATCTACCAAAGTGTTCCTTTATTAACACAGTTATATTGTTTTCTGAAATATTTTCATTATTTTTATCGGTTGTAATTATTCATTGTTTGCTTCATCTTCAGTTTTATTCACAGGAAAATTGTCATCCATATCAATGGCAATATTATGAAGCACTTTAGTTGCAACAATCACAGTCATGTTTTCCAATTGTAGTCTCATTCCTAAGCAGAGTATAGAAAATCTTCATTTCCACAACCCATATTGCTGTTCTACTACTTTCCTTGTTCGTCACTGTCACCAACCAATATCTAATGGCCAAAGATACCACTTTCAAAATTCAGGGGCTTAGGGTCACACAAACATAACTACATTAAATTTCTTATTTAAGATTCACATGAACGTATGTCTACCTGCTTTAGTTCTGATTTGCACATGCATACCTAGGTATATATAACGTTCAGTTACCGTAACCCTAATATTTCTGTAAACGAAAATAAAACAAAATGTAGGTACGTTTGTGTGATTCTAGGCCCCTGAATTATGCTTCAGCCTACTATTATTAAAATTGTCTTATTTGATGGCCACAGTACAACATTATCTCTAATTTTAAATTTTGCATCACTGACTGGACATTCAATGCAAAAAATGATTTTCTGGACCTGAAAATTTCTGCATCCTGGACACCTGCAGAATCTATTTTAATTAAAGTATAACCCATTGCACTCATTATTCTAGAGAATACAGCAATCTTGTAAAAATCTTCAACAGCTTTCCATCTCTTGATGATTCTTGCAATTGTAAAGGATACTATTTTTATAATTCTACTTGCTGAACCTCTGGACACTGCCGTAAAATCAGCTACATTTAATTGCATACTTCCTGATGCATAAAATCCAACAGAATTTGTTGCATGGGAGTAATAGGCTATTGATTATGTACTATAGAAAGGAACTACAACGTTAACGGGGTTTTATTATTTCATATGGTCAATGAATCTCTATATATGAAAAAACCGTGGAGTGCTACCATTTAAAGGGGTGCGTTTTTGAGAAATGAGTGAATTAGTCCCTGGGCACAGGTTACATTAGGGTGAGTTCTATGCACTTTTGGTACAAACACGTCTACATAAAAATTGTTCCTGGTTAAATTTCCTATCTAAATATAACTTTTTAAAGTCAAAGATACTTTTTTTTTACAAAAATATTAAAAGAAAAACACAAAGAAACCCAAAAGAAAGAAATTTTGTCTTTTGTCCCATAACTTTTGTCCACGGGGATATAGGTATAGACATTGCTTCACAGAAAAAAACTCACATATTTTGTCTTTAAAATTATGTTTAGTAGAGGTCATTAGGATTTACAGTTTTCGAAATATGATTTTTCAAAGTTCGCCACTCACAGCAATTTTGGGCAATTTTCCTTATTATTTCGCAAATATTGTTCTGTAACTTTTTTCTACGTAACTTTAGGCATATGCAATGGTACATGTAAGAGGAATAGAAATCAATTACCTTTAAAATGTTCTACTGTATAATGTTGTACGACTTCTTTTAAAGAGGTTATCTTTTTCAAGACTTTATACTTTTAACGAGTTTTTATATTTTTTACGATTATTTTTTAATTTCCCATTATAACTTTTTTTCTACATTTAGGTATATATATATTATATAATAAAAAAGAAAGCTTATTCTGTTTACTTTAAAATGGTGTATTATAAAAAATTCTAGGATTATTTTTGAATAAGATATGCTTTTTCAAAATGTAATAAGTACTTGCAACGATTTTTGATTTTAGGATTATTTTTTAAATTCCTCATTATAACTTTTTTATGTGATTGTGTGTTATGATTGAATCTTATTTTTTATAGGTAATACTTTGGATCCACTTGACTCGACCGGGCAAACTTCAAAATATGGATTACTTCCAATATTTACTGTCCAAGCTCCTGCACCACAAGCTTTGCTTGAAAAAATAGCATGTAAATGTACCAAAGGATGTACAAAAAACTGCGGTTGTAGGAAGATAAGAATTAGTTGTTCAATATTCTGCAAAGGGTGCATGTGCATGGGTACTAATTGTGAGAACTCTAAGATAACTGAGGTGTCAGAGGAAGATATTGAAGCTAATGCTAACAAAGAGATGGACTTTGATTTTGAAAATTTTTTAAATTTCAACGTTTAAATAATTTGAACTAAAGTGATGTTTTCTAAGACTAATGTTTATGTAATTTATTTAAAAGAAATAATTTTAAATAATACAGGTAAAAAATATCAAAGAATCACTCGGTTTCCAGTTTCCATTACATATTTAAATATAGATGATACACCATTTTAAAGAACAGAAAGTAAGCCCTCTTTATTGAGCAATATGTAGTATATTCATGTAGGTACAAGAAAAAAAAGTTATAATGAGAAATTTCAAAAATATTCGTAAAAAATGTAAAAAATAATATTTTTTTATACTAGGTATTATAATATAATACCTAGAATATATAATATATTATATATAATATATTATATATTATATAATATTATATTATATATAGTATATATAATATTATATTATATATAGTATATATAATATAATATTATATTATACATTATTGTGTTTTCAATTTATCAATCAAAAGCAAAATGAAAATTAAATTAAATTTTTTTTTAAATAACGCGGGCACATAAATTTGATACACCCTGTATATTGAGTTGTAAATATTTCTTAGAATGTAGTTTGGGTGTAAGTGGATTTCTCTTTTAATGAGCTTTCCGATGAACCATTAAAGACTTTTGTGAATAATTAAAGTGAAAATAACGATGTATTTAGATTTAAAATGGAAAAAGATTGTTTAGTTTAGAGGTAATTATCAATTTCTAGAAAAGGGGTTTTATGGAGAAAGTTTGGAATTTTAGTATCTTTGTTTCAACACGAGTAAATATTGTATAGTTCTCAGAAAGGAATTAGGATGATCGGAATAATTTTGAGGGTGACTGTTTGTTTGTCGAATGGAAAAGCCGATGTCCTTGATTCTTGGCAATGTGGAAGGGGAAAAATGGATTGGATGATTGAGAGAGTTTGAAAGAGAAGTCATTATGTTTTTGGCATCGCTAAGGAGCGGTTCGACGTGTTAAGTGGATAGATAGTTAGCAGATACCAGTGGCTGTTTGATAGTGGAGAATAGTGTTGAAAAGTGGAACGAGAGACAGATCAAGTTGAGACGAAATACCTCTTTTATTCTGTATTATTGTGATAAGGAGAGCAGAGAATTTTTTGGAGTTTTGTTTGAATCGAGTACGTGTCAAAAGAGACCCGGCTTGTTGGAGAATTGGTGCTGGTATGCTGATAGTTTTGAAGCTGGACAACGGAGAGAGGCTTTGATGAGTAGCCTTTAACGTAGTCAACGAGGGAGAGCTGTTTGGGGTCACGAGAAGACATCCGAGTGAGTGAAGCAAAAGGTCAGTCAATTTATGTTGAAAGAGATTTTTATGTTCGGGAACTAAATTTTTGAGTAAAAAGCATATGAATTAAAATTCCAATATTTCAAGATATAAATAGTAAATATAGGTAATCTTGCGAAGACATAAATTTGTTTGGTTTAGTTTGTTTTACCAAAGTCATCGGGAACAAACCGATAAATTGTTTTTTTTTTAACTATAATAAATTTAAGTGGTATAAATTTCATTCGGACATCTGTGTCCACAGGTTTTTAGATTCGATATATTTCAGAGTATTAATTTGATAAATAAAAGACAATTCTGTATTTTTATTTTAATATTTTGCTTTATTTCTTTTCCCTATTTCATCCCGATTAGGATCAACTCAGACATACTGAACCCACGAGAGAAGATAAGTATAACGCGAGATAATTTGGATTTTTTTAATAGTAAAAAAAAAGGCACCCTGAGATTTTTTATTCAATTTTTATGTATGATTTGCGACAATTAAATAATTAATCAAATAAATAATAATTAATATAAAATTAATAAGAAGCAGATCACAACAATATATACTATATATAATATATAATATATTATATAATAATATTACTTTATTTTTATATTATATTATAAAAAATCGTTAAAAGTATAAAACTTTGAAAAACCATAATCTCTTAAAAAAAGTCGTACAACGTTATACAGTAGACCATTTTAAAGGTAATTGATTTCTATTCCTATTACGTGTACCATTGCATATACCTAAAGTTACGTAGAAAACAGTTACAGAACAATATTTGCGAAATAACAAGAAAAATTGCCCAAAATTGCTATGAGTGGCGAAGTTTGAAAAATCATATTTCGAAAACTATAAATCCTAGTTACCTCTACAAAACAACATTTTAAAGAAGAAATATGTAGGTTTTTTTCTGTAAAGCAATGTCTATACCTATATCCTCGTGGACAAAAGTTATGGGACAAAAAACAAAATTTCTTTCTTCTGGGTTTCTTTGTGCTTTTTCTTTTGAATATATTTTTGTAAAAAAAAGTACCATTGACTTTAAAAAGTGATATTTAGATAGTAAATTTAACCAGGACCAATTTTTATGTAGACATGTTTGTACCAAAAGTGCATAGAACTCGCCCTAATGTAACCTGTGCTCAGGGACTAATTCACCCATTTCTCAAAAACGCGCCCCTTTAAATGGTAGCACTCCGCGGTTTTTTCATATATAGATGTCCATTGACCATATGAAATAATAAAACCCCGTTAACGTTGTAGTTCCTTTTAGCTGTCTTATTTTGAATATAATCAATAGCCTATAATGCATCCACCTCTAAAATAAATAAACAGCATTGTTTTTACTTAATATCAACAAATTTTTAGTCGCTTACCTAATAGTAGGAAAGTTACTTGGTTTTCCATTTAAGAAGGCACACAAAACTGTTTGTTTTCAACCTAAACCTTTGATAAAAATCCAGATCATCATACTATTATTGTTCAAAACAGTTTGTCCTTAATCTGTTCTGCTTAATTTTTGGTCTTCTGAATACAATAAATTTCTTGAACTAGACGTTTCAAAATTATACATAATTGTGCTTTTAAAGTACAATTAATTAATATAATAATTATTATTGACTCTTATGTTAACCTTAAAAGTTAAATACAAAAACAACTGTGTTTTCAACTCAACAAATTATAGGTTATGTACCCTTTAAAGGAGACTTTAGCAACTTAAAGGTCCGAAATCTGCACTTTAAAGTTAAAGAGGGCTTTTGATAAAAAGGGCCCTTTAACTTGATTATGAAATGAAAATCTCAAGTTAAAGGCAACTTTAAATTTAAAGCCTCCTTTAACTTCATTATGAAATCGGCCGTTAGCTGTTGCTCTTCTCAAGAAGTCCATGTCTGTTCCTGAAACAGAAATGGAATTACTTAATATAATTATAGGAAATACAAATAGCTATATTCAAACAAATAGCAAACAACTACACAATAGAACGAGATGCTAGACCTACAGATTCAGTCGAAATAAGAGGTCTGTTAGGTTTATTGTACACTGACCGGCACAAAAAAGGGCCACCCCACAAAATGGGTCACTTTTGATGTTTCGAATTTCCTAAAACTTTTAGCCGATTTGTTATAGACTTATTATTTAACAATATCGCTGTAATAATATTGTTGCTAGACAGGTAAACTGTCATTGTATACTGGGTGAGCCAATCAAACTGTGTATTTTTCTCAACGTTCACCACACCCTGTAAACTATTCTAGCATTTATAAAATAATGAAAATAAAACCCAACTGTAGCCTCAGGTTTCATTAACATTCTGTTTTTTTATTCATTCGGTTATGTTGGATAATAAAAACGTTAGGTACTTTAACAACTAGCCATGTTCTTCATCAATGCAGGGTGCATCTAAATAAGTGCGACAAATTTTAAGGGGTAATGCAGCCTGAAAAAATAATGACCGTGTGCTTTATAAACATATGTCCGCAAATGCTTCGTTTCCGACATACAGAATGTTGATTTTTTTTACAAACTGAGGATTTATTTATTGCTCTAAAACCGGTTGAGATATGCAAATGAAATTTGGTAGGTTTTAAGAGGTAATAATTGTGCATTTTTTGTCACATTACTGGTCATATTATCCGTATGGACGCCAATGGTGAATATAAAATTCTTAATTGTATGTCAAAAAATGCGCAATAACTACCTCTTAAAACCCACCCACTTTCATTTGGATATCTCAACCGGTTTTAGAGCAATAAACAAATTGTCAGTTTGTAAGAAAACAATCAACATTCCGTATCTCGGAAACGTAGCATTTGCGGACATATGTTTATAAATCAAACGGTCATTATTTTTTCATACTGAATTACCCCTTGAAAGTTGTCGCACTTATTTAGAGGCAGCATGTATTGATGAAGAACATGGCTAGTTGTTAAAGTATCTAACTTTTTTATTATCCAACATAACCGAATGAATAAAAAAAAACAGAATGTTAAGAAAACCTGAGGCTATAGTTGGGTTTTAACTTCAGTATTTTATAAATGAAAATATTCCACAGGGTGTGGTGAACTTTGAGAAAAACACACAGTTTGATTGGTACACCCGCTATACAATGACAATTTACCTATCTTGCAACAATATTATTACAGCGATATTGTTTAATAATAAGGCTATAACATATTTAAAAAATCACTTAAATCGGATAACAGGTTTAGGAAATTCGAGATATCAAAATGACCCATTCTGTGGGGTGGCCGTTTTTTGTGCCGGTCAGTGTATTACATGAATGGGTTTATAAAAAGCAGTCGTCTAAGCGTGGACGATTTATGAAACAAATTTAGTTGTGGCGTTGAAAGCTAACAATGTCGAAAAAGAGGTATTATCTTTGTATAAATCAAAGTAAAACGAGATTTTTTTGTGTAACTTGTAAAAAGTTTATACAGGGAGAGTCTGTTATTTGGAATAAATTCAATATCTCAAATACTAATTGTATTTTTGAAAAATGCTCAGATCCGTCGATTAGTATTTCAAATTGTCCTTTTTGACATACAACAATAATATATATAGGGTGTCCCAATTTAGAGATATGACGTCATCGTTCATTTTCTTAAATGGCAACACTGTCAATTTGATAGCTATTTTGATAGGGTGTGTAAAGTTATAAACAACTGCAAAATATCAAATTTTTATTCTCTACCATTTACAAGATAATACAAAATATCAAAGTTATGTCTGCAATTTGGTATAATTCAATAATTAAAATACTAATTGTTTTTTTGAAAAATGCTCAGACCCTTCGATTAGTATTTCAAATTGTCATTTTTAACATACAATAATAATGTATACAGGGTGTCTTAATTTAAAGATATGACGTCATCATTGATTTTCTTAAACGGCAACACTGTCATTTTGATAGCTATTTTGATAGGGTGTATAAAGTTATACAGAACTGCAAAATTTCAAATTTTTGTTCCCTACCATTTAGAAGATAATAAAAAATAACAAAGTTATGAAAAACAAGTAATCAAATAATAATTGAATTTAATTATTTCAATTAAGCGATACATACTCATAATGTTGCCCTCAATTATTGTCAAATTGTCAATGGGCAACTTTATGAGCATTTGCTTATTTGAAATAATTAAATTCAATTATTATTTGATTACTTGTTTTTCATAAATTTGTTATTTTTTACTATCTTGTAAATAGTAGGGAATAAAAATTTGAAATTTTGCAGTTGTGTATAACTTTACACACCCTATCAAAATAGCTATCAAAATGACAGTGTTGCCATTTAAGAAAATCAACGATGACGTCATATCTCTAAATTGGAAGACCCTGTATACATTATTATTGTATGTCAAAAATGACAATTTGAAATACTAATCGACGGGTCTGAGCATTTTTCAAAAAAACAATTATTATTTTAATTATTGAATTTATTCCAAATTACAGATATAACTTTGTTATTTTCTATTATCTTGTAAATGGTAGATAATCAAAATTTGATATTTTGCAGTTGTGTATAACTTTACACACCCTATCAAAATTGCTATCAAAATGACAGTGTTGCCATTTAAGAAAATCAACGATGACGTCATATCTCGAAATTGGGACACCCTGTATACATTATTATTGTATGTCAAAAAGGACAATTTGAAATACAAATCGACGGGTCTGAGCATTTTTCAAAAAAACAATTAGTATTTGAGATATTGAATTTATTCCAAATTACAGACTCTCTCTCTATATCTAAAATACTAAAATGATAAATTAATATGTACAATAATTGTTTATAAACGTGTCTTGATGTGTTTTTTGATATTGTTGATCAATTTTGCTGCATTAAAAAAATGTGATATATTTATAGAGAAAACTCTTTCTTCTCAGATAATATATTATGTCTATCCTTATTTAGTGCATTTAAATTTACCTCTACTCGGGTAATCTCGATCTCTCGGTTTGGCAACTGATTTTACGATCGCCATAATATTGCTGTAAATTTAAAATAAAAAGACAGAACGTTTGTTGCCCACAAAAACTTGAAGAGGAAAACCAGTAAAAGCTTCTACATCAACGAACCCGTTTATTGCAATACCAGCCTTGGCGGGTTTATAGATTTTATACATTTCTTAGAATACAATAAAATTAAAGCATAACAAATAAAAATTACTACATACGATGATGAAAACTAACAACAGATTCAAACAATAGCTATTTGTATAACAAGGGAGGAAAGTGCTACTTTTCCTCCCGAGAATGAAGTTCCGACGCGTAGCGGAGGGCAGTAATCATTCAAGGGAGGAAAAGGCACTTTACTCCCATGTTATACATATGGTTTTTCCACCTTCCTCAAATAATAAGTCATTTTTTCATTTTTACTTAATTTATTTATGTAACTAACCAACAAAATTTATTAGAACTAAATCTAACAAGTAGGTACAATATAACTGTCAACTGTCAAATATAAGTCAAATTATTAATGTAAACATTATTAAATCAAAATAACAATTTACTGTTTTCTACCATTCTGCAAAATACAGAGTGTTTTTAAATAAACGTTAAAATGTATAGATACTTACGTAATAGAATAGTATATTGTGCAACAAGTGCAGAAAGGTACTAATTTCTCACGAGTTTGAAAAGTTGCGGTACGAGCGCAAGCGAGTGCCGCAATTCAAACGAGTGAGAAATTACCTTTCTGCACGTGTTTCACACTATACTTTTTCGACAAGCACAGTTTTTCCTAAAAATAAAAATCGCAATTTCCAAACGACAATTAATTATAATAGGTACCTATGTGATAAATTTTAAACTGTATTTAATTAATACCTACTAATCAATTTAAATTCCTGATACCTAAATAAATTGCACAGAAATCAGTTAAAAAATTAATGCACTGCCTTAATTTGTTTAAATTTAAACAATTATTACACATTATTGACATTATAATTAGGCAGTCACGGATTTACACAAAACCTACTTCATTCGACGTCTCTTGCACAGGTTGCTAAATCCTTATTGGTTATTTGATAATTATAAAATGTTTAATAAGAATAAAATTGTAAAATAAAACAGTTGTACCATCCATAATTTAGTTTCTATGCTATAGTTAAATATAATAATTGTCTTATAGGTTATATATAATTTGTCTAAAGTTTAACCACGGATGTAAACAGAATATAACGTTACTCAGAATGCGGTAGTCCACGGATGTAAACAGAATATAACGTTACTCAGAATGAGGTAGTCAACTGTGCAGAAAAGAACTTTGCGGCACAGAAACGTCACTTTGCGGCACAGAAACGTCACTTTTCTGCACACTAATGTCAAATATCTTATACTGTGAGAAAATATCAAGTTTGCTAACATAAAACCGTGCAGAAAAGTGCACTTTGAATAGTGGTTGTAGAAAAAATAGATATTCTACAGGGCGTCAATAAGTTATATTTCATGAATAAAATACCATGACGTCACTTTTACTTTTCCTCCCTAGGGAGGAAAAGTACAACTTTGCTCCCTACAATCATGTCTGGAAAAGTATACTTTCGGCAGAGGTAGGTGGAAAAATATATGTTTTACTTTCACCCATTTTACGTCATTAAAATATGATAACCTTGAATTATCCATCTTACTGCGAATTTTGACCTCAGGCTTCCGGTCCTATAGTTGCAACCGGGAGTACTATTTTGTCGCAATAGTATAAGCGATATATTGTTCAGCGCTCCTTAGCGATCAGTATTTGTTTTGCTAGTATATTATTCTCTATTTGCTTTTATACGTAAGGCATCATCTCTTGTACGTTTAATTTCCATGATGTCTGGTATTTTGTTATTTGTTTTATTTTGGACCGGGAATTTTCACCAGCACTTCCCTTTAAATTAGAAAGTAGGTACATAATAGCGCAAAAATAAAAATCTACCTTATTCGGCTGTTACCATCCCAACTCTGGTGGAAAATGTATATACAGTGGAACCCTGATAAGTCGGTCCCCGATAACCCGGAAGTCCGGCTAACCCGGACCGATTTTCATCAGATAAACATTTTGATTTTCAGTACATATTTTGTATTTTTACAATGACACCCGTTCTGGCCGTCGAAACGTTAATAAAATTATTTTTTCAATTTAATTGTGGCTTATTTCCCATCAAAATAGTTAATTATCAGATAAACATTTCAACATTAAAAATGTATGTATGTAATATAATATTTGAGAGCTAATGTGTATGTGTGTAATTTGAACTATACGATAGTAAAAAGGACTCATGGCACCAGCCGGCAGAAACAACAGGCACCTGTCTGTAGTATTCCTTTATTTTTTATTTCAAACTGTGTTAGCATTGTTTAAGAAAGACTATTTAAAAAACTCTTTTTTAATCAAAGGTCTTAGTTTTCACTGTTCTTAATACATAATGACAAAACATCGTTCCGATTGTGACAGTATGAATACAGTATTGTATTGTTCGCTTCCGTTTGCTTAGGTTTGTGTATGCGTGTTTTTAGTAATTTAGATGTGTAGGTACTGTGCATATTTATATATATTTCATGTTATTTCAATTCTAACGGAGTTTATCCGTAAGTATACCGTATTTTATTAATTTTTATTAATCGGAAAACAGTGAGTTTTTTTTTATATAAAACTAATAAATAGGAACTTTTTTAGAGACCTTGAAATAACCTTTAATATGACCATTGGTAAAAGTGATTTGCATGAAAATTAAGGTAAGTGACAATTTAAATAAAATTCCCATATAGCATGGTATAACTCAGACCCAAACCCAGACATCCAAAGTGAAAGTTTTCCTCCAACACCAAATTGTTCAATATGGTCCACATAATGTTCAGAAAAAAGTCACACCATTTTGAGCGCCGGGTTTGGGGGGGGGGAGAGGAGGGAGAAATCGGTAAATTCGTAGTTTTTTATGTTTTTCGTCAATATTTCTAAAACTATGCGGTTTAGCATGAACCACCTTCTATACAAAAATGTTCTACATTAAATTTGAAATAAAAAAGGTCCTATGCATAATCCTTCTAAAATGAACGGTTCCAAAGTTACGGAGGTAGTATAGTGTAATTGGTTAAAAAAAACGCCTAACCCAGACATCCAAAGTAATAGTTTTCCTCCAACACAAAATTGTTCTATATGGTCCACATATTGTTCAGTAAAAAGTTACACCAATTTGAGCGTCCGGCTTGGGGGGGAGATGGGGGAAAAGTCGGTAAATTAGTAGTTGTTTTACGTTTTCCGTCAATATTTCGAAAACTATGCTTTAGTGTAAATTATGTTCTATACTCAAATTTTCTACATAAAATTTAAAACAAAAAAGGTCCAATACATAATTGTTATGAAATCAACGGTTCCAGAGTTACGGAGGGTGCAATTTTTTGGGCAATTTATAATATTATTACTGAGGAAAGAATTTTTTCGTAAATAAAATTTGCTATTTCAGCGGCCGATGGTATGTTAGTGATAAGCCCTTGAAGAAACGTCAACTTCACCACCCAAAATCATCATCAATTGCCAAATAATATAAAAAGTATCGAAAACCCCCAATTTTCACCCTCCGTAACCCTGGAACCGTTGATATTATAACAATTATGTATAGAACCTTTTTTGTTTTAAATTTTATGTAGAACATTTTTGTATAGAACATTGTTTACGCTAAAGCATAGTTTAGAATTATTGACGAAAAACGTAAAAAAACTACTAATTTACCGACTTCTCTCCCATCTCCCCCCCCCCCCCAAACCGGACGCTCAAAATGATGTAACTTTTTACTGAACAATATGTGGACCATATAGAACAATTTGGTGTTGGAGGAAAACTTTTACTTTGGATGTCTGGGTTAGGCGTTTTTTTGGACCAATTACACTATACTACCTCCGTAACTTTGGAACCGTTCATTGTAAAAGGATTGTGCATAGGACCTTTTTTATTTCAAATTTAGGTAGAACATTTTTGTCTAGAAGGTGGTTCATGCTAAACCTCATAGTTTTAGAAATATTGACGAAAAACGTAAAAAACTACGAATTTACTGATTTCTCCCCCTCTCCCCCCAAACCCGACGCTCAAAATGGTGTGACTTTTTTCTGAACATTATGTGGACCATATAGAAGAATTTGGTGTTGGAGGATAACTTTCACTTTGGATGTCTCGGTTATGCCATTATTTGGATCAATTTTATCATACTAATGTTTTAATTATTAATAATTAATATATATATATATATATATATATATATATATATATATATATCCCGTTCACAGCGTAATACGCCTTTGGGTTCCCGTTCGCCAAGCCTGTCTATTTTGCCAGTCTTCTTCAGATAGATTTCTTGCTGACATTGCTTTTGAGATTCCTTGGATCCATGTTGTTGGTGGTCGTCCTCGTTTTCTTTTCTCTGGTGGTACCCATTCTAATATCTTTTTGGGTAGTCTTTCTTTCCCCATACGTCTAACATGTCCGTACCATATTAGTTGTTGTTTTTCGATGTCTTCTATAATTGATCTTTGTACTTTCATTTGTCTCCTTATGTCCTCATTTTTCACATGTTCTAATCTAGGACGAAATAAAAATAATTAAATTTTTAGTTAAATAATTACTAAATATTTGTTGCTCATTTACAATTTTTCTCACTTATATAGAAAAACAGATTTATAAGGGATGGTTTTAAGAAAATCCGAGTATAAAGGAGTAAAGATACCATTTTCGAAATATCCCCAAAAAATCCCCTTTTTTCAAATTAGCTCAACAACTAAAAATAATACAGAAAAATGCTGGAATACAAAAGAAACAGCTGTTTTAATGAACATTTTCATTTTTTTATTTCTATAGACTAAAAATTAAACGAGCTAATAAATATTCAGTAAACGCATAAGAGTATTCTTATGCGTTTAACACCATTTTCGAGTCTTTCAGCGAAATCCTTTTTCAAACAAAGGTCTTAAAAAATTTTTGGTATAAACTACCTTGTAGCTTTCAGAATTAACTTGAAAATGGTTTTTTAATGAACTTGTTAGCTTAAAAACTAAAGGAGGTATAAATAAAAAGCCAATAATTTTTGAATAGGGTAGGTATTTACGATTTTACAAATTCTCAGCATATGGAAATAAAAATCTAAATTGCCAAAATAAAATAGCTTCAAAACGATTTACATAATATGTAGTTATTTTTATCTGGTGAACGAATCCTTTTTAGAAACAAAAGCCGACAATAACAAAATACCCAATTAATCTCTTGTCCTCATTTAATCTACTTTTGTACGTGTACCTACGCATCAGTATTATTTGATTTACTCGAAATTTCAGAAAAAAAGGAGCTTAGGTCGAAGCCATAACAGACGAGGGAAATACAGAAACTGTCAATATAGTAATATGAGTTCGACCGTGCAACAGCCTCTCTATAACACTTTTTAACACAGCACTGGATGAGGCGTTTAAAAAAACTGGAATCAACAAGATGATCATACAAAGCTCTACACAAATTATAGGATACGCTGAAAAAATGGTAATAGCCACAAGAGATTAAAAATGCTTAGAATAGTCACTGGTAATTCTGATAGAAGAAGCGAAAGTTAGAGGACTATAAAAACAAATGAACAGAGGACGAAGTATATGCTAATTTCAAGGAAAAATTGTAACGTTGATAAAAATAAGATTGAAAAATCTAGGTGTAACTATGTAAACGTAACCGTGTAAATCTGAAGGTATCTAGGTGTAACAATCTTCTTCTTCTTGTGCCACTCCTATCGGAGATTGGAAATCATCAAGGCTACCCTGACTTTGTTTACAGCTGACCCAAAACGTTCATTAGTGGTGCAGCCAAACCACTCTCTCAAATTCCGCAACCATGACATTCTTCTACGGCCTGGATTCCGTTTTCCTTTTATTTTTCCTTGCATTATATTTTGAAGTAATGCGTATTTATGACCTCTCATCAGGTGACCCAAATACTCGAGTTTTCTTCGTTTTATCGTTAACAAAATTTCTGGGTCTCTTCCTATCCTTCGTATTACTTCAAGATTTGTGATTCTTTCAACCCAACTTATCTTCAGCATTCGACGGTAGCATCACACCTCGAAACTTTCAATATTTTTTATGTTGTTCTGTTTGAGAGTCCAGGCCTCTACACCGTATAATAGCGTGTTAAATACGTATCCTCTTGGCATTCTTAAGCGTAGAGAGATGCTTATATCTCTGTTGCAGAAGAATTTTCTCATCTTTATGAAGGTGGTCCTGGCAATTTCGATACGTCTTTTTATTTCATTGTTTTGGTCTCCAGTTTCGTTTATTAAAGTTTCCAAGTATTTGTAACTTGATACTTTTTCAAGTTGAATGCCGTTTATACTAATATGTGCTGGTTGTGTCATGATTTTACTGAAAACCATATACTTGGTTTTTTTGATATTAATGTTTATGCCATAATTGTTGCAAGCAATATTTATGTTTGTAAGTAATCGTTGTAATTCTTCTAATATTATTTACAACCTCTCCATTGATTACGATTCCTTCATTTGCTTGCAAAAGGGCTTCCTGACAGATGCTTTCACTATATACATTAAATAGCAGTGGTGACAAAATGCATTTCTGTCTTACTCCTTTACGTATTTCTATTGCTTTTGATATCTCATTTTCTATTTTGATGTTAGCTTTCTGATTCCAATATAAGTTGAGAATTATTCGCAGATCTTAATTATCTATGTCTTTTCTTTCAAGAATGTCTCTTAGCCTATCGTGGCGTACTCTGTCAAACGCTTTTTCAAAATCGATAAAACATGCATGCTCTTCTTGATTAACGTCTAGACATCTTTGTGTAAGAACATTCAAACCGAAGAGAGCTTCTCGAGTACCGACTCCTTTTCTGAACCCCATCTGCGTATTACTAATAGCTGACTCCAACTTTTGATAAACTCGGTTGTGGATGATTGTTAGAAATATCTTTAGTAGATGGCTCATTAACGATATTGTTCGATGTTCTGAACATTCTTTTGCATTGCATTTCTTTGGCAGTGTAACGAATGTAGACAGCAGCCAGTCTTGAGGTATAATACCAGTATTGTATACTGTGTTAAATAAGTGCAATATTATACCTATTGATTTATCATTCAAGAGCTTTAGTAATTCAGTAGGAACCTCATCGGGTCCATTTGCCTTTCCAGTTTTGGAATTTTTCTAAGTGCCATTTCTACTTCACATTTTAGGATTTCAGGTCCCGTTTCACCATTTACCTGGACAATGTTATTTCTGTTGTCCTCAAACAATTCTCTTATGTATTCACTCCATCTATTAATTTTTTCTGTTAAGTCTATAATAATATGTCCGTATTTGTCCTTAAGCAAACTTATTTGATGTCTTCTTTGGGTTCCTGTAAGTTCTTTTACTTTTTTATGTATATTGAATGTGTCATACTTTCTTTCATGGTCTTCCATTTCTACACATTGTTCTTTAATCCATGATTATTTGGCCTTCCTTATTATTTGCTTTATGTTCTTATCAACCTCTCTGTATTTTTAAACGCTTTTATTTAGTTCAATAGTTTGCGTCAAATTTTTAGACGTTAATTTGACTGCCTTTTCCTCAATGCAAATGAATGAAAATTTGCAGACATATGCATTCGCGGGAACAATACACGAATAGTCAATAAATTTTTTTTCCTGTTTATTAATTGTTTAAATAATAAAAAAACGATTTTAATGGAAAACGCTCAAATTCTTTTGTTTTTTACAATGTAAAAACTTGAAACTTTTACGGATTGTATAGCTAATGATATGAACAACACATCATTTCACTTTTTACGTTAATTGTTTACGTTATGCTTCATTAATAAACAATAAAGTTTCAAATTTTTTGCCGACTCCGACTACTTTTCATGATAGTACATCATATGTTTTATACATATTTTAATAAACATGACGATATATTTTAATGTTTGAAAAGTGTAAGACTAAAAAGTAAAAAATAAAAAAATATGAAAAAAAAATTTTAAGAAACGCTTTTCTTTAGTTGCGCTTGACTAAAATTAAAAATATTATAAAAAAATCAACTAAAAAGCATAAAATAAAAAAATTGAAAAAATCTAACACATTCGTTAAAGAAAAGCGTGGGGCGAAAACCGTTTATTCGATGAACACGCGCCACGATCTTCTTTGACGCATGTGTTAGATTTTTTCAATTTTTTTATTTTATGCTTTTTATGTTGATTTTTTTATAATATTTTTAATTTTAGTCACGCGCAACTAAAGAAAAGCGTTTCTTAAAAATTTCTTTTTTCATATTTTCAACGAAAACTTTTCGTTTGTAAATTTGCAAAAGTCTGTGTGTTATTGCGTCGCCGCTCCTGCAATACTTAGAGCAGATGTATCGATGGATTCTTATGTAGTTTTGTCTTCTGAATCCAAATCTGAAAACGGCATTTCGATATCTCAAACCGTCTTCGAGATAATCGACCTCAAAATCTAAAATGTGACGTCACAATCCGGTTATCTCCTATCAGGCACTAAACGTCAGCTGAAATATTTGATTAGGAAGTAGGCTACTTTTTTAATCTGAATTTGTTAAGCAAAGCAAATGTTATTATTTATATTTGAGTTTGACACTTCGTTAATGTCAAACTAAATTTTAAATTATTTAGCTATTAATAAAATATAATTGACATTTTATAGTGAATTTAATTATTATAATAATATGTGTAATAAATGTATAAAAATACAATTTGAGTATATTTTGAAAGCAATAATACATATTATACTATATTAATAATGAATCAGTACAAACGATTATATTTAAATTTGGTAAATTCTCCACTTGACCAGCGACCAGCGCACACAACTCAAAACACAAGTACGCAAATACGGTTGCGTGAAGCGTGGCGCAAAGCCGTGTAATTTACGAGACTCTCTAGGTCTGTAGATCCAAGTAAAGTTCATCAGTAAAAAGTATCTTTATCATGTATGTATTATTTATTTTATAATATTGGAAAATTGTTATTTAAAATGTAGTTTGGAATAAAAAAGTATGTTCTGATATATGAAATTACATCCTTCTAATAAAAAAAATATTTGACGAATTTTCTCAAATTATGGATACCAACATCATTTTCATTTATAACTCTTGTATTTTTAATTTGACGAAGAAAAGTTATTCTTCATAAAAATCTCTTCTTGGTCTAAGATTTATGATGCAACCATCATGAATCAAATTTTATTAATTTTATACGAGGTATGTAAAAAAATATGAATTTCGAGTAAAGTATCTTTATAGTTCACAACATTTAAATTAGAATGATGTACTTGCACATTAAAACATAATTTTTAATTCTAAACAGTTTTTCGTAATAGCAATTTTTTATATTATGAATTTAAATAGGTATATAAACAAAGTTTTCGTTATGATAATGCTCGCAATTTCAGCTTGTTTTATTCTGAATTATTCTTCAATTTGCGTCTTTCATCCATTAGTTCTAGTATGTCTGGTGTCATCCACACCTTATGTTTCTTTGTAGATTTGGTTAGGTGTTTATTTCCCGTAGTTCTTATTATAGTGTTTATATACTTCAGTTTTTCATCTATGTTGCCTGTTCTGCGGATTTGGTTTTCTGCTGGTGTAACAATAGACCGCTCAAACGACAGGACGGCAGAGATAACTAAAAGAGTAAAAGCGGACAAGAGAGCATATTGGAAATACCAAAAGCTACTAAAAGACAAACATATCAGCAAAAACACCAAAATGAAAAATATAAAACAGCAATCAGACCTGTCATCACTTACGAAGTAGAGACAATGTGCCTGACTACTAAAGACGAAACGGAGCTAAGAATAATAGCTTAGCATTATAAAAAGGAAGATCCTTTGAACAATCCTTGTCCAAGAAAATCCAAGGTTGATTTAGGCGACCATTAAACAACGAGGTAAATAATCAGATAAATGGAGAAGATATAGTCAGATGCTCAAAAGTTGAAGTGGGTCGGGCATGTACTAAGACGGGAAGAAAATACTATAATAAAAAAAATATTAAAGTAGAAAGTTACAAAAATATAAAACCTAGAAGGAGACCAAAGTTCAGATGGGAAGATAATGTCGTAGAAGATATCAACAGAATGAAGAGACCAAACTGGACAACAAAAGTAGAAAATAGAAAGGAATGGAACTTAATCACCAATCAAGCGAAATTACACAAAACCTTTGAAGGAAGCAAACAGAGAATAAGAAAACAAAGAAAAGGCAGACTGATCCAGCATTAAAAATGGTTCAAAAGAGCTCATATTAATGGGCGGCTTATATGCCTACCCAGGAGTGACAGGACCATATACAGGATGTTTTTAAATAAGTATGACAAACTTTAAGAGGTAACTCAACATGAAAAAATAATGACAGTTTTCTCGGTAAATATATGTCCGCAAATGCTTCGATTCTGAGATACGGGGTGTTGAATTTTTCTTTCAAACTGCCAATGTATTTATTGCTCATAGTTCAACACCAGTTAACACATTCGCGGTCATGACTGCATATGAAGTCATTTACTCCATAAGATTACGTGTATAAAATGAAAGCGTGTCCGCGAATGTGTTAAGCTATGAAAATTAAATTTGGTGGATTTTAAGACGTAGTTATTGCACATTTTTTGACATACAAATAAGAATGTTGTATTCAACATTGGCGCGCGTACGGGTAATGGTCTAAATTTTTTAAAAGACAAAAATTGTACGCCACTGAGATATTTTAAACTAAAAATTATTTTTGAGTATCTCGTTTAATTTATAATAAAAAACCTCTCTTTTATTATTTTCATCTGGTGCACCGTTTTTAGGTAAAAAAATAAAGGTCTTAGCTCGTATTTTTCATTTCTTTTATACATTATCAACAACAATCGAATAATACAATAATACTAAACTAGTACAATAACAGAAAATAACACTAATAATATTTAAACTAGGTACAAAGCTACAACAAATGTTTAACCTTTAACTACCCGCGCATCAAGTTATAACATAACTACACGCGTGGCGTACTTTGTACGCCACAAGAAAATACACTTAAAAACAGCGGATTTGTTTACTTTTTTTTGAAAAAATACACTTAGTTGTTTGTTATAAACCTTATTCGGCATCAGTGAATACTTGGAGTTCCTTTTCAGTAAGCCAATTGGGATTTATAACTGGAATCATGGAATAACTGGATTCCATGATAAATAAAATTACTAATGAAAAATTTTTTTAAATGTGATTTTTTACAGGAGAAAAAGTATTGTTTACAAAGAAAAATATATTTTTTGCCATAATGACTAAAAAACAATTAAAATATTTACTTATATTACGATTTTTAGTAATATAATCCTGGGGTATATTGTCCACCACCGGAAAAAAACAAATAATAAAATGTAAATTACGATCTTTCCAGAACGCCGATTATAACGAAACTAAAACCAAATTGTAAATCACATTCCAGTGATAGGTTAGAAAAATAAGCAAGGTCAAAAATTAAATTTTTAAATATATTTCCAGTAGAATTCTTATATCTGGCGTACAAAGTACGCCAGCGCGTGTAGTTAAAGGTTAAAATGACCTTCTTCAGAGGTGGCAGAAGAATTTTGTATTTATCATGGGCGCGCGCACGGGTAATGATATGATTTTTTATAATGCAAACAATAGTATGCCACTGATATATTTCAAAATAAAAATCGTTTTTGAATTTCTAGTTGAATTTACGACAAAAAATCTTTCTTGGGTTTTTTTCCGTATGGGTCGTCGTTTTTATGGAAAAAAATAAAACATCTTATCGTTTACAAAATATTTGAAATAAAAAAAAAGACTAAGTTTTCAATCTAATGGCATTTAAAACAACATAATATTACTCTACATCCCACCAGACTGAAAACAATAGGAACCTTCTCTGGTTACACCTCCGATGCTTCTACAATTTGTTAGCCATAGCGGATGCTGAGACTAAGAAAGATGAGGAAATTTTACAATTTATAATTCACGTCCCATCTGCTCAGCGCGGTAAAGTTCCAACGAGATGTCCTCCTGATGAGAGACTAATAAGTTTCGAAACCGGTAGAGGTGCTTGCTGCACTCTATGATTGGACTAGAATATGATGCGGCTGTATTTTCGTTTTGCAACTAAATTTAAAATGAATATTCATTTTTGATTTACATATTTACTCTGATTGGAGTACGAAGGGAACCATTCTCGTTGGAAGTTTACGGGATGTGAATTATAAATTGTAAAATTCCCTTATCTTCCTTAGTCTCAGCACCCGTTATGGCTTGCAAATTGTAGAAGCCTCGGAGGTGTAACCAGAGAAGGTTCCCATTGTTTTCAGTCTGCTGGGATGTAGAGTAACATTATGTATGTTGTTTTAAATGCCATTAGATTGAAAACTTAGTCTTTTGCTAGCAGTTGCCGCTAGGGCATATATGCCATTTCGTTCGTTGCAATCCGTGACTGCACGCCGGGGTTTGTTTTGGTTGGATCAGAGAGAGCAGTATATGTGCCTCCTGATGAGAGACTAATAAGTTTCATTTTTTATTTGAAATAAGTTTCTATGCATATGGAAACTACCTCAAATACTTTGTAAGCGTTAAGATGTATTATTTTTTTGTATAAAAACTACGCCTCGTATGAAAAAGGCAAGATATATTTTTCGTCACAAATTATACGAGGAATTCAAAAATGATTTTAAATTTGACATATCTCGGTGGCATACTTTTTTTTTCTTAAAAAAATTCAGACCATTACATATAAAATTAAATTACCAATTATAATTACCAATATAAAATTCTTCTGCCACCAGTGAAGGAGAGTCATATTTATTTGAAACACCCTGTATATTATTTGTAAATGTATCCAATAAGGTATTTCCGATTTGTCAATTAGCTTTATTCTCAGAATATAGCAATAAAGTAATAAAACGCAACAAGAAAATAGCTTCAGAGCGCTAAACATAGCATGTAACTATTTTTATCTGGCAGCGAATCCTTTTCAGAAACAAAAGCCGACAATAACAAAATACCCAATTAATCCCTTACCCCCCATTTAATCTAGTGTTGTACGTGTACGCATTAGTATTACTTGATTTACTCGAAATTTCAGAAAAAAGGCCAGCTTAGGTCGTTTTAATCTGCAGTCGCAAACTAAATGAATTTCTTCGAACAACGAAAGTGATATAATCTTGGAAAATTTATCAAGTGCCACGTTCAGACTTAACTAATACTTCAGTACAACTAGGGATTTAGCTTCTTAGAGTTGTTATTATAGTTTGAGCGACATTTTAATATTGAACTTTTACTTATTTTTTGTAATTTCGACCGTTATTTGATGGAAACTCACTTATCTAACAATACAATACTGAAAACAGTTATTTATGAAACAGTTCGTGAAGTATGCTTTTTGCGAACGCACGCGATGTTTAGAGCACGAGCGACAGCGGAGCGAGTGCTATACATCGCGTAAGTTATACATCTACGAATTTCATTTTTTTTTATTTTTAGGGTAAAATTGCGATTTTTCCACTTAAAATTCAAAATAAACCTCATTTTCGTTTTCAGCAAATCAAAACATAAAGAATGACAGAATTAGCTATTCACCACACCGTGGTCAGTATCTCGAGAAATAAGCATTTTTTGGGGTGTGCCGCTCGTCTAAAAAGTCACTTTATAACCTTATTCCTATTGAATATTTTGACTTGAAACTTTCCACAAAACTTCTTCATGACTCATGTTTTAATGATGTGTTGGTTAAAATTATAAACTAAAAATTTTGTCACTCAACTTGTTTAAACAAACATGAAACTAACGAAATCTAACGACGAAATATTTAAAAATTAACAACTCCTTTTCTAATTCTTTTTTAAAAATCATCAAAATTAATTTTTCGCATTTTTGCTTAAAATTTGATTTTTAAAAATCTTCCACCAATTTTCGATAAAAATAATAGTCTAGGCGCCAGAGGGGTCACCGTGTCATATTCAATTCTGATGGACAAACTCAACGGTTTCTCATGGATTTTTGGCTGCTGATTACGAATTTGGAGGGTGGATTTCGATCCCAGTGGTCAAAAAATTGTTATAAACAATTTAATTGTTTATAAATTGTTTATAAGGCTCTGGCTCATAAACTAAAAGAGTTGAAAAAAAATGTTTTAAATAAAATTTGTTCCTTAATAAAAAACCAAGAAAACACCGTTTACTAAACGTAAATCTAACAATTAGAACTCAAGATATTGTAAAATTAGTGCATAATGCAAATTGCAAATTGCAAAATAAGTATTTTTCGAAGCTTTATCGATCTAACTCAGCTTCTGCGCATGCAAATGAGTCTCATAAGGTGTCGTTTTAAAGCTTAATTAACAGGCTTCCAAACAAAGTTTTCTAAATTACTTGATCTTCATTTGTTTTAAAGTTATACTCGTTTGAAGTTACAATTTTCTTAAAAATATTGTACATTCATTTGTTTATAAGGGTTTCAAGCAAATTTGAGCTATAAACGTTTATACTTTAATGAACAATAATGATAGAAAAACTCAAAAGGAACAATTTGACGTTAAGAAAATGTTCATAAGTTTATTTTTGGCCAAGATGTCGATATTTTAATGGCGAGCGCTATGAGGCGCAAGATCGGCTCACCGCGTAAAGGTTCACGCGCTAACTTCTCAATGCAAATTATAATTTCTATGTATACATACGTTATCTTCATTTTTCATTTTTGAAGATCCTAATAAAATTTTATCATATAATTCTTATAATTAAATCATCATAATGTACCTCGTATCACCTTTCATTCTATTTACTTTGTCTTCTATTTTTTGCACTAAATGAGAAAAAAACATTAAAAACTAATATTTCAGAAGTATAACTAAAAAGTAAGTTGATATTATTTATTAATACTATTTCTACAAACATTTTTTTTCATGCATCTGCAAATCTGCATAGAGATATACAGGGAATATCAGTTTTTTTATATCTGCATAAGTTCTTTTTCTTATTTTAACAGTTACATGGTGGTACAAGTCTGTTCTTGTAGGCAGTAAAACTAAAACTTTTTGAGGCTTCAGAGTCTAATTGTCCATATTATATCCATATAAAGTGGATCTAGTTCTTTTACAGCATCATCAAGGCCCGTCAATTGTGTGTATGCCGCCACATCATAAATGCTCGTTTTATATGCAATGATGATGCTGCAAAAGAACTCGTTCCATTTTTATATGGATATCACATATTGGCTCATTTGCTTGCGTAGAAGCTGAGTTACGATCGATAAAGCGTCGAAGAATACATACTTACTTGACTGTAAGCCAATCTTGCGCGTCATAGCGCGCCATTAAAATATCGACATCTTAGCCAAAAATAAACTTACGAACATTTTCGTAAGCTCAAATTATTCCTTTTGAGTTGTTTTATCATTATTGTTAATTAAAGTATAAATGTTTATAGCTCAAGTTTGCTTGAAACCTTAATAAACAAATTAATGTACAATTTTTTTGAGAAAATTATAACTTCAAACGGGTATAACTTTAAAACAAATGAAGATCAAATAATTTAACAAACTTTGTTTGGAGGCCTCTTAATTAAGCTTTAAAAGGACACCTTATAAGGCTTATATTTGTATGCGTAGAAGCCGAGTTACGATCGATAAAGCTTCGAAAAATACTTATTTTGCAATTTGCAATTTGCATTGTGCACTAATTTGACAATATCTTGAGTTCTGGTTATCAGATTTAAGTTTAGTAAACGGTTATTTCTTCATTTTTTATTAAGGAACAAATTTTATTTGAAATATTTTTTTCTATTTCTTTTAGTTTATGAGCCAGAGCATTATAAACAATTTATAAACAATTAAATTGTTTATAACAATTTTTTGACCACTCGGATCGAAATCCCCCCTCGAAATCGTAATCAGCAGCCAAAAATCCATAAGAAACCGTTGAGTTTGTCCATCAGAATTGAAAATGACACGGTGACCTCTATTTGGCGCCTAGACTATAAACTTCATATTCGGATTCATCGACCTCGAAAATATAAACAATGACCAAAGTTTGCCATTCACCTATCATGCTCGCTTTCTCGATTTCTAAGCTTCAAATTAGGGGTGCGCCGCTCGCCTATTAACTTATACCAAATTTTGTGAAAGTATCGGAATAGTTATTTATGAAACAGTTCGTGAGGTATGCTTTTTGCGAACGCACGCGATTTTTAGAGCATGAGCGACAACGGGGCGAGTGCTATACATCGCGTAAGTTCGCAAAAAGTACTTCACGCACAGTTTCATACAATATTTTATCTTCGATAAACAAATAAAAAACTGTAACTCTTCGTCACAGGAATTCCTTTCTATTCCACAATTTTTAGAATTTTGACATTTAAAAATTCTAACTTCTCTCAAACCACAAAACTTTAAAAATATTTGTTGTAATTAATTGCCCATTATGTCATCACCATAACAACGCTAAAGTTAAGGATATTTTATTATATGAAAGTATGCAAAAAAACAGTGCGAAAAATTAAATCCCATTTAAAATACATTGTTACTTCACGCACACTTTAAATCCTTCACGCACTGCTATCTATAATGACAGTTTTCACAAACTAAAAACTTATACATAATATGACATAGAGTAGATAATAGTTATTTATGAAACAGTCGTGAAGTATGCCTTTTGAGAACGCACGCGATATTTAGAGCACGAGCGACAACGGAGCGAGTGCTATACATCGCGTAAGTTCACAAAAATTACTTCACGTACAGTTTCATAGAATATTTTATCTACAATAAACAAATAAAAAAACTGTAAGTCTTCTCCACTGGAATTCATTTATATTCTACAATTTTTAAAACTTTGACATTTAAAAATTGTAACTACTTTCAAACCACGAAACTGTCAAAACTGTTGTTGTAATTTATTGCTCATATTGTCATCACCATGACAACGCGAAAGTTAAGGATATTTGATTATACAGTATGTCCCTGTAAGTGGTATCCATATGGAAAACTTTTTTATTATTAATTTTACGAAAAAAAGTTATTTCTTATAAAAAGTTCTGCGTGGTCCAAAACTCAAGATTCAACCATCAGATATCAAATTTTATGAATGTTATACGAGGTATGTCAAAAAGTTTGAATTTCACTCAAGAGTAAAGTAGCTTTATTTTTCACAATATTGAAAATTGCTATTATGGAAAGTTGTTTGGAATTAAAAACCATATTCCAATATGCAATTACATCCTTCTAATTGATTTTTTTTTATTATGGATAACTAACATTATTTTCAGTTGTTTCAATTCTGATAACTCTTTTATTATTAATTTTAAGAAAAAAAAAGTGATTCTCAATAAAAAGTTTTGGATGGTCTAAAACCTAAAATACAACCATCTTATATCAACTTTTTTCAATTTTATACGAGGTATGTTAAAAAAGATAAATTTAGATCAAAAGTCAAGTACGTACCTTTATAGTTCAGAATATTTCAAATAGAAGGATGTAATTACATACTGAAACATAGTTTTTAATTCTAAATAACTTTTCATAATAACAATTTTCGATATTGTGAAAAATAAACGTATTTTACTCTTGAGCGAAATTCATATTTTTTGACATACCTTGTATAATGCGGCAGATTCGTGCAAATATTATAAGAATTGCACATTTAATGATACAAGCATATAATTTGATCCACATATACTGCACATATAAAGGTTCAAATTAAGATATGAGGCCATCTCAGATTTTGCCTTTCACAAAAATGGCGGTCATTCAAAATGGGCGACTATATATATGTGACTAATAGCACGATATCTTTTGAATGAAAAGTCCGATTCCAACCAAATTTGGTACGTAGGTTCTTTTTGCGATTTATAAGATCGTTCTCGTGAACTGGAAGAATCGGTTTACCATAAGTTGTGTTTTTCCTGGTTATTAAAGTCAAAATTGTTTATATTATGTAAATAATTCCTTTTCATTTTCACCCTGTATATATTAATTTTTCAAAATGGTAGTACCACCATTGAAAAGATCATAATAATATGTTTTAGAAAATATTTTGAACTTTTTAGTTATGTTAATTAACATTTAATAAATGCATAACTTATCTTCACATGTACCCATGTTTGGCAGATCCGTGCAAATATCATAAGAATTATTGTGAATTTAATAATAGAAGCATATAATTTGGATCACATGTAGGTACTACACATCAAAAGTTCAAATTTAGACATGAGGCCATCTCAGATTTTGCCTTTTACAAAAATGGCGACCAGTCAAAATGGCGGCTATACATATGTGACTAATAGCACGATAACTTTTGAACGAGAAGTCCGATTTTAGCGAAATTTGGCATCAACGTTCTTTTTTTGATGAGTAAGATGGAGGTCTTGAACTGGAAGAATCGGTTTACTACAAGTTGTGTTTTTACTGTTTTTTTATGTATAAATATGTTGTTTTTTTTTTCAATTCTTTCACCCTGTATATGTTAATTTTTCAAAACGGTATAATCGCCATTGAAAAGAGTGTAAAAATATTTTTTAGGAAAGATTTTGAACTTTTTAGTTATGTTAATTACCATTTAATAAATGCATAACGTATCTTCACATGTACCTATGTGCGGCTGATTCATTTTGAATGCCCGCTATTTTTGTAAAAGACAAAATCTGAGATGGCCTCATATCTTACTTTGAATCTTTGTATGTGTACTGTGTGTTGTCCAAATTTTATGTGCTTTTAACATTAAATGCATAATAATTCTTATATTATTTGCACGAATCTGCCACACATAGGTTAATAGGTACATGTGAAGATACGTTATGCATTAATTAATTGGTAATTAAAATAACTAAAGAGTTCAATATACTTTCTAAAAAATATATTTACGCTCTTTTGAACGACTGTATTAACTTTTTGAAAAATTATTAGATACAGGGTGAAAGAATTGGTAAAAAAACAACATGTTTTTACATAAACATTAGGAAAACACACAACTTCTGGTAAATCGATTCTTCCGGTTTAAGACTTTGGTTTTACACATCAAAAAAAGAAACTATATACCAAATTTGGTTGAAATCGGACTTTTCCTTCAAAAGTTATCGTGCTATTAGTCACATATGTATAGTCGCCATTTTAAATGCCCACCATTTTTGTAAAAGGTAAAATCTGAGATAGCCTTATATCTAACTTCGAACCTTGATATGTGTAGTATGTGTGGTCCAAATTATATGCTTCTACCATTAAATGCACAATAATTCTTATAATATCTGCACGAATCTGCCACACTTAGGTAACATGTAAAGATAAGTTATGCATTTATTAAATGGTAATTAACATAACTAAAAAGTTCAAAATATTTTCTACAAAATGTTTTTACGCTTTTTTCAATTGCGGTATTACCTTTTTGAAAAATTAATATATACAGAGGGAACAAATTGAAAAAAACCATAATTTTTCAATAAACAACCAGTAAAAACACAACTTCTGGTAAACCGATTCTTCTGGTTCACCACATCCATCTCGTAAATCAAAAAAGGAACTTATATACCAACCTTGGTTAAAATCGGACTTTTCGTTTAAAAGTTATGGTACTTTTAAACACATATGTTTACCGCCATTTTGAATGCCCGCCATTTTTGTAAAAGGCAAAATCTGAGATGGCCTCATATCTAAATTTTAACCTTTGTATGTGTAGTATATGTGGTCCAAATTATATGCTTGTATCATTAAATGTGCAATTGTTTCACATATCGGACGCACTAGTAAAAAATTGATAATATTTGACGAGTATTTTAGGTCTTAGACCATGCAGAACATTTTATTAAGAATCACTTTTTTTCGTAAAATTAATAATAAAAGAGTTATCTGAATTGAAATAACTGAAAATAATGTTAGTTATCCATAATTTAAAAAAAAAATTCAATTAGAAGGATGTAATTGCATACTAGCATATAGTTTTTAATTCCAAACAACTTTTCATAATAGCAATTTTCAATATTGTGAAAAATAAAGCTACTTTACTCTTGAGTGAAATTCAAACTTTTTGACATACCTCGTATAATATTCAAAAAATTTTATATTTGATGGTTAAATCTTAGGTTTGGACCATGCAGAGCTTTTTATAAAGAATAACTTTTTTTTGTAAAATTAATAATAAAAAAGTTCTCCATATGGATACAACTTACAGGGACATACTGTATAAAAGTGTGTATTTGATTATATGTAAACAGTGCGAAAAAGTAAGTCCCATTTAAAATACATTGTTACTCCACGCACACTTTAAACCCTTCACGCACTGCTATCTATAATGACAGTTTTCACAAACTGAAAACTTCTACATAATATGACATAGAGTAGATAAAACTTTTTATCTACTCTATCTATACTCTACTTTATACGAAAACGAAATAAAATTATTATTCAGCACTTCTGCAGAGGTAACAGCATGGTTCAACAAAGAATTCTTTTTTAAAAAATGGTAACAGAGAGAAGCTAGGGGTATCACGATAAGGAAAAGCCGTTACATTTCAAATGGTCAATCAAAACATTTATTGTCTCAACCACTACGTTTATTGTCACCATGAACGCATTGCTTGTGGTTATTAAACGCAGTAGTAGATTTATTAATGTATTCGTTGTCACAGCAATCAGTTTATATCTATACAATAATCATATATTACTCTCTATTAACAACATTTGTACATTGTTTTAATGAAATATGTACGTTGTCACGATAAATCAAGGTAATTGCTTGTCATCTACGAAATCAAGAAAGTGAGTTGCTGCCAGAATTAAAATTATTTATTAAATATACGAAACTAAGTTATTGACAGAATAAATTGAGTGTTATTGATTAATGTACTCTAGTTATTTTCACAATTATTATTCAATCATTGTGACAATAACAGAATGACAGAATTAACATTATTTATTAATTATACGAAACTAAGTTAATGCCTGAATAAATTGAGTGTTATTGATTAATTTACTCTAGTTATTTTCACAATTATTAGTCAATCATTGTGACAATAACCAAATACATTCTTCAATGTTTAAAATTTCGTTGAAACAAAAAATTAAATTGTTGTTACAACGAAATACTATTCAATAATCACTGTTAATCAATATTACGAACTAAATTTTTTTGAGTGTGGTGCAGCATACATTCTAAATCATCTTCACTTTAAGACATTAGGATTGTATCGTCTGCATAGCAGATTATTTTATGTTATTTTTTCCCGTTGTGTATTTTTTATTAGTTTCTACTTTTTTTATTATTTCATTTATGATCAGGTCGAACAATAGAGGACTCAGGCAATCCCCCTGTCTTCTCCCAATGCCAGCTTGCAATTGACTCAGTTAGTTCTTCTTCTGTTTACTTTTATTGTATTGTTCTGGTAGATACTTTCGATCATTTTAATTATTTCTAGAGGTCATTTTCTTGTTTCTAATAAAGGAATACCGTCCTTTCATTTGACCCTATAAAATGCCCTCTTATGTTCTACGAAACATAAATATGCCGATTCGTTGTATTCTAATGATTTTTTGCCTCATTATAAATATAGCGTCGGTGCATGATCTTCCCAACTGAAAACCATGTTGTTCTTCTGCTGCACTGGCGAAGCGTCCATGTAACCACTGTTACCATTGGTATTAGTTAAAAATCTTGCAAATAAATATTTTATGACTACTATGAAACAATTCCATTTATATTTTTTACCAACAGAAATATTTGTTAATACGTAGTACCTACCAAGTTCAGTAAATAGCCAATTAGACGCACGAAAATATTGGCGAGATTACATGTGAATACATTTGAATCCGTTGCAGGGTTGCACGTTATTATATTCCGTTACCACTTCTAGTTCTGGTAACGAAAGATGATTCTTGCTATCGGTCGAGACTGAAAATTTTGAAGGAATGACGGCTCCAGAGACGGCGCGGGCACGTTGTGTATATCAGTATTGTCACCATTTTACAAAATGGTAACGTTAGTTTAGTAGCTATTCGTGCATTTGAATTTGAACTTGGAAGAATGTTGCTGCGTAATCGATCAACTACTTGAAAAGTCATTATCCTTGTATATTTTTTTTTATATATAATTTTGAAGAAAAAAATGAAATTATTGAAAATAGAAGATTTAAAATATATAAACACTAGTTTTCAAAATATCGCTCATTAAATGCAACAATGTCATATCTCAAAAAACTTACTTTCGAGAAAATTCAATTTTAAGTTTTGGATGCTGCTAAAAAAATTTTTAATTTATTGAAAAAAAAAATGCTTAAAACCATTAGACAATGTGATTGTTTTGTCTAAGAATCAATTGAAAAAAAAAGAGTTTTTTAATTTTAAGGGTTAATAAGATCAAATTATTAAAAATTGTTCCATTTTGTGACGTTATTGTCACTTAAATGCATTTGTAAAAGAGGTACAAATTGAAATATGATGATCTTGTCATTATTTAAACACAGTTTTTGGCAAATAATTTTAATATGTCAACTTGTTAAAAACAAGAAGTTACAAAATAAGAAAACTACAAATAAAAATACAGTTCAAGAAACATTAATAAAATATTTTGGCTTAGATATTTTAATGAAAATACGCATGTTTCGCAAAGGTCTTTCTTGGGTGTAAAGAAAGAAATATTAAATTCTTTGACAAAAACTTCATGGAAAATTGCGTAACTTGCAAAAGGTCTATTTCTTTGTTTACAGATTTCAATATAGTCTCTATGAATATCTGCCAATGAGCGGCTACCATCAATAAATATTCGGGATGTATTGGCGCGAGTAATAACTTTCAATTCTTGGGATTGATGTTATGTGCTGTCTAATATCTTCCCGAATTTCTGGATTTAGCGATTTCTGGTTTCCGTGTCTTCCACATTTGTCCGAATCAAGGAGGACCTCTAAAACTTTATTCCGTTTTTCTTGCACAGTTCTTATTATGCGATCAGGTATGTCCAAAGTATTTGCAAAAAATACTTTGCAAACTCGAATCTACTTACCTTCTTTTACAAAATAGTATGCGTTGTTTTTGTCTCTGGGTTTTCTTGTACCTCCGACACGAATATACCGATATTGGGGTACAACTGGTACCAAAAGTTTGTTAATATACTCTCTCTGTTTTTGAAATTCACTGAGTGACCAATAGCTTAAAAAAATCTGTATTCCCTCCTCTTCGGTAAATTTAGATGGACACTTGAGTTTACAATCTTTGCACGGATACCTTACTTGTCTTTTTTGTCTCATCTTTTTGTTTTTTGAATGAGTTTGGTAGGCTTCACCACAACTTCTCATTTTTTTTTGTAAGATTTCTCTTCCAGTTTTTAGTATTCCGTTGACGTTTCTTGCCTTTCTTTGGGGGTGTAACAAGAATAGGAATGTCTTGGTTTGCTGATAAGGTTTGATTAGGCTCATTATTACCGTCGTCGTGGTTTTCTTTATCACACTCTTCTGATTCTTCATCACTCTTTGGTACATAGTTATGATCATTAATTATGTCTTCACAATCTTCAGAGGACGAAGAAGAGCTACTACTACTGGAAGACCTACTAGAACACCTACTACAACAGCTGCTTGAAGATGATGAAGAACTTGTTGACTTAGAAACTCCAGGAACAGCTATATTCTTATCACCTGTAAAAAATAATTATCTTCAAACACTATTAACTTCCAAATTCATACCATTTTTGAATTTTTTTGCATTTTTTAATTTTATATGGGAGTGACTAGGTGTCAAATAAAATACACCATTAAATCTTATACTGTTTTTTCCATATTATAACATAAAATACGTAGGCAAACTATTTTTTTTTTATTTTAATGTTTCAGAACTAATTTTTTTATAAAAATATTTTTCCTTGTAGCACCAATATTTCTAAACCGCAACGCCGCGCCCCCTCACATTTTTCCAAAAGCTGGAACAGCCACTGAAAAAATACTTACCTAGTGTACTTGAAGATTCTTGATTTTTTACAAAAAAAACTCTGATTGTCCATCTCTGAAACGTTTGTTTCATATTCTTGTTTATTTTGTTGTTCATCATTGTCGAGCATATTCTTTGGGGTACCATTTTCACATTCAAAAACAGAAACTGTGTAGTCAGACATATACTGTTCGGTCGATGCATCCTCATTGGTAGATTGCTGCTGCTTTAAAAGCTGCTGAATCTTTTTTAAGAGAAATTTAGGACATTATTACGTTGAAAGCCTAAAATAGTATATTTTTTAAATTAGATCAAATAAAAAGTATTAGACAAATAAACATAATATGCAATTATTTTTGGTTTTAAATTTAAAAATTAGTAAAATTTAATGTAATCAATTGGTTGCAATCCCAAATGGAGAAAAAAGTTGTGTTTAAAGATTGACCTAACCTTAAATAAATATTATTCCTTTTAAATTTTTAAATAATATTTTGTAACAATAAAGTCATATTGTTTACAAAAACTCAGACACCTCCAGCAAAAAAAATATTAAATTCTTTGTAATAAAGTCTTAAGAAAAAATAATACACCAAACAAATATTTTTTTCAGAACAATAGCGTCATATTTTTAATTATTAAAACCTAAACGTTTATCATTTTTTGGCGAAAAAAGTACTAATTCTAAATAATGCGTTATTGAAATAAAATATTATCAAATAAAAGATCTTACCTTTAGTGAAATATCCTAATAAAACACAATAACACGTTTTTAAACAAAAACGTAAGCACGTGCCACTTCAACTGACAAACCACAACTGAAATAAAACACTCTTGCGGTAAAAATTTAGACCTCGTCGCAGAAATACTACAATCGTTTGGCGCCATCTCTCAGTTAATTGTTAAGTTACAGATATATCGATCTAACAAAGTAAACTTTATACAATTTACTTTCTGTTAAACCACATAACTCAAAAATTCGATTTTTTGAGATATGACGTTGTTGCATTTAATGAGCGATATGTTCTGTTCCCTACTTGTTTATTTTGGATGTTAATTTTATTGTAGGATAATCTGTTTAGTTTGTTTATTATTTATTGTTATACCTATTACATGCATATAATACATGTATACATAATTACAAAATCTTATATTTGGGAAGTTCAGAATAATTGTTATCTAGTTTTTATGTCATATTATGTATAAGTTTTTAGTTTGTGAAAACTGTCATTATAGACAGCAGTGCGTGAAGGGTTTAAAGTGTGCGTGAAGTAACAATGTATTTTAAATGGGATTTACTTTTTCGCATACTTTCAATGGGTTTTTTGGCACACTTTCATATAATCAAGTATCCTTAACTTTCGCGTTGTCATATTTATGACTTAGAATAGGGTAGCCGAGCGTCCCGAAAAAACGATATTTTCCCGTTTTTTAACGATTTGTCCCGGTGTTCCGAAAAAGTCTCTCGGGACGCCTAAATGTCTCCTATTTTTTCTTCAATTTCAATTGTTTCTTCAATTTAGGCATTTGTTTTCATTATTATTTCTTCCTCTCTTATTACATTGTGGTCCAGTATTGTTCTCATTATTGTTCGTTCAAATTTCGGAATGATATGTTCCTCTTTCTTATTAATCGTCGTTGTTTCCATCCCATATTTATCAACAGGTCTTATTAAGGTATTATATTATTTCATATTATACTTGTCTTGTTTCTCAACAGATTTCTAATCATTCCATATGTTTTTCTGCCTTTCAGAATTCTTTCCTCTGTTCTCTCTTTTCCGGTTTTCCATATTGTTACTCCCAAGTAGCTAAAGGTGGATACAAGTTTGTCCTCCTTAGGATTACTTTCAATATCAGATTAAATAATAGTGTCGGGGAGCAGTGGTGTCATGGCAAAATTAGCAGTGCGGGAACGCAGTGCCGGAACGCACTGCTAATTTTTGTTTACAAAACCTAAATTCTCTATTATTTTTTTCTTTTCTTAACCAGAGCGGGAACGGCGTTCCCACGCGTTCCCACACCATGACACCACTGTCGGGGAGACAGAGTCACCTTATTTCACTCATTTATTTACATTTATCTCCTTAGAAGTTGTTCGTTGAAACTGATCCTTGCTTTGGTGTTCTTTAGGCTTACTGTTAGCATAATTTGTCTTAATATTTCTGGGATTCCAACATACTCTGTCTCCTCCATCATTTTCGTCCGATTGATTATATCAAAAGCGCTTTTAAAATCTGTGAATATTCGGGAAATTTCCCTGTTGTATTCTCTAGATTTTTGAATTATTTATTTCACTGTATGTGTGAAATTGTGAACTTAATCATCGACCTCTTTGGTCTGAATCCATTCTCGTATTCTCCTAATATTCGTTCAGCGCATTATTTAAGTCTCATGTTTAGTACGTTTGCTAGAATGTTATATGTGGTGTTTAATAAAGTTATTGCTCTTTAATTCTGGCACTCCTCCGGATCTCCTTTTTTTTTCATATATTATAGGTACTATAATACCTGTGTTCCAATCGTCTGGTAGTCAGTTTTGTCCATAATTTGTTGTATTAGTTGGTTTATTTCTTTATGTAATTATCTTCCTCCGTATTTTTTAATTCCACTACTTTTTCATCTTCTCCTGCTGCATTTCCGTTTCCTAGGTTTTTAATATTTGTTTTTGTACTTCTTCTGCTGTGAAAATTTCGACTTCGTCGTTATCTTCTACGGTTTTATTTCTTCATCGCAGTGTGCTTCCTTCTTCATAGTGAATAGCATTTTTTCGTAATATTCTTCCCATATTTTGCTGATCTGTTTCTCTTCAAATACGGTTTCTCCTTTCTGGTTTTTTAGTCCTCTTGTTTTGCTTGATTTAATGCTGGGCTTATTTTTTGTTGCTCTCATTTTTTGGAAAATTGCTTTATTTACTGTTCAGTTAACAACTGTTTTGTTCTGAAGGATTGTTAATCCATGATATTCTGGCTCAGTTTTTTACTTTGTTTCGCAGTCTTGATCGTACGTAAATTACATATTCAAAGGTAAATTGAAAAGGAATTGTAGGTCCCAAATTAGCTAAAAAACCATGTTTCATCCTGCCTATTTGGATATCGCCCCAAACCCTCCTTGGCAGTGGCCTACCCGGAGAGGGGACTTGGGGGTTAAACCCCCTTTCCCCCAGGGCATATGAAAAATATATAAAAAAAGTAGGAATATGTAACTTGTCTTTCACAAACAAAACAAAAAAATACGCCAACCCCCCTCCCCAGAGAAAAATTCTACGCTACTGCTCCTTGGATGTGTCCCGTTTTTTCAAGTTTATGATCTGGTCACCCTAACTTACAACAAAATTTTTGACAGTTTTGTGGTTTGAAAGTAGTAAGGATTTTTAAATGTCAAAGTTCTAAAAATTGTAGAATAGAAATGAATTCCAGTGACGAAGAGTTACAGTTTTTTTTTGTTTATCGTAGATAAAATATTGTATGAAACTGTGCGTGAAGTACTTTTTCTCGCTCCGTTGTCGCTCGTGCTCTAAATATCGCGTGCGTTCGCAAAAAACATACTTCACGAACTGTTTCATAAATAACTATTTTTTAATAAGATTTTTTTACATCAAGTTTTGGTAACACTTTAGAAAAAGTCACGCTTCGCCACTGTTCTGCTGTTATAATTTAATCCAGTTTGTTTGTTATCACTTTAGTTATTAATTTTAATAAATAAAATCTAACGTTTTTACAATTCACTCTCCACTAAATTCCAACGGTGTATATTAATTACTTTTTTCTTCTTCTTCTTAAAGTTCCCTCTCCTATCGGAGGTTGGATATCATAATGGCTATGGTCACTTTGTTGGCTGCTGCTCTGAATAGTTGTAATGAACTACAATTAAACCATTCTCTAGGGTTCCTCAGCCAGGAGATGCGTCTTCTTCCTATGCCTCTTCTTCCTTGGATCCTTCCTTGCATAATAATTCTCAGCAACTCATATTTTTCTCCTCTGGTAATGTGACCCAAATATTCCAGTTTTCTAGTTTTTATACTTTTCATAATTTCTCCTATTAACTCCTATCTCTCTTAACTCCTTATTTAAACGTCGTAGCACTTCAACATTGGTAATCCTTTGAACCCACTGAATTCTCAATATTCTTCTGTAACACCACATTTCGAACGCTTCTATTCTTCTTATGTGTTGTCTCTTCAATGTCCAAGCTTCCATTCCGTATAGCAATATAGAAAATATGTAGCATCTTAGAGCCCTCAATCTGAGAGGCAACTGAAGGTCTTTGTTTGTAAGCAGTGTCTTCATTTTTATAAATGCTTGCCTTGCAGTTTCAATTCGGACTTTAATTTCTTTGCTTTGGTCATTTTTGTCATCAACCCAGGTTCCCAGATATTTGTATGTCTTAACTTTTTCTATTTGGGTTTGCTCCATCATTAACCTTTCATTTCCATGTTCTGTTTTTGAGACAATCATAAATTTAGTTTTTTTCTTGTTTATTTTTAGTCCGTATCGAATGCAATAATCGTTAATTCTATTTAGCAATTCTTGTAGTGATTCCAGGGTGTCTGTCATTATAACGGTGTCATCAGCGAATCTTATGTTATTTACTATTGTTCCGTTTATAGAGATTCCATCACTTAGCTCCGTTATCGCTTCCTGAAATATGGCTTCACTGTACAGGTTAAACAGTAGCGGCGACAGAACACAACCCTGTCTTACTCCTCTCTTTATATCAATATTCTCGGACTCCTGTTCTTCTATCTTTATATTGGCCTTTTGATTCCAATACAGATTGATGATAATTCGTAAATCTCGTCTGTCTATATCTCTGTTTTTCAATAATTCTATTAGTTTTTCATGTCGGACCCTGTCGAACGCTTTTTCGAAGTCGATGAAACAGGAGTAAATATCCAGGTTCATATCTAAGCATCTTTGAGAGAGGACATTAAACGCAAACAATGCCTCTCTTGTTCCAAGTCCTTTGCGGAACCCAAATTGGGTATCATCCATATCATATTCTAGCTTTCTGTATAATCTTCCATGAATCACCTTTAGAAATATTTTGAGGGTATGGTTTATTAGTGATATTGTCCTGTAGTCCGAACAATCTTTGGCGTATATTGTTTTTGGTATTGTTACAAAGGTGGACACCAACCATTTCTGAGGGATTTACATTTTTCTAGGAGTGTGCAAAAATGTCTACTTTCGCGCACACGTTTTAGTTTAGAAAGTTTTACTTTTCCGCACGCGTGTTACTTTTCCGCACGCGTTTTACTTTTCCGCGCGCGTTTTACTTTTCCGCGCGGGTGTTAATTTAGATATGTTAATATGGCCTTAAAGTAATTATAATACATGCAATAAACTAATATTTAGATATTATTTACTAATTTATTTCAAATATATCTTATTGTGTTCATGTTTTAATGAAATTAACGCGAGAATTCGATGAAATAAAATAATTTTGAAATAATATTTGAAAGTCAAATCAATAGACAATAACAGTGGTTTTGAATCGTCGTCATGGAAACCAAGATCGTCGTCATGCTAACCAATTATGCTGAAAGTTTGGTTTTGACAACCTTGTCAAAGAATTAATTTGTGTATGTATTTTCAGTAGTAATTGCACAAGAGCTCTGAAATTATTGAATTTTTCCCGAGTGACACTTTGACAGTTTTAATTTCACGAGCCGAAGGAGAGTGAAATTATGTCAAAATGTCACGAGAGCAAAAGTTCTATATTAATTTCAGAGGTCGAGTGCAATTTGTTGCGATTATTTCATGAATAAAACTGTTCAAAGCCAAAATTTTATTCTAATTTATTTATGTAAGTACCATTAAACACACAGTTTTTATAAATATTTGACGATTGAAAGTCATCACTTTTATAATTTTTAAAACATTGATTGACATTAATGTCACTGAATGTATTTTTTCGAAGCAACGAAGGGCATCTGACGTAATATACTTAACGACGGAAGATTTTCAAAAATTATCGATTTAATTTAGATTTCTGTAGCTTTCTATTGGTCAGAATCTCCTATGAATGAAATAATCATATTAATTAAATTAATTGATTAAGATTTGGTCATTTTTTAAAGGCTTGTAGAAAAAATATTGTACCTAACGCTTGCAGAAACTCTCTTGTCCGCACTCGACTGCTTGCCGAACTCCCGCTTCGCGTCGTTCGGCAAACTGTAGTCGCGTTTGGGAAAGTATGACTTTCTGCACTTGTTAGGAAAATAACTATTTTGTGATAATTTTACAAAAATAATCAAAGGTAATACCACGAGTCCTCTAAATTTTATCGATACATTTTTTTGTTTTCACGAAAACTTCTATATTTGGTAAAATTACGAAAACAAACCGAATGATAAAATCACGAGTCTGAAGGACGAGTGATTTTATCCATTTCGGTTTGTTTGAGTGATTTTACCCTAAATAAAGAAGTTTAAGTATGAAAACGAAAAAATTTATCAAGCAAAATTTAGAGGACGAGTGGTATTTGAAAAGATTATTTTGTGAACCAATATGTATTATTAGTAAATACGGGCATCTGTGAAATATTTTTAAGACAACTAGGATCAATGTCTTAAGTAGGTTATAGATAAATTATTTTATGATTTAAAAATGAACCAATTTATTTATTATATTGTTAATACATAAAAAACTGTTTAAATCGAAAATGAACAATTATTAAAAACACAATTTTTATAACTAATATGAGATTTTCCAATGTCGTTCGTAACGTATTATGTGAAATTTAGGGTACCTTAAGTTTTATCAGGGAAGAGACAAGGAAGAGGCTGTTTTATCAGTATTACACTCAATGATTGGTTAGAACGACGCGTGGATATTGGCTGAAAAAGCAAAAACGTCAGAATTTGACAGGTGAAAAAAATAGTCTAATATAAAACAGAGAGAAAGAGGAAAATACTTTTCGTCTTCCTATTTTTAATATATAACAGTTTATTGTAATGACAATTACCTACATTTTTTACTAAAGAAAACGCAAGAAAACAGCTTCAGAACCTTATTAATATAAAATAATTGCAGCAACTCGAAAATCGTCTGCTCTTCGAGAAAACCTTGGCCTTGAATAATTCAGCACGAAGCATCATTTCGGTTAAACCGTTTCCATTAGTTCACTTTCCGTCATTCAACACCTGAAAATGAAAACACTCCAGAGATTTATGGGCCGGATTAAACTCTACGTGAACCGGAAAAGAGGAAAAGCTCACCTTTTCCTTTCATGTGTTCTATTTCACTAAAGAGGGAGGTACTTTTAAGAAACTTTTAACGGCTTACGTGATACATATTTCGTGTTTATTATGTATGGCGTATGGAATAGTCTATGATCCGGAAGAAAAGTATCACAACTCAAAATACAATTTTTTTCAGGAGTAACTGCTGAAATTTAAAAATTAAACACGAGGAATATAGATAAGTGACTGTTTCGAATTGAGTAAGAAGCAAACCCAAAAAAAGAATGTGTGTGTACTTTGTATGCAAGTAAGAAGTTATACGTCTTTTACATATATGATTCCAACGTAATTAATATATGTACTTTAAACAGCTTATTTATATTTTATTTAAATATTAAACTAATTTTAATACTTACTACTTTCCAAATATTTTTATTAAAACAATACCAAAAATTAAAAAATAAAAAAATAAAACACACAAACACATTGAAACATGCCACAAAGAAATCATTTCTGAACAATAATTGTTGGCAAAAATTTTAACTAAATACGCATTTTCTGAAAAAAATTATATAACAAATATACTCACAATCATAAAATGTATAAAAAAAAATTAAAAACTTGCATTGGGATTCGAACCCGCGTGCTTAGATTTGAAATCCAATTACACACACCCGTCACCCGACTTAACCACTTACACGTATTTGTCATGTGGAAAGATAGGCTAACTGAACGTTTTACTGTTCGACAGTTCTGAATTTTTTCAAATTAGTTTGATTTTTGTGTGTGTGTGTTCACAAAGGGAATTAAAATATTAAAAAACAACATAACATAGAGTAAGAAAATAATAGGATATTAGATGAAGAGTGGTAGAAATTTTGTTGGTAATCAAATTATATAAATCAAAGCATTACGTACTAGATAGGTACATACGTTTTTCAAAAAGGTAAGTACCTATGTAATTTTTTATTACAAAACTGAAACATTTACAATTAAGTACGTACCTGTTGCTTTTAAAAACTATTTAAAAAGTTACTACAATTATATACTTGCTTTTGTCTGTGTCCTCACAACAATAAAAATTAATTTACCTTTACAATATTTGTTTATCCATAACCTCCATATTGAACAATTATTGTCACATCATTTGAATACCCAATCAGAGCAAAGGTATAATGCGTTTGCGTCGGGGACCAAGGCTTTTGATGAATTCGCGCATATTAAATTTCACTCCCATCGCGCCTAAAGAAGTATAACTATCAAAATTATCATATAAGAAAAAACATAAACATTTTGAGTTATGTCACTTTTTTTTGTAATATTTAAACAGTAACAAAAAATACCTAGGAGAATTACGATACGTTCATTTCGAACGTCAGAGCATAACTCATATTGTTCCGGAATAAAAATATTCATTTTTCCACCAAATGAATAATCACACTACAGTCATCTTACTGAGTTGGAAGTAAACATCTAGGTGACAATTTTCCTGGTAAAAGTATAGGATTTTTGGAGTAAATTGTTTAAAAAGATAACTGGAATTATCCATTGTTTGACTTTTGTCACTCTTCTTCTGGAAGATCGATTAGTTAACTTTCCGTCATTCAACAACTGAGAATGAAAACACTTCAGAGATTTATGGGCCGGCTTAAACTCTACGTGAAGCGGAAAAGAGGAAAAGCTCACATTTTCCTTTCATGCGTTCTATTTCGCTGACAAAGGAGGTACCTTTCAAGAATTTTTAAAGACTTAAGTCATACAATTCTCGTGTTTATTAATAGTTTGTGATCCGGAAGAAAAGTGTGACAACTCAAAATACAACTTTTTTGAGGGGTAACTGCTAAAATTTAAAAATTAAACATGAAGAATATAGATCAACAACATCAATAAAACATCAACAGGTTGAGTTATGTCACTTTTATTTTAAAATATTTTAATCATACCACGAAAAATACCTAGGAGAATTCTCGAGATAAAAATATTTATTTTACCACCACATGAATAAAGACACTACCGCCATCTTACGAAGTTGGAAGTAAACATCGATGTTACACTTTTCTTGGTAAAAGTATAGGATTTTGGAATTTTAACAAGATAACTAAAATTGGCAATTTTTTGAGTTATGTCACTCTTCTTCCGGACGATGGATTAGTTCACTCTCCATCATTCAACAACTGAAAATGAAAACACTGCAGAGATTTATGGGCCGGCTTAAACTCTACGTGAGGCGGAAACAAGGAAACGCGTACCTTTTCCTTTCATTTGTGCTATTTCACTGAACAAGGAGGTACTTTTAAGGAACATTTAACGGCTTACGTGATACATATTTCGTGTTTATTAATAGTTTATGATCCGGAAGAAAAGTGTCACAACTCAAAATATAACTTTTTAGGGATAACTGCTAAAATTTAAACATTAAACACGAAGAAATCGGATGCCGCTGTTAAAATACAAAAAATATTAATAAATTAAACAAAAATGTTGTTGCTTAGTAAAAAATTCTTCTAATAATTTATTTAATCTGACTCATTTACATCGGCAATTCAGACTTATATTATACATTTTAAAGTAGAAGACTTTAAAATGATATTGCCAATATTTAGAGTTGCGTTCCTGGGACAACTTTACTGAAAGGTAGTTCATTCGGTTATATGAACTCAACCCCAACTCAAGAATATCCGTCACAAAAAAATCATAGCATGTGATATGTCTTTAAAAAGACAACCACATGCAATGGTGACAGTAAAATTCTCGCGCTAGAGATTCCATAGTATATCACGAGTGAAAACCAGGAAAAAACCTTGTAATACTATCCCGACATCATAAGTATTAGGTCTTACCTAACTCGATATTTATGTTATTGACTTACTATATGTACTAACTCGATATGTTACTGACTTACTAATCGTGGTATTTTCTTTGTATTGACTTCCTCTTTTAGTATATGTAACCACATAAGATCATTTTTTTAGTTGTGGCTTATTTCCCATAAAAATAGTTAATTACAAACATGCCACAAGAAAATAGCTTCAGAAAAACATAAACACGAAGAATATAGATAAGTGACTGTTTCTAATTGTGTAAGAAGCAAACCCAAAAATACTATCATATCTGATTTAACAAAGAAAAAACATGAACATTTTGAGTTATGTCACTTTTCTTTTAAAATATTTTATTAACGAAAAATACCTAGGAGAATTCTCGATATATGCTTTTTCTCATGAGGAACTTTCAGTGCGTCACAGTTTTTCGATTTCTTTCTAACGCATTAAATTGTATGTGACAGAAAAAAACGCACATCGGTGATTACATTTCGTCGTTGACATTTATAACATTTATTCTAGTTGTCAATAGATGGCGCTATAATCGAAAAAAATTATTACGAATGTATGTATAATATATTATCTACGATTATAATCTGTACAATTTATAAGACTATACAAATCAAAGAAAATACCATTTTATAAAAATGCAATAAACACAATTGATTTGTTTTTATGCCAAACTGCAAATAAAATTTGACATCTGTCAGATTTAACCTAAATGTCATGTTAGAATAATTGTTATAAATGTATAGGTATTATCACGGTCTTATATTTTTTTCTATCATTTGTGACGCACTGAAAAATGCTCATGAAAAGAAGCATAATACATTCGGTTTCGTGATAAATAACGATACGTTCACTTCGAACGTCAGAGCATAACTCACATTGTTTCGGAATAAAAATATTCATTTTACCACAAAATGTATAATGACACTACTGCAAGCTTACGAAGTTGGAAGTAAACATGTAACACCTTTGCTGGTAAAAGTATACGATTTTTGGGATAAATTTAACAATATAAATGATATTCTGCATATCTTGAGTTGTGCCACTCTTTTTCCAAACGATCGATTATTTCACTTTCTGTCATTCAACAACTGAAAATGAAAACACTTCAGAGATTTATGGGCCGGCTTAAACTACGTGAGGCGGAAAAGAGGAAAATCGCAACTTTCCCTTTCATATGTTCTATTTTACTGAAGAGGGAGGTACTTTTAAGGAACTTTTAACGGCTTACGTGATACATATTTCATGTTTCTTAATAGCTAATGATCTGGAAAAAAAGTGTCACAACTCAAAAACAACTTTTTTCAGAAGAGACGATTTTTTAAATCTTAATTTGCTAATCTGCAAAAATTTAAAAATTCAACACGAAGAATATACATGATTGCCTCTTTCGAATTGTGTAAGAAGCAAAAAAATATGATAAATAATTTAAAAAAAACATCAACATTTTGAGTTATGTCACTTTGCTTTTAAAATATTGGTCATTTTATTTTCACAATAACGAAAAATACCTAGGATAATTCTCGAAGTACAACGGGTTTCGTGATAAATAACGATACTTTCACGTCGAATGTCGGAACATAACTCAAAAGTGTTATTGGTCCAGAATAAAATTATTCATTTTATCGCCAAATGAATAAATAATAACACTACTGCCATCTTACGAAGTTGGACGTAAACATCTATTTGACACTTTTCCTGGAAAAAGTATAGTATTTTGCAAGTCAGTTTAACAAAATAACTAGAATTGTGTATTTTTGAGTTTTGTCACTTTTCTTACAGACGATCGATTAGTTCACTTTCAGTCACTCAACACCTGAAGATGAAAACACTCCAGAGATTTATGGGCCGGCTTAAACTTTACGTGAGGCCTAAAAGAGGAAAACCGTACCTTTTCTTTTCATCTGTTCTGTTTCACTGAAGAAGGAGGTACTTTTAAAGAATTTTTAACGGCTTACGTCATATATTTTGCTGTTTATTATTAGTGTATGATCCGGAAGAATAGTATCACAACTCAAAATACAACTTTTTTCAGGGGTAACTGCTAAAATTTAAAAATTAAATAAGATAGATTCAACAAGACTATAGATTGATAATAACAAGTTGAAACGATACGATAATAAACTACCCCAGATAATTGAAATAATATTGAATAATAATACTTCAATCATCCAAGATCTCTATCGTTCACCCTGGCCTAGCTCAGTCTCACAAGGTGTGTGTTCGTCTTGTCCTAATCTGAAATATGAAAAATGAAAATTTAGAATGGAAGTCAACAAAACAATACTTTAACTAACCAGGTTTAATGTTCAATAAAGTTAAATGCGTTAACAAATATATTCAAAATCTTGCCAAAATCTAACAACTTCTGGATTATACTTATGGCTTATTGGTTCGATGGTAACTTCTTGATGTCGATATCGGATGGTACAGCTGTTGACTTCTCCCGACCTGGGCTCTATGGGAGGCCTCAGGTCAGTGCAGCTCTAGTTTACTGGTGGTGTTGGTCGCTGCAGTCTAGTTGCGATGCATCCATTATGTCCTGCCTTGTAGTGGCATCACCGGTGATGAAGGCTTGAAGCTCCCGAAGGGAGAAAAGTTGATTTTATTCCCAAAAACTAGAAAACAAAATACATATCAAACATCAAGAAGTAAAACCAAAATGTGCCTTTGTCAAATAATCGTAAAAAGTAGCAAAATACAAAGCAATAAAATAAAATTAATAGTGACGATTTCTAGTTAAATTATCAGTAGTAATTGCACAAAAGCTCTGAAATTATTGAATTTTTCCCGAGTGACACTTTGACAGTTTTTATTTCACGAGCCGAAGGCGAGTGAAATTATGTCAAAGTGTCACGAGAGCAAAAATTCTATATTAATTTCAGAGGTCGAGTGCAATTATTTCATGAATCAAACTGTTCAAACCCAAAATTTATTATAATTTATTTATGTAAGTACCATTAAACACACAGTTTTTATAAATATTTGACAATTGAAAGTCATCACTTTTATAATTTTTAAAACATTAATTGTCATTAATGTCACTGAATGTATTTTTTCGTAGCAACGAAGGGCATCTGACGTAATATACTTAACGACGGGAGATTATCAAAAATTATCGATTTAATTCAGATTTCTGTAGCTTTCTATTGGTCAGAATCTCCTATGAATGAAATAATCAGCAGTAATTGCACAAGAGCTCTAAAATTCTATATTAATTTTAGAGTTCGAGTGCAATTTGTTGCGATTATTTCATAAATAAAACTGTTCAAAACCAAAATTTTATTGTAATTTATTTATGTAAGTACAAATTAGTACAATTAAACACAAAGTTTTTATAAATATTTGACGATTGAAAGTCATCACTTTTATAATTTTTAAAACATTAATTGTCATTAATGTCACTGAATGTATTTTTTCGTAGCAACGAAGGGCATCTGACGTAATATACTTAACGACGGGCAATTATCAAAAATGATCAATTTAATTCAGATTTATGTAGCTTTCTATTGGTCAGAATCTCCTATGAATGAAAAAATCTGGTTACTAAATGCATATTAATAACGAGCGATCCACAATTATTGGGATCAAAGCTATCTGTGCAAAAAATTACGTATGTCTTACTTTAATCTGAAAATCCGCCGCAGTGTGACGTCACGCCCAACTGCGGCTATCTTCAGTGTTGTTATGATCTCTTTCCAAACAAATAGTAAAGATTGAAAACACGTTGAAAAGATACACGCTTTTGTTCATGCGTGAAAACCATATTTATTAATAATAATTTTGTTTATTAAAACTTGAAAAGTCAATGTTGATGTACGTACACTGACAAGTATCTGTCACTGTCAAAGTTGACGTAAACTGGAAAGTATATCTGAATTAATAATAGGCATGCACTGTATAGCTATTTCTGTCGTTCAGAGCCGCCTATGGTGACAATAATTTTGGATCACACGTTAGATGAAATTTAATATTTAAAATTAAGATATCAAGACATGTGGAGAGTCGAGGTTAGGCATAGAAACAAAAAATGTTATGAATGATGAATACAGTATGTCGGAAACTACGCATCCCAAGAGAATATGAAAAAAACAGCAAAGATGTGATGTTTGTAACGTTACAAAGTGACTGTGTCGAATTGTGTAAGAAGCAAACCCAAAAATGTAGAATGTAGAATGTAGAAAATGGGGCGGCCAATAGAGCCTGATACACTGCGACCTTTGCAGATCTATTGTGTTTTCCCCTTCTTTTAAAGCACTTTATCGTGGCCTTTTTAAGTAGCCTGGTGCTTCCGGTTTTTCCTCCCCAAGTTCTAGAAACCGCACTCGTGCGAGACCTTCGCAATGACACAGTAAGTGTAGAGCGGTTTCCTCTTCTTCCAGACAGGACCGACAGGTGTCCTCTTTTGTCAGGCCTATGAAACTCAAGTGTCTATTTAGTCTACAGTGTCCAGTCAGCAGACCCACTATCATTCTGACAGTACTGCGACTGCGCGAAAGTTAGTCTGCTGTAAATTTAGCCGAATGTCCTTTGATGAACTATTTGGCCTGCCTCTGTCCTGGGGAGTTGTTCCACCATTCAAGAGACTTCTGTTGCACCCATTTGTGTATAGCTCTTTTTATCGTATTTGCGATCCCAAAGAAGGGTTCCGGACCAATCAGTGGCGTAGGTACTCCTTCTCGGACCAATTTATTGGCCTTCTCGTTGCCACGATGACCCTTATGTCCCGGCACTAAGGCAAGTGTCAACCTGTTTCGACTTCCCACCTGAGATAGGACATTTAAACAGTTCCATATAAGCTATGAATCGACCTGCACCGAACTGAGAGCCTTTAGAGCCGCTTGACTATCCGAATAGATAACGATGAAGTCGTTATCTAGATTTCGGCTGATTATTTTCATAGCGCACCTTTGTATAGCAGCTACTTCGGCTTGAAATACGGTCGCATAATTATGTTCCTAGACATACCCGGATTTCCGTCCTTGGTTTTATGCCATATATTCCAGCCCCTGTACCTATATCGGTTTTGGAGCCGTCCGTATACCATCTTGAGTTTGCCGTTATCGGCGGACCAGTTTTCCAGTCCTCTCTTATTGGTATTGGGATTTGAAAATTTTTGTTAAAGCCATACATAACCATTCGGTCTACAGGCATTCCTAGAACGGGGTCTGCCTTTATGTCCTGGTATAGCCATAAGTTATCAGCTCCCTACATCAGACTTACTGGAGCTTGGCCCTGGATCAACCGATGTACTGTTGATATGGCTTCACTCTGTATGTATATATGCAGAGGTGGTAGGTTTAGCAGAACTTCTAGCGCGTCCGTTGGGGCTGTTCTCATGGCTCCTGTAACACTCAAGTATGCAAGCCTTTGTGTGCTACTGAGCAATCGAATCGCCCCGGAGTGTTGCGTTTTGTTCCACCACGCCACTGAACCATAATGGCCCTGCCACAAGGAGACTAGATAGAACCTGGCCTCAGGACCTATTTTAAAACTTAAACATAAATAGAATAAGATGAGACATCATTGGAAGTCTCTTCTTCATGCCCAAAAACATGGAACAAATTTACTTAATACCCTTTTAATGATGTAAAATTTTAAATAAACATAATTACTTAAAAAAAATCGAATATAATCAAGCGCGTCTTATCACTTAAGGTATAATAACCAACATTTTTAATGCAAGCTAAGTAACAAAACTAAATTATTTTAATAGTTGATGTTATGAAAAAGAATAAAATAGGCGCCAGATATTTTTAATATATCTCGCAAAGAGAGTAATTTCTACAACCAACCGAAATCTAATTTTTACTGGTATTTAATTACAATGTAACGTATTATTTTTGTCAAAATTTGGTTCTGATTCCTTATATTTTGCTGGATATTGTATTTTATTGTCACCTAATCAATTTGTTATATAGAACTTCCTTTAAGTCGTGAAAAACATCTTCCCTGTAAATTCTGTAGGCCTTTTTTATAGGTAATCCTACATCAACTGGCAAGATGTAGTCAGGAGTTGTAATGTGATTGATCACTTGATAAAACTTTGGGAAACTTCCAATTTCTCAAATTAATTGATTCACTTTGGCGAAACGCATGGTTAGTGTTTTGTGCTCTTATGATGTGATGAATTGTTTAAGTTTTTTGCCTACGATATCCATTTAATGAATTAATTAGTTTCATTTCATCGACAGCCTACGTTCAATTAATGATTAATGATGAAAACTTATGTGGTTAGTCTGAATGGTTTTTTATATGTTACTAAAAAAATACATTAATAAGAATGCGTATAAAGAGATGAAGTTATTTTGAAAAAAGTAATCTAATAGTTAAATAGAATAATATGAATAATTCATACAGGGTGATTGATTAGTTGGTTAAAGCTAAATAGATCCGCTATAGTAATAGATAGCAATAAAAGTTAATAACAAAAATTCTAGCCACCTTTGAGCTTCACATTACAAAATTAGTTAGAATGTTGCAGGGTGTTCGATAACACAGTGACAGACCAACCTTATGTTTTTTTAAATGGAACACCCTATATTCTGTTAAATTCTCCATCACAAAAATATCAAAATTTGTTATGTTATAAAGGGTATTTACAAAGTTCAACTCCCTGTATAAATAAAAATATGCAAAACAGCAATGGTTTATAATTGCGGTATTTTTTGCGTATTGTCAAAATTTTCAGGAATGATTGATATTGCTAATTTTCTTTATATCACTATTGAAAAGTACCATTACCGTTCTTTAATTTTTAAATAACTTTCCCTATGGCTAAAGTTATTAGTTTTCGAGATATTTTAATTTTTCAATGGACCAGTAGCGTGGCCACCCAAATCACCAGAATTTAATAAACTGGACTGATTTTTTTGAGGTTACGTTAATAATGAAGTTTATAAAATAACTTCAACAACAAGGGATAAGATGAAAAATAGAATACAAAGTGTATTTCGATGTGTTAATTTATAAATGCTTCGTAGAGTAAGTAGCTCATTCAATGATCGTTTTTAGGCGTACATAAAATGTGTTAGGAGGTAGTTTTGAACACCTTATGTAAATAAATATTAAAATAAAATATTTCATTAAAAGTAGCTTCTAATTTTTTTAAGCATGTTTTTTTTTGCAAAGTATATTACTGATAAATTATTTTTCGTTCTTTATTTGTTACATCGTTACATTTACATACAAAAGTAGTATTTAATAATTATTGTCTTCACAAAATATTGTATTTTGTGTTTGTGTGTTTTTTGTAAAATTTATTACTAATTTTCTTTCTTGATTTGTTTCATTTGCATAAGAAAGTAATTTTTAATTGTTTCAACAATGTTGCATGTTGTAGTTGTGTGTTTTTTTTTGTAAACTGTATTACTAATAAATTATTTTTATTTCTTTATTTGCTACATTGTTACATTGGTTACCGGATTGATAATCAGTAATCGTCAATTTTTAATTCAGTCATGTCTTACTGAAAATTTAGATAAATTATTTAGACACCTAAAATAATTTTTTCTGAAAAATGAAAATATCTCGAAAACTAATAAATTTGGACATAGGCAATTGGCATTTTCCATAAAAAAGTTATTGCATTTCACTATGTATTACTTCATAAGAAATATTTAAATTCTAATACTTAATGTATATATATTGTTTAGAGAAATAAATAATATTAATCCATATTATGTATGTACATAATATGTTCAATATTAATTCATATGTACAAAATTCAAAATTCTTTTACGTAGGGAGACAGCCACACCAATGAACTAATACGTAAAATAGGGTTGACTTGGGCGACTTATGAAAAGCTAAGAGACGTTTTCAAGGGGTCCGGACAAATAAACCAGCTAAAAATAATCCCGGAAAAAAAATTGCCCACAAATTATCCCTGGACAAAAATCCCGAGACAAATAATTCCCACAAAAATTCCCCATAAATAATCCCCGGACAAATAATCCCCGGACAACAAATCCCCATAAAAAATTCCGGAGGACAAATAATCCTCACACATTTTTTTTAAATATCCCCACAAAAAATCCCAGGCAAAAGATCTTAATGCAATATTTGCACCCGAATAATTCTCTAAAAGTTTTCCCGTGAATGCAGTCGACGAAATTTTTTTTTTCAGGCTCAGTGCATGAGAGTTATAGCAATCGCCATGAAACCGCTTTTCGGCACGAAAATAATTATTAGCAATTAAAATTAAGCATGAATTTTAATTTCGATTACCAATTTTTGAATTCCAATTGTGAGTTTTTTAAAAATCGTGGAATATATGGGGAGTGAGCTAAGGCTGTGGGAATCATGTTGTAATTATTCGCTTAAATATTTTGCTCACTCTTTTTTGAATAACTCTGTTCAAAACATTGCCTAATCGTGATGATAACTGCTGGTCCTGAAAACGATAATACTGATTTTAATGCAAAAAATCTGTTCTTTTTATAAATTTAACTTCAAAAATATTTAGTCATCATCATCATCAATGGCGTTATAACGCTTCGAGAGTGAGTGCTGCGTTTTGCCACCTTCAATGTTTGTCGGTCATTGCCACTATTTTCCATTGTCTCACTCCCATTTTCTCCAGATCTTCTGTGACTGCTTGTTTCTACCTTTTTCTAGATTATCCTAAGATCTCCCATCTGACCTCTCCCCGAGCAGCTATGCCTTGTTTGATTTTTTAATAAATGTTGCGATTACATTCACGGGAAAACTTTTAGAGAACTACTCAGCAGCAAATATTTCTTGGGGATTTTTTGTGGGGATATTTTGTCCAAAAAAATTGTGGAAAATATTTGTCCGAAACTTTTTGTGGGGATTTTTTGTCCTGAGATTTTTTGTCAAGAGATAATTTGTGGGGATTTTTTGTCCAGGATTATTTGCCTTTGCTTCCCATCTGGAAAGTTTCTGGGGTTTTGAATCAGCTCTTCCGATCTGCTTAAAGAGAAAGTTCTTTGATGAATGTGTGTTGCCGGTTCTTATGGTGCGGAAATGCTAACTGTCGCTAAACAATATTCGAACAACACAGAGGGCAATGGAATGGTCCATGTTGGAATTAAACCTAAGAGATCAAAATAACCAACATATAATTGCGCCGTAGATCGGGAGTAACCGACGCAATCAAAAGAATATCGACCTTTCCATGGAACTGAGCAGAACATGTCACGCTAACGAAGGGCGGCAGATGGAAAAAACGTATCCTCGAGTGAAGACGCAGACGCCCTTCGAAGCAGAGGATGACCAAAAAAGACGGACAGATAACCTGAAGCGGATATGCCATAATTGGATTCAAGCAGCTCAGTATAGTAATTTTTGAGGTGAATTATGGGAGCCCTACGTTCAGCAGTGGACAAGTATAGGCTGAATGATGATGATGATGTTTTTTAAAAGATGTATTTGTTTAGTATTCAAGAAAAGGACTGATACTGATATCAATAATCTAATAATTACATAGATTGCTATCCTTGATCAACTCAAAATTATTCAGAAAGTAAACTAATTATGTATTACTTAAGACTTCTAAATTAAGAGGATAAGGAACACAATCTGTCAAACCGGATAAAGCTTTTTGATTCGTATATATGATATTACTCAATAAAAAATATATGTAACTATTTAATAATCAAGAATCAACCTGATGGGCACCTGGGCCTCGAGTTTTGACCATTCGCTTCGGTATCAAATGTATTCGCTTCGTATCTGTTTAGTATACGAAGTGAAGGGTCAAAAATCGAGGCCTGTTGACTCGCTTTATCACTCGCTGGCGCGTGATCGGCAGCGAATGGGTATAATGGGTAACTCTTAATATGCATTATATAAATGTCTCCCTAATCGTCATAAAAATGTAACAAAAATATTTTATATAATATATTATCTACATTAGGGTGGTTCAAAAAGGCTTTCTTTTTTATTTCAGAACGCTGTAGTGCGCAATAGTTGCCATTGGTATAGACTTGAATAAAGCACTAATTATTATTTTTTTATTAATTTGTCTTCCGGTCGCGCAATGCCATCGAAGTTAGCAAAAATTGTGAAAAACCTTAATTTTTCATATTTTTTTTAAACAAGCCAGATGGTTTTAGTTGCGTTCCTATACCATGAATTAACTACTAAAAGTATGTAAAATCAACATAAATGCACTTATTATACTTACATTTGTTTCATATCTTCCGGTCGCGCAACATAATACAAAATGAGTAAAATTAGTAGTTTTTGCAAAATTTCAAAGTTTGACTGTTTAGTGCAATTTAATCATACGACTTTTAGAGATGCTATAGTTTAATTCATTTACAATAATATATTTAAAATCCAAGCACATAAGATAAATTTTAATATTCAAATGGAATTCGGTCGCGCAGCTTCGTCAAAAACAGCAGACTACCGAGAGGCGAGGCGAAAGTGACGAATGCCAGCGAAGCGCGCGCAGCCACAAATAGAGATACATGTGGGAAGACCTCTACAATGGAGTATTTGTCTTCTCCATTACAACGAACTGCCATTCCACCACCTTTTCCAACACTTAGATGAAAATACAATAGGCCCAATAGGATATTCCGGACCAATTGGAAAGGCCCTACATGATTGTGAAAGACTACCACTTATTGATTTTAATCCTATTGATTGTGAGATTCCAAAAGTTGACAAGCGTATTCTTAGCAAGCACCAATAATTGCACTTGCTTGAGATATCAGAAGTCATTAAGTCAGGACATTGTTCATAAGACTTTGCAGTGGGTACGTGATCCTAGCCCAACATCACAATCAATATGGCTTACTACTGCTAACCGAGTTTTGCGTTTCTACATCAGTGTGTCCAACCCTTCTGAAAATCTGAGAGAGATTGTCACATTCATTCTCAAATGTTATAGTATGCCTATGTGGTTTGCCACAAAAATAAACCACAAATTCATAGATGGGCCTAGACATGATTACAAAACCATTGAATCTTTAAGGTACTTACCAGAAGACTTTCTTCAAGTTGTTAATCACGTTTTACAACGGAATGCTTACTTTGTGCACCCGAAAACCTACTTTTGGCTATGGTAACCGATGAAAGAAACCATATCCGAGAGCTGGGCTTTAGGCGTATCATGAAGGAAAAGCTAGCAATATCTGAAAGTGACTCTATCAGAATCTTTAAACCATCAAACTTAAACTTTGAAGCTAAATAGTATTACGAAATTAGCAAATGGAATACCAGTACACCGACTCTCTTCCACTGCTAAGAACATTGACTAATGAAGAGATAAAACAGTATGTGAGCAATGAATTCAAGCCTGTTATGAGTATAGATATTTTCCCATGCCATATGCAGGCAAGTACAATCGGTCCTCGCTAATAATACGCTTTTCAATTTTTTTAATCTCACAATCCATAAGATTAAAATCAACAACAACTGGTAGTCTTTCACAATCAGCTAGGGATCCAATCGGTCCGGATATCCTATTGTGCCTGTTGTATTTCCATCTAAGTGTTGGAAAAGGTGGCGGAATGGCAGTTCGTTGTAATGGAGAAGACAAATGCTCCATTGTAGAGGTCTTCCCACATGTATCTCTATTTGTGTCTGCGCGCGCTTCGCTGGCATTCGTCACTTTCGCCTCGCCTCTCGGTAGTCTGCTGTTTTTAACGAAGCTACGCGACCGAATTCCACTTGAATATCAAAATTTATCTTATATGCTTGGATTTTAAATATATTATTGTAATTGAATTAAATTATAGTATCTCTAAAAGTCGTATGATTAAATTTTAATAAACAGTCAAACTTTGAAATTTTGCAAAAACTACTAATTTTCGGTATTTTGTATTATGTTGTGCGACCGGAAGATATGAAACAAATGTATAATAAGTGCATTTATATTGATTTTACATACTTTTAGTAGTTAATGCATGGTATAGGAACGCAATTAAAACCATCTGGCCTGTTAAAAAAAATATGAAAAATTAAGGTTTTTCACAATTGTTGCTAACTTCGATGGCTTTGCGCGACCGGAAGACAAATTAATACAAAATAATAATTAGTGCTTTTTTTAAGTCTATACCAATGGAAAATTTTGCGCACTATAGCGATCTGAAATAAAAGAAAAAGTTTTTTCCGAACCACCCTAATCTACATACTCATAAAGATGCTATGTGTTCTTGCCTTTGTTGTATGGAGTTGAAAGCTGGACACTAAAAGTAGAAAATGTAAAGTAGTTGGAAGCCTTTGAGATGTGGTGCTATAGAAGGATTTTGAAAATACCATGGATCCAACGAGTTACAAATGCAGAAGTGTTAAAAAAACTGCAAAAGGATTGCGACGTGATAATGAACATCAAAGCAAGAAAACTAGAATATTTAGGCCACATTACCAGAGGTGCGAAATATGAGATACTAAGGCTCATAATGCAAGGTAAAACAAAGGGTAGAATATCTATATGTAGAAGAAGAATTTCCTGGCTGAGAAACTTAAGAGAGTGGTATAGTTGCAGCTCAGTAGGTTTTTCAGAGCAGCCGCCAATAAGGTACGGATAGCTGTGATGATAGCCAACCTCCGATAGGAGAAGAATACTCATAAAAAGGCAAGTAAGATCCCAGAAAGGTGAAGGTCCCTTCTTCTCGGCAAAAATGAGAGGATAGTGCGGAAGTTGGCGAAATAATTAACAAAGGTTGAAATCCCAGAAAGCTAAGAAAAATATTTTTATATTTTATGCTTTAACGAAAGTGACAAAGAAATAAAACTTACCGCAGAAATGCGAGTTTAGCCATAAAATGTACAAACACATCAGCTTCCATCGTAATAAATCTAAGAAATGAGCGAAATCTAGGCGTTCGTTTATTTTATACCATATTGCCATACTAATTTAGGACTAAATGGTAAAACAGATATTCTTAATGGGTGCTTAAACAAGGAATTCAGCTGAGTTTATAATACGCAGTTAGTTTCATGGGAACGTAACTATACACATAACAAAAATTATTTATAGTTGAAAAGTTGAAAATAAAACGTACTTGGTCAGTCTCTAATATAGGTATACAGGGTGTCCCAGACTAATTTAGCCACGCTATATCTCTTAAACGAATAGAGATTTTCGAATGGGACAAAAAGTAGGGTATTCTACTTTTCATACACTTTAATATGGCGTAGAAAAAATCATCCCCTAAATATTCATCCCTTAGTTACAACCCCTAACTTTAATTTTTTTAATAGCACCCTGTATATTTTTTTATAGTTTTGGATGTGGTCTTCTATCGTCTATTCAACACATTTCTTGAAAATAAAATCGGTTCGTAAATAACCAAGAAAATATCAGTTTAGTTTTGTTAATTATGTGTCCCAGACTAAATTATCCAGGCTATATTTCTTAAACGAATAGAGATTTTCGAATGGGACGAAAAGTGATCTATTACATTTGTAATACACTTAAATATGGCGTAGAAAAAATATTATCCCCTAAATATTCATCCCTTAGTTACATCCCCTAACTTTATTTTTTTAATAGCATCCTGTAAGTTAGGGATGAATATTTAGGGGATGAATTTTTTCTACGCCATGTGAAAGTGTATTACAAATGGAATAGATCAGTTTTTGTCCCATTCGAAAATCTCTATTCGTTTAAGAAATATAGCCTGGATAAATTAGTCTGGGACACACAATTAACAAAAATTAACTGATAGTTTCTTGGTTATTTACGAACCGATTTTATTTTCAAAAAGTGTGTTGAATAGACAATAAAAGACCACATCCAAAACTATAAAAAAATATACAGGGTGCTTTTAAAAAAATTAAAGTTAGGGGTTGTAACTAAGGGATGAATATTTAGGGGATGATTTTTTTGTACGCCATATTAAAGTGGATTACAATTAGAATATATCACTTTTTGTCCCATTCAAAAATCTCTATTCGTTTAAGAGATATAGCGTGGCTAAATCAGTCTGGGACACCCTGTATAGTCCAGGAACCGAAGCTTTTCACCTCGTAATTTTAACAGAATGGATCGATTTGCTTGAAAATATAAGAATAAGTAGTGGATAGTCCAAGGATTAAAATCTATATGATGCCGAAAGACGTTTTACCATGGGGGTGGTTGCCACCCCATCTAGGGGGTGGAAATTTTTTTATTATACTTTGACCGCAAATTTGATAAAAACGTTCATTCTAAAAAAAAATACTCTATACTTTTTGATAAAATTAATAGTTTCCGATTTATTCGCTCTCGAAAGTTTTAGTTTTATATCGAAAAAATCAATGTTTCTCGATATATACTCATTTACGATTCACTTAATTTTTGTCGTAGATAAATTTTTTATACCAAGTTCTTGGAAATTAAATAACCTACAATTTCATATTTAAACATTTTTTCGTATCACTGATGCTAATCTTTCTGTTCTGAAGAAAAGGGTTTTTACCAACCTAGAAAAATTAGGTCAACAAACAGAAATAGTAAAAACCTACAACCTACTTCGATACGAACGTCAATTAAAATCGGGACCATTTCCTAGAAATCAAATATAAAAAAAGAAAGGAAGATGTGGATTTCAAAAAATGGCTAAGCTATTTAAATGTTATGGTTTATCAATACCCATAAAAATTGAATTACTATGATGCTATATCTTTCCTATAGATACTATTGCACGGAGTTGAGTCGTGGACTTTCACAGATGCTACGGTCAAGAAAATTGAGTTGAAAGCTATGACAAAAGGTATATTATATGGTTGAGAAAAGATATGGACTGTTGCAACTAATGTTACAGGAGAGTAGAAGGAAAACTAGAACCAGGAAGAATATATTATTAAACAGTCACTACTAGACCTGGATCCACCAAAAAAAAGTTGATTAATAGCAAGCCGGAAATTTGATAATAGCTTAGCGGTGTTTAGTCGGACAAACTTTGATGTATGGGAGCACTGCCCAGCAAAGAGACTGACGTGTTAATTACGTGAATTTTGGGTACATTTGTCACCAATATACGTAAATTGTTTACGTGAATTTCACGTGAAAATTTGGTTGGAATGTCACATTGAAAATACGTCTTTAAATTACGTGAATAACTCGTCTTCAATAGACATGTTATTTACCTTAAATAACAATAAAATGTTTCGGAAAATTCACGTTGCAAATACGTGTTGATTAACGTATTTTTTAGGGAATGTATATATTAGTATTCACGTGAGAGATACGTCCTCGGTTCACGTAAACAATTCGACCTTAATTAACTTATGCGACAGTGCTGGCATCATGTAAACGCTTTTTTGTTCCAGTCCAGCGCTGTCTGCCAGCGCTGTCTCGAATAGAAGGCTGGTCTATTTTTCGTGCCAGTGGCACTCGTCCGCGTCCCCTCTAACCCCGTGCCAGTGGTTGTAGACATGTGTAAACACAGCGTTCCAGTCGCTGGCGCTGTCGTACCTGTGGTTTCAGTGGCCGTATTAGGATTTTTAATAAGAGTGCCAGTGAGATTGGCGCCAGTTACTGGATACGTGTAAACGAACCAATCCAGCGCTGTCTTAGTCAAGCACTCGCATTCCAGTGAGACTGGCGCCAGTTACTGGATACGTGTAAACGTTACTTTAGACTCAAGATCATTTTAGTTGCTGTGATATTTTTAAAGAAAAAAATAGCAAAAATAGCTTCAAATCAAGGTTGGATTGAAATAGTTACTCTAAATGATTTTAAAAACGAAATCATAAACTTTTTGTTTAAATATTGGTTTAAATAAATCCAATTTTTCGACGTCCATAAAATACAGTGAGTAAAATTCAAGCGATACGTATTTAACCAACACCGTTGTAAAATTTTGTTTTCCAAAATATTTCTCAAAATTTAACCAAAGGAAGTTATTTCTGTTTCGTGATTATTACGTGAAATACACGTACCTTTGCGATGTAACCAACATTCACACCTATTATAAAAAACATGTACTATATTCGTCATTATGATTTTATGTTATTCTAATGTCAAACATGTATAAAGGAAGCACTAATATATACGTGAATTATTTGGCACTGAAATACGTTTTTTTCCCGTCATAAATCACCGAGTTACGTATTCGTTGAAATTTGCCGTAAATTTAACGTAATCATCACGTAACTGGGCTCAAACCTGTTTGCTGGGTGGAACAGGCAAAGTTTTAATTATTGTGGAATAGGTTAAAAATTTGGAACATCAGACTACGAAAACGTTCCATGTATTTTGTCTGACACTACTTCCAATTGATTTGTTACCATTTCATTAAACTCTCATACAAAAATTAGACTGGTGTTTAACACCAACTGGGCATTTTAATGAGTGGAACACGAAGAACATGTCAAATGACAGGAATCATGTTGGTTAGTAATAGCAGTCTGATTTTTACATGAGAGTTTAATGAAAGGGTAACAAATCAATGGGATCTTCTGTCGGACAAAATAGATGGGACGTTTTCGTAATCCGATGTTCCAAATTTTTAAACTGTTCCACAATTAAATATTTCCCTGTTCCGGTGTTCCCGTACATCAAAGTTTGTCCGACTAGACACCGTTAAGCTATTGACAAATTTTCAGCTTGCTATTAATCAACTTTTTTTCGGTACGCAGGATACAGGTCTATACAAAAAAAAGCTGAACTGACATATAACTAGAATAACTTTTCTACAACTAAGTATATCTGTATGAGAGTTTTCCGAATTTTCAGTTTTCTCCCGAATAGTGCATGTCCTAAATAGTTTTAATAATCCGTGTTCTAGAAAAATTGGCCATCCCTTCTATAAAAAATATCGGCATCCACATATACTCAGCGAAAGTTGATAGGAAAAGAGGAAATTACACCACATTATCTGCTATCCCTTGGCTATAACGACCTTATCGATAGGAAATGGATGATCAATCATAATAGGCGAGACATTTTTACACTGCAAAAATCCTGTCGACGTCTTGCATGTACAGTTAGAAGTCCCATAAACTTAAAGAAATCAATATTAGGATTGGGAAGCTTTAGTGTAGACGACAAAAAATTATAATGTTTTGCTGCGAAATCGTTCGGGCGCCGAAAGGCTTCGCTTCATTTACTATTTATAGCACATTTAGTAATTTTTAAAGATAAAGCTTTGATAGTTTATAGAGTCTTACAGACGTAATAAATACTTAGGATTCAACCATCAAAAGAAATTATTAGTTTTCAGAAGACAGAACCGGCTAAAAAACTATCTCGATAATACTCTAATAATTACAAGGTTAAGATTCAAAAAGACAATTTAAACAATTAAAAATGCGTTTTAACATATTCGCACACTGTCAAAAATGTGCAAATATATTTGCATACTATGCAGTTAAATAAGACTTCTTACTGGACTGAGCGAGCTGAAATTATTTGGAGAGATGGGTACTAGACAAACCGATGAGGTCAAGTATCTAGGGGTAACCCTGGATTCCAAACTCGATTAGAACACTCACATTAACAGCATAACTAATAGGGCTAAGCGACTCTTCTGGAGGGAGAATTACTATTAATACTATTAAATCTAGGAACCTTACACGAGCATCAAAGATCAGAATATATAAAACAGTGATTAGACCGGTGCTCATGTATGGGTGTGAGACGTGGACTCTGGCCAAAGCAATTAACAGAAAACTTAGATATTTTAAAAGAAAAATCCTCAGAAGGATTTTTGGATCTTATCACGACCCTAATAGCAACCAGTACCGAATGAGAACTAATGCTGAGGTCAAGCAGATGTATAGGGCGAGTGACATAGTCCAAGAAATTAAATTTCAGTGTCTAAGATGGGCTGGCCTTGTCCATATACTCCCTAATAGCCGCCTTAACAAACTGATCTGGGAGGAAGCCCCCACAGGAAGAAGGCCCTTAGGATGCCCACGAATACGATGGAGGGATAATATTATATTATGGGTATGACCATATTATGGTCAGATCTAAGAACAATGGGGCTACCCACTGAGCCAACTATCAAGGACGACCGTTCGAGATGAAAGCGAGTTGTGTAGTCAGCCAAGACCCACCTCGGGTTGTAGTTCTACCAGAAGAAGAAGAAAAAGACTCTTCTGGAACTGGAGACAAGTTGTAGGTGAAACTTGGGGATTGAAACCAAAGGTACAGGTACATAGAATTGTAGAGAGAATCAACGAGGACTTTGAAAATAATAGGTACTGCTCGGCGGTATTTCTGGACGTAAGTCAGGCATTTGATAAAGTCTGGCATAAAGGCCTATTATGTAAACTAAAACAGAATTTACCTACAAATTACTATATACTCTTAAAGTCATATATCACCAACAGAAACTTCCAGGTAAAGTATGAGAATGAATACACAAACATACAACAAATTCTCGCTGGGGTGCCCCAAGGAAGTGTACTAGGACCTATATTATACCTTATATTCACTGCTGACTTACCGACAGATACACATATCACTACAGCCACATTTGCGGATGATACGGCAATACTATCATCGAACAAAAATCCCAAAATAGCCTCAGAAATCTTACAAAATAATCTAAATAAAATTCAACAATGGATGACAAAATGGAGAGTCAAAATTAATGAAAACAAATCGCTACACCTAACATTTACCACGCGTAGGGAAACATGTCCGGCTGCATACTTAAACGGTAAAGGAATCCCACAAGGGGATGAAGTCAAATATCTAGGTATGTACTTGGACAGAAGATTAAACTGGAGGAAGCATATATTTACTAAGCGAAAACAACTGGGCCATAACTTAAGAACCATATATTGGCTGTTGGGAAAAAAATGAAAAGTATCAACTGAAAATAAAATATTTATCTACAAATCCATCCTAAAACCAGTGTCCACTTATGGGATAGAATTATGGGGAACTGCCGCACATTCCAACATTGAAAGCATACAAAGATTTCAGTCCAAAATATTGAGATCAATACTAGGAGTTCTATGGTTCATAACCAATGAAGCCATCCATCGGGACGCCGGACTACCATACGTCAAAGATGACATCAAAAAGTGCGCGAAAAAACATACAGAGACACTTAAAGTGCATCCAAACGTGTTAGCAAAAAATTTAGTGAATAAACCGCGTACTGTTCGTAGGTTAAAACGAAAAGTTCCGTTAGAGTTAAGTGAACAATAGGTACTAAATTAATGTGTATAAGTTTATGTCAGAAATAGTCAGTGTTGTAGGCTAAGTTTTAAAAAAGGGGTGCATCACTGGGTGCCTTCCTACATGTTATTCCTAATTATTGTCAGTCCTATTACTTATTGTCTGTTATCTACCTAAACATTTAGGTTTAGATTGTATAGATAGATTGTAATAAATGTGGGGTTAATAAAAAAAAATGGATGGGTGTGAGACGTGGACTCTGGCCAAAGCAATTAAAAGAAAACTTAGATATTTTAAAAGAAAAATCCTCAGAAGGATTTTTCGATCTTATCACGACCCTAATAGCAACCAGTACCGAATGAGAACAAATGCTGAGGTCAAGCAGATGTATAGGGCGAGTGACATAGTCCAAGAAATTAAATTGCAGCGTCTAAGATGGGCTGGCCTTGTCCATATACTCCCTATAGCCGCCTTAACAAACTGATCTGGGAGGAAGCCCCCACAGAAAGAAGGCCCTTAGGATGCCCACGAATGCGATGGAGGGATAATATTATATTATGGGTATGACCATATTATGGTCAGATCTAAGAACAATGGGGCTACCCACTGAGCCAACTATCAAGGACGACCGTTCGAGATGGAAGCGAGTTGTGTAGTCAGCCAAGACCCACCTCGGGTTGTAGTTCTACCAGAAGAAGAAGAAAAAGACTCTTCTGGAACTGGAGACAAGTTGTAGGTGAAACCTGGGGATTGAAACCAAAGGTAACATGTTGGTTATACACATTAGTGATACGACCAAAAGTTACTTATAGTTCCATGCGTTGCTTGGTGGAAAAAGACGGCTTTATGCAATCTTGTGTGACCTCTCTTATCACCCTAAAAAGACAAGCGCTTCTAAATATCAAAAGAGGCGTGAATATAGCTTCATTAGAGGCTATTACAGATCTCCTTCCGCTGGAATTTTAAATTTCGGCGGTAGCCTTTATGACCATCCTGAGAGTCAAAGCAAACAATACTTGGGTGCCGTATTATGTATTGAATAGCGAAATAAACACCACTTGGAGTATACTTTAGGAAACCATCTTTATGGTGAGCTCAGATACAATGACACCAGAACTAATCTTCACTAATCTTCATTTATAGCACATTTAGTAATTTTTAAAAGTAAAGGATTAGCTATTTAGTTTAGAAAATCTTACAGACGCAGACGTAATAAATACTTATGATTCAACAACCAAAAGAAATTATTTATTTTCAGAAGACAGAACTGGCTAAAAATAGAATGCTATCTCGATAGCAACATAATTACAAGATTAATAATTCAAAGAGACAATTTAATTAAATTAAAATGCGTTTTAACCTGTTCGCACACTGTAAAAAATGTATAAATACATTTGCATACCATACAGTAAAAGAAGGTTTAGTAGAAACGGAAACGATTAGAAGCAAAAAATGGGAATCTCTCCGTGAACCCTTCCAAAACTAAATTGGCAGTAAAGTAAATAGATGGTTTTGCTTGTTTTCGATTCAGAGGGTTGCACAATCGCTGGACAGCTGTTTCCACCGTTTCAGGCTTTTTCAACAGCGCTAGCATGCACTCCTCTGAATCGAAAAACAGCTCAACCATTAATTTAAGAGGGGAACTTTAAAAATCATTGAATTTCCCATTGGGACGCGATACAGCGACATCTCTTAACAAATTGAAGAGTCTCAGATGCAGAATCCACCAATTTAATTAAATTAAAATGTTAAATAGTAATTTAAATCTGAGACTTTTCGTGTTGAAAATTCTTTTTGGTACTTCCTTAATCTACGGCTTTAACAATTTGTAAGACCGCAGATGACGAATGTAGAAAACAAAAAGTATTCCTTGCAATCACATTACGTTTTCATTCGTATAGGAAAAGGACAGAAGATGAATTTTCTAGTACTCAAATCTGAGTAAAGATAGAAAAGTAAATAGATGGTTTTGCTTGTTTTCGATTCAGAGGGTTGCACAATCGCTGGACAGCTGTTTCCACCGTTTCAGGCTTTTTCAACAGCGCTAGCACGCACTCCTCTGAATCGAAAAACAGCTCAACCATCAATTTAAAGGGAATTTGAAAGATCATTCAAATTTCAATTGGGACGCGATCCAACGACGTCTCTTAACAAATTAAAGAGTCTCAGATGCAGAATCCACCAATTTAATAAAATTAAAATGGTAAATGGTAATTTAAATCTGAGACTTTTCATGTTGAAAGTTCTTTCTGGTACATCCTTAATCTGCGACTTTAACAATTTGTAGGACCATTTAATTTATATAATTTTATTTACCATTTTAATTTTATTAAATTGGTGGATTCTACATCTGAGACTCTTCAATTTGTTAAGAGATGTCGCTGGATCGCAATGGGAATTTGAATGATCTTTCAAATTCCCTTTAAATTGATGGTTCAGCTGTTTTTCGATTCAGAGGAGTGCTACAAATTGTTAAAGTCGCAGATTAAGGATATGTACCAGAAAGAACTTTCAACACGAACAGTCTCAGATTTAAATTACTATTTACCATTTTAATTTTATTAAATTGGTGGATTCTGCATCTGAGACTCTTCAATTTGTTAAATTGGTAGTCTTTACAAATAAGAGGAAGCTTATTGGACTGAATAAGCTGAAATTATTTGAAGATGTACTGGAAACAACTAATGAGGTTAAGTATCTAGGAGTAACCCTAGATTCCAAAATAAATTGGAACGCTTATATTAACAATATAAAATATAAAAAATAGGGCTAAGCGACTCTTCTGGAACTGCAGACGATTTGTAGTTAAAACCTGAGAATTGAAATCAAAGGTAATCTGTCAGTTATACACATTAGTGATACAAACAAGAGATACTTATGGTTCAGTACTTTTTAATATTGTGTGATCTCTCTGACCACCCTACAAAAGCAAGCGCTTCTAAATATAACAAGAGCCTTGAACACTACTATAAATGCGTTCGCGGATACCCTGAACAATTTGTCTCCGACAATTCCTAACCTCACCTAATATACACTCACCGCCACGAATAACGGGCACCCCAAAAAATGGGTCATTTTTGATGTCTCTTATCTTCTAAACCTGTTACCCATATTAAGTAATTTTTTTAATATGTTGTAGCCTTATTCTTTAACAATATCGCTGTAATACTATTGTTAGTAGACAGGTAAATTTTCATTGTATACGGGGTATACCAATCAAACTGAGTTTTTTCTCAATTTTCACAACACCCTGTGGAATATTGGGTTATAAAATATTGAAATTAAAACCCAACTATAGCTCCAGGCTCTCTTAACATTCTGTTTTTATTTATTCGCTTATGTTGGATAATAAAAAAGTTAGAGACTTTAACAACTAGCCATGTTCTTTATCAATACAGGGTATTTCTAAATAAGTGCAGCAAACTCTGAGGGGTACTCCAAACTGGGTTTGTTTAATAAGCCTATGTCCACAAATGCTTAGAATAGAATAGAATAGAAATATGCTTTATTGTCATGAAAAATTTAACAATTTTATAGACAAAGCTTACAAGAATCATAAAAATAAGAACAATAACAAATAACAAATACAATTTACTAAAATGATATAAATCGTCTACATAAATAAAAATAATGAAGATAAACAAAAAAAAACAGTAACAACCTATTGCAAAATTTAAAAAAAAAATTTTGCAAATTGCATAATCTAACTTAAGAAATTTAATAAGTTAAGTTAAGCTGCTGCATATGACACTCAAATATAGATTAAGATAATATAGATATTCTTATAAATAAGAATACTGTACTTTCTTAGTTATTGGTTAAGAAACTCTGCTGTTGAATAATATGGTCTTTCAGATAAATAGGCTTTAGTCATTTTACGGAACTTGGAGAAAGATGTTGCAGATTTAAGTTGTAGAGGGAGATGGTTGTAAAGTTTTTTCGCAGAATATAATATAGATTTCTTTACTAACTCACTGGACGGGATCGGTAAATAGATGTCAAAGGTAGAATTTCTGGTGGAATAGTCATGTCTAGGTCTTGCTGGAAAGACATGTAGATGTTTACGAATTAAGCAAACACTTTCTAAAATATATAAAGAAGGTAGTGTTAGAATCCTGTGATCTTTGAAGTAGCTTCTGCAATGTGTTGTTCTTCTGAGGCCAAACAGATATCTTATTGCTCTTTTTTGTAATTTAAAAATAACATCAGATTGGGCAGCCGTACCAGAACCCCAAAAAGGGAGACCATATCGAAGATGTGACTCGAACAAAGAAAAATATGTTATTTTGGAAGAGGCTAAATTCATTTCCTTTGAAACAGATCTTATTGCAAAGCAAGTTGAGGATAGTTTCTTGCTTAACACATCAATATGAAGGGACCATTTCAGATTGCTATCTAAAAAAATACCAAGAAACTTTACAGAATCAACGATACTGATCTGGCTGTTATGAAGAGGTAAGGGTTGAAGAGCTCCTTTATAGGACAATGCTACTGTTTTATCTACATTAAAAGAGAGTAAATTTGAATCGGACCAAGATTTTATTGTAAGTAGATCAGAAGTTATAGTAGCATGAAGAGTTGCGATATTTGAGTTGCTCCAAGTGATACTGGTATCATCAGCAAAAAGAAAAACTTTGCCATCGATTTTTAAGCTAGTGATGTCATTAATAAAGATAAGGAAAAGTAGAGGACCCAATACTGAACCTTGTGGTACCCCCCATACAACATTTTTGAGACTAGAGTCTGTATCATTTGCTCTAACCAGTTGTTTCCTATTATCCAAGTAAGATTGAAACCAGTTCGAAGAAATACCTCGAATTCCGTAGAAATCTAGTTTTTTTACCAAAATGTCGTGATTCACACAATCAAAAGCTTTGGCATAATCACAAAAAACAGTGGCAGTGTGCAGATTATTGTTTAATGCTTGGTAAACCTCATGTAGTACAGAAAACATGGCATCTGTGGTACATTTATTATTTAAAGCTTCGTTTTAAGGCTTCGTTTCCGAGATATGGGATTTTGAACCTTTTCTTACAAACTGACGATTTATTTATTGCTCTAAAATTGGTTGAGATATGCAAATGAAATTTGATAGGTTTTAGAGGTAGTTATTGTGCATTTTTTTTACATACAACTAAAATTTTATGTTCACCATTGGCGTGCATACGGTCGGCCATATTACCCGCATGAACGCCAATAATGAATATAAAATGTTTAGTTTTATGTGAAAAAATGCACAATGACTACCTCTTAAAACCAACCAAATTTAATTTGCATATCTCAACCGGTTTTAGAGCAATAAATAAATCGTCAGTTTGTAAGAAAAAATTCAGAATCCCATATCTCGGAAACGAAGCATTTGCAACGGTCACTATTTTTTCATGCAGAATTACTACCTCTTAAAACCTATATATCTTTATATAAGAACACAATTTACTACCTCTTAAAACCTATAATGCACAATAACTACCTCTTAAAACCTATCAAATTTCACTTGCATATCTCAACCGGTTTAGAGCAATAAATAAATCGTCAGTTTGTAAGAAAAAGTTCAAAATCCCATATCTCGGAAACGAAGCATTTGCGGACATAAGCTTATTAAACAAACCCAGTTTGGAGTACCCCTCAGAGTTTGCTGCACTTATTTAGAAATACCCTGTATTGATAAAGAACATGGCTAGTTGTTAAAGTCCCTATTATCCAACATAAGCGAATAAATAAAAAAAGAATGTGTGTGTACTTTGTACGCACGTAAGAAGTTATACTTCTATTATATGATTTCAACGATTTTAATATACTTTAAACAGTTTATTTATATTTTATTTAAATACTAAACTAATTTTAATACCTACTACTTCTCAAAAATTTTTATTAAAACAGTGTCAAAAATTAAAATATTAATAAAAGAATAAAACAAACACAAACAAACACATCGAAAAAATGCCACAAATAATTTCTAAACAATGTAGGAAAAAGTTTTAACTAAATACGTATTTTCTGAAAAAAAAATTATATAAGAAATAAACTTACAATCATAAAATGTATAAAAAAAAATAAAAGTTTGTATTGGGGTTTGAACCCGCTTATCAGCGCAGTTAGTATTGAAATTCATTCACCTTAAACTTTTACCCACGGAGACCATGTGTCATCATGTGCGAAGATCAACTAACTAAACGGATTAAACTTTTGACGCTTCTGAATTTAACCAAATTATTTTGATTTTGAATTGAAATTATTTATAATTGAAAGAAATATTAAAATACAACAAAACATAGGGTAAAAAAACAATATATTAGGGGATTATTGAAAGAAATTATGATGGTAATCAAATTATGTAAATCAAAGCATTACATACTATTTTGATAGATTCTTTTTAAATTTTACAAATAGGTAAGTAGGTACCTATGAAATTTTTTATTAGGATACTGAAATATTTACAATGATTACGTACCTGTCGCTTTTAAAAACTATTTAAAAAGTCACTACAATATTATAAACTTGCTTTTTTCTCTGCCATCACAACAATAAAAAACTAATATACACAACATTAATTTGTTTATCCAAAATCTCCATATTGAACAATTATTGACAGATGATTTTAACACGCAATCAGATCCCGTATAAAGTTTGTACCATACTGTCGGTGTGCGCATGCGCCCAGTGAAATGAAAGATTTACCCTCGTGCCTAAAGAAGTATATTTTCAAAAACAGAATGTTAAGAGAGCCTGGAGTAGGGATGGCGGTTTTTGACAAAACACCGGTTTTCGGTTATACCGGTTTTTTTGCTTACGGTTTAACCTGGCGGTTATAACCGGCCAAAAAAAACGGTTTTTGGAAAAACCGGTTTTCGGTTTTTTTAATCCAATAGGTTACAAAGTTACATTTACAATACACTTTAGTTTGCGATACTCCATTCGACTCGATATCAATATGATCAAAATTACTATCGAAAGAACATGTATTATTTTACTTTTAACACGTTTGTATATTTGTAGAATAGGTACATTTTAACTCATTTAATACTTCCTGTATGAGTGTATCGTTTTGAAAACGTAGCCAAATTCTTGGAGATTCGTATTCGTAATCAGTAATTCGATATTCATAGCCAGAGCATTATTTTTGGTAATCAGAAAAAGTCATTCACCCACTTTCAACGTCAAGAGTTAAGTGTGAAAAATAGATGATGTTTGCGTCTAATTCAACCAGATCACTTCTTATGTAAATATTATGATTACAAATACCTTTTCAAGGAAATATTATAATAAAACTTAATAATTGTTTCTGGCTGATTTAAGATTGCACTTTCAGTTTGCTTCTGTATTTTATAAAATAAAATAAAATTTGAATTATGGTTTTGTGTGGAATAATTACTTGAGAATAATAATTATCATTGGGATCCGAAATAATACCTAAGCTAGTTTTTACTTTAAAAAGAAAAAACCGGTTATAACCGGGACAAAAAAACAACGGGTCAAACCGGTTATTGCGAAGTAAAAAAACCGGTTTTAGGTTTAAACCGGTAGGTTTTTCCCATCCCTAGCCTGGAGCTATAGTTGGGTTTTAATTTCAATATTTTATAAAGGCTGGAATATTCCACAGGGTGTCGTGAACATTTAGAAAAAAAAAACCAGTTTGATTGGTACACCCGGTATACAATGAAAGTTTACGTGTATAGCAACAATATGATTACAGCAATATTGTTAAAGGATAAGGCTCTAGCATGTTGAAAAATTTACTTAAATTGGACAACAGGTTTAGGAGGTACAGTAGGAAAAATGAAAGAATACCCATGAACGAATATATAAAACACGCTGTATTTTCCTGTCACGGTGTCACACAAAAAATTGGCCAGCGCAAGTACATGTAATAATTATTATTACATGTACTTGCGCTAAGCAATTTTCTTTGTGACACGGCGACAGGAAAATACAGCGTGTTTTATATGTTCGTTCATGGGTATTCTTTCATTTTTCCGACTGTATGAAACACCAAAAATGATCCATTTTTTGGAGTGCCAAATGTATATTTAATTTTAATTGTTATTAATAACTAATTGTTAAATTATACATACTAGGTAAACATATCTTGTATATATTTTTCTTTTAACGGTATTATTTATATTATTTTAAAGTGCGCATTCGATTTGCTGACAATTTGTCACCGACTAGTCGCCGACAGGTACCCGCGAGCGCACCTAATAACAGCTTCATTAGAGGCTATTGCAGGTCTCACTGGAAATATATACTTCGGCGGTAGCCTGTACGATCATCCTGTGAATCAAAGCAAACAATACTTGGATGCCGAATTATGTATTCATATAACCACACAAACACAACTGGGACTATACACGTGTGTTCATGACCCGGCACCCATAATAAAATATGCTCTCTATACGCGCATGTACCAGAGAAAAATTGTCCACTCCATGTAAGCTGGTCCATTCGAAGGGTTTTGCTAGGCAGATTTCTTGACTATCTAATATCGTTTCTTCGTTGTAAGTGGTTTAGTAGCTTGTGAACGTTTGGACCTGATAATGGAATCTATTTGTAGAGCCCAAATCCGGTCGTTGTAGTTACAGTAACAATTACTAATATGATGGATGCATAGAGAACATACACGGGTTTTATCCTGAAAGACAACGAAGAGTGCGAATATTGATGCCCAACCGTAGAAGCATTGTAGAAGACATAAATCCGAAAGAAGGGGACCATACACGTTAGTCTGTTGCACTGTGCAGTCGAGTCAGTCATCTTTTACGCGGGACCAGTCTAGATTGGCCTAGTAAAGATACCGACCTACAAGGGCCTTACGATACGACTGGATATAACGAGCCTGTTGCGAGAAGCAAGCTCCTACAGGACTATATCTACGGCGGCCTTGTGAACTATCATGTATTATGTTCCTCTGCATGTGCAGTAGTAGGAAGAATATATCTCAATGAGAGAAGAGAGCATTTGACTAGTCATAAAAAGCAGAAAGGGAAACATCAATGGAAATATGGCAGGAAGAGTGGAACAACACGAAATATGTTGCCCATTCGACTAAGATGCTGATTCCGAACTTAAGGGACTGAGTGCACTGTGGTCACAGGCAACTGGATTACTTCCTGATGGGTGCTCCAGAAGACGGATGTTTTGGGTCCTATCCTCATTTGTTCGGAAAGGTAGATACAGACAAATGCCTATACTGCGAATACTCCGACACTGTTATTCACACAATGCGCCGGAGTATAAAAGATAAACAGTGGAGACAAGCACAATATATAGAGAAATAGGTATGAGATAATATATTATATCCTGCAACTGTAAGAGAGATGATCGCGAAGATGACGGGAGGGATGGAATAGTGTGCACAATTACGTCCGTGTAGTCATTAAAAAGGAAGAACGAAATAAGGAGCTGCCTGACCAACCACAGAGATAAGATCTAGATGAGAGAAGGGATACTCTTATAGTGTCAGCCTTACAGCGATCATCCTGCTTTCGTAGTACGGTACGTGCGAAAGTCAACTGCGCAGAGAAGTAGAAAAGGGCGGTTTTAGTTGGTAGGTAGGATAACAGAAAGACACCCGTTTGCATGACCTCCTTCTAAAAAAAATGGGCTCGAATATGCTCATCTACTATGAATGCAACACACTCCAGCTATCCCTAGGGTTGGGCCATCCTGTTACGGTTTTTAGAAAATTTCCATCCTCAGAAAACAAAAGTTACAATCAGTGCTGCGCCAGCACGTGGTAGCGTCTTTGTGCAAAATATTTAATGGCGCCCAAAAATAGGCAATTTTTTAAAAATTGTTTCTCTGAATAAACAATGTGAATAAAAATGAAAAATTATTATTTATTGTAACCTAACAAAAAAAAAATTAAATTCCCACACATGCAATAGGAAAATAAAAAAAGTTAAAATTATTAAATAAAAATAAAATCTTTGGCGTAACAAATTAAAAAATAACGATGTAGGTAAAGAAGAAATATTATGGAAATAAAAGTCAGATATCGAGTACTGAATTTATTAAATATTGTTTAAGTAAACGTTTAAGTAAACTTTCGCTCCTAGAGCATCATCAGGGGTGTTTCGTCAAATTGGAAGGTATCCTTGAATGTCGTAATATTTGTTTAAATAAAATAATGGCAGAAATTAACATTATAACTCACACTGGACAAAGGACAAACAGATTAAAATCAAATGCTGGTACTACCATAGGCGCCCATACACACGGGGAGGGGGGCCGTGGCCCCCCTAACTTTTCGGGAAAGAACAAAAATTAAACTTATTTTTCATAAACGTATTTTTCTCAAAAAATTATTGGATAATTTTGAGAGATAAATTGGAAACAACATATTTGTTAATAAAAAAATTCACATATTGGGTAATTAATAGTTTAACAGAAAATCTGTGTGTCTGCGACAGCGGTCTATATGGAATGTGCATAATACACATTTCGCACAGTCGCGGTATGCTATTAACGAAAACATTGAAAGAGATTAGAAACGTGGGAACATGATATATACTGTAATCGACACCCAAAATTACAAATTAAATGAATCATTTATAATACTGCAACGAAAATCATATCAGCAAGAAATCCAATCTCTGACCAATAATCACTAATGAGCCATTTGTCTTTGAGAACTGGCACTATAAAGATAAAATGTAAAATCTGTGAAGTGATTATATTTGTTTTCTATATTAAGTTTTGTGTACACCGAATAGAACCATCTTCATAAACAGAAATAAATTCATATTGAAAAATAATTTTTTAAATTTATTGAACATAGTTAGTCAAATTTTAGTTTGCAAAAGTATTTTTTTAGTAAGTAGATTATTTTTAAAGTGTACATTATGATGAACAGAACAATTTTATTTAAATAAAAAACAGGGGTTCTTTCATGACGAATGAGTGTTACATACAGGGTGTCCCAAAAGTAGCGGAAAGGTCGAATAATTCGCGAAATGAAAATCGGATCGAAAAACTGAAAAATATGTGTTAAATATTTCTCAAAAATCTATACGATGACACTAAATAAGTCCACCACTTCAACCTCTGGGGATGGAGCGGGGGGTAACTTTAAAATCTTAAATGGAACCCTAATTTTTTTGCAGATTTGGATTTTCCTTGTAAAAATAAGCAAATTTTATTCGAGCCATTTTGCGAATTGTGGATAGATAGCGCCATAATCGGAAAAAACCATATATCGTGATACCATAGCAAAACTATAGAAACGGTCTAATATCTCGAGAAATATACTTCGAAATGAAAAACTAAAAAACACGTGTTTAATATTTTTCAAAAATCTATATAATGACACCAAACAGGATTTTTCATTCCACACTCTGGAGGTGTGGTGAGAGTTAACTTTAAAATCTTAAATAGGAACCCCCGTTTTTTATTGCAGATTGAGTTTCCTCCTTAAAAAATAAGTAACATTTATTCGAAACTTTTTTTAGAATTGTTGACGGATGCCGCTATAATCGGAAAATGCGATTTATTTGTGCCATCTATCAACGATTCTAAAAATGTTTGGAATATGTGTGACTTATTTTTCATAAGGATTCTAAATCTGCAAAAATAAAGGGGGCTCCTTTTTAAGATTTTAAAGTAAAAACTTGGTTCACACATACTCATGGTTAGTCTACTCGCCAAAGTTGAAGGCAGGGCTTTGCAAGTGCAAGCATTGTATTCTTTTCAAACGGGTTTTAAAGAGAGGCGCAACTTTTGTGGTACCCATGACATTTCCATTTAAAAACTTGGTCTAGTATTTAAATGTATGAATAATTTCTCACAACAGGGTTCAAACTAGGTTTTTTAGGTGGTTTAAACTACAGTAGACTCCCTCTATAACGAGAATTGAAATAGTGAACTAATTATCTCGTTATATCAAACAACAATAATATTGAAATCTTTTGATGCCTCTTACGTAGTTTATTAGGTGTCGATGGTCAACCTGAACAGTGAACAATGAGAGTTCGCCGTCATAAAATGTAAATTTCCTATAATATTCAATATCGGTCGATAAACAGGCAGAAGTTTATTACAGGTGGCCGAGTTTATAAAATTTGAAAGATTTCAAATTTCTATTTCGTTTACTAAAATTAATACTTGGTGGAGAACACAATAATAGAAATTAACTTTGTATGACATTAATGCCCGGTTTCACCAACAGATCTTAAGCTTAAGTCGAGAATATCATAAGAATTAATATAATATAATTATAATATATCACAATAAGAATACCATAATATAATAATAGATATAATTGATAATAAGGTAAGAATCTAAAATTATGGTGCAACGTAAGTGATACTCAAGGAGGCGCTATTTATAAGTAGATCTTAGCTAAGCTGGAGCTTAAGATCTGTTGGTGCAACCAGGCATTAAGGACCCAAAATCGGTTTCTCTTATGTTTGTAATCGAACTGCCTGCTATTATTCCGACGCCGTAACTGTGAGGCTGGTTGAAAACTGGTCTCCACACCCAATTTCTCTGCAGCTTCATTTGCTGCAGTAATAACATCATTAAATTTTCTATCTGTCCGAAAGTGCAAGAATTATTTTTACTTTTGTAAATCATGTAAGGCCAGCTGCATATTCATTGTTTTTATTGTAAAATTTTGCTAACGAAGTTAACTTTCATCAGAACTTTATACCATATGTGGACTGAGCGTATGAATGTAAATGTTGATATATTTCATCTCCTAAACATTTTTTGGCTGCATGTCTTTACAATATTTTTCTTGTTTATGCAGATTGTAGATCAATAGGTACGTAATGTGCCTATAAGGTGACAAGGTCGGTAAATGGGTAAGTGTTGTTTGTACCCGCGTAAGATTTTTGTAACAACTCTAGTGGCGCCCCTTAATTGCTGGCGCCTGTGTGCGCTTCACACATTGCACACGTGGACATCGCGGCCCTGGTTACAGTACATAATAAACTGTTATTTACATTTCACTATGCAGAACTTAACTTCCTAGCTTTTATTTGACATAAGTTGTGCTTGTATTTGCAATTTCCTCTAAAATAAAAGAAAAATTACCGCTACCCCGTGTTGAATGTTGTACCCAAAAAAGCAATATTAGCGTAATCTTATACCTACTGTTACAAAATAATTAAGACTTTAGACCCATCTTTAAAACGACTAAGAATATCCTCTTTCGACAAAATGAGCAACGGGGCATTAATTGCAACCACAAATTCGAAATTTGAACCGACTCGGAAATTCTTGGAGGCAATTAATCCCGCGCTGGGGTTGTTTATCTGCTGAGACTACTAATTTTCTTCGGAATTGTCTGTTACAATAAGCAGCGTATTGTTAGCTAACATCAAGTCGGAGCTTACTACGTACATTATTTTTATACGTTAGTTTGCCCTAGATAACTTTAGCATTGGCAAAGTTAATGAAACTGCCGATAAGGGATATTTTCGCAAGTAGACTTTAAGATAACTTCATTTTTGACAAAAGGAAAGTAAGATATAAATATACATGTTACCGTTAAAACCTGATTTCAGTTAAAACTCGAATTTACTAGGTTAAACTAGTTTTAACTATGCGCTTGTGACAATTGTAGTTTTAACTAGTCAAAACTACATTTGACTACTAAATTCAGTTAAAACTAGAAATCCCGAAAAAGTTTCATTGAAGGTACGATTCCGAGATCGACGGCAGACGGCAATTACGGCGGCAGTTGCCGTCTGCCGTCGATGTCGGAATCAGGTCCCCCGCTACCATATGTGCAAAGTGTGCAATGCACACGGGCGCCAACTTTTAGGGGCGCCAAAACCCAGGATAAAAAATTGCAAAAAATTTGAAAAAAAAACAAAAATTAATTTTAAAATAAAAGTTGAGAAATTAAATAGGATTAAGGATAAATAGAAAAAAAAAACATGAGGGAAACAGAATACTTCGGCCATATAACAATTTAGAGGACCTAAATTCCATCTACTCCGCCTTATAATACAAGAAAAAGTGGAGGGAAAGAGATGGATTGGTCGAAATTAACTTTCATGGTTGTGAAATATTAGATAAAGAAGACGAAGGTATCATAAATACATACAAAATTTTAGTATCTAGGTATATCATCCAGTTACTGCCGATTCCTATATGCAAGACCATGTCGGAAGTCAGACATTTTAATTTACTTTGTTATGATTTTATTATGTTTCTTTCATTTTGATATTTTAGTCTACAAATAGTACATTTACTCACGGTTTTTGCTGTGAATTCTAAAGAACCGCTTGCATTGACATGAAATACACATTTGCATACACATAATACACATAGCTAACAAGTCAAAGAAAAAAGTGATATTGTGCCGATGTGTGCTTTTTCACTGGGCGTGCGTTCCACCCCTTCTCGGGGGTGAAAACCATACGTTCAAAATAAGCCTGGAATTGGATAAACTGAGTAATTCTAAGGAACTTTGTTTTTATAGAATTTTTTCACTAAGTTAATACTTTTCGAGTTATTTGCGAGTGAATATGTTAACTTTTTTAAAAAAATAACCTGTTTTTAGACGGTTTTCGCCAAATAACTCAAACAGTAAGTATTTTATCGAAAAAAATGCTGTTATCAAAAAAATAGCTTACAAAAAGTTAAAAAAATGGGTGGCATATGAAGTCTGTAAATCCAGTAGAAGCACAGTTGTAGCTAATGAAAAGTAGGTTCTTATTCTTCAAATTCCAAATCGAATATTTCAACGTGAAATAGCCAAAAAATTAATTTCGTGGAAAGCTCATTAAAACTTCTTTGAAGTGTTTAAAACAAGCTTTATATTTGTTGTTTAAAAATTTTTCGAGCATCAAAAGTAAGTAAGTTATGCTCAAAATAAAGTTGGTCCTTTTTTGTGGTAAAAAAAGTCTTTTGGACAAAATGATTTTTATCTTGAAAAAAATTGCTTTCTTTTAAAAATAGCTTAAAAATTATTGGTGATACCAAAAATCTCAAGCAGTAAAAAATGTAGGTTTTTCTATTCTGAATATTTTGGATTTTTTGTTTTCCTGTAAAACAAAAATTTGTTAGATATGGCTATTCAAAATTTGCATACACCCATGATTAACGACTCGTTCAAGCCCTTTGAACTAGAACACCTTTTCAAGAAAAGCACTTTGAGCCGATGAAACTTAAGATCAATATAAACTTTACATAAGTAACTTGTAGTGAAGTGGTAACGATTAATTTCATTTGGGACGCTTATTAGGGGTTGATTTTCACGATTTTTTTTATCAAAACAGGGACCATCATTATTTTTAGCGTAACTTACTCACTTTTGAAGTTAGAAACTTAAAAAATTAAAAAAAATAATGTTAGACATTCACTTTTTTATAAGCTTTATTTTTGGTAAGAACATTTAGTTCGATAAAATACTTACTGAACGAGAAGGGGTGAAACTCACATCCATGGCAAAAGCACACAACCGCACAATATCACTTTTTTGGCATGTTAAGTATGTGTATGCCAAATTCCATGTTAATGCAAGCAATTCTTTAAAATTCGGAGGTTATGCAATATTTTACCGTTAGTGACTAGACTGTAAATATGACTTGTAAAGTTTAGTTTTTTGCTTTATTTCAAGAACCTACCTACCTACCTACCTACCTACCTACCTTCAAAAAATAAATAGAAAAACATAATCCAAAATGCCTTAAGGGGCGCCAAAATCTTTTTTTGCACACAGGCGCCAGTTACCCGTACGGGGCACTGGTCGGAATCGTACCTTTAGAGTAGTTTTTACCAGTTCAAACTAGTTTTTACTGAAATTACCAGCGAATACCAGATAAAATCGTTGCGAGAAGAGACAAATACGATTTGGCTTGTTCGGGGTAGGGTTTGTGACGAAGGCGGCCGGTCGGTAACAAACTAGTGTGTGCAATTGTTGATTTTTCTGCATCGTTTTTATTGGTTATATTAAACTACTGTGTCTTATTTACCACGAGTGATAATGTCGAAAATCAGGTTGAGAACAGAGATATAAGAACGTGAAAAGGACAGGAACAGAACTTAAAAAGATTTTACAAAAGAAACAGAGCGAGAAGAAAAAAGTTACTACCACGTTGTGACCAAAAGCATGTTTAATAAATTAATGGCCCAATTACAAGATCTGGAACTGTCTGCCTGAGGCAAAACTAGTTCATGGAAACCAAGTCACAGCCAGAGTCAAGGTTCAGTCGAGCGAGCTAACCAAGATATCGAGAAAATATTAGCAGCCTGGATGCAAGACAATAACACAATAACGTGGACAAAAGGACTGGCGTTTTTAGCGTGTACGATCTTGTTCAGTATTTTATGTTTTAGAGAAATTATTTTCAAACAACCGGGGTAGCAAAATTTTTAGCAATTTTTATTTAAATCTTGAAATTACTGAAAAGTTTAGTAAAACTAGTTTTTACTGAAATATGTTTAGTCTCAATAACAATTAACTGAAAATATTTGATAATTCTAGTTTTCACTAGTTAAAACTAGAATTGTCTAAAGCGTATAGTTAAAACTAGTTTTTCCTAGTAAATTCGGGTTTTAACTGAAATCGGGTTTTTACGGTAACATACATAATATCTTCAACGAAAATTGCGTTTTCGTTTATAAATTCGCAAAGTCTGTTCGTTTGTGCGTTGCTACTGCTGCAATAGTTGGAGCCGATCTATCGAAAGACTCCCATGTAATTTGGCCTTCCAAATCCAAATCTGAAAACGGCGCTTGGATATCTCGAACCATCTTCGAGATAACCGACCTCAGAGCCAAACAGTGTGACGTCACAGACCTTTCAGTAATAGTCAAAGAGGCAGCGCTGAAAAATCTATTTAAATTTTTTGATAGATAGATTTTTCACACTTCATTACTGTGGTTTTCTAGAGAAACATACTGCGGTCGGTCAAGCGAAACGTAGAACAGGGGTTACTGAGAGGGTATCAAAGTTGCTTTCCTACGAAGGTAATTAAATCCATTTACTAAGGCTGAAAATCAGTATCCATATTCTAAATTAAATAAAAATAAAAGTTATTATAGTCGGTCAATTGTGTGACGGGATAGAGCCGGTCGGTCGGCCTCAGTGAATGTACAGAGTTATTCACTATCTTTTGACCCCCTTGTAAACTGCTTTATTTACAGAATTAGAAAAAAATGTAAAATACAAAAGTTATTCGATTTTTAAATTATAATTTTGTGACATATATATCATACTGGTGACGTCATCCATTTGGGCGTGATGACGTAATTGACTATTTTCTAAATAGGAAGAGGAATTGAATACTAGCTCATTTGAAAGGTTATTCAACTCCCTATTCAGTAATATAAACATTAACATGATTAATTATACAGGGTGTCCAAACATTTTTTTTTTAATTAAATTAATTGTAAAAAAAATTTTGAACACCCTGTATACATAATGACCCCTATTCTCAATTAAAAAAATGGTGGATTCCGTCATCACGCCTAGATGGATGACGTCACTAGTATGATGTATATGTCAAAAAATCATAATTAAAAAATCGAATAACTTTTGTATTTTACATTTTTTCTAATTCTGTAAATAAAGAAGTTTACAAGGGGGTCAAAATATAGTGAATAACCCTGTACATTCATTGGGGCCGACCGACGGGCTCTGTCCCGTCATACAGCTGACCTACTATAATAAATTTTATTTATATTCAATTTAGAATATGTGTACTGATTTTCAGCCTTAGTAAATGGATTTAATTACCTTCGTAGGAAAGCAACTTTGATACCCTCTCAGTAACCCCTGTTATACGTTTCGCTTGACCGACCGCAGTATGTTTCTCTACACAATCACTGTAATAAACTCTGAAAAATTTAGCTTTAGTAAATTCAAAGAGATTTTTCAGCGCTGCTTCTCAGTCTATAACTTACATATCGGAACAGCAATTTAGGGTCCTTTAGCAATTTTATTTAGCAGAATTATTCTATAATGGACACCGACACTGCTAAAAAACGCATTAAAAGTAATAAGCTCAAGCTAAAAATGCAAATGAAAATTTCATATTTCAAACTAGCGCGTTACTTCCGCTGATATCGGCTATAAACGCTTGTGGTGAGGACCTTAAATTGGATGGATTGGCATAATTTTGACTGCTTTCTATTTTTGACCCTCTGTATTACTTATTCCTAGTTGTTTTAGAAAGTTAATAATTTAGGGCTTTTCCTAGATCTACTTGAGGATTACAATTCTCACTTTACAGGTACTTAGTTTATTTACTTTTTGAGATGTGTTAATATATACCTATAAGCACCAGGACGGTCATTTTGACTGCCTTCTATTTTTGACTCTCTGTATTACTACTTATTCATAGTTGTTCTAGAAACTTAAAAATTTAGGACTTTGCTACATCTATTTAAGGATTACAAGTTCTCTTTTGCAGGTAGGTACTTAGTGTAATTACTTGTTGAATATGTTGATGTCTACCTAGAAAAAATGCGGTCCTTGAACAACAGATCCTTGAACAACAGATAAATTTGCGCTTGCGTCGGCAATATGGAACTTATTTATAGAGAATTGTATATTTTGCTACACCTACAACTGGCTAAAATATATCTATCGACGAACAGCTTTTTCGCACAAAGGCAAGATGTCATTTCACCCAGTACATGGCGTGTAAACCCGATAGTTTGTAATTAAATTCTGGCTTACAGCTAATGTCTAGTCCAAATATGTATTGCACGGATTTCCTTACCCACGGAAAGATGAACAACGACCAGACAATCAACTCTTAGGGGAACATGTAATTAGCCGTCTAATGGACCCACTTGTGAATAATGGAAGAAATGTCACGATACATAAAAAGTATTACGAAAGAAGGCTACCAGCAGTACTGGAACAATAAACCGAGCAAGAAACGATATTCCTCCGTCAATAAAAAACGAAAAGATGGAATTATACAAATCAAAAATTTTCATACACGAAGACTTGAGCTAACCAGGGAAACCAGGTCTACCAGAGAAAAATGATCAAAAATGTTCTAGCGCTGAATTCTCTATACTCAAACAATACTGAAATAGGTATATACAAAAAGGAGAAACCTAAAACCATTACCTACTAGAACAATACAAAATACGGAGTAGATGTTGTAGATCAGATGGCCATACAGTGCTCAAACAAATCAGCTTCAAGAAGATGGCCGTTGCAGGCTTTTTTTAATATCTTAGATATGGAAGGAATAAATGCTTGGATTCTGTATAAGAAAGTTACTGGTTGTCAAATGTGTGGGCAAACTTTCCTACTTCAGTTAGCAGAAGAATTGCGACAAAATTATCTGACTAAGAGCAGGACCAGGACACTATCAACGGAAACAAATTAGAGATACAACACCTCAATCAAATAATAAACGTAGGCAGTGACAAAAGCTACAATATCTCGGACATGTGATGTGGAGCGAGAAGTATGGCATCCTATGACTCATAATGCAAGGAGGGGTAGATAGCAGAAGAAGCAGCGGAAGAAGACGAATTTCATGGCTGAGTTTTGGATGCAGCTCAAAACAACTATTCAGAGCTACTGACTCAAAAATTAAAATAGCTATGATGATTGCCAACCTCCGTAGCAGAGATAGCACCTGAAAAAGAAGAAGTGGAAAACTGGGAACTAAAACTAAAATAAAACATGTGAAAGTCATATACCATGTAAAAAATTTGTATGTAAGTCTTGTACAAGCAAAATTAAAAAATTTTGTTACTACATAAATTGTATTACATAAATAATAATTAAATAATTTATTTAAATTAACTAAATGTCTTTTGTTAGTAGGTATTAACTCAATATAGGTTTTCTTTTCAATTAAAAAACGATACGAAAACGACTGGCGACAGAAAATTCTAATACCCGTCATCTTGACTGCTCCGGTGCTTCTAGGTATTTAAAAATGTTGGTGTTACTAGTGTTAAACCCACCAAAGTTTTGTGTACGTTCCAATTAAATTATTATTGTGGTGCGATTTTTTCTATTCTCTATTAAAAATTACCTCCTAGTAATTTTTCGATAAGCCAGGTTTTATCAAGAAATTTTGAATATTTGTCAAATCTACCACATATTTGTATACAGTTAAGTACGATTACAGACCTGGTAATATGAAAAATTATAATCATTGATCCCGCGTACCTAAAAAAGTTGATAATAGCAAGCTGAAAATTTGTAAGGAGTTTAACGGTGTCTAGTCGGATAAATTTTGATGTACGGGAACACTGGAACAGGGGAAGTTTTAATTGTGGAACAGTTTAAAAATTTGCAACGTCAGATTGCGAAAACGTCCCATGTATTTTGTCGCACTGAACATCCAATTGATCTGTTACCCTTTGATGAACCTCTCATGCAAAAATCAGACTGCTACTACTAACCAACATTATTTCTGTCATTTGACATGTTCTTCTGACGTTCCAAATTTTTAAAGTGTTCCACAATTAGAACTTCCACTCTTCCAGTGTTCCCATGCATCAATGTTTGTCCGACTAGACACTGTTAAGCTATTAACAAATTTTCAGTTTGCTATTAATCAATTTTTTTGGTATGCGGGATCCAGGTCTAAATGCTAGTACTTAATAATTTACATTTTTAGGTATATTTTAAAAACATATTACAATCAGAGATATTACATATCTCGATAAAAGGTGACTTATCAAAAAAATACTAAGAAGCAAAAAAGTTTTAAAAAGATTGTGTTTAATAATCACATTAATTTTTTATGTAAACATATTAAAAAAGAAGGCACATCTCGATAAAAACTGGCTTAGTAAAAAAATATTAAAAGGCAAGGAAGTTTTAAAAACGTTGTGTTTAACTAATGATACCAAAATAATTATTTATTTAAAGCGTATACAAAAGTTTGTGGTGGGGTTTAAAGGAACAAAACCTCATCAAAATTTTATGGGGTGTACAAATTTCACTATTATCTTTTTTACGATGTTCCTGCCATAAGAATGCCACATGTTCATTTTCAATAAATAATCTCTAATAGTTTTCGACATATTGAAAAAATCTTATTTTCATTTTGTAACTTCAAAGGGCTGTAAGTATGTGCACGTTTGTACTAAAGTAAGTTAGGTTCAATCGAATTATTTTTGATCCCAGAATATGTAATTAAATTTATGACCTGCCTTTTTGGTACGCCCTGTATATTCAGGGTGGTCAGACGACAACGGAATATATCAGGAACTACGACATTTTTGAAAAACCGAGCGACAAGTCACTTTTTGATGTAGGATGGCACATTTTTCCGGTATTTTCGATTATTTTACTATCACCCGTAAGCCAGAGTAAAAATCACCCTAACATTTTTTAAGAGAAATAGGAGTCAAATAAGATATCGGTTTTACTTGCGATTCTGTGAACACTAGTCGTTAAAATTTTAAATTCGATTCAGTACTTTACTTTATTTATTTAAAAAGACTTTTAGACTTTAAATTGTATTTACACGCCAACGCTTTAGATTTTAATTTATTTCTTCGTCCACTTATTTTTTTGTCACACCTGTCTTGTTCTTCTTCTTCTTCCTTCTTGTATGTAGGCTTTAAAGCCTGTTTCATCTTCAATATTAGCCTCCTAAATTGTTTAAATTATCGCACTATCTTTTTTTTGGTCTGCCAATACTTCTTCGTACATTTGATGACTTATCTCGTGCTATTGCTATCCTATCCTCTGCCATTCTACTAATGTGTTTGTTCTACTCCTGTTTCCGTTTTGTCACCCATCCATTTATGTCTTCTACATTTCATGATCTTATGTATTCGCTTCTCTCCCTATCCAACAGACTTTTCCCTGATATTCGTCGAAGTATTTTCATCTCTGTTGTTTCTAGTATTCATCTCGTTTTAGATGTGTCAGGTCTTGTCTCCGCCGTGTATGTCACTATAGGTCTAATTGCTGCTTTATAGATTCTTGCTTTTGTGTCTTGTCTTAGGTGTTTTTTCTTCCAGATTGTGTCATTAAGAGATCCCGCCGATTTACTTACTTTTAAGCTTTGTTGTCGTACTTCCTCTTCAACATCTCCCTAACTGGTTATATATAATATATTCCCAGATATCTAAACCTTGCTTCCCGCTTTATTATTTGCCCATCACTTTCGATTTTACATCGTACCTAGTGGGTATTTAGGTGTTGTCATACATTTGGTTTTTCTGCTGATATTAGCATATTGTATTTCTTAGCGGTTGTATTGAATATGTGTGTTAATCTTTGGAGATCGTCTTCTGTCACGGCGATTAATGCGGCGTCGCGCGTCGTCTGCAATACATAATATTTGGATTTCTTTGTTCCCCATTCTGTAATCATGACCTTTACGCACTGCTTCTGTTATTTCGTCCGTTATTATTATAAAGAGAAGAGTTCTTGTCTGACTCCGCTTTGTACTGGTATGAACTAAACTATGTTAGTTTTCCATTTATCTTTGCTTGTATTCGATTATGGAAGTAGATGGTTTCGATGGTTAGTATAATATTGATTGGTATGTTTCTTCTATAGAGTAAGTGTAAGATGTCTTCGACTTGGGTGCGATCGAAAGCCTTTGTCAGGTCTATCAAACATAGGTCACATTAATAACTGTCACACTAACTAAATGATATATAAATAGGTACATAAAAAAGATTAAGACTTACCTTGTGACTCAGTTGTAAGCATTAATTTGTACAAAACGAAACAAAAAAATAACATAATACTTTTGTTATCAATCAAAAACCGCCATAAAATGTTTGAGTAGCGCTGCACTACGGTCGAACGTGTAAGATACGGGCACGGGCAAGTCCCGAATTTACTGGCAAGCCACTCTGCAAGCCACTCTGTCTCAGACACATGCATTAAGTGATTAATTAATGCCGGATAGGTAAAATACGAATAAGTACACTAAATCCAAAATCGAAATAAAAATTCCAGCAGAGTATTCTTGATTATAGTGTTAATTAATTATTAGCTCTGAATCCCGAGTAATAAAAAAAAGTTGATTAATAGCAAGCTGAAAATTTGTCAATAGCTTAACGGTGTCTAGTCGGACAAAATTTGATGTTTGGGAACACTGGAACAGAGGAAGTGTTAACTGTGAAACAGGTTAAAAATTTGAAACGTCGGACTACAAAAACGTCGCATGTATTTTGTCGGACAGAACTTCCAATTGATTTGTTACCCTTTAATTAAACTCTCATGCAAAAATCGGACTTATTAAAATGCCCAGTTGGTGATAAATAGTAGTCTGATTTTTTCATGAGAGTTTAATGAAAGGGTAACAATTGGCAGTTCTGTCCGACAAAATACATGGGACGTTTTCGTAGCTTGACATTCCAAATTTTTAACCTGTTCCAAAATTAAAACTTCCCTGTTCTAGTGTTCCCATACATCAAAGTTTTTCCGACTAAACAACCTTAAGCTATTAACAAATATTAACAAATTTTTAGGTTGATATTAATCAACTTTTTTTCCATACGCGGGATCCAGACCTATAAGAGCCTATGTTAAAAATTCGACTAACTTTTTACAATATATTTCTCGTTGGTAAGTTTTAAGCGAGTAATTTATTTAACGTCTCGCAAACTGATTTCTTGGAAGATGCTTTTATACATTTTTATTTTGTTTTCACAGTCCTGACGCTTAACAGATATTAATAGTTAAAAGAGTGGGGATTAATCGAAGCTCTATTGTAATTCCGATGCCGTTTACTGAGAGGAAAAGCCAATGTACGAATATTAATTCAACATTCTAAACTAAATGAACAACTAATAGGGCAGTCAATGAGGGTATTTGGCTCCGAATTCCATCCTACTACACCGATTTACTTTATATTTTCACAGTAAGTAGGGAATAGCTCAAGAAACAAAGTCTACTTTATGCCGATGTGCGCTTTTATCTTGGGGGTGGTTCCACCCCTTCTCGGGGTGAAAAATGTTTTGGTTAAAATAGCCACGAAACGAGCTACAGAACCCAATTTTAAGCAAAAACTTTCCTATATATTTTTTTTAAACTCAACTCTTTGAGTTATTCGTGGTTGAAAATTGGCCATTTTCATTGAAACATAATACTTTTCGATCGGTTTTTTGCGAATACCTTAAAAACTATGCATCTAACTAAAAAACTATATTAAACATTTTTGTAGGTTATAAAAAACAAAGAGACATTTGCCTTCATCAAAGATCTTCTAGTTGTAATACAAAAAGGGATGTGGTAGGTGAAAATAGTTTGTTTTTTGGTACATTCTCAAAATTGGTATATTCAACTTGAAATAACAGAGAAACGGTCGATTTTAGGTGTATAATGCTACCAATACCTTTTGTAGTGAATGAAAAGACCTTTAAATTGAGCTATAGTAAAGGTCCATTACATTAAAACTAAGCGAGATGTGCTGCAAACAAAATTAACTACTAATGTATTTTAAGAAAAAATGAGAAGTAATTTTAACCCCCATTCACCAAAATGTAAATACATTGTTTTCCTGTTACAATACCTTTTATTATAGTGTTATTTCTATGTTTAAAAAGTTGGACGGGTTTAAAATAAATGGTTTTTGAAAAAAATAAGATCAAATTATAGAGCGCATTTTTAAATTTTCTTAAAAATCTTCTTTTTTTCCATGTAACTCGAAAATGATAAGAGATACTAAAAAAGATATTACACCGAAATGTAGTATTTTTTAGATAAAAATTTCCTTATTATTATTCATTACAGTGTCTTTTATCATTTTAAAGATACATGGAAAAAATGGAAGATTCTTAAGAAAATTTAAAAATGCGCTCTATAATTTGATCTTATTTTTTTCAAAAATCATGCATTTTAAACCCGTCCAACTTTTTAAACATAGAAATAACACTATAATAAAAGTTATTGTAAAAGGAAAACGACGATGCATTTACATTTTGGTGGATGGGGTTAAAATTACTTCTCATTTTTTCTTAAAATACATCAGTTATCAATTTTGTTTGCAGCATATCTCGCTTAGTTTTAATGTAAACGGACCTTCTCTGTAGCTCATTTTAAAGGTCTTTTTATTCACTACAAAAGGTATTGGTAGCATTATACACCTAAAATCGACCGTTTCTCTGTTATTTCAAGTTGAATACACTAATCTGAGAATGTACCAAAAAACAAACTATTTTCACCTACCACATCTCTTTTTGTATTATAAATAGAAGATTGTTGAAGGCAAGTGTCTCTTTGTTTTTTATAACCTACAAAAATGTTTAATATAGTTTTTTAGTTAGATGCATAGTTTTTAAGGTATTCACAAAAAACCGTTCGAAAAGATATTATGTTTCAATGAAAATGGCCAATTTTCAACCACGAATAACTCAAAAATATTGAGTTTTCAAAAAAAAATTATAGAATAGTTTTTGCTTAGAATTAGGTTCTCTAGCGAATTTTGTGGTGATTTTAACCAAAAAATTTTCCACCCCTGAAAAGGGGTGGAAAACGTCTCATGTATTTTGTCGGACAGAACTTCTAATTAATTTGTTATCCTTCATTAAACTGTCCTGCAAAAATCAGACTGCTATTTATCACCAACTGGGCATTTTAATGAGTGGAACACGTAGAACATGTCAAATGACAGGAATTATGACAGGTGACAAATAGCAGTCTGATTTTTGCATGAGATTTTAATGAAAGGGTTACAAAGCAGTTGGAAGTTTTGTCCGACAAAATACATGGGACGTTTTCGTGGTCTGACGTTCCAAATTTTTAACCTGTTCTACAATTAAAACTTCCCCTGTTTCAGTGTTCCCATACATCAAAGTTTATCCGACTAGACACCCTTAAGCTATTAACAAATTTTCAGCTTGCTATTAATCAACTTTTTTTCATACGCGGGATCCAGACCTATAACTTGAAATAAGCTACTATGCAGACGATGCAATACTAATCTACTAAAATGAAGATGATTTACAACCTATCCTGCACCAATTGAATATAACCCCCAGAAAATTGAACATGTTAATTTTCCCAAAGAAGATGAAATACATGATTATTAGAGCTCGGGAAATATGCACTTAAAAATCCTAAAATATGCGTGCAAATATGCACAAAAAATAGTTGAAATATGCACTAAAATATGCTTTTATGCATTTAATGCATAGGTATAAATAAAAAATGCAGTAATCCTTGTATAAAAGGTATTTCATTTTAGGTCTGGATCCCGCGTATGAAAAAAAAGTTGATTAATAGCAAGCTGAAAATTTGTTAATAGCTTAAGGGTGTCTAGTCGGATAAACTTTGATATATGGGAACACTGGAACAGGGGCAGTTTTAATTGTGGGACAGGTTAAAAATTTGGAACGGTCACACCACGAAAACGGCACATTTATTTTGTCTGACAGAACAGACTTAAACTCTCCGAACAGAGAATAAACTCTCATGCAAAAATCAGACTGCTATTTATCACCAAATGGGCGTTTTAATGAGTGGAACATGTAGAATATGTCAAATGACAGGAATTATGACAGGTGATAAATAGCAGTCTGATTTTTGCATGAGAGTTTAATCTCTGTTCAGAGAGTTTAAGTCTGTTCTGTCGGACACAATAAATGTGCCGTTTTCGTAGTGTGACCGTTCCAAATTTTTAACCTGTTCCACAACTAAAACTGCCCCTGTTCCAGTGTTCCCATATATAAAAGTTTATCCGACTAGACACCCTTAAGCTATTAACAAATTTTCAGCTTGCTATTAATCAACTTTTTTTTCATACGCGGGATCCAGACCTATTATTTTATATCAAAATCACAAAAAATATTTATTGAAATTTCTAATACCTTCATCATTATACTATTTATCATTTATATGTATCATCATCATTCTTTATTATATTATTATTACAGTTAAAACTATATATTATTAAATGTTTTATAAATTTTCTAGAGAAGTACTGTGCCGTCTATCCGATAATAACTGTCAATACGCGGAAAAACTTCTTTCTACTTCACATGAAGTTAAGCAGCAAACTTAAAATACCTGTTTAGCCCGATCAAAGAACAATCTAACCCAAAAAAAAAATAAAGGAAGGAGGAAAATTTGGGAATAGGTAGTTGAAATTGTCTATTATTTTATAAGAAAAACTTTACAATTCTACATCCCCTCCATTTTACAAAAATGTAGGAGAATACCCCCTCTCTAAGGTGAAAAATATACATTCAAAATAAGACCGGAATTAGATAAAATGACTAATTCTAAACAACTTTTGGTCTATAGAGTTTTTTCACTAAGTCAATACTTTTCGAGTTATTTGCGAGTGAATAATATGTTCATGTTTAACAAAATAAAACGTGTTTTGGACAGTTTTTCGGAGATAAATCAAAAAGCAAGTATAGTCGAGGAAATGAAGCATTTTGGCTCTCAATTTTTTCGTCCAGCATGGATTTACTTGAAATTTTCACAGAAGGTAGGGAATAGTCCAAGAATAATTTTCTATATCATGCTGCTCTACACTAAAACCTTGGGGGTAGTTGCCACCCCATCTCGGGGTGGAAATTTTTTATTACATTTTAACCATGTAAGTCGATGTAAAAAGTAATTTTAAGAAAAAAATGTTTTTTACATTTTCTTCGAAAAACTAATATTTTTCGAGTTATTCGTGGTTGAAAGTAAGTTTTTCGACGGAAAAATCGACTTTTTTAGAGGGTTTTTTGAGAATAGCTCGAAAAATATGCATTTAATCAAAAAAAACTGTAGATATCAAAATTGTATGTTTTAGTAACACAAACGAAACTGTTTTTCTATAATATTTTTACGACCAATACAAACCGAGATACGGCATGTTAAAAGTTAGATTTTTTCGTCAAATGCATAATTTGAAATAATCAAAGCCAAATAACGGGAAAACTTTGCATTTTTCCAGGAAAATTTGCATCGATATTTTTTCAAGCATACAATAAGATCTTTCAATAAAATAATAAAAAGTCTCTAGCATAAAAATTGAGCAACTTATGATCAAAAAAAGTCGGTACCTATTTTTCTCTACGAATAAAAAACAGTGAGAACAACCCCCTACCTACCCTTGTAACTAAAAATTGGTCTTCGCCTTCCTGTAATTCCTTTTATATTTATAATATCAATACACCCAAGAAGTTTGACCTATTTAAAATGCCTAATTTTAGAAAAATTAGAGTTAAAAAAATTGATTTTTTGCAATTTTGCATTTTTTATCATTTTCTTCAAAATATCTCCGAAAATACTGGAGATACGAAAAAAATGATCAACTACTAAATTGTAGCTTTTTTTAATAGCTAAAATTTCTTTATGCATATATTTTCATTATAGTAAACAGTTAGCGAGATATAGCTGTTTAAAACATCTATTTACGAGCAAACATTCCCTTATTCGAGCCCTTTAAACCCACCCCAATTAAAAATTAAGGGATCTTACGGAATTTAATTTACAGTCTTATTACTCTTCAAAAATCCTACAAAACTGTTATTGAAAAAACTTGTTATCGCCAAAAATGAAGGAGCTATATTTATAAAACTAATTTTTTTTCGAAAAATTCGAATAGTCCCCTTATAGAGCATTTTCAATGTACCTATATAATACCACAGAGCCGGTTTGTATACTGGATGACTAAGAAACTATTTGTATGTGTATTTTTATATATTTGTAAATTCGTATTTTTGTGTAAATAAATGTTTTTGTAATTCTTTAATTTTACTTTTTTTCTGTATAAATCTATTAAATTGTCTACTTATAAAAATTTCAATGTTATTAAGGGTGGTTTTTAAGGGTTGAAATATTATGATGTTATATCATAAAGCATAAAACAATCATTATTTAACCAGACATAACCAAATTTTACCTATATTAAAGTTTACAATGTTTTTATATAATTTTTGACAATAAGGGTAGTTTACACCACTAAAAATAATCAACGCCCTTGAGCATGATATAGAATATGAAGTACAGGGTAAGAAGATTCTAACGCCAAGTTTTTATGTAAATTGATGCAAGCCGAAATTATTCTTTTAGGATAAGTAAACTTTTCATATATAGCTTCAACAAGGGTGGTTATAAGGGTTGAAATATTGTGATTTTATATCTTAAAGCACAAAACAATCATTATGTAACGAATAAGAAGCAAATGTTGACAATATTAAAGTTTAAAATGTTATTTTATATTTTTTTTAAATTAGGGGTGGTTTTCACCCTTAAAAAAGCAAAAGCGTACAACGGCTCAATGTAGAAAATGAACTAGAGGGTGAAATGAGCCTAATCCCAAATTTTTGTACAAATCGATGCTGGACGAAAAATTTGCGAGGTTTTACCATTTTTCCAGCTTCATTTCCTCGACTAGTATTTTAGCGAAAAAACTATTCTTACCAAAAATATAGCTTATAAAAAATTTAAAAAAAAAGTGTATACATGAGGTCTGTAGACCCACACTAAGCAGAGTTGCAGCTAATGAACTGTAGGTTCTTCTTCGCCAAATTCCAAATCGAATAATTTAATGTGCAATAACCCAAAAACGGAGCACTTTTCGGGGAAAATTCATTTTAACTTTTTAAAGTGTTTAGAAAAAGGTTTATTTTTTATTGTTAAAAAAATTTGTAACATTAAAAGTAAGTTTTATTTTCTTGTAAAAAAATCTCGAAAATCACCCCTTAATTAGCATCACAAACAGGGCCGGATTTACATGTTGAACCCTACTAGGCATTAATATTTCTGACGCCCTACGCCTTGATCTCCCCCTCCCCCCAACTCCCTTATAACCAACCAACTTTTGGCTTTACCAAGCTCTGCCAAAAAACCAGCCAACAACTGGTAATATCCTTTTACTTTACTTAAAGTTGTAGTTTCATACTGAAGCTTAGTACTGACTTTTTGTAATCGTTCTAAAACGGTACTCCAAAATATGGACAAAAATACTCTCTCTAGTGATTCAAGGTTTAAGCTTAGAGCAGATGCATCACTACAGCATTAAGGTTTTTCCTGAAGTTGTATCTGAACCTCCATCGCCATATACTTTTATTTGCTCTGCAAGAAAGGAGTCAAATTCGAATAAAAATTGTATTAAACTTAAAAAGATGCCTTGATCAAAAAGTCCTAAATATTCATGGCTACCACGAAAAGCTAATCCTTTTGTGGATAGAAATTTTACAGCGGCAACAACACGCTTAAGAACATTCCTCCAGTTTTTGGTTTCCTTATTTAACTGATCAGCAAGACTTGAACTAACATGTCTTTTTATTTGACCTCTCAATTTTAATGTTTTCTGGTGTGACTTATGACAAGGAGAATTTTCGTGGTCTACCACTCTTTGTGAAGCATTTTTGCAATCACCAAAACCGGTTGTAAATGTATTTGCGTTAGCAGAGCAACTGAGCAATATGCATGATACACAAAACACAGACCCTTTTCTCTGAGAAAATGACATCCAATTTCTATTTATTATTTCTCCATTTTTAAGTTTACGAGAAAATAGCTTATCAGTTAAATAACTTTCTTTTTATCTGATGGATAAACCGAACAAAATCTGCCTGTTCCGCGCCCTACCAAATTTGGCGCTCTAGGCCAGTGTTTAGTCGGCCTAGTGGTAAATCCGGCCCTGATCACAAATAAATTTTATTATTACCACTTCACAAGTTACTTTTTCTGTGTATTATTTCTATTATGATCTGTAAGTTTCATCGGTTCAAAGTGCTTATTTTTGAAAAAGCTCTAGTTAAAATGGCCTGAACGAGTAACTAATCACGAATTTATGCAAATTTTGAACAGCCATAGCATAACCAATTTCTGTCTAACAATACAACAAAAAATCAGAAATATTTAGAAAAGCAAAACGTACATTTTATTATTCTTTTAGATTTTTGGTATTACTAATAATTTTTAAGTTATTTCCACAAACAATTCCTTTTTTTTTTCAAAATAAAAAAAAAATGTTTTATTTTAAACCCAATTTTTTTTAAACCTGAGCACTTTGAACCAATGAAACTTTTAGATAATATAAACAATACATAAGTAAAGTAACTTGTGAAGCGGTAACGATTAATTTTATTTCAGAAGATAATTAGGGGGTGATTTTCGCCATTTTTATACCAAAAAATAAAAGGCACTCTGTGTATTTACGAAGTGGAAATCTAAATGTCAAATAAACTTAATTTTAAGGTAAAATTGTGGCTTATTCTCAAAAAAAATACTAAATTTTAATAATATTGTGTTTTAAATACTAAATAAATAATTACGTTATAAATTCTTTATCAATTTTCAAAGATGTGAGCTTATAATCTATATATGTGATTGATACATAGGTGCGTTGCGACATATTTTCTTTATAAAGTAATAAAACCTCGTAGCAGCTCCTTTCTGCCTTTATTAAAGAGGATATACAACTATATATTAGGAAGTTGAAGTATGTGAAACAGTATTTCGAAAATAAAATATATTTCTCGGAAGAACCGGGAATCCTGAAACTTCCTTTCGTCGACTTCTAACTTTATGTTCGACATGTCATCGTGAAATAGATACAAAATCGTAAAATATATATCGGCATGTGGCTATCGTTCACAGTCGAAATATCATGTTTGTTAGAAGTCGTCACATGAATATTTTGATATTTCGTGCGAATAACAAGAATTTTACATACATATTTCCTAAAAATGAAACATACATATTAGGTATATAATATAAATAAAAAAGGTTGATAAAATAGGTTGTCTACGATACTATGACATTTTTTATTCAGTTTTTTTAAACGTTTCTGTTGGATATCCCTACCCATGCCTTTTCAAGACATGGTATTGACTAAAAAACACTTTAACCTAAATAACTTGAAACGAGTAAGCGATGGACTACCCCAGCTAATTGAAACAGATTCGAAAATATTATCCCAATCAACTAAGATAGCCATCGTTACACCCTTAGATTAGCTCAGTCACTCAAGTGTGTGTTCGTCTTGTCCTAACCTTAGATATGAACTATGAAAATTGGAATGGAAGCAAACAAAACAATATTTTTAACTAATCATATTTCTGTACGTTAGAATTGAAAGGGCGGAAGTCACTTTCAGTTTGTTTTGCAGTAGCTCAAAATTAGTGCTCTTAATTTGTACACCATAATTTTAAATGCCTTTAAAATTATCAAATGATGTTGCAGCTTTATGATTTAAAGGAAAGTGGTAAAGCATGCTTTGTATTTTATTTTGCAGTAACATAATCGGCGTTAAATTGTTTTGTATTGAAATAATAAATAATTTAGGACTACAGCCTTTTTTGTTCTGTGGTACTATATCAATAAAAAACAGGACAGCCGCCCTTTTGGTATGATTTTATTAGGAAAAGAACATTCTAATCAGGACTTAACATTGCAAAAATAATTTAAAACTTAAATTAAAAAGCATTTAATCATCTTCGGAACATGAAGAATTAGTTTCGTTAACGACAACTTTATTTTTTGTTGTTTTTAAAGATTTATAGTAGGTATGGTAAATAGAAGGTACCCATTCTAGCAATTCCATTAGGTGGTTATATTTTAAACTATCAATTGAAATTGAATTTTCATTATTTATTTGGTCCATTGTCTTTGGTAGGAGACCATCGAGAGAACTTCTCATTTTCCTTTTAAAATTGGCAGATTTAAAAATTTTCCTGGGAAAATGTTGTTTTATAAAACATAATGCCAGGGTGGTCTCTTTCGACTTTTAAGTGCACAATTTTAGAGGATAGAAAGGGTTCATTTTCTGTGTTCCGTTTCCGATTCACAAACGGGCTTGTCGATTCTTTGCCAATTTTTTCAAAGTTAAAAAAGTCACTTGTTTTCATCTCATAAACAATAAGTGGTTTTAACGAACTGCAGGTCCTTATAAACTGGGCCCATTCATGAGGTACAGAAATATTCATAGTAGGCAGTCTTTTCTTCTTCCTCTAAATTAGTGCATGTATTGTGTCTGCTTCGTTGTGTGTATGCCCCTTGAGTAAATATTTATGATGAATTCTAACTACTGAGGTGTTATGGACAGCATACATATACATACAAAAAAAAAATCGGTTTTGGCCAGAGCAGTTGTCTGACCAAAATGTTACCTCTTTTGTTGTAGAAGGTAAATTTAACCACATTATTACAGCGGAAGCTATCTCGTTGCCACCCCTTATTGCAATAGACTCGTCCCACATGAAGCATGAACCTTCGGCAGTACTATCATTATAGACGGTAAAATTAAATGTCAATAACTGCTTTAAATAAAACGATTTTCCATTAGTTAACATAGGTGTAGGAAGGCATTTTTGCAAATCCGTCATTGCTAGGAATTCTTTTAAATTCTGCTTGCATCTTATCCTGCCTTTTTAACTTGTATCTGTTATCTGCGTCATTCAAATGATCTGCTTTTTTCTTTAAAATATCTTCAACATTAGGATCGATCTGCCTCTTTTCGCTTATTTTCAAAACTGTCACAGGTGTCACATGTATCAATGTTAGGGGGCTTGAAATGAAGATTGAACTCAGTAGAGCCATCTTTGCTCTTGATTCAGACATTTTTGGTGGTTATTTATTATCACATTAATCTCGATAAAGAAAAAGTTACTTTTATCTATAAAACATGCAAAAACATTAGCTTATAACCTGAATTTTTACACAGCTGACAGGCGGTTGTCCATAGAGATTGGACTGCCGTCTTTTTAACAATCAGTGTGCCATGCAAAAAAGACCGGTGTACCACAGAGGGCTTTTTGCAACAAATTTCACAGTGGACATCCGACTTGCAATTTTAGTAATATTGCATGTACAACCACCTATTAACCACCATTCAAAAGATAACACCTTTAAGTGTATTATTGGATGCATATCTCCATTTACTGTAAAAATGGACTACCGCCCTTTCAATTCTAACGTACAGATTTATTGTTCAATAAAGATATAATAAAAATATGACTTAGTAAATCGCATTAACAAATGTATTCAAATGCTTGCCAAAAACTAACAATTCTGGATTATACTTATGGCTTTTGGTAGCTGAGGGTAACTTCTTGATGTTGAATGGTACTGCTGTGGACTTCTCTTGACCTGGGCAGATGTTGTGGTCCTAGGTCAGTGCAGCTACGGTCTTGGTTGTTGCAGCGTAGATTTCATGGTGTCCCCGTTGTGTCAGCCTTAGTTCCATCACCGGTGTGGATGGCTTGAAGCTCCCGAAGGGTGAAAGGTGCTTTCTATCCAAAAACTATTAAATAGAGACACATATCAATCATCAAGAAGAAAAACCAACGTGTGCCATCTGCCGTTATAATCGTCAGAAAGAGTAGCAGATGACAAGAATAAATTAAATGAAATTTAGATGAGGAGAATAGTTAAAATTTTGATTACTCAACGTACATATATGTAAATTAAAAAGAAATATTTAATAGATGATAATGTAAAATATAGAAACTAAACACATGGTTTAACATTTGAAGGTTAAGTTAGATATAAAAAATATTAGAAAAACTGTTATAAGATGCTAGGTATGGATGGAATATATAATGACTGTAAGACATTATTAAAAAAATTTTATGTAAAACTCACCCCAAGAGGAAGATTTGATTTGGAATAAAAATAATTTATTTTGAAGCTTCTTTGCCTTTTATGACATCTCCACTACCATTTTGAGAATGAAGCACGGGGGGTTGTCACTGTCATTAAAATGACATGACAACGAACCTTGTACCGAAATTTGAAATAACGAACATGGAACACAAGAGATGATACAATGTATGGGGTGCGTTCAGTATGTTCAATCGATGATTTAAATGAAAAGAGATATAGTAAATAGAAGATAATAAGAGAAGATAATAAAAGAGAATAATAAAAGAGGGCGCCAACGAGTTTTTAACGAAGAAAACTGGTAAAACAAATAGAAGAAAATTATTGTTAAGGAAATATTAAAGAAAATAAAGTAAAATAATAATTTAAAAATAAAATATCAAAGATGTGACGTTTGTAACGTTACAAACTTTTGGCCGTTATAAAAAGGTGGCCGCTATTGCCAAGTTTGGTAGTCCGCAAATAGATAACAGATAATTGAGTACGAGTAGTTTATTAAGGGCATGGGCGCAAAATGTCGCCTGTCAAAATGTTCAATGTGTTTTAATTGTATTTATTTTTTTCGAATCCTGAGAAAACTAATAGTCCAGTCGGGTTAGACGAATAACAGGCCTAACCTTGCATTAGGAGCTGCCCCAAATTTTATTTTTCTGATCTTTAGGGATGGTCAATATTAGTACAAATTTAAAATCTCGACTGAATTCCACCGTTGCGTTAGCCGCCATCTTGATTTTAAACGAGAACCGTTTTTGCTCAATATCTCCGCCATTTTCAATTTTTTGACAAAAAGTGTAAAAACTGAAATTGTTGAAAATGCGATTTTCTATAGTTTCATTAATTATAATTTTTTCGTGCGGTCGATATTTTCCGAGTTATGAGGGGAAAATAGTGAGAGTTGGAGCATAATTATTGAATTATTGAATTATCTCGTTTATTATTAGTTTTACGACAAATATGTACTTATACAAAAATGAAGAGAATTAAATTCTACATAATTTTGATCAGCTTCATTTTTTGCTAAAATTAATATTTAAGGTAGTACGTATGCGGTAATGGCGCGAGCGTAAGACCGGATTGATTTTATAGCAATTGTTTTTGTTCAATATCTACGCCATTTTCAACTAAAATTGTTCAACATAAAATTTCCTACAATTTCTTTTTGACAATTTTTTCATGCGGTTGATATTTTCCGAGTTACATGGGAAAATAGTAAAAGTGGTGGAGGAACCATAATTATTGAATTGAATTTTGTTTCCGAGCTGCCCCAAATTTTATAATTCTATCCTATAGTAGTGTAAATTTAAAATCTCGACTGAATTCCGCGGTTGCATTAGCCGCCATATTGATTTTAAATGAGAACTGTTGTTGCTTAATGTCTCCGCCATTTTCATCTTTTCAACCTAAATGGTGGGAAAGAAAATTGTTGGAAATGCAATTTCCTACAATTTCTTTGGCACAATTTTTTTATATGATCAATATTCTCCGAGTTAAGGGATATTTGTTGTAAAACTAATAATAAACGAGATAATTCAATAATTCAATAATTGAGGGGTCCGGCAGTAAAAAATGATACGGGGCAGTAAAGAAGTTTTGAATTTTGATGTGTTGAATTTTGAAAAAAATATTCTTATATTTTTTATTAAAAAATATAAGAGTATGAAGCATGTTAAAACTAGCTGTATATGTTGTTAATACGTAGGCAAAATATGGAAAACGAAATATTTTTTTATAATGATTAATTAGAAAAGTAGGAAAATATGAACTACAGTTACGTATTTTTTATGGGAAATAAGCCACAATTTTATTAAAAAATGAATTTATTAACGTTTCGAAGCCCAAATCGGGTTTCGTTGTCAAAATACAAAATACTATTAAAATAAAACAAACATGTTGTTGCTAAGTAAAAAAATTCTTCTAATAATTTATTTAATCTGACTCATTTATATTGGCAATTCAGACGTATATTATACATTTTAAAGTAGAAGACTTTAAAATGATATCGCCAATATTTATGAGTTGCGTATTTTGTATTTTGACAACGAAACCCGATTTGGGCTTCGAAACGTTAATAAATTCATTTTTTAATAAAATTGTGGCTTATTTCCCATAAAAAATACGTAATTATAAAAATGCCACAAGGAAATAGCTTCAGAACAACATTATGAACTACAGCTTAACATTGTTTACATAAAATATTTGAAATAGTTTAACGTAAAGTGTTAAGTGGTGTTGACTTAACATAATTTGGTAGGTACTAGGAATTCATTTTAAATTTAGATACCACTTGTAGTAAACAGCTGGAATCAATTCCCAAAATGATTTTACATCTTTCGGGTTTTCTAAAACGTTTAAATAAAAATAATAATATAGCGCTGGAGAGAATTTATTTTCATGTTTGCAAGTAAAAAATGTTAAGTTTTTATGCAAAGTGAACGTGGATGTAAACAATGTTAAGTACATCCCTTACCATTTTTTACTTGCGAACATTTATTCTAAGTTTATAAAGAAATTGTCTTCTTTATAGAAACTGGACCAAGCTAGCTGCACTAAATAGTTGAAATTTAGGATCTTTATCTGAGTTGCAATCGTCGTAGCTCTCAGAATTGTCACTGTTAACAGCAAAAAAGCCATTTAGATTTGAACAACCTGCATTATCATGGACACATAACATTATTTTCATGCTTATGCATGTCCCTTACCAAATTTTAAGAAATTAATCTGGCTCCATCTATTATTAGGAGGATAAACCAAGTAAAATTTTCTGCTTTGCCATGTCCCTTGCCATCTTTTATATACGAACGATTTCGCCAAAAATCAAAATTTGTCCCTCACCATTGTTTACTACCGAGCCCCTCAATTATGCTACAACTGTCACTATTTTCCCCTCATAACTCGGAAAATATCGACCGCACGAAAAAATTGTAATAAATGAAACTATAGAAAATCGTATTTTCAACAATTTCAGTTTCTACACTTTTGTCAAAAAATTGAAAATGGCAGAGATATTGAGCAAAAACGGTTCTCGTTTAAAATCAAGATGGCGGCTAACGCAACGGCGGAATTCATTCGAGATTTTAAATTTATACTAATATTGACCCTCCCTAAAGATTAGAAAAATAAAATTTGGGGCAGCTCCTAAGGCAAGGTCAAATGCTATCCCGACTGGGCTATAATAAATATTTGTGAAAAATTCAAACGCAGAATGAAAGATTGCATTATTGCCAAGGGCCAAAAGTCTCTGAAAACTTCTGTTATGTTTATAAGTTTATTTTAATAAGTTGCAGGGGTGAAAATAAAAGAGAAAATTTAGTGTGATTTTTAATTGCAAAAATATTTCATTCAAAAAAACTTTTCGTTTATTCTAAGGGACTTTCGGCCCTCTATAATAAAGTAATCTTTAATTCTGCGCTTAAATTTAAAAAAGACTCATTAGTTTTCTCAGGATTCGAAAAAATAGATACATTTAAAACACATTGAAAATTTTGACAAGCGTCAAAATTTTGCATTTTGCTTCGTTCCCCTTAATCAAAGCAAAAATATAATAATAATTCTATATAGGTACGTAAACTACCAAAAATTACTTTAACGCTTACTTAACCACTGACACACGGTATTTCATCTTCTTCTTCTTCTTCTTCATACCTTGTCGAAAATATATTTTGTTGTAAAATTTACTTACTTACTCGGTGGCGTTACAACCCTTCGTGGATTTTAGCCGACTCGGCAACATGCATCCACTCGTCTCTGTCTTGAGCAATATCTATTAAATTTTCCAGGCCCACAGCTTTCAGGTCTCCTACTTTATTATCTCGCCACCGGATTCGGGGGCACCCACGTGTTCTTCGTCCAATTGGGACATTTTTCCAAACCAGCTTTACTGTTCTTTGGTCAGAATGTCTTCTGAGGTGTCCAGCTCATCGGAGTATTCTGGACTTTATTTCTTTTATGACGTTGACGTCTGGATATAGTTATTCGAGTTCTTTTTTAGTTCTTATCCTATAACTTCCTGCTGCTTCATCAATCACAGGCTCAAAGATTTTCCTTAGGATTTTCTTTCCCAAACACGTAGTCTCTCTTCGTTTGCCTTTGCTTTTGTCCACGTTTCGCTTCCATACATCACTACGGGTCGTATGATTGTTTTATATACTTGTATCTTTGTACGTCTTGTTAGTTGTTTTGATTTCATTAGGTTTTGAAGGGCATGAAGACATCTGTTGCCGGCTTGTATCCTACTGTTTATTTCTGTTGATCCGTTTTTGTCTTCAGTTATCGTTGTTTCAAAATACTTACATAAGTTCTCTAACACGCTAAAAGTTAAAGTCATCGATGGTGATGTTCTGAGCGATTCTGTCTCTTCTTTGGTTATTGCGGCTCATATACATATCGCCGCTTCGCAAAAACGTAGGCGTAAGTTAAAAAAGACGATTTTAGAGGAGAGGCATTTTAAAATTTTATGGATATGATTATGAGCATAACTCCGAATAAGTTGTTACTTTATTAAAGACATTACCTATACAATTTTGTTAGATATATATCTAAATACAAACTGTGATAACTAGATAGATTTATAAAGTGTTTTTGTTAACCTCTATTACATTTGAATCTTTTTCCCTCAGAAACATTTACTTCAACTTTGTTAAAACGCTGACCTAACTAAAAAGGGTCTTTATTTTAGAGAGAATTTAAAAAAAAAACTAATCGTAAGTATAAGATCGGTCGTCCTTGATGAGAAGTAAACACACAAATTGCTTCACATTCTGCGCTATTCTGCGGCGCTAACTAACTTGGGACAGTATTCATACAAAAATGTTCGTATTTAACTTATTTCGCGCTAAACAAATATAGACACTTGGTTTCATCTCTTAGCGACTATTATTACTAACGTCATAGGTCTTTATTCACGCGATGGATACTTTTATTTTTAGTAGATCTGCATGAATAAGTCAATTTCGTCAAATTTTGACTTAAGCCTACGTTCTTGCGAAGAGGTGATATATTTCGCTTTATTTTCATTGATTAGGCGCCCCATCTTCTCTGGTTCCTTCTCGAACCTGACGAAAGTCTTCTTCGTCCTTAATCTGGTGTTTCATATTTAGGGGTCGACAAGACAAAAATTGTTGTCTTGACAACAACTTCTTGTCTTGTCTTGAGAAAAAATCAAGAAATTTAAAAGAATCTTGTCTTGACGTTTTCTTGACATCTTTTATCTTGTCTTGACTCATGAAATTTCAAGATGTTGAAATTTCTTGATTACTCGGTCCGGTGATTCCTTGGCGACCATTTTATTGCGTTTCGTGCTAACACGGCCTCAACTGTCACTGGGGGGAGTCCCCGATCTGCATTTGTTTCCTGACGAACCCAAAATTGATGTGTAGTTGCATGCTTAAAATAAGCATTTTGTATGTTTCGAGCATATTCTAAACTTAGCTGTCCAGGATTTCATAAAAATTGTTGAGCCATATCGAAACAGTTTAGACATCAAAAAAGATTTTGATTATTTGGAGGATGAGATCGAAGTAGAAAATGATATAAGTGGTACTTAAATTTCAACTCTCCTGTTAGTAAAATTAAATACCTTGTCAAAAAAAATCAAAAACTCAGTGCAAATACAACTTAAACTTAACAGTACTTGCGAGGCCATACATTGTAAGATGACTATGCCAGAATTAGATGTGCCTACAAGATAACCTTCAACTTTCGAGATGCTAACATGGGGTTTAAGTGTAAAAAATGCTTTAACTGTATTTTGCGACAACAACGAAAATCTAAATAATTGCAAAATATTAGATAAAGAATGGTTCTGATCAGTAAATTTTGTCAGTATCTGAGAAGCTTTAAAACACTTTCTTCAATTCTCGAAGGGGAAAATATTGCACACTCCCATTGATGGTAATTATAGTTATTTTACTTTTAGACAAACTGGAAATATGGACTCATGAACTTAATATTATAATTGATAGAAACGCTACCGGTGAGCAATTAATTTACTGCATTCAAGCTGCGAGAGATAAAATACTGAACACTATAACAAAACTAATTGGATACACTGTATAATTCTTTTTTTGAATTATATAGTTCTTATTTCCTATTTAAGAAAGCTGATAATGATGACTTACAATCTTGGAAGTATGAAATTGAAAAATACTTAAATGAGCTTAGGTCAGAAGATTCTGAGAATATACTTGATTGGCGGAGAAAACAGGAAAATATCTACCCGTCATTATAGAAAATGGCCAAGGATTTTCTCAGAACGCCAGCAACATCTGTACCTGCGGAAAGGATATTTTCAAGAGAACAATTAAGAATAACAAAGCCAAGAAATCGGCTAGGTGTTGACTCCATCAATTATCAATTAAAAAATGTGCTAAATTTGTTATTTAAAATAAAATCTAGATTTTATTATTAGTTAAGATATTTCAAGATTTCTTGTTTTTTTGACAAGAAATCTTGGTATTGACATAAAATTTCTTGTCTTGTCTTGAAATCTAAAATTGCTTCTTGTCTTGATTTTCTCTTTAAATCAAGTTCTTCAGTCAATCTTTCAAGAAGTTGGCGACCCTTATTCCTATTAGATCGATGTCGTCTGCAAATGCAAACAGTATGTTTGGTCCTTCTCGATGAAATACTGTAGTCATTTTTCGACTTTTACACTTCTGATTATGTGTTCCAGAGTTAAGTTGAAGAGTTATGGTGAAAGTTCATCTCCCTATTTTAGTCCATTTTTTATTTCGAATGGCTCCAAGTATTGTTGTCCAACTCTAACCTTACATCGTAAACGTTCCATACACATTCGTATCAAACTGACTAGTTTTTTTGGAAAGCCAAGTTTCTGCATCGCTGTCCATAATCTAGCCCTGCATACTCTATCAAATGCTTGTTTAAAATCTATGAACACCTGATGAAGCTCACGATCAAACTCACAGCATTTTTCTATTTTCTGTCTTATTGTGAATATCTGGTCAATAGTAGAACGGCTCGGTCTAAATCCGCATTGATAAATCCCAACGATTTCTTTGTGTATGTTTTGGTTCTTTCTAGCAAGTTGTTACCAAGGACTTTGTAGGTGATATTTATGAGTGTTTCCCGGTAGTCAATAGATTGCTTTTTCTTTCCTTTTTTGTAAATTGGTAAAAAAAACCCTTCTTTACATTTAACTGGCATTGTTTCTTTTCGCCAAATGTTGTGAATTAGCTTGTACTTATATAGAACTGTACAACCCTTCTCCTCCCTGGTTTAAGCACTCTTCGGTTATACCATCGCTACCTTATTGGTAGCGTGCTATTTTTAAATTTTTTAACTGCCTGGGGTACCTCTTCGTATGTCGGGTATTGGTCTTCTATTTCAGCTGTATGTACTTCTATGTTTGATGTATTTCTGCTAGATGTTTAAAAGTTGAGAGAAGTATTTCATCCAGGTTTTTAGGATGTCATCCTAAGTTTCCTGTTCTTGCTTTGGTACCATACAAATGTTTGTTGCGAACAATATATACAATTAAATATCACAATTAAAGCATTGGAAAAAACACAGGAAAAGTCCACTAAGATATAACGTTTCAAATATATTTAAAAATTAGAATGGTGTTTGATGAAGTTTACATCAGTTGTTTCCACACCATCTTCTTTCTGAAATTATACTCTTACGTATTTTAAATTATCTTATCGTAAACAGTCTAAGATCCGAATATAGGTCGATCTGCATCCACCTGCTTTCCGGATATAGTTATTTTCCTAACTAGTGCGCAAAGTGATACTTTCACGCACAACGACACCGCCGTTGACCCGAACGACGCGATAGCTGAGTTCGGGCAAGCAGTCGAGTGCTGGGAAGACACTTTTCGCATGGGTTAGGAATATAATTTTTTCTAAGGCCGTACGTTTGGAAAAAGCCACAAAAAATAGAGTTATATCAATTTTTATTTAGAAGTGAAAATAGACAAATTAATTCTTTGGCAAGGTTGTCAAAACCTAACTTTCAATATAATGGGTTACCACGACGACGATATTGGTTTCCATGACGACCATTCAAAACCAATGTAATTTTCTACTCATCTGACTTTTAAATATTATGTCAAAATAATTTTATTCTATCGGATTATTATCAGAGTGACACTTTGACAGTTTTAATTTCACGAGCCGAAGGCGAGTGAAATTATGTCAAAAGTGTCACGAGTGCAAACATTCTATATTAATTTTAGAGATCGAGTGCAATTTGTTGCGATTATTTCATGAATAAAACTGTTCAAAACCAAAATTTTATTGTATTTATTTATGTAAGTACAAATTAATACAATTAAACACACAGTTGTTATAAATATTTTATGGTTGAAAGTCATCACTTTTATAATTTTTAAAACATTAATTGTCATTAATGTCACTAAATATATTTTTTCGTATCAACGAAGGGCATCTGACGTAATATACTTGACGACGGGAAATTATCAAAAATTATCGGGTATAATATCACAAGAGAGTGAGAATGAATTGAAAATAATGCGACAGTTCTTCGAAAATTTGTTGTCTGGCAATAGACACGAGAGCCCGCAGGGCTCGAGTGGCTATTGCCCAATGACAACAAATTTGAGTAAAAATTAAGCATTATTTTCTTATTTATTTTTACTGTCGTGTGATATTCGTAAGATTATTTTTTAATACGTATATTATGGATATTTTCTTAAATGTGACAGTTTTCAAAACTAGGAAACTGGTAACCATTAAACAGAAACAATCTACATAAAAAAATTCTATCGTTAATTTTCTACAGTAGATAATTCTCAGTATAATTTTAATCTAATTGGAGAGAATTAAACACGTGATCAAATATCTTACTATACGATTATAAGTTAAAATCATTAAAAAATAATCAATTTAATTTAGATTTCTGTAGCTTTCTATTGGTCAGAATCTCCTATGAATGAAATAATCGCGCTAATTTCATTAAAACATGAACACAATAGGATAAATTTGAAATAAATTAGTAAATAATATCTAAATATTAGTTTATTGCATGTATTATAGTATATTATAATGCCATATTATAAGGTATTTTACTTTCCCGCACGGCGTGGGGGAAAATTTACTTTCACGCACACCGTGCGGGAAAGTACAACTTTCGGAAACGAAATGCGTGCGTGAAATGGCTCTTTTAGCACGGCCGTAGAAAAAAACATTTTTTTTATTCAATTTTATACATAGACAAATATTTCTAGCATGTGTTTCTTATCAAAATCGTCTTGTAGATATCCTTAAGGGGGGCGTAGGGGTTGAAATAAATATTTCAAGCACATTTTTTTTATAGTTTGGTAAAATTATTTTATTTTTAAATTAAATGTGCATATTCAGTCCAATTCAAAGATTATTCAAGAAAAAATTCAAAAAAAAATATTGAAAAATAAGCCAACGGTGGCAAATTTTTTAAGACACCTCAAAATATAATTAATTTTGCAGTGGACATCAGAACTCATCATCGGATCATGTTAAACAAAAAATTCAAGAAGATTTTATTAGCTTATGAATTTTTTGAGGTAACGCTGTGGGGTTTTTTAGTTTTATTGACTTTTGACTTTTTGATATCACTCAGAAATCAGAAGAACGAATTGTTTTGCAAAAAAAGGGTGAAAATCAACATATTGATTATTGGTAAACAAAAAATAAGCATAAAACAAAAAACATCTCGACAACGTTACCTCAAGAAATGTCTAAAGAAAATAAAGAGAAAACTCCAGGTGAGCCGATCAAGTAGTTTTTGCGTTACAATGCCTACAACTGAAAAAAGCAGTTTTGAGGGAAAAGCGTTTAAAGTATTGTTAACTTTTATTTTCAATTTCTTTTTATCTGTCAAATCGTAAAATGATGCACACCGGAATGTCTTTTTGAATCGCGGAATAATTTACAAAAGAAAATGAGAACAGCTGTTGACCGTTGTTCACTACCTTCAAGCGTGCTGGCGCGAACCTGCTGCAAAGCTAGTCAAAGTTAGGGATATTCAACACTATCTCCCTACCTCCCTACTTTAGACTCACTTTGCAGCAAGTTAGCGCCAGCGCGCTTGTGCGTACTGATAAACGGTCAACAGCTGTTCTCATTTTCTTTTGTAAATTATTTCGCGATTCAAAAACACATTCCGTTGTGCATCACTTTACGATTTGACTGACAAAAAATAAATTGAAAATAAAAGTTGTCAAACGGATTTTTTCTAAAAACTGCTTTCTTCAAAGGCTGTAGACATTATAACTCAAAACTACTTGACCAACTTACCTGAAATTTTGTATTTGTCCATCTATAAAGCTAAAAAAAACTCAACAGCGTTAATTCGGAAAACTCATAAGCTAATAAAATCTTTTTGAATGTTTTGTTTACCATTATCCAATGATAAGTTCTGTTTCATTGTTTTTGAGGTGTTTTTAAAAATTTGCCACCGTTGGCTTATTTTTCAAATTTTTTCTTGAATTTTTTCTTGAATTTTTTCTTGAATAATTTATGAGTTGTAGTTAATAAGTCTATTGAATTTAAAAATAAAATAATTCTACCATACTTTCAAACTTGAGCAAGTTGATAAAATAATTTACCTTGGACAGCAACTAAATTGTAACGCAGAAAGTCACGGCGAGATTAGATCTAGGATAGGGCAGGATAGAGCCGCTTTTAGAAGTATGTCTAAGGTGTTATGTAACAGAGACCTAAAATTGGTGTTGAGGATCCACCTACATCGCTGCTACGTGTTCTCGGTCTTACTTTATAGTGTCGAGTCCTGGACTGTGAATAAAATCGATCTAAATCGCCTTGAGGCTTTCGAAATGTGGTGCTATAGAAGAATTTTAAAAGTTTCCTGGGTGGAGAAGATTCGAAACTCAACAATACTAGAACGTCTCAACAAGACTACTGAGATCATAAAAAGCATCAAGCAGAGAAAGCTGGAGTAATTCGGACATGCAATGAGAGGTCCCAAATATAGGTTGCTACAAAATATTAGGTAAGGAAAAATAGTAGGCACACGCAGTCCAGGACGAAGAAGAACCTCTTGGTTGAAGAACTTGCGAGATTGGTATGGTGTTGATACAAGCATGCTATTTAGTGTGGCAGTGAATAAAATTAAGATAGCTATGATGGTAACGTTCTGAAAAGACATGGTACATGAAGACGAAGAATACTTTCAAAAAAAATGTGCTTGAAATATTGATTTCAACACCTACGGCCCCCCGTTAAGGATAGCTATGACGCGATTTTGATAGACAATCCATGCTAGAAATATTTGTCTATGTATGAAATTAAATAAAATAAAAAAGAATGTGTGTACTTTGTACGCACGTAAGAAGTTATACTTCTATTGTTGCTAAAAATTTTAATTAAATACGTATTTTCTGAAAAAAATTATATAATAATATACTTACAATCATAAAATGTATACAAAAAATAAAAATAATAATAACTCGCATTGGGGATCGAACCCGCTTCCCGTCTATCTCGCCGTACGAAAGTCAAAGCGATTTCCCACTGCGCCACCTTCGCGTATACGTCATATGGGATTATACACAAACTGAACGTTTACACCATATACTTTTTGACATTTTGTTTATTTATATGAATTTAATCAAATTATTAGTTTGATTTTTGTCGAATTAAAATACAACAAAATATAGAGTAAGAAAATAATATATTAGATGAAGATTTGTAGAAAGTTTGTTCGTAATCAGATTATGTAAATTAAAGCATTGCCTACTAATAGGTAAGTACATTATTTTTTTACATTTTCCAAATAGGTATGAAGATAATTTTTTATTGCAATACAACTGAAACATTTAGAATTACGTACCTGGGGCTTTTCAAAACTTTTTAGAAAGTCACTACAATTATAAATTTGATTTTATTTCTGTCCTCACAACAATAAAAACTAATATAATATACAACATTTTTGTTTACCGATAACCTCCATATTAAACAATTATTGACAGATCATTTCAACACCCAATCAGAGCCCGTATAACGACTAATACCATAACTTCGGTGTGCGCATGCGCCCAGTAAAATAAAAATTCACCCCCAATCGCGCCTAAAGCAGTATAACTTCAAAAATGTTTCATCCGGAAAGCAGATGGGTGCAGGTCGACCTTTATTCGGATCCCGTACTAATATGGTCGTCGGAGTAATTATTAAATGATTGTGAGTACGTCTCTTTTACTTATTTCTTTTATTGTTTATAGGCCTGTATCCAGCGTACCAAAACAAAGTTTATTAATAGCAAGCTTAAAATTTGTTAATAGCTTAACGGTGTCTCGGTGGACAAGCTTTGAGGTATGGGAACACTGGAACAGGGGAAGTTTTAATTGTGGAACAGATTAAAAATTTGGAACGTCAGACTACGAAAACGTCCCATGTATTTTGTCTGACAGTACTTTAAATTGATTTGTTAGCATTCATTAAACTCTCATGCAAAAATCAGACTGGTGTTTATCACCAACTGGATATTTTAAGGAGTGGAACACGAAGAACATGTCAAACGACAGGAATCATGTTGGTTAGTTATAGCAGTCTGATTTCTGCATGAGAGTTTAATGAAAGGGTAATGTATCCGTATCTGCAATGACAACAGTTTAGTACAACATGCACATAATGTAATAATTCAAGGTAATAGAGACAAAAAACGACAGATGTTTACCAGCAAAAACGTTAAAAATAATAAAAAAAACCTCTCTTTATATTATTCATGCAATAGACGTTTAAATAATTGCAAGTTTATTCCAAATAATTCCAGACAAGTGGTTGTTGTTAAATCGTTGTAAATTTTGCACATTTTATTAAGTGGGCTAGAAGTATTTACAAAAAATAATATGTTTCTTGGACGGGTTCTGGGATCCGGGACATAAAATTGTACTTGCCCCAAAAGATCAGGCGAGTCTATTAAGTGATTACATAGTTTATAGAGAAAAATTAAACAACGTTGAAGTCTTCTTTGCTCTAATTTTTTTATATTAAATTCTTTTCTTAATGGTTGATACTAATCATTTTCTGGCGATATTGTATGCTTTTTGTAAAATAAATATTTAATAAACTTGTTTTGAATTGATTCAGTTTGCCGCATGTGACCACTATTTAATGAGGTACTCCAGACAATACTCCCAAATTCTAATTTGCTTCTAACAAATGAATTAAAGAGCCGTTTAATTGAGTCGATATTATGAAATTTATATGTTACACGTTTAATAAGTCCCATTATTTTGTATGACTGAGACATAATATTTTGCACATGTAAGTTGAAACTTAAATTATTTACAAACGTAATACCAAGATCCGTCACTTCATTGACCCTATGTAAGTTATTATTTCCCATATTGTACATACAATAACTAGGGTTTTCCTGACGATTATATGTCATGATCGTACATTTGTTCAAATTGTAATACAGTTTATTACGTATTGACCGGTACACGACTATTAGACCGAAATCATTAGACCGAAAGCAGTAGACCGAACTCATTAGACCGAAAAGCACTTTACCGAAACCTCACTAGACCGAACAGCATTAGACCGAAATGGTAAATAAATTTAAAAAGTTTTCAGTAAATTATGCTAAGATTTTGTATATCTGTCTTTTTGTTTATTGTATTTTTTTTGTATTATTTTATATATATGTTATAGTCAAAGCCCGAATTTCAGGCACTCCTAGGTTTGACTAGGCAATCCTCAGGTCTGACTGACGATCTTAGTCAAAGCCCGAAATAAAGTTACAGTTTCGGCCTTTGACTAGTCAGACCTAGGAGAGACTAAGTTGGTCAGGCAAAGGCCGAAATTTAATTATATGGAATCTGGGTTTGACTAGTCAAACCCCGATCAGATATTAAAATGTCGTAATTTGTTAAATTAGGTTTAAAAAACGTTATTTTTTAATTTTAATGTTTCTTATTTTTATATGTTGCAATTAAAATAAAAAAATAATATTTATTCTCACATGTTGAGGCATTATGGCATTTAGAGTTGCACAATACGTTAGACCTTTTAGGTACACTTACATAATTTTGAAGAGCATTTTTTATTGCATTTTATAAAGCCCTGACCTGTAGATTTAGAAGTTTTTGTACTAATTTCTCTTTGAGACAGCTTAACGTCTGGAACATCTTCGAAATTAAGAAAATTCTCTTTGTGTATTTGATTTCTTGAAAAAAATGTGTTTATTTTTCCTAATTTCGTACCAACTCTATATAAAACGTCAATTGTTTTATCCTGTATGATATCCAAAATATTTCGAGCATCTCTTTTGACCCTATCAAAGCGGGGTAGAGGTATTATTACAGTTTTTCTGATCGAAATTGAAGGAATTTTTTTTTCAATTAATTGATTCATATCATTAACCTGGGCAAGAAGACCTTTACTCGCCTTTCCTTTATTTATTTTATTATTTTCTGTCTGTGCACAACGCATGCATGTACCTTTTCTGTCAAAACCTTTATAGTATAATTACAAATTGTGCACGTATGTGCGTCAGAGCTCTCTTTTTGGCAAATACAATAAACTACTTCTGAAGAAGTAATCTGAATTGTTTCACAATTTTCTTCCTATCCTAGTGACGACGGTCCAGGGGCTTCCTTAGTATTGTGGTGATCCTTAGTTTTTTCTCCGATTGCAATATCTTTTTTCACAGTTGACGATGACATTCCCGTTCCATCTGTTTGTGCTAAAATAAAATTCATATACTTAGTCATACCAAATTACGTTTTTCAAGAAATCAAATAAGATAATGCAAAGAGAATATTCCTTATTTCGAAGATATTCCAGATGTTAAGCTGTCTTTATAAAAGAAATTTGTACAAAAGGTTCTAAATTTGAAGGACAAGGCTTTATAAAATGCTACTTCAATAAGAAATGCTCTTCAAAATTATGTAAGTGTAAAAGGTCTAACGTATTGTGCAACTCTAAATGCCATACCTTTACTGCTTCAACATGTGAGAATAAACACAAATTTTTTTATTTTTATTACAATATAAAAATAATAAACATTAAAATTAAAAAATTACGTTTTATTAAACCTAATCTAACAAATTACGACATTTTAATAGCTGATCGGGGTTTGACTAGTCAAACCCCGATTTCATAAAATTAAATTTCGACCTTTGCCTGACCAACTTAGTCTCTCCTAGGTTTGACTAGTCAAAAGCCGAAACTGTAATTTATTTCGGGCTTTGACTAAGACCGTCAGTCAGACCTGAGGATTGCCTAGTCAAACCTAGGAGTGCCTGAAATTCGGGCTTTGACTATAACATATAGACTGTGTAAATTGTTACTCTGTACAGTCTGATATGAAATAATTTTTATCCGTTAAGCAAATTAGTGAAGAAAAAAATAAATTAAGGGTAGAGTGACGTTAACACCATTTTAACTGTTTATAATAACCATCCAAATAACATTTAGTTGTAATTATATTAGTCTTATCACTTTTACTGCGACAAGTAAAAGGAACTGCTTTTCGGTCTTCTGCTGTTCGGTCTAGTGAGGTTTCGGTAAAGTGCTTTTCGGTCTAATGAGTTCGGTCTACTGCTTTCGGTCTAATGATTTCGGTCTCTTTACAGTAAACCGTATTGACCAATCATAAATCTCGTTTAAATCGTACTGGAATTGAAAATAATCATTCAAATCTTTAATTTCTCTAAATATTTTTAAATCATCCGCTTATAAAAGGCACCGAGATGTAATTAAAGAAGGTAATTCATTCACAAACAGTAAAAATAATAGCGGTCCTAAATTTGAACCTTGTGGTATACCTGATTCCACCAGGAAAACCTCCGATTTATCTCCTTTATATGATACAAATTGCCATCTATCTGTCAAGTATGTTACAAAAAGTTCTAGCAATGAATTGCTTAGCCCAAAGTACAATAATTTTTCTAATAGAATATCATGGTTGACCTTTTGATCATTGGTTCGAAGGCTTTGGCGAAATCAGTGTATACCACGTCTACCTGGTTCTTGTTGACTATGACATCATTAATATAATTAGTAAATAATAATAAATTAGCTTCAATAGATTTATTTTTACAAAATCCATATTGTTGTGGGCATATCATTTTCTGTACATGTGCATACATTTTTTCATGTAAGATGTGTTCTTTCTGTAAGAAAATACATGGGACGTTTTCGTAATCTGACGTTCCAAATTTTTAAACTAGTAAAACAATTAAAACTTCCCCTGTTCCAGTGTTCCCGTACATCAAAGTTTTTCCGACTATACACCGTTAAGCTATTAACAAATTTTCAGCTTGCTATTAATCAAGTTTTTTTGGTACGCGGGATCCAGGTCTATTTATTTATTTAAGTCAAATAAATTTAATTTCAAACTTAAAATTGTGGCTTATTTTCCTAAACAAAATAGTAAATTCAACATTATCATCATGTGATCGTAAAAAATTTAACTTAATGAAACTTAATTCAATTTCGATTATCTCATATTTTTGTTGAGGTTAAAAACCTCACACTTGTTTTTCGCCGAATAAGATTTCCCAGCCCATTCTCCCTCGCAAGGACAGTATCAGAAAATCTATCGATCAGAAAACGCTTAAAAATAAGAATTTTCTTAGGGTTGCTTTTTCTAACTCCTGGCTTTGACTGTTTTATCGTTTCTGATGACGTTCTGTTTGAGGGTTTTTATATCGCTGAAACTGATCACTAGTGTCATAGCTGAAAAGATATCGCCGTGAAATATTCGCCTAGACGTCTTCCAAATGTTGATATGAGAGTTTTATTACGGGACAATGTTTGATTTTGTAACGGAAGTTATTTTATGAGGAAACTAGTCTGTTGGATATTCTATTAGGATGCTGAATGCTTCTTTAAAGAAAGTTTTATATTTTTCTTCAAGAAAAAATCGTTTTATTTATTTTTTATTTATTATTTCAAATTTGGTTTTTGAATAAATCACAAATTAATTTTTTTCTGCTTTCGCCTATTCTACAAAAATGTGAGAAATGAGGTGTCAAAAATACAAGCTTATAACCCAAGAATGAGATTAAAGGTGAGAATTTGACCTCAGACCTCCGGTTTTAGAGTTGTAACCGGAAGTACTGTTTTAAAATCGCCGAAATAGTACCAGAGTTATTCAAAGCGCCTTAGCAAAACAAGGATAAATAACATATACTCCGAGTTCATGCACTTCTATCCGTCCATCTGTCTGCCCGTGAATGTAACTCCTCCGTTACCTAAACAGATAGAATGACAAACGAGATGTTGAATGAGAGCTTATAACCCAAGTATGAGATTAAAGGTGAGAAATTTGACCTCAGACTTCCGGTTTTAGAATTTCAACCAGAAGTAGTTTTAAAGTCGCCGAAATAATACAAACGATATATTATTCGACGCGCCTTATAAGGACGAAATCAATATTATTGTTACGAAATTACCTAAATGAGCCTCATTATTTGTTTATGACGAACGCGACCGCAGGGCGTCATTTCATTTTAGAATAAATTGAGGACACATAAGAGGTAAACAAATAACTTGATTTCGATACATCAAATTGTTCTTTTAGTTCCAAACGATCCATTGAGGTTCTCGATATCTCCAGTCTGTCTCCCAGATAGTATTTATAGCAACAATTTTGAATGGAGGATTCAGTGGTAAATTTAAAGTCGTTGGCGTATTTTGATATGTAACGGGCCGGTATATTTTTTGCCATCTTCTTCTTTTTCTTCGTTTAGCCATTCACGTCCACATCTGAACATAAGCCTCTTCAAGTCTTCCTTTCCATTGTTTTTTATTATACGCTACTTATAGCCAATTTTTCCCAGAAGTCCGTTTCAGATCATCTGTCCATCTCATAGGAGGTCTGCCTCTGGGTCTTTTGTGTTGGTATGATCTAAAGGTTAGAATTATTCTGCAGTGGCGGCCGGTCGGGGTCGGCAGGGTCAGCAGTGCCGACCCACACATTTATTGATGTTATAGGTTTTTAATATTCAATTTAATCAGAGTTTATGTAATTTTTTGTATCTGTGAAATAAAAAAAATCTGTCAGATAATCTGTCATAAAAATAAAAATCTGTCAAAAGAATAACAAGAAGAAAAACCAGTGGTTTGACCAGGAGTGCGAACAAAGCTAACAGCAGAAAGCAATCAAGAGGCTGGAGCTACTAACGCGACCTACAGAAGAGAACAGGGAAGACTACAACAGAGTAAGGACTCAAACGAGAAGACTTTTGAGAAGAAAAAAGAAACAGTACCTAGAAGCACGAATACAGCAACTCGAGGAGGAACATAGAACCGGTCAGTCTAGACAGTTTTATAGGGACATAAAAACAATGACGGGCAACACGATCAACAGCCCAAGATTTATAAAAGACGATGCAGGACAATTGCTCACTGACGACGAAGAGATAAGCCGCCAATGGAGAAAGTATTTTGAGCAACTCTTAAATACAGAAAACCCCACAACGACAGGGCAACAAAGACAGTACCAGTTAGCCGAACCTGAAATACCAGGGCCCACACTAGCTGAAGTAAAGTCCGTAATTTCGTCCCTAAAAAACCATAAAGCCCCAGGCCCAGACGGCATACAGGCGGAACTACTAAAAAAAGGGGGAGACAAACTACATCTTGAGATATATCATCTTATAAGAGAAGTCTGGGAAAGAGAAGAAATACCGAAACACTGGCATGAAAGCCATATAATACCTATTCACAAGAAGGGAGACAAACAAATATGTCGGAACTATAGAGGAATATCGTTAATTAATACAACATACAAGATTATATCCATAATACTGTTTAGAAGATTAACTCCATACGCAGAGGAAATAATAGGCGACTACCAAAGCGGATTCAGACCGGGAAGGTCGACTATAGACCAGATCTTCGTCCTACGCCAGGTGTTGGAAAAAAACTGGGAATTCAACCGCGATGTACACCAAATCTTCGTGGACTTCAAACAAGCTTACGATTCTGTTAGCAGAGAAGCATTGTGGGAGACTATGGTAGAAATGGGAGTACCTGGAAAACTGGTACGATTAGCAAAAGTGAGCACGGAGAACGCTTCCGCACGAATCAGAGTTGGCAGCAACACGTCGGAGGAATTCCTCATTGACACCGGACTTAGACAAGGAGATCCTCTCGCCCCCCTGCTGTTTAACTTTGCACTGGAACATGCAGTAAGGAAAGCTCAGCCACAACTGACAAACGGATTTGCCGCCCAAGGATCTAAAATACTATTAGCCTTTTCGGATGACGTGGACACAATTGCACAATCCACCAGAGATGCAAAAGAAGTTTTCACCCTATTCGAGAACGGAGCCAAGGAAGTTGGTCTTAAGGTCAACGAGGACAAGACCAAGTACATGGTGGTTACGAAGAACCCAAGACCAAGGGTTAGACAAAACGTAACAATTAATGAATACAATTTTGAAGTCGTCAAAGAATTTAAGTACTTGGGAGCGATCATAACATCTGAAAATAACTATGAAAAGGACGTGGCAGCCAGGATTATTGCAGGAAACAGGGCATATTACTCGTTAAGGACCCTACTTAAATCAAAAATACTCTCAAGACCAGCAAAAATAAGAGTATATAAGACAATAATTCGTCCCACAATAACGTATAGAAGCGAAACCTGGACTCTGAATCAGCGGGAAACAACAAAATTACTGGTACTTGAAAGAAAGATACTGCGGACTATCTATGGGCCTTGCAGAGAAGAGACAACAGGGGAATGGAGAAGAAGACACAATGATGAGCTCCAGACAATATACGGAGATGAAAACATAGTACGCTACATTAAATCAAACAGAATACGATGGGCGGGTCACGTACTAAGATCAAGTGACGAAAGACTTCTAAACGCCACATTCTGGGAAAGGCCCGATGGAAAAAGGTCAGTTGGTCGCCCAAGAAAGAGATGGAAGGACGCAGTAGACAGCGATCTACACAAAATGGGAGTACATCAATGGGAAATAGCTGCTCAGGACCGACAACAATGGAGGGAAATAGTAAACGCGGCCAAGACTCACATAGAGTTGTAGAGCCAAATGATGATGATGATGATGTCAGATAATACAGACTAAATTTTATTCGTGGTTTTTAAAAGGATTCGACCAATCCGAGCGTTAAGTGATCCATGCGCATAAGAGACTTTTTAAAAAATGAATGATCCGAGCCATCCATCTGACTGTGCCGGCTAGCCCACCCTAGTTCATCCCTAGCGTGACGATTTACACGTAAAACTCAACGAAATACAAGTCGATAAGCAACCAAAACATACATTTCTGTCCGTAGGCAGATACGGCACGCAACGACAGGTACGGCACATTTAGATTTGCCGAGGTTTCATTTCGAGGCATCGGCAGAAATTGTAAAAAATAATCACGCCGTTTTACGTCGTTGAATTGATATTGTAATTTTTTTAAATTGTCAATAATTATCATTTATTTATAGATATATAATATATAATATCGTATAATCGCTATATATGATATAATTATAGATAAGTAATAAAATTGTTTAAGAAATACGATTTGGAATTTTCTAATATACTACTTTCTGATTCTAAGATATTTACGGCACATCTAAAACAGTACAGAATGAACTAATAAAAATATAATCAATTAGTTACATTTTGAATAACGTTATTCGATCTGAGATTCAGAAAACAATTTGCTTTTCGCCAGAAGTAGATGAAACTTCTGATTATCATGTCATTCACAATAACAATCAATTGTTGTTCGATACGCGTTACTTGATAATGAGAGGTTTTTAGGTTTTACAGACGTGAGTAAAAGCAAAGGCAGAATATGTTTTTGGTGTTTTAAATAACAGATTAAAATTTTTTGATATCAAAAATAAATTGGTAGGGCAAACTGGGGCAAACTTATGACGGCGCTGCCGTGATGTCTGGTGAATTGAACGGCCTCCAGGCAAAAGTTAAAACTATTGCACCACAAGCTCTATTTACTCACTGTCATGGGAATAGAATGACTTTAGTTTTGCAGGATGCGTATAAAAAAATTAAAGAATATCGTCTTTCCTTGCGAGTTTAGCTCGCCCGGACTACTGTTTTAGGACAATTTGTTTAAAAAAAAAATGCAAACAGTTTGTCAGACGCCATCAAATTTTAAACCTCGGTTAGTTTTCACTGTAGTAGATTTTCGTGAGCAGCTTTTGAAAGTTTTTTTTAATTTATTATCGAAGGCGACGATTTTGAAAGTTGTGATGTAATATCTCGATCCATGAAGCAATCGGTTTGAGAACTTTCTTAAATGATTACTCTTTTAATATTCTTTTAAATATTTTTAAGAAAGTGTTTGTCCAAACCGATTTGATATTCATTATTGTTCGAAATCAGTCAACTGACATTATTTATTCCAAAGATAGAATAAGAAAACTGGTGCAAAATCTCAGAGATTTTCGTAATGATAGTAGTTTCCAATATATACGCAGTGACGTTTTGGGTTCGCCTGATATTTCCGAACCCCCCAAGAAAGACACAGGCATGATACATATCTCGAAAAACGAGTATATTTTGAAATTTTGGATACCTACTATGTATTATGCAAATAGATACTTGTTTTTCGAATTTTGAAGATTTGCAAATTTTTTCCCTTTTTGACGATTCAAAATTTAAAAGTTAAATTCGCCAAAGAATTGTTAAGATATTTATTATTACAAATTTTTTAAAAATTATGCTGATCCAAATATTTTCAGAAAGTTGGATAAATTACAAAATATGTGTTATTTTATATAGTAAGTACTGCAATTCATTACAACAAACTGATCATCTTATTACCACCAACTTCTGCTTTAAATGAACGGGATTTCTCTTGTCTCAAATAATCAAAACATATTGTCGAAACACCATGAAACAAGAGAGAATGTCAAGTAAACCAAACAAAAAAATCTCATCTATGATGATTTAAGCCTTTTAATTAGATGGTATACCTAAACGAGGAGACAAAAAGACTTTGCCGACCCTGTCTCTAAGGCCACGAGCCGCCACTGTTGTTCTGTGCCATTTGTTTAGATCGCTCCTAGCTACATGTCCAGCGTATTATTCCTTCTTTAATTTTAATGATTCTTGCACTACCTCGGTGACTTTGGGTTTCGGTCTTATCCATGTGCTTGTTTTCTTGTCCTTAAGTGATATGCCCAGCATTGCTGTTTCCATCGCGTGTTGAGTGAGTCTGAGTATATTCATATTCTTTTTTGTGATTGTCCATGTTTGTGCCTCATATGTTAATATCGGAATATTGCATGCATTAAAAGCTTAAGATCTGAGATTTAGCTGAATTTGTTGCTTTCTGAGTATATAGTTCAGTTTGCCGAATGCTGGCCACTGGCCATGCTATCTTTATGCTTCTTTTTATTTCTTCCGTTTGAATTTCCCTATTTAGTATTATTTTTTGTCCTAAGTATATATAATATATTATTTAACTTTTTTTATAACTTTGTCGTTTATTATTGTCACGGTTTCTTTAGAGTGCATGACTTTTGTTTTGTTTAAATTCATTTTCAGTCCTATTTTATAAGATTCGTTATGTAGTTCTAAAAGCATGGTTCGCAGTTCTTGTAGGTCAGTAGTTATCAGGATTATGTCATCCGCAAATCATAGATTACTGAGGTAGCTGCCATTGATGTTTATTCCCTTATATTTCCAATTTAGGTTTTTAAAAACGTCCTCCAAAACTAGGGTGAACAGTTTGGGTGTTAGAGTGTCTCCCTGTTTGACTCCCATATTTAATTTTTTGTAAATAGATAAATTACTATGAGAGACTAATAAGTTTCGAAACCGGTAGGGGTGCTTGCGGCACTCTCTGATTGGACTAGAATATGGTTCCGCTGTGTTTTCGTTTTGCAACGAAATTGAAAATGGTTATTCATTTTTGATTTACATTTACTCTGTGTGGAGTATGAAGGGAACCATTCTCGTTGGAACTTTAATGCGCTGAGCAGATGGGACGTGAATTGTAAATTGTAGAATTCCCTCATCTTCCTTAGTCTCAGCATCCGTATGGCTTGCAAATTGTAGAAGCCTCGGAGGTGTAACCAGAGAAGGTTCCCATTGTTTTCATTCTGGTGGGGTGTAGAATAGCATTATGTTGTTTTATATGCCATTAGAGTGAAAACTTAGTCTTTTTGCTAGCAGTTGCCGCTAGGGCATCTATGCCATTTCGTTCGTTGCAATCCGGGACTGCACGCTGGGGTTTGTTTTGGTTGGATCGGGGAGAGCAGCATATGTGCCTCCTGATGAGAGACTAATAAGTTTCGAAACCGGTAGGGGTGCTTGCGGCACTCTCTGATTGGACTAGATAGAATACGGTTCCGCTGTGTTTTCGTTTTGCAACGAAATTGAAAATGGTTATTCATTTTTGATTTACATTTACTCTGTGTGGAGTATGAAGGGAACCATTATCGTTGGAACTTTACCGCGCTGAGCAGATGGGACGTGAATTGTAAATTTTAGAATTCCCTCATCTTCCTTAGTCTCAGCATCCGTATGGTTTGCAAATTGTAGAAGCCTCGGAGGTGTAACCAGAGAAGGTTCCCATTGTTTTCATTCTGGTGGGGTGTAGAATAGCATTATGTTGTTGTATATGCCATTAGAGTGAAAACATAGTCTTTTTATAATAGATTATGTTTAATTTGTGAATGTTTTAGTTAGTCTTTTATAAAGCCGTGGTAAGGTATAAAATCAATTAGATGTCGTAGTCAAATATTAAGTTTTTATTATTTTGCAAAGTGAGTGTTTGTAAATAAAATAATATTAATTAAGTGTTAATATTTAAATGTAAGTGCGTGCGGTGCGGTTAAAAATATAAATGATAGTAAATAAATAGTAAAGTTAATCGTGTAAGAATATACTTCCGGCTTCATGCCTCTTTCTCCATCCGTCTTTCTGTCCACGAATATAACTCAGTCGTAATTAAAACAAATAGAATGACAAATGAGGTGTTGAGTAAGAGCTTCTAACCCAAAGATAGTACCTATTAGATATGAAAAATTTGACCTCCGCCGTCTGTTTTTAGAGTTGCAACCGGAAGTATTGTTTTAAAGTCTTCGAAATTATACAAGCGGTATATTATTTGACGAGCCTTAGCAAAAATAAAACAACTAGTCGTATATCCTTCCGGTTCCATGGTTATCTGTCGATCCGTCTGTCTGTACGCGAGTATAACTCCCCCGTTTGTAAAACAGATAGAATGACAAATCGTCGTCGTCAGAGCCAAACCTCGTACGTACATACATATTTAATAGTACATACGAGGTTTGGCTCTGATGACGACGAAATGTAGTGTTGAATGAGAGATTATAACAGAAAGACGGTATGAGAGAGATATAAGCTCGAGCTTCCGCTTTTAGAGTTGCAACCGGAAGTATTATTTTAAAGTCGCTGAAATAAAACAAGCGATATATTATTCGAAGCGTCTTAGCAAAACGGGAACACATATCATACTTCCAGTTTTATGCCTGTATGTCCGTCTACCTGTCCGAGAATGTAACTCCTCCGTTATTGAAATAAATAGAATGATAAATGAGGTGTCGAATAAGAACTTACAGTCCAAATATAGTATTAAAGATGGAAAATTTGACCTCGGGGTTCCGGTTTTTTACTTTCAACCGGAAGGATTGATTTAAAGTCGCCGAAACAGTACAGGCGATATATTATTCCACGCGTCTTGGCATTTGAGCAAGATGAAAACAAAGATATACTTTTGGTTTTTATATCTCGTCGGTTAAATAGTTGCAAGGGAAGTGCCATATTATTGTCACGGAAGTAGTACATTGTGATATATCGATGGACTTTTATATCACTGAAATTGATCACTAGTTTTATAGCTGAAAAAATATCGCCGTGAAATATTCGCCTAGACGTCTTTCAAATGGTGATATAGCCCAGTAAATGAACGGGAAATGCGGCGATACCGTGTAATTTTCAGGGGCAACTCCGAATTGCATGAAAATTTGGATTTAGGTTCTACTTACCCTCCACCTCAAACTTGAAATTGTGCCGTTGGTTGCTTTTACTTGGGGGGTGACAGTCACCCCTTCTCGGGGGTGAAAAAAATACGTTCAAGATAAGACCGGAAATGGATAAATTGACTAATTTTAAGCGGCTTTTGCCCTATAGAGTTGTTTACGTAAGTCAATACTTTTCGAGTTATTTGCCATTGAAAATGTTGATTTTTCTACAAAAAAAACTACGCTTTCAGACGGTTTTTCGCAAATAACTCAAAAAGTAAGTATTTTATCGAAAAAAATTTTCTTAGCAAAAGTGTAGCTTATAAAAAGTAAAAGCAAAAGTGTATCAGCAAAGTCTATCAATCAAGTAAAAACAAAGTTTTAGCTCATGAAAAATACGTTCTTATTCGTCTAATTCCAAATCGAATATTTCAAGGTGAAATCACAGAAAAATTAAGCACTTTTCGGGAAAAACTCATTTAAACTTGTTTAAAGTGTCTATAAAAAGCTTTATTTTAATTGTTAACAAAAGTTTTTAGCATTAAAAATAAGCGAGTTACGCTCAAAATAAAGTTGGCCCTCTTTTTTTTTGTAAAAAATCATGAAAATCTCCCCGTGTTTAGCTCCCCAAATGAAATTAATCGGTACCGCTTTACAAAAAATTTACTTACCGATCTATTTTTTATATGATCTGTCAGTCTCACCGGTTTAAACTGTTTATTTTTGAAAGGGTTATAGTTGAAAAAGGTTGAATGGGTCACTAATCACGAGTGTATCTTTTGTCTTACTGAGAAACAAAATGAAACTAGCATATTTATAATAGCAATACCTATATTTTTTACTGTTTAAGATTTTTTTTATCACTAATACTTTTGAAGTAATTTAGAAAAAAGGAAATTTTTCAAAAATTTTGAGAATTTTTTTTTTTAAATAAAACCAAATTTTTTCAAAAAATAAGCACTTCAAACCAATCAAACTTACAGATCATATAAACAATACACATACAGTTGAAATAAATGGTAAAGCGGTAACGATTAAATTTATTTAGGGTGCTAAATAGAGGGAGGTTTTCACGATTTTTTTTTACCAAAAAAAGGGGCCAACTTCTCTTTTCAGTGTGACTCGTTTATTTTTGATGCTGGAAACTTTTGTAAAAAGAAAATAGTAAGCTTTTTTTAGACAGGTACTTTAAAAATTTTAATAAGGTTTTCCCGAAAAGTGCTTCATTCTTCGGTGATTTCGCGTTGAAATATTCGATTTGGAATTAGACGAATAAGAACGTATTTTTCATGAGCTAAAACTTTGCTTCTACTCAATTTGTAGACTTTACTGGTACACCATTTTTTTCGTTTTTTTATAAGCTACACTTTTGCTAAAAATATTGTTTTCGATAAAATATGTACTTTTTGAGTTTTTGCGAAAAACGGTCTGAAAACGTAGTTTTTTTGTCGAAAAATTAACATTTTAAATAGCGAATAACTCGAAAAGTGTTGACTTACGTAAAAAACTTAATAGAACAAAAGGTGCTTAAAATCAGTCAATTTATCCATTTCCGGTCTTATCTTGAACGTATATTTTTTCACCCCCGAGAAGGGGTGACTGTCACCCCCCAAGTAAAAGCAACTAACGGCACAATTTCAACTTTGAAGTGGAGGGTAAGTAGAACCTAAATCCAAATTTTCATGCAATTCGGAGTTGCCCCTGGAAATTACACTCCAAAACGGTCATTTATTGGGCTAATATGAGAGTTTTATTGCGGAACAATGTTTGATTTTGTAACAGAAGTTATTTTATGAGTAGAGCTCGGGAAATATGCTCTTAAAAAACCCTAAAATATGCATGCAAATATGCACAAAAAACAGTTGAAATATGCATTGAAATATGCTTTTATGCATTTATTGCATATAAATAAAAACGCAGTAATCCTTGTTTTGAACGCATTTAATTATTTATTTTATGCTGAAGTCGAAAAATATTTACTGAAATTTCTGTTACCTACATTAATATCTATATTCATTTATTCTTTATATTTATCATCATCATTCTTTATTATATTATTATTTCAATTAAAACTATATATTAATAAGTGTTTTTCTAAATTTTCTACAGAAAAACTGTAAATAATTGTTTATACACGGAAAAACTTCTTTCTACTTCACACATGAAGTTAAAGGAGCAAACTTAAAATATTTTATAATAAGGTTCTACCTAAATAAAATTAAATTACCTTTACATTTCCCCATCTTAATAATATGATTTATTTGAATTATATTCCCTTATATTATCTGAATAATATTATTTATAATTTTGATATCCCTCATTTTTCTTTAACAACGTGCAGAATTTTTGATACACTTTATTGGTTTCCCCAAGATGTTTAATTTTTTCATTTAATTAATTGATAATTTCCATACTTTGGTCTAATGAAAATGTTTCGCTTTTCTGATCTAGTAATTGGTTCATTAATATTTACAAAATTGGTTTGGATATGTGTCAAATTACTTTTTAATGACGGTTTTTTGGAAATTCTCTCCTTACACTTTCTGCTACTACTCTATTTAGTGTGTGCTAAACAAATAAATTTGAGAAAATATTTTTAAATGCTGTCCACCTTTGGTCATATGGCGCAGCATCACTTAATAATAACAAAATTTTATCACTAACAAAATGTGACTGCATATTGTAGAGTCCCTTAGTCTCCTTTATTCGTCATCTCCTTGCCTTATAAATTTTAAAATGCAGAGATTAAGGATATTAACAGAAAGTGGTTCCACGAGAATTTTCAGATTTATTGTTTAAAGGGTATTGTTTGAGGTAAAAAATGTCTGATAATATGCAATTTTAATAAATGCATATGCACTTATAAAATTTACCAAATTTATGCAAATATGCACTTAATATGCATTTTGCATAGTTTCCGAGCTCTATTTATGAGGAAACGAGTCTGTTGCATTTTCTATTAGGATACTGAATGCTTCTTTAAAGAAAGTTTTATACTTTTCTTTAAGAAAAAATCGTTTTATACATATATTATAGCCTAATAAAATAAAAAACAGTCAAAATGTAAATTCGTACAGGTCAAAACAAATTTTATATCAAAGTTTAGGTGGATACAAAAGATATTTTCAAGAAAGTATCCAAATCATACAAGGGGATCATTTTTTTAAAAATTAAAAAGTGGTCATTTTTGCAAAAACAATACTTTTTTAACTGCTGAGGTAATTCACTTATTAATGAAGGTCTATAACATTTTTTTCTACAAAGTTAAAGGGTAAATATTTCACATAAGATTTAATAAATTAAATTTGACCCCCTATTTATTTAAATAATTGTATATAAAACTTTAAAAACAAATTTCCAAAAAATTATTTTTAGCGTTTTAAATAAGCACTATAAAATATCTTGTTTAACAGACTAAGCTGCGCTAAGTTATCAGTATTAAGCAAAAAAAAATTGGTTGAAAAATATTTAATATTTTTTGAGATATTGAATTTGTTTTTTAAATGTTACTATATTTTAAATTGCAAAAACGCGGTTGTTGCCAAAGAAATATTCACCTGCTTAAGATGTCATTATTTGTATTTTTATGTATATTTTCAATAAATGTATTGACAAATTCAAATTTCAATTAAACTCCCCCCTAAAATCGCATTTAAAAATTATTCAAATCTGTTTATAATTTGTTTTTTTAATAAAGTCGCGGGGATTAAGTATTTTGAAATGTCGTTTCGATAATTGGGTTCCTCGGAATTTTTTACTAATTAACAAAATTTTTTTGTCGTTTTTTCTTCTTCTTTTTTTTTTTTCTTGGAGTTACATTACTACGGGCCCTTTTAGGGTTAAATTTTATTAAGAATGTCGAATTTCTGAGTTGTAGATTCTAGACCTAAAAATATTAAGATTTAACTAAAATCTCTTAAATAAAATGTGGCTACTTACTGAGTTACAGGGTGTTTTATTTAAAAATTATTGTTACCAAGTACTTTAAAACTATTTGACGTATTCTTATCATTCTTGGCAGAAAGTGCGGCTGTTATACACCCTACTAAATTGTGATTAATAAACGTTTCTAGCTAGTACCAGAGGCGTACGACAGGGGATAGTGCATGATTGACCCTTCCCAAATTCTACGCCACTGAGTGAATTACTATTTTAGCGAAATTTTTCGATTATATAATACTTTGTATGTAAATAACTTTATTGGTATTGATAGAGTCATCAGTTTGAGAGATATTGGAAGTTTAAAATAAATGAATGAATGAATCAAAATAACTAAGCCGTTTCATTTTTAACGTCCAATATCTCGAAAACTAATGACTGAATCGTTACCAGTAAAGAGTATATTATTGACATAGAAAGTATTGGAGAATCGAAAAATGTCAACCAAAAGGGTCAACCATTAACTATCCCCTGTCGTACGCCTCTGGTAGTAGCTAGAAACTTTTATTTATCACAATTTAGTAGACTGTATAGTACACACACTTTCTGCCAAGTATGATAACGATACGTCAAATAGTTTGAAAGTAATTGGTAAAAATAATTTTTAAATTTTTAAATAAAACACCCTGTAACTCAGTAAGTAGCCACATTTTATTTAAGTGATTTTAGACCAATCTTAATATTTTTATGTCTAAATTCTACAACTTAGAGATTCGACATTCTTAATGAAACTTAACCCTAAAAGGGCCCGTAATAGTATAACTCCAAGAAAAAAAAGAAGAGAAAAAAGACAGAAAAATTTGTTAATTAGTAAAAAATTCCCAGAAACCCAATTATCGAAACGGCATTTCAAAATATTTACTCCCCGCGACGTTATTAAAAAAAAATTATAAACAAATTTGAATAATTTTCAAATGCCATTTTAGGGGGAAGTTTAATTGAAATTTGAATTTATGAATACATTTATCGAAAATATTCATAAAAATAATAAGATTTAATATAGGTGAATATTTCTTTGACAGGAACCGCGTTTTTGCAATAGAAAATAGAGTAGCATTTAATAAACAAATTCAATATCTCAAAAAATATTAAATATTTTTGGACCAATTTTTTTTTGCTTAATACTGATAACATAGCGCAACTTAGTCTATAAAATAAGATATTTTATAGTACTTATTTAAAACGCTAAAAATAATGTTTTGCAAATTTGTTTTTAAAGTTTTATATACAATTATTTAAATAAATAGGGGGTCAAATTTAATTTAGTAAGTCTTATGTGAAAGACTTACCCTTCAACTTTGCAGAAAAAAATCCCATAGACCTTCATTGGTAATTGAATGACCTCGGCAGTTAAAAAAGTAATTTTTTGCAAAAATGACCCCTTTTTAATTATTTAAACAATGATCCCCTTGTATGATTTGGATACTTTCTTGAAAATATCTTTTTTACTTACCCAAACTTTGATATAAAATTTGTTTCAACCTGTACGAATTTACATTTTTATTTACATGTAGTGTAATTTTATTTTACTAGACTATTAATATTACCGGATTTTACGATAACCGAAGATCAGAACCAGAGTAATGAATTAACATACCCACCCACAAGACAGGAAATAATGGACGCCATTAAAGTACCAAAGAATAATAAAACCCCAGGTATTGACAATATACCAGCTGAAATTCTTAAAATTGAAGAACACACACTGCTAGATAGATTTCATAAACTAATATATCTGGAACACAGTAGAAATTCTAGGAGACCAAAAAAGCCATTATATATGTCCAACCTACAAGAAGAGATACAAACTCAGCTATAAAAGCTGTAGAGGCATATCCTACCTATGTGCGCTAATAGTACGGGATCCGAATAGGAGGTCGAAATGTGCCCATCTGCTTGCCGGATCAAACATTTTTTTTATTAAATTTCATACATTGTGGGTTGAGGCAAACCCTCTCAAACACGTTCAGCATGGGTTGAGGGGGGCGTAGGGGTTAAATCAACATTTTAAGCGATTTTTGTGATTTTTTTTAAAGTATGAGAGAATAATTTTATTTTTAAATTAAATAAGCGTATTAACTATAATTCAAAGAATATTCAAGACAAAATTCAAGAAAAAATATTGAAAAATAAGCCAATGGTGGCAAATTTTTGAAGACACCTTAAAAAACAATGAAATTTGCGGTGGACATCAGATTTGATCCTTGAATCATGGTAGACAAAAAATTCAAACAGATTTTTTTAGCTTATGAGTTTCCCGAGGTAACGCTCTCAAGTTTCTTTTAGTTTTAATGATGTTTAACTTTTTAGTATCACTCAGAAACCAAACAACGAAATTTTTTATAGAAAAAAGGGTGAAAATCAACATTTTTATTATTGTTAAACAAAATATAAGCATATAACAAAAAATATCTCAACAGTGTTACCTCAAGGAATGTCTAAAAAATATGTACAAAATTCCAGGTAAGTCGGTCAAGTAGTTTTTGAGTTACAATATCTACAGGCTTCGAAAAAAAGCAGTTTGGAGAAAAACGCTTTTAAAATGTAGTCAGCTTTTATTTTCAATTTTTTTTGTCTGTCAAATCGTAAAATGATGCACACTGGAATATGTTTTTGAATCGCGGGGTAATTTACAAAAGTATATGAGAACAGCTAGCTGTTGACCGTTCCTCACTACGCTCAAGCGCGCTGGCGAGAATATGCTGCAAAGCGAGTCGAAGGTAGGGATGAGATAGTGTTGAATATTCCTATCTTCGACTCGCTTTGCAGTAGGTTCGCGTTAGCACGCTTGAACGTATTGACCAACGGTCAACAGCTGTTCTCATTTTCTTTTATAAATTACGTGATTCAAAAATATATTCCGGTGTGCATTATTTTACGATTTTACAGACGAAAAAGAAATTGAAAATAAATAGTCCTGTCGCCAGGGGGGTTACAACGGCCTCCTTTATTCAGATGGACTTACGCAAGTTTTGTTTATGTATTTTAACCCGTAGAACAAGAATTTTTTTGGTAATAGGTGATTCGGATGTCGATAAGATTGTTATAAACAAAGAACTTGAGGAATTATATAACAGCGATTTCTCGCAAAACAAAACATTTTTTGTATTTTTTGGGTCAATTTAAGCAAAAAATGTTCTGACAAGTTTTTTCGTATGATCCATAGTTTTCGACATAACCGCGATTGAACTTCCAAAAAATCGAAAAATTGCAATTTTTGAACCCGAATAACTTTTGATTAAAAATAAAGTAGCAATTCGGCTTACCGCATTTGAACGTTTAAGTCAAATTATATCGGTTTTGATTATTTGCATTGATAAAAATTTATTTTTTTATTGTTAAACAAAGCTATAAACACATAATGTTTCCCATGCCTAATACATGCGTTTTAACGCATGCTACGTAGAAATTGCCTCGCTTGCACTTGTAGCTACTCTACCTACTCGATCGATTTTAAATGAGAAATCATTGAAAACATCACTCACGCACTAGGTGTTTATAACTTTGTTTAACAATAAAATAATAATTTTTTAGCAATGCAAATAATCAAAACCGATATAATTTGACTTGAACTTTCAAATGCAGTAAGCAGAATTGCTATTTTATTTTTTAAGCAAAAGTTATTCCCGTTTAAAAATTACAATTTTTCGATTTTTTGAAAGTTCAACCGCGTTTATCTCGAAAACTATCCATCCTACGAAAAAACTTGTCAGAACATTTTTTTCTTAGAATGACACAAGAAATACAAAAAGATGTTTTGTTTTGCGAGAAATCGCTGTTATGTAATTCCTCAAGTTCTTTGTCTATAACAATCTTATCGACATCCGGATCAACTGTTACCCAAAAAATTCGTATTCTACGAGTCAAAATGTATAAAAAAAACTTGGGTAAGTCCATCTGAATAAAGGAGGCCGTTGTACCCCTATCGGCGACAGGACTAAAAAAGTTGACAATACTTTAAACGCTTTTTCCTCAAAACTGCTTTTTTTCAAAGGCTGTAGACATTGTAAATAAAAACGACTTGACCGACCCACCTGGAATTAAGCATGTATTTTCTTTAGACATTCCTTGAGGTAACGCTGTCGATATATTTTTTGTTTTATGTTTATTTTTTATTTAGAAATAATAAATATTTTGGTTTTCGCCTTTTTTTGTGCAAAAAATTTCGTGGTTTTGATTTCTGAGTGATACCAAAAAGTCAAAAATAGTTATTTATAACGAAAAAACTCGACAAAGTTATCTCAATAAACATAAACTATAAATCGACCTGTCTAAGGATTTCCCTTTCTTTAGAAAATTTGCCCATTCTTGAGATAATGAATTTATGCAAACTCAAACGTCCTCACTTATACTACAGTGTCGCGCCTGCTTGAATAGCAATTAAAAAACAAAGGGGTTTTCAATATTATATTGCAAAAAACTCTTCTAGATTTCATCAATCGATGTCTAAAGAATATCTACCTACCTTGGCAACATTGAAATTTTGAGTTAAATGTCCGATTCAGGGTTTAAAATGGCCGATTTCGCAATGTTTTTCTACAACCGTGTTAAAAATGCAATTTTTAGCACTCCATAGGAGCGTTAAAAACGCTACTTTAAAGCACTAGTGCTTTAAAAATTTTAAGGCACTGCTGTTAAAAGTGAATTGTCAAATTGTGAAACGTCAAAATGTTTATTTTTCATTTATTAACATTAATATTAATAGTACAACTTGTGCAATTTGAAAAAGGTGGTTTAAAAGGTTTTTTAAAATTTAATTTAAACTGTATTATTGACATTCTCCTTGAGCGTAGACAACCAGTTCTACCGTTTAGGGGTCATAGGTTTTATGGTTTCAGCAATTAACAAAAATATTGGATGTTATAAATTTATAACGTTTGTAGAAAAAATATTGTATGATATACGTGTTAAAAAGTACATTTTTAACTCACTCAAACTTTCACATGCGTGCCTTCAAATTGTACTTTTAACACTTATATCATAAATAACTATTAATGGCTTATATTATGTCAAAAACTATTAACCTAAGAGAAAAGTCACTAAAGACCTTTTCTGTTTGGAATGATTAGAAAACCTAAAAAACTTTGTTCGATGCAAAAATAATAATTTTAGGAAACAACCCTAATCTTTCCCCTCGCCTGGCAAGGTCTTATGCTGTTCAGAATCGCCTGTCATTGTACACTTTTTTTCTAAATGACTTACTCAAACACATACTTAAATTTGAACTTTAGAGTAGAAAGTTTTTTCCCTTAACTATGCACTTTTCGATTCACCTGGTAGATACACGTGCACTGCCCTACTAAGCGAAAAGGGGGTATCTACATTTTATAAAAAAAAATAGGTATTACTGTTTAGTCATTAAACACACGTTCATATATGCTCCAAACCCACATAGAAACTGTGAAATTATATACCTCATAATGAATTGGACCATATAGTAATATAGATCCCGCGTATGAAAAAAAGTTGATTAACCCTGCTGTCCTGTTCGGGTCTATTTGACCCAAAAAATAATTTATTTCTTATTTTACAAATTATTACGCGGCGTAACGATTTGGTGTTTCGTGACTTTATTACCTAATATGAGGTCTTTCAATTGCATATGGGATAAACAATTAACTTTCTGATTTTTTTGATAAAAATGAAATTGTTACCTAGGGTACGTTCGGGTCAATATGACCCGCGTATTTAAACCTTTAAAAATTGCCTGTGTATGTGTGTTTAGTTGGCAGTATTCTAATTCTATATTGGCAGTACCTGTGTGTTTGTCAGCCGGATACGTCTGTAAATAAAAACAGGTTTCTGCAAGCTAGAACTTGTAAAATAAACTGTAGTATAGCTGGACGATGTTGCAAACCAAATTATAAATATGACCAACATGGACGGACACAATGTCTTTGGAACCAACTGGAAAAACATGAATAAAGTTGGTTTCCAAGCATACATTGGTCTTTTATTTTTAGCTCGAGTTTATAAGTTCCATGGTGAATCAACTTAAAGTCTATGGAATGAAGAAACGGGTCGTAGTATATTTCAATCAAAAATGTCGCTTGATTTTTACAAAAAGTTTTCAAGTAATACGTTTTGAGAACAAAACTACTGGACAAGATAGGAGACGTTTTGATAAACTTGCTGCAATCCGTGAAATTTATGAAACATAGGTAGAAAATGTACCAAAATTTTTTAACCCTGATGAAAATGTTACCGTCAATAAGCAGCTAGTTGCCTTTAGAGGCCGCTCTCCTTTCAAATGGTACATTCTAAGCAACCAACGAAATATGTCACAAAAGTTTAGATTTTATGTAATTATGAACAGTAAAACTTCTTATGCTCTGGAATTGCAGATCTATACAGGAATGCGTGCGATGTGTGACCTGAGTAGTGATTTGGAAGGCCACCATATTACGTGTAATAACTTTTTTACATCGTAAAATTTAGGACAATTTCTTCTAAAAAAAAGTAGATACAATGCCGGGGATTATAAGTAAAATAAACCGGAGCTTTCAGCAAAAATCGCGAATGAAGGAGTTCATAGCTTATCTTTTTTGCTTCACGCAAGATACCACTGTTGTTGACAATATTCCTAAAAATAATAAAAATGTTGTTCTTCTGAGTACTTTGCATCATGAATCGATGCATCATGCGTCACTTTCATCAAATGAAAAGCCTCAAATTATTTTAGATTACAATTCTAATAAGGGAGCAGTGGATACCCTAGATTAGCTTGTTGGCACGTATACATATGAGAAGAGATAAATCGCTGACCAATGATTGTTTTTTATAATCTACTGGACATTTCTGCCTACAACGCGTTCGTGTTATGGGCATCAATAAATATCCAATGGAATACCAATAAACGAGCAAAACGGCGAATTTTTCTTGAGGAATTAGGAAAAAACTAATGAAACCAGTCATCATTTCCATAAAAAATATACCAATAACTAAAGGCTCTCAGGAACTGGTAAAAAGGACACGAGCAGAAACAAGTAGACGAGATGAAAATGCTAGTGAACCATCTATGGACAATCTAACTCCGCCTGCTAAACGAGCACGCTGTAAACTTGCCCTAAAAACAATAATAAGACTTATTATTATTATGTTGTATATATCATAAACATATTTGTAAAATCCATTCTTTTTATTACTGTCGCAGTTGTAAACTGAATTAAGTTTTTGTAGATATTTGTTACCTACAAGGCTTTTTTTAAAGAAAAAAATACCTTTTATTTTTGTTAATAAGGTTTAATTTACATTAACAACATAATTTTTCTTTAAATAACCATAATTTATTGTTAATAATGTTTTATTTATCACTACTAGCTTATTTTATTTCGATTAAGGAACGTAAACCATAGTTGGGTCATATTGACCCGAACAGTACATTTGTGTAGTTGACTCGAACGGGACAGCAGGGTTAATAGCAAGCTGAAAATTTGTTAATAGCTTAAGGGTGTCTAGTCGGACAAACTTTGATATATGGGAACACTGAAACAGGGGAAGTTTTAGTTGTGGAACAGCTTAAAAATTTGGAACGGCCAGACCACGAAAACGGCACATGTATTTTGTCCGACAGAACAGACTTAAACTCTCCGAATAGAGATTAAATTCTCATGCAAAACTCAAACTGCTATTCATCACCGAATGGGCGTTTTAATGAGTGGAACATGTAGATTATGTCAAATGACAGGAATTATGACTGGTGATAAATAGCAGTCTGATTTTTGCATGCGAGTTTAATCTCTGTTCGGAGAGTTTAAGTCTGTTCTGTCGGAAAAAATAAATGTGCCGTTTTCGTGGTGTGACCGTTCCAAACTTTTAACCTGTTCCACAATTAAAACTGCCCCTGTTCCAGTGTTCCCATATATCAAAGTTTATCCAACTAGACACCCTTAAGATATTAACAAATTTTCAGCTTGCTATTAATCAACTTTTGTTTTCATACGCGGGATCCAGACCTAATAGAAAAATATATAGAATCTTTAAACTCATTCATATTTATATGAGACAATATATAAATGAGTATCCGAAAAATAAAAATTGCAGATACCCACTTTTCGCTTAGTAGGGCAGTGCACCGCTGATGCCTGCCAGGAAATGGTTTTTAGCCTTGGTGTGCTATGAATTATCACTATACAAATTTCTAGCCTTACAGGACGACCGTTAGTCGGAGGGTTCACTAGCTCTTAGACTACAACACGTTGCCAATTTGCACAAAACAATTATTTTTTGGAAGCTCTGTAATAGACAATATTATTTGTTTGCATTAGCTCTTTTAGTTGAAAGAACGCAACAATAAGTTACTAAGTATAAACTACAATTTATTGAGTCGATTTTTTTGCTCGCAAGTGTACTTTTTCATAAAAATGTTCATAATTATCACAAATACTTTGGTCTCGAGCCGGCTTTAGGAGTGCAAAACAGCAATATCCGTGACCAAAAAGACCCTGGATACGAATATACCCTAACTCCCACTGGGAACGTATATATGTAAGGGAGAGTTGCCCAAAACGGGATAACTAAAGTTCTTTGACTCAAGGCTCATTAACTATGATACTCGAATCTATCGTTGTAACCTTACCATTGACTCCTTTTTATGTCTAGCTGTGGCTTTCCTTCCGCATATTAATGAACACATATAGTCCATATTGTAAGGCCGATCCCGTATGAAAAAATTTCTGATTCGGTTTCTTTGCAAATTACTAGTTAAAAATGTCTACTTTGAAAAAAGGTCTTCTTCAATTGACTGTACAGATGGTTTGTCAATAGTTAGAAGCGATTTTTTTGGTCTCGTTATTTTCACAAGGTTTCAGATTTTCATGTTTTTTAAAAAAGAATATTCATTTTAATTGTTTAAGTCGTCCGATTGGTTTGAATCGTTCGCGATTGTAAGATAAGTATTTTATATTTTATCTTTGTAAAAGTGAAATCTCTTAAATTGGTCTCCAGTTACGTCATCATGCGCAAACTCGGACGTATTTAGGCTATAGTAAGATACTATCTGGTTATTTTTAGTATCATGTACATACACATAATATATATATATATATATATATATATATATATATATATATATATATATATATATATATACATACGAAATTTAGTTCGGCAAAGTGATGACGGTCGCAAACTCAATACTTTTCCCCATCTAAAAATAGTGCACAACGTTTCTCAAGAAATTTTCATTTCAAAAATTTATTTCGCCGAAGCGATGACGGTCGCTAATTCAACACTTTTTTCCCATCTAAAAAGTGTATAACGTCCCTAAAAAAAGTTTCGCTTCAAAAATTTATTTCGTCGAAGCAATGACGGTCGCGATGACGGTCGCTAATTCAATACTTTTTCTCCATCTAAAAAGGGCATAACGTCCCTAAAGAAGTTTTTACTTCACATATTTATTTCGTTGAAGCAATAACGCTCGCTAATTTAATAGTTTTTCCCCATCGAAAGAAGGTTTCATTTTAAAAATATATTTTTCCGAAGCGATGACGGTCGCTAATTTAACACTTTTTCCTCATCTGAAAAGTGTATAACGTCCCTAAGAAAGTCCAAAAATTTATTTCGTCGAAGCAATGACGGTTGGCATGATGGTCGCTAATTCAATATTTTTTCTCCATCTAAAAAGGGCACAACGCCCCTAAACAAATTTTCACTTCAAAAATTTATTTCGTTGGGCAATGACGGACGCTAATTAAATACTTTTTCCTCATCGATAAAGTGCAAAACATCTCTAAAGAAGTTTTTACTACAAAAATGATTTTTTTTAACAATGAAGGTCGCGATGACGGTCAATTCAATACTTTTTCCTCATCTAAGAAATGCAAAACATCCCTAAAAAGTTTTCACTTCAAAAGTTATTTCGTCGAAGCAATGACGGTCGCTGATTCAATACTTTTTCCCTAACTAAAAAGGGCACAACTTACCTAAAGAAGTTTTCACTTCAAAAATTCATTTCACCGAAGCAATGACGGTCGCTAATTCAACACTTTTCCCCATCTAAAAAGTACCAAGGTCCATAAAGAAGAGGTCACTTCAAAAATTTATTTCGTCGAAGCAATGACGGTCGCTAATTTAATACTTTTTCCCCACCTAAAAAGTGCGCAACGTCCCTAAGGAACATATCACTTTAAAAATTTATTTCGCCGAAGCGATGACGGTCGTTAATTCAATACTTTTTCCCCATCTAAAAAGTGCACAACGTCCCTTAAGAAGTTTTAACTTCAATAATATTACTGTTATTATAGAACATTATAATAATATACGTACAAAATTTATTCCGTCGAAGCGATGACGGTCGCGAAATCAATCCTTTGTTCCCATTCCAAAATAGATTTTATATTTATTTTAAATTTAAATACTCCTACACAACTTATATATACATACACATAATAAATATACGTACAAAATTTACTTCACCGAAGAGATGACGGTCGCGATGACGGTCGCGAAATAAATCCTTTTTCCCCATCCTAAAATAGGTTTTACATTTATTTTAAATTTAAATAATTCTATACAATTTATATATACATACACATAATATACCTATATATTATGTACAAAATTTATTTCGCCGAAGCGATGACGGTCGCGATGATGATCGCGAAATAAATCCTTTTTCCCCATCCTAAAATAGGTTTTACATTTATTTTAAATTTAAATACCTCTACAGAACTTATATATACAAATATAATTTATAGCATAAGCGATGACGGTCGCAATGACGGTCACTATGACGGTCGCGAATTCAATGCTTCTTCCCCTATCTAAAAGTCGCGATGACGGTCGCGAATTCATGCTTTTTCCCCTATCCAAAAATCGCACAACGTCCCTAAAGAAGTTTTCACTTCAAAAATCAGAAAGGTGCCGGGCGAAATGTTTGTCAAAAATCATTTAAACAATTGATGGCGGCAATTTCATCATCCCAGGTCTTGATGGGCCTGTCCCTAGGTCTTTTCAAGTTTCTCGTCGCTTCCAAAACTTTTTTACTGATCTTCCTTTATCCATCCTAACAGTGCCGGTTTAACCTAACTTCGGGCCCTGGGCGCTGAATATTCAGGGCCCCCTTAATTGCAATTCGTTGTCAGTTTTTTTAACACGAAGACACATGTATTTATTGTAAAATCTATACAATATTTTTTTAAAGCAAACAAGAAGAAACCTTTTTTCTTTTTCTTGCATTAGCAATCTGTCATACTATAACAAGTCAGTTGCTCCAGGTCTTAATTTTCTGTAATAAAATAGTGATATGCGTCTAGATTTTCTTGACCCTTTGGCGTTAAATATATTTTTATTCTTTTTAAAGCCGAAAAAGACCGCCCGCCTGACGCATTAGAAGTTGGTATCGTGAAATAAGCTTGCAGTAAAAGTAAAATATTGGGAAATGTTGCCTTTACAATCTTTACATCCTGGATGACACCAAATTTTATAACTGTTTATTAAATTTTTTTCATAATGTTATCTATAGAAAAAGTAATTGCATTATGCAAATTCCCATTGGTTTCATCAACATCTGTTTTATATTTCACACATACAGTATTAATTATTGACGTCTTGACTGCTTTGTTATCTAGCGTAGAAAAACATCTAACAGCTGATTTACCACCTTTGTAGCATTTATTTCTTACGTCTCCAACAAATCTCAAAATATATGTCATTAATTCTACTCCAACTGTTATCTGTTTTCCCACATATCGTGACCTTGGTTTTACTTTTTTTTTAATTCTCAGGTTACGTTTTCCAAGTTTATCCTTCCCTGTTTGGAGGTTTCTCTTGAGTGCGCTGTCGTTTCTTCCCAACACAATGAGATAATCTGCCAATGCGCATTCCTCTATATGTATCCTTTCCAAGTTTATACGTCATATTTTCGATGTTTCTTCTCTGGTTTCCTTCATTACATCATCTAGTACAATATTGAACAAGATGGGGCCTAGTATACCTCCTTGTCGTAAACCATCATTGACTGTATACTCGTCGGATTCTATATTATCTGTTCTCTCTCTCTCTCTCTCTCTCTCTCTCTGAGAGAGAGAAAGAGAGAGATAGGCTCATAATAGCTTTTCGGAGTTTAGTGTCTACTTCTCTGTTCATAAGGTTTTTATCGATTTCTATCTAGAATGCTTTTACTAGGTCTATAAAAGCTTGATATAGTTCCATGCTTGTGGACGCTTCTTTCCTTCATGAATGCGCTCTGTTACTGCTTCAGTTTATGGTCAACTTAATAGTCAGAAGGATTATACCTCTATAGTTGCTGCAGTCTCGTATGTCACCTTTTTGAAAATGGGTAGAATAACCCCACTTCCCAGTGTTTTGGGATGTTGCTCTCGTTCCATGCTTTATTGCGAAATTCTGAGCATTTCATTTGCATTTTTTCCTATATTTTTTAGCATTTGCGCGGTTTTGTTATAGCCAGCTGCTTTTCTTTTTTTGAGCTTGCATATTATTTCTCTTATTTCATCTGTTGTTATTTCGTTTTATTTTGGTTTTCACCTGCAAAGTATGTATCATGACTGAAAAATACCACTGGAATTGCAATATGTTGCCTAGGGTCCACTTTAGCCCTATACTAAATATACAATCAGGATGCAGTGGAATAAACAAACTAAGACACGCTAAGTGTTACTAGGAGTACTTCCGAATCATAATTTACAATGTATCAACTTTGGAAATCATGATTTGGGATTTATAATGTATATACTGTTATTTTCTATATTTTCTCTCAGTTATTAAATTGATCAGCATCTTATCAATTCAATTAATTAATTAATTATTTTATTTGTTACTCATGGAAACTAAACCAAATTTAATAAATCTTTCCAATAAAAAATTCTCTAAGGACTAATTGATTTTAATGTATCACATTCAGTTTGTAGCTTCTACTATTTCGCGTTGCTTACTTTATCCAAGACAAAAAAGTGGAAAATAAATATGCTCACAATCATATAAATTTTATAAATATTATTTATTCATATACTATACCATAAATATAAGATTCAAAATGTATGCTAAAACTTTAGTCTGTCGTAAAAATATTTTATCTACTAAATAAAAATACTCTGTAATTCTACTATCTCCTTTTCTTTTAACAAAATTTTATTTAAATGATTCGGTGGACTGTTCTTATTATTATAAAAAAAAACAAAATTGAATTTTCAAAATCTTTTAAATAGATTACTTATGCCTCTATGAATTTATGAATGAATAAATTATGCTGTAAAACCGTTAAATTGTTAAAAAGCAAACATGGTATGTAATATCAAACAACTCTCCCTTTTCACAAATAATCTGACTTGACTAACCTTATCTATCTTCTTAACTTTTTCTCATGGATTGTGTTGTCCTCGTTTCTCCCACACGTACTCCTCGGATGCTGCAACTGTCTTTCTTGTCCAAACTGTTTCCGAAACAAAACAAACAGCACTCGCTCGAAATCTCTCCTCAATTTAGTCTCTGACTCAATACAAACAATATCAATCTTTATAATTCCAACATTTTTTCTCTTAGCTCGATATCTTGAGCAAAATTGATACAAACCGGCTACTCGTTCCAGACAGAAACTGGAATCTATTCGGACACGAGGAGATTTTACTTCTCGACTCGATCACGATTTCGTCTCAAGAGAAATCTGTTTACACGGCCACCAAATTAATCACTTTAAACAAAATCACTACTTTTCAAACTGGACTGGTCTCTTCAGATCTTAATTACACAGTGAATCTTTTTCCCTCATGAAACTCAGACTCAACCACTCTATTCTCCCTCCATCGGTCTCTCTCGCCAATCACAAGCATTCTGTCAACATTATCTCCCTACTTTCATTTCTTAAGAACCAATAGTGTTGTATACAAATTTTTTTTTGTCAAATTTCCAGGAGATATTAAAATTAACTTCTTTCTTATATCCTAGAAAAAACCCTCTATCCTATAAGTAAACAAATCTGTTTACCGTCATTTCTTTCGAGGAAACCATTTAGAAACGTTCTATTGTTCACTCTAACCTCGAATACATCCACTTTCTAAAACCGATCGTAATTTAGTTCCATTGTTTTGAATTGTTAAGTCCGTTCGTAGAATCTTTACCACTAAAGTTTTTTACTTTCCACGAAACACTGCTCACGACTAAATTATATTATTTACCAATTTGGTCATATACAGGGCGATGAAAATTTACGATCTTGTGGTCTTGGACCTAAATTGAATTCTCTAAATTTTCCCCATAAAAATTATATAACAATACATTGTAAATTATTATTGGGGAGTACTCCTAGTAGTATTTAACATGTCTTGATTTGTTTATTTCTACTGAATCTTGATTGTGAATTTAGTATAGTCGTCACTGATTTTTTAAAATACATACTTATTACAGTTATGCTATACCATTTTCTAGGAACAATAAGTTTTAAAATTATCAGTAGTAATTGCACAAGAGCTCTGAAATTATTGAATTTTTCCCGAGTGACACTTTGACAGTTTTAATTTCACGAGCCGAAGGCGAGTGAAATTATGTCAAAGTGTTACGAGAGCAAAAATTCTATATTAATTTCAGAGCTCGAGTGCAGTTTGTTGCGATTATTTTATGAATAAAACTGTTCAAAACCAAAATTTTATTGTAAATTATTTATGTAAGTACAAATTAGTACCATTAAACACACAGTTTTTATAAATAGTTGACGATTGAAAGTCATCACTTTTATAATTTTTAAAACATTAATTGTCATTAATGTCACTGAATGTATTTTTTCGTAGCAACGAAGGGCATCTGACGTAATATACTTAACGACGGGAGATTATCAAAAATTATCGATTTAATTCAGATTTCTGTAGCTTTCTATTGGTCAGAATCTCCTATGAATGAAATAATCTCTATTAATATAACTGATTCTCCGATCATATAAATTTTATATATTTTTTCGAAATCCGGCGATTCGCCTGAAAAAGCTCCTCCTGCATCCCGTCAGTTGATTCGTCTTTAGGGACCGAACAATGGACGCGAAGAGTCATTTTTCTCTCGAGATTTTTTGGCGATTGTAACACTATCTGCGGTTAATGTTCTAATTTGGGCCAGAAGCGGCCACAAACGGTTCAAATCTGTTTCAATGCCGCTGATAAGCGACGCGTAATTACCGAATTAAATTCACCGTCTGCACGCTGCGTTGTTGTAGATTAATGATGACCGAGATTTTTGGGGCAGAAACGTAGTTTCGCAAATGTGCGGAAATTATCACATTACACGTCTCGTTTTTGCCGTCATTATATTTTCTTAATGTTCTCATCGACAAGGGTAAGCCACTCTGAATTGTATAGAGTGATCCAAGTGAACTAAGGAATTTAAGGTCTCTACAAGACTGTTACTTGTTAACGTTTTAATCTTTTGTCGTCAATGTAAATCATTTCTGAACGGACTTCACCATATCAAAGGCAGTTTTTTAATTGTCATAGATATACAGAGTGCACAAAAAGCCTGAAAATGCCCAATTATTTTAAATTTGATGATTGCAATGTTGCCAGATATACCATTCGTATGATACTATTAGGCACTTTGCTTTTTTTGAACACCGCGCTCTATACAGAGTGTTTACCGCATGTTTACCGTAATAACTTGATGAAAAATTTGGCAACATAGCTTTTCACTCGTAAGTGCCTCAATGAAGAGTGTAGTAATGCGCATGTCCAAGGGTACCGGACATTGTAGCTAAATATGAGTAGAGTAGATGAGTACTGATTTTGTTAGATAATAATTATTTTCCTAACAAGTGCAGAAAGTCATACTTTTCTGCACGCGACTGCAGTTTACCGAACGGGACTTCGGCAAGCAGTCGAGTGCGGAAAAGAGACTTTCTGCAAGAGTTAGGAACAATATTTTTTCTACGAGTCTTTAAAAAATGACCAAATCTTAATCAATTAATTTAATTAATATGATTATTTCATTCATATGAGATTCTGACCAATAGAAAGCTACAGAAATCTGAATTAAATCGATAATTTTTGATAATCTCCCGTCGTTAAATATATTATGTCAGATGCCCTTCGTTGCTATGAAAAAATACATTCAGTGACATTAATGACAATTAATGTTTTAAAAATTATAAAAGTGATGACTTTCAATCGTCAAATATTAATAAAAACTGTGTGTTTAGTGGTACTTACATAAATAAATTACAATAGAATTTTGGTTTTGAACAGTTTTATTCATAAAATAATCGCAACAAATTGCACTCGACCTCTGAAATTAATATAGAATTTTTGCTCTTGTGACACTTTGACATAATTTCACTCGCCTTCGGCTCGTGAAAATAAAACTGTCAAAGTGTCACTCGGGAAAAATTCAATAATTTCAGAGCTCTTGTGCAATTACAACTGAAAATACATACACAAATTAATTCTTTGACAAGGTTGTCAAAACCAAACTTTCAGCATAATTGATTAGCATGACGACGATCTTGGTTTCCATGACGACGATTCAAAACCACTGTTATTGTCTACTGATTTGACTTTCGAATATTATGTCAAAATTATTTTATTTCGTCGAATTCTCGCGTTAATTTCAATAAAACATGAACACAATAAGATATATTTGAAATAAATTAGTAAATAATATCTAAATATTAGTTTATTGCATGTATTATAATTACTTTAAGGCCACATTAACATATCTAAATTAACACGCGTGCGGAAAAGTAAAACGCGTGCGGAAAAGTAAAACGCGTGCGGAAAAGTAAAACGCGTGCGGAAAAGTAACACGCGTGCGGAAAAGTAAAACTTTCTAAACTAAAACGCGTGCGCGAAAGTAGACATTTTTGCGCGCTCGTAGAAAAATCCATTACAACACGACGCGACTGAAAATGTACCTAGGTAAAAATGTTCAGTAGTAATTTCACAAGAGCTCTAAAATTATTGAATTTTTCCCGAGTGACACTTTGACAGTTTTAATTTCTCTAGTGTCTTAATAAGCTTTATATTGTATGAGATATACCTCTCTGTATATCTCATTACATGGACGAAATATTGTAACTTGAATTTTTTTTATTATTTTTGTTATTTCTATGCTCTTTTTCATTCGACGTAAAACTAAACTTACGTGCATAGAAATCGACCCAATTAAAAATTTGGTCATTTTTGATGTCTCGTATTTCCTAAAACTGTTGGCTGATTTAAGTGATTTTTTTAATATTTTATAGCTCAATTCTTTAACAATATCGCTGTAATAACAATGTTGCTAAACAGGTAAATTTTTATTGTATACCGGGTGTACGAATCAAACTGTGTTTTTTTTGCTCAAAGTTCGCATCACCCTGTGGAATATTCTAGTATTTATAAAATACTAAAATTAAAACCCAACTACAGCCTCAGGTTTTCTTAATATTCTGTTTTTTGAGTCATTTGTTTATGCTGGATAATAAAAAAGTTATGTACTTTAACAACTAAACATGTTCTTCATCAATACACGGTGTTTCTAAATAAGTGCGACAAATTTTAAGGGGTAATTCTACATAAAAAATAATGACAGTTTGCTTTATAAACGTATGTTTGCAAATGTTTCGTTTCCGAGATACGGGATATTGATTTTTTTCTTACAAACTGACGTTTGGTATCATTCGATAGATTTTTGAAATATATTGAACTGCTATTTTTAAGTTTTTCGATCTGACGTTTATTTATTAAAATATTCGCTTTTTTCTTGTTAAACTTTGTGACTCCCCCATTTCCTTGCGCCCCGCTAAAACCCTCAGATTTTTGACATATACACTGTTTTGGATGTATTTAACTTACATACATACATAATTGAAAACCTCTTATACCTGTAGGTGTCGAGGTGTACAAGCTCTCGTAAATTTTGTCTACAAATTTGCGCCACTCTTTTCTGTGTCTAGCTAGTTCCTTCACCTCATTCCATGTCTTCCCTCTTTCTTCGATAATCTCGTGTGTTCTTTTGTTTCGTGTTTTTCTTGGTCGCCCTCTACTGTTTTCCCTATTTTTCTCGCTTCCCATATATTCTTCACCTGTCTTGTTTCGTTCATTCTGATCATGTGTCCCCACCATTTCAGTTTCTTTTCTTCTGCTTTAAACTTTAGTGATTTCGTTCCTAGTTTTTATCTAGTGTATTCGTTTCTTCTTTTGTTTGTTCTTCTAACACTCAGTTTTCTGCCCAGTTCTTCAAGTACCCAGTTTTCTGCCCCTAGGTTAATACAGGTTGGTAAATCGTTTGGTATACAATCATTTTAGTTTGTGTTGTTATTTCTTTTCTGTTCAAGAAGTTTTTGTTTAGTGCATGATATATTTTAGTTGCTGAGTTTATTCTGGTACCAATCTCATCCTGTGTCCCTTTATTATTCAAACTTATTCCTAAGTACTTGAATACTTCTATCTGTTCGATTCTATTTCCTTCAATGTTATTGTTTATTTTTCTATTGTCTTTTGATACTACCATCACATTATATTGTTCGGTATCCTTATCGTTCAGTTAATTTTAGTTTTTTCGATTTTATTTTACGATGTAAATTCATATCAGACCATTCTTAAAGTTTGGGTAGATTATTTTCCAGAAATCTCTTAAAAGATTAAAATACATTCATTCTTACCCATAGTTCTGGGTAACATTTGTCATTTGTATTCATAATCCTCTTTAGAAAATAGGTATTTGGAAAGTTGTGCGAGGCAAGCAATATTGAGGCTTCTTAGAAGGACAGTGACGACGATTTGTTAATTACGTTTTTTCCAAAGTGAAATTTTGTAGGACAGATTAGAGACATTTTAGCCTTCCCCACCACCCGGGATTTCTAGTCGAGAGCTTTTTGTAATTTTAGTAGTAGTAGTAGCGAGCAAAACTTAGATCTGTAAGCACGTATAGCAATCAATAAAGAGTTCTATAGAAAAGTGTCGTCGAATAGTATTTTAATTTGCTAAAGTAATATTTATAGCAACATATATTCACGGAAAACTAATCGTGAATAAAACATTAGTTTTCTCAGTGTTTACTCTTAAGTTGTAGGATTTTAATTCTTCTATCCATGTTGTCATGTTCTTTTGAAGGTCTTTTTCTGTTTTTGCTATAAGCACTGTATCATCTGCAAATACGCATGCTTCTACTTTGACTACTTGCATGTTTCTGTAAACGTGTAGATTCAAACATGTATTTAACTTACCTTTTCTTAATATGACGATTTCAAGTTTTTCTAAGGATAATTTTTTTTTCAGACCTCCCTTAACGAACTACCCTGTATTAAGATCCAATATATGGTAGGGGTACATTTACAGGGTACAAGGTTTCTCCCCAGATGATAATCTGACGCGCTGGAGTAACTGCAAAAATCCACGCTTGGGCTCCCCTGCCACAACTTATCCGCAATTTTCGTTGATAGTTCCACATCTCAAGGGCTTCCAATTTTTCAGTGGTGTCTCTGTAAGGATCCACCTCTCCATGCTGTAGAAAAATGTGGAGAATATACAGGGTGAGGCAAATAAAGGGCCTATTAGAAATATCTCGAGAACTAAAAGCATCAGAATCATGAAAATTGGAATGTAGGGGATTTGAGAGATAATCAATTAAATGAAAATATTTTCGTCTCTTTGCAACTTCCGGTTATACCGGAAGTTGCTTATAACTTCGGTTTTTTTAATGGGACACCCTGTATATTTTTACATTTTTGGATTCTTCTTAATATCTCCTTTCTTAAAATATAAGGTTTTGTAATATTATACAGGGTATTATAAGAGATATTTACGTTTTTTTATTAATTTCGTACCAAAATTCACACCCTGTAGAATTATAGTGGTTTGGCATATAAAACTCTACTTACGTTTAAATGATTTCTAATATAGTCTAATATTGTCAAGAATCATTAGTATAGCTAAATTTTTAATTTTAGTATATAGGGTGGGTCGAAACTCGGAATGAGTATTTCCTGAGTTTTCTTAAATGGAACACCCTGTATTTTAGTCTTGTAATGAAATGATATTTTATGGTACTTTTTCCCTATACCTAACTGCTTTAATTTGTGCTTAATTGTTAATCGCACCAACAATTTTAACTACGTAGGTATTTTGATAGCTAAACCATTATTGGTAATTTTAAGGACCAGTCTGGATTAATATGTATTTATTTCTGAAAAATTATTTGTGACTGAACATTTTCATGGCCAACCTAATAAAATTTTACGTATTTTTTGTTGCAAGTAATGTTTAACTTAAATCACCAATAACTCACAAATTAAAGCAGTCAGGTATAGGGAATACTTATAAAATAAAAAAGTACCATAAAATATCATTTCACTACAATACTAAAATACAGGGTATTCCATTTAAGAAAACTCAGAAAATATTCATTCCGAGTTTCGACCAACCCTGTATACTAAAATTTCAAAATTAGCTATAATAATGATTCTTAACAATAATAGACTATATTGAAAATCATTTGAACGTAAGCAGAGTTTTTAACGTCAAACTATTACAATTCTACAGGGTGTGAATATTGCTACGAAATTAATAAAAAAAACGTAAATATCTCTTTAAATACCCTGTATAATATTACAAAACCTTATATTTCAAGAAAGGAGATATTGAGGAGAATCCAAAAATAAAAAATATACAGGGTGTCCCATTTAAAAAAACGAAGTTATAAGCAACTTCCGGTATAACCGGAAGTTACAAAGAGACGAAAATATTTTCATTGAATAGATCATCCCTCAAAACCCCTATATTCCAATTTTCATGATTCTGCTGCCTTTAGTTCTCGAGATATTTCTAATAGGCCAGTTATCTGCCTCACCCTATATAGCAGCGTATTAACCTGATTTTAAGATCTAATATAATACCTCGGTTAATAACAATTTTCTTTTGGTTATAGAAGGCAGCTCTGGCTTTTTCAATGCGTATTCTTATTTATTTGTTTAGATCCCGGATATCGTTAACGTTGGGGCCTAAATAGATGCGATTGTCTTAGAAGTAATTGTCTTAGAAGATTGACTGTCAACCATAAAATTTTGTCTTAGAAGTATTAAGTTAGCTCATATTCATTCATATGTTTCGGTCACTCTGTTTACAAGTTTTTGCAACACTTTTTCATTGGAAGCAATTAGCACTGTATCGTCTGCGTATTGGAGGTTATTGAGATTAGATCCATTGATTTTAAATCAGGATATTAACCTAAAGCTTCCTTGAATATAAATTCGGAGAAGATATTAAAAGTAGAAGCGATAAAATACATCCTTGCCTCATTCCACGTCGTATTTCCACTGCTTTCGTCATGTTTTTACCAATTTGTATGTTTTCACATTGATGACAATACAAATTTTTTTAACACAATGGTCTAACATCAATTCCCACCTGTTGTTAGACATCTATCAGTTTGTCGTGAGCGACATGGTTAAAGACCTTTCCAAAGTCGATAAAACACATAATATACACCTACCGGTTGTACTATGCCCTACATCTTTGAAGCATGACCTGTAAACTGAATAATGGTTCTCTGGCTCCAAAGTTGTTTCTGAAGCCAAACTGTGTTTCGCTTAGTTGTATTTCTAATAGTAATACCGATCCGTGACCAGACATCTCGTAACGCGACAATTCGTAACCGGACAAGTGGTAACGGACACTTCGTAACGGCGACAGTTCGTAGCTATACAAATTCGTAAAGGACAATTCGTAACGTCAAAATTGAATTATTCTGTTTATTTTTGTTAACGTGGAAACTAACTATTTCTGTTAACTTACAGTTATAATTGAAATTATATTTATCAATTTAACGAATCAGTACCGGGATAAACATGCTAACACATTTTGTATTTCGTGTTTCAGAATATACTAAAAGTCTTTAAACACAAATAAAAATTTAAGGCTATGGGTACATAATTCGCAAATATTTTACGTGTATCCCTATTTTTTCTGTCTTTACACGGCAAATTACGTGTAGTAAAATTCACACTGGTGTGGATATGTAAACATTACTAGAATGTCATTCTACTTGAAAATGTCATAATTAATTTAAAGGGATGGCTTTTGAATGTTCTTGGATAACTGTTATTTTTATAATTGCAAATTATTAATTCAGTTAATAAATGTTATAATTTTTTCACTAACTATGTTTTCAGTGATTGTAATAATTTATTTGTACAACAAAAACTAATAATCAATCGAGAAAAGAGGAAAAGTGTTAAAGTGATTTTTTAATATGTTGTTATTCTGGAACGCTTACAATTTTGAACATCTCTAACAACAAAATACTTGGATCACAGGATATATCTGATGTATTCTCTGCTTGGATCTTCTACAAATAATACACAATAAATAACGTTTTATTAAGTTCACGTCTTAAATCAATTATTTATCAAATACACTATATATCAATAATATTTAATCAATTTCTCAAAATATCCCCGATGCAATGTCAAATATTTAAAATTGTCACTGATTGTCAGTGTCTGACTGACAATATATGCTGACAATATTATATTCGGTTGAGTGCGTTGTAAGACAAAGACAGATTTGGAAAATATTACCACGGCATTGTGTTCATTTTTTCCAAATCCTGAAAAAACCAATAAATATTTTTGAAAAATTTAAACGCAGAATGAAAGACTAAATTATTACCGAGGGCCGAAAGTCCCTTAGAATAAATAAAAAGTTTATTTTGAATGAGATATTTGAAATTAAAAATCACACTAAATTTTCTCTTAGATTTTTCACCCCTGTAACTTATTAAAATAAACATTATAGAAGTTCTCAGGGACTTTCGGCCCTCGCTAATAACGTAATCTTTCATTCTGCGTTTAAATTTTTCAAAAATACTTATTAGTTTTCTCAGGATTCGAAAAAAATGAATCCCCATTTGAATAGCATTGCAGCCGAAAATACGTACCGATCCTCTTAAGTACATACAAACTTTTAACAATATTTTTAAAAGTTTATCCCTTTTATTATTCCTTAAATTTGCATATACCTAGACAAAGTACCTAATTCGTGAAATGTTTAAGCCGACAACCGTCTTTAGACATTCAAAACTTTCTAAGTAAACATTTTGTAAATTAAATCGTGTAATTGCCTGTTATTATAATAAACCTTGTGATTGGTTCTAGCGTTGGGGTATTCAATCAAGAGTTATAGATGATAAGAGGGGGATGCCTTTTATTATTTTAACCCTTAAACGCCCAAGGGTAGGTAAAAAATGTCCACCTAATGCATATTCCCTTGTAACATATTTATTACGTGTTTAACAAAATATTTATTGTTAAAAAGACAGCCCCTTATTTAAGGTTAATTTGGTGCTACCGATATTTTTAAAAATAAAAGTAAAATCTTGAGTTAAATATGGGTGGGCATAAAAATACACCCTTGATAAAACTTGTTACTAAAGGTTTCTATATAATTTCTTGTTAATAGGAATATAATCCATATAACTATCGACGTATAATTACATAATCGACGTAATTATCTGCCAATGAGGAGGATGAAAGGAAGAATGTGGAGAAAATCGACAAATCTGAATTACTGGCTTTTACTGGTATCTTAATTTTTATGTACATTGTAATTTTGTTGTAAGGTTTGTAAATTGGTCAAATTAATATTTTAGAAGAGGCTGTGTTTATTAAGCTTAAGATTCTTAAGTTTAATCCATTTCCAACAACTCTCAATAAATATATTAGCTATTTTCGAAGTGGACATTTTTTACCCACCCTTGGGCGTACATAGAACCTAAAAAAGGTTGGGTGTTTAAGGGTTAATACTTGGTTGAAATACTTTTTTCTACAACCGTGTTAAAAATGCAATTTTTAGCACTCCATACGAGCGTTAGAAATGCTACTTTAAGGCACTAGTGCTTTAAAATATTTTTAAGGCACTGCAGTTCGTATTGACCGTGTAGGCAATTTTGATGTAATGTCAAAAAAATATAAAAATGGAATGTCCGTCAAGTTCAAGTAAAAGTTTTTGTAGATATTGTCCTGTAATTACGTTTGTAGAAAAAATATTGTATGATATGCGTGTTAAAAAGTAAATTTTTAAGGCACTCATTTGAATTGCAGAATGAGCGATAGCGAGTTCACATGCGTGCCTTAAACGTGTACTTTTAACACTTTTATCATAAATAACTATTATTATATTCTGAAACACGAAAAATTAAATGCCTTAAAAATGATTATCCTGATACTGATTCGTTAAATTGATAGATAAACAATTTCATTTATAACTGTAATAACACTTAGTTTACACGTTAACAAAAATAAACAGAATAATTCAATTTGGACGTTACGAATTGTCCGTTACGAATTTGTATAGTTACGAACTGTCGCCGTTACGAAGTGATGCCGTTACGAAGTGTCGCCGTTACGAACTGTCGCTGTTACAAATTGTCCGTTACCATTTGTCCGGTTACGAACTGTCGCGTTACGAGATGTCATGGAACCCGATCTAATAGTTAATAAAATTTAAATTAAAAATTATTGCCATTTTCTGATTCTGGATTAATGCCAATTTCATAGCATAAAACAAAACTATTCAAACCATACTAATTGGAAGTCAAACAAACTGCATTCATTTCAGCTAATTCACTTTTTTATTTATTGCAACTTTTCATATCAATGTCCACTGACATGCAAATTCAAATTTGTTTCTTTTATTATGCTACAAATTACATGTTATCTGTTTAATATGCAGTTACATGTAGTGTCAGGACCATATTGCATTTTACTGTTTTGTTTATTAGCGTAAAGTACGAGCAATAAACGGAGTTTGGAGCAAAAGGTAAATATTGTTATTAAAAATTGGGATTTGGCATGTGTATACAAACTTTTGGTGCCATGGGTAATGTACAATGGAAACAAATTTAAAAGTTTTCAACAACGAGGCTTGTTCAATTAAAGCCCAACTTTGATTTAGAAAAAATTTAAATTTTCATTTAAATAACATGGATGATTTTAAACAATGTATGTCCATCACTATAACATTTTAAAAGGCACTTACCCATACACACTACTCCAAGAGATTAACGCACCACCTTAAAAATGGGTCCATTTTGATATCTCAAATTTCCTAAACATTTTGTTCGATTTAAGTGATTTTTAGTCTGTTATAGCCTTATTCTTTAACAATATCGCTGTAATAATATTGTTGCTAGACAAGTGAATTGTCATTGTATACCGGGTGTATGGTTTGTTCAACAGTAAATGGTTGAGTTCAATTAGTGCGGTCGTAAATATTATTAAATTTATCTGACCTGGCCCATTGTTAAGACCCACCCGGAGCGATAAGCCGTCGAGGTAGACAGAGTTGGTCTTTTGCAATTAACACTGACTAGACGGTACTCCCATACTAAAGCCTGAAATAAATTTTACCTGAAACCGGGCCTTTTATACTCTTATCGGTTAATCCAGGATGTTTATAGTGGTAACTAATTGAACTCAACCATTTAGTGTTAAACATACCATACCAATCAAACTGTGTTTTTTTCTCAACGTTCACCACAGCCTGTGGAATATTATAGCATTTAAAAAATACTGAAATTAAAACCCGACTATAGCGTCAGGTTTTTTGAACATTCTGTGTTTTCGTTCATTCGCTTATGTTGGATAGTAAAAAAAATAGGTATTTTAACAACAAGCCATGTTTTTCATCAATACAGGGTCTTTCTAAATAAGTACCACAAACTTTCAAAAATTCTGTATGAGAAACTATTGACAGTTTGCCATATAAACATATGTCCGCAAATGCTTCGTTTTCGAGATACGGGATGTTGAAATTTTTCTTACAAACTGAAGATTTATTTATTGTTCTAAAACCGGTTGAGATGTGCAAGTGAAATTTGGTAGGTTTTAAGAGGTAGCTATTTCGCATTTTTTACATATAATTAAGAATTTTATATTCACAATTGGCGTCCATACGGGTCATATTACCCGTATACACGCCAATGGTAAATATAAAATTCTTAATTGTATGTAAAAAAATGTCAAATAATTACCTCTTAAAACCAACGAAATTTCTTTTGCATATCGCGAGCAAAGATTGATTTATTAGAGCAACAAATAAATCATCAGTTTGTAAGAAAAATTTCAACACCCCGTATCTCGCAAACGAAGCATTTGCGGACGTACGTTTATAAAGCAAACTGCCATTGCATTTTAATGGAGAATTGCACCTTAAAAGTCGCTCACCAAGTATTAATCAAGAACACAGCTAGTTGTTAAAGTACCTAACTTTTTTATTATCCAACATAAGCGAATGAATAAAAAAACAGTATGTTAAGAAAGCCTGAGGCTATAGTTGGGTTTTAATTTCAGTGTTTTATAATTGCTAGAATATTCCACAGGTTGTGCTGAACTTTAAGAAAAAAACACAATTTGATTGGTACAACCAGTAACCAGTATACACTGACAATTTGCCTGTGTAGCAACAATATTATTACAGCGACATTGCTAAAGAATAAGGCTATAACGTATTAAAAAATCACTTAAATCTGACAACATGTTTATAAAATTCAAGACACCAAAAATGACCCATTTATACAGGGTGTAACAAAAATACAGGTCATAAATTAAATCACGTATTCTGGAACCAAAAATAGTTCGAATGAACCTAACTTACCTTAGTACAAATATGCACATAAAAAAAGTTATAGCCCTTTGAAATTACAATATGAAAATCGATTTTTTCTAATATATCGAAAACTATTAGAGATTTTTTAATGAAAATTGATATGTGGCATTCTTATGGTAGGAGCATCTTAAAGAAAAATTATAGTGAAATTTGTGCCTCCCATAAAAATTTTATGGGGGTTTTATTCCCTTAAAGCCCCCCAAACTTTTCTGTACGTTCCAATTAAATTATTATTGTGGTACCATTAGTTAAATTCAATATTTTTAAAACTTTTTGTATTTTTTCGATAAGGCATTTTTTATCGAGTTGTGGCTTCTTTTTTAATATGTTTAATAAAAATTGTATGGGGGCTTTGTTCCTTTAAACCCCCCAAATATTTGTGTACGCTCCAATTAAACTATTACTGGGATACCATTAGTTAAACAAAATGTTTTTAAAACTTTTTTGCCTCTTTGTATTTTTTCGAGAAGGCAACTTTTATCGAGATATGGCTTCTTTTTTAATACGGTTTAAAATATACCTAAAAATGTAAATCATACATAAATTTTCATATTATTACCAAGTCTCCATAATCGTACTTAACCAATTTTAACTATTTAATGGGAAATAAGCCACAATATTATTAAAAAATGATTTTTATTAACGTTTCGACGCCCAAATCGGGTGCCGTACTTAACCATATACAAATATGTGGTGGATTTGACAAATATTCAAAATATCTCGATAAAAACGGAATTTTCGAAAAAGTACTAAGAGCCAAAAAAGTTTTAAAAATATTGTGTTTAAGTAATGGTACTACAATAATAATTTAATTGGAACGTACACAAAAGTTTGGGGGGGTTAAAAGGAACTAAACCCCCATAAAATATTTATAGGGTGTCCAAATTTCACTATAATTTTTTGTTAAGATGCTACTGTCATAAGAATGCCTTATGTCCATTTTCAATAAAAAATCTTTAATAGTTTTCGATATATTGGAAAAAATCGATTTTCATTTTGTAACTTCAAAGGGTTGTAACTTTTTTTATATGCAAATTTGTACTAAGATAAGTTAGGTTCAATCAAACTATTTTTGGTCCCAGAATATGCGACTAAATTTATGACCTGTATTTTCGTTACACCCTGTATAAGGTGTGCGTTAATTTCTTGGAGTAAATAGTGTATTTTCAATTTTGGTGGCTTAGCATGTGAACGTCCTGTTCAAGCACTGATGATGATCTGCATCAGATCTAAAACGTTCTGCATATGTGATGTAGCGCTTTAAGGGTAGTTTCAATAAACTATATATCTTTTGTTATAAAAATTGTTTGTGATATATGGTATACAGCCAGATACAGGAATAGCTATTTGTATAACAAGGGAGGAAAGTGCTACTTTTCCTCCCGAGAATGAAGTTTACAGTAATCATTCAAGGGAGGAAAAGGTACTTTACTCCCATGTTATACATATGGTTTTTCCACCTTCCTCAAATAACAAGTCCTTTTTTCATTTTTACTTAATTTATTTATGTAACTAACCAACAAAATTTATTAGAACTAAAACTAACAAGTAGGTACAATATAACTGTCAACTGTCAAATATAAGTCAAATTATTAATGTAAACATTGTTAAATCAGAATAACAATTTTCTGTTTTTTACCATTCTGCAAAGTACAGAGTGCTTTTAAATAAACTTTAAAATGTATAGATACTTACGTAATAGAAAATAGATATTTACAGGGCGCCAATAAGTTATATTTCATGAATGAAATACAATGACGTCACTTTTATTTTTGCTCCCTAGGGAGGAAAAATATTTTCCTCCCTAGGGAGGAAAAGTACAACTTTGCTCCCTAAAATCAGGTCCGGAAAAGTATACTTTCAGTAGAGGTAGGTGGAAAAACTTTTTTCCTTGTGGATTTGTAAAGATAAAATAGTTGAAATGGTGCGACTAATCCATGCAAATAGTATAAGAATTGTGCATTTAATGATAGAAGCATATAATTTGGGCCACATACACTACACAATATAAAGGTTCAAAATTAGATACGAGGCTATCTCAGATTGTACCTTTTACAAAAATGGCGGGCATTCAAAATGGTGACAATACATATGTGACTAATTGCACGATAACTTTTAAACGAAAAATCCGACTTCAACTATATTTGGCATATGGGTTCTTTTTTTGATGTATAAAATCAAGCCACTGAACCGGAAACATAGATTTACCAGAAGTTGAGTTTTTCCTGTTTGTATATGTAAAGATATGTTGTTTTTTAATTCTTTTACCCTGTATGTATTAATTTTTCAAAAAGGTAATACTGGCATTGAAAAAAGCGTAAAAATGTTTTTTAAATATTTTGTACTTTTTAGTTATGTTAATTACCATTTAATAAATTCATAACTTATCTATTCATGTACCATATGTACATAGTGCGGCAGATCCGTGCAAATATTATAAGAAATATTGTGCATTTAATGGTAGAAGCATATAATTTGGACCACATATACTACACATTCAAAGGTTCAAATTTAGATATGAGGTCATCTCAGATTTTGCCCTTTACATAAAAGGCAGGCATTCAAAATGGCGACTATACATATGTGACTAATAGCATGATAACTTTTGAACAAAAAGTCCGATTTCAACCCAACTTGTTATATAGTTTCTTTTTTTGATATTTTGAAACCGATCTCTTGAACCGGAAGAATTGGTTTACCAGAAGAAGTGTTTTTCCTGATTTTTTTTGTAAATGTTTTTTATTTTTTCAATTCTTTCACCCTATAATATATTAATTTTTCAAAAATGTAATACCGACGTTGAAAAGAGAGTAAAAATATTTTCTAGGAAATATTTTTAACCCTTTAGTTATATTAATTACCATTTAATAAATGCATAACGTATCTTCACATGTAGGTACCTCTGTGCGGCAGATTCGTGGAAATAATAATATAAGAATTATTGTGCATTTAATGGTAGAAGCATATAATTTGGACCACACATACTACACATACAAAGATTCAAATTTAGATATGAGGTCAATTCAAATTTTGTCTTTTACAAAAATGGCGGGCATTCAAAACGAATCTGCCGCCCATAGGTACATGTGAACATATGTAATGCATTTATTAAATGGTAATTAACAAAACTAAAAAGTTCAAAACATTTCCGCAAAAAATTTTTCACTCTTTTCAATGGCGGTATTACCTTTTTGAAAAATTTATATACACAGGGTAAAAGAATTGAAAAAGGAACAACATATTTTTACATAAAAAAAAAACAGTAAAAACACAACTTTTGGTAAACCGATTCTTCCGGTTCAAGACCCCGATCTTACTCATCCAAAAAAAGAACCTATATACCAAATTTGGTTGAAATCTGAAGTCTCGTTCAAAAGTAATCGTGCTATTAGTCACATATGTATAGTCGCCATTTTGAATGCCCGCCATTTTTGTAAAAGGAACAAAAACTGAGATGGCGTCATATCTAAATTTGAACCTTTATATGTGTAGTATATGTGATCCAAATTATATGCTTCTACTTTCTACCATTAAATGCACAATAATTCTTATAATATTTGCACGAATCTGCTGCATATAGGCAGGTAGGAAGATAAGTTAAGCATTTATTAAATGGTAATTAACCTAACTAAAAAGTGCAAAATATTTCCTAAAAAATATTTTTACGTTCTTGTCAATGGCGGTATTAGCTTTTTGAAAAATTAATACATACTGGGTGAAAGAATTGAAAAAAACAACATATTTTTACATCCAAACCAGGAAAAACACAACTTCTGGTAAACCGATTCTTCCAATTTAAGACCTCGATCTTATACATTAAACAAGGAACATATATACCAAATTTGGTTGAAATCTGATCTTTCGTTCAAAAGTTATCCTGCTATTGGTCACATATGTATGGTCGCCATTTTGAATGCCCGCCATTTTTGTAAAAGGCAAAATCTGTGATGGCCTCATATCTAGATTTGAACCTTTATATGTGTAGTATATGTGGTCCAAATTATATAATTCTATCATTCAATCACACTTGTTTCACATATCGGCTGTACTAGAAAGGCAGCCTACAGAGGAGAAGATGGTGATAGCAATACAAGAAATGGTAAATAACAGCTCTGGGAAATTTGGTGGAGATATATCAACTGCAGAGAAGAATATAATATTAACTAATATTGCAAGTATGTATGGGAAAATGAAATAATGCTAACCGATTGGTAAAAGCCACTCGTATGCCGGCTACGTAAAAGAGAAAAACTGAATTGTGACAACTATAGAAGCATAGCCTTGCTACATACTGTATACAAGATATTGGAAAAAAGCATATTGCTTTAGATAATCAGTATCAATAGGAGTACGAGGTCGGCTTTAGAAAATTTTCTCCTTAATTAAAGAGATACAGACAACTTACTATGAAAGTAGAGTTCATCATCTGCATATTTTTTTGTTGATTTTAGACAAGCATACGATAGAGTAAATAGAGTCAAAATATATCGAGAAATGGAATATTTGGGTATATCAATAAAATTGATAGTACTACTACTATCGGTTTATAGCGTTCTTCTAAGCCTTTCAACTACTAACCACCATTCTTCTCTGTTTAACCATAGACCTGGAGGGATTTCTCTATCCTTTAGTTCTTTTTCAATTCCTCCCTTCAGCTTCTCCTCGGCCTTCCTCTTTTTCTTCTTCCTTGTGGTGTCCATGCCAAAATCTGTTTTGGGATCTTATCATCTGGCATTCTCCGTACCATACTAGTTTTTTTGTTTTTATGTCATCAATTATTGTATGTGTGACTCCCATCACTTCTCGTATTCTCTCATTTGGTATCCTATCTTTTCTTGATTTGCCTGCTGCTATTCTCCAGAAGTCCATTTCTGTTACTAGTAACATTTTATCCGTTGTTTGTTTTAGTGGTCAAACTTTACTGACATGTGATTACACTCTTATGTATCGTATTGTATATGAGCTGTTTGTTCGCTTTAGATATTGTTTGGTCCAACAGAATGTCATGAACATGGCTTTTCTAGCCTGTGTGTTTCTGTCTTTTATAGCAGCATCGAGTGTTCCATCTTGAGTTATCTTCATGTCCAGGTACTTGTATTTGTCACAGTGTTTAATTTCTACTTCATCGTCTAATGTAATGGACTGCTTTGTCACTTCAACACACACGGCTTCTGTTTTATTAATGTTAACTTCGAGACCCCATTTGTTATATCCTTCTACATGGGCGTCGTTACAAACTTTTCCAGGGTGGGGCAAAAATAAAAATTACCTTAATAAAAAAAACTGTATTGTAAAACATAACAAAACACCTAATTTTAACCTAACCTAAGCGTAGCCATAAACAAAATATATTTTGTTTGATGCTGCTAGAAAACAAAATTTTACAAAATATATAGTTTCAAATGACACTAAAACCTATTACAGTGAAACCTCGATTTTCCGTCTCTCCATTAACCGTCACCTCTGTTAACCGTCAGGGTCCGTACATAAGTTTAATTGACTCTTCCTCTTCAAGTGCCATCTCCGCGACGGAGGTCGGCAATCATCATAGCTATTCGGACCTTGGAGACGGCTGCTCTGAAAAGTTCGTTTGATGTACATCCGTACCATTCTCTCAGGTTGCGCAGCCACGATATTCTGCGTGTCCCTATGCTTCTTTTTCCTTAAATCTTTCCCTGCATAATGAGTTGGAGCAAGTTGTATCTCTCTCCACGTGTAATATGTCCGAGATATTCCAATTTTCTGGTTTTAATTGTATTTAAGACTTTCATTTCTTTATTCATCTTTCTCAGAACCTCCCTGTTTGCGACGTGTTCTGTCCATGATATTTTTAGAATTCTTCTATATACTCACATCTCGAATGATTCCAGTTTTTTCATTGATGCCGCATTCAAGGTCCAAGCTTCCATTCCGTAAAACAGAGTCGAGAAAACGTAGCACCTAGCCAACCTTATTCTTAGCACTGACTATTGACTACATAAGCAAAAATTGAGTCATCAATTCATTTTGTTTGAGCATTGAGATAAGCCAAACGACTGGTTAATTTGTGATGTGGATGCAAACAGCTATCAAATGCTGACAAATGATGAAATCGATGAAATGGCAACAGAGGCGGACGAAACAGATTCAAAACCTAAAACAGACTTGGAATTTGACGGTGGCAATGTCGATGATGCTATTGCAACTGACAAAGATTTGAAGAAGCTAAATTTGAGTAAAGAAGCTAGAGAAGCTTCATAGTAAATACAACAATTATCCATCGAGTGGTATTCTCAATAAGGGAGAGCCAATAAAATAGATTGCATGATCTTACTCAGATTAAGAAATTCAGCTGTTGAAAAATGTGAAGCAACATTAAAACAAACAAGATTTTAGAATATTTTAAAGTAAATTGATTCGATTGCCCATACATAAATCCTTCATATATTGTGAAATAAAAAATACTAATAAAATTTAAAAGTTGTACTCTGACATTTTTTTAATGTTCTGTTAACCGTCTTTTCGATTATCCGTCATACCCTGGGTCCGGTGCCCTGACGGATAATAGAGGTTCTACTGTATTCTGAAAAGAGGAATTTTAAGTTTCGCCTGTCAGAGCCAAAAATATCAATAACTTGGGAAATAATATTTTGCTTATCTGACTTAACTATTTTTCCATGTACGGAAATCATACAATGTCCAGACAATCTATTTTCAATCATTGTTGATCGAAGCCATGTTTTAACGCGTCTCAAAGTACTAAAGGATAGTTCAACTGAACAAGTAGTTGGTGGCATTGATAAAAATATTTTAATGGTTTTTGCAATTGCTAGATAATATTCACAATGTTTGATTAACAACTCCATAAATTCTACATTTTCTGACATTGTCACTGGCTTCATTTTCCACATTGATACCCATGTTGAATATTCAGCCTCAAAATTTTCAATACTATACTTTTCAGCTATGTTCTTGATATCTTTTGAGTTCAATAAAAGATCCTTCTGTATGTATATCGGATGAAGTAAACTTAGAGAAAATGCATATTGGAGTTTTCAGAAAACCTAGATTTAAGAGAAGATATTAAAGAAGCTAAATAGGGATTAAATATATATATTCTAAAATATTCTTCTGCCGATTTTCCATTAACATTGGCTCTGTGAGTTTGCCGTCCAACAAGCCTTTATACAGCAAATAATAGGTTGTATTTTTGTCAATCATACAGAAAATACGCGTTTATAATATTCGACGATAACTTATCTGAACAGCAGTCTGCAGTCAGTATACGACGTGTGTAGTAGAGTACATTAAGAACAAGAAGCAACTGATTAGTGATCTATGATGCAATACTGCGCTACGAAGTGCGACCGTTAGGAGTTTCTTGAGTGTTCTTTGGTTACAACGTTGCGACGTTGCGATCTTTTATCAAATGTCTTAAAAACATTTTCGAAACAGTTTTTTGTTTTTTTTATTACCTCTTGCAAGGGGGGCGCTCCCCCTTGCCCCCCCAAACGACGCCCATATCCTTCTATTAGCTCCCGTATCATGTAACTCAAGTCATCATGATCCTGAGCAATCAGAATTTGGTCATCAGCGAAACATAAAGCGTATAGTGTTGTCTCGTCGTTGAGAGGGATTCCCATGCCATTACATTTTCTTTTCCCCAGCTTGAGTGCTTGTTCCAGATAAATTTTAAAAAGGGTAGGTGAAATACAACAACCCTGTTTCAATCCTTTTGTGAGTTTAAATCCCTCAGATATCATTGATCCCGTTTAAATTTTTGCAGTCGTTCCATCCAAAAAAATTGATTAGACTAGTAAAAATGACACTAAATGACTCTAGTACCTGTGAAATTGCTTTGCACGGTCACATTTCATCTAATCCAAAAGTGCAACATGAAGGTGGAACAAACAATCCTGAATACACGGCATTTGCTGATAATCTAACTTTTTGTTTTTCAACCACTAATCATTTCATCTGTTTCGAGATAGACATTGAAAGGTGACTCATATTTTTTTGCAGAAATTGCTTGAAATTAACTCATATAATAATAATTGAGTTATCCTCTCACTTAAAAGTGTCCGTAACATTGTTTAAATAATCAAAATCTCAAAAAATGGAGGAAAAATTCGATTTTTTTCTGGGTTTTTTGATTACAACTTTAAAAATATTCACTTTCGAGAAAAGTTGCATTCAGATAAAGTTGCGTTATTAAATTTCCTACAATATAGGATTGGTTAAACATTTAAAATTTGTCACCCTTGTTGCAGATAGCAATAATTACGAAAAAACCATAAAAAACCAAGTATTCGTATTTTACGGCTTTCAACCATTTATGCTAAACTTAGCACCTTCATATGTCAGCGAAAAAAAACTTTATTATATAATAAAACAATACTGTAAATTTCATTCAGATCGGTTTAATAGATTTTGGAAAATAAATTTTGCAATCCAGCTTTCGCAAAAAAAATTCATTTTTTCAAAATATTGCTGACTGAAAATAAAGCAGTAGCATGTTAATAGTTATTTTCCTAACAAGTGCAGAAAGTCATACTTTTCCGCACGCGACTGCAATTTGCCGAACGACGCGAAGCGGGAGTTCAGTAAGCAGTCGAGTGCGGAAAAGAGACTTTCTGCAAGAGTTAGGAACAATGTATTTTCTAAGAGTCTTTAAAAAATTACCAAATCTTAATCAATTAATTTAATTAAGAGGAAACAGTAGCGATCAACAGGTAGCGAAAACGCGTTCCAAGATTGCGGCTGTAATTTTGAATATTTTTTCGAGATATTTGGCACACGTATTCGTAATATAAGAAAAAATGGCGGTACAGAGCCCAATTTGAAAAATATATTAATATGTGGAAATTACTCTGTAATTAAATACAATATTAAAAAAACGAGCCTGTACCGCCATTAAGAAGAACAAAAAAATACAGTTTCTTCAAATAAACTTTTTTATCCGACGCCTAGATTTTGTGTCATTTTGGAACTACCAAAATGTTTTATTTCATTAGTAGTTCCAAAATGACACAAAACCTAGGCATCTGATAAAAAAGTTTATTTGAAGAAAGTGTATTTTTTTATTCTTCTTAATGGCGGTACAGGCTCGTTTTTTTTAATATTGTATTTAATTACAGACTAATTTCCACATATTAATATATTTTTTAAATTGGGCTCTGTACCGCTATTCTTTATTATTATTACAAATACGTGTGCCAAATATCTCGAAAAAATATTCAAAATTACAGCCGCAATCTTGGAACGCGTTTTGGCTACCTGTTGATCGCTACTGTTTAATATGAAAATACATACACAAATTAATTCTTTGACAAGGTTGTCAAAACCAAACTTTCAATATAATTAGTTAGCATGACGATGATCTTGGTTTCCATGACGATGATTCAAAACGACTGGTATTGTCTACCGATTTGACTTTCGAATATTATGTCACAATAATTTTATTTCATAGAATTGTCGCGTTAATTTCATTAAAACAGGAACACAATATTTGAAATAAATTAGTAAATAATATCTAAATATTAGTTTATTGCATGTATTATAATTACTTTAAGGCCATATTAACATATCTTAATTAACACGCGTGCGGAAAAGTAAAAACCGCGTGCGGAAAAGTAACACGCTTGCGGAAAAGTAACACGCATGCGGAAAAGTGAAACTTTCTAAACTAAAATGCGTGCGCGAAAGTAGACATTTTTGCACACTCGTAGAAAAAATTGTTTTTACACATAGGAGAATACTGTACCTTTCATTATCAATTTGCAAAATTAAAATTGGTTAACTACCAAGGCGCCAGGAATTTTTTTAAATAAACAATAATTTTTGGTGGTACGCGCAGGACAGCGGTGTTCGATTCACACAAGTTGATTTCCACCAAAATTTCTTTCAATCTTTATCTAATTAATATATTATTGTCTTACTCTATATTTTGTTGTATTTTAATATTTTAATTCTACAAAAATCAAACTAATATGATTATATTGTTAGTGAAACATTGTTTAAAGAATTGTATATGTTTAAAAATAATAAACTTTTATTCTCTAAGTTAAAATATAATGAATAAAGAAATTTTTTGCTAAAAAAAGTATTATTTCAAAGGACAGAGTATGTGTTTTTATTTTGCAATAAACAAATTTATTTATTTACATCGAAATGTACTAAAAATTAAAATTTATCAATCATTATCAAAGGTCATTGGAATGCCCAATCAGAGCAAACGTATCCGCTGTCCTGCACGTAGCACCAAAAATTAATGTTTAATTAAAAAAATTCCTGACGCCGTGGTAGTTAACCGATTTTAATTTTGATAATTGCAAATGAAAAGTAAAGTATTCTTCTATATGTAAAAAAAAATCAACTTGCTGTCTACTTTATCTTCAGTCCTACAACATTTTGAAAAAATGAATGTTTTTTGCGAAAGCTGGATTGCAAAATTTATTTTGCACAATCTGTTCAACCGAATTTAATGAAATTTAAATAATTGTTTTGCTATATTATAAAGTTTTTCTAGGTGAAATATGAAGGTCTTAAGTTTAGGATAAACAGTTGAAAAACGTAAAATGCGAATACTTGTTTTTTATGTTTTTTTGGCAATTATTGCTATTTGCAATTTTTAGCTAATTTCGCAATTTTTAGCTAATCCTATATTGTAGTAAATTTAATTACGCACCTTTTATTTTAGTGCAATTTTTCTCGGAAATGAATACTTTTAAAGTTATAATCAAAAAACCAAGAAAAAATCGAATTGTTTCTTCATCTTTTGACATTCTGATTATTTAAACAATGTTCCGGAACTTTTTGAGTGGGAGTATAACTTAAATATTATTATATGAGTTATTTTTAAGCAATCTCTGCAAAAAAAATATGAGTCACCCTTTAACATCCAAATGTACTAATAATTCTATAAATGCGCCCTGGTCTAATATTCTAAGACAATTACAGGGGGTTTGAGGGTAATTTATCTAATATTTTATATTAATTATATATTATAAGTTCTGATAATTTTGATAAACAAGCAGCTTATGTTGAGACAGTAAGCCAACAACATAAGCTGCTTGTTCTGGACATCGAAGTAAAAAGCGAAACTGAACAAAAATATCGGAGAGGACCACAAAAAATCAAGTGGTGGATGCTAAAAGATGAGAAGGAAGGTCTATTCAGGGAAAGAATAGTAGAAAAAATATGTTGGAACATGAAAGGAAGCCCTAACACAATTTGGAAAAAAATGGCCAATATTATTAGAGAGATGGCTATTGAAATACTTGGTAAAACGTCAGGAAAGAAGTTTGAGGATAAAGAGACTTGGTGGTGGTCAAATGAAGTACAAGGAAAAATAAAAGAGAAGAGAAAATTATATAAAAAGTGGCAAGAAACCAGATCGGACATAGATCTTCAAAACTATATGGTCGCCAAAAAGGAAGCGAAAGTAGCAGTAGCAAAAGCTAAAGCAGAAGCGTATTCAAACCTATACGATCAACTTGATACCAGGGAAGGCGAAACGAAGATATATAAAATAGTCAAACAGAGAGCAAAGAAAGCAAAAGATTTTAATCAGATTAGATGTATCCGAGATGAAAATAATAAAATACTAGTTCACGAAAGGGATGTCAAAAAGAGATGGAGAAAGTACTTTGACAGCTTATTAAATAAAGAATTTGACAGACAGCCTGTAGAGTCAACGGAGACAGTAGCAGCAATGGTCATCAAAATAACCAACGCGGAAGTGGCTCAAGCGCTTTAAAAAATAAAGAAAGGAAAAGCGGTAGGACCAGATGATATTCCTGGGGAAGTATGGAGAGCATTGGGAGAGACAGGAACAAGGTGGCTAGCAGGTCTATTTAATAGAATTATGGAAGTTGGACAAATGCCAGACGAATGGAGAAACAGTATACTGGTACCTGTTTACAAAAACAAGGGAGATATACAACAATGTACAAACTACAGGGCTATAAAACTGCTTAGCCACACCATGAAAATATGGGAAAGAGTAATTGATAGACGGATACGTGAAGAGACCGAAATATCCGAGAATCAATTTGGCTTTATGCAGGGTAGATCAACAACAGATGCAATTTTCATTATAAGGCAGTTGATGGAAAAATAAAGGAGTAAAGAAACAAACGCTCATATGGTATTCAATGATCTTGAGAAAGCATAAGATAGAGTTCCTCGAGAGATTCTGTGGTGGGCACTCAATAAGAAAGGAGTCCCTGGTGAATATGTAAAGATTGTGAGGGATATGTATGAGGGAGTAACGACTAGTGTTAGGACAGGTGTGGGAGAGACTGATAAATTTCATGTGAAAGTAGGATTGCATCAAGGTTCTGTGCTTAGTCCGTATTTATTCTCATTAGTTTTGGACCAGATAACAGCGAAAATACAGGGTAATATTCCATGGTGCTTAATGTATGCTGATTTATTTTATTTAGCGTATGGCTTAAGTATATCACAGAATATATTTAGATTTATGCATTATACAATGCATCACAAACAGATGTCCAATTTTTTTATATATTCGATTGACCCTTCGGTTGCCATTACAAAGTCTATAGGGTCGCCTGTGTATGCTCTGCGTGGGCAGTCCTGAACAATGTGACTGATCGTCTGTCTTGCAGCGCCGCAGTCACAAGAAGGCGAGGGGAGTTTACCCCATCTGTAGAGGGAGTCGGCGCATCTTCCACAGTTTGTTCGAATTCGATTAAGGGCTGCCCAAATCTTACGGGGACGTTCAAATTCGCCAGGTTTCCCTATGATGTCCGGTAGACTATGGTAATGCGGATCTGTCCTACTTTCCCAATCTTCTCTCCATCGGGTATTTAAGTCAAAGTTGGATTGCTGCAGCGCTTGAGCAGATTGTAGAGGGGGTAACCTGGATCGGAGACGGTTTCCAAGAATATCGGGGATGTCGTTGTGGACTAGAAGCTGGCGACTCTCCATTATTTTTTTATATTCTTTAACCAATGCATGTTCGCGGCGTAGGTTGGGTGGTGCTATATTACTAAGGGTAGGTAGCCACATTGTAGGGGTGGGCTTAATTGTGCCTGTTATCATACGCATAGTACGGTTTAGTTGGGTGTCGACCAGGTGGGTATGCCTGCTATTTAGCCACACTGGAGCACAGTATTCTGCCACCGGATATATCAGGCCAAGAGCAGAGGATCTTAATGTTGATGCTGTGGACCCCCATGTAGTGCCGCAGAGTTTCTGTATTATATTGTTGCGTGTTTTCAATTTTGCTGCTGTTTTCGTCAGGTGTTCTCTGAATGTGAGCGTTCTGTCTAGAGTAACCCCAAGGTATTTCGGGTATTTATTGTGTTTTAACAGCTTGTTATTAAAATACACTCGCAATTCTCTGTTTGCCAACTTGTTGTTTAGATGAAAAGCTGATACTTCAGTTTTTGTAGTACTTGGCTGTAGTCTCCATTTCTTAAGGTATTCGCTGAGGATGGATAAGTCATTCGTGAGAGTGATTTCTGTAGTTTCTAAAGATTGGTGGCTTGTTGCAAGGGTCCAGTCGTCAGCATATCCAAACTTCCGAGATTCGGTTTCAGGCATGTCAGCAATATAGAGGCTGAAAAGTAAAGGGGCAAGGACAGAACCCTGTGGAAGACCATTGTTAAGTTTCATCTGTCTACTCGTCTCCTTTCCCATTATAACCTGGAAGGCTCTGTTGGTCAGCATGTTGTCAATAAGGTTAATTATCTTTCTGCAGGGGATAATGCGGGCCAGTTTATATATTAATCCCTGTCTCCAAACAGTATCATATGCTGCTGTTAGATCTATAAATACTGTTGCTGTCTTTTGTTTCTTTTGAAAACTAGCTTCTATAAAAGTTGTTAATGACAGCACTTGGTCCGTACAGCTTCGATGAGGGCGGAAGCCAGCTTGTTCAATGGGGACATTTTCTAGTATCCTGTGACTAATTCTGTTGAGGAGAAGCTTTTCTAATAGTTTATATACCATGCTGAGTAGAGCTATGGGGCGGTAGTTTTCTGGCTTATCGTTTGATTTGCCCGGTTTCGGAATTGCAATTATCTTTGTTCGCTTAAGTGAGAAAGGAATGTTACCTGACTGAAGTATATCATTAAAGAACATTGCAATCCACTGTTTCGTGTATGCACCACTGTGTATCAAGAACTCTGGATGGATACCATCAAAGCCAGGTGCTTTACCTGATTTCATTTCTTTCAGCGCATGTGTGATTTCAGAAATAAGTATTCTTGCTGAATATTCGGAGTTCGTTCTGTTCATTTGTTTTAATGCCCTTGTCTCGTTTCACGTTGGTAGTATGTGTTCGATCTCGTGGAGCTCTGGATAGAGATACTATATGGGAGGCAACCTTGTTAGGAGACATTTTAGGCTCTCTGGATTCCAGCTGGTTAGCTCCTCCAATTTTCCGCAACAAGGACCACGCCTGCCGGCTTGATTTTTTGAAGTCAAGGTTTTCGACAGTCTTTATCCATTTTTGGCGTCTAGCTGTATCGATGTTGTGTAAAAGCTCATCGGCTATTTCTCGGTCACCACTTTCGAGAAACTTCGTGTATAAGTCTTCACATGTTTCAGTCCATCCAGGCACATATTCTTTGCGATACCCCCTAGGGATGGTTTTCTTGGCAGTGCTTATTACTGCGCCCACAAACCTCTCATAATGTTTGCTGGTTGGAGGGACCCAGCTCAAGGTCCGGTCTAGTTGTTCAGAGAACTTCTTCCAGTTTGCTTTTCTAAGATTCCACCTGGGTCGAGGATATGATCTAATTATTGGAATTGATATTCCGATGGTGATAAGCACCGGACGATGTTGAGTATGTGGGAAGTCTGCAAGGACACTTCTCGCAGTTGTTAGTGGTCTGTCATTGGTATCTTTTGAGACAAAACATAGGTCTGGGTTATATTCTTTTCTCCATGCAGCTGATTTAAATGTTCCTCTGTCTTTGGCATCAAAAACTAGGTATGTGTTTTGCTCTTCGGACCATTCTACTAGTGCCTCCCATTTTCATCATTCGTGGTGTACTTTCACATTTCGTGGTGGCTGTTGAAGTCGCCGATGTATATAGTAGGATGTGGATGAGTCTTTAGCACTTCTGGGTTCCATGTAGTGGCTGGAGGTTTGTATATGTTAACTACGGTAATATCTCCAATCTTGGTGACTACTTCATGTATATTATTTTCATTGGAAGCAGAAAGTAGGAAACCATTTTCTATATTGCAGCGAATGTAGGTTGCGACGCCGTAATGTTTATCATAGGTGGCTCCCAGTAAATCGTAGCCAGGTATCTTTCCCCTTAAATCAAGCTGGACTTTGTCTTCAGTATGGGTCTCTTGTATGGCAACCAGGTCAATGTCGTTATCGTGTAGGATTTTTTGCAACACTTGGCATTTTGCCTGGCTTATGCCCTCGATGTTAAGGTGACAGACTCGGATACACGGTCCGAGATCTCTAGTCAGTTGGTTCTGAGAAGAACCTTTATTTGTTCCCATCGTATGTTTACGTATAGATAAGATTTCTGTTTGTGATCTGTGATGTTGGCAGGATATTGTTTTTGTTTTTCGTTCGTCTGCCGCCAAATTTTTGCTAGTTCATTTAGCGTTACCCAGGGTGCACCACATGGAGGCGAACTAGCATTACACCCCATGTATGCTGATGATGTCGTGTTAGTAGGAAATAGTGAAAGAGACTTAGAACAAAAACTGGAACAGTGGAGACAAGCTCTGGAGGAAAAAGTTTTAAAACTTAGTAGGACAAAAACAGAGTATTTGGAATGTTCATTTAAAGATGGAGCTACTACAAATAAAATGGTATTTTTGGATGGTGAAATGATTGTAAAAAGCAATAGTTTTAAGTACCTAGGATCGGTATTACAGAGTAATGGAGAAATAGATGGAGATGCATGCAGTAGAATTAGGGCTGGATGGATGAAGTGGAAAGAAGCGAGTGGTGTGTTGTGTGACAGAAAAATCCCAATGAAGCTGAAGGGAAAATTCTATAAAACAGCCATAAGACCAGCTATAATGTACGCTACTGAATGTTGGGCAGTGAAAAAGAAAGAGGAACAGCGAATGCACGTGGCGGAAATGAGAATGCTTAGATGGATGGGTGGAGTGACAAAGAAGGATAAAATTAGAAATAAGTATATTAGGGGAAGTTTAGGGGTGGCACCAATTGATGCCAAAATGGGAGAGCATAGGTTAAGATGGTTTGGTCATGTTCAACGTCGAGACGTTAACCACCCAATACGAAGAATGGTTGAAGTGCAGATTCCTGGAAGGAGTAGGAGAGGAAGACCAAAGAAGACCTGGGGGAGACGATAAGGCAGGACATGTTGGTAAAGGGGATTAACATTGATATGGCCCAAGATAGAATTGTGTGGAGAAATGCAATTAGGGAAGCCGACCCCGCATAGGGATAAGGCAAAGAGAATGATGATGATGATTATAAGTTCTGATAATATAACAATAAAAATTTTTTCAGAGGGAAAATTTAATTTAATAACAATTTAATCTAATAAACAGCATTTTGTTTAGAATTCAATAGTAGCAAAGATAACTTTACCAGTTGAAATGAAATTTGTACATACGAGTTAAAACAGTCAACCCTTTTGTGTACGGAACAAAATTAGACGCTCCTTTTGATGACATAAATTGCTAGTGGCTCCTTGAATCGATAGTAATTACTTAATGGCATGTACATACTAGGTTAGATATAACGTAGTGCATTACTTTATCATATTATTTTTTTCTAGTGTACAATCAAATAGACAATTACATTGCATCATGAAGTAGTAACTGTGTTATAATATAGAGGCTAACAATATTATAAAATAATATAATATTTATGTATAATACACAGAGCAGCAAAATTAATGGAACACCTTAACAATGGGACATGTTAGATGTCTCGAATTTTCTAAACCGATATGTCCGATTTGAGTGATTTTTTAGTATGTTATAGCCTTATTATTTAAGAAAATCGATGTAATAAGATTCTTGCTTGACAGGTATACCTATGTCATTTTGTAGCGGGTGTAACAATCATACTGTTATTTTTCTTCAAGTTCGGAACACCCTGTGAAAGGTTTTCTAGCATATTATATAAAATTTTGAAATTAAAACTCAATTGTAGCCTTAGGTTTTCTTTACATTTTTTTTTTGACTGATTCAATTTTTTGATCAATATCATTCCACCTAGAACCTCTTGTGAGATTCTAGGATGTGGCAAAGGCTGTCGTAGTATTCTGCCCCACAAAACTCCCCACAAAACTGTTCGATCGGGTTAAGATCTGGAGTATGCGATTGTCGAATTCAAACAAATTCCGAAGATTTCTGTTGTAAATATTCGGTTAACGTGAGGTCTTGCATTGTCGTGCATTAGCATGGTAGCTAAGTTCTTCGCTAAGATCACTGCTTACACATAGTCATCGCGGATCATATTCCTTGCAGCGCGTTCCAGTTCCACCAAACAACAAAAAAATACGGACTTACTTAATTGAAACTTTAAATAATAAATCTACTGATTTTACATTAGCCTACTTTACGCTTGTTTATGAAAACAAGCAGAAAATGAGGATTTATTAATGAAAAATATGGCTAGTTGTTAACTTTTTTATAATCCATCATAAGCAAATGAATCAAAAAAAAATTAATAAAGCCCAAAGCTACAATTGAGTTTTAATTTCAATATTTTATATATGGTCAGTGGCGTAGCTAGGGTGGGGCGGGGGGCGGTCCGCCCCGGGTATCACCCCTTCAGGGTTGTCACCCGAGAGACCCAATCACAAAAGAATGAATCGTTACTTTGTGACTTTACTTACGTAACAATCTAAATTCAATCGATGTTATTGTGTGAACACACAAAACCGAGAAAAGTCGAGGTCATAGAGGCATCTCTTGGATTTTTTCCGTTAAAAGGAAAAAATCAGTTAATGGCACAAGTTATTACAAAGTTCATCTAAGTAACAAAATTCTCAAGAAGCTTAAATTGATGGTGTAGAAATATTATGAAGTGTCGTTCACAGGGATATGATAATGCAGCTGTTATGAGCGGCGTACATGCATGGAGGAATACAAGCTATTATTAAAGCAAAAAACAAAAAGGTCATTTTCGTCGTATCTATTGATCGTTTAATTAATTTATGTGGCCAGCACTCTTTTGCGCAAAACACATCTTGTGTAACATTTTTCGGAACTGTAGAAGCAATTTTTAATTTTTTATCTGGTTCCATTAGCTGCTAGGAAGTGCTTATTAAACACGGCAAAACATATGTTAAGCGACTTTCCACAACGCGTTGGAGTTCTCAGTCACTGCACACTATGCTGGCTGCAGTTAAAGTATTGGCAGAACATTTTTATAGTGTTATTGCTTCAATTGAGGAATTCTCTCATCAACAAGAAAATTTATACACCAGAGGTGCTGCACATAACCTTATGCCCGCTTTGTGCAATTAAAGGCAAACCGTTGATCAATCAGCGACGAAAATAGGGGCACTTCATCTCTATATTAAAGAAAAACGTAATCATATTATAAATGAAGCAATACATAGATTTTGCCACGACAAAATATGAGGACGACGACATTTCCACCTAAAACTAATTCGATGAAGAAAACGAATGCATGGTGAGTTAGCTACCGATATAGGACTTACACTTCGAGCCGAACTTCAAAAAGATATGTTGGAATGTTTTGACATAATCAATGTTGAACTCGAAACTAGATCAGTCCATTCATATGGCTTTATTGTTCGAGGCTGTGCAGACACACACTTTGCTTTTCCACGAATAGTGAAAGTTGAAATTAGCTGTTTCAACATTTTGTGACTTTTACCATGAAGAAGTATCAGAAGAAGACCTCCTGCTAGAAATACCAAGGCTCAGAAGACTTTTACCAGCGGCCAATATTACAGTTATCTAAATGGTTAGCTGCAGACTTTTTAAAACTCATTGTGGAATGGGATTTCATGGAATCTCTCCCAAACTTAATGGTCGCCTTAGAATTGTCTATGACCATTTTTGTATCGGTTGCTTCATATGAAAGAAGTTTTGGGAAGCTAAAATCAATCAAGAATTACTTGCGAGAACCAATGACGTCAACAATGCTAAATAACCTCGGTTTATTAACCCTTTGCGGTCGTTGTCTATAGGCAAAATCACTAGTAATATACAGGGTGTCCCGAAAAGATTGCTCATAAATTATACCACAGATTCTGGGGTCTGTTGACCCCAGTCAAAACTGACTGTTCGAGAAAGCACTAAGAGGCAAAAAAGTGAAAACGACCGCAAAGGGTTAACTATCGAATATAAAGCAACACAAAACATAAATATAGAAAATGCGATTTTCAGAGTTTGCCGCTAGTAAAGCTAATAGACCTGGATTCCGCGTACCAAAAAAAAGTTGATTAATAGCAAGATAAAAATTTGTTAATAGCTTAACGGTGTCTAGTCGGACAAACTTTGATGTATGCCAACACTGGAACAGCGGAAGTTTTAATTGTGGAACAGTTTAAAAATTTGGAACATCAGACTGCGAGAACGTTCCATGTATTTTGTCGGACAGAACTTCAAATTGATTTGTTACCATTTCATTAAACTCTCATTTTCAAAAATAAGACTGGTGTTTATCACAAACTGGGCATTTTAATGAGTGGAACCCGAAGAACATGTCAAATGACAGGAGTCATATTGGTTAGTAATATCAGTCTGATTTTTGCATGAAAGTTTAATGAAAGGGTAACAAATCAATTGGATGTTCGGTCCGACAAAATAAATGGACGTTTTCGTAGTCTGACGTTCCAAATTTTTAACCTGTTCAACAATTAAATCTTCCCCTGTTTCAATATTCCCGTAAATCAAAGTTTGTCTGACCAGACACCATTAAGCTATTAACAAATTTTCAGCTTGCTATTAATCAACTTTTTTGTGGTACGAGCGATCCAGGCCTATAAAACAAAATATTTTAATTCATTTACATAGTGTAAACCAAAAAAGTAAATGAACTGTTATATAGAACTGCCGGGAACTAGATAGTGGTATCTCAAGATAGGGAGACATAGAGAAACATAGAGGAGGCCTATGTTCAGCAGTGGACGATTACGGCTTATGATGATGATATACTATTTACTGCAGTTTCGTTAACTATAATTCTTAATTTTTTCATTATTCAAAACATACTTTTATCGGATTTTCGTTGATTTTAACAACCTTTATTTTTAGGATTTGAGGTGACACCATCGACTACCGCCCCGGGTGTCACCCACGCTAGCTACGCCACTGTATATGGTAGAATATTTCAGAGGGTGTTCCGAATTTTAATGACAAAACACGGTATGATTTTTACACCAGGTATAAAATGACATTTACCTTTGTAGCAACAATATTATTAGATCGATTTTCTTAAATAATAAGACTATAACATACTAGAAAAATCACTCAAATCGGACAACAAGTTTAGGAAATTCCAGACATCTAACATGTCCCGTTTCTAAGGTGTTCCGGTAATTTTGCCGTTTAGTATATGTTTGGTGTATATGTATTTATAGTATGTGATGTTCAATAAATTAGATCAATACTTGATTCCATTTTAGGTATTGGGCCATAATATGTATGATGAGCGCGCTAATAACCGGAAAAATAGCACAAAAGATGGAAAACGTATTAAGTTGTGAGATAAAAAGAAATGAAACTAGTCGAGCTAGAAAATTTAGCCATATTAACGAACAAATTTACATTATATTGATTTTTTCCCACCTTTACACGTATCAAAAGAGTATGTTAACTAAAACTGTCAATTAGGGGTCAACAAGACAAGAATTCTTGTCTTGACAACAACTTCTTGTCCTGTCTTGAGAAAAAATCAAGAAATTTAAAAATATCTTGTCTTGACGTTTTCTTGACATCTTATACCTTGTCTTGACTCAAGAATTTTCAAGATCTTGAAATTTCTTGATTACCCGATCCGGTGTTTCCCCGGCGACCTTTTTATTGCGTTGCGAGCTGACACGGCCTGGACTGTCACTGGGGGGAGTCTCCGAACTGCATTTCGTGGGCGTACTGGGAAAATCCACTAACTCACAAAAGTAAAGTTTTGAGAAAAACGCATTTAAACATTATTATACCCTATGGATTACCTCTTAAAAATCGGGTATAAGTACTGGGTGTTCAACTTTTGGTAATACCTGGATATGATTTTGAAGTATGTTTACCACATGTGTTGTGCACATACATGTACATAAAAATATTTGGAAAAACATTATTTTGTTCATGAAAGCTTAGAAAAAGATGGAGTTAGTTGATTTTCTTTGTCATTGAATGTGCCGATTTAAGCACGGTCGATGAAGAATTTGGAGATATAGGATTTTTCCTGTTAACATATTGATGTTTGTGGATTTAATGGTAGTAAAATGTCAAAATTGAAAAAAAAATGGAGTTAGTGGATTTTCCCAGTACCTACGCCTACGATTCGTTTCCTGACTAACGAAAAATTGATGTGTAGTTAGTAGTTGCATGCTTAAAATAAGCATTATGTATGGTTCGCATATACAGTGTACAAGTGTAAAAAATGATTTAACTACATTTTGCGACATCGAAAATCTAAATAATTGCAAAATATTAGATAAAGAATGGGTTGTGATTTGTAAATTTTGTCAGTATCTGAGAAACTTTAAAACACTTCAATACTCGAAGGGGAAAATATTGCACACTCCCATTGGTGGCAACTGGGGTTTTTTAGACAAACTGGAAATATTTTCAATCTGCGAGAGATAAAATAAAATAAAGTATTCAATAAATTAAAATATATTATGCTATGTTAAAATAATGTTTTTTTTTCACAAATAAATACGTTTTAGAGTTTTCATTATTAGTCAAGATATTTCAAGATTTCTTGTTTTTTTGACAAGAAATTTTGGTATTGACATAAAACTTCTTGTCTTGTCTTGAAATCTAAAATTACTTCTTGTCTTGACCTTGCCTGGAAATCAAGACAAGATCTTGAAATTTTCAAGAAATTGGCGACCCCTACTGTCACTGTGACAGTGGTAGTTGCCAAACTCGTGCGATACGTCTAAAGGTGAAAAACAATCAATATAATGTAAAGGGCCTAGCCGGGTAAGATGGTGAAAAGTGCCCCCAGCTCGATTTAAATTCCATATAGGCCAATTTTTAGCACATATAGAGGAACTCAATTTCTGAAATTTTTAGCCCCCTAGGTGGTCACGTGACCCCCCTAGAGCCTAATTAGGCTTTTTATGTTTTTATTTTTTATCTCAGGCGCATCAAGAGCTAGCCAAAAACTTTATTAAAAAAAGTTGTAAGTTCCAAAAAGATCTATAAGAAAAATTTTTTTTTAATTTTTTGGCGGGAAATTCGAATTTTTAGAACAATTTTAAACTTTTAAATGACTCTGAAAAAAAAACTAAGACACTCGTTTTTACGAAAATTAATTATAATATGTATTTTTGCACAATCTTTCACTCTCAATTTTTTCAGATTTTTAAAATTGGTGAAACGTACCTTTAAAAATAAAAAACCGCATTTTTTCAGTTTTTTTTTTTCGTATTTTGAAACAATTTTATACATATTTTTCAAAAAAGGTAACACTATCACTAGAATAGGTAAAAAACTGAAAAATAATTGGGGTTTGCTTAATAAAAATTTTTTGTAAAGCCATCCATTTTCAAAATACAGGGCGTTGAAGAAAATAAAATTTTACACATTTTTTACGATTTTGCTGAAACTACTGGCAACATTGTAATAAAACTTGGCGGGATTTAAGAGCTGGTTATTGTGCATATTTTGACATACAATTAATGATTTGATATTCATCATTGGCTCGCATAGGGGTAATGGTCTGAACTTTTTAAAGAATAAAGATAGTACGCCACTGACATATTTCAAATTAACAATCGTTTTTTAATTTCTCGTTCAATTTGTGACAAAAAATGTATCTTCTTATTTTTTCATACGACGCGCCATTTTTATTCAAAAAATAAAAGATCTTAACCCTTACAAAGTATTCGAACTTCTAGTAGTTTCTACATCTACATACATAATAAACTCATACATCCATTATCAAAATTAATTCGAATACTTTGGAAGCGTTAAGATATTTTATTTTTTGCAGCAATACAGCGCGTCGTATGAAAAAATGAGAAGATAGATTCTTTATTGCAAATTGAACGAGGAATTCAAAAATGATTGTTAATTTGAAATATGTCAGTGGCGTACTATCTTTTTTCTTTGAAAAGTTCAGACCATTACCCCTATGCGCGCCAATGATGAATATTAAATCCTTAGTTGTATGTCAAAACATGCACAATAACTACCTCTTAAAACCCGCCAAGTTTTATTACAATGTTGCCAGTAGTTTCGGCAAAATCGTAAAAAATATGTAAAATTTTGTTTTCTTCAACGCCCTGTATCTTGAAAATGGATGGCGTTACAAAAAATTTTTATGAAGCAAATCCTAATTATTTTTCAGTTTTTTACCTATTCTAGTGACGGTGTTAAATTTTTTGAAAAATATGTATAAAATTGTATCAAAAAAACGAAAAAAAAACCGAAAAAATGCGGTTTTTTATTTTTAAAGGTACGTTTCACCAATTTTAAAAATCTGAAAAAATTGAGGGTGAAAGATTGTGTAAAAATACACATTATAACTAATTTTCGTAAAAACGAGTGTCTTAGTTTTTTTTTCAGATTTATTTAAAAGTTTAAAATTGTTCTAAAAGTTCGAATTTCCCGCCAAAAAAATAAAAAAAAATTTTTCATATAGATCTTTTTGAAACTTATAACTTTTTTAAATAAACTTTTTGGCTAGCTCTTAATGCGGCTGAGATAAAAAATAAAAACATAAAAAGCCTAATTAGGCTCTAGGGGGGTCACGTGACCACCTAGGGGGCTAAAAATTTCAGAAAGTGAATTCCTCTATATGTGCTATAAAGTGGCCTATATGGAATTTAGATTGGGTTGGGGGCACTTTTCACCATCTTACCCGGCTAGGCCCTTTATAGGTTAATATTGCTAAATTTCCCAGCTCGACTAGTTTCATTTCTTTGTATCTCACAACTTAATACGTTTTCCATCTTTTGTTCTATTTTGCCGGTTAGCGCGCTCATCTCTAATATAACCTCTAATATAATCTCTAATATAATCTAATATAATCTCTTATATAACCTCTATAATAACTTTTCTCGTTCTTTGTTTTCGTAAAATTTTCCCGTTCGCTTTTAACATAAATATGAGAACTTACACATGATGTTATGCAAAAAATTATGTGGCACCGCAGATTTAAACTGCGTTTATTTCGAAAACGGTTGAGTTTAGCGATATGAATAATGTAGTGCCTATATCTTTTATAGTTAAAATATTAATGCCCGATTTCACCAACGATACCTAAATATTTAAGAATTACGTAAGTGGGTTTAGGTACTTCCTAACTCTAAAACGGATTTCACCATACGATAAGAATTGCCTAAACCGCTTAAGCATTACGTAACGGTAGGACAGGTTTTTCGAACTCCCTACACTTTAGGTATTACTTATCGTTGACAGTCAGGTTATATTTTTACAATTTTGACTAATGTACTTGTGACGTTTGTCAATAATTTGCTTCTTACCTTAATTTTTCTGTTATTCTGTATTATTGGGTATATTAGTTGTAATTTTGTATTTTCTTTTATATTAATAATATACTATGTGTTGGAAAATATAGAAAATAATTTGGAGTTTTTACAGCTCTATTGTCAAAATTATGTGTAGTGTACCTACTACCTAACAAACTAGTGTTGTGTTTCAAAAATCCATTCATGATATCACTTAAAAGTCTATCATTAAAAATTAATAATAAAAGAAGCAATTTTTAACATGGTATCCATTTTAAAATTATTTCATTAATGACAATTCACCTTACTTTAATTTTTCGTCATATACCTATGTGAAATTTACAACTCTTTCCTTTTCCTCCATTTCACTATACATATACAAGTAACATTCAAAACTTAAGAAGCTGAATTCACAAGTAACTAACTACTAAATAAAATAACTATAAAAATAGGTACAAAACTGAATAAAACCAACTTGACAAACAAACAATTTTGACAAATACAAATAATCGAAGCTTATTCATCTTTTTATTTATCAAAAATAGTTCAAACGTACCCGAATTAATACCTAGGAAAGAATTTCCTAGATAAGCAGTTCTTTTAGTTTTGAAACGCTATTGTTCTTAAGTACTGACTAAGGAAGTTCCTATCTAATCGATAAGAATTACTTAATAAGGCAACTATTTAGGTATCGTTGGTGAAATCGGGCATAAGAGAATAAAAGTTTTTATTTAAACAGTGTACAATGATGAGCGTACTAATAACCGGCAAAATACCACAAAAGATGGAAAACGTATTAAGTTGTGAGATAAAAATAAATGAAACTAGTCGAGCTGGGAAATTTAGCGATATTAACCTAAATATTTACATTATATTGATTGATTCCCACCTTTAGATGTATCGGACGAGTTTGGCAACCACCACTGTCACAGTGTCAGTTTTAGTTGATATAATCCTCTAATACGTGTAAAGGTGGCAAACAATCAATATAATGTGAATTAATATGTTAATATCGCTAAATTTCCCAGCTCGACTAGTTTCATTTCTTTTTATCTTACAACTTAATATGTTTTCCATCTTTTGCGCTATTTTGCCGGTCATTAGCACGCTCATCACTGCATAGAGTGGTTGATAAAAAAAATTGAACGTATTAAATGATCACTTAAAGACGTACGTGGCGCCCTCTGGGTAATACATCATTTTTGGTGGCAAATTTAAAGCCACTTTACACGATGCAAGTAATTGCAAAATTAATTGCACAATGTCTTGTGCAAGAACTTGTACAATAAGTTGCAACTAACTTTCTGCCATAAAGTGATTACACAGTGCAAACAATTGCATAAACTGACATGAAATAGACAGAAATTTTGAGAAAATAGCATAAATTTTACGTTATGTTGTTTTTATAAATTATATGTAATTTTTTGAGAAGAGTTATCAGATACTAGATTAAAAATGTTAGATTTTAATTTGAGAAAATTATAATATGTATTATAACAAAATCAATTAATACCTAATGCAAGTATGCCTATAATACATTATTCATTTACAAAAGGAAATACAAATAAAAACAAGTTGTAAGTAATACAAAAGGAAATAAAACAAGTTGTAAGAAATACAAATAGAAAATACTTTTTTTAATCCCTATGTTGAATAATTAAAGTTATCCACCAGAATAATGTTATCTGTGCAGCGTGAAATTGGAAAAAGTTCCTCTAGATTTGTTAAAAAATTGTTTAGTTGGAAATTTAGGGTGACAGAATGTCAATGTAGTAAAAACAAACAGTGCAGCCTTAAAAGTTACTAAAAATTTTGCAGAAAAAATCGCATGAAAAATAGAACATGTTCTATTTAATTGTTGCAGCAACATGTTACAGCAAGAAATTGCTGCAAAAAGTTGCAGCTTTTCTGTGCAATTTTCGTATGGCACGATGCAATTTCTAATGCTGCAAGAAATTGTGCAATCAACTGCGCAATTAGTTGCATCGTGTAAACTGGCAATTAGATTTCTCGTTCCAAAAAACCTCCGCTTACCAAATTTCGTGTTGTTGTTTCATGCCTGTCAGGAAATATTTTTTAAGAGTACATAAAATAAAATTGTAATTTTGACATCCTGTTTTTCGGTTATTATCAACTTTCGTCCTAAGGTACTTTTAAGCTCAGGAATCTAAGGTTAAGCTATGGCCCAGTGGTTGCCAAACACCCTGTATATTACGGTTCCGTATATGCGAACTCATTAATTACTATAATGAGCGATATTTTTTATAGGCTTTAGGATTAGACCATGCGGCCAGAAACAAAGTAAATAGTACATACACATAAACATAATATATCTTATCTAATATATCTAACTTAAGGTTATCTAAGCCTGGCCGACCTTTTTGTTAAGAATATAATAAACTTTTTTTTTCAAAGTGATTTTTTTGTAGTTAACCTTAATAAACATTTTGGGAAACGGAGACTTAAAGAGGCTTATGTTCGGATGTGGACGTGAATGGCTAGACGAAGAAGAAGAAGAAGAAGAAGAAGAAACATTTTGGGATAAGGAAAATGGTAACACTTTTCTCATCCAGGGGTTTTTCTTAGCATTTTTTAATAATTATCGATTACCTATATACCCACCCCACATGGTAAGGCAGGCTTATAGGCAATCAAAAGAAAAGACATTTAAGGTTACAAGCCTAATCTAGTCATTTTATAACTAAATAAAATCAAAAATACGTTTATCACTCAGTGCCAAAAGATACATACCATTGTAGGGACCGTAAACGTTTAAACTTCTTTTAATGATAATCGTTTTATGAGCGATATGAGACGTAATATCGTCGGTCTAATAAGCAAATTGCCTAAGTCCCTTTTTTGCGAAAATTGTTTTTTGCTTTCATCTAGTAGTAGACGGTAAAAGCTACCGCCCGACAATTCCCACAAGTGTCATTATTATTTTATTTCGCGCCAATTTCGCTAAACTAATTTTGCTGAAGTCCCACGTTTTGTTCACATGCATACGAATATTGCCTATGTCCATTGTTTGATCAGATGTTCGCTTGTACGTAACAGTATTCCTGAAGTTGTTTTGATTGAAAACGTTAGAAAATGTAAGTAAATATAGTTATTATTGTACCAAGGGTATTATAAGGATAATAACGCTTGAGATCAATGGTGTATAGACCGAGGGCCTTCGGCCCGAGGTATATACTTTGACCGAAAGCGTTATTATTATAATACCCGTGGTGCCTTCAACGTTTAATGTCCGACTAAATTATTCTGTATATGCAAAAAATTTAATTTTCAAATAAGTACATTTACCACAAATAGTCGTAACGTCCCTAAAAACACCAAACATTCCATGTATGTTCCTAGAATTTACACACAAGATATTGAAAACATTCCTGGAATGTCCTCAAAAGCACAAGAATGTCCCCTAAATGTCCCAGGAAAGTTATCTGTATGCATTTTAAACATTCCTTGAATGTCTTGTTGGAACATTCCATGAATGTCTACGAATGTTCTTTGGACATTCACAGTATAATATTTTTTATACATTCCCTGGATATTTATATATCATTCGCTGATGTGATATAATACCTCCGATTTGTTTTTTCATGAGATTTGTAAGAGAGATTAAAAACTTTTTTTACAGTCATCTCCTGTTTCCATATGATATTTTTTGACATGTTTTGTAGTAAATTCAACTATCTATTTACTACAAAACATGTCAAAATTTACTTGTGAAAACAGGAGATGACTCTAAAAATGGTTTTTCGTCTCCTATAAAATTCATGAAAAAGCAGATAGGACGTATTGTTAAATCACCGATGATATACCAGAAGTATATGTGGTCATACCAAATAATGTATCCTTGATAAATATAAACATTTTTATTGCACAAAATCTTGTCATATACATATTTTTTTCCATAATCATCACTACGATAATGATCCATTGTATTGAATTGTACGTTACAATTACAATCTGGCCATAAATGACTAATGAGCAATTTTATTTAAACTAAATTACTACTGTTCCTTAAAATGAAGAGCTTACCCCATAGTGTCTCTTATCTAATCTAACAAGATCTTGTACTATTCTAACATACACAGACACACAATTACTGTAGGTACTTATGAAGTTGTTGCTCCTGACTTCCAACTTTACAACAAAACAAATCCAGCTATAAAATATTTATGTGCCTGAAGGTGTTTGTATGCTTTCATCTGCTGCTTAGAGTAGTAACTGTGAGACTCCACCAGATATGTATTAATATCTATAATAGTAATTTGGTGTAATGCACTTTACTGTAAAATCCAATTCTGACCGAATTTAATATATTATTTTCAGCTTCAATAAATATCTAAAACAATAAAAGAAATAATGTTATTGCTTGCAAAATTCATCAATATTGATAAATATCAGGGAAAAATGAACAGTAAATAAAAATTGTTTCCCCTACCTTTATCCAATATCTGGAGTTTCCAATAATAATTTCCTTAAATAATCACTTTGCATTGTGGTAAAATTTATAAAGTTCACAAAATACAGCAAACGAAATCCAAATGAATCCAAAATACACAAAATACGACGATAAACAATGAAAAATAGATATTACAAACATAACCTCTGTAACTTTTTGTATGCCAATGCCAACCAGAAGTCACGTGGTTTGTAGTTTGCATTGCCTAATACATAGATACACGCGCGGAAAATTTGAAAATGAACGCAAATTGGATAGTAAAATGGCCTCTCTTAAAATATATGACATTGATAGTATGTTCCTAGAATGTCTTGTGGTAACATTCCACCAATAATTTAATCAGATGTTCACCGAATGTTCCTTGAATGTCCAGGGCATTCAAACATTAATAGGACTTTAATAGTACATTCCTGGAATGTTTTGTGTTGTTAGGGGTAATTGTGGTAACCATAGTTTTACTTAGAGTTTTATTTGTCAACTTGACAATATTTAACTCGTTATTTAAATTTGATAGGCCCTAGGGCGTTATTTTTCAATAACACGCCCTTGGGTGTTATATCGTACTTAATAGACTTCGAAATAATGTCATTATTTGTCAAATAATAGACCAGTCGGACGTTAAATATATTTTGATGATTATTATTATTATGGATATTGTATAATAAGTAGAAAGTTTGTGTAAATATTTTGTTTAATTAATTTTGGTCTATTGTGTATTGATTGGAGTTAGGCAATTCTCTTTTATTACTTTTGTTGTCTTTTGGACATAGGTGAGCTCCAAAGTTTTTTGTCTCTCCTGTAAAATTTTTAATTTGTGACTTAGGAAATTTGCTTATTAGACCGACGATATATGAGATATAATATATATTATAGTATAGCTTCCCGCCAGTAACAAACTTAATAAATTTATAACTCCGAGTGAGTTAGTCACTCCTTCTTTTCATGATAACACATCATATAAAAAGTTAAGTTTCTTAGAGAAATATCTTTTTAAAAGAAAATGGAATCGGTTTTAAATATTGGAGGTAATTTCCCTTTTGAATTTATTTTTACTTGAAGATACCCGATGCCGAATAGAAGCCAATATGCTTTAAAACAAAGACTGAAGTTTTCAGGAAATTACTTAAATGGGACTCTGAAATAAAATTCACTGCGCTATCTAAGAAAATGTGCTGCAAATAAAATATGTAGTTTAAAAAGATTTTTGTTTTTACTTATTTTGGAAAAAATTTAAAACGTTGAATTATTCACATCCGTCTGTACCAGAGACTTTGTAAACACAACGACTCCGTCATTATACCAGATAAAATGACAAATGAGGTGTAGACTGAAAGCTTATAATATATAAACTAAGGATGGTATTAAAGGTGAGAAATTTGACCTCAGACTTCCGGTTTTAGAGTCAACCAGAAGTACTGTTTTAGAAACACCGAAATAATGCAAGCGATATATTATTCGACGCGTCTTAGCAACACGAAAACAACTTATACTTCCAGTTTCATGCATGCCTGTCCGTCTGTTCGCGAATATAACCACTCCGTTGTTAAAACATATCTTTTTCATGTACAATGTCCTCTCAGAACCTTGTTTACCATAATAGCTATCTTAATTTTATTCACTGTCACCCTAAAAAGCATGCCTGTATCAACACCATACCAACATCACAAGTTCTTCAACCATGAAGTTCTTCGTCTTGTACTGCGTTTGCCTGCTATTTTTCCTTGTATAATATTTTGTAGCAAGCTATATTTTTGGGAGGAGCCAAGGAAGTTGGTCTTAAGGTCAACGACGACAAAACCAAGTACATGTTGGTTACGAAAAACCCAAGACCAAGGGTTAGACAAAACGTAACAATTAATGAATACAATTTTGGAGTCGTCAAAGAATTTAATTACCTGGGAGCGATCATAACATCTGAAAATAAATATGAAAAGGACGTAGCAGCCAGGACCATTGCAGGAAACAGGGCATATTGCTCATTAAGGACCCTACTTAAATCAAAAATACTCTCAAGGCCAGCAAAAATAAGAGTATATAAGACAATAATTCGTCCCACAATAACGTATGGAAGCGAAACATGGACCATGAATCAGCGGGAAACGACAAAATTACTGGTACTTGAAAGAAAGATACTGCGGACTATCTATGGGCCTTGTAGAGAAGAGACAACAGGAGAATGGAGAAGAAGACACAATGATGAACTCCAGACCATATATGGAGATAAAAACATAGTACGCTACACTTTGAAGCTACATTAAAGCAAACAGAATACGATGGGCGGGTCACGTGCTATGATCAAGTGACGAAAGACTTCTGAACGCCACATTCTGGGAAAGGCCCGATGGAAAAAGGTCAGTTGGTCGCCCACGAAAGAGATGGAAGGACGCAGTAGCCAGTGATCTACGCAAAATGGGAGTACAGCAATGGGAAATAGCTGCTCAGGACCGACAACAATGGAGGGAAATAGTAAACGCGGCCAAGACTCACATAGAGTTGTAGAGCCAAATGATGATGGTATATTTTTGGGACCTCTCATTACATGACTGAAATACTCTAGCTTTCTTCCTTGATGCTTTTTATAATCTCAGTTGACTTGTTGAGACGTTCAATAATTGTGGAGTTTCGAATGTTCTCCACCCAGGAAACTTTTAAAATTCTTCTATAGCACCACATTTTGAAAGCCTCAATGCGATTTAGATCGATTTTATTCACAGTCCAATACTCGGCACCATAAGACCGAGAACATGTTATTGCGAAGCAAGCGGATCCTGAGTGCCAATTTTAGGTCTCTGTTACATAATACTTTGGACATCCTTGTAAAAGCGGCCCTGGCCTGATCTATCCTGGACCTAATTTCACCATGACTCTCTAAAATGGCCGGTTTTCACGCTACGTTTTCCTGTACGTTTTGTGGGCCATGCAAAACGTACGACAAAATGTACCTTTTGTTCAGTGTATATACACTACGCTTTCCCCTCCATGTTCTACCTCAGTTTCAGTCCAAAGTCTCGAGTTGTTTGACATTTGTTTAGCGATTTTTTTTATTATGGAGGAAACATGGATGCTTTCTTTTGTTTTTTCAACTATAACGGTATTACGACTGAGGAAAAAAGCGATGGAAAAAGACAAGGTGGTCAAGAGAGTGGGTTCTTAAGAGAAGCCAGTCTTCCCATGTCTCGTTACTGAAATAACTTGAACCAGATGAATTGGCCTGGTGCAATTATTCACGAATGGACACCTCAGCATATTGTCAATTGCTAGGTTACATATTAAAACAAGATACCTGCATGAGAAAAGCCATTACAACCTATGAAAGACTCACGCAACTCTCAGATATCTTACAACAGGGTGCACCCTCAAGGAATTGGAGTTCACAACCATAATATCCAAACTAGCGTTAGGCAAAATAATTCTGGAAACCTGTAAGGCAATCTACTTGGTTTTAAAACAGAACTTGGCATCCGTGGTACATCTTATTTTTTTTTTATTTTATAATGGCTTTGGCTTAGCCAATTAGCCAGACTAAAGCCAGACTATTTGTTTTTTTGTATGGTATTACAATAATAACTTTTAATTTAATATCTAAGCCTACTTATAACCTAAACCTACAGGGTGTTATAATGTGGATGCATTTTTTAATTTTGTGTGATATGTTTACAATTTTTAATTTTATTATCTAAGCCTATTTAAAATTTAAATTTACAGGATGTTACATGTTACATATTCGTAAAGACATTTTAAGGTCTGCTTATTTTTTGGAAAAATAATTTCATTTAAATTAATAGGTAAAGGACAATTTAGATCAATTAATTTTTCATACATTACTTTAATATTTTGTCTGTACTGTCCACACTCCAATATGAGGTGCTGTAGATCTCCAATTCTACCACATGCGCAATATGGGTTACCACTGATACCTATGCTGTTTGTATGCTGGGGTTAGTGCGTGATTTGATCTCATTATGTTTATTGTGTTTATAAATAACCTATTCGGTTCATATTTAAACCATCTCTCATTGGGAATTAGTGGTTGGCAATTTTTAAAATTAATTCCCGTTGTACTTTGGTTATATACTTTGTACATCTTGATTGTATTGGTACATATTGATCATTTAAAAATTCCAATGGGTCAAAGTACCACTGATCAAAGTACCAATGGTCGTTTGTATATGTCTATGTCTACTCCACTTCTAGAGGTAACTGACGCTCTTACTTTTTTCAACTCTTTTTTGTAAATCGATCTCAACGAATTTATTTTTCTTGTAATTGTCTCTTGATTTGCCATTGTGTCCATTTCTTTGTATTTTTTTATAAGTTCCTCATACGCGACGTTTTTTATTACGATCACTATAGTCTTAACTTTTCACTTGCCACAGACACCGAAAACTTTTATATAATTCAATGAATTCCCCGAGAAAATCGTGGGAGTATTGCCGCAATTCTGATATTATTAGGCTTTTTTGGGAAAAATGAAGCGAACTGTAAGTAGTGGAGCCACTGGCGGATCGTCCTTGTAACCACTGTTACCATTGGTAACAGTTAAAAATCTTGCAAATAAATATTTTATGACGATGAATAATTCCATTTAGCTATATTTTTAGAAATAGAAATATATTATTATATTATGTGTTAATAGTACCTAATTCAATAAATAGTCAACTACTCGTCGACACACAAAAATATTGGCGAGTTTATGTGACTCAGTTGCACTTTATTATATTCTGTTACCAGTCTCATTTGTGGTTACAATGAATGGTTATCTCGCTGTCGCTCGGGCGGCTCGGGACCGGCTAGTGTCTGAAAATGTTGAAGGAGCGACGGGCGTAAGCGCAGTGTGTATATCAGTAGGGCTATTACCAGATTTAAATTTGGTTACAGTACCTATAAAAAGTATGCAGTTCACCATGGATGAGTGTCGCTGCGTAATCGATCAACTACTTGAAAAGTAATTCTGATTGAAAAAAAATGAGATTATTGAAAATAAAAGACCTATTTTAAAAAATTTAAAAAAGGAATCAAAAAAAGCAGTTCGATATTTTAAATTTAGTTGGTAGAGTGAAAATCCTTGGTTATGTGGTTGCAAGAAAAATAGACTGTATTGTTGGTCATGTCTTCTGGTTTCTACAGAAAAATGGGTAGACCAGGTTCACGATTTAAATAGTTTTAGAGTTTTAAAAAGGAGACATGAAATTTCTCCGTTACCTACATGTAAGATGTATACCCAATTTGATTCAGTTTAGCAAAACAAGAATCGAAAGTTCTCTTAACCAAGTTTTTAAAGCAAATATTGCTAAACATAATGAGTTTGTTAAAAAAATAGATAGGTATATCCTTGCTCACTTATAATAGATACCGTATGTTTTTTTTGGCCAAACAAGAATTAGCGTTTCGTGGTCATTTTGAGGGCGACGGCTCTGACATTCGAGGCAATTACAGGGAATTGTTAACATTAATTGCCAAAAAAGATCAAAAATTTTGCCAACATCTAGAAACATCAACTGTTTTTCAAGAGTTTCAAGTGATACACAAAGGATATTATTGAAGCTATATATACATTTAGCCATATCTTCCTTTTTTTTAAAGGTTTTTTGCATCTGGTTTTGGTAACACTTTAGAAAAAGTCACAAGTCGCCACTGAGTGCAGCTAGTCGTCAACTGAGTTAAGATCGGACGACTTGTCTGAACATGTATTTTCACGTAACGTTTTATCCTATCAGTTCTCGCAAAATCATGCTTCTCCCATCATAATATCTTCAATCTGACCTTGGATTTCATTTCGATTCGACAAGACGTACGTTTTGCTGTTTACACGCCACGTTTTATTGTATAGGATTTGCCCTATCCAACAAAACGTACAATAAGATGTAGCGTGAAAACCGGCATTTACAGAAAATGTTTACATATTTATTTTTAACAAATTTGTAATTCTCCGAATGTCTCTGCCGTCAAAGCCAATATAGAGTGCTTAACAGGTACAATATACCCTAATAATAAATATAGACTGCCTTTTGATTAAAACATATTATAGAATAGAAAATCGGTTGTCTCATTACAATTTATTCTTATATATGGTATATTATATTTAGCCATACAGATGTTACCGGCCAAACTCGATTTCAGGACAACTAGTTTGACCTAAGCAAAACTAGTTTGTCCTAATCGCAACAGGATAAAGTAGTTTACAAACTAAGTTCTCAATCCCAAAAAAAAAATACGTCAAATACAGTTGCATCTAAAATAGCTCCAGAAAAAATTAATTTTTTTAGTAGTTTAACTTAAATTAATTTTATAGTGGTTTTAATTATTACTGATAAGAAGTCTCGGTCCTATGGGTTAAACAGCCTAGGCTCCTTTTCACGGTGTTTAACTTTTGTGTGAACAGTTTAAAATTTGGCCACGGTTAAACGTACCTAAATAATGACATTCAGCTCGCAGTTTTTGTGACAATTAAAACCTTTAAATTCCATCGTGGGTAAAAACATTTACATATTGTAGAATAGTGATACAAAAGTGAAAATATTCTCCCCAGATGGGCAAGAATATAAAAAAGACGCCAGTGTGCGAACTAAATACTGCTGAAGTTATTAGTGTTAGTAATCAAGACATGGATACAGGAACTATCACCACAAATTCTTCTGCTACAAGGGAGGTAAAACTTTTTAATATTAATTGTAATAGTTACGACTTTCAAAATTGTTGTGTTTATGTTGAGAAGACCAATGATCAGAATATTTCCCGTTTGCATCCAATGGTTGTTGCAGATATTTTACATCAAAAATTAAAGATTAATAATATTAAGCAAATTAAAAGTATAGGAAGAAAGTATGATAATTTAAAAGCGTACATTCCAAATCACCTCTTGGAAATCAAAGGACTGATACGCGATGTTGATACCAAATATAATGTTGACTATTTGAAAAAATATATGAGCTCTAGTTCACCAATTATTGATATTAAAAGAATGCACAGGAAAGTAGAAAAAGATGGAAATACAGAATACGTCCCTAGAAGTAATGTTATAATTACTTTTGAAGGCAATTGTTTGCCAAACTATGTTGTGATAAATTATGTATTCTTCCAAGTGGAAAAATTGTTGGGTAAAGTGACGCAATGTTATAAATGCCTCAAATATGGACATATTTCTAGACAGTGTAAACGTACACAGGAATACTGTATACAATGTGGACAAATTAAAAATGACATACATACATGTGATGAAACAAAAAAGTATTGCATACACTGTAAAACTGATAAGCATATATCGATCTCTAAAAACTGTCCTTTTTTCTAACATCAAAAAAAAATCAACAATATCATGATTGAACATAAAATCTCATATTTGGAGGCAAAAAATTTGAGCGACTCATCATTTTCTGGTCTTATTTCTAATAACAGATTTGAAATATTGTCAAATTCAGACAAAGAATTTCCAAAATTACCTAATTCCTCTGAAGTTAGTACATCTCCTTATTTCAAGCCATTGAGGCCTTATCTACAGAAACCCAAAAATTTTAGCCAACCAAGCTGTAGTACATCAAGCACTGAGAATAGTGCAAATAAAAAAAGAAAAGTATCATCTCCAACTTCCGAAGATCCTACACCATATCTCATCCCTTTCAGATTTGGACCGTCTCAACCTTTACCTCCCTTAAACAAGGAAAGTTTTTCTAATACAGACAATGATAAAAATAAGTTAGTAGATTCCTTAGTACTTCTTTTCTCAAGTTTTATTCAAAATATTAATTGTTTAGAAGAGGCAAAATCACTTGACATGAATTTGTTAGCCAAAGGTATTAATAATGTTCTAGATAATATTTTAAAAAATAACTCATCTAATGACAAACAAATCTAAACTCAAAATAATACAATGGAATGCTCGATCAGCTGTTGCTAACAAAAACAGCCTTATTAACTTTTTAATAACCGAAGATATTGACATAGCCTTAATAAGTGAAACTTGGTTTAAACGGGATGTTGTATATATTTATAGAGGTTATAATGTGATACGCGAAGATCGCGATGACGGCTATTCTGGAGTTGCTATTTTAATTAAAACTGGTATTCCTTTTGAGCGCATAACAATTAAAAAAAATTATATTCAAGACTTGCTTGCTTGTGGTATTAAAATCAACTATAAACAAAGTTATTTAAGTTTACTCTCTGTATATAGGTGCCCAAAAACTAAAACCAAAACCGAAGATTGGGATAAGTTATTTTCTCAACTAAAACACCCTTGTATCATTGGAGGAGATATGAATGCACATAATTCTCTGTGGGGCTCATATAAAAATGATAATATAGGCCATCAAATTGTGGAGACAATTAAGAATTTAGATTATGTAGTAATGAATAATGGACAACCAACTTGCCAAACGAGTCCAGGAAACTCAGATTCCATGATTGATGTCACGTTTTGCTCACATTCCCTTTTTGATAAAACTTCGTGGTCTGTAGATCTTGATACCTTGGGATCAAATCATTTCGTTATAAAGGTTGTGATCGATGTCTTGGGAACTAATGCTAATACCATTTATCCCAGTAGTAAGTGGAACATTAAAAAAGCAAATTGGTCATTATACTCTCAGCTTGTTGATACCTTATAAAACGAAAAACCTCACACATCCTTAAATACCCAAGAAAAATATAATTTCCTTATTGACTGTATTAATGAAGCTTCTAAACAATCTCTTTCTGAATATAAACCATTTAAATGCAAACGGACTCCCCCTCCGTGGTGGGATTCGGAATGTGATCAATCCGTTGCAGAAAGAAAGAAGGCATTAATAAACTATAAAAACAATTCTTCTCCTGAAAATTTTTGTAAATGCAAAGAAGTAAATGCTCGTGTCAAAAAATTCCTGAAATTAAAGGCCAAACAAAGTTGGGTTGAATGGTGTTCAAAATTAAATAAACAAACTCCATCTAGTCTTATTTGGAATCAAGCAAGAAAAATTAATAGGAAAAAAGTTCATTTTTCATTACCTCTAAGTAACTCATGGGTAGACGATTTTTTCGATAAAATAGCTCCACCTTACGTAAATAACCAGTTAGATGTTATTAATTCTAAAACGCTTCCATCTGATCAGAATCATTTTCTCCTTACACCTTTTTCGAGAGCTGAATTAGAATTTGCTCTTGATAATCGCGTTAGTACCTCACCAGGATACGATGCAATCAAATATCCTATGATACAACATTTACCAGATAACGCAAAACAATTACTATTAAATATATTTGACCAGATAATTATTGAAGGCAACAGCATAATAGATTTTAAGCGTATTATAGTCGTTCCTATTCCCAAACCGGGGAAAGACCCTAAATTAGCTGAAGCTTACCGACCGATATCATTATTATCATGTATATTGAAGACTCTCGAACGGATGGTTAATATTAAGTTGGATTGGTGGCTAAGGGATCAAAATTCTTTACCCGCTAACCAACATGGTTTTAAAAAAGGTTATGGAACTTTAGATTCCTTAACAACTCTTGTTGTAGACATTCAGAACAGTTTTTCCAGGAACAGTTATGTACCCGCTTTATTTTTAGACATCGAAGGTGCTTATGACTCTGTCTCTCTTTCAATTCTCCAAGAAAAAATGATTACATTTTTTAATATTCCATCACAGTTTGCTTCTAACATTGTAAACCTGTATAAAAATAGAATAATTTATTTAAAAAATAATCATACTCTTATAGGCCCTAGACTTAATAATAAAGGATTACCTCATGGCTCAGTTTTGAGCCCTATTTTATTTAACATTTACACAGCAGATCTACACAACATCACTATTAACAATATTGCATTTAATATTGTACAATATGCTGACGATTTCTGTTTGTACACAGAACACAAGAAATATCAGCAGTCCATTGAAAACTTGAATAGCGTCTATGGTCTCCATAAAAATGGTTTATTGAAAATGGCTTTGAATTATCATGCAGTAAATCACAAGTTTGTTTATTTACCAGACATAACTTTCCTAATATTAGCACAATCACCTTAGGTGGGCATAAATTTTCTTTTAAAAATAAAATTAAATATCTTGGAATGATACTCGACCAAAAATTGACCTGGAAGTTACATATTGACGACATGTTGAACAGGTGTAATAAGGGAATAAACTTTCTTAAATCAATTAATAGAACTTGGTGGGGATCGGATGTTGAAGTAAGTTTATTATTTTATAAAGCTTACATACGATCTATTTTCGATTACGGCAGTGTTTTGTATGGATCAGCAAGTGATGCACTACTAAACAAAATCAACGTTTTACAGAATTCAGCCTACGAATATGTCTAGGAGCTATGAGATCCACTCCAGTACAAGCTTTATATTTGGAAGCCTTGGAACCTCCTTTAAATCTAAGACGAAGTTTTTTGTCCAAAAAATATTTAATGAAAGTATACTTACTTAACCCACTTCTATACCAAAAAATAGTGACTTTGAGTTGCCATGATCTAACCAATAAATATTGTCAAAAAAAGAAATCTCCCTTACTGTGTGAAGCTTACAATCAAAATATAGTACTCTTAAAAAATATAGATAAAACGTACGACTTATTCAAAAACTACGCGTACTCTTCTTTCTTTTCTCCTACAGATATTATTGTACCAAATTATAGTGAAAACATGTATTTAAATAAAAATATTCTTTTATTCATAACGAACAATTACAATGAGTCAATAGCTCTATATACAGATGCGTCTAAATCTGCAGATGGAACTGGATGCGCCTTTTTTATACCATCGGGACATATAGAAAAGAAATTCAAACTGAAACCGGAGACTTCGATTTATACAGTAGAGGCTATTGCAATATATGAAGCTTTACTATATGTAGCTGAATTTGATTTCGCCCATATTATAATTTTGTCTGACTCCTTAGCAGTATTGAAATCTCTTGGTAAATATGGACCCCCAAACATCCAAGACTGCCCATACATTTATAGAATTAAACATATTAAACAAAATCTTTTAACCAAAGGAATCAATGTACATTTTATCTGGATTAAAGCACACGCAGGATTTGAACATAATGAGTATGTCGACTTATTAGCCAAAGAAAGCGTTTCATCCGATACCAGTATTCTACATAAAATAACACTGACTGATAGTATAATCTCTTTCAAGTCAACACTGCATCGGGAGTGGAGCTACCAGTGGAAGGGATACTCTTTTGTGAATCAAAATAGATACTCGTTAATTCAGCCCGATATTCCCAAATTTCCTTGGTACAAGTCTTGTAGAGCTTCTAGAAAGTACATAACTTCTATTATTAGAGTAAGATTCGGGCACGCATGTTATCCAAAGCATTTATTTAAAATACAGGTTTTGGATAATGATAAATGTGAGCATTGTGAAGAGGAAAGTGATTTAGATCATATATTTTTTGGTTGTTCTAAAAATACAATTTACTCATCTAAATTAATAAATGATTTATTAAAATATAAAGTAGCAACTCCTTGGAATATATTATATTTATTATCACTTGGTTTTGTAGATGTATACAACTCTTTAATTAACTTTTTAAAAGACAGCAAATTATCATTATAATTCCCTTAAACATTTTTAATTAATACCTCTGGTAGTTAGTTGTTTTAGCTGTTAAGCTTAGTGTACTTAATACCTTCTTGTTGTTATCTTTGTTTTAAACCTGTTTTGTAAAACTTGTATTCCTTATGTGTCTGGCAGTATGACGGTAAGTCTAAGCCAAAAAAAAAAGGTCTCAATCCAGTGGTAAAGAAAACGACAATAAATATCGTTCTCATACCACTAGATTGACAACAGATGGAAACTCTCTGGTTACTACCTCCACGACTTTCAAAAATTAAAATTCATAAGTTTGCCGAGACGAACGTTAAAATGAGGGAATTTTAAATAATTCACGTCTCATCGGCTCAGCGTGGTAAAGTCCCAACGAGAAGGTTTTCTAAGTACTCCACAAAAGAGTAAATGAATTAAAAATATATAAACATTTTCAATTTCTTTACAACCTGAAAATACAGCAGCATATTCTCTATTATCTTCTTTTAAGTTATCTTTATCTTGAATTTCATTTATAATTTCTTGCTGCAAAGATGAAGTCGAAAGTTCTAAACCAAGGCTCTGAAATACCCTTAATGGTTGCAGCTACGAGATATTCAGTTGAATCACAACAAGGTTTTGTCAAATATACCTGCAATAAAAACTGTTCCATATACAGATATAAGTGCAAGAAGACAATGATTTTCCGCAATTCTAAAGCGTCGTTTAAACACAACGATAAGTCACAGCAACTAGTTGTGATGACAAGTTGAAACACTGTTTAGACGCTGCGATTCAATGCGATACCACCTTCAACCCAACTCCAACTTTGATAAGTTGTACGATGCACCGTTTACCCACAATGATAAGTTGCAACAACTCGATTGACCTTGATAAGTTGTTTGATTTATCGCTGTGTTTAAACGACCCTTTAGTGTCACCAAAGCACTCCATGAAAAAAGAAATAATAATTTTTTAATTGAGGTATAATTGTTATTTTTATAAAAAAATTATTGTTTTTCATGATTGTTTGTATTTCCAATTGTCAATTAGTTTATGCCGAATCATTATCGTTTTATAGTCTGGGCTGATTATCGGAGAATAGGCCATTTTTGGGAAAAGTTATTTACCAGCAATTTTATTGCTGGAATCGAATCTTATGATTGTATATATTAATAATATAGGTATGCAAAGTCCGCAGATAGTGTGCTACTTTTTTTATAAACAAAATGGCGACCGAAAATCGTGTTTTTTTCAATTTTTGCTCTATAACTCCAAAGATTTTAACTTTACACCAAAAGCACCCGAATAAAAATTCACCGCAATTAAATTCTGTATAGAGACGTGTTTTTCCCGATTAACTTCGATAAAAACTTTCCCCGGAAAAAGGGGGTTTTTCCAACAAAATCTTTAATTTTCAACTAAAATTTTAGATAAATAATTTTTAATCAATAATTAAATAACTTGGTAATGTAAAAGCTCTTTTGGTATAGATTATAATTCCAGAAGCCGATGGAAATTGAATGAACAGTTTAGCAAAAATTGAATTGTTAATTAAAAATTTACGGTCGCTATAATAACGACAATAATTATGATGCATAAGAATAACTATAATTTTTTCATAAAACGACACTATACCTATCTAATGTACTTTACAGAATTGAAATTTGACTATTTAAGCGGCCTCAGGAATATTTTAAAATTAGTAACAATTTTTAGGCTTATAAACAAATAGAATATCTTGGGAACTATTAAACTTAATTAAATTGTGAAAACGGTATTCGAAAAACAGCGCCAGGATGCTTGTTTTAAAAGGAAAAACGTTTAATTATGACGAGTGGTTCCTGAGATACAATCGGTCAAATTTGACCGGAATTTACGGCAAAGATATAAAAAATAGGATCATAATTTTTAAACCATCACCTTTTTATTTTTGTCTTCTTTCTCCACACCAATTTTCATATCTTTAAAATACTCATAACATATATTATAATAATAAAAACTATCGATAATACGTGTGAAAATTGCCAAAAATAGCAAAATTCCAGTCAAAAATTAGGTTGGAGAAAATGTATCCCTCAAAGTTCAAAATCAGTATACGTTAAAAAAATGCATTTTCTCGGCTTTCCATGGAGCAATTTCCTTCATTCTTTTTTTGTTCCCAAGTAACTCGAGTAGAGTCATCGAACTAATGCATTATTAAATATCAAACTTGCTTTTGTTTTGTTATAATAAATTAATTTATTTATTATAACACAAAATTTTAATTTGTTTAAATAAAAATTGTTTAAATAATTATACAGCTTTCAAATGAGAATATTTATGTTTTTAACTTTAAAAGGTACACTTGTAGTAAGTTTATCTAAAAAAAAGCTTACCACTGGAAAAAATATGTAGTTTACTGTTCTTATAAATAAATAAATCTATTATAACAAAACAAAAGCAAGTTTGACATTTATAAATGCATTAGTTCGATGGCTCTACTCGAGTTATTACGGAACAAAAAAAGAATGAAGGAAATTGCTCCATGGGAAGCCGAAAAAATGCATTTTTTAACGTATACCGATTTTGAACTTTGAGGGTTACATTTTCTCCAACCTAAGTTTTGATTGGAATTTTGCTATTTTTGGCAATTTTCACACGTATTATCGATAGTTTTTATTATAATAATATATGTTATGAGTATTTTAAAGATATGAAAATTATTGTGGAGAAAGACGACAAAAATAAAAAGGTGATGGTTGAAAAATTATGATCCTATTTTTTATATCTTTGCCGTAAATTCCGGTCAACTTTGACCGGTTGTATCTCAGGAACCACTCGTCATAATTAAACGTTTTCTCTTTTAGAAGAAGCGTCCTGCCACTGTTTTTCGAATACCGTTTTCACAATTTAATTTGGTTTAATATTTCCCGAGATATTCTATTTGTTTATAAGCCTAAAAATTGTTTATAATTTTAAAATATTGCTGAGGCCGCTTAAATAGTCCAATTTCAATTCTGTAAAGTACATTAGATAGGTATAGTGTCTTGTTATGAAAAAATCATAGTTATTCTTATGCATCGTAATTATTGTCGTTATTATAGCGACCGTAAATTTTTAATTAACAATTCAATTGTTGCTAAAGTGTTCATTCAATTGCCATCGGCTTCTGGAATTGTAATCTATACGAAAAGAGCTTTTACATTACCAAGTTATTTAGTTATTGATTAACAATTACTTATCTAAAATTTTAGTTGAAAATTAAAGATTTTGTTGGAAAAACCCGCTTTTTCCGGGGAAAGTTTTCATCGAAGTGAATCGGAAAAAACACGCCTCTATGCAGAATTTAATTGCGGTGAATTTTTATTTGGGTGTTTTTGGTGTAAAGTTAAAATCTTTGGAGTTATAGAGCAAAAATTGAAAAAAACACGATTTTCGGTCGCCATTTTGTTTATAAAAAAAGTAGCACACTATCTGCGGACTTTGCATACCTATATTATTAATATATACAATCATAAGATTCGATTTCAGCAATAAAATTGCTGGTAAATAACTTTTCCTTGTATTTTGCTAATTAGCCCAGAGTATTAATAAAAATGATTGTCTTACATAAAATTACCGAGTATTTTATTCAGTTTATCTATTTATTTTGGTTTAGGTATATCAGGTACAATGTTTATACTAAGCGGTATTAGTTTATCATGCAGTATCCGTATTAATATCAGGATAAGCCAGTTTGGCCTGGGGTAAACTAATTTGTCCTATCACGTTTAGGACAAACCAGTTTGGCCTAGGCGTTCCTATCCTATCACGTTCAGGACAAATTAGTTTGGCTTAGGCCAAACTAGTTTGTCCTGAAATCGGGTTTGGCCGGTAATATAGACATTGTTATTGATTATTATGCAGTAGACTATTCGTTAAATTAAAATTCTTAATCAAAAATGAATCACCATTTTCAATTTCGTTGCAAAACGAAAATATAGCCGTATCATATTCTAGTCCAATCAAAGAGTGCAGCAAGCATCTCTACCGGTTTCTAAACTTATTAGTCTCTCATCAGGAGGCACATAGGCTGCTCTCTCTGATCCAACCAAAACAAACCCGGCGTGCAGTCACGGATTGCAACGAACGAAATGGCATAGATGCCCTGGCGGCAACTGCTAGCAAAAGAATAAGTTTTCAATCCAATGGCATATAAAACAACATAATGTTACTCTACATCCCACCAGACTGAAAACAACAATTTTAAGACTGAGAACAAAACAATTCCTAAGTTATCTAAAAATTTGGCGATTGTATAAAAAACATTAGAAAACAAATCGACCTTTAAATAAAATACCAACACAATATCTGCAAACTTTCAAGAAATTACCAACTTTTTATTAAATTTTCAACAACATTAGATCAGGAAAGTTTTACAATTTTTTTGCACTGTGATGGACGCATTTCATTTTTTATTCTAAGAACCTTTCCACCCTTACAAAGTATCATGATAACCCTTGAAATACCAACGCAGTTCAAATTATCGTTTTTATAAATCATCCCTAATGTTTCTGGAACTCTGTGGGCCTTTACTTTCCTTTTTCTTAGATATCTCATTCAAGAAAAATTTGGGTTTTTAAAAGGTTATATTTTTTTAAGGATTGACATTGTTATTGAATGTTACTGCTTGAAAATAATAATAGATTATTTCTAAAGTTTTACTAATTAAAAGGGAAATTAAGATGTTTGTGACAATCACATTGCTTCGCACTGTCTCGAAAATTAATTAGATAAGAGAATAAAGGGTGATTTAAATACAGTGATATAGAGACTGAAGAATAGGCTGATGTGGCTTCGGAGCAGGTAGGTCTAGTACGGCGGGCTGAAAAATTCGTAGGCTAACATAGAAAGAAATTTTTTTTTGATAAAATTTTATTTTAAAATTCAAGTTACCTTTGAGCGTGATACAACGATTATGGCGGTCATACAAGTTTTCAGTACCATTTTTTATAATACAATTTGTCTTTAGCTTCAAAATAAGCCTAGTTTCGACGACTTAATTTTCATTGGTGCTAAATTTCTTTCCAGCGAGCAATATATTGAGGTCAGCTAAAAGGTAGTAGTCGCTGGGAGCCATATCTGGTGAATACGGTGGCTGCGGAGGCAATTCGATGTCCAATTCATGAAATTTTGTTATCATTTTCATTAATTTGTTACACGGTGCGTTGTCTTGATGAAACAACACTTTATTTTCCTTCAAATGGTGCTATTTTTACGCGATTTCGTCCTTCAAACGCTCCAATATCGCAATGTAATAGTAGCTGTTAATAGTTTTTTCCTTTTCAACATAGTCGATAAATATTATGCCATGCGTATCCCAAAATACTGATGACAGAACCTTGCCAGCCCACTACTGCGTTTTCCACGCTTTGGAGTCGGTTCATCACGTGTAGTCGACCCGGCAGACTGTCGATTGGACTCAAATGTGAAATGATGGAGTCATATTTCATGCATTATAATATATCGACACAAAAATTCGGTTTTATTACGATTGAATAGCTTTAAATACTTCCCAGAAACACCAATTCGTTGTTGTTTTTTATCGACTGTGAGCTCTCGCGGCACCCACTTTGCACAGAGCTTCCGCATACCCAAATACTCATGCACAATATATCCAACACATTCCTTTCATATCTTTACAGTCTCAACTTTCTCAAACCACTTCACTTTATGGTCATCCAAAGTTATTTTGCGAACTTTTTTGATATTTTCTTCGGTAACAGCCTCTTTGGGGCGTCCACTGCATGCATCGCCCTCGGTGCTCACTTCGCCTCGTTTAAACTTAACAAACCATTTCTTAACGGTTGATTTCCCTTGTGCAGAGTCCGAATATTGTTTATCAAGCCAGACTTTGGCTTTAACAGTATTTTTTTTCTCCAAAAAGCAATCAATTATTAAGGTACGAAATATCTTTTTATCATTTTTTTTTTAAATAACATAAGTTGCTTCACTCTAAATGCTATATCTCATAAACTAATAGATCGACAGCTGTCAAATTTATAAACGCATCTTTTGAAGATTAGGGCTTACTAAAAATCATATAGATTTACTACCAGTAGCGCCATCTATGTGTCAGCCTACGAATTTTTCAGCCCGCCGATTATAGACCACCTCTGTACAACTACCAACTCTGTACATTTTTATTGTTTTTTATACAGGGTGTCCCGAAAAGATTGGTCATAAATTATACCACAAATTCGGGAGTCAAAAATAGGTTGATTCAACCTCACTTACCTATATACAATAGTGCACCCAAAAAAAGTTACAGCCCTTTGAAATTACAAAATGAAAATCGATATTTTTTCATATATCGAAAACTCTTAGAGATTTTTTATTTAAAATGGACATGTGGCATTCTTATGGCAGCAGCATCTTGAAAAAAAAAATTAAAGTGAAATTTGAGCACCCCACAAAAATTTTATGGGGGTTTTGTTCCGTTAAACCCCCCCAAACTTTTGAGTACGTTCCAATTAAATTATTATTGTGGCACCTTTAGTTAAACACAATGTTTTTAAAACTTTTTTGCCTCTCAGTAATTTTTCGATAAGCCAGTGTTTATCGAGATATTTTGAATATTTTTCAAATCCACCACATATTTGTATATGGTTAAGTACTATGTCTGGATCCCGCGTATGAAAAAAAAGTTGATTAATAGCAAGCTGAAAATTTGTTAATAGCTTAAGGGTGTCTAGTCGGATAAACTTTGATATATGGGAACACTGGAACAGGGGCAGTTTTAATTGTGGAACAGGTTAAAAATTTGAAACGGTCAGACCACGAAAACGGCACATTTATTTTGTCCGACAGAATAGACTTAAACTCTCCGAACAGAGATTAAACTCTCATGCAAAAATCAGACTGCTATTTATCACCTGTCATTATTCCTGTCATTTGACATATTCTACATGTTCCACTCATTAAAACGCCCATTTGGTGATAAATAGCAGTCTGATTTTTGCATGAAAGTGTAATCTCTGTTCGGAGAGTTTAAGTCTGTTCTGTCGGACAAAATACATGTGCCATTTTCGTGGTCTGACCGTTCCAAATTTTTAACCTGTTCCACAATTAAAACTTCCCCTGTTCCAGTGTTCCCATATATCAAAGTTTGTCCGACTAGACACCCTTAAGCTATTAACAAATTTTCAGCTTGCTATTAATAAACTTTTTTTTCATACGCGGGATCCAGACCTATACGATTATAGAGACCTGTTGATAATCTGAATATTTATTTATAATTTACATTTTTAGGTATATTTTGAAAAAGAAGCCACATCTCGATAAAAGGTGACATCAAAAAAAGACTAAGAGGCAAAAAAGTTTTAAAAACACTGTGTTTAACTAATGGTATCACCACAATAGTTTAATTGGAACGTACACAAACATTTGGGGGGTTTAAAAGAACAAAACCCCCATACAATTTTTATGTAAATATATTAAAAAAGAAGCAGCATCTCGATAATAACTCGCTTATCGAAAAAATACTACGAGGAAAAAAGTTTTAAAAATGTTGTGTTTAACTAATGGTACCACAATAATGAATTAATTGGAACGTAGACAAAAGTTTGGGGGGGGGGGGGGGGGGTATAAGGGAACAAAACCCCCATAAAATTTTTATGGTGTGGACAAATCTCACTATAATTTTGTTTTAAGATGTTCTTGCTATAAGAATGATACATGCCCATTTTCAATAAAAAATCCCTAACAGTTTTCGATATATTGAAAAAAATCGATTTTCATTTTCTAACTTCAAAGGGCTGTAACTTTTTTTATGAACACATTTGTACTAAGGTAAGTTAGGTTCAATCGAACTCTTTTTGACTCCAGAATATGTGGTATAATTTATGACCAATATTTTCGGGACACCCTGTATAAGTGCTATTAACTTTTTTTATTAGTAGTGTAGTTAGTTTAGTAAGAATACGTTACGCTACATATTTGCTACTGGGGCTAAATGAGCACTTTTAAGCTCGATTGCTAAAAAAGAAGAATGTGTGTGTACTTTGTACGCACGTAGGAATATACATGTTTATTATATGATTTCAACGAAATAGTTATGCGCGTTAAACAGCTTATTTGTATTTTATTTATATATTAAACTAATTTCAATACTTATTGCCTACTTTGCAAAAAAAATTTTGAAAACAATACCAAAAATTAAAAAATTAAAAAATTAATAAAACAGAGAAGACTCGGCTTTGAACCGGGGACCTTACGATCTTCAGTCGAATGCTCTACCACTGACCTATTTTCACTATTAATATACTTGATTCCAGGATTTTTCAGCCCTAGAATGGCCATAGTGACAAATATACCAAGTGAATTATATAAAAATCTTTTAATAATTTTTATTATCTTATTCCCGAGAAAGACAAATCCAAAGACACAAAAATTATAATCAATATATTTACTGAAAACACTAATATATTCGAATGGAAGTACAAAACTCAAAGAAGTACCACAAAATGTGTAAATTAATAAAATGGTCATATAAGGACGCGTTTCGGCTGTTCACGAGCCATCATCAGCTTAAAAATACTGGAGCAAAGATAAAACTGACCTACAATGTAAAATGGAAATTTTAAGCATGTGGTGATAACGCCCACCTCAGTAAAGGAACTTACCAGACCAGGAAGGAGGAAGAATCTACTGGATTACATTTTTATGGTTCTATAGACTTCATTATTCAAATTTTTTATATGTTGTATTAACATTTAGTTAAATTTGAATGTAAAAATTTTTAAAAAATTTTTTAAGACTTCCACGTTGGTAGGAACCATCTTGGGAACAGATCAGGTGTAAGGAACTTTCCGGTGAAATGTCAAATTACTGTAAGTGATGACCGATGACATGTAGTACTCTAGGATGAATTTGTCGTTAGGTGGTAAACTTTTTAACTAGAAGACCCCATAGACTAGGGAAAGAAAAAATAAGAAGATTAAACGTCAGATTTAATTTGTAAGGTGAATGAACAGAGGAAAAATAAATATGAGAATATTGAATGTGAAGGGGATTAAAACGACGAGGAAATGTCTAAAAATAATGATGAATAGCAATAACCGTTAATTCTATAACCAATAACTAATATATTCTTTTCACACCTTATTTTCACTGATACATACATAATTTGAAGGATTTAGCCACTAACTCCATACTGTCTGTGTGCGCATGCGCGTGGTGTTTTATAAAAATTCACTCACAACATTTTTCCCAATCGCGCCTAAAGAAGTATAACTTCAAAAACTTTTTCTATTTGGGTGTAAATTTAAACAAACAGTGAGAACAATCGACGAAAATTAAAACAAAGACCAAGAACGCAAGATCATCTTTGATCAAATTGAAAAAATGTTTAAAGTCACGATATAAAATTGAAAATAACATTAATGCTACTATTCTTATATGTAGTGTCATGGACCTTAACTGGATCATCACTAAAGTGACTTAAAACATTTTAAATGTAGTGCTAAAAGCTAGAAGTCTTCATTTTTAAATTTTTTTCAACATTTTATTCTTTATTGTTTTCCTGTCTATAGGCTTTTTTAAAGTCGCAACAACAAAATTTTTGATTTTTATTTAGCATAAATGTATTATTACTGACTTAAATTGAATAGATTTGTCCGCAGAGGACATCGATATTTTAAAGCCTGCTTGGTACTTGCTTAGTTGTTGATCATACAAAAGGCATTGGCGAGAGGGCACGATCGTTTATGTGATGCCAGCTGTTCCCCAGGGATATGCCTTGGGAAGAGATAAGACGGGATTATGAACTGTGACTATGGAGAGGATACAACCCCCTTCGCATTCGCGGATAACTCGCTGTACTGGTAGTGGCGCGGGACGAGCCAGATCTTAAATACCGGGTACGGAACGCAGGCGGCGTCGTGAAGAGATGGATGACACAGTACGGACTGAAACTCGTAGTTGAGAAAGCCGAAGCCATTCTGAAGAGAAAAAGGAACGGGAAAGTGAGGACTACAATGTGGGGTGACGTGTCTAATACCCAAGAAACACGTAAAGTACCCTAAGTGACCTAGAAGGAGGCGAATAGTGCACTACGTGGGTGAGGGTGATGCCTAACATTGGGGAACCCAATTCCGAAACGAGAACGGCCTAGCACAGTGTTGTGCAATCAATAATTTTCCTCTAAGCGGGACCAGTCTGGAGTGGAGCGGTAGAGATATAGGTCTACAGGAAGCTCATAACACGAGTAAACAGAACAAGTCTATTACTAGTGGCATGCGCCAATATAACTGTGTCTGCAGCAGCCTTCTGGGACATTACTGGATGTGTTCCGCTGCATGTGTTGGTAGTTAGAGATCTACATGAGATAGAGTGCAAGAGCTATATGAGAGAAGAGACCTAGTGCTCACTACGGCCGAATATGTTACGGATACGTATAGGGATGTTGCACAGCGGACAAAGCAGCTGCTCCCGAACCTAAAATATTGGGTGTTTCCAGCAATCCTTTTGTCCTCTCTGTGTCGGGTGGTGTTTGTGCCGCGTGTGTCATTATTGGTCTGATGACTGTTTTGTAAGTTCTGCCTTTCATTTCTTTTCCGATATTTTTATTTCTTCATATTGTGTAATTCAGGTAACCTGTGGCTCTGTTTATTCTATCCTAAAAATTATTTATGGCCAAAAATTGTTTAAAATACGCATATTTTTATAAGTAGTAGATATATTACGCCATGCGTAGTATATCTCAGAAACTTTACAATTGAAAAGGTCGAAAATTTTAAATCGCTGGTCCATCTTATATACATAATCAATATTTTGTTACTCTATCTATCATATGGAGTGTCACAACTATCTTTATATATGCATACGTTACACCCGCACTGTATAACAACGGTATTAATAATTCAGATGCTTTTATTAATTGAATTTTAGTCATAACAACTGCTTTACCTGTATAATAACAAACAATAATTTATTCCAGGGTTGCGTGGCGCTCATCAGCATGACATGGATCATGTCTGTAACGTTGTTCTCAATCTTGGTATTACCCCATGGCGGTTTCTATTTCAATCCTACCGGGATGGTGGCTTGTGAACCATTTTACAGTCGCGCCTCCACACGAATATTAGTCGCATGCGGCTTTTATTTCCCCACAACGATGATCCTAATGTACTGTTACGGCTCCGCGTTTCACGTCAACAAGTTGAGGCTAAGGAAATCCATGACGACGGGGAGAGGTAATTCAGTGCAGAGTCCGGAGGAGTATGCACAAGCGACCAGTATGGAGAAAGTGAGTAATATTACTTATTGTTATTATTTTTAATTTATTTTCTACATTAATATCACATGAGAGTAACTGGAGCATAATTTTCTTATTTATTCTTACTATCGTGTGATATTCGAAAGATTATTTTTTAATTACCAGAGAACGGCAGTTCTCGCCAGTGGCGCACAATACCCCTACATGCGACACTATATTATACACGAAATTTTCGATTTTCTACATCTGACTGAATTGAAAATTGGACCAAATCATCCCATCTTAAAGTTTAGGAAAAGACTCGCCCATCCATATGTCAACTCTCCATTTTTGTCCAAGGGTGTGGATTTTACGGCCCTTCCCATTTAAGGTCTGTTTTTCGTTCTCGTCCCCAAAACTCCCAAAAATTTCAAAAATTTAAGTCCTACCTTTGCGGCTTCTGATAGTACTGATCATTACCTTTCCAACGCATGTTTAATTTTGAAAATCGGTTATACCATTCGAAACTTACCGAGCTCAGAATTATGACTCAGTTTTTATTTAAAAAGGGGAAAATGTTTGTGAATATGTAATGTATGTATGTGGAAAAGTTACACCGATCTGAATTTTTCTTTCTGTGTTTCAATAGGGGGTCAAGGCCGATTCAGAACCGGTGTAGTTTGTGATTTTTGACTACCCATAAACCAGCTATTTATAGGGCTAGGTAGATACAAAATATATTCTTTGGGCGTATATATCTCAGGTTCAAGGAGAGCCAGGAAAACCGCAAATAGCCCACATCAATAGCATTGAGTTAGGCTTTTAAATGGTGCCTAAACGGTCAAGATCGTACCTGCACACGGCTCAGTACATCCGAAAAACTAAAAAATTAAACTTTGAAAATTTTGGTTTTTTGACAATTACTCAAAATTTCAACCTACAAATTGCGCCCATAACTGAGCGTTTATAGGAGGACTTTAGACGCGTACAACGGTGTATACCACATATCTGGGAAAATTCGAATTTTTAAATTATAGGCTTCATAAATATGACCAAATCTATTTATTATGAGAAAAACGGTTTTTCGAGCTCAATAATTCCTGTAATACCTTTAGTTGTCATACCTGACCTTGGATCCATCAGATACTACTTATCAATACGTTTCAAACTTATGTTTAATGTTCAAAATCGGTTAAGCTGTTCAGAAGTTATCAAGTTCCAAAAGTGTAATACATTTAACCATTATCGCCATAATGGTTTGTGTAGTTGTAGTGGTTACGACGCTATGTTTGATCGGGCAATCCAAGTTCATTTGCCGATCATAATTATGGCTGGGATATGAACTCGGATTGTCTTATCAGAAGTCTGGTGTCGTAACTACTAGATCATTTGGTAGAGAATGCGACAAAGGCGACCAGTTATAACGCTTAACGTGTAATCGAGAAACATTACATTCAACTTCATACATTTAATTGATAAAAAACTTTGAAAACTCCTGATACAAGAATAAAAAACCGCTAAACGCCGTAAAAATCAGTGGCGCATACAATATTACAACTACAAAAGAGCTGATATGAATATTACGTGGTGGGAAAATAAAAATCTAGTTTTATTTTAAAAGATTTTTTCCATAATATTTGCTAAATTTAAAGTATTTTTTTTTTGAAAAATGGCTTTGGCAGAGTAGGCTATTGATTATGTATTTTAGACAGGAACTACAACGTTAACGGGGTTTTATTGTTTCATGTAGTCAATGGAACTCTATGTATGAAAAAACCGCGGAGTGCTACCATTTAAAGGGGTGCGTTTTTGAGAAAAGGGTGAATTAGTCCCTAGGCACAGGGCGAATTAGAGTGAGTTCTATTCACCTTTGGTACAAACACGTCTACAGAAAAATTGTTTCAGGTTAAATTTACTATCGAAATATCACATTTTAAAGTCAAAAATATTTTTTTTTTACAAAAATAAATTCAAAAGAAAAGCAAGAAAAAAACACGACAGGAAGCATTTTTGTTTCTTGCCCTATAACTTTTTTCCACGGGGATATAGGTATAGGCATGGCGTCATAGAAAAAAAACTTCCGTCCTTCCTCTTTAAAATGGCGTTTGGTGTAAGTCTGTATGATTAACAGTTTCCAAAATACGATTTTTCAAATTTCGCCACTCACAACAATTTTGGGCGATTTTCCTTGTTACTTCGCAAACATTGTTCTGGAACTTTTTTTTACGCAGCTTTAGATATATGCAATGTTACATTTAGTAGGAAGAAAAGTCAATTACCTTTAAAATGGTCTATCGTAGAAGACTGTAGGACTATTTTTAAGTAAGATATGGTTTTTCAAAATTTTATACTTTTAATGATTTTTGATATATTTTACGATTATTTTTAAATTTCTCATTATAACTCTATTATTGTATATTTAGGTATACACATTGTGCAATAAAAAGAAAAGCTTATTTTCTTTATTTTAAAATGGTGTATTGTAAAAAATTCTAGGTCTATTTTTAAACAAGATATGCTTTTTCAAAGTTTGACATATACACATGCAATAGGTCCCACTAAGTTGGAACCATATGGAAAACTTTTTATTATTAACTTTATGAAAAAAATTATTCTTTATAAAATGCTCTGCTTAGTCTAAAACCTAAGATGTAATCATCAGATATAAAATTTTGTCAATAGTGTACGAGGTATGTTAAAAAATATGAATTTCGCTCAAGAGTAAAGTACCTTTATATTCCACAATATCGAAAAGTGTTATCGAGAAAAGTTATTTGGAATTAAAAATTGTGTTACAATATGCAATTATATTCTTCTAATTGAAAAAATAAAAAAAATGAAATTTTTTCTCAAATTACGGATCCCCTTGGATATCCCACGGATATCTTGTTTAAAAATAGTCCTAGAGGTGATTGCAATACAACATTTTAAAGTAAAGAAAATAAGTTTTTTTATTCTAGAATGTATATACTTAAATGTACAAGAAAAAAAGTCTCAATGAGAAAATTAAAAAAAAAATCATAAAAAATATCAAAAATCATTAAAAGTATAAAATCTTGAAAAAGCATAACTTGTTTAAAAATAGTCGTACGACCTTACACAGTAGACCATTTTAAAGGCAATTGACTTCTCTTTTTACTAAATGTACCATTGCATATACCTAGAAATGTGTAGAAAAAAGTTACAGAACAATGTTTGCGAAATAATGGGGAAAATTGCTCAAAAATTCTGTGAGCGGCAAATTTTGAAAAATTCTATTTTGGAAACTCTAAATCCTAGAGTCTTTCTAAAAAGAGTTTCTTTGGAAACTCTAAAATTACTTTCTTTTGTGTTTTTTTCTTGGTTTTCTTTTGAATGTATTTTTGTAAAAAAAAATATTTTTGACTTTAAAATATAATATTTCGATAGTAAATTTATCCTGGAACAATTTTCATATAGAACTGTTTGCACCAAAAGTGAATGGAACTCACCCTAATTCACCCTGTGCCTAGGGACCAATTCACCCATTTCTCAAAAACGCACCCCTTTAAATGGTAGCACTCCGCGGTTTTTTCATATATAGATGTCCATTGACTATATGAAATAATAAAACCCCGTTAACGTTGTAGTTCCTTTTAGCTCTCTTATTTTGAACATAATCAATAGCCTAGAGCCAATTAGCCAGTAAATTTAAAGTAAAACGCGCCACAAAATAGCCTCAAAATGCAAACTGTATCAAAGTTTCTCTTTTGTGGCGCGTTTTACTTCAAATTTAGCAAATATTATGGAAAAATCGTTTAAAATACAACTAAAATTTTATTTTCCATCAAAATGAAAATACATTTTCGCACCACGTAATATTCATATCAGCTCTTTGGTGGAATATTGTATGTGTCAATCATTTTTACGGCGTTTAGCGGTTTTTTATTCTTGTATGTCTTATACCTCAGCGTAATATATTACACAATCTATTACTAAAAATTTTGATTATTTTCCATTAGTGGTAGATTAATAATCATAAATTAATAAATATAATTAATAATTTCCATTAGAATAAAGAAAGATCCATGTAACAGTTATTAGCAGTTATGACATTGAAGGAAACTAATGTAATTAAGTTTGACGACATAGTTATTACTAAGATAACATTACAAAAGAATTTAACAATGGAATAAAAAACATCGGAGAACAACTAGAAGATCGAGTGGAACTCTGAAATGAATTTGAAAAGACAGTTAACAAAAATAAATGGATAGCAGACTACAATGACATTGATGGCACAAAGTCCACTTATAAAATCGAAGGAGACAGAATATGGACGTCTACAGAGAAGAATTAAAAGGGAGTTCATAGTAAAACTTTTTAATGCAATATACAATAGCGGGGTGATTCCCACAGACTGGATCAAGTCCATCTTTATCGCAATACCTAAAAAAACACAATGCTCAGAATCTCGATTAATTAACCTAATGAGCCACACTCTTAATAGGCTAGCAACAGGCATCCCCAAAATGACCAGGTACTGGCCACGGAGAGGTGAATGGCCAATTGTAGACATACTGTATGTTTTTGACGGTGCTGAAAACGAAAATGAGATTTATTTTGAATTTCATGTGGGGAACATTGTCAAAATCGCAATTTTACAATAAAAATAAATATAATAAAATTACGTTTTTTTTACTTTTACCTCGCTTCAACTCTGTTCCATTTTAATATTTTTTTCTGAAAGTTTACAGTAAATAGTACTAACATTTCTGAAGTCAATGGTACCTGTCTCAAGCTCTAATTCTTATTACAATAAAGGTTATAAATTTTTTAAAGGAAAAGGTACGGATTTGTTCATTGCAAAGTTTAATCGCAAAAGTGAAGTGACGAAATTTAAAATTTGGCCTTTTAATTGCGTTTATATTAAAACAGGGAGTACAAAGAAGTTTTCTGGAAAATTTTATATCAAAATGTTGTATAGAAAAAAAAAATAGTGCAATTTTATTATCGACATTAGAAATCCCCAATACAACGCGAGATACTCGCGATACTGACCATGGGCGGTGAATGGCTATTTTTGATCTTATTTTATGTTTTCGATGGTGCTGAAAATGAAAAAGAGGTTTATTTTGAATTTTATTTGAGGGAACATTGGCAAAATCGCAATTTTAACCAAAAAATTTAAAAAAATGAAATCACGAATTTTTACGCTTAACTCGCTACAACTCTGTTCCATTTTAATATTTTTTCCTGAATTTTTGACTGCATATATTTGTCACATTTGTGAAGACTATGAAATCAACTGTAGTCTTTTAGTCTTTTCCTCATAAAAGTTATAAATTTTTAAAAATCAAAGGTACAGATTCGTGAATTGCAAAGTTAAATCGCAAAAATTAAGTGACAAAATTTAAAAGCTATCTATTTGATTACGTTTATGTTAAACCATAGAGTTTAAAGAAGTTTAATGGGGAGTTTTAGGTCCAGATGTGTTATAAAAAAAATATCGTGCGACTTTTAATTTAAGAAAAAGTGGTTTAATTAAAATAAACTTGATTTTCGTTTTCAGTACCATCAAAAACATAAAGCTATTCACAACCAATAATCAGTATCTAGAAAAATTAGCGTTATTTTGGGAATTTATAACGTCGATGTTAAAAGTTGCACCATTTATTTTCTATAAAACATTTTGATCCACAACTTTCCAGAAAACGTCTCTGTACTCATGTTTTAAAAAGATTTAAATTTAAAATCTATATTTCAAATTTTGCTAGTCAAATTTTGCGATTAAACTTTGCAATTCACGAATCTACACCTTGCACTTTAAAAGATTCATAACTTTTACTAGAATAAGACTAAAAGCTTAAAGAAGAAACCATTGTCTTCAAAAAAGTGAGCGATATACAAACAATATATAAGTATAGTGTACAAACATTAGAAAAAATATTAAAACGGACTAGGGTTGTAGCGAGCTAAACGCAAAAAAACGTAATTACTTTTTTTTATTTTTAGGGTACAATTGCAATTTTGACAACATTCCCTCACCTAAAATTTAAAATAAATTTCATTTTCGTTTCCATCACGGTCAAAAACATAATCTAAGACCAAAACTAGCCATTCACCACCCATGGTCAGTATCTCGAAAAATAAGCGTTATATTGGGGATTTCTAATGTCGACATTAAAAGTTGCACTATTTTTTTTTCTATATAACATTTTGATCTAAAACTTACCAGAAAACTTCTTTGTACTTTCTATTTTAACATAAATGTGATTAAGAAGCTAAATTTTAAACTTCGTCACACAACTTTTGCGATTAAACTTTGCAATGCACAAATTCGCACCTTTTCCTTTGAAAAATTCATTTCAACATTTATTAGAATAGGAATAGCTTGAAATGGGCACCGTTGTCTTCAGAAATGTTAGCGCTATATACTGTAAAAATTTTAGAAAAAAATATTAAAATGAAACATAGTTGTAACGAAGTAAACGCAAAAAAAACGTGATTTTATTTTTATTTTTGGCGTAAAATTGCGATTTTGACAATGTTTCCCCACATGAAATTTAAAATAAACCTCATTTTCGTCAGCACCATCAAAAACATACAGTATGAATAAAATTGGCCATTCTCCTCTCCGTGGTCAGTATCTCGAGAAAAAAGTGTTTTTTTGGGGGTGTTCCGCTCGTCTATACGATTCTCCTAAAAATGCCTTAAAACAGAATTAGATGCAAACGCAAAGAAGGCCTCAAAATGCCCAATTTGATTTTAGAAATGCTACGGAAACCAGGAAGGCACTTTTTGCGATAAATACCCTGTTACAAAAATGCCATGATCAAAGAAAATATGTATGGTCCGTTTACTTCAAAAGGGCAGTCGATAAAGTACACCTTGTAAAATTCATGCAGATGCCAAGAAAATAAGAAAACTATACACAACCAAACTTGCATCACCATGTATTACAAACCAATATTTTTATTTCTTTTGAAAAAACTTGTTATTGTTGCTAAGAATAAAGGTTTTTATTGAAAATAAACTAACCCATAAAACAATCAGATAATACAGCTCTGTATGTTAGGGATTATTTACTCTAGTTGTAAATTGATCGAAAATAAATAAAGTAACTTTTATGTTCAAAAACGAAAATACGCCCTATGTTGGGTTAGCGGACGTACAAAGGGGAAATATTATTGGTGTTGTGGAGCAAGTAATGTTTCAGAGAAACAGAGCTTCAGTGGAAAGCGTAAAAGAGGGTGTTGTGTCAAAAACTTATGTTAGGTATCAGGAATTAGGAAAGCTTGCAAATAGACAAAGACAAAGTCGCCAAAAAGTATCAACGGCTCGCCACGATGGTTTCATTGCCCAAGCAGCTAGAAGAAACTCAACAATTTCTCATCTACAGCTCCAAAGGCAGATTTTGGAAGTTACAGTTTTAAGTGTTTCAGTGAAAACGATAAAAAAAATAGTGCGTGTGTATAGGACTATAAAGCAGGTGACAGTCACGGGTTCCCCAGTTATCGAAGCAGCACAAGATTGGTCGTCTAAATTGGTGTCTTCCACGCCAAAACTGGAACATTGGAAATTGAAAAAAAAATTGCTATTTTCAGACGAACCCTAATTTTTTGTAATATCACATGATCGACGAATTCGTGTACGTGGAGGGTGAGGAAGACTAGAACGAACGAAAACTACTAGATCTGTGTACAAATATGAAGTAGGAAGTGTCATGTTCTGGGGAGGCATAATAATCGGTGTTTGACCCACGATTAGTTTACCGTAATATAAAATATTACTTTAGCAAATTAAAATAATATACGACGACACTTTTCGATAGAACTCTTTATTGATTGATATACGTGTTTACAGATCTAATTTTCGCTCGCTACTGAATAACACTAAAATTACAAAACGACTCTCGACCAGAAATCCCTGGTGGTGGGGAAAACAAAAATGTCTATATCTGTCCTACAAAATTTCACTTTGGAAAAAGCCTAATTACAAAACCTTTGAAGACCGTTCATCACTGTCCTTCTCAGAAGGGGACAATAACCGCTTGACTCGCCTAACTTTCCAAATACCTACTTTCTAAAGAGGATTATGATACAAATGACAAATGTTACCCAGAAATATAGGTAAGAATGAATGTATTTTAATCTTTTAAGAGATTTCTGGAAAATGATTTACCCAAACTTTAAGAATGGTCTGATATGAATTTACATCGTAAAATAAAATCGAAAACACTAAAATTAACTAAACTATAAGGAGATGAAGCAATCGGTAAAAAAATCATTTAATTTTTATCCAACCACCTTTAACAGCTCGCAGATTTTGTTGATTTGGTTCTAGAACCTATATTTATGTTCAGGAGAGTAAAAATGGCAGAAAATTTAATTTTTATGCATGATAATGCATTTTAATACACCAGCAGAGTGACTACAGATGTTCTTGAAGCAGAAGATATCACTGTTCTGGAGTGGCCTGCTTGCTCACCCGACAATAACCCTATAGAGCATTTGTGGTATATGTTTAAAAGAAACATTAGAGCTCGCCTGGATTAGGGAAGGGAAAAACCTACCGGCTTTAACCTAAAACCGGGTTTTTTACTTCTCAATAACCGGTTTTACCGGTTGTTTTTTTGTCCCGGTTATAACCGGTTTTTTCTTTTGTAAGTAAAAATCGCTTATTAGGTTTTTACAGTGATTAGGATTAGGTTAGGTATTATTTTGGATCCCAATCATAATTATTATTTTCAAGTAATTATTCCAAACAAAACCATAATTCAAATTTTATTTTATAAATACACAAGCAAACTGAAAGTGCAAACTCACATCAGCCAGAAACAATTAAGTTTTATTGTAATATTTCGTTGAAAAGGTATTTGTAATCATAATTTTACATGAGAAGTGATCTGGTTGAAGTAGACGCAAACATCAACTATTTTTCACACTTGACTCTTGACATTGAAAGTGGGTGAATGACTTTTTCTGATTACCAAAAATAATGTTCTGACTATGAATATCGAATTACCGATTACGAATACGAATCTCCACGGATTTCCCTACGATTTCAAAACGATACACCCATACAGGAAGTATTAAATGAGTTAAAATGTATAAACGTGTTAAAAGAAATACATGATAAATTTTTTTTGATGGTAGTAAAAATAAAACATAAATTGCATTCTCCAATTTATTTTTAAGTAAAATATTTATGTTGATATTATTTTTTTTTAAATCCCATTTGAAAGAGTTTGGGAATTTTTTATAAGTTGAAACGGTTGGGTTAAATTGTATATTATGTATATATTAATCTTACGCTATATTATATTTAATGATAATCAATAAATATATAATAATAACAAAATAATAAATAAATATATTATTTAATAGAATAAAATGATTTTATTAAAAATTGTGTTTTATTTATATTGATATTGATGTTCTTTCGTTAGTACTAATTTTGATCATATTGATATCGAGTATCGAGTCGAGTGGAGTATCGCAAACTAATTGTAAATGTAACATTGTAACTTACTGGATTAAAAAAACCGAAAACCGGTTTTTGGCCGGTTATAACCGCCAGGTTAAACCGAAAGCAAAAAAAAAGGTATAACCGAAAACCGGTGTTTTGTAAAAAGCCGCCATCCCTAGCCTGGATCATCGACAAAATACTGCACGGCCAGTACAAGCTGCTTTTGAAGAATGGAACTACCTATCACAACAAAATGTTGCCAATGTGATTAGGAGCATTCTCACGAAAACTGAAGCTTGCATAAGGTTCAGGGGTGGTTTACACTGACTGCTAAAGAAACATAAATAAATAAAAACAATTTAAACATTATTCGTTTTGCATTGAAATTTTTCATGCTATTGACTTTAAAACAAGTAGTTTCAATTTGTTATTTCGAGATATTGTTTGCTTTGATTTGTATGTATTGGGGATTAAATTGCTTTAAAACAAATATTGTTTGACTTGATATGTTTTTATTCGCCTGAAATAATAAGAAAAGTAACAGATGATTCCATATAAATTTGGTTGTGTGCATATTTATAGATGGCAAAGATATTCGTGTCATTAAAAAGTATTTTTAGTCATCATCATTTTAGTCAAAGAAGGCTCATGTAATATAGGTTTCTTGGCATATGCATGAATTTTACATGCTATACTTAATCGAATGCCTTTTCGGATTAACTTTTTTTGATGGGAAATAAACCAACATTTTACTAAAAAAAATGAATGTGTGTGTACTGTGTACGCACGTAAGAAGTTATACTTCTATTATATAATTTCTTAAAAATAAATATACTTTAAACAATTTGTTTTAATTTTTTTAAACACCAAACTAATTTTGTGCTTACCGCTTTCAAAAAAATAAAAAAAAGTATAGGATTACACTGGATTCGAACTTACGACCTCTCGATCTCTGGCCGAATTAGTCGAGGCATTGAAGCACAAAAAAAGGCCTAACTCTCAATTTTTGGCGCAGTAAGACGGATTTTAATGAAGTTTGGTGCGTTGGATTCGTGAGAATGTCAGGAAATTTTGTGAACTATTGTAATGAATAAAAAATCTGAAATTGCATTTGTGCATAAGAAAAATTCATTTCAAAAGTTCATTTTGAAATAGGCAATTATTATAAATTTGCAACCTGGTAAATAGTTGGGCAACATCCCGATTAATTATTTTTAATTATTTTTAATCATTTATAAGTCCATATAATAATAGTCTAAGATATTAATAACCATTAATAATAAACAAAAAAAATTTCCTTATGTGGGAATCGAACCAAGTACTAACAGGTCCGTAGCTAAATACACATACCGCTAATCTACGCAGACACTTGCTAGACAACGGCGATATTAGGTATAAACAAAACAGATTGGTAAGTAAAAATTGTAAAGAAAATTACTACATACTTAAATGTATTATAAAATTAATATATTCCTAAATTTTAAAAGAAACATTCGTAAATAGGTATTATTAATATCGATTAATGTTACTAAATGAAATATAAATATTTTGACGTTTCACAATTTGACAATTCACTTTTAACTGAAGTGCCTTAAAATTTTTAAAGCACCGGTGCTTTAAAGTAGCATTTTGAACGCTCCTATGGAGTGCTATAAATTGCATTTTTAACACGTTTGTAGAAAAATATATTTAAAAACACTAATGTATTCTTTCCACACCTTTTCTGGACTGATAAATACATAAATTAAAACATTTAGTAACGAACTCCATACTGCCTGTGTGCGCAGATTACTAAAATTTCACCCTCAATGAAATCGCGCCTAAAGAAGTATAACTTCAAAAAGGCAGTATAACTATTAACTAACCTTTGTTGTTTCTCTTCCCACAAATTTTAAAACGCAACAACCATACATAACCAAACCGTCAACCGTCCACACCACAGCTGTGCTACAGCTGTCATATTGGATAATTTTGGACATGTCATTTGAACATCCAATCAGAACAAAGTTATAATGCGCATGCGCCCGGATCGTAGGTTTTAACATATAAAAACTCACCCTCATACCGCGCGTAAAGAAGTATAACTTCAAAAAATGATTTTATTAACGTTTCGACGCCCAAATCGGGTGTCGTTGTCAATATATAAAAATATTAATTAATATTTTTAATATTCATTTTTATTATAATGTTTATTATTCATATAATCATTTTTTTAGTAAATTTGTGGCTTATTTCCCATCAAAAAGAGTTAAATGCAAAAATGCGATAAGAAAATAGCTTCAGAGCCTTTTCGGATAACACGAAGGGTACATTTTTTCTTTGTACCAATAATTTATACTGGAACCAAATTTCTATTTTAACATTTGGAGATAACCACACCAACAATCTAAACATACAAGGAGAAGTCAGACAATGTTGCATTTTATTCCCAACATTGTTCAATATTGACTCGGACCAGTTGTTTAAAAAGGCACTTAACGGACAGCCATATGGAATAAAAATCAACGGGAGACTTGCAATCAGATATGCGGACGATACAGCAGTTCTGTCAGAAAATATAAAAGGTCTTTAAATTCTGCTTAATCGTAGAAGTAGGAGAGGAAATGGCCATTAAAATAAACTAGCACAAAATCAAATTTCTTGTCTTTAGTCGTAACCCACATCAACATGCAGAGCTTCAATTAAATCGAGTCCAAGTTGAAAAAGTTCATAAAATGACATAATATTTGGGAACTATCATAATGGACCAAATAGATCCAGATATAGAAATAAAACGAATAATAGCAATAAAAGTCAAAGTTTTTCAACCTAATGAAAATATTAAAAATATTTTTCAAAGATATTTAATTGAACAAGAATGTGTGTGTACTTTGTACGCACGTAAGAAGTTATACTTCTACTACATATTATGTGATTTTTAAAACAATACCAAAAATTTTAAAAAATAAAAGAATAAAACGCACACAAACACATTGAAAAATGCCACAAAGAAAAAATAATTTCTGAACGATAATAATTGTTGGCAAAAATTTTAAATACGCATTTTCTGAAAAAAAAATTATATAACAAATTTACTTACAATCATAACATGCATAAAAAAATAAAAAAGTAAAACTTGCATCGGGAATTGAACCCTTGAATTTCGTGCCGCTTTGACTCGTAATCGAAGCGTAGACTCACTCGTCCAATCCCACATTATTTATCATGTAGAAAAATACGGTAACTGAACGTTTTACTGTTTGACAGTTGTTTTGAAAATTAAATTATGTAGGTTAAATTTTGTGGAAGAAAATATAAAAATATAACAAAACAGTAAGAAAACAATATATTAGATGAAGATTGGTAGAACTTTTGTTGGTAATCAAATTAAGTATGTAAATCAAAGCATTACATACCTACTAGATAAATAAATCTACGCCAAAAAATCATAATTTAAAAATAAAAATCGAACCTAATTTGGGATTTCTCTCTAAAATCCGCATTCTTGAGAAAATAAATGTATGTATTTCAACCTAATACAAATGTATAATTACAATATGATTGTAATAAAAACTACTTACCAAATTAGAATGAGTTTTCCTTGTCCAAAATAGTCCAAAAGTCCAAAAATATAGGTATATGAAAACTATTTAAAAAGGCAGTATAACTATTAACTAACTTTTGTTTGTTGTTTCTTTTCACACAAATTTTAAAACGCAACAACCATAAATAATCTAACTACAGCTGTGCCACAGCCGCCATATTGAATAATTTTTGACATGTCATTTGAACATTTAATCAGGACAAAGTTATAATGCGCATGCGCCCGGTCGCTAGGTTTTCCCATATAAAAATTTACCCTCTATCGCCGGTAAAGAAGTATAACTTCAAAAATTAATTGGACCATTTTCCTGGTAACCCATCCATGGATTCTAAAAATGGCAAGTCAGATGGATGCTGCAATTAAGACAAAAAGGAATTCTAAAAGTTACAATTCACAACCCCGTCTGCACAACTTGGTAAATTCCAACAAAAAATGGACCTCATTACTCGATAGAAGTAATACTAATAGAAAAATAAAATGTATACCATTTTTATTCAGTTGCAATGCAAAGGCAAAACTGTCTTAATCTTCACTTAGTTCAGAGTGCGCAAACTAGCACTCTAAATCGACGATTTTCACCTCTTATTAGAGGCATCATCAGAGAGGCATAGGTTTGCTATCTCTGCCCCAAGTAACGATCTTCCAAGAGCTAGTCCTCGCACTGCAACTGACGTTATGTAGTAGGTGCCTAGCGACATCTGCTAAATAAAAGTAAAAGTTTTTCAACCAAATAAAAATATTTAAAAATATTTTTAAAAGATATTTAATTAAAAAACTTATTGGGGCCATTTTATAATAGAATAGAAATATGCTTTATTGTCATGAAAAATTTAACAATTTTTTAGACAATGCTTACAAGAATCATAAATAAAAACAATAACAAATACAATTTACTAAAATTATACAAATCGTCAATATAAATAAAACATAATAAAGTGAAATAAAAATCAGTAACAATCTATTGCAAAATTTAAAAAAAATGCAAATTGCCTAATCTACCTTAAGAAATTTAATAAGTAATTTAATAAGTTATGCTGCTGCATATAACACTCAAATATAGACTAAGATTCTACTTATACATAAGAATACTGTAATTTCTTAGTTATTGGTTAAGAAACTCTGCTATTGAATAATATGGTCTTTCAGATAAATAGGCTTTTGTCATTTTACGGAACTTGGGGAAAGATGTTGCAGATTTAAGTTGTAGATGGAGATGGTTGTATAGTTTTTTGCAGAATATAATATATATTTCTTTACTAACTCACTGGACGGGATCGGTAAATAGATGTCAAAGGTAGAATTTCTGGTGGAATAGTCATGTCTAGGTCTTGCTGGAAAGACATGTAGATGTTTACGAATTAAGCAAACAGTTTCTAAAATATAAAAGAAGGTAATGTTAGAATCCTGTGATCTTTGAAGTAGCTTCTGCAATGTGTTGTTCTTCTGAGGCCAAACAGATATCTTATTGCTCTTTTTTGTAATTTAAAAATAACATCGGATTGGGCAGCTGTACCAGAACCCCAAAAAGTCAGACCATATCGAAGATGGGACTCGAACAATGAAAAGTATGTTATTTTGGAAGAGGCTAAATTTATTTCCTTTGAAACAAATCTTATTGCAAAGCAAGCTGAGGATAGTTTCTTGCTTAAAACATCGATATGAAGGGACCATTTAACGTTGCTATCTAAAAAAATACCAAGAAACTTTACAGAATCAACGATACTGATCTGGCTGTTATGAAGAGGTAAGAGTTGAAGAGTTCCTTTATAGGGTAATGCTACTGTTTTAACTACGTTAAAAGAGAGTAAATTAGAATCGGACCAGGATTTTATTGTGAGTAGATCAGAAGTTATAGTAGCATGAAGAGTTGCGATATTTGAGTTGCTCCAAGTGATACTGGTATCGTCAGCACAAAGAAAAATTTTCCAACGATTTTTAAACTAGTGATGTCATTAATAAAGATAAGGAAAAGTAGAGGACCCAACACTGAACCTTGTGGTACCCCACATACAACATTTTTGAGACTAGAGTCTGTACCATTTGCTCTAACCAGTTGTTTCCTATTATCCAAGTAAGATTGAAACCAGTTCAAAGAAATACCTCGAATTCCATAGAAATCTAGTTTTGTTTATCAAAATGTCGTGATTTACACAATCAAAAGCTTTGGCATAATCACAAAAAACAGTGGCAGTAGGCAGATTATTGTTTAATGCTTGATAAACCTCATGTAGTACAGAAAACATGGCATCGGTGGTACATTTATTATTTAAAAAGCCGAACTGATTTCGTAATAAAATCTTGTTATCAACGAGAAAGGACATAAGTCGGGCTTTTATGAGTCTCTCAATAATTTTGGACAGTACCGGTAGTAATGTAGTAATACAATAGGTCTAAAATTGCAGGCATTAGATTTTTCACCACCCTTATGAAGAGGAATAATGATGGCCGTCTTTAGGCACTCTGGAAATTTAACTTTTTTAAAAGAATCATTAATTAGAGAGATGAGGACTCCCAACACATTGTCTGGGTGATTTGAGAAAATTTTTATGGATAGTCCATCGGTACTACAGGAAGATTTGCTTTTGATACTATTGATTGTTTGGATCAGTTCAGATTTATCAGCCGGTCTTATAAAGAATTAATTCGAAACCTTTCTTGAATTAGGGAGATAGGAAATGGGATCTTTCCCATTGGTAGTCATTTAGATTTTCTGGGACTGAAAGGGAAAATGTTTGAGCTGTGTGAGTTTTATTTCGAAGATCGTTTATTATGGACCAAGTTTCTTTTACAACACTTTTAGAGCTTCTGAGACGATTTTGATGGTACAATGTTTTAGCTGATTTTATAAGTTTTAAGTACCCTATTTATTGCCCTGTACTTGGTGATATATTCAGTAACAGAGACGTTGGTAGTAAATTTCTTGATATACATTAGTAAACGCATGTTTTTGGCTGATATGCGGACACCTTTGGTAGTCCAGGGTTTTCGATGTTTTTGCTTAATTGTGATTAAAGGAAATGCTTTATTGAAGATACAGACCAGCTTATTCAAAAAATCACTGAAATTATAATCGACGTTCATAGAAGGAAAGTGCCACTCAGAGGTTAAGCATACATTTTGGAATTTACGAAAGTTCCGACCGGAAAAAATCCTGCCTAAACGCCGAGTTTTCGAGGAGGACTTGCTAAAGATGTTAAACTTCGTATAAACCGCTTCATGATCAGATAGTCCCGCATTAACAGTTGTAGCGCAGACATCATGGGGTGAGAAATCTGAGACAATATAATTAATTATGGTAGATGAAGTTTTTGTAATCCTTGTAGGAAAATCAATGTGCATTGATAGACCATATGATTCAAATATGTTGACCAGGGATATTTGTGTAGCACAAGCAGCAGCATAATTAATGTTGAAGTCCCCGCATAAAGTTTTTCTGCTTTTATGGGGCAGGTCATCTAACAAATTAAGCAGGTTCTGAAAAAACAGTTCCACGGAAGAATCAGGTGATCTATAAATGCAAATAATATAAAGGTTAAGGTTCTTACTATAAACTAAGGAAAACTCAAAGAATTCTTCACATAATAGAAAGTCATATTTAGTTACCAGAGAAAAATCATGTTTTGTAGAGAGAATTAGGGTGCCTCCATGAGCTGAACTTGGACGGTCATACCTAGCAATAGTGGAATATTTTTCTACAAAAAACGGCTCGTTGACTTCAAGCCAGTGCTCAGTAACCGCAACTATCGGTGGAAACCCTAATTCCTCTAAAAACAGAAATAATTCATCAGTTTTATATCTTTCCTGGTATATATTTCCTGGTAATACCTCAATGGATGCTGCAATGACTAAAACTACTATTATAAGAATAAAGACATTTATTTGCAATAATCATCTCAGTTTAGAACTAAGTCAAACAGTGGTTAAGTGTTGAATGTTTGGTCTGACTTTTGAACGATGCAGAAATGTGGACACTAATAGTATCGACCATGAACAGAATTGAGGTATTTGAAATGTTGATTCCTAGACGGATGTTACAGATACCTTGGACAGCAAGGAAAACTAATGGGGTAGTAATACGGAGGGTCAATATAGATAAAGATCTGCTAAAGACTGTTAAACATCGAAAAATGTCTTATCTGGGATAGAGTGAGGGGAAATCGAAATAAAATACAACAATTGGTCCTTAAAGATAAAATAGAGAACCGTAGAAAAGTAGGAAGAAAGCTAGTTTTTTGGTTAAAAACATTCCTAAATGGATATCATATTCCTAAATGGATTCCACAAATATCAAATGCAGGACAATTATTCCACGTTGCGGAAGATCAAGAAACCTTCGCAATGGTGATCACTAGAGCTAGGGAAATATGCACTTAAAAAACCCTAAAATATGCATGCAAATTTGCAAAGAAACAATTAAAATATGCACTAAAATATGCTTCTATGCTATTAATGCATATAAATAAAAAACGCAGTAATCCTTGTATTGAAGGTATTTCATTTATTTTATGCTATAATCACATAACATATTTATTGAAATTTATATTACCTAAATCATTATATTATTAATTATTACTCTTTATATTCATCATCATCATCATTATCATCATCAATCTTTATTATATTATAATTATAGTTAAAAAACTATATTATATTAATAAATGTTTTATAAATTTTCTAGAGAAAAACTGTGCCGTTTATCCGATAATAATTGTTTATACGAAGAAAAAATTCTTTCTACTTCACATGAAGTTAAAGCAGCACACTGAAAATATTGTATAATTGAGGGTTCTGCCAGGGCTGGATTTTCATTTGGGCTGGATGGGCTATAGCTCAGGGCGGCAGAATTCAGGGACGGTAAATTTTGGTAAAAAGGTAAAAAATGGCGGGGAGAGGGTGGCAAATTGTGGATAGCCTAGGGGCGGCAAATCTTCAAATCTGTCTCTGGTTCTGTTACATACCTGTAAAATTTAATTATCTTGACAATTCCTCATTTTTTAAGGAATTGAAAATAAATTTCAATACTTAGGTCTAATGAAATGTTTCGATTTTCTAATTTAGTAATTGATTCAGCAATATTTACAAAATTTGTTTGGACATGTGTAACGATTTTTTAAAACATCTACACATACAGTACCTGACTTATCTACTACGAAGCCCCGTGCATCAAGCTATTCCCCATCTAGTGATCACCGGTTCAGTTGATAAATGATTTTGAACTCTGTTTTAATGTTAATCCCCTCGTTCAGAAGAATATATTTAGTTGCACTTCGTTTTGGCATTGTCAAATACTTTTGATAAACACTTAAACAAAACTTTACTGAACTAAAGACGGACAGTACAGAACGACGATTGCAATTTGTGTTTTGCTAATAAAAATTCTGAAAATTAGTTATTTGCTATTATTTCGGGAAAAACAATATTGATTTATGATTTTATTTAATGCTGCCGGCAATCGGCTTATCGCATTACTGTCCATTAGGGCCTATTGTCATATTATGGTAAAGCCGGATTTATGCTACCACGGGGACGTGGCGACACCGGGAAGTACCGAGAACGTGCACTTTCTATTGTTCTACGCGCCGTACCGTCCACGTCCCCGTGTAAGATAAATCAGCCTTAATACCAACTTCACCAATTGCATTACTAATGTCATCATATGTTTGTCCATATATTGTGATATATCTGAAAATATGCACTTCTAATAAATGCATATGCACTTATAAAATTTATCCAAAATATGCAAATATGCACTTAATATGCATTTTGCATATTTCCCGAGCTTTAGTGATCACCAAGGTCGGATAATTCTGATATTGCACATAAAGAAGTATATACTAAGAAATAATTTAGTTCTTATAAATGACGCGACGGGTAAAAAAAAAGCATGGACATTTTTTTTAAAACTTACTATATATTTTCTCTATTAAGGACCGAGAATTTTTTATTTTTTCGCGTACAACGGGTTGATTGTCGCATATTTTTTTAAACGGAAATACTCGGATTATTGTTGGTTACAGAGTAAATAATCTTATTTACAAAATACACATGTTTAAGATCAAACAATTACACTTGCTACTCTTAAATGAATTGTGCTACAAGTCTTAGCAAAGTTTTCCCAGAGTAAACATTCTAATTGACTTAACGATTGCTTTTATCTGTATATTTTCGAAAGCCCCGAGTAAGAAAAAGCAGTTTAATGGGGAATCGACTTCAATATTACAAGCTTGCTTTCTGCTAACGAAATTCAGAAAAAGTTTTCTTTGGAATTAGTTGCCATGTTTTGAATTACAATTAGAAAGTTAGCGGTCATTCTTGGCTTACAGCAGAATGCTATTTAGTTGGTAGGATCGTGATAAAAAGTCTCAGATCAGAAAAAGTTTCCTTTAATTCAGGATTCGATAAGTTTTTTCAATATTTTTTTAAATTGTAATAACAATTAATACCAAAGGGTCCATTCACTAACATTAAAATATTCCAAAGCCTCCAAATTTTAAACAACCCCTTGAATTGACCTGAAATTTGGCATCATACACATAGATAACAAGGCTAACATAGCTAATATTATACATAAAAAGGTGATATTGTGCCGATGTGCGCTTTTACCCTGGGGATGAGTCCTTCTAGAAAGCGATAAAATATACGTTTCTAAGTAAGTCCTTAATTGGAAATACTGACCAATTTTAAGTAACTATTGTTTTATATAGTTTTTTTCAATAAGTCAATACTTTTCGGGTGTTATTTGCGAGTAAAAATATGATCATTTTATAACAAAAAAGAAGATTTTACACGGTTTTTCGCAAATAACTCAAATAGTAAGTATTTTATCGAAAAAATATTCTTATCAAAAATAAAGTTTATAAAAAAGTAAAAATATGGTGTAAACAGGGTGTCCCATAGTTAATTAAACATTAGCTAATGAGTGATAGAATCATAGATATAATAACACAATAGATTAGGCCAGGTCCGAAAAATAGCGTAACGTGGAGCAGTTCGGGTCGGTGGTCTATCTATCTCTCTCTACCGGCGCTTAGCTTTCTCTCTCTAGCATATTATGATGGCTGCCGCCTCTGTATCTGTGTCGTTCCATTACTCCTACCTCTTGATAGGTACGCTCACACTCGCACAACAGACAAAAATAGCTAGACCACTGTACTTGATATTGGCGTTACACCCCGATGCATTGAGTAGCATATCCCTAGCCTGATCTATTATTGACATATCTCTGGATAGAATACATCAAAATATTAAGATTTAACCAAAACTGCTTAAATAAAATATGGTTCCTTACTGAGTTATAATTGGCAGAAAGTGTAGGTATTATATTAACCCTATGAAATTATGTTAAATAAATGTTTCTGGCTACTACCAGTGGCGTGCGACAGGGGACAGCGAGTGATAGACCCTTCTCAAATTCTACTACTCTGGCGAAATTGCCATATTATCACCATTTTTTGATTCTCCAAGACACCCTGTGTAAATATTATACTCTTCACTCGTAACGATAAAGTCATTAGTTTTCGAGATATTTGAAGTCAAACCTCTAACAGCACAGTTATTCTAATTAATATATTCTGCCGCTTCATTTTCAATTTCAAATTTTTCGAAAACTCATGATTTTATCGTTAAAAATGAATAATACACTCTTCAGTCTTAACGATAAAATCATTAGTTTTCGAGATATTTGAAGTTTGAAATTAAGAGGCAATTTATCAAAACTTTCTTTGCCGTTTCATGTGTAACTTCAAATATCTCGTAAACTAATGACTTTATTGTTACGAGTGAAGAGTACATTATATACACAGAAAATCTTGGAGAATCAAAAAATTGTGCTAAAATGGTAATTCCGCCAGTCGAATTTGGGAAGGGTAAACCATTCACTGTCCCCTGTCGTAATCCTCTGGTAGTAGCCAGAAACGTATATTTAACACAATTTCATGGGGTTTATAATACCTACACTTTCTGCTAAGTATGAAAATTATACGCCGAATAGTTTTAAAATACTGAGCAAAAACTATTTTTAAATTTTTAAATAAAACACCCTTTAACTCATTAAGGAACCATATTTTATTTAAGCAATTTTGTTTAAATCTTGAATTTATTATAAAACACCCTGTATATGAAGTCTGTGAACTGCGTAGAATCAGAGTTGTAGTAAATAAAGAGTACGTGCAGATTGTTCAAATTCTAAGTCGAATATTTCAATGCAAAATAATCAAAAAATTAAGAACTTTTCAGAGAACACTCATCACAATTTTTATAAGGTTTTTAAGCTTTAGTTTTGTTTTTTAGAAAAGTTTTTAACATCAAATGCAAGTTACGCTTAAAATAATGTTTAGTAATAGTTCTTTCATTTTTATTGCCCGTTGTTGACAGGTTTTACTCTACCTTTATATATATCGCACACCTAGTTCAATTGTGCCACAACTGCAAAAAATTCGAATTTTGGGTTAAGGCTGTAAAATATTGCCTATATAATGGCCCATCTAATGCAATACAGCCTGAACTAAAATATTGTTTTGGATAAGTATAAAGTAAGTTACTTCGGTATTTCACTGTAGGGTTTTTGGAGGTTTTGAAAATGCAATACGGCCATAACTGGGAGATGTGGCGATAATATACACTGCCAGAATACAACCGATGTAATTCAATACGTTCAATACGGCCACAACTGCAAAAATCAAGAGAGATGTGGCGATAATATACACTGCCACAATACAACCGGTATAATTCAATACGGCCAGAACTGCAAAAATCAATTGATTTTTTCATTATATTGCCGCCGTATCTCCTAAGTATTGTTTTATAAATGACTTTCTTCACAATGCAATATCGCCATAACTATCAAAACAATAATAACGTTTTATTTTTAATAAATTGTAATAAGATTCAGCCAATAAGCGTATAATTTACTACCTAAATTGTAATTTTGAAGCCAGTCACTCTCAAAATAAATTATTTACAGGGCAAAACGCGTTTACTACAGAACGTTTTGCTACCCGTGTTGAGCTGCCCCCCCCCCCCACTTGCAAAAATTAAAAAACGAATAGCCCTGATTTATGAGCTATTTATGAGCTCTCATATTCTGCAAACTAAAAATTTTGAGCTCGTTCCACTGAGCAGGAATTTAATACTTTAGTGGGGGGGCTGAGTCAGCTACCCCCCCCCCCACTACTTAAAAATAGGAATATTGAATCGGTTTTTGCGGCAGAATTACGAGCTATTTATGAGCTCTTGAAATTATATAGTTTCGATTTTTGAGCTCATCCCCTTCACCCCCAAACAACCCTTTAATTGATTTAACTTAAGAGAAAAATGCTGAGAAAACTTAAAATATATCATATTGAGGATATAATTCCTATAGCGTATATACTCTAAGAATAAACTATTAAATCACGTGCATTTCGATTATTGAGCTACAACCCCTTCGCAAGAAAACCACCCTATCTTCCCGGCTTAAGAGAAAGTTGTACTTGAAATGCATTAAATTAATTATTTGGCTACTACACATCATTTAATAATTTATAAGCTTTCAAATTACGCGCATTTAAATTAGTAAATTGCAATTTATTTTATATAGTGCAGTCACTGAAAGTAAAAATCAACGATTACCTTCAATTTCGGTGAACCTTCATCGATTTTCACGAAAATTGGTCAGTGGTTAGAGGATACCTCAAGAAACAAAGGTGACATGATACCACCTTGCGCCTTTACCCTGAGGGTGGATACCGCCCCTTCTCGGGGGTGAAAAATTATTTTATAAAAAATAACTGCACAAATCTATAAAAGAACAAATTATAAGCAAAATGTATTATATAAAGGTATTAAAATAAGTCAATACTTTTTAAGTTATTAAAGATCAAAAATTTTAATTATTCGTGAAAAAAATGCATGTTTTGAAGCGGTTTTTCGTAAATCACTGAAAAATTGTAAGTTTTTACAAAAAAGTTAATAGTAGTTTTATTCGTATAGCTTATATTCTAAGAATAAACTCTTAAATCACGCGCCTTTCGATTATTGAGATACAACCCCTTCGCAAGAAAACCATCCCATATTCCCGGCTTAAGAGAGAGAGTTGTACTTAAAATAATTTAAATTAACTATTTGTCGACTAGATATCGTTTAATAATTTATGAGCTCGCAAAATTTACGCATCTCAATTATTGAATTGCCATTTTCTTTCTATAGTGCAGTCACTGAAGGTAAAAATCAACTATGACCTTCGATTTCGGTAAATCTGCATTCATTTTCACGAAAATTTGAGAGCGGATTTTGATGCTATCAACTTTTTCTGGAGCTCATTTTGGATATGTATTTCTAAGTACTTTGATAAGTATTTAGTACCTAAGTGTTATAAAATGCATTTCTTTCCCGTTATTTAAGCTTGAATCTTTAGATTTGAACAGTCGCAGAAAAAAATATACATTTAATTACCAATAACTTACTTTAAATTAACATTAAAGGGTTTTCAAGTAAGCAATTTATTATATTTTTTATTAGCTTCAATTTTAGTGATAAACACTTTTTTGTAAAAACTTACAGTTTTTGAGTTATTTATGAAAAATCGCTTTAAAACATGCATTTTCTTTCACAAAAATTAAAATATTTGGTCTTTAATAACTAAAAAAGTATTAATTTATTTTAATCACATTATATAACAAATTTTGCTTACAATTTGCCCCTCTCTCGATTTGTGGGGTTATTTTTAATAAAGTAATTTTCATCCCCGAGAAGGGGTGACATATACCATATACCCCAGGTTAAAACCGCAAGTTGTTATTGTTAATTCGTGAAAATGAATGGAGATTTATCGATATCGAAGGTCATAGTTGATTTTTACCTTCAGTGACTGCACTATAGAAAGAAAATGGCAATTCAATAATTGACATGCGTATATTTTGCAAGCTCATAAATTATTAAACGATATGTAGTCTTCAAATAATTAATTTAAATTATTTTAAGTACAACTCTCTCTTAAGCCGGGAATATGGGATGGTTTTCTTGCGAAGGGGTTGTAACTCTATAATCGAAAGGCGCGTGATTTAAGAGTTTATTCTTAGAATATAAGCTTTACGAATTAAACTACTATTAACTTTTTTGTAAAAACTTACAGTTTTTCAGTGATTTACGAAAAACCGCTTCATAACATGCATTTTTTCACGAATAATTAAAATCTTTGATCTTTAATAGCTTAAAAAGTATTGACTTATTTTATTAACTTTATATAATAAATTTTGCTTTTAATTTGTTCTTTTATTGATTTGTGCAGTTATTTTTAATAAAATAATTTTCACCCTCGAGAAGGGGCGGTATCCACCCTCAGAGTAAAGGCGCAAGGTGGTACCATATCACATTTGTTTCTTGACGTATCCTCTAACCACTGACCAATTTTCGTGAAAATCGATGAAGGTTCAACGAAATTGAAGGTAATCGTTGATTTTTACCTTCAGTGACTGCACTATACAAAATAAATTGTAATTTATTGATCTAAATTCGCGTAATTTGGAGGCTTATAAATTATTCAATGATATGTCGTCGCCAAACAATTAGTTAAATGCATTTTAAGTACAACTTTCTCTTAAGCCGGGAAGATAGGGTGGTTTTCTTGCGAAGGGGTTGTAGCTCAATAAAGTATCAAATTCCTGCTCAGTGGAACGAGCTCAAAATTTTTAGTTTGCGGAATATGAGAGCTCATAAGTAGCTCATAAATCAGGGCTATCTGTTTTTTGATTTTTGCAAGTGGGGGGGGGGGGCAGCTCAACACGGGTCGTTTTGCTCATTTCTCGAGAATATTGTGTTTTGCACTTCTGGCACTATTGAACTGGGTGTGCGATATATATATATTTAATATACATTTAAAATTTAATAATTCTGAATCAATGTTTTATTTTAATATTTGGTTTATAGAAAACAAAAGAAAAATTTAATACGAAGCAATCAGAACTTACAAGCTCAGAAACGAAGGAGATTGTCCTAAAATATAAAGCAATTGTTAATTTACAAATAGCATGTCTGGAAAATGAAAATTATAGTAACAACCTAGAACAAAAATGGCAAGCATTTAAAAATATATTATTGGAGCGGCAAAAAAGTATGAGGTATTTGTAAAAAAATAGCAAGGTGAAACAAACAAATTGGTAGAATGCCGAAATAAAACAAGTGAAAATTAAGAAAAAACTTTGGAAGAATAATTTTGGAAACAAAACAGAAAACAACTAGAACAAATACAAAGAAGCAAGAACTGCAGTAAGAGTTATGATAAAAACAGAAAAAGAAAAGATTTGGCAGCAATTTGGACAACAACTGGGACACAATGGCAAAAAAAATCAAAAACTTTCTTACATAACATTAAAAACCTTGAGTTAACAGACAAACCTGGTAACGATATAAGAATTAAAAACAAAGAAGGAAAAATATTCACAGAAGAAAAAGAAATTATTGAAAGATGACGGCAACACTTTCAAGAATTATTAACTACCACAAAAGAAGATAGGAATAAAGAAAACAGTAAAGCGACAGGTAGTAAGGAACAGAGGACAAACATCGAGATAACAATCGAAGATACAGTAGAAGTAAAAGGCAAACTTAAAAAAGGAAAGGCGCCCGGACACGGCCATATTATACCACCATAAATGCTGAAACATATGGTAATTAAAGGTGTACAACAATTAGCCGAAATATTCAAAGAAGCATGTAAACAAGAAACAACACCGAAGGCCTAGGAGATAGGCGTAATATTGCCGATATATTAAAAAGGATACCCCAAATATTGTAACAACTATCGAGGAATTACACTATTATGATCTTCGCTCAAATTCTATGAAATAATGCTAGAACAAAAGCTCAGAAACATTACAGAAACTACTTTAAATGAAGCACAGAGCAGCTTTAGAAAGAGAGGTTGAGTAGAAGATCATATTTTCACGGTAAAACAAATAATTGAAAAAACTATACTGCCTAAAAACAAATCAAATATTATGTGGAAAAGGCATTCGACAGGGTGAAACAACAAACTGTCTCGGACAGCTTGATAAGAAGAGGTGTTACCGACAAACTAGTTAAAGTTATCAAAAGTTTATATAAGAGAAATAGGAACTACATAATACATAAAAACATGAAATCAACAGAATTCAAAACAACTGAAGGACTAAGGCAAGGAGGTGTCATGAGTCCAAACCTCTTCAACATCTTTATGATCGAAATCATGAAAGAGTGTACACCGCAATTAAAGAAATTGCATGTAGGGTACAGGAATCTCCAAATTGTAACCATTTCGGAATGTACATTCGCAGATGACGTAGTTGTGGTTTCAGAAAAAGAAGTGGACTTGCAAAATGACCTGCAGACGTGGAATAACGCATGGTGTAAACATGGTATGAAGATCATCATCATCATTAGTAGCTCGACAACCCTTTTTGGGTCCTGGCTTGTTCTAGGATATTCCGCCATTCTGTTCTGTTCCTTGCTTTGTTCTTCCAGTGGGTAATTTCAAGTGTTTTCAGATCTTGTTCCACTTGTTCCATGTTTCTAAGTTTGGGTCTTCCCTTTGACCTTCTTCGTACTGGTGTTTGCTTCATTATATGTTTTGGTGTTTCGGTCTTCAACATTAGTTCAACATGGCCCATTCAGCGCAGACGTCCGATCTTTATGGATGTTATGACGTCGGGTTCGTTGTATGCTGCGTATAGTTCAAAATTATATCTTCTGCGCCATACGTCATTTTCTTTCACCCCCTTATATATGTGTCTAAGGTATTTCGTCCAAACGTGGCCCAGAAGATCCAACACACTTCCCAGGAAATTGACTACCCACACATATCGACACGTTGTTGCAAAGAACCTAGGACTTCAAGCAAAACTAACCACACTAGACGAAGGGAACACAGACCACAACCCCATTCTACTAGAACTAGGAACATGGGAAGAAACAAACCAGCCGAAGAAAACTAAAAAGAAAATAAAGTGGACAAATTATAAAAGATTAGTTAGGGAAGGAATAAACATAGTGCCAACTATAAACGATCCAGAACAAATAGAAGAAAAAGTCTTAGAGCTAGAAAACATCATACAAGAAGCGATTAGAAATAGCACAACGGTAGAAGAAGTCGAGATCCATACGGGAAGGTTCAAAGACATACCACAAGAAGTAAAAGACCTTATAAGGGAAAAGAACAGAGCGAAGCAAATAGCCAGAAGAACGAGAAACAGAGTAGATAAAACCTGGGCAAATACACTAAACACAGAGGTGAAGACGGCTCTTCGACTACACCGCAGCGAAAAATGGGACAACTTCGTACAAGAGATGGAAGAATCAGACCCAAACATGAAAAACGTCGGGAAGCTCCAGAAAATGCTAAGAAGCGACAGAAAACCCATCCCCCCATTACATGGAGCAAACGGCATGGTATACTCCATAGAAGAAAAAGCTGAAGCAATGAGGTCCACACTCGAAAATGAATGCAGGCTAAACTTCCATGAAGACGAGGACGACTTCTTAGAAGAAGTCGAAGAGCAAGAAGAAAGACCAGAGGATCCAGAAGACATCATCCCCCCAACATCACCGGAAGAAATAAATGAACATATAAGAAACAGTTCACCGAGAAAAGCGCCTGGTCTAGACGAAATATCAAATAGAGCCCTAAAATACCTTCCCAGAAGAGCCATAGTGTATTTTACAAACATAGTGAATGCGATACTAAGATACAAAAGATTCCCAAACAGATGGAAAGAGGCCCATGTCATCATGATCCCAAAACCTGGCAAAAACCACACGTTCCCGCAGAACTACAGGCCAATCAGCTTACTCCCAGCGATCAGCAAAATAGTGGAAAGAATCATCCTCAGAAGACTGCAAGCGGAAAGAAACAGACTAGAGATAATCCCAGAAGCTCAATTTGGATTCAGAGCAGAGGACTCCAGTGAGCTACAAGTACTCAGACTAACTGAGTACATAGCAGCTGGTTTCAACGATAAGCAGTACACTGGAGCAGCATTCCTAGACGTAAGCAAGGCTTTCGACAGAGTGTGGCATAAGGGACTCATATATAAAATGCGAGGGTATGGGTACAGCGGGGCGATGACGAGGCTGATCTCTTCGTACTTGGGCGACCGGAACTTCAGGGTTCGGATAGGACAAGTCCTGTCCGAGCTCGGGAGTCCGGAAGCTGGGGTACCACAGGGAGCAAGTCCTGTCACCCCTACTGTACACAATTTACACCGCAGACGTACCTAGAACTCCGGGTACCATTATGAGCCTCTATGCAGACGACACAGCGATAGCGGCCAAACATAGAAATGTAGACATAGCAGTGACCAACCTGCAAACAGCGTTAGAAGACATAGAAGAATGGAGCATAAAGTGGAAGATAGCCATCAACTCTGAGAAAACACAAGCGGTATTATATAAGAAAGGAAGACAACAGCCAGCAGAACAATTGACGGTGCAGAACACCCCCATCGAGTGGAAAGACGAAGCCAAATATCTAGGAGTCATCATGGACAAAGGTTTAACCTTCAAGAAATACGTAGAAGCCACAGTCCAAAAAAACCAACATGACAAGAGCAACACTCAGAGGACTAACAGGAAAGAGAAGTAAAGTAAGAATGAAGACTAAAATAAGGCTCATAAATAGCATAATACTTCCGATATTAACGTACGCATCTCTCGCATGGGGACACGTGTGCAATACAACAAAAAAGAAGATACAGGCGCTCCACAACAATAGCCTAAGAGAAGCTGCCAAAGTCCCAAAATACGTTGCCGAGCGATTCCTCTTCAGAGAACTACAGCAAGTAAGAGTCACGGAGATGATGACAGACAAGGCCAGGGTAAAATTTGTAGAACTGGAACACCATCCAAGCCCAATACTGCGAGATATGCTAAGGTACGACGCTTTCCACCGGTGGAAGCACAAACGTCCAAAGCAACAAATATTGTAAAGTGGGATAAATAAATAAAATAGTGTAAACAGTGAACGGTTCGTAGCTCGAAAACAAGTGCCGAAGAAAACATAACACACGTAGGTCCAATACCACGATCACCTTTAAGGTAAGTCAGAAATAGAAAAATACAGAAGGGCGTAAGCCCCCAAAAAAAATATATAAAATACAAAAAAGGCGTAAGCCCCCAAAAAAATATAAAAAACCAAAAAAACACCCAAAACAACTCGAGCAACAAGTCATTGGATAGAGCTCAATGGGGCTAGGTACAATGACTTGGGGCCCAAGCAAGCAATTTTAGTTCCGCGGATAAGTAATTAAGAAGATAAAGGCATAGAGCGCTTCACGCTGGCCTAGTTTTTTGCATTTGATTAGGGTACCACTTGGAATCTTATTACCCAGGATTTCATTGTCAAGAGCATTTGGCTACGATAGTTGTGCCCTCATCGCGCATCAGCGTGCTATGGGAGGGAAAGGGATGGCCTGTGTCCATGTCTCTGGTCCATATATAAGGACCGGTTTTATCAGGGTTTTGTATATTTTCCATTTGATTTTTCTCGTGATGTTGTTAGATGTTAGATGTTTAATGAGTCCGTTATCTGTTTTATTAGCAATATGTATTCTTCTGTTAACTTCTTCGCTGACATTGTTATCTGTGGTAACTAGTGAACCTAGATGTATAAAATTTTTTACGCTTTCGACGTTATAGCCTCTTATTGTCATATTCTGTAGGTTTCTTTGGCCTGTCGATTTGCTGGCCTTCATGTATTCGGTTTTTTTTTCATTAATATTTAGGCCATTGTTTTGTGCCGCTCTTTATATTGCATTAAATGCTTCTTTGGCTTCTAGCTATAATATCAACATCATCTGCAAAACGCCAATATTTGTACACTTTTTGTTATTATTGTTCCTCTGGTGTTGACTTTTGACTCTCTATTTTTTTCTCTAATGTGATTTTGAATAGAATACAGGATAGGCCATCTCCCTGTCGTAGGCTCGTTCTAACATGGATTGTATTTGTTAGTGCGTTTTGGATTCGAACCCTGCTTTGTACTTTAAGTGTTTCTTACTATATCAAGGAGATGAGTTGGAATATTAAACTCTTTCAGGGCGTTGATCAGAAATTGTCGACGGATACTGTCAAAGGCACTCTCAAAATCAATGAAGAGATTATGTGTTTTTATATTAAATTCACTAGTCTTTTCCAAGATTTGTCTCAAAACGAAGGTTTGATCTATTGTGGACTTCTGCCTGCAGAAACCACATTGATATCCCCCAACTATTTGTTCCGCATAATGGTCTCAATCGCTCATACACAATATTTGACAGTACATATTTTATATGTCACAGTCAGTAGCGTTATTTCCCGGTAGTTTTTACATTGAAGCTGATCTCCCTTTTTATGTAGTGGAATGATTACTCCGGTATTCCAGTCTTGTGGCAGTTTTTTATTATTCCATATGGTATGAAGATAAATACATATAAAACGAAGACTATGGTAATATTGCAAGAACCACTCGTAATAAATATGCTTAATGGAGAGGAAATAGAACAAGTAAACAATTTCCAATAGTTGGGCGTTACAACTGAAAATAATGGAAGGCAGGACAAAGATATTGAAGAGAGAATTAGTAAAACATCAAAACTATTCCATGCGATAAAAAATATATTCTTAAACAAGAAAGAAATTACAATTAAAACCATACATAGACCACTTACATATGGCTGCGAACCATGGATTCGAATTAGAAAACTAAAGAGTAACATACAAGCTCTAAAGATGAAGTATTTACGGAGAGTTAGAGAAGTGACAATTAGAGACAGAATAAGAAGCACAGATATGGGGAGAGACCTTAAGACGAAATCAGTACTTGAGTATATTGAAGAAAAACAAGTTGGTGGGGACACATGAAAAGATTTAAAGACAACATACCGGTGAAGAAAATATAAGAAGCTAGGATACAAAAGAAAATAAATAGAGGAAGACTTAGAGAAGATTGAGATACAGTAGTCGCAAAAATCATTCGAATGAAGGAAAAAACAACAGCAGAATCAAGCAGACTAGCATACTACTTAAAGCAATGGTCAACATTTGTACACACGTGAAAAGACGTGCCAGTCTCGACACTGAAAAGTAAAAGGGACTCAAAAGACTATATGTATTGTTGTGGTTTCCTAAAATTTAATAAATTAAATAAAATTAAAATCAAATGAAAGAAAACCAATTAAAGAAATTTATATGATATCTCAGGGATCTTTTACTCATCAAAAACAAAACGTGGCGTCAAAGTATTTTCTGCTAGTTGCCTCTGAGGAAAAGGGATAGCCAATAGGAAAATAAATTTATAACAAATTTATGAAGTTATAAAAAAAAAAGTTATATTTTAAATCAATCAAATATTAAAATTAAAAATTTTGGATAAACATGTACCATATACAATGATTAGCATAATAAAATTTCAAACATACATCAAATCATACATCCAAAATTATCAATTCAAATTAATTAAACTTATATCCAAATTAAAGATATCTTAATTTTAGTGCTTCACCATAAATTATCATTTATTTTAATTCTCAATAAAAAAACCAACAAAATGAATAACTCTAATTTAATCTAAATCGGTGCGTGGTCGTGATTGATAGTCTCTGTTTACTAAAATGAGGAAACTAATCTTTGTCTCCTAAATTGATGACTTCCTCTCACTCTCCTTTGATTGTGTCCTGTCCACCTTGCTCGTACTCTTCAGTTTCTCCGAATACTCCTGCCAATTCCTCTACTCCAAATCTTGACTATATGCATAAACCCCTTTCTCTCCAGACACAAGGATACTTCAACTAATCGACTTGGTCCATTATAAAACGATACATCTGTTTATTACTTACAGCATGTCCGTTATTTCTTCTATCTGCTACCACAGTTGGAACTCCTTCCACCACACACAAATACAACTTTTCACAACATATACTTTTTTCAAAACTTGGGAAGTTAGCACCGTCGTCTCCGCAGACCCTGTAGTGTACTCTTCCAGTATTCAATCCACAATGATCTCTTTCTCTCATGGCAAAACTCTATCAAACTCAAATCTCCTACTTCCTTGTTTCTCCCTCCCCATCAGCAGGTATCTCTATCCACACCAATTTTACTGTCTTCTCAAAAAAAAACCCAACTTTCTACCACCAAATAATTCGTAAGCAATTCTTAATAAAGACAAATTAACATTTTCAATTACTACGGAAAAAAGGCTAATTACCTATTCTCCACGACCATTTACTAAACCTTTGTATAATCTTTTCATTGTTTCGTGGTATGCCGTACAATAGAAAGTTCAACGTCTAATGTTTACAAATTTCTATTTAACTAAACGGTAGAAAACCAATATATTGTTTCATTCTCTTCGGGGAATGTCTTTAAACCGAATACGATTCACTAATTCCGAAAAACACTTCCTAAATCTAATGCTTAAATAGTATAATATACAGGGTGTTGCGATTTCTGTTGGTCGGTGATTTGATTTTTGTCTTAATATTTTCTGTTTTTATTTTTGAAAAATATGGAAACCTCAACAGTATATTTGGTTTACCTCGTATATCGCAAAACATAGTAACAAACATCCTATTACCCAAAATAATGGCGTTAATGCCAACTTGGTTGTAATATGCGAATAGGTAAAATTTGACTGGTTTCCAAACACCAAAGGGATTATCCCACCTAATTAAGCCTTAATATTGCTCGGACGTTTTCCAATTAAGGTGACCATATTATTGATACATTTAATACCAGCAGTTCCATTTTCCAGGGTATTAAAGTTGTAAGTTCATATTTCAAATTATAAGCTTGAAGAGTATTATGAAGGGGAATTTCGTTCCGGATAGGTTTAACTGTTACAGCTTCTATTACAGAATAAGATAATAATTTTAATTTTTTTTAATATACAAGGTGTAACAATGATGCAGGTCATAAATTAAATCACATATTCTGGGATCAAAAATAGTTCGATTGAACCTAATTTACCTTGTACAAATGTGCACATCAAAAAAGTTATAGTCCCTTGAAATTACAAAATAAAAATCGTTTTTTTCCAATATATTGAAAAATATTGGAGATTTTTTATTGAAAATAGCCATGTGGAATTCTTATGACAATAACATCTTTAAATAAAAATGAAAGTAAAATTTGTGCCCCCATCAAAATTTTATGGAGATTCCCCCCCCCCCCCCACCCCAAATAACAAAATGCTTCTAAAACTTTTTTGTTTCTTTGTAATTTTTTGATAAGCCAGTTTTTATCAAGATATTTTGAACATTTGTAAAATCCAACACCAATTTTTTCATGTTAACATGATAAAGACCTGGTAATAATATGAAAATTTATTAGGGCAGTCAATGAGGGTAGTTGGCCCCGAATTTGATCCTACTACATCGATTTACTTAATATTTTCACAGTAAGTAGGGAATAGCTCAAGAAACAAAGTCCACCCTATGCCGATGTGCGCTTTTATCATGGGGGTGGTTCACACCCCTTCTCGGGGATGAAAACTATTTTGGTTAAAATAGTCACAAAAGAGGCTAGTGAACCTAATTTTAAGCAAAAACTGTTCTGTAATCATTTTTTGAAAACTTAATATTTTTTGAATTATTCGTCGTTGAAAATTGGCCATTTTCATTAAAAAATGACACTTTTCGGGCGGATTTTTGCGAATACCTTAAAAACTATGCATCTAACAATAACACTATATAAAATATTTCTGTAGGTTATAAAAAAAAACAAAGAGATTCGTTCGTTCATAAATCTTCTAGTTAAAATACAAAGAGGGATATGGTAGGTAAGAAGAGTTTGTTTTTTTGCTGCATGCTTAAATCGGTGTATTCAACTTGAAATAACAGAGAAACTGTCGATTTTAGGTGCATAGTGATATTCATAACTTTTGTAGTGCTTGAAAAATACCTTTAAAATGAGTAATACTAAATATCGATTACATTTGAACTGAGCGAGAAATTCTGCAAACAAGTTGATGACTAATGTATTTTAAAAAGAAATGAGAAGTATATTTAACCACTCATCCATCAGAATTTAAATATGTACATTGTTTTTCTTCTACAATACTTTTTTGTATAATGTTATTTATATGTTCAAAAAGTTGGACAGGATTAAAATGAATGGTTTTTGAAAAAAATAAGATTAAATTATAGAGCGCATTTTTAAATTTTCTTAAAATCTTTCTTTTCCTCCACGTAACTCGAAAAAGATAAAGAGATATGAAAAAAGATACCACACAAAAATGTAGGGCTTTTTCAGGTAAAAATTTCCTGTTTATTTTTCATTACTGTATCTCTTATCATTTTTAAGTTACATGGAGAAAAAGAAGATTTTTAAGAAAATTTAAAAATGCTCTCTATAATTTGATCCTTTTTTTTTCAAAAATCATTCATTTTAAAGCCATCAAACTTTTTGTAAATAGAAATAACACTATAATAAAAGGTATTGTGGAAGTTGGGGGGTTAAAATTATTTCTCATTTTTTCTTAAAATACATCAGTTATTAATTTCGTTTGCAGCATATCTCGCTTAGTTTTAATGTAATAGACCTTTAGTACAGGTCTTTTCAAGCACTACAAAAGGTATTAGTGGCATTATACACGTAAAATCGACCGTTTCTCTGTTATTTAAAATTGAATACAGCAATTTGAGAATGTACCAAAAAACAAACTATTTTCACCTAGCATACCTCTTTTTGTATTATAGCTAGAAGATTTATGAAGGCAAGTGTCTCTTTGTTTTTTTATAACCTACAAAAATGTTTAATATAGTTTTTTTAGTTAGATGCATAGTTTTTAAGGTATTCGCTAAAAACCGTTCGAAAAGGTATTATGGTATTATGGTTACGAAAAGTATGGAGTTTTCAAAAAAAAATTAGAACAGTTTTTGCTTAGAATTAGGTTCTCTAGCGAATACCGTGGTAATTTTAACCAAAAATTTTCCACCCCTAACAAGGGGTGGGAATCACCCCCAAGATAAAAGCAAACATCGGCATAGGGTAGACTTTGAATTAGGAGATAAGTAGAGAATAGGCCCAAAATTTCATTTAAATCCATACAGTAGGATAGAATTCGGAGGTAATACATATCCTATTCTTGCTCCCATGGAATGGCGTATGCTGTGAATGTACATTTTTACGGTAGATGTATTTTGAAACATATGAATATTTCGATAAAAATCGTTTATCCAATAAATACTAAGAGACAAAAAAGTTTTAAAAACATTGTGTTCAACTAACGGTACGACAATAATAATTTAATTTGAACGTACAGAAACATTTGGGTCGTTTAAGGGAACAAACCCCCCCCCCCCATAAAATATTTATGTAAACAAATTAAAAAGAAGCCGCATCTCGATAAAAACTATCTTATCGAAAAAAGAATGTGTGTGTACTTTGTACGCACGTAAAAAGTTATACTTCTATTATATAATTTGAAAGAAATAAATATACCTAACAGGTTATTTGTATTTTATTTAAATATTAAACTAACTTGCTTACCTACCACTTTTAAAAAAATTTTATTAAAACGATACCATACGATAGACCAAGTGAAGTATACAAAAATACTTTAAATATACTTACTATTATTATATAATATCTTATTCCCGAGGAAGACAAATCCAAAGACATAAAAATTATAATAAATGTATTTACTAAAAACACTAACATATTCTTTTCAAACCTTATGTGCGCTGATACATACATAATTTAAATGATTTAGCAACTAACAACATACTGTCTGTGTGCGCATGCGCCCGGCATTTATAGAATTTCCCTCTCGATCGTAAAGAAGTATAACTTCAAAAATACTAAGAGGCAAAAAGTTATAAAAACCTTGTGTTTAACTAATGGTACCTCAGTAATAATTTCAGTGGAACGTACACAAAAGTTTGGGGGAGTTTAAGGGAACAAAACCCCCTTAAAATTTTTATGGGATGTACAAATTTCACTCCTATTATTTTTTTGAGATGACCCTGCCATAAGAATACCACATGTCCGTTTTCAATAAACAATATCTAATAGTTTTCGATATATTGGAAAAAATCGATTTTCATTTTATAACTTCAAAATCTTTTGTATGTGCATATTTGTACTAAGGTAAGTTAGGTTCAATCGAACTATTTTTCGTCAAAGAATATGTGATTTAATTTATGACCTGCATTTTTGTTACACCCTGTATAATATGAGAATTGCTGGATATTAGTGACTGTCAATATCAACAAACAACTGCTTTATTAGGGTTGCAGTCAGAACAGTCTGACTGTCCGTCTGTCCGTCTGTCTTCATGTCCGTCTGTCTGTCTGTCCGTAAATACAACTCCTCCGTCATTATGCCAGGAAGAATGGCAAATGAGGTGTCAAATGAAAGCATATAATCCAAGGATGGTACTAAAGGTGAGAAATTTGACCTAGGCTGTCTATCCGTTTGTCCTTTCGACCCCAAATATAACTCCTCCGTCACTATACCAGGTAAAATGACAAATGAGATGTCAAATGAAAGCTTATAATCCAAGGGTGGTATTAAAGGTGAGAAATTTGACCTAGGCTGTCTGTCCAGCCGACCGCGAATGTAACTCCTCCGTCACTAGACCAGGGCCTAGATTCCGTGCACTGTAGATATCTACAGTCGCTTTCTATCGATGGCAATTGTCATGAAAATATTTGAATTTTTAGTTTTAATTCAAATATTTTCTTGTTTTACTAAGTGTCACTTCAGCATCAATTAGAGTATAACCTAGCAAAACTAGAAAATAATTCAATTAAAGCTAAAAATTCAAATATTTTCATGAAAATTGACATCGATAGAAAGCGACTGTAGATATCTACAGTGCACGGAATCTAGCCCCAGGTAGAATGACAAATGAGGTGTCAAATGAAAGCTTATAATCCAAGGATTGTATTTAAAGTGAAAAATTTGACCTAGGACTTCCGGTTTTAGAAATGTGACTGGGAGTACTGTTTTAAAGTCACCGGAATAGTACAAGTGATATATTATTCGATGCGCCTATGCAAGACGAGAACAAATATATTCCGGTTTTATTCCGTGAATACAAATCCTCCGTCATTAGTACAGATAGAATTACAAATTAGGTGTCGAATGGAAGCTTATGACCCAACAATGGTATTAAAGATGAGAAATTTGAGATCGGGCTTCGGTTTCAGAGTTGCAACCATAGGTACTGTTTTAAAGTGACTCAAAATATGATATAAGTGTTAATAAAGATGACTCAAAATTAGTAAAATCGTATACCAATCGACGCAAAGTTACACAAAGAGTTCAAATATCGACTTTTATTTCTACTTTTGATTACTTTGGATGAAAACCTAGGACTTACGAAGTCCAATTATTCGTTTATTTTTAAATTTTAATTGTTCGGCATATAATATATCATACTAGTGACGTTATCCGTCTGGGCGTGATGACGTAATCGATGATTGTTTTAATGGGAATAGAGGTCGTGTGATAGCTCATTTGAAATGTTGTTGAATTTTCTATTCAGTAAGGTAAACTTAACATCATTATTTATAGAGTGTGGCCAAAAAAATCAATTCTTGAGTTAAATTAGGTAAAGCAAAAAGAAGAATGTATATAATTTATTTAACTCAAAATGCATTTTACTGCTGTCAGTAAATAGAAAAAATGGTTATTTTACAAATAAACATTGATTTTCGCTTGAATTAAATAATGTCAAACAGCCTCCCACCTACCTCTTGGTAGTTTAAACATTTAATTTAAGCGGAAAGTAATGTTTATTTGCCAAATAATTTTTTTCTATTTTCTGACTGCAATATAATGTATTTTGAGTTAAATAAATTACATACATTATTTTTTGCGTCAATTAATTTAATTCAAACATTATTTTTGGCCACCCTGTATAACTATTGATGTTAGTATTTATATTACTGAATAAAAAACTGAACAACCTTTCAAATGAGCTACTACACGACCCCTATTCCCATTTAAAAAAATCATCGATTACATCATTACTCCCAGAAGGATTACGTCACTAGTATGATATACATATATGCCAAAAAATTACAGTTTAAAAATAAAAATCGACCTGTTTCGAGATTTATTTCCAAAATCTTCGATTTTATAGAAAATAAATGTACCTATTTCATAATTTTGTCCCTCTCTGTATATTATTAATATATAATCACTGTTCAATAATACAAAATTGTTAATTTTGGGGAACGTAGTCAATGTTTTTGGGCTGATTAGTATTAAATCACTTTGAACTAGATGCAAGTCTGAGATGGTCTAGAAAAAATGGAAGTTTAACAATAAGAAATAGGGGCACAGAACCGACAAACATTGAAGGCAATAGTAAACGCGGCAAAAACTCACGAAGAGTTATAACACCATTGATGATGATAATGAAGTCAGAAATCAAACTCAACGGTTTTTTTTAATTGTCCTTCAATGTTATCATTTACTATTTTTTTGGGAATTAACCTTAAATTAAGTTTAAAATACGTTTATTTAAACCTTTCGATTTCCACTTTGGAAGTAACCCTTTTCTGTCCGAGGATTTTTCTGTAAATGTGAAATATTATTAGAGCAAAGATAAAAAGATGAAATTAGTCAAAGAGATAAAAGATAATTTTGAAAGTGAAAATTACAATGATCACCAGTAATACGTTGTTAAACCGACTTTCTAAAAAATCTAAGCTAAGTTTGAATTACTCTATTTAGCCAGAATGCATAGATCATAACAAAAGGTACATGAGCTCCTTATATCGCAAAACTATCAGCAATCTAGTTATTCGAAATTATTCTATGCCCTGTTATCCATAACTAAGTTGTTTAGTTTTGGTTAATCAATTGCTTAAGAGAATTCGCGTAGTTCCAAGCTTTTGCTAACTCACAAGTTGTAAACTCAAGAGTCTTTTGTACCACTTAGCTGTAAAAGGTAATAAATAGTCTTTAAGTTGAATTAAGTTAAATTGCAACAATAATGTTTTCTGCTAAACAAATAGGAAGGTTGAAGGGTATTTTGAGTTTGAAGGGTTGAATGGATGTTTTAAAATTACGTTTTTTGCGAAAAAAATTGTTTTAAAAAAGTTAGTTTAAAAACATATAATTACAGTAAAATCTGTCAACGGGCACCTGTTAAAAGCTGCTACCTGTATTAACAGTCAGTTTCAAATTTTTTTGTTAACCGATTATATTATGTAGATTAGCCTATTATTTATGATCTGGTATTTACGGACACCTTTATATTTCGAACGCGGCCGAATGATTTTTAAAGCTCATTTCTTAAACAATACTCAACTATATTATACAAATTGGCCTGTCCAGCTCAGGTTCCTAAATATCGAAGAGTTTTCCTGAAAAAATTGGCATTGAGCATGAAAAATCGTGTATACTCATGTTTCCCTTGTTTCCATCATTTTCATTTTTTCATCATTTTCTTCTGTGAAATGTTAGATACTTAGGAGCTCTTCAAAATATTCAGCCCATATTTTTGTTATTTTGTATTCAGCGGTGAGCATTTCTTCATTTTTATCTCTCACAAAGTTGGGACTCTTTATACAGGGTGTTCAGAAACTCTCCCGACAAACGAAGACCGGAGTTCCTCAGATAATTTTAAGATAATTTAACCCAATTCTCCTAGTGTGAAATTGCTTAGCTAAGGCACCTAAGGGAGCTGGAGATCTTTGAATATGGCGTCTTGGAATTAGTTTTTCTTAAATATCACCAGAACGCTTTTATTTAGAAAAACTAAAACTGATACGCTTATTTATCTTCCAGAGATAAATCGATTCCAACAATTACAAATTTCTAGTACCGGTCATAGACGCCCGTTTTGGGTAGGGCAACGGGTATTTTATCGCATAATTTTTTTGTATTTAACTTCTAAGCATTTTTACACTAAATTATTAAATTATGAGGTAGTCTAGTACTAAAAGGTACTCTTGCTTTAAGTCGGTAGGTTGCACCGTTTTCTAGAAAAATCGATTTGAAAATTTTTCGTTTATTGAAAAAAATTTTAAAATTGTTTTTAAAAAAAAGTCGGTGTATTTTTCCGATTTAAAGTAATATAGTAAGTACCTTTTAATACTACAATACCTCATAATTTAATCGTCAAATGTCAAAATGCTTAAAAATTAAAGACAAAAAGTTATGCGATAAAATTACCGTTGACCTACCCAAAACGGACGCATATGACCGGTACTAGAATTTCACAACTGAGGAAATCGATTTATCTCTGGAAGATAAATAAACGTACCGGTTTTCTTTCTTCTTTTTTTTTTTCAAATTCTACAAACGAAAAATTTTCAAATCGATTTTTCTAGAAAATTGTGCATCCTACCAATTAAAGCAAGAATACCTTTTAGTACTAGAATACCTCACAATTTAATAATCCAATATCTAAAGTGCTTAAAAGTTAAATACAAAACAGTTATGCGATAAAATATCCCATTCCCTACCCAAAACGGGCGCCTATAACTCGTACTAGAAATTCGTAATTGATGTAATCGATTTATCTCTGGAAGATAAATAAGCGTACCAGTTTTCGTTTTTCTAAATAGAAGCGTTCTGGAGATATTTAAGAAAAACTAATTTCAAGGCGCCATTTTCAAAGAGCTCTAGCTCCCTTAGAAAGCATTTTCGGACTAGGTGAATTTTGTTAAATTGTCTTTTTAAATTATCTGAAAAATCTTCGGTATTCGCTTGTCGGGAGAGTTTCTGAACACCCCTGTATATCTGCCTCTTTTATGTTTTCTGTGATTTCTGACTTGTTTTATATATTTGATATACAGGCATGCTATTTTCAAAACTGTAATTAGTTTTGCTCTATTACGTCAAGTTTTTTCTCCTCCTCACAATCTAGCATAGAGCATAAAAAGCACAATTGTTCCCTCATTAGCTAATACTAATCATCTTCGATAGATGGGATTTAATGATGGGCAAGAGTTGATTTAATACGAAACTTAGCTAATTTATCAAATAATTCGTGAAAAGGGAGCTAAGGTAGCCTTTATTTAATCAAGAGAAAGTTCGTTTCTAGAATACTTTCGAAGTAATGTTTGATTTGTGTATTGCTATAATGTACTTGGTTTAATGGAAGAGTTGAAAATTTCAGCCTATAAGGAAACTATTATGAGGACTATTTATCGATAGCTCTAAGCGGCTTAATGTTTATTCTACAATGGAAATCTATGTACCCCGATAGGCTATTGAGATAATTTGTGTGAAAAATATGAAGACATAAAGAGATATTGATATGTTGCAATATCACATGGAATCATCATCATGATGTTGCAACATCACTTATGGAATATTTATGTCGAGCTTAAAATGATTGGTTCCTCCTTGCTTCCTCCTTGGACAGGGACGTAGATATAAAAAGAGTTCCTTTTTTTGTATAGATATATCAGACCGCCCATCTCGTGAGAAACATTGGGTATAGTCGAGTTGGCTGCCTGAATCCTGTAGTGAAACATTGTACATCAACGATTTGTTCAGAAAAAGAACATTTTTCACCTCTGCATATTATAAAACTGGATCTTTCAAACTTTGAGAACTAAATGAAACTGTTTCAAGTATCTCATTTTGGCATTTCCTAAGGGGTCATTTGAAAAAAATAAACGCCGGTGTTTTTGATTCAGCAGCCTCTTAAGTTGTTTAGCAACTCTGAGAGTGTTTCAAATTGTACCAAAACATGAGTACCAAACTGCATTTTTTATAGCCACGTTGCAGAATTCCCTGAAAATCTCGATGAAGTCGTTGATGAGCAGGGTAAACGATTTCATCAAAAATTTGAAGGTCATGATGGCGCAATATCGAGGTAGATGAGATGTACAATTGTACAATCTGACTATTGTTGCATCAAGAGATAATGTAATCAGATTCAGTACTCCAGAAAAAGCTATAAGCGAAATTATTTGTTTTAATATACAGGGTGTAACAAAAATACAGGTCATAAATTTAATCGCACATTCTGGGACCAAAAATAGTTCGATTTAACCTAACTTACCTTAGTACAAATGTGCACGGAAAAAAAGTTACAGCCCTTTGAAGTTACAAAATGAAAATCGATTTTTTCCAATATATCGAAAACTATTAGATATTTTTTATTGAAAATGGACATGTGGTATTCTTAGGGCAGTAGTATTTTAAGAAGAAATTATAATGAAATTTGGACACCCCATAAAAATTTTATGGAGGTTTGGTTCTTTAAACCCCCCCAAACTTTTGTGTACGTTCCAATTTAATTATTATTGTAGAGCCATTAGTTAAACACAAGTTTTTAAAAACTTTTTTGTCTCTTATTACTTTTTCCAGAAGTCAGTTTTTATCGAGATATTTGAATATTTGTCAAATCCACCACATATTCGTTATGGTAAAGTACGGTTATGGAGACTTGGTAATAATATGAAAATTTATTTATGATTTACATTTTTAAGTATATTTTGAACCATATTAACAAAAAAAAGCCACATCTCGATAAAAGATGATAAAAAAATACAGAGTCAAAAAAGTTTTAAAACACTGTGTTTAACTAATGGTACCGCAGTAATAGTTTAATTGGAACGTACACAAACATTTGGGGGGTTTAAAGGAACAAAACCCTCATAAAATTTTTATGTAAACATATTAAAAAGAAGCCGCAACTCGATAAAAACTGCCTTATCGAAAAAATACTAAGAGGCAAAAACGTTTTAAAAATATTGAATTTAACTAATGGCACCACAATAACAATTTATTTGGAACGGACACAAAAGTTTGGGGGGGTTTAAGGGAACAAAACCCCCATAAACTTTTTATGGGGTGCACAAATTTCACTAAAATTTTTCTTTAAGATGTTCTTTCCATAAGACTGCTACATGTCCAATTTCAACAAAAAACCTCTAATAGTTTTCGATATATTCAAAAAAATCGATTTTCATTTTGTAAATTCAAAGGGCTGTAACTTCTTTTGTGTGCATATTTGTACTAAGGTAAGTTAGGTTCATTCGAACTATTTTTGGTCCCAGAATATGTGGTTTAATTTATTACCTGTATTTTTGTTACACCCTGTATAATTACAGTTCTCTATTTAAACAATTATTTGTATAAATACAAATGATTTAACTCGCAGTAAATGCTTAAACAGTGGATTTGGTAAAGATTTTATTTTATTTTTAGTGCATTTACTCACGGTAAAATATTGCAAAACCTCGGAATTTTAAAGAACTGCTTGAATTGACAAATTTGGCACACACATAGCTAACATGTCAAAGAAAAAAAGTTATATTGTGCCAATGTGTACTTTTGTCCAGGGGATGAATTTGACCCCTTCTCGGGTGTGAAAAATCATACATTCAAAATAAGTCGGGAAATGGATAAACTGACTAATTCTAAGCAACTGTTGTCCTATAGAGTTTTTCCACTAAATCAATATATTTCGAGTTATTTGCGAGTGAATTTGTTCATTTTTCAACAAAAAAAAAACACATGTGTAGACAGTTTTTCGCAACTAACTCAAAGAGTAAGTATTTTATCAAAAAAATATTCTTGGCAAAAAATATAGCTTATAAAAAAGCTAAAAAATTTATGAAGTCTGTAGACCCAGAAGAAGCAGAGTTATAGCTAATGAAAAGTCATCGTCAAATTCTAAATCGAATATTTCAACGTGAAATAACCAAAAAATAGAGCACATTTCGGGGATAACTCATCGTAACTGTTTTAGTGTTTAAAAAAAGCTTTATTTTTGTTATTTAATAAAGTTTTTAACATCAAAAGCAAGCAAGTTACGCTCAAAATAAAGCTATTTTCTCTTTTTTTTTTGGTAAAAAAATCGTCAATTCCGCTTCATAAGTTACTTTACTTATGTATTGTTTATATCATCTGTAAGTTTTATTAGTTCAAAGTGCTTATTTTTAAAAGGGCTTAAGTTGAAAGTACTTGAACGAGTCACTAATCACGAGTATATGCAAATTTTGAACAGCCATACCTTAACTAATTTTTGTCTTACAAAAAAACCAAAAATTTGAAATATTCAGAAAAGCAAAACTTACATTTTTTACCCTTTGAGATTTTTGGTATCACTAATAATTTATAAGTTATTTTAAAAACAAAAGGCATTTTGTCAAAATTAAAAAAAAAACATTTACATTATAAAACCAATTTTGTTTAAAAATAAGCAATTTGAACCTAAGAAACTTACCGAAAAAATAATGCTTTTTTAAATACTTATAATGATGAGGACTTATAATGATGATGGGTACTAAAAATGGGTTACGATGGGTTTTCCACAAAAATTGCTTAATTTTTTGCTTATTTAACGTTGAAATATTTGATTTGAAATTTGACGAATAAGAACCTACTTTTCGTTAACTACAACTATGCTTGTACTGTAATATATATTTCTTCTAACAATATTTTTTTCGATTGAATACTTACCTTAAAAATTATTTGCGAAAAACCGTCTAAAACCATTTTTTTTTTTTAAATTGAATACTCTCAATATATTCACTCGCAAATAACTTGAAAAGTATTGACTTAGTGAAAAAAATCTGTAGAACAAAACTTTCTTAAAATTAGTCATTTTATCCATTTCCCGGCATATTTTGAACATATGATTTTTCACCCTTAAGAAGGGGTGAAACTCACCCCCTGGGCAAAATCACGTGTCATGTGGACAAACTATTACTTTTTCTCTTTGCCATGTTAGCTATGCGTATACAAAATTTCATGTGAATCCACGCGCTTCTCTAAAATTGGGAGCAAAACCCGTGAGTAAATGGACTATTTTCTATATTACATATTTTTTTGTATGTATATGTACAATTTGTATGAATTTTGGGGGAATCCTGTATCTTAAAATTTGACGTGATAGACAAAATGTGCGGATATTTTTGGACACCAGAGACCAAAAGTAAGTTGAACACAAATCACAGATTAAAGGCAAAGAAATTTATATTCCTGTGTAATCAATATCATTATTTTGATTAAATTCTAGATGTCTGGAATTTCTATAATAGCTTCTCTTTACAGACTATTTTCTAGTAAATTGTTGTCTTGTTGATTCAAAAGAAACAAAAATATTTCTCCAAAACTTTTTCTCGTTAATATCCTATACTTTTTCAAAACTTTCTTAATATAACGTTAAAACTTACTTCTTAATTTTTTTACAATATTCACCTCTTCAAATTTCTCTAACGACTGACTTCTTCAACTTTTTTCAACTACTCACCGACTTTTGCCCTCCAAATTTCTTTTTACGAGTTCGGTCACTTATCTACCGTGCGTTTTTGTAAACCCCTGATTATATCCGATATCAAGAATTTTTAATATAGAAAATTATCTGAATATGTCTTGTGTTTTATTCCTTGCACATTGTTTATTATATTCGTTTTTATGTATTACCTCACTACATTATATTTGTTTGTTACCTTCATTTTAAACTGCAAAAGTAATTAATTATAGTTCAAGTAATGAAGCTTAAAATAAAACAAAACCTCGCAATTTTTACAGAATGGATCGATTTGCTTGAAAATTTGAGAATAAGTATTGGATAGTCCAAGGATACAAATCTATATGATGCCAAAAGGCGCTTTTATCATGGGGGTGGTTGCCACCCCAGCTCGGGGTGAAAATTTTTTATTATATTTTGACAGCAAAATTGATAAAAACATTAATTCTAAGCAAAAAATGTTTTATACATTTTGTTGATAAAATTAACAGTTTTCGATTTATTCGCTATCGAAAGTGTTAGTTTTATATCGAAAAAATCAACGTTTTTAATAAGTTTTCTGCTAATAACTCCAAAATTTTTCATTTTGTCAAAACAACGTTACTTAACAAAAATGTACCATTTGAAAAAATAAACAAAACAGTAATTTTTAATTTTCTTTAAGGTCAATAGTAATCAAGTTATACTTTATTATATGTTAGCTCTTCTTCGTCAAATGCTAGATATTGTAGTTTCAAAGTCAAAAGACGGATAAACGATGCATTTTTCGAGGATAACTTGTTGAAACTAATTTAAAGCATTTAAAAATATCTATTTTCAAAAATACAAAAAAAAATGTCTAGCTTAAAAATTAAGTGACTTATAATGAAAATAATATCAGTCCCTATTTTTTTCACCGAAAAAGTGATCGCAAACAACCTTCTAATCACGATCCTAATTAAAATTAGTCATTGACCTTATTTGGTCTTCTTTATTTGTGTATCATTAATAGGTTCTAGAAGTTTCACCGGCTTAGAATAATTGGTTTTAAAAAAATGGAGTTAAAATTGAATAACGAATTTTTGTAGTTTGCTAAAAAATGCCCTTTCCCTCAGAATAGAAAGATGAGCATTAGAGATACGAAAAAATATTTTAATATGATATTGTAGATTATTTAATTCCCAAGAAATTGATTTGCAAAAATTTTTCCTGCTGCAAAAATTTAGTGAGGTATTGACAATTAAAACTTGTAATAACATGCAAAAACCTTCTTTCAAAGTCACCTCTTTTTGCGACTGAGGATTTTAAAAGGATTTAATATTAATAGCCTCATAGATCTTGTAAAACTCTACAAAATCATTTTTTACCAAACTTTCTAAAATAAAAATAAAAAAGTTTCGGTTAAAAACTCAATATATTCATTTGGAAAAAAAATGGAGAAATCCAATTGGAAGCACAATAATGTAAGTTAGCGGTGTTTTTAGTAATTGGCCTTATTTAGTCTTTTTTATTTATGTATTATCAATAGATTATAGAAGTTTGATTGGCATGGAATGATTAGTTTTTAAAAAACTGGAATTTTACTAAAAAAATGAATTTATTAACGTTTCGAAGCCCAAATCGGGTTTCGTTGTCAAAATACAAAATACTATTAAAATAAACAAAAATGTTGTTGCTAAGTAAAAAAATTCTTCTAATAATTTATTTAATCTGACTCATTTATATTGGCAATTCAGACGTATATTATACATTTTAAAGTAGAAGACTTTAAAATGATATCGCCAATATTTATGAGTTGCGTTCCTGGGACGACTTTACTAAATATTATTATATTTACTAAATTCTTATAGAAAATACTTAATTATAAAAATGCCACAAGGAAATAACTTCAGAACAACATTAAAAAACTGGAGTTAAAAGCGAATAACGAATTTTTGTAGTTTGGTAAAAAATGCAATTTTCTTCAGAATAGAAAGATTAGTATCAGAGACACGAAAAAATCTTTAAACGTGAAATTGTAGGTTATTTAATTCTCAAGAATTTGGTTTGAAAAAAATTTTTCTACAGCAAAAATTGAGTGAATCGTAAATGAATACCTATATCGAAAAACATTGATTTTATCGATATAAAACTAACACTTTCGATAGCGAATAAATCGAAAACTATTAATTTTATCAAAAAAACGTATAAGTCCTTTTTTGCTTAGAATGAACGTTTTTATTAACTTTTGCAGTCAAAATACAATCAAAAATTTCCACCCCCGAGATGGGGTGGCAACCACCCCATAGCAAAGCGCCTTTCGGCATCATATAGATTTTGATCCTTGGACTATCCACTACTTAATCTCAAATTTTCAAGCAAATCGATCCATTCTGTAAAAATTGCGAGGTGAAAAGCTTCGGTTCTTGGACTACACAGCCAAATTGTTGTTATTATTAGTCCATGTAATGAAGCTTACAATAGAATAAAACCTCGCAATTTTTACAGAATGGATCGATTTGCTTGAAAATTTGAGAATAAGTAGTGGATAGTCCAAGGATCAAAATCTATATGATGTCGAAAGGCGCTTTTACCATGGGGGTGGTTGCCACCCCATCTCGGGGGTGGAAATTTTATATTATATTTAGACCGCAAAAGTTGGTAGAAACATTTATTCTAAGCAAAAAACGTTCTATACATTTTTTTGATCAAATCAATACTTTTACGATTATTCGTGATCGAAAGTGTTAGTTTTATATCGAAAAAATCAATGTTTTTAATCAGTTTTCTGCTAATAAGTCAAAAAGTTTTCTTTTATCAAAACAACTTTGCTTGATAAAAATGTACCCTTTGAAAAAATAAACAAACCTTTTTTTTTTTATTCTTTTAAAACCAATAGTAATCGCGCTATACTTTTTTATGTTAGCTCTTCTTCGTCAAATGCTAAATATTGTAGATTCAAAGTCAAACGACGGGAAAACTATGCATTTTTCGAGGATAACTCGTTGAAACTAATTTAAAGTATTTAAAAATGTCTATCTACAGAAATAAAAAAAAGTCTCTACCTCAAAAATTAAGTAACTTATAATGAAAAAATGTCAGTCCCTATTTTTTTCAGTAAAAAATTTATCAGAAACAACCCCCTTATTACCAGCTTAATTAACATTAGTCATTGACCCTATTTGGTCTTCTTTATTTATGTATTATTAATAAGTTCTAGAAGTTTTACCGGCTTAAAATTATTAGTTTTTAATAAAATGGAGCTAAAAGCGAATAATTAATTTTTGTAGTTTGGTAAAAAAAGGCCCTTTCCTTCGGAATAGAAAGATTAGCATCAGAGATACGAAAAAATGTTTAAATATGAAATTGTAGTTTCTTTAATTCCCAAGAACATGGTTTGCAAAAATTTTTCCTAAGGCAAAAATTGAGTGAGCTATTGACAATTAACTCTTGTAATAACATGCAAAAACCACCTTTACCAACCCTTTCAAAGTCACTTCTTTTTGAGACTGAGGATTTTAAAAAGATTTAATATTAATAGCCTTATAGATCTCATAAATACCTATAAAATTCTTTATCACAAAACTTTCTAAGATGAAAAATTAAAAAGTTACGTTCAAAAAAACAGTATATTTTTTTTGAAAAAAAAAAGAGAAATCCAATTGGAAGCACAATAATATAAGTTAGCGCTGTTTTTAGTAATTGGCCTTATTTAGTCTTCTTTATTTATGTATTATCAATAGATTGTAGGAGTTTGACTGAAATAGAATGATTAGTTTTTAAAAAACTGGAGTTAAAAGCGAATAACGAATTTTTGTAGTTTGGTAAAAAATGCAATTTTCTTCAGAATAGAAGGATTAAAGAAAAAAATCTTTCAACGTGAAATTATAGGTTATTTAATTCTAGAGAATTTGGTTTAAAAAAAACTTTCTACAGCAAAAATTGAGTGAATCGTAAATGAATACCTATATCGAAAAACATTGATTTTATCGATATAAAACTAACACTTTCGATAGCGACTAAAAATCAAAAACTATTAATTTAATAAAAAAAACGTATAAAACCTTTTTTGCTTAGAATGAACGTTTTTATTAACTTTTGCAGTCAAAATACAATCAAAAATTTCCACCCCCGAGATGGGGTGGCAACCACCCTCATGGCAAAGTCCTTTCGGCATCATATAGATTTTTATCCTTGGACTATCCACTGCTTATTCTCAAATTTACAAGCAAATCGATCCATTCTGTAAAAATTGCGAGGTGAAAAGCTTCGGTTTTTGGACTACACAGCCAAATTGTTGTTATTATTGGCGCTATGTCATTTCGTTTACAACAAAAAATTTTGCTTTGCCTATGATGGTTTTAAACAATAGCCAGCTGTGGTTGGAAAGATATGAGGGTGGATGTTGTTATAGTCCGTAATACATCCAATTCTGATTAGTATGTGAATTTTTGCATAATTCTATGTGTTATGTGATTCTTTGGGATAACTTGAGTTATGTGTATTGTGTGTTGCACATGTGTAGTGTATGTGGAGATATGTGCGTCGCGTTTCTCTGTCTATTGTTAGTATGTTAGTATGTTGTGTGATTTTCACTTTTTCTTTAAATAGAGGAAAGTAACCAAATATGGAATAGTGCCCTAATATGGAATCCCTTGATTTCTCCGAAAATATAAGTTGAAAGCGCACTACCAGACCATCCTCTATTTCAGTCGCTCTCTTTATTATCATATTCACACCTCTGTGTCATATGCGCGAACGATACGTGTTTGACAGGCGCATTTTGTTTTATCGTCTTGCAGAAAATTTCAAAGGTAAATATACTCAACGAGTATTATTGGTTATTATGCATGAATACAGACTTGTGATGCTATTGCGTATATTAATAGTACCTTTATTTTGATATTTTACGACCTTCTGTAGTTAAAACATTACGACTTGAAAAAATGTTGATACTAGTTTGAACTAATGTACAAATCCAAATATGGACAGTCGTTGGTGCCTAATTATGGAATAGTGGATTAAGTGTAAGTGGACTCATTATGATTGTGTTGGTCCAGAGTTTCATACATGGATCTGTGGTGTCTGCAAGTGAATTAAGCTACTTCTTTCATTTTTCACAATTTTCTTATTTAAATTTATTTGATCTCAGATGTTTATGTCTATTTTTGTTATTGACATGTTGGTTTATGCCTATATTCCATATATGGGTACCTATTCCATAATTGGTTACTCATTTGGGAATTTGTTTTTTGTTCGATTTGCGATTTGTGATTTTTTTTTGTTAATTAAGATATTTAATGGAAGGCTTTTAGTTACTACATAAAAATGTATGACTGATGTGTCATAACATTAAATTGTTTTCATTTCTATAAAGGTATTATTTTATATCCCCAAAACAAAATGGTATTCCATAATTGGCGACTTTCCTCTATCGGCAACCAAAGTCTGCCGCATTCTGCTGATGGATTCGTTACACATTTTCCTTCATGTAGTAGTATGAGGCCTGCTTCTTTGATTTTTCCCTTTTCATGCCTATTCTCTTTATGATTATTGATGGATCTTTCTACTGTGGTTTGTTTTCATTGTCCCACTGTTGCATATCTGTGATTTGTTAGAATCCATTTCTTTGATGTATGTTTCATATTCGTTGATCCTGACGCTTAAGCGCTGGTTTCCTCGAAAGCGGTGCCGACAACCTCCGATCGTAACACTGCGATAAATAACATCATAAAAAACTGTACCATGCAAAATAATAGCGTTGGTTTCCAAGGACGCGTTGGAAGTCACCGCTTGCTGAGCTTGCACATTCTATTGCCCCAGTGAAGAACCTTGAATTTTTCACCGTAATCTGACGTAATTCATCGCAGTGCTACCATCGCTGTTTGTCGGTGCCGCTTTCGAGGAAACCCAGGCTTTAGTGGTCTTGCCTTTTCTCGCACGTCGAAACTTTTGCATTCACATGGTATTTTGTAGATGCACTTCTTTGACCGCTCCTGTATGTTATTTGGTTTTATTTTGGACAAGATAGATCTGAGTGTGTTGGTTGTTTTAAATGTTGTCAATGTTGTTTAAATGTTGTTTTTTAAATGTTGTTGTTGTCAGAAACATTAAAAAGGATAGGGAATAAGTACAACGTATTTAGAGATTGCAATTTCTGGATCCAGCATCCAGCAATCCAGCTGGATCCAGCGCTTTTTTTCACATGATGGATCCAGCAAATCATGCTAGATCCAGCAGCGCGGATCCGCAAACGTGTCAAATTCAAAATAAGTTCGCACTGGCAGTAGCTCAGTATGCTGGAAAGTTTATATAGCTTAGACGTTTGCATCGATAGAGCGTTGATATACATTAATTCTGCGATAAAACTCTAGTGTTGGGGAAAAAGGGCATAAGTCAAATTTTTACTATATTGACTTAAGTACACTGGCGACATGGAATTTTATCAATTTAGTTGTGATCCAAAGGACATAAGTCTATTGTATTTCTAACAGCTTTAATCTCTATTGATCTAATAGAAGCAAGTCGTGTAAAACCGGTTCTGTTTGGACATGTGGACTTATGTTGACTAAAGTCTTTTTTCCGCGGCAACCTTACAACCATATATTTACACTTGCCAAGGACAGGCTGACTTAATTCCGTATGACCCGTTACAATAACAAACACGGATTGCTTTTCAGTGATAAAAATTTGTATTTACTTGTGTTTTTGCGAACGTAAAAATGTCAGAAAGATGTAAACGAATTATGAAGATGATTAAGGAGCAAAATAATGGTTATTCATGTTACTTATGGCACGAGTCGATGACAATGAGAGGAGCAAACAAAATTGCTTCGTGTCTTTTTAAGGAGCTTATGAAGTTGCCACCCGAAGTGAAAAAAGTGATTTTGTACTTGGATACTTGCGGTGGACAAAATAAGATTTTCTACGTAGCAAATATGTTCTTAACTGTTCTTCAAATGAAAAATTCGTTAGAGGAAATCGATCACAAATTTCTTGTGTCAGGTCACTCACACATGGAATGTGATGCGGATCATTCCGTATTCGAAACACAAAAAAAACTAAGTGGTATGCAAATATCACATCCACATGATTGGGCGACAATAATACGATGCGCAAAAAAAAGAAACCTTTCCAAGTGCTTGAAATGTCACAAGATGATTTTTATGACTTTGCAGCCTTGTTGAAAAGTATCTTTGTAAAAAGAAAACAAGATAGTGAAAAACGAAAATTTCTATGGCACGACTGCAGATGGCTCAGATACACAAAGGAACAGGGACTGATTTATTATAAAAAAATCACTTCAAGAAACAGGAGACTTCTCCATTCTGAATTTAAATCACCGTGGCCGTCCGGTTGCACTCTCTTTATCAAAAAAATATACAGAGCCACTTGCAATCTCCAAGGCCAAGAAAGATGATCTCTTGGAATTACTACCCCTTATTCCATATATGTACAAAAGCTTTTGTGAGCAACTTGTACATTCAAATGCAACAGCTGACGTTGACCCAGATTTAGAAGACCTAGATCCAGACGCCGAAAATCCAGACTTAGAAGAGGTACATACGTAATAAACATTGCAGTGATGTATTTTACTTGTATTGTTTTTTTTTTCAGCGAATAAAACTTCATCCATTATTTTATGTTTCTGTATTTAATACCTGTGTTTCTATTAGATATTATACTATACTACACTTAATGGCTAGCATGTTAGTTCATATAGACTTAAGTCAGCAATCGCAATCAAAGTCAGATCCAGAAGAAGTCAATCAAAATCATCAATTTGAAAAGATATAACCTACTTTATTATTGTTTATAGGTTTGGTTAATATATCGTATTATAATATTAGTATAAATGCAAGTTTAATTTAAAAATAGATTTATACGACAAGAATGAAACCTTTAATAAATCCTCCTGAAAAACCACAGATTTCGACTTATGCCCTTTTTCCCTAACACTAGAGAAAATTATCTGCAGGCGAGTGGTCAATAATCAATGAGTTAATCGCCACTTTTAACCGGCTGTAGAAGCTCTTTACAGAATAGATTCCACTTTGATAACGGCCGACACAACCATGAAAGTTGTCTTAGACAAACTAAATAGCCAGGACTTTACCTTAATGTCGATCTATCGGAAGCACTACGCAACAGAATCACGGAACGACGTCTCTATGAGATTACAGGTACATTAGTGTATTTACAAAATCAAAAAAAGTATGACGAAGGACTAAACAATCCTGGTTACTTCCCCATGCCGAAAAAGAATGCAATGCGACAAGAGATGAAAAATTTGTTGATTCGTATAAATAAACAAGTAACTGTGGAACCAGTGCAAGAGATAATGGAAGAAGATGGGCCAACTAATCCGGAGCCTATGAATTTTACTTTGGAACAAGAACTTGAGATTGAGTTGAAACGGGAAAGGGAAAACATTTATAGCCGAAAAACTGGTTCTCAAAAAGATTACGAAAAGATTTTGGAAAAGGATATGGCGGTTTATGAGCCCGAAGGAGTGAAAGGCGATCGTTTGTCAATGGTCTGGCTATTTGATGACCTTAAAACCGACCAGCACAGAGGCCGGAAGGGCTTTCTCCGCAACCGGTTATATGTGCAGTTCTGTGCGAAGTAGGTTAGGCCTATGTTTTTAGGGTATCACTAAATAATTCATGTTTCTGTTTAGAAATTTAGCATACAGACAAAAAAAACATTAAAATCATGTTTTTATTTTGATTCCAGATTTTGCTGGATCCGCGATGGATCCAGGCCAATCTTGCAAAAGTCCAGCTGGATTGAAAATGCTGCTGGATTGCAATCCCTAAACGTATTGGACAATATTTATAATTAAGTTATTTATACCAAAATTAAATGTATTTTCAAAACTTGAAGGAAACTTAAATATCTCGGAAAGTAATGGGGGATAGGTATAGGGAATACGTACTAAAAATTTAAGAGTATGGTAATTGAAATATTTTTAAAAACTACTATTCGTCGATAATTTCTGTTAAACTTAATTTAAAAAGAAACCTTTAAACTAAATTTGGAATTAATAGTCATAACTATGTGGTACAAAGTATGTATATGCTTTTGTATCTACAGTGTGTATGCGTAACTTTTACGAAACTTTTACGAAACATAATATGGGAAACTTTTTTAATATCAATTTTACGAAAAAAAGTTATTCTTTATAAAGTGCTCTGCATAGTCTAAAACCTAAGACGCAATCATCAGATATCAAATTTTATTAACAGTACACGAGGTATGTCAAAAAATATGAATTTCGGTCAAGAGTAAAGTGCTTTTATATTTCACAATATCGAAAATTTGTATTGAGAAAAGTTGTTTGTAATTAAAAAATTACGTTATAATCTGAATTTACACTCTTCTAATTAAAAAAAAAATTTGAAAATTTTTCTCAAATCACGGACACCCAACATTATTTTTATTTATGATAGCTCCGTTATTATTAATTTTACGAAAAAAAGTTATTGTTTTTAAAACGTTCTGCATAGTCTGAAAACTAAGATAAAATTATAAGATATTAAATTTTGTCAATTTTATACGAGGTATATCAAAAAATATGAATTTTGCTGAAGAGTAAAGTACCTTTATTTTTCACAATATTGAAATTTGTTATTAAAAAAAGTTGTTAAGAATTAAAAACTATGTTTCAATATGCAATTGCATCCTTCTAGATGAAATATTGTGAACTATAAAGGTATTTTACTCTTGAGCGAAATTCATATTTTTTGACATACCTACCTGGTATAAAATTGAAAAAAATGATATTTTATGATTGCATCTTAGTTCTTTGACTATTCAGACATTTTTATAAAGAATAATTTTTTTCGTAAAATTAATAATAACGGATATAACGGAATAATAAATAAAAATGATGTTGGCTGTGATTTGAGGAAAATTTTCATTTTTGTTTTTAATTAGAAGAGTGTAAATGCAGATTATAAATAATTTTTAATTACAAACAACTTTTCTCAATGACAATTTTCGATATTGTGAAATATAAAGGCACTTTAATCTTGAGCGAAATTCATATTTTTGACATACCTCGTATACTGTTGATAAAATTTGATATCTAATGATTGCATCTTAGGTTTTAGACTATGAAGAGCACTTTATAAAGAATAACTTTTTTTCGTAAAATTGATATTAAAAAAGTTTCCCATATGGTTCCCAGTTACGCAGACACACGGTATAAGTATAACATTTTATAACTTTGTGAGTATTATTTAGTAAGGCTTACTTTGATAGTAATAAACGTCTCAAAGTCACGAATTTACTTGGTTTACTTGTTTTTATTATTTATTGAAGGCCTCTGCAAATATTGATAACATTAGAAAGAAAGTACAAAACAATAGATACAGTGCGGTGGAATAAGTGTTGCCCCCCCCTGTTAACTTGTTTATTTTAAGAATATAAGCAAAACGCTCGAACAGGTCGATTTTTAAACTAATAATAGTATAACATAGCATCAACGTTTCGAACTTTACGCGATCCCTCTTCAGGTGACAGGCATAACTTTGATTTTTTCAAATGGCAAAGTACATCATGTGACACCTTATTTAACAGCTTTTAAAATACTGATTTCAAAAATGTATAATACTTTAATCCTTTTTGAGATCGCAGGCATAAAATTTCGGTCGAACTCTTTTTAAACGCATTTATTTTTTTCGAATTCTGAGAAAACTAATAAGTATTTTTGAAAAATTTAAACGCAGAATGAAAGACTAGATTATTACCGAGGGCTGACAGTCCCTTAGAATAAACAAAAAGTTTCTTTTGAATGATATATTTGAAATTAAAAATCACACTAAATTTTCTCTTTTTTCCACTACTGTGACTTATTAAAATAAACATTATAGGAGTTCTCAGGGACTTTGGACCATCGAGAATACTGTAATATTTCATTCTGCGTTTAAATTTTTCAAAAATATTTATTAGTTTTTTCAGGATTCGAAAAAATTATTGCATTTAGAAAGAATTCGACCGAAATTTTGCGCCTACGCTCTCAAACAGGATTAAAGTATTATACATTTTTAAACTCGGTATTTTAAGGGCTTTTAAATGAGGTGTCACATGATGTACTTTACCATTTAAAAAAATCAAGGTTTTGCCTGTCACCTGAAGAGGGATCGCGTAAAGTTCGAAACGTTGATGCTATAATATACTATGGTTAGTTTAAAAATCGACCTGTCCGAGCGTTTTGCTTATATTTTTAAAATAAACAAGTTAACAGGGGGGCAACGCTTATTCCACCGCACTGTACATATATTTAGACAGGTACTTTTAATGTATTTTAGTTGTTCAATCATTTTTCTTTTCATCTAAAAAATAAATTTTAATCAATGAACCAAAGCTACATTATTACAGACTACATTGTATTCATACACAACACAAGTTTTAAGATCAAAAGGCATAATTTAATTCCGTATTGTCTAAGTCCAAGAGTCAAACATCAAACCCGTTTCTTTTGCTTACACTAGAACTGTATCATCACTACTTTATTGTGTTTTATAATAAACATAGAGCAGATAACAGATAACGAAAAACATTTTAAAAGTCTATTTGCATTTTTATCGCCACTATTTCTGAATATTTCCATTGTTGACACTCTGGTTTTGGCGAGGAAGCAGATTCCGGTGGAAGCCATTTCAGTATAGGCCAGTTTATTTTAGATCGCAGAAACTAAATCGGAAAATACGGCATGCGTATTTAATATACAGTGCTAGTCAAAAGTATCCTCTCCTAGTATCTTTTCAACTATTATTCTTATACCTAATAGTGAAACTTGGATGGAGAAAATAAACCGACCAGCCTTCTCAACTAGTCATAACAGGTGACCTGATAATGGTAAATGAGATACAGAGCCACTGTGACCGATAATTTTAAATGGAACCTTATGACAAGTAATATCTCGTGTAAAAGTTATTGAAAATACCTCTTCAAATATACCTACTAATTTTGTTTGGGTTTATGATTCAATCAAATTGTGTTTTTACTAGGAAAGTTTTGGGGTAGTTCTAATTTCTTTCATTATATATGTATTTTGGGCTGCTGAATCCGAATATGAGGTTTGCGGACAAAATTTTGGGACGGAACATTGAGTAAATCGCGAAAAAAGTGAAAATTTCTGCTTTTTACCGTTCTTTGCTTGCACCTCAAAAACTATTAACTTTTAGTAAATAGTCAGAGAACAGAAATTAAAGTGCTTAAAATTCTCTACAAATATCACTATTTACTTTTTTTCTGACGAACGTTTCGGTCTACGGTGCAAGTTGAAAATTGCCAATTTTTAACGGTTTCTAAACCCACTTTTTACACTTTAAAACTTTATTTTTTATTAGAATGCTGACATTTGATAAATTTACATCCTCCATCCTGTGGAGAATGCTGATATATCCTAATTATCACAACAGCTCTTGGGATGGGACCAGAGAACAACGACCACCTGTGGTCGTTGTTCTCTGATGGCACCATCAAATGAACATGTGACAGTGGTGGGGGAGATATCGACCTTCTGGTCATTTTGATAGGCTTGTGTAGTCCTAACACAAAAATGTAATTTTTCTGAAACGAGAAAAAGAAAAGGTTTCGCAAAGCTTCTCCAACCCTCATCTGGCTGATGAAAAAATCCTAAGGGACCATATCTTATTCCTACATGCGATAACTGGCTGTGATACTACTTCTGCATTGTTAAATCAGGGGAAACTGATATTTTTTAAGTCCTGCAGAAAAACACAGAATTGAAACCAACCATTGAGGTTTTTAAAGACCCTAATGCACATCAGGATTAGGTTACCACAACAGGAAACATGCTTCTCATTGCTCTATATGGAAGAAAAAAGAAGACTAGTCTGAACCATTTGATATACAGACAATACGTATCTTCATCATACAAAAATAAGACAAACATTGCCTCATTACTCTCTACCGAATCTGCTACACGAGAACATTCACTTAGAGTTTACTATCAGGTGCAGCAATGGTTATCTTTATATCAAACCACACCTGACGAACAACAAAAAATCCAAGTGAGTGTGGTTGGAAAAAAACTACTAGTATTCTCGTGCCAGTGCCAACCAGTTTGGACCCTTACCAAACTCACTTCTACGGTAAATTTCTTGAAAATATAAAAAGGGCTGCCAACGCAATTGTTGATGCACGAAGGCTGACCTCTATTGTTCACCAATTTGCATATAATGCGAAGGACTCTGTGACAACGTTGAGCTCCCGGAAGATAGATCTGATATAGACGTAAAAGAAACTGTAGAAAGAGACAGAGGTATGTAGAATCTCACAAGTTATTTTGTAATCATTAATCTCTCCTTGATATAAATGATCACAAGTCAGTATCTCACTACAGTGGAACCTCGATTATCCGTCTCTCCATTAACCGTCACCTCTGTTAACCGTCAGGGTACATACAGATGTTCTATTGACTACATAAGCAAAAATTTTAATGTAAAAAAATAAAAAAAGTTAATTTGATTTGTGATGAGGACACAAACGGCTATCCATTGCTGACAGATAAAGAAATCGTTGAAATGGTAACAAAGGCGGACCAAACAGATTCAGAAGCTGACACAGACTTGGAATTTGACTGTAGATTTGTTGATGAACCTATTGTAGCTGACAATGATTTGCGTAAATAATCTAGAGAAGCTGCATCGCACATGCAATAATTCATCGCGTGGTATTCTCAACAAGAAGAAGCCAATAAAGTAGATTGCATGATCTTACGCCGATTAAGAAATTCAGCCGCAAAATGTGAAGCAACAGTAAAACAAACAACGATTTCAGAATATTTGAAATTGATTCGATTGTAAGAACACAAATCCCTCTTATATTGCCAAACAAAACATACAAATGAAATTTGAGAGTTGTACTATGAATTTTTAATTTTTTTTAATGTTCTGTTAACCGTCTTTTCGATTATCCGTCATACCCTTGGTCCGGTGCCCTGGCGGATAATCGAGGTTCTACTGTACCTCTTTTATTTTTCTGGACAACGACCCCTGGACGTTGAGGATGGAGCAATTAGACCCTGAGCCAGGTCATGATGCCATAGAAGATTTTGTCCAACCTTTTGTGATACTTAATTAGTACAATTTCGACCTTTTTTTAATTATTTGTGCAGAAAACTAAGAGAAATTTATCAAATGACAGCATTCTAATAAAAAATAAAGTTTTGAAATGTAAAAAGTGGGTTTTGCAGAGACCGTTAAAAGTTGGAATTTTTCAACTTGCACTTGAGACCGAACGGTTCGCCCGAAAAAAAAGTAAATAGTGATGTTTGTAGATAATTTTAAGTACTTTAATTTTTGTTAACAAACAATTTACTATAAGTTAATAGTTTTCGAAATTTTAGCAAAAAAGCGGGAAAAAGCTGAAATTTTTGGCTTTTTTCGCGATTTACTTAATGTTCCGTGACGAAATTTTATCCGCAAACCTCATATTTGGATTCAGCAGTCCAAAATACATACATAATGACAGAAATTAGAACTGCCCCAAAACTTTCCCACTAGGGGGCTCGTAGAGTACAAAATTACTGAATTAAAGCTGATTTTGATGAATTAAATAAATACTAAAATTGTAGTTTCGCTTATAATTAAGAAATACTTATAGACCTGAATCCCGCGTACCAAAAAAAGTTGATTAATATCAAGCTGAAAATTTGTTAATAGCTTAACGGTTTCTAGTAGGACAAACTTTGATGTATGGGAACACTGGAACATAGGAAAAAACAGTAAAATCCTGTATAAAAGGTATATTTAAACATTATGTATAAAAGGTATTTTTAAATATACCTTTTATACAGGATTTTACTGTTTTTTTTTTGTATTACATGGTATACAGCCAACTACAGGAAAACTTTTTCCTTGGGAACATAAGAAGTTTTACTTGTGGAACAGGTTAAAAATTTGGAACGTCAGACTACGAAAATGTTTCATGTATTTTGTCGGACAGAATTTCCAATTGATTTGTTACCTTTTCATTAAACTCTCATGCAAAAACTGGCAAAGACTGGTGTTTATCACAAACTGGGCATTTTAATGAGTGGAACACGAAGAACATGTCAAATGACAAGAATTGTGTTGGTTATTAATGCAAGAGAGCTTAATGAAAGGGTAACAAATCAATTGGATGTTCTGTCCGACAAAATACATGGGGCGTTTTCGTGATCTGTAGTTCCAAATTTTTAAACTGTTTGTCCGACTAGACACCGTTAAGCTATTAACAAATTTTCAGTTTGCTATTAATCAACTTTTTTTTGGTACGCGGAATCCAGGCATGTTATAAGTGTTTAAAATATGCTCCATTTACTTTTTTACAGTAACGCATCCTAATGCAAATAAAATTGCTCGTTTCGTACTCCTAAATCGTTCTCCTAAATCCTTCAACAATTCGTTGTTTCAAAATGTCAATATGGTCGGGTGCTTTAGCGTAAACCTTAGGCAAGGCGCTCACCACCAAAAGTGGCAATCAAATGGCGTAGCAATGGTGTCGAAGAGTTGTGGTGATCCAGTGGCAGGCAGATTTGCTAAACCTGTATAAACATGTGTGACCTTTCGATACATGCGACGACATATGTTTATATAGGTTTAGCAATTCTACCTGCCACTGGGTTACCACAACACTTCGACGCCATTGCCGCCGCTGTTTATCTCGTCATTAAAATTCATTAAAAAATTAGTCAAAATCATTACTCGTGGGATTTATAGGGTCACTAACGCCGAATATGACATCGGAAGTGATCTAAGGAGTACCTGGTGCCCAGGGTACCTACTATTTACCTGGTCTTGTGGAGTTTTCGGCAAAAAAAATATTAAAAAACCAGTCAAAAATCATTTTTCGGAGGGCTTTGGGGTCGCTGACGACGAATATGACATCGGCAGTGATCTCCAGAGTACCTGGTACTCAGGTTACCTACTGTTCATCTCGTGACTAATGATTTTCGACTAATTTTTTAATGAATTGGCCGAAAACTTCGGAAGACGAGGTAAACAGTAGGTACTATGGGCATCAGGCATTCCGAAAATCACTTCCGATGTCATATTCGTCGTCAGATACCCCAAAAACTCATGAGTTATAAATTTTGACTAATTTTTTATGAATTTGCCGAAAACTCCACAAAACGAGGTAAATAGTAGGTACCCTGGGTACCAGGTATTCCGTAGATCACTTCCGATGTCATATTCGTCGTTAGCGACCGAAAAACCCCCAAGTAATGATTTTTGACTAATTTTTTAATAAATTTACCGAAAACTCTAGAAGACGAGGTACACTGGGCACTAGATATTCAGGAGATCACTTCCGATGTCATTATCGTCGTTAGTGTCCCTAAAAACCCCACGAGTCATGATTTTTGATTAATTTTTTAATGAATTTTAATGACTAGTTAAAAACTAGATACCCTGGGCACCAAGTACTCCGGAGATCACTTACGACGTCATATTCGTTTTCAGCGACCCCAAAAATCCCAGAGTAACAAAATTTAACTCATTTTCGCCGATAATTGACGAGTTCGGTATTTTTTTATTGTCTGTTTGAGTTGCACTTTAAGAATGCATTTTTTGCATGCAGTCTTTCAATATTATATCATGGCTCGGGGTCACAAAGTTTCCTGGCGCATTCACGAATCGAATTCAAAAGGAATTATTAAGATGCGTTTTGTCGCTTTTTTTTCGGAGGTAAGGCCAATTTTAGTGCTTTATTGCTTCGCCTATCACCTTAATCTGACGATTTCGAGTTTTTCTAAGGATAAATTTTTTTTCGGACCACCCTTAACGAACTCCCCTGTATTAAGAGCCAATATATGGTAGGGGTACATTTATAGGTTACAAGGTGTCTCCCCTTGTAATTTTCTGACGCGCTTGAGTAATTGCAAAAATCCCCACTTGGGCTCCCGTACCATGATATTTAATAATAGATCGAAAATCGTTTTTATCCATATACGTCATTTTTCCAAACACATCAACAAAGCATCTGTCAAAAATAATCTAATGGCCACATCACGCTGTAATTTGACATGTGGGTCTGTCTGAAAAAGGTTACACTTATTCACCAGATATTTAGGCTATTGATTATATTTAAAATAAGATAGCTAAAAGGAACTGCAACGTTAACGGGGTTTTATTATTTAATATGATCAATGGACATCTATATATGAAAAAACCGCGGAGTGCTACCATTTAAAGGGGTGCGTTTTTGAGAAATGGGTGAATTAGTCCCTGGGCACAGCTTACATTAGGGTGAGTTCTATGCACTTTTGGTACAAACATATCTACATAAAAATTGTTCCAAGTCAAGTGGATCCAAAGTATTACCTATAAAAAATAAGATTCAATCATAACACACAATCACATAAAAAAGTTATAATGAGGAATTTAAAAAATAATCCTAAAATCAAAAATCGTTGCAAGTACTTATTACATTTTGAAAAAGCATATCTTATTCAAAAATAAACCTAGAATGTTTTATAATACACTATTTTAAAGTAAACAGAATAAACTTTCTTTTTCGTTATATAATATATACCTAAATGTAGAAAAAAAAGTTATATTGGGAAATTTAAAAAATAATCGTAAAAAATATAAAAACTCGTTAAAAGTATAAAGTAAACTCGTAAAAAAGATAACCTCTTTAAAAGAAGTCGGACAACATTATACAGTAGAACATTTTAAAGGTAATTGATTTCTATTCCTCTTGCATGTACAGCCGGTTCCTAAAAAAACTGATACGACTCTTAGTAAGATTTGATCATGTTGAGCAGTGTATTTGATTGATCTGACATTATATTTATTATGACAGACAAATAATAAAATAAACAAACAATAAGCAACTGATTACATATTATGTTAATTCATAAATTGTACTAATTATTAAGGTCTAAATGTTTATATTATTTTGAATTCCTGTATTTTATAAAGAGTACAGTCGGAAAAATGAAAGAATACCCATGAACGATCACATCAATCACATATTTTGTATTTGCTGTTTTTTTTTCATAAATAACAAACGAGAGAGATAGATTATTAATAATCTAAATAATATGTGATTGATGTGATCGTTCATGGGTATTCTTTCATTTTTCCGACTGTATATTATAAATGATAGTTTTTACATCAAATAGATCACATAATTATTGTAAACGTGGATTATACAACAAATTATACAACAAATACACAACAAACGTGGATTACGTTACGAGAGTACTGTCATTTGAATCGTAATATGATTTTTTTCGAATCATGAAAAAACTAATAAGTATTTTAGAAAAATTTAAACGCAGGATGAAAGATTACATTATTACCGAGGGCGGAAAGCCCCTTAGAATAAACAATCAGTTTCTATTGAATGAAATATTTGAAATTAAATATCACACTTCTCTTTTATTTTCAGCCCTGTAACTTATTAAAATAAATATTATAGAAGTTTTCAGGGACTTTCAGCCCTCGGTAATAATATAGTCTTTCATTCGGAGCTTAAATTTTTCATAAATATTTATTAGTTTTCTCAGGATTCGAAAAAATGAATACCTACAATTAAAATACATTGAGAATTTTGACATGCGTCACAATTTTGCATTAACTCAATGTAAAATTCTAAACTGTTGAATTCCAGGTTCCCTAATTATTTGACATCAAAAGACATTAGAAACTATTTGTAGAGTATTGAAAACAACTGTTAAAATTGGTCTACATAATTAAACATATTCCAAAATTTTGTAAAAATGTAATACATTTCAGTTTTCAGCCCAAACTTAGGCCACACACAATGCAATAATGTTCACATTTTTGAACTGTCAATATTTTTATTTTATCATCTATTGTTTAAAAACAATACAGTTGATAAGATACCCTCAGCTGCGGAGAAAGTATTCCTAATAATAAAGATTTATAATAAAGTCTAATAACCGTGGAACAGAATAAGCTATCTGACAAATTTTAAGATTTGGCAGTGACATTGACAGTATGTAAATATTTAGTATTTATCCTTCAAAATACACTGCTCAATTTTCTACAAAATACGCTTCAAGAGTCGTATCAGTTTTTTTTGGAACCAGGTGTACCATTGCAAATGCCTAAAGTTACGTAGAAAAAGTTACAGAACAATATTTGCGAATCAACAAGGAAAATTGCCCAAAATTGCTGTGAGTGGCGAATTTCAAAAAATCATATTTCGAAAAATGTAAATCCTAATGACCTCTACTAAACATCATTTTAAAGAGAAAATATGTAAGTTTTTTTCTGTGAAGCAATGTCTATACCTATATCCCCGTGGACAAAAGTTATGGGACAAAAAACAAAATTTCTTTCTTTTGGGTTTCTTTGTGCTTTTTCTTTTGAACATATTTTTGTAAAAGAAAAGTATCTTTGACTTTAAAAAGTTATATTTAGATAGGAAATTCAACCAGGAACAATTTTTATGTAGACGTGTTTCTACCAAAAGTGCATAGAACTCACCCTAATATAACCTGTGCCCAGGGACTAATTCACCCATTTCTCAAAAACGCACCCCTTTAAATAGTAGCACTCCGCCGTTTTTTCATATATAGAGATTCATCGACTACATGAAATAATAAAACCCCGTTAACGTTGTAGTTCCTTTCTATAGTACATAATCAATAGACTAATTGTACAATTGAAATATATTTTTTATATAATTGTTCAATCACTGCTAATAATCTTTCATGGACAATGTTACTATATTTTAAGAAAATAGAGTTCCTGTTTATAAACCCCTCAGAAGTTTCTAACCCTCACACCACTGAAATTATCTTAACATATAAAGCACTACAAATTCACGCCAATATTTAAATGTAACGTCGACACTGTTGATTCAGCACTATGCAAAATTTAGCCAAATAATGTAGAAATGGTTTAGTCCAACTTTCAAATTCTTTTTTTTTATTGAATTGGAAACTCACTGCGTGCCTGCGTGGTGAAAATCTTAAAATGTTATTTAAGTTCGACGACTAAACAGAACTAGAAACAGAGAAAATGTTTAACAAGAAAAAACAAATTTGTATAAATGCTTGTATTGTCAATAAACGTTAACAATTTAAGATGTGGTCGAATGCGCGCATATTAGTCGAGGCATTGAAGAATTGAAGTGTCGATTTTGCAGTAAGACGGATTTTAATGCGGATTGATGCGTTGGATTCATGAGAATGTCAGGAAATTTTGTGAACTAATGTCATGAATAAGAAATCTCAAATTGCATTTGTGCATAAGAAAAATGCATTTCAAAAATGCATTTGGGTAAATAGTGGGAAAAATTGACTAACTTTTCTTACTCGGGGGTTTTTGGAGTCGCTGAAAACGAATATGAGGTCGGCGAGAGTATGCAAACTACCTGGTGCCTGCAGCGGGTGTAATAAACGTCTTCCTCTGGAGGATTGTGGTAATTTATCATATAATTGGCTTAAACTCATTACTCGGGGGTTTTTGGAGTCGCTGAAAATGAATATGAGGTCGGCGAGAGTGTGCAAAGTAGGTACCTGGTGCCTGCAGCGTGTGTAATAAACGTCTTCCTCTGAAGTATTATGGTAAGTTATCATATAATTAGTTTAAACTCGTTACTCGGGGTTTTTGGGGTAATCTATTTTCTTAGATGTAACTATAGTGATCGAAAAGGGTGGTATGTTTATTATAAATACTCATAAATTTTTATCATTATAATATATTTATGGTTAAAAAAGTTCATTGTACAAAATTTATCGTAATTCATCTTTAGAATTCATTTTCTTGATCATTATCATCTTCTTCTTCATTATTGCCTTCTTCTCTCGAGTCCAATGCCATATTTGTGCAATCAGAGCCTGCACAATTTTTGCAGGCTAAATTACAAACTAACCCATGCTTCCTGCACCCGTATGAGTTGCCGCAGTCTGACTTACAACTACAGAATATTAAATTTAAAATGTTTGGGGGACCAGGTAGCTGAGTTATTCTAACTGGAATTAATACATTATTTTGTAATTCCCCTCCACAATCGGTTGGGTTCATGTTACTGTCCTCTCCATGCAGCCAAATTTGTGTTTGTAAATATACCCTTTTTAAATGCTGGGTAAATGCATCAACAGGTGAAAGAATTTTTCCAATGACAATCTTTTTATTTTTGGCAATAGCCATTAAGTACATTCTTCATCTAGTGATTTTCTCTCAAGGCAAAACCACATCATCCACTTGCGCCTTAATTCAAACTGCTTTAAATGATATGAAATTAGAATTTATTCGTTGCGATATTTATTTTCAGCGACCCCAAAGACCCCCGATTACCAAGTTTGGGCCAATTATTTAACAAATTATCATAATAGTCCAGAGTAAGACGCTCATTACACCTGCTGCAGGCATCAGGTCGTTTGCACACTCTCGCCGACCTCATATTCACTTTTAGCGACCCCAAAAACCCCCAAATAATGAGTTTAAGCCAATTATATGATAAATTACTATAATACTCCAGAGGAACACGTTTATTACACCCGCTGCAGGCACCAGGTAGTTTGCACACTCTCGCCGACCTCATATTCATTTTCAGCGACCCCAAAAACTCCCCGAGTAATGAGTTAGGGCAAATTATATGATAAATTACCACAATACTTCAGAGGAAGACGTTTATTGCACCCGCTGCAGGCACCAGGTAGTTTGCACACTCTCGCCGACCTCATATTCATTTTCAGCGATTCCAAAAATCCACGAGTAATGAGTTTAAGCCAAATATGATAAATTAGCACAATACTCCAAAGGGAGACGTTTATTACACCCGCTGCAGGCACCAGGTAGTTTGCACACTCTCGCCGACCTCATATTCGTTTTCAGCGACCCCAAAAATCCCCGAGTAAGAAAATTGAGTCAATTTTTCCCACTATTTACCGAAATGCATTTTTGAAATGCATTTTTCTTATGCACAAATGCAATTTGAGATTTCTTATTCATTACATTAGTTCACAAAATTTCCTGACATTCTCACGAATTCAACGCACCACACTTCATTAAAATCCGTCTTACTGCGTCAAAAATCGACAATAAGGCCTATTTTTGTGCTTCAATGCCTCGACTATATATGAATTTTACCAAAATAAAAGCAGAGTTATTTATTAAATCTTGCCCAAGTACTTTCGCTCTCAGAGCATCATCAGGGGCATTTCTTCAATAAAGGAGGAAGATATCCCAGAATGTCGTGGACATTTAATTAAAATCAATAAAGCAATTAACACACATAGGACAAAGGACAAATAGATCAGAATACACTGGGGTGTAAAATTAACCGGACACCTTAAAAATTAGTCATTTTTGATGTCTCGAATTTACTAAACCTGTTGTCCGATTTAAATGATTTTTTAGTGTGTTATAGCCTTATTCTTTAGCAATATCACTGTGATAGTATTGTTGCTAAACAGTTAAATTTTCGTTGTATACCAGGTGTACCAATCAAACTATGTTTTTTTCTCAAAGTTCGCATCACCCGCATCCTGTGGAATATTCTAGCATTTATTAAATACTGAAATTAAAATCCAACTATAGCCTCATGTTTTCTTAACATATTTTTTTATTCAATCGCTTACATTAGACCATAAAAAAGTTAGGTATTTTAACAACTAGCCATGTTTTTACGGGTCATATTGGTGGAGATTGTAGATGATGTGTTTTCAATATGGCCTCATAGATCAGAATTGTTGAATACATTCCTGAATATTATAAAGGGTCAAGAAGAGACAATAAAATTTACAATGGAAAAGGAATACAATAACACCCTACCTTTCCTGGATGTTTTAGTCTCAAAGAAGGATACTGGATATGAGACTCAAGTGTATAGAAAACCAACAGATATCTCAATTACAAATCAAATCACAACATCAACGTTAAAAAGGGAATCATTAATAGACAAGGCGAAAACGGCGGGTTCGAAGAGAAAAATATTCCCATGAGATTTTTTTGCATAATCACATTTGTGAGACATCCCAGAATAAGGTTCAAGAAGTCGCCCAAGTGAAAAGTGGGCCAATTTTTTTTAACAATTTTTTTTTAATCAAATTGCAAGAATCATAATTGTTGGCCCGAACAATTTTTTTTTTAATTTTTTGGACCATTCTGGACAAAGAAGGTCTCTTATAATTTTTCTCTGAAGTTGATCGTTTTCGACTTATAAGCAATTTAAAATTGAAAAAAACGAAAAATGGCGATTTTCAAGGTTTAATAACTCGGTTAAAAGTTATTATTATGAAAATCAATATATGACTAAATCAAAGTTTGAAGCCCCCCTATAAGATCCTGAAGAAATTTTTGTCATTATTTTATTACTAAGCTGTTATTTTTAAGTAATAATACTAAGCGCCATGCACGTGTGCGGGGCTGTAAACGCTGAGTGCGAGAGAGAAGCTATTCCAGCAGTCCAATTGTGCATCTTACTCGCACTCACATTTACAGCAGCGTCAATACGATACAACCACTCATTGTTATTAATTAAAAATAACAGCTTAGTAGTAAATTAATGACACAGATTTCTTCAGGATCATGTAACGGCGACTTTAAACTTTGATTTAGTCACTTTCTGACTTTCAAAACAATAATTTTTGACTGATTTATTAAGCCTTAAAAATGGCCATTTTCGCGTTTTTCAAATTTTAACTGGCTTATAACTCGAAAAATATCAACTTTAGAGAAAAATTATAAGAGACCTTTTTTGTCCAGAATGGTCCAAAAAACCTAAAAAAAAATTAGTCCGGACCAAGATATGGATTTTTGCAATTTGATTAAAAAACAATTGTTAAAAAAATTGGCCCACTTTTCTCGTGGGCGACTTCTTGAACCTTATTCTGGGATGTCTCACGAATGTGATTATGCAAAAATATCTCATGGGAATATTTTTCCCAAAGAACCCGCCGTTTCCGCCTTGTCTATACATCCTTATATGATAGAGCCAAAATTACTTGTTCTAACGAAAATTCAATTTTAGAAGAAAAACAATTGTTAACATCTGTTTTATTAAAAAATGATTATCCTTTATCGTTTGTAAATAAGGAATTGTCAAGATTGGATCGAATGGAACAGAACAACATAGAACGGGATCCTACAACATTCACAAGAAATAATACGAGGAATATATCAATACCATAAAAGGACTATCCGAGAAACTTAAAACAATAGGAAATAAATTCAACATTTCAACAACATTCAAAACAACAAACACATTGAGATCTATTATATCTAAAACTAAACCTAACAATGAACAAGAAAGAACAAAGAATTGCATTTATAAAGTACCTTGTGAATGCGAACAATTTTATTTAGATGAAACTTCAAGACCATTAAACGTTAGAAAAAGTGAACATAAATATTATATGTTTTAAAAATAGAGAATTTGATAGATCTCAAATATGTCAACACGCATGGGATAATAAACATAGAGTTCAGTGAAGAGATTCAAGTATAGTCCTGAAAGAATCAGATAATAAAAAGAGAAAAATCGAAGAAACGGCTCTAATTATGCTAAATGAAACCAATTGTGTCGCAAATTCCTCGGTAGAATGCAGTAGGATGTGGTTACCCATACTGAAAGAGGAAGTCAATAGAAAGAAAATACCACGATTAGTAAGTCAATAACATATCGAGTTAGTACATATTTTATATTTTAGTATTACTTATTGTATATCTATTTATTATCAATATTATTTATAATTTAAACATATTAGAGTTAGAATTTTTTTTTATTACTCCAATTTATTTAACAATCTGTTCCGTTAGGAACAATCAGTTAAAGTTATGACTTTCTTAGGCTATGACATGTAGGTAAGAATTCCAATGAAAACTTTCCTTTCTAAATTATCAACAAATGTATAGATAGAACTACTAGTAAAATAAAGTAAAACTTAAAATAGTTCTAATTTATCTAAAAACTATTTGGTAAGTCAGTTGGTTTATAACGCTTAAGTCTGCGAACTTCACCCTCCGTGTTTAATAATTCACTCGCGAAATCATTTGGATGCGCGCTAAGTCTTTCTTCATACTTTTCACTCTATTTGCTGATTTTTTCTTTGATGCTGGGAACTTTCAGGTCTCTCTCTATTATTGCGTTGGGGACGTACCATGGAGCGTTTAATATGGTTCTTAATGCCTTATTTTGAAAACGTTGTATAATTTCCAAGTTAGAGTTGCTGGCTGAGCCCCATAGCTGTATGCCATAGGTCCATATGGGTTTAAGTATGGCTTTGTATACCACTAATTTATTTTCAATTGACAGTCTTGAATGTCTACCCAGAATCCAGTACATTTGTTGAAGTTTGAGTCCAAGTTGCTTTCTTTTGGTGAATATGTGTTTTCTCCATGTTAGTCTTTTATCTAGATGTATGCCCAGGTATTTGGTTGTATCTACTTGTAATATTTGTTTGTTGTTTATGTATACTGGTGGACAGCTCTCTCTTCGTATGATAAATGTCATGTGGGTCGATTTTGTTTCATTAGCTCTTAGTTTCCATTTTTTTAACCATTTTTCTATTTTATTTAAGTGGGCTTGTAAGTTATGCGAAGCTCTTTGGGTGTCTGTGTGAGATGCGATAATACCTGTGTCATCCGCGAATGTTGCGACTGTTGTCAATCTAGTTGTAAGTAGGTCAGCAGTAAATAACAGGTATAGTAAGGGACCAAGTACACTACCTTGTGGGACGCCGGATTTTATTTTAAATAGTTCTGAGCGAGCATCTTGTTGTTTTACTAATGAAAAGCGATCTGTCAGATACGATTTTATAATTAAATAATATTGATACGGAAGATTTTTCTTCAGCTTATGGAGGAGTCCTGTATGCCACACTTTGTCAAATGCTTGGCTGATATCTAGAAAAGCTTCACTACAGTACCTCTTGTTTTCTAGATCATTGCTGATTTGTTTGACTATACGATGTGTTTGCTCTATTGTTCCATGTTTGCTACGAAAACCAAATTGGTGTTTTGGAATTAATCTTGTTTCTTCTATTATTGGTTCTAATCGACGTAGAAACATTTTTTCAAATAGCTTAGATAATATAGGTAAGAGACTAATGGGTCTATATGAGTTCAGTTCTTTGGGGTCTTTTCCTGGTTTTTGTAACATTATGATCTATGCTACTTTCCACTGATTGGGAAAATGTGCATACGTAAGTATTGCATTAAATATATGTGTTATTGCCATGATTGTTTTCTTAGTTACGTTTTGCAGGATTTTTCCAGTGAAAAGTCAGAATTTGGTATTAGTTTCTTGAAAGTAAATTAAATGTAAGACCAAATACTTACGATGACGGGGTAGTATCACGAGGTTTTTTCCTGGTTTTCCCTCGTGATTTACTATGGAATCTCCAACGCGAGAATTTTACTGCCATCGTTGCATTTGGTTGTCTTTTTAAAGACAGATCACATGCTATGATTTTTTTGTGACGGATATTCTTGAGTTGCGGTTGACTTCATGTAATCGAATGAACTATCTTTCAGTAAAGTCGTCCCAGGAACGCAACTCATAAATATTGGCAATATAAAATTTTTCTCTTTATGAATATCCAACATCGTTTTTATTTATTGCAAATATGATAACTCTTTTATTATTCATTTTATGAAAAAAAGTTATTCTTCATAAAAAGCTCTGCATGGTCTAAAAACTAAGGTACAACCATGATATATCAACTTTTTTTAATTTTATACGAGGTCTCAAAAATTATGAATTTCGCTCATGAGTATAGTATGTACCTTTATATTTCACAATATTTCAACTAGAAGGATGTAATTATTGCATATTGAAACATTGTTTTTAATTCTAAACAACTTTTTGTAATAACTATTTTCAATATTGTGAAAAATAAAGGTACTTTACTCCTGAGTGAAATTCATATTTTTTGACATACCTCGTATAAAATTAGAAGAATGTGATATCTGATGGTTGCATCTTATTGCTTAGGACACACAGAGATTTTTATAAAGTATACCTTTTTTTCGTAAAAGTAATATATTTTTCGTAAAAAGTAAAAGTATAATAAATAAAAACCAAGTAAGTATCCATAAATTTGAGAAAATTTTGGAATTTTTTTTTCAATTAGAAGCATATAATTGCATATTTGATCTTAGTTTTTAATTCCAAACAACTTTTCATAATAAGAATTTTCGATATTTAGAGAAATAAAGGTACTTTACCCTTGAACGAAATTCATATTTTTTGACGTACCTCGTATAATATTGATAAAATTTGATATCTAATAATTGAATCTTAGGTTTTAGAGCATGCAGAACTTTTTATGAAGAATAACTTTTTTTCGTAAAATTAATAATAAAAAAGTTTCCCATATGTTTCCAACTTAAGTAGACACGCTGTATATGAAATAAAGCATAATATTTAATTAAATTCTATAAATTAAATCTAATAACAAAATTATATTGTTTAGAAATTTATTTTTATTCATATAAAAAAATTATTAAAAAATTGAATTTGTTTAAACAAAGAATTTTTAAATAATTATATAGCTTGCTGATAAAAACATTTTTATTTAGAGCAAGTACACTGGTACACGTTTGGTTTTCCAAACAAATCAATTGGTTCAAATCAAAATTGCTCCACTAGAAGCCAAGAAAATAATTGTTTTTAGGCATACCGATTTTGTATAACATTGAAGTTCAATTTTCTTCAACCTAGTTGTTTTTGGTATTTAATTATTATAAATGTTATGAATATCTTGAAGATATAACAAAGATTACCATCATATTGTTTATAACTTCGTCGCAAATGCCGGTCATCTTAGACTGGTTGTGTCTCCGGAAACACTGCTCGTAATTCAAAATGTGTTCGTTACCAAGATATCCTATTTGTATATAAGCCGAAAAATTGCTTACAATTTAAAAATTATAAACAACTTTTTTAACACGAGTGCCCAAATCAGGCACTCATCTGAAGTTTTGTGGAAATAATTAAATACAAAATCATTGCAAACTTATTACTGGGGGGTTTTGGGAACGCTAATCACAAATATCATAACGAGGATAGTCTATGAGGCACCTGGTGCTCAGGACGTGCCTCGTCCCCTGGAGTTTTGTGGAAATTTGATACAAAATCAGTGCTAAATCCTTATTCGGAGCTTTTGGGATCGCTAAGTATGAATACTATGTAGTCAATGGTCTCCGAAATACCTGTGAAACGGGCTGTTCTATTCTAATTTCTTGGGGTTGAGAGCGGACTGTATTTCTAATCGGTTGGAACAGCCACGGTGAGCAGACCTAGAATCACTATTCGGTGTAGGTATCTGCTCGTTTGGGGTAGAATTAAAAGGATGGCTAAATATTATGCCGTTTTAATCAAGCGAAGAAAATTATGACAATCAAATCAATTTACACCGCGTCGGCCAAGGTTTTTGTTTGTCTTGAGCGTTGCTATGGGACTAAAGCCGCGTTCGCTCAGCATGTAGGGACAACGCATTAACCATACCGCCGCCCTTGAAATAATCTTGGATTATTTAAATACATTAAGTTATTAAAATAATAGATTGGACAAAGTCTTGGCTGAGGCTATGCATATCAACTATAAAATAAACAGAACAAATTGGTTATAAGCATAAAAAACAAGGTACGTTTACAAAGGAAACAAAAATGAATAAAATGAATAAAAAAGTTCGTTTGATATAATTTAGTTATTAGAGAGTTTCAGTGTCCATTTCGATGGGTAGAGGACAAACTTTAGTTACACTGCGTTTAACTATTCCATTTAAAGTTAATACACTAACAACGCGCACAATACCGTCCTTGCCAGGATGAAGTTCACAAATACGGCCTCGAGTCCATTGATATACAGGAGAATGTTCGTCTTTTAGAAGAACCATGTTGCCTAGCAGATTGGGTGTGTCTTTCTCAAAGCGCCATTTGTAGCGTTGCTGTAGTGTATGTAGGTATTCTGTTTTCCATCTAGACCAGAAGTGCTGGAGCATAAGCTGCAAGTGCTGGTAGCGGGATAATCGGTTTATGGATCCTTCTAACTTTAGATCAGAGACCATGTTTATAGGATGCCCAATTAAAAAATGTCCGGGCGTCAAGGCTTCCATATCGTTAGGATCATTGCTCAGAGGAAACAGAGGCCGGGAGTTCAGTACTCCTTCAATTTGCACCAACAAGGTATACAATTCCTCGTAAGACAATGGATTAGTATCAGTTAGGATTCTACGTAAATGAGTTTTTATTGACTTTACAGCACTTTCCCATATACCGCCAAAATGAGGAGATTTTGGGGGAATGAAGTGCCAATTAATTTTGCTTTCTTGGGAGAAGTTTTTAATATTGGAATTTGTTAAAATATCATGAATCTTTAGTAGCTCGTTGTTGGCTCCAATAAAATTACTACCGTTATCAGAATAAATATCGATGCACAACCCGCGTCTAGAAGTAAAACGCCTTAGAACGCTAATGAAACATTCAGAGGTTAATTCGCTAGCTAGCTCGATGTGCACCGCTTTTGTAGCCATGTACACGAACACACAAATATATGCTTTACTTAAGCGACGATTACGAAACTTTGATTCTCTCAAGAGAAAGGGTCCAGCATAGTCTACGCCAGAGCGGGTGAAGGAATGAGACATGGTGATGCGAGAAGGGGGTAAATCTCCCATTAGGTTTTTGATAGTTTTAGGGCTGGATTTAAAACAAGGAATGCATTTATGTAAAACCTTTCGAACAGCATTTCTTCCATTCAGGGGCCAAAAGTTTTGACGAACAAATGATAGAGTTGCTTGAGCTCCTGCATGAAGATTTCGTTGATGCTCGTGAGAAATAATGAGTTCAGTAAAATGGGTTTCGTCAGGAAGTAAAATAGGGTGTTTGGAAGAGTACTGTAGATCGGCATTTCGCAATCTACCACCAACTCTTATAATATCATTTTTGTCGATAAAAACATGCAAGGAGCTAAGTTTACTGGAAGGCATCACTTGACCTTGCTTTTTTAGGATTTGAATATCTTCAAGAAAATTGCGAGATTGAATGTGCTTTATAAGAAGTATTTTTCCCTTTTCGATTTCATGCTCGGTCAGATCACCAAACATTCTAGACTCTTTGGCAACCTTGAGGTTTGATATAAATCTTAGACAATATGCGGTTACATTGATAAGTTTAGAATAGCTGGAGAATGTTTCGATAAGCAGGGAAACTATATCAGATTTGATTTCCTGGGTGGACAATATAATAGATTTTGGATTTATTTCTGGTAAATCCTGATCTAAATTTTTTGTAAAGTTAGAAATGTGATTAATTGTGGACCAGGTCTCATTTGGTTGAGATAAGAACGTGGGGCCATGCCACCATAATTCAGAATTATGTAGATCAGTAGGGGTGGATCCTCTGGATAAGATATCAGCGGGATTAGAATCGGAGCGTATATGATACCAATTGACAATGCTTGATAATTGTTGTATCTCTGATACATGGTTACAGACAAAGGTTTTTAAAATACGAGGTTCAAGAGATAACCAATTTAAAACAATTGTGGAGTCGGCATAAAGGTAAGTTCTTTGAATATTGAAATCCAAAAGATCAGTTATCTTTTTAGCAAGACGAGCAAGAACAAGAGCGCCCCAAAGCTCAAGTCGAGGTAATGAAATCGCGTGGAGCTACGCGTGATTTAGCGCAGAGTAAATTGCTGAGTATATAGCCTTGTGGACTAACGGATCTTATGTAGATGCAAGCGCCATATGCGTTAATCGAACTATCTGAAAACCCATGAAGCTCAAAGTTTGAGGAATTTTTTGAAACAACTTGTCTTGGAATATTATATGCATTTACAAGTGAAAGATTATCGATAAAATGTTTCCAAGTCTTATAAATCTCTGAGGGAACCGGATCGTCCCATGCAATCTTAAGGATCCATAATTTTTGCATTAAAACTTTTACTTGGATAATCATGGGTCCAAGGAACCCCAGAGGATCAACAATTGATGAAATGGTTGATAAAATCGTTCTTTTTGTTACTAGAGTTGAAGGAGGTTTTATTTTAGATTTAAAATTAAACGAGTCGGCTTGAGAGTTCCAAGATATGCCAAGAGCCTTATTATTGGGTGAGTCTGATATAATATATTCAGCGTTAGAGTTTTCTAACTTTAGATTGGGCAATATAGCGTCACTATTTGAGACAAATTTCCGTAAAACGAAACCAAATGAACCTAAAATGGAGGTTAGATTTTTACGAATTACGATTAATTCCTCCTCGGTGGAGGCACCAGTCACTACATCGTCAACATAAGTATCGAGTTCTAATATGTTACTTTCAATTGGAAAATCGTCTTTTACCAAAATTGATATTTCTTTGAGACACCTTGTTGATAGGTAGGATGAACATGCCATGCCGTAAGTTACGGTATTTAGCTGATAAGTGGAAAGTGTTTCCGTAGGAGTATTTCGCCATATTATGCGTTGAAGATTACGTTGTTCAGGATCAATCAGTATTTGGCGATACATTTTCTCAATATCGCTTGTTAAAACAAAATTATGTTGTTTAAAACGCAGTATTATAGAAAATAGATCGCTTTGTACAGTAGGTCCTATCTTGAGTACATTGTTCAAGGATAACCTGTTGAGGTGGGAGATGATGCGTCAAACACGATACGGGTTTTGGTAGTTAAACTTCCTTGCTTCTCGACAGCATGATGTGGTAAATAATAAGATATTATCGAACTCGATTTGTCCGTCTGTAGACCAATGGGAGACATATGTCCCAAAGTGATGTATTCTGACATAAAATCGTTATATGCTTTATTTAGCAAAGGGTTTCTTTGAAGTTTCCTTTCGATTGACAAAAATCGTTTTACAGCGGAATTATAAGATTCACCAAGATGAGTAATTTGAGGTTTAGTGGGCAGGCGCACTTGAAAACGACCCGTGTTGTCACGTATTGTGGTAGATTTGAAGTAATTTTCACACTCTTCCTCTTCCTGAGTATACTTAGAAGAAGAAGACAAGTTATAGTTTTCTTCAATTTTCCAGAAGTTTTCAATGCTAGATTGGAGCTGGTCATTAGAAGATGTTAATAAGCAAGAGTCAATAGTTGTGTTCAAAGAATAAGCACTCGGAGGGACGGGACCGCTAACAATCCATCCCAATTTGGTTTGTTGCAAAATTGGTTGATTTTTATTACCCCTGATTTGACCTGAGCTTAAGATATTAAAAAACAATCCTGCTCCTATGAGAATATGTACTTCAGAGGGGTCATAAAAATTGGGATCAGCAAGAACAATATTGTCAGGTATATTTAAATGAGTAGTGTTGATATAATGTTGAGGCGTTAAATCGGTAATACGATCGATAACAAGAGCAGGCATTTTAAATGTATAATCACCGTTTAAGGATTTTACTTCTAAATTTACTCTTTTGGTTAAGGAAGTAGTTGATAAATTAATTCCCGAGATTGGCAAGTCAACATGTTCGAAAGTAAGATTTAATTTTTCAAAAAGTTCCTGCGTTATAAAGTTGGATTGACTACCACTATCTAGAACTGCTCTGGTTAGTATAGGTTGACGATTTTTGTTAAGTGTTTTCACAACGGCGGTTGATAACAATATAAACGAATTAGGGCTTTGATTGGTTGAGTGCAAGTTACAAGAGGATTGGGAAGATGTGAAATTATTTGGTTGGAGAATTGCATTTTGCGAGGTGGATGCAGAACCATTAAAGTTGTGGGTTGGCGAGGTTTCACTCGTGCTACTGATGACTTTATTTCTATGCAATAGGCTGTGATGTTTACCCTGGCAGGTTTTACAAAGGTGGGTAGATTTGCATTCACTAGATTTATGAGAAGATCGTAAACAGTTGGTACATAAAAAAGCCTTTTTGGCCTCAGAAAATCGATCAGGTACAGACATGCTATGAAACTTGGTGCAAGAATAAATAAAATGGTTGTCGGCACATAAAGGACATTTATTTTTGTTTTGAGCTAAAAGTGAATGGCTATTCGATTTAAATGACTGTTTAGGAATTTGATCGTATCTTTTATCATTTCCCCTTGAGTTTAGCTTACATTCAATATACTCCAAAAATTTACATCTATCATTTAAAAATTCAGTGAATTGATGATTGAATATTTTTGGTAACGTTTTCCCATTCTTTACGAGAGGTTAAATCTAGCTTTGAGGTTAAAAGGTAAATCAAAATAGCATTCCATTCGGAGACTTCTTCTCCTAGGTTCTCTAATGATTTGTAGTGATTTATAAACGTGTCTGCAAATTTTCTTAGGGCGTGGGATGATTCATTCTTAACAAGGTTTAATTCAACAATGGCCTTGATATGAGCATGAGTAATGGCTTTCTTGTTCTCGTAGCGCTCAGTTAGTAATTTCCAAGCGACATCGTAGTTTTCTGCAGTAGCAGAAAGGGACTTTATGATTTGAGCTGCTTCGCCTTTTAAACTACCTTTGAGATAATAGAATTTTTCAATATTCTGAATATTAGAATTTTTATCGATTAATGCTTCAAAGGTTTGTTTATAGGTTACCCAAGTTTCATAGCTTCCTTGAAATTCAGGTAAAGGAATTGGGGGTAAATAGGTATTTACGTGATGATTAGGAGGAGTGATTGAAGAAGGCTGTGCTAATGGTGGAGCTGGGGACTCAAGAATGAATTTTGCTTTGGCCATAGAGGCATAATATCTGGTTTCGAATTCATTTCTTTCATCTTCCTGAAGATTAATTTCAGAAAGATCACTTGTTAAACAAAGCTGTTCAATATCACCTTGTATTTTTTCAAATTCTAGAGGAAGATTTTTTAGAGTATCCAAACGAATTTGTAAGTCAATACGACTGGTGCATGATAACGGAGTAACGCATTTTTTTACAAAGTTATCAAATCTGGTTAAGAAGGCTTTAATTATACCACGACGAGCTACTAAATATTTAAGCTTATCTTTAACGTCTTCTTCTGCCATGGTTTGACTAATTTAAAAACGTTAAACAGTAAGCGTTAAGTCGTAATATGACTGTTTATACAAATCAGGTACGCCAATGGCAATCAAATTTTAATTTAATATTACAGTTTTTATTAGAATGGTTTGGAATTAAAATTAAAATATTTTAACTAACCTTTGGAAAGTTTGGTTGCGCCTATGGCGAGGCAAAATGAATTAAAATACTTTAATCAATTTTAAAGGAAGTTGGTTGCGCCTATGGTGAGGCAGAATAAAATTTAAATATTTTAATTAGCTTTAAAAGCGTTTGGGTGCGCCTATGGTGAGGCAAACTAAATTTAAAATATTTTAATTAATTTAAAATAATTTTGTTGCACCTATGGTGAGGCAAAATAAAATTAAAATATTTTAATTAGCTTTAAAAGCGTTTGGCTGCGCCTATGAGGAGGCAAATAAAATTTAAAATATTTTAAATAGTTTTAAATGAAATTGGTCGCGCCTATGGTAAGGCAAAATTAAATATTTTAATTATTTTTAAAGAATTTGGTTGCGCCTATGGTGAGGCAAATGAATGTTTAAACGAGTTGTAACTTTAAAATTATGTTATACACGCCAATGGTAGGCTTGAAAAGCTTAAGTATAAGCTCAGAATGAGTAAAAAAAGGCTTTATTGAAATTTGACGATTATTTTTCAGTTAAAATATATGTCAGGTACCCGAACTGTCATCCATTGACTTTAAAAAATGTGTATCTCACGCTAATGCAAATTAAAGTTATACAATGTGAGGAACTGACCTGTATTCTTCGCTCTGAGTTTACCTGACGTGGTGCTAACTGGGTATCCTCCTCGTAGTCTAATGGACTGGGAATCCGGCTCGAAGATGACCATGAAACGGGCTGTTCTATTCTAATTTCTTGGGGTTGAGAGCGGACTGTATTTCTAATCGGTTGGAACAGCCACGGTGAGCAGACCTAGAATCACTATTCGGTGTCGGTATCTGCTCGTTTGGGGTAGAATTAAAAGGATGGCTAAATATTATGCCGTTTTAATCAAGCGAAGAAAATTATGACAATCAAATCAATTTACACCGCGTCGGCCAAGGTTTTTGTTTGTCTTGAGCGTTGCTATGGGACTAAAGCCGCGTTCGCTCAGCATGAAGGGACAACGCATTAACCAACCTGATTCGCAGCATGGGACTCGTCTACAGCACTTTTATGGAAATTCGATACAAAATCTGTGGGTTCTTTCCATCAGATGCTTCGGAGACCTCGCCGACATAATATTTGTATTTAGCAATTTCAAAAACCTCGGGGTAACAAGTTTGCAATGATTTTAAATCGATTGTATACAAAACTCCAGGAGAACTGGCATGTCCTTGCCACCAGATGTGTCAGAGACCATCTCCGTCATCATATTCGTAATCAGACTCATGATTAACGAATTTTTACACAGATTTTGTATCTAATTTTCACAAAATTAGAGAAGACGAGACCCTTTCTGGTCGGAGACCATAGCCCTCATGATATTTGTGATCCCCAAAAATTCCCCAGTAATGAGTTTGAACCGATTTTGTATCTAATTTCCATAAAACTCCAGGGAACGAGGCACGTTCTGAACACCAGGTGCTTCAAAGACTATTGTTGTTATGATATTCGTGATCAGCGGACCCAAAAACATTTAAGTAATATATTCGCATTGATTTCATATCGAATTTCAATAACACTTCAGAAAAGATCCAGTATGGGGATCAAGTGTGTCGGAGACCATCGCCGACATGATATTAGTATTCAGCGACCCCAAAAACCTCCGAGTAACGAGATAGCATTGTTTTTGTATCAAAGGGCCTAGCCGGGTAAGATGATGAAAAGTGTCCCCAAGTCGATTCGAATTCCATATAGGTCAACGTTTAGCATATATAGTGAAACTAACTTTCTGAAATTTTTAGCCCACTAGGTGGTCATGTGACCCACCTAGAGCCTAATTAGGGTTTTTATGTTTTTATTTTTTATCTCAGCCGCATCGAGATCTAGCTAAACACTTTAAATAAAAAAGTTGTAAGCTTTAAAAAGTTCTATCCGAATTTTTTTTTTTAATTTTTGGCGGGAAATTTAAATTTTAGAACGATTTTAAAATTTTAAATGAGTATAAAAAAATAACTAAGACATTAGTTTTCACGAAAAAAATATATAACGTGTATTTTTGCATAATATGTCACCCTGAATTTTTTCAAATTTTTAAAATTGGTGAAACGCACCTTTAAAAATAAAAAATCGCATTTTTTCGTTTTTTTTTTCCTTTTTTGATACAATTTTATACATGTTTTTCAAAAAAGGTAACACCGCCACTAGAATAGGTAAAAAACTGAAAAATAATTGGGATCTGCCAAATAAAAATTTTTTGTAATGCCATTCATTTTCAAGATACAGGGCGTTGAAGAAAACAAAATTTTACACATTTTTTACGATTTTGCCGAAACTACTGGGAAAATTGTAATAAATTTTGACGAGTTTTAAGAGGTGGTTGTTGTGCATTTTTTGACATACAATTAACAATTTTATATTCATCATTGGCGCGCATAGGGGTTCATATTAACTTTTTAAAGAAAAAAGATAGTACGCCACTGACATATTTCGCCATTTTTATTCAAAAAATAAAACATCTTAACCCTTAGAAAGTATTGGAACTTCTATAAAATAAAATACTACTAGTTTCTACATCTACATAAACTCGTACATCCATTATAAAAACTAATTCGAATACTTTGGAAGCGTTAAGATATTTGATTTTTTTGCAGCAAAACGGCGCCTCGTATGAAAAAATAAAAAGATAGTTTTTTTTATCGCAAATTAAACGAGGAATTCAAAAATGATTGTTAATTTGAAATGTGTTAGTGGCGTACTATCTTTTTTTCTTTGAAACGTTCAGACCATTACCCCTAAGCGCGCCAATGGTGAATATCAAATCCTTAGTTGTATGTCAAAACATGCACAATAACTACCTCTTAAATGCCGCCTAGTTTTATTACAATGTTGCCAGTAGTTTTGGCAAAATCGTAAAAAATGTGTAAAATTTTGTTTTCTTCAACGCCCTGTATCTTGAAAATGGATGGCGTTACAAAAAATTTTTATTAAGCAAACCCCAATTTTTTTCAGTATTTTACCTACTCCAGTAACAGTGTTACCTGTTTTGAAAAATATGTATAAAATTGTATCAAAAAACGAAAAAAAAAACGACAAAATGCGGTTTTTATTTTTAAAGGTGCGTTTAACCGATTTTAAAAATTTGAAAAAATTCAGAGTGAAACATTATGCAAAAATACACGTTATATATTTTTTTGTGAAAACGAATGTCTTAGTTATTTTTTTATACTCATTTAAAATTTTAAAATCGTTCTAAAACTTAAATTTTCCGCCAATTTTTTCGGACAGAACTTTTTAAAGCTTACAACTTTTTTATTTAAACTTTTTCGCTAGTTCTCGATGCGGCTGAGATAAAAAATAAAAACATAAAAACCCTAATTAGGCTCTAGGTGGGTCACATGACCACCTAGGGGGCTAAATATTTCAGAAAGTTAGTTTCACTATGTATGCTAAACGGTGACCTATATGGAATTCGGATCGAGTTGGGGGCACTTTTCTTCATCTTACCCGGCTAGGCCCTTTCCATAAAACTTCGGGAAAAGAGGCCCATCCTGGGCACCGGATATCTCAGATATCATCGTCGTTATGATATTCATGTTCAGTTAGCCCAAAAACCTCAGGGTAGCAAAATCTAACTCATTTTCGTCAATTATTTCCGAATTACAAAATCAATTTTCACAACCTCGAAACGCATTTTGAAAAATTTTATTTTCCTCATTAAATATTGCAATTTTTATTTCGTCATCATCATTTTTATTCACAAAGATTCGTAAGACTCTTACGAATCGAATACAAAATGTTTCGTTAAGATTCATCCAAAAATTTAGTAGGTTTTGGGCTTTTTACTGCTTCATTATCTCGACTATTTTTATAAGTAGGATAATTAATATTAGTATTAAAATATTGAAGCAATAAATTACTAGAAAATATCCCAAGAAAATAAAATTAAATTAATACAGGTTCTGCATGTTCACTTCTTTTCTGAATTATGCATATTACACCTGGATCCCGTGTACCAAAAAAAGTTGATTAATGGCAAGCTAAAAATTTGTTAATAGCTTAAAGGTGTCTAGTCGGACAAACATTGATGTATGGGAAAACTGGAACAGGGGAAGTTCTAATTGTGGAACAGATTAAAAATTTGAAATGCCAGGCTACGAAAACGTTCCATGTATTTTGTCGGACAGAATTTCCAATTGATTTGTTACCATTTCATTAAACTCTCATGCAAAAATCAGACTGGTGTTTATTACCAACTGGGCATTTTAATGAGTGGAACACGAAAAACATGTCAAATGACAGGAATCGTGTTGGTTAGTAACAGCAGTCTGATTTTTGCATGAGAGTTGATCGAAAGGATAACAAATAAATTGGATGTTTCGTCCGACAAAATACATGGGACGTTTTCGTAATATGACGTTCCAAATTTTTAAACTGTTCTACAATTAAAATTTCCCCTTTTCCAATACATCAAAGTTTGTCCGACTAGACACCGTTAAGCTATTAACACATTTTCAGCTTGCTATTAATCAACTTTTTTGAAGTGAAAACTTCTTTAGGGACGTTGTGCGATTTTTGGATAGGACAAAAAGCAGTGAATTCGCAACTGTCATCGCGACCGTCATTGCGACCGTCATCGCTTATGCTAAATATTATTTGTGTGTACATATAAATTGTATAGAAATATTTAAATTTAAAATAAATGTAAAACCTATTTTAGGATGAACAAAAAGGATTTATTTCGCGACCGTCATTGCGACCGTCATCTCGTCGGCGAAATAAATTTTGTACGTACATATCTATATTATGTGTATCTATACATAAACTGTATAGAAGTATTTAAATTAAAAATAAATGTATAACTTATTTTTGAATGGGAAAGAAGAATTTATTTCGCGACCGTCATTTCTTCAGCGGAATAAATTTTGTACGTATATGTATTGAAGTAAAAACTTCTCTAGGTATGTTGTGTACTTTTTGGATGGGAAAAAAGTATTAAGTTGGCGACCGTCATCTCGACCGTCATCGTTTCGACGAAACAAATTTTTGAAGTGAAAATTTCTTTAGGAACGTTGTGCACTTTTTAGATGGGGAAAAAGTATTGAATTAGCGACCGTCATCGCTTCGGCGAAATAAATTTTTAAAGTGAAAACTTCTTTTGAGGACGTTGTTTACTTTAGAGATGGGGAAAAAGTATTGAATTAGCAACCGTCATCGCGACCGTCATCACTACGACGAAATAAATTTTTGAAGTGAAAACTTCTTTAGGGACGTTGTGCACTTTTTGGATGGGAAAAAGTAATAAATTAGCGACCGTCATCACTTTGACGAAATAACCATTTGAAGTGAAAACTTCTTTAGGGACGTTGTGCTCTTTTAGGACGGAAAAAAGTATTAAATTAGCGACCGTCATCGCTTCGATGAACTAAATTTTTGAAGTGAAAACCCTTGAGGGATGTTGTGCACTTTTTGGATGGGGAAAATTATTAAATTAGCGACCGTCATCGCTTCGACGAAATAAATTTTTGAAGTGAAAACTTCTTTAGGGACGTTGTGCACTTTTTGGATGGGAAAAAGTATTAAATTAGCCACCGTCATCGCGACCGTCATCGCTTCGACGAAATAAATATTTGAAGTGAAAACTTCTTGAGGGACGTTGTGCACTTTTTGTACGGGGAAAACTATTAAATTAGCGACTGTCATCGCTTCGACGAAATAAATTTTTGAAGTGAAAATTTCTTTAGGGACGTTGTGCTCTTTTTTGATGGGAAAAAAGTATTGAATTAGGGACCGTCATCGCGACCGTCATCGCTTCGGCGAAATACTTTTTTTTTGAAGTGAAAACTTCTTGAAGGACGTTGTGCACTTTTTGGATGGGGAAAAAGTATTAAATTAGCGACCGTCATCGCTTCGACGAAATAAATTTTTGAATTGAAAATTTCTTTAGGGACGTTGTGCACCTCTTGGATAGGGAAAAAGTATTGAATTTGCGACCGTCATCACTTCGCTGAAATAAATTTTGTACGTATATAAATTATGTGTATGTGTACATAAATAGCGTAGGGCATACGCATCGCGTATATGATATAGATATAGCACTTCTCTTTGGATGGGGAAAAAGGATTAAGCTCGTAATTTATATACTATAAGAAGTTTTGACTTCTGTTGGCACTCCCACTAGTGCCTTTAATTTTTTTTTGTACGCGGGATCCAGGCCTATATACTTTTTTTATTTTCGATCGTCTACACATATATCATAAAGTATTTTCCGCAATATCTTTCAACTCGTTTCAGCTGATTGAAGTTTTATTGCTTGTGGCTTTTTGAATAAAGAATGACTCATTGGCCCGATTGCTTGCAGCGAAGACGAGTTAAGTTGACCCCAACAAAATGTTTCATGTGTAATGCCTGGAGGGCAGTTTCTTTTCGCGTTTCTCATCTCGTAGCTCTACCGTAAAGTGTAAACAACGACCCTTGTCACATGAAAAGAATGAAGGATAAACTCCTTCGTCCTGGATATCCTGTCTATCGGATAAACAAAAGTAATGGAAAACAGGAAGTGTTCTTTCTCTAGTTTATGTGTTGCCGAAGAAAATTAGAGTTTTGGGTTGAGTTGGTCAGTTAAAAATTTCAAAACCTTTATAAATTTTGTTTGTATATATGTATTCGTATAAATAGGAAATAATGAGGAAAAAAAGTAAGTAAGTAAGTAGGTAAAAGATAGTAAAAGATGTGGTCACCGGCTGTATCCCCTTCCATGTGATGGTGAGAGAGTCAGACAAACATAGAGAGGGGGAGAGAAGGGGGAGGGGGAGAATTCTTCAGCGGAGAAATAAGGAGATACAAGTGGAGAACGCTAGAAGCTAGGAGAGATCCAAATACATTGGAATGTGGTAGGACGAGTGGAATGCAACGGAGGATATGGCACAGTGGACGAAGTCACTTATACCGAATCTGCGAAGCTGTCTGGAATGCGGACACAGGCGCTTAGACTACTATCTAACGTAGGTGCTCACAGGACACGGGAGCTTCCGTAGACACTTGCACAGATTCAAAAAGTCCGAATTGGATAAGTCGTATAAGATACAGACGTATTGGGAGGCTTCGGACACTGTGTCACATACCATTTTGAAATGTTTCAGATGGGCAAGGAAGAGGCATGAGCTAGAGAAAGGGTTGAGTCGGTGAGGAAGATGGTAGAGAAGATGGTGATGGATGAGCAATGGTGTTGTTCTGAAGCTATTTCCTTGTGGCATTATTTTTGCTGGTTCTCCAGATTTTTTTCCTTATGATTTACTATGGAACCTCTAACACGAGAATTTTACTGTCACCGTTGCATTTGGTTGTCTTTTTAAAGACAGGTCATATGCTATGATTTTTGTGACGGATATTCTTGAGTTGGGATTGATTTCATGTAATCGAATGAACTATCTTTCACTGAAGTCGTCCCAGAAACGCAACTCATAAATATTGGTAATATCATTTTAAAGTATCCTACTTTAAAATGTATAATATATTTCTGAATTGCCGATATAAATGAGTCAGAGTAATAAATTATTAGACGAATTTTTTAGTAAGTAACAACATGTTTGTTTAATTTAGTAATATTTTGTATTTTGACAACGACATCAGATTTGGACGTGGAAACGTTAATAAAATTATTGTTTCAATTTAATTGTGGCTTATTTTTCAATCAAAATAGTTCATTGTGAGCAATGGTGGGACAAAATTATGTGAGGAAGGTGGTGACGATAAAAGAGAATAAAGAGCGGAAGTTATATGCAGTTCTAGGAGGTATCAAGGAGGCGGAACTGTACCCACAGAGACGGGAAGGAGGAGAGGTAGCTCGGATCCATAACATAGAGTGTAAACAACGACCCTTGTCACATGCAAATAATGCAAGATAAACTCCTTCGTCCTGGATATCCTCTGTATCGGAAAAACAAAAGTAATGAAAAATAGGAAGTGTCTTTTCTGTAGTTTATATTTTGCCGAAGAAAATTACGGTTTTGGGTTGAGTTGGTCAGTTAAGAATTTCAAAACCTTTATAAATGTTTGGACCGCATATGAAACTCTAGCAGAGGTCTTCAATAGCAACATGTCAAGGTATTTGAAAAAGAAGACATTCAGCCAATGTTTGCTTCCAGTCACGACTTACGGCGCAAGGGCAAAAACTTTTGTTTTTACATTTTTAGAAATTGTTTATGTTTTGTGATTTCTTAGAAAATGTTTCATTAAAAATTTAAAGCAATATTAGATAAAAAGGAAAAACCTTCATTCCTTCAGTATTTTTGACAATTTCTTCAAAAATACACCATGAAAACCTGACGTGATGAAAAAATCTAAGCACAGATTAGTGATCAGAACACCATTTACTATAGAACTCCTATGAAACTTACAACACTTTTTAATGAAAAATAATGTATATTTGTGTTATAAATAAGCCTTTGTGTGAACGTTGGATGAAAAAACCACACTTTGTATCAATAAACTTTCAAAAAATCAAAACTGACTTTGACATTAAAGAGTTTTATCTACTATATGTCTTGTGAAAACTGTCACTCTTATAGATAGCAGTGCGTGAAGGGTTTAAAGTGTGCGTGAAGTAACAATGTATTTTAAATGGGATTTACTTTTCCGCACACTTTCAATGGGTTTTTTGGCACACTTTCATATAATCAAATATCCTTAACTTTCGCGTTGTCATGGTGATGACAATATGAGCAATGACTTACAACAAAATTTTTGACAGTTTTGTGGTTTGAAAGTAGTTAGGATTTTTAAATGTCAAAGTTCTAAAAATTGTAGAATAGAAATGAATTCCAGTGACGAAGAGTTATAGTTTTTTTATTTGTTTATCGTAGAGTAGATAAAATATTGTATGAAATTGTGCGTGAAGTACTTTTTGCGAACTTACGCGATGTATAGAAATGTCTAAAAATCGCGTGCGTTCGCAAAAAGCATATTTCACGAACTGTTTCATAGATAACTATTCCATAAATAACTATTCTATATAATATCCAGTTTTTTCTCTCCGGTAAAATTGCGAATTTGATTATTATTTTTATCCGCAGTTTCCTAATTCTTGATGGTTTGTTCATAGTTGGATTTAAATTAAAATATCGATCTCTACTATAGCCAATACCAATACAATTTGTTACTTTTGTTAGGAACCGCGACCAATCAATCATAAAAACCGTTTACTAGTACAATGTGTCATGTTATGTTAAACTGGGGGCAACTCTGCCTGGTTGATTCGTATATATAGTCAAAAGATATGTCGACTTTATCAAAAATTAATGATGTATAAAAACCACACAAACATAGGTAGTATTTGATTGGAAATATTACCGGTAGCAAGAAATTAATGACAGGTGCTGACGGATTCAAATACAGGGTTGGCTTGATTTTTTTTATTATTTACATATTTTGTATTCGCATATACGCTATGAGTTCGTAGGTAGAGGAGATAATTAAAAATTCGCGAACGCCAGTAGTGACAAGTCTGTAAGCTTTTACTGGAAATTTGACATAAATGTCAAAGTGATTAATTTAAAACATTGAAATTAAAAACATTAATAGGAAATAATATTAGTTGGTCAAAGCTCTAGTGTATATTTTTACCTTAAGAGGATGGGTACGTATTTTCGGCTGCAATGCTATTCAAATGGGGATTCATTTTTTTCGAATCCTGCGAAAACTAATAAGCATTTTTGAAAAATTTTAACTGAGAATGAAAGATTACGTTATTAGCGAGGGCGAAAGTCCCTGAGAACTTCTATTATGTTTATTTTAATAAGTTAAATGGGTGAAAAAATAAGAGAGAATTTAGTGTGATTTTTAATTTCAAATATCTCATTCAAAATAAACTTTTTATTTATTCTAAGGGACTTTCGGCCCTCGGTAATGATTTAGTCTTTCATTCTGCGTTTAAATTTTTCAAAAATATTTATTGGTTTTTTCAAGATTCGAAAGAAATTAACATAATGTCCGTGTTAATATTTTCCAAATCTATCTTTGTCTTACAACGCACTCAGTCGAATAGAATATTGTCAGCATAATTGTCAGTCAAACAGTAACAATCAGTGAAAATTTTAAATATTTGACATGGCATCGGGAATATTTTGCGTTGTTGATTAAATAATATTGAAATATAGTGTATTTGATAAATAATTGATTTAAGACGTGAACTTATTAAAAAGTTATTTATTGTGTATTATTTTTGGAAAATTCAAGCAGAGAATACATCAGCAGGATAGTATATTCTGTGATCCAAGTATTTTGTTGTTAAAGATGTTCAAAATTGTAAGCGTTCCATAGTTATAATATATTTTTAAAAAATTACTTTAACACTTTTCCTCTTTTGTCGATTGACTATGAGTTTTTGTTGTACATATAAATTATTACAATCACTGAATACATATTTAGTGAAAAATTATCACATTTATTAACTGAATTAATAATTTGCAATTTTACAAATAACAGTTATTCAAGAACATTCAAAAGCAATCTCTTTAAGTTAATGATGACATTTTCAAGTAGAATGACATTCTATTAATATTTACATATCCATACCAGTGTGAATTTTACTACACGTAATTTGCCGTGTAAAGACAGAAAAAGTAGGGATAGCCGTAAAATATCTGCGAATTATGTACCGATAGCCCTAAATATACTTACGTTTTAAATACTGAATTTTTAATATTTGGTAATATGTAATTATAAATTATTGATGGATTCGACCGTTACTTGATGGAAGTTCATTTTATCTCACAATAAAACACTGAAAACTTTTGTTTTCTATACTTCCACAAAATTTATTATCTACAACTATCTGACTACAGCTGTTTCGGCAGAGTGCTTTTTCAAGTGATATAATTTACAATGTGTATGCCTTTTTAAATCTCTAAGTGAAGAGGTTGAGGAGTGAGGAGCTGTTTGTCTTGAGTTGGTCATTCAGAATTATATCTGTATTTTTCAGTTTATTAATTTCCATAGATTCTAAAAAAGATTTTGAAACTCTTCATTGAAAGAATGATTATGATCTAGAAGGTGAAGTGCGTATGTAGAAGTGTCTGTTTTTCTATTGTTGAAAGCCCTTTTGTGTTCTGCTATCCGTTTGTCAAAAGTTCTGCCAGTTTGACCGATGTACGTTTTCGGACAGTCACCACAAGTTAGTTTGTACACACCACTCTGTAGTTGCTTTCTCTTTCGGCTTTTATTGTTCTTAATATATTTGTTTAAGTTGTTGTTAGTTCTGAATGCTGGTGTTATTCCTTTCTTTTTTATGTATCTGGCTATTTTTGTTGTTATCTTGCCAATATATGTGAGAGAGCAGAAGGTACTGGGTTCTTTCTGTGGTGGTGGATACATTAATTTCAGGGCTTTCTTATGGAGTTTTTGATTTAAAATTTTGTTAACTGTTTGTTCGTTATAGCCGTTGTTTACTGCTATTTGTTTAATGATGTTTAGTTCTATTTCGAAGTTATATTTTGTCATGGGAATTTCTGTCAGTCTATGAATCATGCTATGGTAGGCTGCTAATTTGTGTTGTGTAGGATGGGATGATGAATTGTGTATAGTTGTGTCAGTATGGGTAGGTTTATGATATACGGAGAACTCATGTTTGTTGTGTAGTCTGGTAATCGTTACATCTAGAAATTTTATGGAATTATTCTGTTCTGTTTCTATTGTAAACTCAATATTATTATGAAGTGAAATAATGTATGATAGAAAGTGGTCAAGTTGTCTGTTAGTTCCTCTAAAGCATATTAGTATATCATCCACGTATCTCCTCCAATATAAGAACTGTTTAAATACGGCATGTTTAAAAATTGTTGTTTCAAGTTGGTTCATAAATATATCTGATAGTAATGGGCTTAGAGGATTACCCATAATAAGTCCTGCACTGTTGTTTTTGTATATTTGATTATTGAATTCAAAATAGTCTCGATTTATGCAAATTTCAAGGAGGTGTAAAATTTCAGATGCAATGATCGGATTTGTACTATTATGGTCTAAAAGATTTTTAACTAAAACAACAGTTTCTGTAGGAGGAACACTAGGAAAAAATTTTTTACGTCAAATGAAATTAGTCTGGAGTTGTTGGGCAATTGAAAATGTTGTATTTTATTAACTAGTTCTAGTGTATTTTTTACGGTGAATTTAGCTGAAAATTTAGTGTATTCTGGAATAATATCTGACAGTTTTTTTTGAAAGGTTATATGACGGAGCTGTATAAAAAGAAACTAGAGGCCTTATTGGGTGGTCAGGTTTGTGTAGTTTAATAAAAGAGTATAATTTAGGAGATTGTGGGTCCATAATATTAAGGTATTTCTGTTCTGTTGGATTTAGTATTGATTTTGAATTTTCAATGGCTAGTTTAATTTGTTTTCGGTATTTTTCTGTGGGATCTTTATTTAGTGGTGTACTATTTTGGTTAGTTAAAAATTCTATTGTTTTGTTATTATAGTCTCTTTTGTCGATAGCATTAGTAGTGTTACCTTTGTCTGCTTTTGTAAATATTAATTAATATCAATTAAAAATAAATCAATAAAACATGACATAATATTTACAAAAGCAGACAAAGGTAACACTACTATTGCTATCAACAAAAGAGACTATAATAACAAAACAATAGAATTTTTAACTAACCAAAACAGTATACCACTAAATAAAGTTCCCACAGAAAAATACCGAAAACGAATTAAACTAGCCATTGAAAATTCAAAATCAATACTAAATCCAACAGAACAGAAATACCTTAATATTATGGACCCACAACCTCCTAAATTATACTCTTTTATTAAACTACACAAACCTGACCACCCAATAAGGCCTCTAGTTTCTTTTTATACAGCTCCGTCATATAACCTTTCAAAAAAACTGTCAGATATTATTACAGAATACACTAAATTTTCAGCTAAATTCACCGTAAAAAATACACTAGAACTAGTTAATAAAATACAACATTTTCAATTGCCCAACAACTCCAGACTAATTTCATTTGACGTAAAAAATCTTTTTCCTAGTGTTCCTCCTACAGAAACTGTTGTTTTAGTTAAAAATCTTTTAGACCATAATAGTACAAATCCGATAATTGCATCTGAAATTTTACACCTCCTTGAAATTTGCATAAATCAAGACTATTTTGAATTCAATAATCAAATATACAAAAACAACAGTGCAGGACTTATTATGGGTAATCTTCTAAGCCCATTACTATCAGATATATTTATGAACCAACTTGATACAACAATTTTTAAAACATCCCGTATTTAAACAGTTCTTATATTGGAGGAGATACGTGGATGATATACTATTATGCTTTAGAGGAACTAACAGACAACTTGACCAATTTCTATCATACATTATTTCACTTCATAATAATATTGAGTTTACAATAGAAACAGAACAGAATAATTCCACAAACTTTCTAGATGTAACGATTACCAGACTACACAACAAACATGAGTTCTCCGTATATCATAAACCTACTCATACTGACACAACTATACACAATTCATCATCCCATCCTACACAACACAAATTAGCAGCCTACCATAGCATGATTCATAGACTGACAGAAATTCCCATGACAAAAAATAACTTCGAGATAGAACTAAACATCATTAAACAAATAGCAGTAAACAACGGCTATAACGAACAAACAGTTAACAAAATTTTAAATCAAAAACTCCCTAAGAAAGCCCTGAAATTAATGTATCCACCACCACAGAAAGAACCCAGTACCTTCTGCTCTCTCACATATACTGGCAAGATAACAACAAAAATAGCCAGATACATAAAAAAGAAAGGAATAACACCAGCATTCAGAACTAACAACAACTTAAACAAATATATTAAGAACAATAAAAGCCGAAAGAGAAAGCAACTACAGAGTGGTGTGTACAAACTAACTTGTGGTGACTGTCCGAAAACGTACATCGGTCAAACTGGCAGAACTTTTGACAAACGGACAGCAGAACACAAAAGGGCTTTCAACAATAGAAAAACAGACACTTCTACATACGCACTTCACCTTCAAGATCATAATCATTATTCCAATGAAGAGTTTCAAATTCTGCATATCCAAAATAAAGGCCTTAAGCTATCTTTTTTAGGATCTATGGAAATTAATAAACTGAAAAATACAGATATAATTCTGAATGACCAACTCGAGACAAACAGCTCCCCACTCCTCAACCTCTTCAGTTAGAGACTTAAAAAGGCATACACATTGTAAATTATATCACTGGAAAAAGGCACTCTGCCGAAACAGCTGTAGTCAGATAGTTGTAAATAATAAATTTTGTGGAAGTATAAAAAACAAAAGTTTTCAGTGTTTTATTGTGAGAATTATAAATTAATCTAAGCGTCATCTACACGATAATAATTGTGAAAGTATCCGAAATAAGAAATTAATATTTCATTAATAGAACGTTAAAATGATTGGCAAAATCTTTAAAAAATCGATTACAATTGAATTACTTTTTTGCGTTGTAAATATTAAGCGATAACAATTAAATAATGAATTTAAAAATTACCGGTGAAAGTTAAATTAGTAATCCGCTAGGAGCGACACCAGCGAAGCTCAGAGCGTATACGCTGTGAGCTCGTACGTAGAGGGGATATTTACAAATTCGCGAGCGCCAGTAGTGACAAGTCTGTAAACCTTTACCGGAAATTTGACATAAATGTCAAAGTGATTAATTTAAAATTAAAATTAAAAACATTTATTATAAAAAATAGTAGTTGGTCAAAGCTGTGGTATATATTTTTACCTTAAATATACTTACGTTTTAAATACTGAATTTAAGTTTTTTACTGTTCCGTAATATGTAATTATAAATTATTCTAATAATCTTAGCGCCATCTACACGATAATTGTGAAAGTATCCGAAGTAAGAAATTCATATTTTATCAGTAGAACGTCAAAATGATTAGCAAAATCTTAAAAAAATCGATTACAATTTAATTACTTTTTTGCGTTGTAAATATTAAGCGATAACAATTAAATAATAAATTTAAAAATTACCGGTGAAAGTTGAATTAGTAATCCGCTAGGAGCGCCACCAGCGAAGCTCAGAGCGTATACAGTGATGTACAGTGATGAGCGAAAAAAATAAACAAAAAGTTTCTTCTGAATGGGATATATATTTGAAATTAAAAATCACACTAAATTTTCTCTTTTTTTTTCACCCCTGTAACTGATTAAAATAAACAGAAATTTTCAGGGACTTTTGAACCTCGATAATAATGTAGTCTTTCATTCTGCGTTTAAATTTTTCAAATATACTTATTGGTTCTCTCAGGATTCGAAAAAAAGTAATGCATTTAAAAAGAGTTGGCCCGAAATTTTACGTTTACGTTCTTAATTAATTATTGAGTGCAATAAATGCATAAGTTATTTAAGAAGTGTTATACTATAATTATATTAAATTATTATGCTTTTTTGCAGAATAAATTTTTTCTAATATTAACTGTCAACAGAAACTTCAAAACCATAAGCAAAATCTTAAAAATATACATAATGAATAATAAATTCTGTTCTTACTGATATTAATTATCGATTACAATTCAAATACTTCTTTACGTTGTGAATATTACATGATAAGAATTAAATAATAAGTTTGAAACAATAACTATTATTTGCTTTTCTCCTATCCTCTATAAATTTGCGGCCGAAACAGGAACACTAGTCATCCGTTAGATGGCGATATCAGCCATACCAGCGAAACTCACAGAGGATAGGCAACACTTTTTTCTTTCCGGCGAAATTCCCGGCGAAATTTATTCTAGTAATCCGTTAGGTAGGTGACGATACCAGCGAAGTACAGTCGGAAAAATGAAAGAATACCCATGAATGAACATATCAATCACATATTGTTAAGATAATTAATAATCTATCTCTCTCGTTTGTTAACTATAGAAAAAAAACAGCAAATACAAAATATGTGATTGTATGTGACTGATATAATCGTTCATGGGTATTCTTTCATTTTTCCGACTGTACGTAAAATTAAGGCAGGGCCATTTGCGAAATTATTAAAATAATTTCGCAATTCAGTCTTATGGACTATATTAGAGATTGTGGTTCAAAGGAATAGAGGAAGGTAATTATGTTTTACAGACAATACCTAAATTAAGGGCGTAGGCGCAAAATTTCGCGCCAATGTGTTTTAAATGCATTCATTTTTTTTTTTTCGAATCCTGAGGAAACTAATACGTATTTTTAAAAAATTTAAATGCAGATTGAAATATTACATTATTACCGAGGGACGAAAAATTGAACAAGATATAATGCTAAATTATTGTTTCTTAGGTTACATACTTATCTCTCCGGAAGTATTAATAAAAACATGTGTGGTAGTTTATGGATTACCTGGATAACATATAAAAACCTGTGTTTTATTTACATCTAACAACCCGCTTGTGTTTTGTATTTTATAAAGTTTTGTACAATGTTGAGGCCTGGGCAATGACAGAAAGATTAGAAGAACAAATAAAGCACGAGAGTTAAGACAGTTTCCTCCAAAAAATTGCGAAAATACAGTGGATCAATCCTAAACTGATATTAAAATCATCCAAAAATTGGGTGAAAAAAAAACTAATCAAATTATTCAAAGAAAGGAAAATTTAGTATTTTTGTTAATTTAGAACTACGCAAAATCAAAAATATAACTTTGTACAACTTAGTATTAAAAAAGATAGAAAACAGAAGAAGACTGAACAGGAAAAGCATGAAATTTCTGGCTTAGAGATATGCGACAGTGGACAAGCAAAACACCAGTAAACTTGTTTATAGTACGGGATCCGAATATAGGTACCTGCACTCAGCTGCTTTCCGGATGTAAATTTTTTCAACGAAAACTTTTCGTTTATAAATTTGCAAAAGTCTGTGTGTTATTGCGTTGCCGCTCCTGCAATACTTAGCGCAGACGTATCGATGGATTCTTATGTAGTTTTGTCTTCTGAATCCAAATCTGAAAACGACATTTCGATATCTCTAACCGTCTTCGAGATAATCGACCTCAAAATCTAAAATGTGACGTCACAATCCGGTTATTTCCTACCACGCACTAAACGTCAGCTGAAATCTTTGATTAGGAAGTAGACTACTTTTTTTAATCTGAATTTGTTAAGCAAAGCAAATGTTATTATTTATATTTGAGTTTGACACTTCGTGAATGTCAAACTAAATTTTAAATTATTTAGCTATTAATAAAATATACATTTATAGTGAATTTAATTATTATATAAAATAATATGTGTAATAAATGTATAAAAATACAATTTGGGACCGTGCAAGTTCGGCAAAGCGACCTCTATTTCTACGCTCTGTACTTTTATTCGCACTTTTAATTATATTGGCCAATTATATTAGTCCTGGTTGCTGGATAATTGTCAAGACCATAGTCCAAAAAAATATAAAAGAAGAAAAAATAAGATGCAGGTTATGTTTAGCAAACGTAAACAATTGTATGTAGTAAATAAAATCAGTTATTAAAATGCAGTACTGCAAGCAAAATACAATTAATTAAATTTATCTTTATATAATAATTTCATATCATATCAATATTGTGGAGCAATATAATTTTTCTGCGTCAATGACAGAAGGTATGAAATATACGTCAATTCGACAATTTCAATTGACAATATGAATTATTTAAGATAGTTGCAATATTTCTCCGCGACTCGCGCACGGTCGTTTCTTGTTTCCCTTTCCAAGTACTTGCACACCGCGAATATTTGGAAAGCAATAATGTATTAATAACTTTCAAAAGGTTTGTACGAGTAAGTATACGGCCTCCCCTTTAATGATAAATAGACTGTTCCATAAGTACTACTACAGTTCATCAGTAAAAAGTATCTTTATGTATTATGTATTTCACAATATTTGAAAATTGTTCTTAAAATGTTGTTTGGAATAAATTATGGATACCAACATAATTTTCATTTATAAATCTTGTATTTTTAATTTGACGAAGAAAAATTATTCTTCATAAAAAGCTCTTCTTGGTCTAAGATTTATGATGCAACTATCACGAATCAAATTTTATTAATTTTATACGAGGTATATAAAAAATATGAATTTCGAGTAAAGTATCTTTATACACTGCGCGTCGTAGAAAACGGGCACCCCAAAAAATGGGTCATGTTTGATGTCAAGTGTCTCCTAAACCTGTCGTCCGATTTAAGTAATTTTTTCAATATCTTATAGCTTTACTCTTTAACAATATCGCTGTAATAATATTGTTGCTAAACACGTAAATTTTGATTGTATACCGGGTGTACGAATCAAACTGTGTTTTTTCCTCAAAGTTTGCAACACCCTGTGGCATATTCTAGCAATTATAAAATACTGAAATTAAAATACAACTATAGCCTCAGGTTCTCTTAACATGTTTATTGATACATTCGCTTATATTGGATAATACAAAAGTTAGGTACTTTAACAACAAGCCATGTTCTTCATCAGTACAGGGTGTTTCTAAATAAGTACGACAAACTTTAAGGGGTAATTCTGCATGAAAAAATAATGACCATTTGCTTTATAAACATATGTCCGCAAGTGCTTCGCCTCTGAGATACAGGATGTTGAATTTTTTCTTACAAACCGACGATTTATTTATTGCATTAAAACCGGTTGAGATATGCAAATGAAATTTGGTGGATTTTAAGAAATAATTATTGCGCATATTTTGACATGCAACTAAGAATTTTATATTCACGTATGCACACCAACGGTGAATATAAAATTTTTAATTGTATGTCAAAAAATGTGCAATAACTACGTCATGAAACCCACCAAATTTTATTTGCATATCTTAACCAATTTTTAAGCAATAAATAAATCGTCAGTTTGTAAGAAAAAATTCAACATCCCGTATCTCGGCAACGAAGCATTTGCGGGCATACGATTGTAGAGCAAACTGTCATTATTTTTTAATGCAGAATTATCCCTTAAAGTTTGTCGCACTGGTTCTCGCATTTAGAAACACCCTGTACTGATAAAGACCATGTCTAATTATTAAAGTACCTAATAACTTTTGTACTATCCAACATAAGCGAATGAATCATAAAACAGAATGTTCAGAAAACCTGAGGCTATTGTAGGGCTTTAATTTCAGTGTTTTATAAATACTAGATTATTTCACAGGGTGTTGCAAACTTTAAGGAAAAAACACAGTTTGATTGGTACACCCGATAGGTATACAATGAAAATTTACCTGTTTAGCAACAACATTATTACTATATACAGCGATATTGTTAAAGAATAAAGCTATAAGATATTGAAAAAATTACTTAAAGCGGACCACAGGTTTACGAGATACGAGACATGAAAAATGACCCATTTTTTGGGGTGCCCGTTTTCTATGACGCGCAGTGTAGTTCACAACATTTAAATTAGAATGATATATTTGCACATTAAAACATAATTTTTAATTCTAAACAACTTTTCGTAATAGCAATTTTCCATATTATGAATTTAAATACGTATATAAACAAAGTTTTCGTTATGATAATGCTCGCATTTTCAGCTTGTTTTTATTAAATTTCATACATGGACAAATATTTCAAGCATGGGTTGCCTATCAAAATCGTGTCACAGCTATCCTTAAGGAGGCGCAGGGGTTGAAATCAACATTTCAAGCACATTTTCTTAAATTTTTTTGAAAGTATGATAGAAATATTTTATTTTTAAATTAAATACGTATATTCAGTATAATTCAAAGATAATTAAAAAAAATTCAAGGAAAAATATTGAAAAATATGCCAACGTTGGCCAATTTTTAAAGATACCTCAAAAAAATGGATTTTGCGGTGGACATCAGAATTCATCAATTAGTCATATGAAACAAAAAAAATCAGAAATATTTTATTAGCTAATGAGTTTTTAGCAATAACGTTGACAAGTTTTTTGTTGTTTTAGCGATCTTTGACTTTCCGGCATCACTGAGAAGTCAAAACAACGAAATTTTTTGCACAAAAAAAGGTGAAAATCAACATATTTATTATTGTTAAATCAAAAATAAGCATTCAACAAAAAATACCTTAACAACTTTACCTCACCAAATGTCTAATTAATATACAGGGTGTCCCGAAAAGATTGGACATAAATTATACCACACATTCTAGGGTCAAAAATAGTTCGATTGAACCTAACTTACCTTAGTAGAAATGTGCTCATAAAAAAAGTTACAGCCCTTTGAAGTTACAAAATGAAAATCGATTGTTTTCAATATATCGAAAACTATTAGAGATTTTTTATTGAAAATGGACATGTATCATTCTTATGGCAGGAAAATTTTAAAACAAAATTATAGTGAAATTTGTCTACCCCATAAAAAATTTATGGGGATTTTGTTCCGTTAAACCCCCCCAAACTTTTGTGTACGTTCCAATTAATTCATTATTGTGGTACCATTAGTTAAACACAACGTTTTTAAATCTTTTTTGCCTCCTAGTATTTTTTCGATAAGACAGTTTTTATCGAGATGCGGCTTCTTTTTCAATATATTTACGAAAAATTTTATGGGGGTTTTGTTCCTTTAAACCCCCCAAATGTTTGTGTACGTTCCAATTAAACTATTATTGTGGTACCATTAGTTAAACACAGTGTTTTTAAGACTTTTGCCTCTTAGTCTTTTTTTTATGTCACCTTTTATCGAGATGTAGCTTCTTTTTCAAAATATACCTAAAAATGTAAATTATAAATAAATTTTCAGATTATTAACAGGTCTCTATAACCGTACTTAACCATATACAAATATGTGGTGGATTCGACAAATATTCAAAATATCTCGATAAACACTGACTTATCGAAAAAGTATTAATAGGCAAAAAAGTTTTAGAAAAATTGTGTTTAACTAATGGTGCCACAATAGTAATTCAATTGGAACGTACACAAAAGTTTGGGGGGTTTAACACGGGAGTAGTCGCGCTCACTTCTGTAACGTCGATAGTCGCGTGTGAGATTCTATCTCAAAATACGAATTTAAAACAAATTTTTATTTTGTACTATTTTTATCTACTTTTTATATTGAAAATATATATTTCTAACAATTTTATTAAAAAAACCTGTATTAACGGCCACCTGTCCTAACGGCCAGTTTAAAAATTTCTCAAACCAATTATATGTAGACTACAAAAACTGGCAATACCGTCCACCTTTCTATATCAGCCAATAGTTCTTTCATTTTTAGTGGCCGTTACTGACAAATTTTACTGTACAGTAAAACCTGTGTTAACAGCCACCTGCGAACATCGGCCACCTGTCCTAACGGCCAGTTGAAAAATTTCCCAAACCAATTATATGTAGACTACAAAAACTGGCAATAGCGGCCACCTTTCTATTTACTATTTATTTCTAGGTTTTACTGTATTACGAAAAAGGATGAAATGTGAGATTCTATCTAACGGCGCGACTACTCGCGGGTTAAAGCTCATTGGCTCTCCCCAAAGCCATAAATTCCAAATTCCAAAAAGAAGAAGAAGAAAAAAAATTCCTACGCAGTACTACACCCTTCCTCGAGGCACTTACGAAATTTTTTCAAAATTGTAAAATTTTTCATCAAGTTATCGCGAAAAAGGTTAAAAATTGAGATTCTATCTCACCGCGCGACTACTCGCGGGTTAAGGAAACAAAACCCCATAAAATTTTTATGGGGTGCACAAATTTCACTTTAATTCTTTTTTAGGATGTTGCTGTCATAAAAATGCCACATGTCCATTTTCAATAAAAAATCTCTGAGAGTTTTCGATATATGAAAAAAAACTCGATTTTCATTTTGTAACTTCAAGGGGCTGTAATTTTTTTTGTGTGCACTATTGTATATAGGTAAGTGAGGTTCAATCAATCTATTTTTGACCACAGAATCTGTGGTATAATTTATGACCAATCTTTTCGGGACACCCTGTATAATATAACATTTTAGGTGGACCGATCTAGTACTTTTTGAGTTACAATGTCCTACGTCTATGAAAAGAGCAGTTTTGAGAAAAACGCGTTTAAAGTTTTGTCAACTTTTATTTTCAATATCTTTTTTGTCCGTCAAATTGTAGATTTTACCCAATTTTAATTATGCACACCCGAATACGTTTTAAATCTTATTATAGTTATTTATAAAAAAAATGGGAACAACTGTTAAACATTTCTCACTACGCTCAAATGTGCTGGCGCGAACCTGCTGCAAAGCCAGTCGAAGACAGGGATATTCAACACTATTTCGTCATCGCGTTTGATATTAAAATTTATTTATCTATTATCATTTACCATTATTTAATAATCTTATGTGATATATATTTTGAATGGAAAACAGTTCGGTGTAGTCACCTACATTTGTTTGACTGTTTACACTCCTTGCCCGGTAGCCATGAACGTTACCACGTGAGCAATACATTATAGACCTATTTTATATGTTTTAAACTGTTAGTTTCAATAATTTTTTTTATTTAACCTCCAAATTTATTTACAATCTGTAAAACAAGTTACAATGAGTAAATGTTGTGACCACTAGTGTAGGTGACTTGGAGAAAATGATTAATTAATCATTTTCTTTACAAATAATTTACATAGATATAAAATTTTTTATCTCTTGGAATTACGGCACATATAACTAAAATCGCGATGGTAAATCACTAGGGGCATTTCGTCTGTCTTCGTCTGACTGGTTGTCTCATCAGGTTTCTGGCTAGTACATTTGGATGTTGTGTCAGTCTGTCTTCGTATTTCTGTGCGAAGTTAGTAATTTCTTCTTTTACTGTTGCAATTTCTAGATCGCGTCTAATAATATTATTTGCAACATACCATGGGGCATTTGTGATTATTCGAAGAACCTTCGACTGGAACCTCTCCAATATTTCGATAATCTAGTTTGATGCAGTACCCCAAAGTTGGATCCCGTAACTCCATATTGGTTTAAAAATTGCTTTTTAGACAAGTACTTTATTTTTCATAGATAGTGATGATTTGTGACCAATCAGCCTATATAGATCTTGTTTACGCTTCATAAAAATGTGTGTTCTCCAGTTTAATCTTTGGTCTAGGTGCATTCCAAGGTATTTGACTGTTGCCTGCTGTTTTAGTTGGTGATTGTTGATATATATACAGGCGAGCAGTGACCTTTACGGTTTGTGAAGGTAATATGAACCGACTTTGGTTTTATTTGTTTGAAAACGCCATCGTTTTAGCCAGGTTGCATTTTGTTGAGGCTGGTTTGAAGAAGTTGAGAAGTTATCCGTGGGTACCGACATCACTGCTGTGTCATCTGCATATGTAGCTGTCGTGGTTTGAAAGTTTGTTGGTAAGTCCGCTGTGTACAATAGGTATAACAATGGTCCCAGAACACTGCCCTGTGGAACTCCGGATCCATCTGGAAATAGAGACGTGCGCTCATCTCTGTATTGTATAAAAAGTTAATGGTTATGAAGGTAGGATTTTAAAATTAGGAAGTGAGTGAGAATAAGCATTTTTTAATTTGTATATAAGGCCTGTTTGCCAGACTTTATCGAATGCTTGCGAGATGTCTAGAAAGGCGACAGTGCAGTATATTTTGTCTTCCAATGCTCGATTAACAGTTCTGCATATCCGATGAACCTGTTCTATGGTTGCGTGTTGGGATCTGAATCCAAACTGGTGTGCAGGGATTAGTTCTCGATTTGATAGAAGTGGTTGAATTCTTAAAAGTATCAGTTTTTCTAGGATCTTTGACACTATCGGCAGTAAGCTTATGGGTCGATATGATTTTATATCTTCCAGAGGCTTATTTGGTTTGGGAATTGGTTCTTAATACTGCATTGAATAATTGAGTGAGGTACATAATTCCTTTCCTGGGTAGTTATTTAATAATTTTACTGGTTATAAGATCGAAGCCTGGGGACTTTTTCGATTTAATATTTTGTATTATTTGATATATTTGAAATGAAAATCGATGAAAAGCCCTAGGGCTTTTCATGAATTTATTTGTTTCGAGCTTCTGTCATATGTTGTATAATCTGTGTATAATATTAATATACACGGATTACATATACGACATATGACATAAGCTCGAAACAAATGACAGCCAATGAAAAGCCCTATTCTTTCATTTTTCTATATACCTAGTTATAAACAAAAGAAAATCAAAAAACGGTAAATTTTCACTTTTTTCGTCTATTACCAAAAAGCTAAGCATTTTGAACAAATTTGGGAGTAAGAAACTCATAAATTGTTTAGAAAATTTGAATATGGCGTTCACTGAATATGTCGATCCTCATTGGTTGCTTAGAAAATTGCAAAATAAATCATAAATTTTGAGTTTTTATAAATATTTATAACTTATGTAAAAATTAACTTAGAACCTTCTTATTACACGCAATGCTGAGACTTTGGATGCTTAAATCAAACCCTAAATTTCAAAGGAATTGGTCAAATAGTTTAAAAGTTAATAAATTTGTTTTTCCCAAATTAATTTTTTTTTGCAACACTATAAGTTAGAAAAGGATGAAGTTAGAGTAATATTTTGGATTGTTTATGAATAAAGAAGATTTACACTATTAATTAAAAAAAACCACTTGCTACCTGACTTCCACCATGTAATCAAGTCACACTACAACTCAGATGTTACCTAGGGCATAATGGTAAAATATTTCTAACATCCATGTTTTAATTGGCATCTTTAACCGATGTTTCCTTAACGGACCACGTATATAGGGTTTTGACCCACATATTTTTGTAAAATTATATCTTGGTGTTTAGCATGTAAACTTCACGTAAGCACTGATGATGACTGGTAAATCAGTCGAAAACTAGTTCTGATTGTGATGTAGCCCTTTTTAGGGAGTTTAAATATACCTTTCATAAAGGATTTACTGTTTTTTGTATTACATGGTATACAGCCAACTACAGGAAAACTTTCTCCTTGTGGAATTTTTACTATTAATTTAATTAAAAAAAAAACAAAAAATAATTCTAAATATTGCAAAATTATTTTGCAAGAGCATGTGAATTAAAAAAAGGGGGGCTAACCTGTCATTAATTGTCCTAGAACAATTGTTTTTCTTTCTAAAAATGTATAAAAATTCAGTTTTTCTAAATATGACAAATAGTTTTTCTACGGTTAACGGTTAAAAAGTTATTCTAATTGTTTATAAATAAGCAAAAAATCGACATTTTTTTGCAAAATAATTTTATACTGTTGAAAATTACTTTTTGTCATTTTTTTTAATTAAGTTAATAGTATAAATGTTCTTCTTTCATAAACTGTCCGAAGTATTACTGTAAACTCATATTTTTCTGACTTACAGTGTTGTAAAAAAAATGAATTTAAGATAAATGTATGAAAACTGAGAGAAAATATGAAAACTGACTTGTAAAAAATTAAATTTAAAATAATATGTTTCCACAAGATTTGCACAAATCGCTTACCTTGACAATTGGTATTCTTAGGATTTGTTTATGCAGACCCAAGTGTAATTAGGTACTCAATTCATCACTGCTTCCATGAAATTCTAGCACTCGCAGACGGCGCCATTAGTTAGATGAAAGGCGAAAAATTTTGGATTCGGAAGTTCTTTCGTTGAAGGCTTGGAGCGAAGTCGTACCTTACGTACTAAAAGTACTCAGCGGAGCATGTCCATTTTGATACATGCGTACATAAAGCGATTTGCGCTTGTGAATGCGTAAAACTTGCAATTGAGCATTTATTTAAATTTAAAGAAACACAAGGTTATTCTGCATCATTTTACAGGGGCACACCAAATCAACTAAATATAATCATTTAATTATCAAAACTTATTCTACCCGAAAATAAATAAATATTAGAATGATCGTCAATATAAAATAAAGAAATAAGGATTCCCGAACAATAAACATTCCGTGTAATAAGAAGGTTTTAACTTAATTTTTACATAAGTTATAAACATTTATAAAATCTCAATAGAAAATCTCAATAGAAAGAGTAACAAATCAAGATGTTTTGCTGAAGATGGAGAAGGAATGCGAAGTCATAAAAACCATACAAACGGAAAAACTGGAGTATCTAGGCCACGTAATGAGAGGAGAAAAGTACTCTCTGCTAAGACTCATAATCCAAGGAAAAATCTCGGGAAAGAGAAATGTGGGACGTAGGAGGATCTCCTGGTTGCGAAATTTAAGGGGGTGGTATGGGTGCAGTTCAATACAGTTGTTCAGAGCTGCAGCCAACAAAGTTAAGATTGCTGTGATGGTAGCCAACCTCCGATGGAGACGCTACTGCAAGAAGAATAAGATAAAATCTCAAAATTTATGACTTATTTTGCAATTTTCTAAGCAACAAATAAGGATAGACATATTCAGCGAACGCCATATTAAAGTTTTTTATAAGGTTTATGAGTTTCTTATTCTCAAAATTTGTTTAGAATGCTTCACTTTTAGTAATAGACAAAAAAAGAGAAAATTTACCGTTTTTTGATATTCATTTGTTTATAACTATGTATATCATCAAAATCGGCTGCAGGAAACATATATAGTTCTTAGGCCCCCATATAAAATTATTATTTATGACCACACCGTTGAAACTTTTTGTACTTGTTATTTGGGTGGAGTCGGACAAATTTCGAGCTTAGCGCATCATGGCAGTGGGGCGTTTGTCTGTCAAGCGGTCACGAAGTTGTCAATTTTATGCAAGAAAAAAATTTATAACCACATTGGTCATTTTATTTTAATCAATGGTTTTTATCGTATAAACAGCGAAAATAATTTTGTCGGACAAAAATATTGGGGCATACGACGCGTCGGACACGCTAAATATGTCAAATTTATGAAAATAAAAAATTTATTACCACATTGCTAATTTTATCAGAATATACCATAAAACATTTTTACAATAATGTGGTAACCTTGTCGGACAATTTTCACGGGGCATATGCACAGTCGGACGCGCCGAAGATGTCAATTTCCTGAAAATTTTTTATTTATTACCACAGATGTCATTTTTATTTTGTGCTGTTCTTTTACATGTGTAATGCATATTGGATCACTTGTCGGACAAAAATAATGGGGCGTTTTGGAGATACAGGGTGTCAAAGTTAAACTTTTTTTTTATTTATTATCGAATATTTCCTGACAGGTATGAGATAACAACATGAAATTTGGTATGTGGGGGTTTCTTGGGTCGAGGAAACTAAATTCCCTACCAAAAATTATGCATTGCCCAGAGGGCGCCACATACGCCTTTCAGCACTCATTTATTACGTTCAATTTTTTTATCCCTCACTCTGTATAATTTTGACATTAAAATTTTTATTGTCCTATTAGTTTTACTTAAAAAAGGTATACTTCTTTCATCTCCCTAAACTCAACCGTTTTCGAGATAAACGCATTTTAAATCTGCGATACACCATCATTTTTAGCATAATATCATTGTAGTTACACCCGAAAAATAACTTAAAACCATAAAATTATCCAAAAATGTATCGCAAATTTCTTCAAATGGAATTTGCGATGCAGTGACATAAATTTGAGAACTGCTATATATTATGCTAATATTATGCTAAAAATGATGGTGTATCGCAGATTTAAAATGCGTTTATCTCGAAAACGGTTGAGTTTAGGGAGATCAAAGAAGTATACCTTTTTTAAGTAAAAATAATAGGAAAATAAAAATTTTAATGTCAAAATTATACAGAGTGAGGTATAAAAAAAATTGAACGTAATAAATGAGTGCTGAAAGGCGTATGTGGCGCCCTCTGGGCAATACATAATTTTTGGTAGGGAATTTAGTTTTCTCGATCCAAAAACCCCCACATACCAAATTTCATGTTGTTATCTCATACCTGTCAGGAAATATTCAATAATATATAAAAAAAAATTTAACTTTGATATCCTGTATCTCGGTTATTATAAAATTTGTACTAAGATAAGTTTAAATCTAAGCTAACTAACTAAGCTTAAATCGGTCTATTTTTACCTCAGGAACCTGACGTTAAGCTATGGCCCATTATTTACGAAATTTTACCTGTATATAAATTAAATGAAATTGAATGTATTGTTTCTCGATTCCACGTTAAGATATACAGGGTGTAACAAAAATACAGGTCATAAATTAAACCACATATTCTGGGACCACAAATAGTTCGAATGAACCTAACTTACCTTAGTACAAATATGCACATAAAAGAAGTTACAGCCCTTTGAAATTACAAAATGAAAATCGATTTTTTTGAATATATCGAAAACCATTAGATATTTTTTGTTGAAAATGGACATGTGGCATTCTTATGGAAAGAACATATTAAAGAAAAATTATAGTGAAATTTGTGCACCCCATAAAAATGTTATGGGGGTTTCGTTCCCTTAAACCTCCCCAAACTTTTGTGTCCGTTCCAAATAAATTATTATTGTGGTGCCATTAGTTAAATTCAATATTTTTAAAACCTTTTTGCCTCTTAGTATTTTTTCGATAAGGCAGTTTTTATCGAGTTGCGGCTTCTTTTTTAATATGTTTACATAAAAATTTTATGAGGGTTTTGTTCCTTTAAACCCCCCAAATGTTTGTGTACGTTCCAGTTAAACTATTACTGCAGAACCATTAGTTAAACACAGTGTTTTTAAAACTTTTTTGCCTCTTTGTATTTTTTTGATCAAGCATCTTTTATCGAGATGTGGCTTCTTTTTTATTATGGTTCAAAATATACTTAAAAATGTAAATCATAAATAAATTTTCATATTATTACCAAGTCTCCATAATCGTACTTTACCATATAAAAATATGTGGTGGATTTGACAAATATTCAAATATCTCGATAAAAACTGACTTTTGGAAAAAGTACTAAGAGACAAAAAAGTTTTTAAAAACTTGTGTTTAACTAATGGCGCTACAACAGTAATTAAATTGGAACGTACACAAAAGTTTGGGGGGTTTAAAGGAACCAAACCCCCATAAAAATTTTATGGGGTGTCCAAATTTCACTATCATTTTTTCTTAAAATACTACTACCATAAGAATACCACATGTCCATTTTCAATAAAAAATCTATAATAGTTTTCGATATATTGGAAAAAATCGATTTTCATTTTGTAACTTCAAAGGGCTGTAACTTTTTTTCCGTGCATATTTGTACTAAGGTAAGTTAGCTTCAATCGAACTATTTTTGGTCCCAGAATATGCGATTAAATTTATGACCTGTATTTTTGTTACACCCTGTATATGGTCGCCTTCTATGATTATCTCTCAAATGATCTAGTGTCCATCGAATGTACACTAGAGTTTTTTTTCTATTCGAAATAGAATAAAAAATTATTTTAATGGCCGGTAAATGAACTCGTATTGCTCTATTTTTATATAAATCTATCTAAATTTAGCGTCGCAACCACTACAACTACATAAACCATTTCGGCGATAATGATCAAATGGATTATACTTTTGGAACTAGATACCTTCTAATCGTATTACCGAATTTGATCACTAAATATGAGTTTGAAACGTATTGAGAAGTAGTGTCTGATGCATCCAAGGTCAAGTAGGATAACCGAAGGTATTATAGGATTATTGAGCTTGAAAAACCGGTTTTCCTATAGGAAATAGATTTGATCACACTTATGAAAGCTATAACTTAAAAATTCGAATTTTTCCAGATAGAGGTATACACCGATAGACGCATCTGGAGTCCTCCTTATTTGTTGGCGCAATTTGTAGGTTGAAATTTTGAGTAATTGTCTAAAAACCAAAATTTTCAAAGTTTAGTTTTTCGGTTTTTCAGCTGTACTGAGCCGTGTGTATTTTTGATCTTAACCCCTTAAGCACTATTTGAAAGCTTAACTCAACGCTATTAATTTGGTGCACTTTTGGTTTTCCTGTCTCTTCTTGAACCTAAGATTTATACCCCCAAAAAATATGCCGTTTTGTACTTACCAAGTCCTATAGCTGGCTTATGGGTGGTCGAAAGTCACAAGCTATACCGGTTCTGAATCGGCCCTGACCCCCTCTTAAAACATAGAAAAGAAATTCAGATCGGTATAACTTTTCCACAAACATACACACAAACATACAAAACATTTTCCCCTTTTTAAATAGAAATTGAGTAAAATTTCTGAGATCGGTAACTTTTGAATGATATATACAATTTTCAAAATGGCAATGGGATAAGACAGAGAGATTCCCTGAGTCCTCTGTTGTTCAACCTGATCATGGACGAAATAATAAAAAAAGTATTAAAAAAGTATATTATTAAAAGTATTATAAAATAACAAAAAAAGGATACCAAATGGGAGAAAAACCACTTAAAATAATCTGCTATGCAGACGACGCAATACTAATCTCTCAAAGTGAAGATGATTTACAACGTATGCTGCACGAATTTAATATAACCGCTAGAAAATTTAACATTTTAATTTCCCCAAAAAAGACTAAATGTATGGTTACAACAGTAGATCTAATAAGGTGTAAATTAGAGCTGGAGAGTCAAATAATAGAACAAGTCATGGAGTTTAAATATCTAGGCATCAAACTATGCAACTACGGAAAGCTCGAAACAAAAGTGGAAGATCAGATGAATAAAGCAAACAGAGCCGCAGGTTGCCTGAATGAAACAATATGGAGAAATAAAAACATCAGAAAAGAAGTGAAAGGCAGAATTTACAAAAGAGTCATCAAACCAATAATGACATACGCGGCAGAAACACAACCTGATACAGAAAGGACAAAAAAAGCTATAGAAACAGCAGAGATGAAAACATTGCGAAAAATCAATGGTAAGACGCTGTGGGATATAGCTAGAAGTGTAGATATATGAAGGGGATGCAAGGTGGACAACATTAATAACTGGATGAAAAGCAGAAGGGTAGAATGGAACGACCACATAAGCCGAATGACAACAAATAGAGTAGTAAGAACGGACAGAGACGGTTCCCCAATAGGAAGACGATCAGGGGGAAGACCACGAAAAAGATGGAATGACAACTTACTGGAGGCACATTGAAAAACAGACAGAGTAATGTCTATGTAAAAAGAAGAAGAAGAAGAGAAGAGTTTTCAAAATTAAACATGCGTTGAAAATCGGACTTAAATTTTCGAAATTTTTAGGAGATTTGGGGACGAGAACGAAAAACAGACCCTAAATGGGAATGGCCGTAACATCCACACCCTTGTACCAAAATGGATGGTTGACATATTTCTCTCTTCCTATATTTTAAGATTGGATTTGGCCCAATTTTTTCAATTCAGTCACATTTAGAAAATCGAAAATTTCTTTTATAATATAGTGTCGCATGTACGGGAACAGCCGTTCTCTGGGATATAAAAAAATAATAAGCATCAAGGAGACCAAAGCGAACTATAAACTATTTTTCTCGGTTAGATCTACATAGATCAAACTGAAAATTTGTAGAAATACTCCTTATAATGTTTATAAGGACGTAACGTAGAGAACATTCCAAAATTTTAGAAAAATTTTCCGAAATTTTCCCTCTTGTCGGAAAATCTTTTTGGAAAATTTTGGGTAAAACTCACCGTCATGCCCTTTTAAGTGTTGTACATAGCGTATGTACCAATTTATAGCTAAATCGATTCAAAAGAAACCGAGAAACACTGTTTTAAATTTTTTTTTGATAATACCTCCTCCTCGATAGCCTAAAAGACTTAAGCTTTCTGTTCGTTTGCCCCAACATTTTTGTCAGACAATAAGATTTTTTGTTCAAGAATATAATTACTTGTAACTTACTGCCTTTGTCGGAAAATTGGTTTTAAAGATAAGGGATGCACGAACCCAGCAGAGTTTAAAAGTATAATTTATTAATAAAAATTAAATTTTTTTGTCCGACTTTGGATTTGACCCAATATTTTTGTCGGACACTTAGATTTTTTTATTTAGAATATGTGGGTACAGCTCTACGTCATACCCTTTTAAATGTTTTACTTAGTGTGTGTACCAATTTTCAGCTATATCGATTTAAAAATAACCGAGAAGAACTGTTTTAAATTTTTTTTTTTGATAATACCTCCTCGTCGATAGCATAAAAGAATTCAGTTTTCTGTTCGTTTGCCCCAACATTTTTGTCAGACAATTACATTTTTTGTTTAAGAATATAATTAATTGTAACTTACTACCTTTGTCGGAAATATGGTTGTAAAGATAAGGGGTACACGAACCCAGCATAGTTTAAAAGTATAGTTTATCAATAAAAATTAAATTTTTTGTCCGACTTTGGATTTGCCCCAATATTTTTGTCGGGCACTTAGATTTTTTGATTTGGAATATAACTACTTATAACCTGATACATGAGTAGGAAATTTTTTTTTAATTCGAGAAAAAAAACTACAGAACGATGTTTGTCGTTGGTCAAGGAGTATGTAAGCAAATATCAGATCACAATTTTTCTAAAATTTTCCCTCTTGTCGGAAAATTTTTTAAGAAAATTTTGGGTACTGCTCTACGTCCTACCCTTTTAAATATTTTACTTAGTGTGTGTACCAATTTTGAGCTAAATCGATTCAAAAATAACCGAGAAAACTCTTTTTAAATTTTTTGATATTACTTTCTCGTCGATAGCCTAAAAGAATTAAGTTTTCTGTTCGTTTGCCCCAAGATTTTTGTCAAACAATTACATTTTTTGTTTAAGAATATAATTACTTGTAACTTACTACCTTTGTCGGAAAAATGGTTGTAAAGATAAGGGATACACGAATCCAGCATAATTTAAAAGTATAGTTTATCAATAAAAATTAAATTTTTTGTCCGACTTTGGATTTGCCCCAATATTTTTGTCGGACACTTAGATTTTTTGATTTGGAACATAACTACTTATAACCTTATCCTTGTGTCGGAAATTTTTTTTTATTTCGAGAAAAAAAACTACAGAACGATATTTGTCGTTGTTCAAGGAGTATGTACGCAAATATCAGATCACAATTTTTCTAAAATTTTCCCTCTTGTCCGAAATTTTTTTGGGAAAATTTTGGGTACAGCTCTACGTCATACCCTTTTAAATGTTTTACTTAGTGTGTGTACCAATTTTTAGCTAAATCGATTCAAAAATAACCGAGAAAAACTGTTTTAAAATATTTTTGGATAATACCTCCTCGTCCATAGCCTAAAAGAATTAAGTTTCCTGTTCGTTTGCCCCAACATTTTTGTCAGACAATTAAATTTTTTGTTTAAGAGTATAATTACTTGTATCCTACTACTTTTGTCGGAAAAGTGGTTGTAAAGATAAGGGATGCACGAACCCAGAATAGTTTAAAAGTATAGTTTATTAATAAAAATTAAATTTTTTGTCCGACTTTGGATGTGCCCCACTATTTATGTCGGGCACTTAGATTTTTTGATTTGGAATATAACTACTTATAACCTGATACATGTGCTGAAATTTTTTTTTTATTTCGAGAAAAAAATACAGAAAGATGTTTGTCGTTGTTCAAGAAGTATGTACACAAATTATCAGATCACAATTTTTCTAAAATTTTCCCTCTTGTCGGAAAATTTTTTAAGAAAATTTTGGGTTCCGATCTACGTCATACCCTTTTAAATGCTTTACTTAGCGTGTGTACTAATTTTCAGCTAAATCGATTCAAAAGTAACCGAGAAACACTGTTATAAATTTTTTTTTGATAATACCTCCTCGTCGATAGCCTAAAAGAATTAAGTTTTCTGTTCGTTTGCCCCAACATTTTTGTCAGACAATTACATTTTTTGTTTAAGAATATAATGACTTGTAACCTACTACTTTTGTCGGAAAAATGGTTGTAAAGATAAGGGATGCACGAACCCAGCATAATTTGAAAGTATACTTTACTAATAAAAATTAAATTTTTTGTCCGACTGTCGAGTTGCCCCAATATTTTTGTCCGACACTTTGATTTTTTGATTAAAAATATAATTACTTATAACCTACTAATGTTGTCGGAAAAATGGTTTTAAAGGTAAGGGTTGCACGAACCCAGTATTGTTTAAAAGACAGTTTATTAATAAAAATTAAATTTTTTGTCCGACTTTGGATTTGACCCAATATTTTTGTCCGACACTTTGATTTTTTGATTAAAAATATAATTACTTATCACCTACTGATGTTGTCGGAAAAATGGTTTTAAAGGTAAGGGTTGCACGAACCCAGTATTGTTTAAAAGACAGTTTATTAATAAAAATTAAATTTTTTGTCCGACTTTGGATTTGACCCAATATTTTTGTCGGACACTTAGATTTTTTGATTTAGAATATAACTAGATACTTATAACCTGATACTTGTGTCGGAAATTTTTTTTAATTGGAAAAAAAAACTACAGAACGATGTTTGTCGTTGTTCAAGGAGTATGTAAGCAAATATCAGATCACAATTTTTCTAAAATTTTCCCTCTTGTTGGAAAATTTTTTTAAAAAGTTTTGGGTACAGCTCTACGTCATACACTTTTAAATATTTTACTTAGTGTGTGTACCAATCTTGAGCTAAATCGATTCAAAAATAACCGAGAAAACTCTTTTAAAATTTTTTGATATTACTTTCTGGTCGATAGCCTAAAAGAATTAAGTTTTCTGTTCGTTTGCCCCAAGATTTTTGTCAAACAATTACATTTTTTGTTTAAGAATATAATTACTTGTAACTTACTACCTTTGTCGGAAAAATGGTTGTAAAGATAAGGGATACACGAATCCAGCATAATTTAAAAGTATAGTTTATCAATAAAAATTAAATTTTTTGTCCGACTTTGGATTTGCCCCAATATTTTTGTCGGACACTTAGATTTTTTGATTTGGAACATAACTACTTATAACCTGATACTTGTGTCGGAAATTTTTTTTTATTTCGAGAAAAAAAACTACAGAACGATATTTGTCGTTGTTCAAGGAGTATGTACACAAATATCAGATCACAATTTTTCTAAAATTTTCCCTCTTGTCCGAAATTTTTTTGGGAAAATTTTGGGTACAGCTCTACGTCATACCCTTTTAAATGTTTTACTTAGTGTGTGTACCAATTTTCAGCTAAATCGATTCAAAAATAACCGAGAAAAACTGTTTTAAAATATTTTTGGATAATACCTCCTCGTCCATAGCCTAAAAGAATTAAGTTTCCTGTTCGTTTGCCCCAACATTTTTGTCGGAGAATTAAATTTTTTGTTTAAAAGTATAATTACTTGTATCCTACTACTTTTCTCGGAAAAATGGTTGTAAAGATAAGGGATGCACGAACCCAGAAAATTTAAAAGCATAGCTTATTAATAAAAATTAAATTTTTTGTCTGACTTTGGATTTGCCCCAATATTTTTGTCGGACACTTAGATTTTTTGATTTGGAATATAACTACTTATAACCTGATACATGTGCTGAAAATTTTTTTATTTCGAGAAAAAAATACAGAACGATATTTGTCGTTGTTCAAGGAGTATGTACACAAATTATCAGATCACAATTTTTCTAAAATTTTCTCTCTTGTCGGAAAATTTTTTAAGATAATTTTGGGTTCCGATCTACATCATACCCTTTTAAATGCTTTACTTAGCGTGTGTACCAATTTTCAGCTAAATCGATTCAAAAGTAACCGAGAAACACTGTTTTAAATTTTTTTTCGATAATACCTCCTCGTCGATAGCCTAAAAGAATTAAGTTTTCTGTTCGTTTGCCCCAACATTTTTGTCAGACAATTACATTTTTTGTTTAAGAATATAATTACTTGTAACCTACTACTTTTGTCGGAAAAATGGTTGTAAAGATAAGGGATGCACGAATCCAGAATAATTTGAAAGTATACTTTACTAATAAAAATTAAATTTTTTGTCCGACTGTCGAGTTGCCCCAATATTTTTGTCCGACACTTTGATTTTTTGATTAAGAATATAATTACTTATAACCTACTAATGTTGTCGGAAAAATGGTTTTAAAGGTAAGGGTTGCACGAACCCCGTATTGTTTAAAAGACAGTTTATTAATAAAAATTAAATTTTTTGTCCGACTTTGGATTTGACCCAATATTTTTGTCGTACACTTAGATTTTTTGATTTAGAATATAACTACTTATAACCTGATACTTGTGTCGGAAATTTTTTTTAATTGGAAAAAAAACTACAGAACGATGTTTGTCGTTGTTCAAGGAGTATGTACGCAAATATCAGATCACAATTTTTCTAAAATTTTCCCTCTTGTCCGAAATTTTTTTGGGAAAATTTTGGGTATAGCTCTACGTCATACCCTTTTAAATGTTTTACTTAGTGTGTGTACCAATATTCAGCTAAATCGATTCAAAAATAACCGAGAAAATCTGTTTTAAAATATTTTTGGATAGTACCTCCTCGTCCATAGCCTAAAAGAATTAAGTTTCCTGTTCGTTTGCCCCAAGATTTTTGTCAGACAATTACATTTTTTGTTTAAGAGTATAATTACTTGTATCCTACTACTTTTGTCGGAAAAATGGTGGTAAAGATAAGGGATGCACGAACCCAGAATTGTTTAAAAGTATAGTTAATTAATAAAAATTAAATTTTTTGTCCGAATTTGGATGTGCCCCACTATTTATGTCGGGCACTTAGATTTTTTGATTTGGAATATAACTACTTATAACCTGATACATGTGCTGAAAATTTTTTTTTTAATTCAAGAAAAAATACAGAACGACGTTTGTCGTTGTTCAAGAAGTATGTACACAAATTATCAGATCACAATTTTTCTAAAAGTTTCCCTCTTGTCGGAAAATTTTTTAAGAAAATTTTGGGTTCCGATCTACGTCATACCCTTTTAAATGCTTTACTTAGTGTGTGTACCAATTTTCAGCTAAATCGATTCAAAAGTAACCGAGAAACACTGTTTTAAAATTTTTTTTTGATAATACCTCCTCGTCGATAGCCTAAAAGAATTAAGTTTTCTGTTCGTTTGCCCCAACATTTTTGTCAGACAATTACATTTTTTGTTTAAGAATATAATTACTTGTAACCTACTACTTTTGTCGGAAATATGGTTGTAAAGATAAGGGATGCACGAACCCAGCATAATTTGAAAGTATACTTTACTAATAAAAATTAAATTTTTTGTCCGACTGTCGAGTTGCCCCAATATTTTTGTCCGACACTTTGATTTTTTGATTAAGAATATAATTACTTATAACCTACTAATGTTGTCGGAAAAATGGTTGTAAATAAAAAAATTTCAGGAAATTGACATCTTCGGCGCGTCCGACTGCGCATATGCCCCGTGAAAATTGTCCGACAAGGTTACCACATTATTGTAAAAATGTTTTATGGTAGATACCGTTAAAATTATCCATGTGGTAATAAATTTATTATTTTCATAAATTTGACATATTTAGCGTGTCCGACGCGTCATATGCCCCAATATTTTTGTCCGACAAAATTGTTTTCGTTGTTTATATGATAAAATCCATTGATTAAAATAGAATGACCAATGTGGTAATAAATTTTTTTCTTGCATAAAATTGACAACTTCGTCACCGCTTGACAGACAAACGCCCCACTACCATAATGCGCCAAGCTCAAAATTTGTCCGACTCCACAAAAATAACAAGTACAAAAAGTTTCAACGGTGTGGTCATAAATAATAATTGTATATGCGGGCCCAAGGCCTAATAGGTTAATAATATAGATGTCCATTAGGGTGGAACGAAAAATGTCAAAAAAATAAAAGAAAAGAAAAATTCTTGTGACTATAGTTTAAAAGTTGTGTCAGGTGATAAAAACAATGGGTGCTAGAGCATTTTGAAATAAAAAAATATCTTGAGGTTCCATATTGAATTTGAAAAATGAAAAAACAAAAAAATTATTTTTGTCGAGAAAATCCATATGGCTCTGATCAAATTTCAATGATCGTGTTTTACCAACTAAGTGTGACATTCTAAAGTGCTTTCTCTTTATTAGTAATCAACTTAAGTTGACGAATAATAATAAAGATCCATCTATCGCCGACGTCTTGAATGCCGTTGCAACGAAAGTAGAACAAATATGAATAAAAGCTTCTATTCCAACATTATCGCATAAGTGCATTCAAGATATAATTAAAAATATTTATTCAGAGTATCAAAATCTTAAGCGAGAGGTACACATAAACTCAGCAAGCATCTGATTCATAAATAGTGTTTCGTAAGCCAGTTTCGAAATGCCAATTTCATAAATAGTGTTTCGAATTCCAGTTTCGAAAGGAGTGTAAAAAGTTACTGAATATCGCGGCTTGCAAGTGCCAAATGACTGGAACGGTGTGTGTACTTGTGATAAAATCAAGAAAGTACCACAAAATGAGCGAATTTTTCTTCAAGATCAACGATCCTGTCGAAAAATGGCATTTGGACCAGTGGATATTGCAGCATCTGCAGCAATAAGGAAGAAAATGGAAAGAACCATGAAGGCAAAGGCAAGTTCTCAAAAATATAATACTGACGAAATTGTTCTTGAAGCATGTACCGTTGATTCCTCTAATCCTTCCATAAGTAGCAGCTTGTCTGACAAATTCTTCTGATGCAGATGATCATGAAGAAGAATTCATTGCTTCTTTGTCAACAGTTACAGTCCAACCATCTACGTCACAAATACTGCGGCACTTCACTTCAATGGCTAGTATGCTTAGCTCATTGCAATGAGCTACCTCTACGACACCTAATTCAACAGTTAGATGGACGCACCAGTGGACCACTTGGTCTTTCAGGGCAAATAGGGAAACTTCCGAAACGCTGTGAAGAGAAGGCTGTTGTAGATTTTGTCGCAATCGAAAACAACCTAGCAATATAATTAGAAACAACAGACCTTAGTACCGATCAGAAGTACTTGTACCAAATCAGTCAAGAAGTTGCTGCTGGAAAATGTCCTAATGATTTGAGCCTTAAAAAACCTGGGAAAATATCACACGCACGGTGGCTGGCAGTTGATAATCGGTTGATTCGATTGTATGTTGGAACTGAATGTCATAGCCCCCAATTAATTGTGTTAGTAAGTTTCATCCAAAAAGTGTATGCACCAGTTTGGTTTTATATAAAACTGTATCCTAGCTGTTCTGATGGTTCAAAACTATATGGCGAATGATCCATTAATCACGATTTCTACCAGTTGACCAAAGAAAATTTGTCGATGCCGTTATCCAAAGGAATGCTTATTTTGCCCATCCCGAAAATATATTATTCGGTAACATAAAAGATGAACGAAAACATATACGGGAGCTAGGACTACGCAGAGTGTCAAAAGCTAGAGAAAGTCAAAAAGAAAAAAATATCTGGAGATTTTTTATTTTTTATTTATTTATTTATTATTCAAACAAACTATTAGTTTTTTTACATGAATAAATATTACTTATATACATAGTTTCAAAGTACAGAGTATACATTCATCAGTAATTAATTAAAGAAAAGTAAACATCAATAAAAAAAATAACAAATATATAGCTATTATGAAGAACTGTAGAGTATGAACATCATCAACGGTAGTGAAAGCTGTAAATTTATTAGATGGACAAATTAATAATTCCAGTTACTATTTTCAATCGAAACTTAGCAGGAGAATCAGCCCAATTTAAATTGAATAATTCATTAAAGTGGTTTGCCAACCGGAACATGGTTACAAGAGGTGATCTATTGGTCGAAAAAACTTGAGGTATGTGAAACATAGGGCTAGAGCGCATTCTTCTGGCTGGTACGTTAAATTTAACCAATTCAAGCAATTCGGTAGAATTAATTTTATTATTAATGATCTTGTGTAAAAAAGTCAATACAGAGATTTGCCTCCTATTCTCTAGCGATAAAATTTTAAATTCTTTTCTTAGGCTTGATGTTCTAACAGTATGATAATCAGGATACCTACGGAATTTTCTTAAATAAAGGGACCTCAAAAATTTATTTTGTATTTTTTCTAACCGCTCTAAATTAGTTTGATACTCTGTGTACCACACTTGTAACCCAAATTCTAATTTGCTCCTTACTAGAGAATAATATAATATTTTGAGCGTATTTATTTTAGTAAGGTTATTTGACTGTCTTATTATATAACCCAATGTTCTATTTGCAGATTTTGCGATATTTTTAATGTGGTTACTAAATGATAACGTACTATCGTACGTTATCCCTAAATCTGTTTTTTCTGAGTCCCGCTGTAGACTTTGTTCATTCATTAGGTAATCGAATAAGCACGGATTTTTTAAACGCGTTATTGACAATACAGAACATTTATTTATATTAAAATGCAATTTATTTTGACAACTCCATTCATACACCTTGTTTATGTCTTTCTGTAACATGACACAATCTCTAACTGTTTCAACCCGCCTGTACAATTTCAGATCATCTGCAAACATTTGATACATAGAATATTTAAATACCTTAGGTAAATCATTTATAAAGAGTAGAAACAGTAGTGGCCCTAGGTTGGATCCTTGCGGAACCCCCGAATTCATTTCATATTTTCCAGACGTATTCCCATTGTGTTTAACTACTATGCCTCTATTTTCTAAGTAATTTTTTATTAATGTAAGAAAGTTTATTGATAGTCCGTATCTGCTTAGTTTTTTTAACATAATATCATGATCCACTTTATCAAAAGCTTTTTTGAAATCCGTGTATATTACATCAAGTTGAGATTTACGTTCAATAGTTTCTAATGCATCGTTAGTAAAAAGGAATAGATTGGTGTTACTTGATTTGTTGGCAACAAAGCCGTGTTGATGTGGTACTATAAAATTTTCAACATAACGATACAGTTTACAATAAATTATTTGTTCCAACAATTTAGCTGGAGAGCACATAATTGATATAGGCCTATAATTTTCAACGTTCATTTTATTCCCGGATTTAAATATGGGTGAGACAAGTCCCGTTTTCCACATTGAAGGAAATACATTAGTTGATAATATAAGGTTGTAAATATGTAGTAAGGGCTGTCGCACCCACTCACCACACGCTTTGAGCATAAAAGCAGGTATTCTGTCAGTTCCCGCAGATTTCTTAGGATTTAATTTATTTATCGCATTATTGAAATTAGTCTCATCAACTGAGTCTAAAATAAAAGTATCATTTGTTATATCTATATCTCTATTAAAATTTAAATTATAAGAAGGTTTCTCCTCTGCGTATACTGATGCAAAAAATGTTGCAAAACTTTCAGCAGTCCGTTCCTCCGGTATATCTTGTCCGTTGTAATATTTATCACTGTTAGACGTCTTTTTATTATTTCTAATGTAATTCCAAAAATTATTTACATCAACACTTATCTCATTTTCTATTTTATTTATATATTCTTTTTTTTTCGTCTTAATTAATTTACTTACCTCTTTTCTACATTCTATATATTTGTTTTTGTAATGATCAGATATATTTTTTAATTTTCTGTATCTGTCTTTTTCTTTTAGCGCCCTATTTATGTCAGGTGTAAACAAAACCGGTCTTAATTTCGTATTTTTATGAAAAACATTTTTTGGAACGCACTCGTCAACAACCCTATTCCAGCTATCATAAAAATTTAGTACAGCCTTGTCTACATCAAATTTTTCTTCCAATACCGCATCCCAATTCATGTCCCTAACACGTTCACTAGAGGTTAAAAAATCAGCTTTTTTATAATTTAGTCTAGTTACAATTTCCGTATTCTTTGGTGTAATGCTTCTTTCTATATTTATATTAATCTCAAGCGAGGGATGATATATATCTTCATTAACAAAAGGCAAAAAGTCCCTATTTACTACAATATTTCTAAAATTATTTTCAGATGATATTACCAAGTCCAACGTTCTGTCCTGAAAGTTTTTAATGTTATTATATAATACATACCCATAAAATCCATAAATTCTTGAAAAATTTCTAAAATATTATTGGATACGTCTAAGTTATATACAGTGCCCGTGATGGCTTTTATATTAAAATCTCCGAAAATATACGTATTATCAGAATGTGTTAGATTATTCTGTAAAAATACAAAAACCGCTTCGTATACACGTGATGGGCTTCCCGAGGGAATATATAGAGCACAGAAGTTATATTTGTTTTGACCAATTTTCATTTCAATAATAAGCGCTTCAAACGATGTATTATTTCTAATAATTTTCATTATTTTATGTTGATTTTTTACTGCGAAAAATACTCCGCCTCCGGTGTTTTTATTTGTAAATACTAAGTCCCTATCACACCTTACCAGTTTATATGTGGCCAGATCTATTATTTCCCCATCATGCACTCCCGCCTGCAACCATGTTTCAATCGCGATCACAATATCAAAGTCGGCAGCCATAGAGTTTCTATAAAAGTCAGTACATTTGGTGTTCAACCCTCTACAGTTCTGAAAGTAGACATTAAGGTACTGTGACATACCTATTATATAACATGTAAGCCCCCTATTGCAAAAATAAAATAAAAACGAAAATAAACATTGTTAGGCAATTATCCAGTAGAAAATAGTTCACAAACATAATTATTGTATCAAATTTAATCAACGCCCTGTAAAAATAATTTTATTATACAAATTCTACAAAAAAGTTTACAAAAATTTATAAAACCATATCATTTGATGACCCACACGTGTGTAATTGTCTTTTCGAAAAAAATAAAATAAAAAGTAATAAAATTTATACATTCTAACAAAAATTTAAGCACTAATTGGATTGACAAAACAAAAACACTAAGTTATCTTTAATGATATAGCCATTATTCTCACTCGTTTAGATATTATTGAAGTCTTTAAGCATTAGATTCAAAATACCAACATTAAATTTTAGTGCTGCAGATTATTATGAATTAATTTCTATTTCTGGATTCAAAGTTACGGCTCCTCCTTTGCTAAAACATATTTCCATGATGGATTCTGGGAATTACAACAACATAGAGGTCTTAAACTGCCCTTGTAATACAAAATCCGTGGTAAGAACTGTTAAGTTAGTAACTGAAGCATCAGCTGCTGTTTGTGGACCAGAATCAAGGGATGGCTTTATTCGTTCAAGGTTGCAGTCTAGAAATATTATTCCGTTTTTTAACACAAAATCAGACTACAAATCATAAAATGTATATTGTATCATAAAACAATTATTTAGATTCAAAGAACTGATAAAAAATAAATTTTTGAAATTTTATTTTATTTTTGTTATTCCACAAAATTTAAATTTATTATGGAACCTGAAGATAGGGTCCAATACAAAAAATATTTCTTACAGTTTTATTATACATTAAAACACAACTTTTTCGCACTAGCCCCATAAAAAATAATGACTTCTAATTTTTCGTTCCACCCTAATGTCCATACAACCCAAAAAATTTCGTTTCGACCTGGAGGGGGATGTGTCAGGAGAAAAATTTTATTTTCTGGACCATTTTGTATTGTCTGCGTTATTCCTTTAATTTTTAGATTTTTAGTCTGTTTTTATATAAAAAAAACAGTTGCTTTTAGAACTCTTTAGCGACGTATTAGTATAATATAAAATTTATGGATTACCGTTAAAGGCCGATATGATCAAACAAAAAAGAAGATGTATTTGGTGATATTTCTAGTGACTTTCTTGGGTATGAATCTGTCTTTTTAGTTCAATTCTCTTGGTTTAAAAACAAAGCTTAGTATTATATTCTATTAGAGGTAAATATAATTAGTATATCCTATTAGAGGTAAAACTCACTAAGTGCACTTTCTTGAGATTTTGACATATATATATATATATATATATATATATATATATATATATATATATATATATATATATATATATATATATATATATATATATATATGTCAAAATATATATATATATATATATATATATATATATATATCAATTTGAACTCAATATGGTACTGCCCAGCCCTGAAGAAGTCACCTGGGGCTCTAACCCTTCTGATTGCTGAGATAATTTATGGTACAATTCACTAAGTGCATTATTGTAAATTTCGGTTTCAGGGTAAAACTCGGTACTTAGTGATCTTTCAAACAATACATTAGTAAACATAACTGTCACTGTGTATTATTTGTGTCCATTATCTATTCGGCGATTAATTAAAGAAATGAGTTTAAATTCATTCTTTGTAGCAGATAGCTTACACGAAGGGTAATATAATATATTTTGCGATTAAGCAGGCGACTTGTGTGTTATATTGTATTGTTGAAACTGTATATTATATGTCTGCACATTATCTGTTCGACAATTGATTAACCCTTCCACAGCACTTGGCACGTATTAGTGCTGTGCTTCAAACTTCCATTGCCAGTAGAAAGTGAGCACCTGAGCATGTCTTCAAAGAAAAATGTAGCAGTGAAAGAGGTAAAGAAATAGGAGTTTAAATTTCTTTGTAACAGATAGCCTACATAAAGGGTAACCTAATCTATGTTGCGATTAAGCAGGCGACTTTTGTAGCTGTCGTAAATGCCGAAAGAATTGCATTTATTTTTAAAGACTCAAACGTATTATTCATTTTTCAGCGAAATTTTGTATAGCTTGGTGTAATAAAATTTGTTTTCGACTTCTTGTGTAGATTCACAGCGTTAGTTCCGTTAGAAGTTAGATAATCGGTGTTAAGTTTAACATTTTGTAATATAATGCATTTTTTGTTACTTATTTCTTCCATTTTGAATCCCAACGTCATGATACTTTATGGAGACAAATTCATTAACATCTTAATATCCAATAATTGTGTTCATGGAAAAACTCGTCAAGTACAAAAATTTATCTAATATTCACTATAATATTCTGTGATGAAACATGGCTTAAAATATTTGTTTTTATTTATACTTTAAAGTTGCATTAGAAAAATTCCAATATAAAACAATTTGTGCCTTTAAATCGATTTTTCTCTACTTTCTGGAAAAGTATAGTTAGTGAGTTTTACCTCTAATAGGACTAAGTCGTCTTGAACCCCTAAAATAATTGTCACCGACGACGATTTTATATATTTGAAAAAATGGCGAAGGAGCCAAATTGGTAGAAGTTGCAAAGTGTTTCAAGGTAGCCCTGTATGTCAGATTATTTCGGACATTGTTTTCGTCTATGTTTGACTATAATTTAGTAGATTTTAATGCAGATATTACTTGTTTAAAGAGCCACAGTGGACGGAATTCTAGAAACGTCGCCGAAGGGTTTATTGGAATCTCTAATTAACAATTTATATTATGTGGCAAACAAAACATTTTCAACCCGAACTATTTGGTATGCGCATCCCACTAAATCTGTTCAAAAATCACAGTCGGTGTAATACACTCATGTGATAATACATACAGTATGATGCAAAAGTATGAAATAAATTTATTAATTCAGAAACAGATGCCTCTCAAAAAAAACTTCAAACACGCCAATCTTAATCTTTTAATGGCCATCAATAAATTGCTATATATAGGGTGTCTAGAAACTCTACTGATAAACGAAGACCGGAAATTCCTCAGATAATTTAACCATGTAGTTATTAATCAATGATTTAACCCAATTCACCTAGTAAGGAAACGCTTAATAAGGGAGCTAGAGCTCTTTAAAACTGGCGTTTCGTGTAGTTTTTTTTAAATAGCTCCAGAACGTTTCTATTTAGAAAAACAAAAACTCGTACGCCTATTTATCTTCCAAAGATACATCGATTTCATTAATTGCGAATTTCTAGTACCGGTCATAGGCGTCCGTTTTGGGTATGACAACGGTTATTTTATCATATAACTTTTTTGTTTTTAACTCTTAAGCATTTCTGACACTGGATTATTAAATTCTGAGGTATTATAGTACTAAAAGGTACTCTTTCTTTAAGTCGGTAGGATGCACCGTTTTCTAGAAAAATCGATTTGAAAATTTTTCGCGTGTTGAATTTGAAAAAAAAAATTACCAAAAAACTATTTAGAAAAACGAAAACTGGTACGGTTATGTATCTTCCAGAGATAAGTCGATTTTCTTAATTGCGAAATTCTATTACCGGTCATATTCGTCCGTTTTGGGTTGGTCAACGGATATTTTATCGCATACCTTTTTTGTCTAATTTTTAAGCATTTTTTACAATTGATGATTAAGAGGTATTCTAGTACTAAAAGTTACTCTTGCTTTAAATCGGTAAAACACACAGTTTTCATTTGAATTCTTTTTCAATTTTTTTTTTAATTGAAAAAACGAAAAATTTTTAAATCAATTTTTCTAGAAAACGGTGCATCCTACTGAATTAAAGCAAGAGTAACTTTTAGTACTAGAATACCTCACAATTTAATAATCCAGTGTCAAAAATGCTTAAAAGTTAAATACAAAAAAATTATGTGATAAAATAACCGTACCGGTCATGGGCGCCGTACCCAAAATGGGCGCCCATGACCGGTATTAAAAATTTGTAATTAATGGAATCGATGTATCTCTAGTAGATAAATAAGCGTACCCGTTTTCGTGTTTCTAAATAGAAGCGTTCTGAAGATACTTAAAAAAAACTAATTCCAAGACGCCATCTTCAAAGAGCTCTAGCTCCCTTAGGAAGCATTTTCGGACTAGGTGAATTGGGTTAAATTTTCTTATAATTATCTGAGGAATCTCCTGTTTTCGTTTGTCAGTAGAGTTTCTGGACACCCTGTATATTGCAGCGTGTTAACATAATCGGCGATTTTACGTGTTATCGGGCGCCTTATTTGAAAGGTCTCCTAATCTGCTTTGCAACGATGTATTTGATTATTTGTTTCTAAAGCGTTAACCAAAATTAAGCAGTAAGTAAAATGTATTTAAGTAAAATAGTATTACGATAAATACTCATTTACTAAACTAAATTAGGGGAGTGTCGGCTATTGGTGCGCACGTGTATCAGTATATTGCAAAAACTTCAAAGTTTTCAGTTTCCAACTTTTTTGAAGATATACTTCAAGGGCCTAGGTATATTGGTAGAAACCGCATTCAATGAATGATAGAACAGTAGAACAGCGAGAGGCGAAATTTCCAATTAGTGTAGCGAGCACAATTACCCGACCTATTCGGCTAATAATTGGCACATGTTGGATAAATGTGCGCAGTAATAGAATTTGAAGTAGCCTTAGAAAATGTATTTTATTGAGCATAAATATTAAAAGGACAATCAAATGTACGCAACAATATATGAAACCAAGTTGCAAATATATTAAAAAATTCTAAGAATCGCAGAAGTCACAAATATATTCTTCTGGACTATCTTCTCCTGTACAAATGACATGAGCCCATTAACAAAATATCGAATACGTTCCATTCTTCGTCTTTTTTGCTACCATCACCCCTTAATACACAGAAGTCATTCTCATTTCTCAGACGAGATCGTCCAACTTATCATCATCGCACAGTTCATTCTCTGAAATGTCTTCGGAGCTACTGTCTCCAAAAATCTTCCTTTTTGTAACTTTTTGCCATTTAGTGGTATTCTCTTTGTAGTACATTATTTCACGGTTTTTGCTGTAAATTTTAAAGAACCTCTTGGATTGACATGAAATTTGGCATAGGCATAGCTAACATGTCAAAGAAAAAAAGTTATATGGTGCCGATGTGTGCTTTTGACCTGGGGGTGAATTTCACCCCATCTCGAGGGTGAAAAAATATATGTCCAAGATAAGTCCCGAAATGGATAAACTGAATAATTTCAAGCAACTTTTGTTTTATAGAGTTTCTTCACCAAATCGAAACTTTTCGAGTTATTTGCAAATGAATATGTTCATTTTTCAACAAAATAACCGCGTTTTTAGACGGTTTTTCACAAATACGTAACTCAAGACTTAAGCATTTTGTCGAAAAAAATATTCCTAGCAAAACTATAGCCTATAAAAAAGTGAAAAAAATGGTGTATATATTAGGTCGCTATACCTAGCAAAAGCAGAGTTATAGATAATGAAAAATAGGTTCATATTCGAAAAATTCCAAATTGAATAATTCAATGTGAAATAGCCAAATAATTAAGCATTCTTGGGGAAAACACATGTAGTGCGGCAGATTCGTGCAAATATTATAAGAACTGCACATTTAATGATACAAGCATATATTTTGGTCCACATATACTGCACATATAAAGGTACAAATTTAGATATGAGGCCATCTCAGATTTTGCCTTTTACAAAAATGGCGGTAATTCAAAATGGGCGACTATACATATGTGACTAATAGCACGATATCTTTTGAATGAAAAGTCCGATCTCAACCAAATTTGCTACATAGGTTCCTTTTGTGATTTACAAGATCGATATGGTGAACTGGAAAATTCAGTTTACCAGAAGTTATGCTTTATCTGGTTTCTTATGTAAAACTATTTTATATTATGTAAATAATTTATTTTCAATTTTTTCACCCTGTGTGTATTAATTTTTGAAAATGGTAATATCACCATTGAAAATGGCGTAAGAATATGTTTTAGGAAATATTTTGAACTTTTTAGGTATGTTAATTACCATTTAATAAATGCGTAACGTATCTGCACATGTACCTATGTGTGGTAGATTCGTGCAAATATTATAAGAATTATTGTGCATTTAATGGTAGAAGCATATAATTTGGACCACATATACTACATACAATAGCACGATAACTTTTGAACGAAAAGTCCGATTTCAGCCAAATTTGGCACCAAGGTTCTTTTTTTGATGAGTAAGATCTAGGTTTTGAACCGGAAGGATCGACTTACCAGAAGTTGTGATTTTACTGTTTTTTATGTAAAAATATGTTGTTGTCTTTTAAATTCTTCCAACCTGTATATAATAATTTTTCAAAAAGGTAATACCGCCATTAAAAATAGTGTAAAAATATTTTTTAGGAAAGATTTTGAGCTTTTTAGTTATGTTAATTACATTTTAATAAATGCATAATGTATCTTCACATGTAGCTATGTGCGGCAGATTCATTTTGAATACCCGCCATTTTTGTAAAAGCAAAATCTGAGATGGTCTCATATCTAAATTTGAATCTTTGTATGTGTAGTGTATGTGGTCCAAATTATATGCCTTTAGCATTAAGTGCACAATAATTCTTATATTATTTGCACGAATCTGCCGCACATAGTTTTATAGGTACATGTGAAGATACGTTATGCATTTATTAATTGCCAATTAACATAACTAAAGAGTTCAAAATAGTTGCTAAAAAATATTTTTACGCTCTTTTCAACGCCGGTATTACCTTTTTGAAAAATTAATATATATACAGGGTAAAAGAATTGGTAAAAAATCAACATGTTTTTACATAAAAATTAGGAAAAACACAACTTCTGGTAAATTAATTCTTTCGGTTTAAGAGCTTAATCTTACACATCAAAAGAAGAACCTATATACCAAATTTGGTTGAAATCAGACTTTTCGTTCAAAAGTTATCGTGCTATTAGTCACATATGTATAGTCGCCATTTTGAATGCCCGCCATTTTTGTAAAAGGTAAAATCTGAGATGGCCTTATATCTAAATTTGAACCTTGATGTGTGTAGTATATGTGTTCTAAATTATATGATTCTACCATTAAATTCACAATAATTCTTATAATATTTGCACGAATCTGCCACACATAGATACATGTAAAGGTACATTATGCATTTATTAAATGGTAATTAACATAACTAAAAAGTTCAAAATATTTTCTACACAATATTTTTACGCTCTTTTCAATGGCGGTATTACCTTTTTGAAAAATTAATATGTACAGAGGGAAATAATTGAAAAAAAAAACATATTTTTACAAAACAACCAGTAAAAACACAACTTTTGGTAAACCGATTCTTCTGGTTCACCACATCCATCTTATAAATCAAAAGAAGAACCTATATACCAAATTTGGTTGAAATCGGACTTTTCGTTCAAGAGTTATGGTACTATTAAACACATATGTATAGTCGCCATTTTGAATGCCCGCCATTTTTGTAAAAGGCAAATTCTGAGATGGCCTCATATCTAAATTTGAACCTTTATATGTGTAGTATATGTGGTCCAAATTATATGCCTGTATCATTAAATGTGCAATTGTTTCACATATCGGCCGCACTAATGACAACTTTCTTAAAGTGTTTAAAAAGAGCTATATTTCTGTTTTTATAAAAAAATTCTAGCGTCAAATTTAAGCAAGTTACGCTGAAAATAAAGTTGGTCCCTTTTGTTTTGGCAAAAAAAAATCAGGAGGATCACCCCTCAATTAGTAATTTAAATGAAATTAATCGTTGCCGCTTCACACGTTACTATACTTATGTTGATTTTATATGATCTGTAAGTTTGATCGATTCAAAGTGCTTATTTTTGAAAAAATGTGGTTTTAAAGTAAAATTTTTAAAAATTTTAATTTTGAAAAAATTATTTTTTTCAAAATAACTTAAAAATTGTTATACCAAAAATCTTAAACAATAAAAAAAGTCGGCTTTACTTTTTTGAATATTTTCTATTTTTTTGTTTTTCTGTAAGACAAAAATTGGTTAATATTTGGTGTTTCTAAATTTGCATACACTCGTTATAAGTGACTCATTCAAGCGCTTTTAACTACAGCTCTTTCAAAAATAAGGACTTTGAACCGATGAAACTTACAGATCATATGATCAATACATACAAGAGTAAAAAACTTGTGAAGTGGTAACAATTAAGTTCATTTGAAATGCTAATGACGGGGTGATTTTCCCGATTTCTTACCAAAAAAAAGGACGAACTTTATTTTGAGCGTAACTTGTTTACTTTTGAGGCTAAAAATTTTTTTTAAAAAACAAAAATAAGCATTTTTTAAACACTTTAAAAAAGTTAAAATGAGTTTTTTTTCAAAAAAGTGCTTCGTTTTTTGGTTATAGCACGTTAAAATATACGATTTGGAATTTGACGAATATGAACTTATTTTTCATTAGCTATAACTCTGCATCTACTAGGTATATTGACCTAATATATACACCGTGTTTTTCACTTTTTTACGTACTATATTTTTGATGAAAATAGTTTTTTCGACCAAATACTTACTTTTTGAGTTATTTGCGAAAAACCGTCTGAAAACGTGGTTATTATGTAGAAAAATTAACATATTCACTCACAAATAACTCGAAAACTTTAACTTAGTGAAAAAACTTTATAGAACAAAAGTTGCTTAGAATTAGTCATTTTACCCAGTTCCGGATTTATTTCGAACATATATTTTTCACCCGCAAAAGGGGGTGAAACTTACCCCTAGGGCAAAAGCAAAAATCGTCACAATATCATTTTTTTCTTTGACTTATTAGCTATGTCTATACCAAATTTCATGTCAATCCAAGCGGTTCTTTAAAATTTAGGGGTTTTGCAATATTTACCTTTACAGAACGTACTATTGATCCTTTTTCCACTTTGATTTTTTTAAAACGATATTGCCTTTATTTTATTTTTTAAATTTCCATCTTACATTTTTCTCTGTTACGCGTTTCTGCGGTAATATTTGAGATTTTTATTTTTTTGCTGCAATTTTTTTTGTTTGGGGTGACTTAAGGAACAGTGTTAGATTTTCCAAAATTCTGCTGATGGATATACTTGGAACTGCAGCATTATTCTTTCTTGTATTATAATACTTTGTTAATTAATGGTGCGCGATGTGCACCATTAGACGACCTTCCACTTCATCACATAATCCAAAATTGACTTTGAAAAACAAGAAAGAATCGAGCAAAACTAACAATACTTTTACTACTCTCTAAAATGCTAAATAAATAACGTGTAGGTATATGTACTTTTTAAACGATATTTCTATCAAGAAAAAACTTATTGCTTATTTTCTCACACATACAAACAATAATATACCACGCGAAAACATGTAAACGATAACTGCAAACCGGTAAAGTATAGAGTTCGTTTGTCTGGGATAGATCTGGCAGTTATTAATAGAATACGCGACAATATATTTTTTACAATTTTGTTAAATATGAGAATAGAAACAATGATGCGCACAATTACCCGACGCGCACCATTAGCCGACTCTCCCCTATGTCAGGAAATAATTCATTTTCCTGTTTTTTGTGATCACATTATTTTCCGTCTATGTTTGACTACAATTTAGTAGATTTTAATGCAGATATTACTTGTATAAAGAGTATACATTTTCAACCCAAACTATTCGGTATGCGCATCCCACTAAATGGTCTTCCTATGTTCAAAAATTGCAATCATTATAATTCACTCATGCAAAAATACATACAGTGTGAGGCAAAAGTGTGGAATAAATTTATTATTCCAGAAACAGATGAGTTTAAAAAACAACTTAAAACACATTACGTCAACAATGTTAGCGTAATAACATAATCATAAGTAAATTAGGCCAAACCCTATTACTTATTTTCATCTTTAAAATTCGTAGACCTTGGGCGAACACAAAAAAAATTATTACGTCCCTCATGAGACTATTTTATTCAGTTATACATTCATGGACAACTTTTTTTATTCCGGAAAATTTTTGAGAGGGGTGTTTCGTAAATATAGTTTGTAAACTTTGATGCGTCCGGCATCTAGAGTATCCTTGAAATTTGTTCGGACAATATTACCAGTAAATGTTAAGTATTTTAAAACCTTTTTATATACTTGGCTTGGTTGGTGTCACAGACTTTGCAAATTTTGTAATCCATTTTAAAAATAGTTCTAGGCTACCTAGACACCTGAAATTTTCAGGATAGCTTAGAACTAGCTAACAATGTAATATTTAACTTCTATTATACAGGGTGATTAATTAGTGGGGTGAAGCTCCGTAGATCCGTTATGGTAATGTATAGCGATAAAACTTAATAACAAAAATTGTAGCGAACTTTGAGCTTCACATTACAAAATAAGTTAGAATGTTACGGGGTGTTCGATAACATAGTGGGAGACCAAACTTATGTTTTTTTAAATAGAACACCCTGTATTTTATTTTATATTCGAAATCTTCGTAACTTTTCGATTACAAAAATATAAAGGTTTTTATATATAGTATTTTGTATTTTGACAACGGCACCCGATTTGGGCGTCGAAACGTTAATAAAAATCATTTTTTAATTATACTGTGGCTTATTTCCCATTATAAATAGTTAAAATTGTAAAAATGCCACAAGAAAATAGCTTCAGAACAACATAAAGGTTTGGTATGTTATACGTGGTATTTACAAAGTGATAACCAATTTTATATGAAACTCGTAACAAGTTTAACTACCCGTATAAATAAAAGCAAGCAGAAGGTCAATGGTTTATTGACGATATATTTTTTATTTATTGTCAAAAATTTCGTAAATGGTTGTTTTGCTAATTTTCTTTATATTAAATACAGGGTGAGTCAAAACGCAAGTACATTATTTTCTCAGTAATTTTAAATAGAACACCCTGTATTTTATATCATTATCGAAAAGTACCATTACCATATTATCATTTTTTTATAACATTTCCTATGTGTAAATTTATTAGTTTTCGAGATATTTTCAGAGCAAAATTATTAATAATTACGGGTCTAAATCTTTCCAAATTTTAAGTAAGCCATGACTGAATGATTGTCTAAAACTTACAATTTACGATTACTGATTATCAATCTGTAATCAAAGTTGGCTACAATTTTTGTTATTAACTTGTATTTACCATCTATTACTTATAACGGATATACAAAGCTTTACCCCACTGACCAATCACTCTGTATGGATAAATCGATTTTTTTAAATGTCAAACTATTTTAAAAATGTGACTAATGCAATGATATTTTAAAGTACGTTAATAAATTGATATCTACAAATTGATGGTACCTCAGTGGCATTAGATTGCAGATGGTCCCTAGTTGGAACCCGGCTGTTGCGTATCTTTTTTTAAATGTTATAATAAATAATTAAAAGTTTATATACTTTTATATAAATTATATATACCATGTTAAACAACCGGTGGTATTATAAAAATACTATTTTATACTAGTATAATTTTTGGAATCATAATTATAAATAACAGTTAATACACCTACTAAAAATTCATATTTTATAAGTTAATTATTCTTTCCAAACATGTTGTGTCCTATATATTATGTACAATAACAAAACCGTGATATTATAAAAAGTACTTTTTTATTAGAGTGAAATTTTTGGAATTTTAAGCATTTTATCGTTAAATCGTTTATGGTTAAATTATTTTATATTCTTTCCTATAAATAATAAAAAGGTATTATTATCAAAAAGTTCTTTTTTATAAAATTATAATTATTTATCAAACAATCCTGTAAAAGCTATCATCATTTATGACTCCATAGTGTTCCCCCCATAGGGGAGGTGATTTATAACCTCACAGCTGATTTTCACAGGTTTGTTTCATAAAAATATATACAATTAACTGTAAATATTTTTATATTGTCCGACAAATTTTTAAGGGTATTCCAGTTGATGGACGCACCAAAGTTAAAAAAACCTTTATGCTTACGAACGCCACACCCCTTTCAAAGGTTTTCTTAATTTTATTATAATTATTTAATAGTTATTCTTGTATTGTATATCCCTGTAAATATTTTGAAGAGACTATAAAAGCTACAGTAAAAGCTGCGGCAATCTAACATTTTATGGTATAATGCATCTTGCAGACAGGGAGACATTACTAATAAAAAACTAGGAAGTCAGAGATAAAGTTATATGCTAGTTTTATACACGTTGCTGACATTAGAAAATAAAATGATATAAAAATGTTATCCAAGTTATTAAGCTAATTACAAGTTATTTTGTGTTATAAAATGATGAGTACGCTGAGAACTTGCAAAATATCGCAAAAGATGGCAAACATAATTCGTTGTAAAATATAAAGAGATGGAACTAGTAGAGGTATAAAATTTCGGGCTTATTACACTTTCGGAAGTTTGTAATAGTATATTAAGTATGGAGAACAGTAAGGGTTTTATACCGATCGAAGACAATTGTTTGGAGGAGAAGCGGAGCGACGACTCCAATTATTGTCTGAGATCGGTTACCCTTAACGTTCGACATGCTTATAACGTTTTTTGCTAACGATACCATTATAAATTATAAAATTAAACATTTTCGTCATATTGACTAGTTTCATTCATTTTATCAAGATAGATACTTTGGTTGTTAGGTAGTAACTAGGGTGCATAACAACAATGGAGAATTGAGTTTTTATTTAGTTGTCAATAATTTTAAGTACAATTTTGATTATTATAAATTAAAATATGAGCGAAAGTGAATTTGAAGAAATTGAACGGGCTTGGGAAGAAGGGTGTTCCGCAATTATTCCCGAAAAATCCAAAATCCGTTATCAAAATACCTACCAAAGTTTTAAAAAATGGTGCGAAGGCAAGAATTTAAGAATCGAAGAAAGACTCTATTGGCATTTTTCGTTCAAAGACATATGCAGTTGAAAGCTCCTGGAAGCCTCTGGGCAGAATATTCAATGATTAAATCCACCGTTTTTCTTTATGATGGCATTGATATTTCCAAGTTTTCAACTTTGATCGCGTATTTGAAGAGAAAAAATGTTGGCTATAGGCCTAAGAAAGCGAGCATTTTTACATGGGAGCAATTTGAAAAATTTCTGATGGAAGCACCGGATGAAGAATTTCTAGTTCACAAGGTAATATAAGCTAGTTTAGGTAAAAGAAATACTCTAATGAAGATTTTTTCATAATTTGTAGGTCGCAATGATATTGGGAATATCTGGTACCTGTAGAAGAGAAGAATTATATAATATTACTATGAATGACATCCAACAAACCGATGGTTTAATGATTGTAAAAGTACCCAATACAAAAACGAACATCCAGCGTACTTTTACAGTCGTTAATAAACCAGACCATAAAATTCCATATTTAGAAATTCTGCAAAAGTATATAAAACTTCGTCCATTACAAGTAAAATCAAATCATTTGTTCTTAAGATACGCCAAAGGAAAATGTTGTACTCAAGTAATAGGGAAATGGACAATCGGGGGCTGGCCTTCTCAAATTGCCAAATTCTTAAATTTGCCTAATCCCGAGAACTATACTGGCCATTCGTTCAGGAGGACATCAGCAACGCTTTTGGCTAATAAAGGTGTTGATGTCCTCGGATTAAAGCGTCATGGAGGTTGGCGTTCATCGACAGTGGCAGAAAGCTATGTAGAAGATTCTCTTCAAAATAAAATAGATTTTGCCGAAAACATATTGTACAATACTAGTAATACTACTAATGTATGCGATTCTGTAGGAGTTTCTGTTAGAAGTGAAACCACAGCCCAAACAAGTGGGATTTCATTAAATAATTTAACAAATTGTACCATAAGTTTCAATATTAATAAATAATTCGTTAGTTCTCTTTATTCTTTCAAAAAATAAATTAAAATTAAGAGATTTTTTAACTCGACGGTAAGTGAATTACTTACCGTCGAGTTGGAGTACTTACCGTCGAGTTGGATTACTTACCGTCGAGTTGCTAGTAAATGTCACCTACTGACGTAAAATCTGTCACGGTAAAGAGTCAAAAATGATCAATCGTGCAAAAAACATTATTAGTCCAGGGTAATAAGGTTTTTTCCATAACACTTGAACAGCCAGGGTACTGAAGCGTTTTTTTGACAGGTAATACCTACAAGAGCAAATTGTAACTATTTCCGGCATAGGATCTGGCGGCCTTTTTTATTTATAAACAATTAAGTGTCAAAAAATGGCATTTTTCACTTTTTTTACAACCATGGAAAACAGGGAAACTTATGGTTTTTCTAGTACAAACATCTTCGAGATTATGGAAAAAGCTTTAAAATGACGTATTACAATGTTTGATATGCTCATTTATTGTTAATTTAATTGAGAAAAAAGTCGGAATTGCAAAAAAAAATTATTTTCGCAATAACTGTTGTAAAAACTAGTGTACAGCTTTGAAATTTTTGTCAAATAAGGGTTCTTTGGTGCTTAATATGTGATAAAAATTTCAAAGCGATTCATTTAATTGTTTAAATTTTATTCAAATTGTTTATCCCAGAGAGCATTTTTTTGCAATAACATAAGTCAGAAGAAAATGACGTTAAAGCCATTCCACAGGTGTCAAACGAAAGAGCATTAGCTATATTTTCAACATGGTTTAAAAATGTGAATAAAAAATGCATTTATTAGTAATAAATAAAGACCGGATTATATGTTTTTTGCATATCGAAAACCATCAAAGATACAATCAAACGCTTCAGGATGTGGACGAATTATGATAATTAAAGGCGTTTGACACTAATTTAATTTTACATATTTAGAATATTTTCGGTTTTTTAACATATTTTGATGGTTTGAACATATTTTCGACCGTTTGACATATTTTGGCATATTTTTAACATATTTTGGCATATTTTTAACATATTTTGGCATATTTTGACATATTTTTGGCTGTAAACAGCTTGACACAGTTAACCATGTAACAATGGTTAGGTTTTTAAATGATGCATTCATGAACTTTTTCCTTCCCGACATTGTTCCAGCTAACAAAATCTTGCTTATGGTTTCCGATGCTGCGTCATACATGGTCAAATCTTGCCAACAACTAAAAGTTTTATATCCCAATTTAATTCATGTGACGTGTTTGGCGCATGGTTTAGACTTTTAGACAGAGTGGCGGAAGAAATTCGAAATTCATTTCCTACATTTAATAGTTTAATTAGTAACGTGAAGAAAATATTTTTAAAATCGCCTTTAAGGATTCAGATATATAAAGAAAAATTTCCAAATACTCCTTTGCCACCGGAGCCTATAATCACAAGTTGGGGAACATATTTAAAAGCTGCCTGTTTTTATGCGGAACATTTTCTCCCCATAAAAGAACTAATTTTATGTTTTGAAGAAACAAATATTGGTGCGATTTTAAAATGCAAATCAATTTTAGAAAACAGAATCGTTTCCACTACAAGAGTCCCTTAATTTAATTCAGAAATTTAAGGAAAACGCTGAAGAAGTTTCTGGAAAAATTGGACAATCAATAAATAAAAAATGGATTGAAACTTTACAGAAAAATAGTGATTTAAAATTATTATTACAGGAAGCAAACCAAATTATTTGTGACGATTTTGATGTCACTACCAATTTAAATGCGGAGATTGTTAAAGTTATAAAATTTGCATCAATCACATCAGTTGATGTTAAACAAAGATTTTCAACATACAAATTACTACTAACGGATAGGCGACATAATTTTACTATTGAAAATATTTTAAAAAATTGTGAATTGTTTTTATAAGAAGGAATAAAATGTAGAAACGTAAGTAATAGTAATAGGTACTAGATAGGTATACATTCGTATATTTAGGTTAATTTTGTCAATATATGTACTTACCGTTATTTAATAAAACTTTTATACATTTTTTAATGCACATTTTCTTCTTAATTTAAAATATTTTTCACATATTCCACATATTTGGAACATATTTTAAACTTTTAGGGAATATTTTCAACATATTTTACTCATATTTCAGACATATATATGCACATATTTCAGTCAAAACAGGAACATATAATCCGGTCTTTAGTAATAAATAATTATGCAAAATATCGCAATTAAGAAATTATACATATTTATTACAATTTTTTATCAATTATGATATAGATAACATTACTTGGTAGTTGTGCACTTAAAACAGGGTAAAAAAGTTAATTTTTTTGGAAAAAGGTATTCAAAAAGTTTATAAAGGAAAATTTATGATACTTTTTCATAATTATTTATTACTAATAAATGCATTTTTAGTCACTTTTTTAAACCATGTTGAAAGTGTAGCTCATTCTCTTTCATTTGACAGCTGTGGAATGATTCTAAGGTCATGTTTTTCTAACTTATGTTATTACAAAAAAAATGCTCTCTGGGATAAACAATTTGAATAAAATTTAAACAATTGATTGAATCGCTTTGAAATTTTTTCACATATTAAGCACCAAAGAACCCTCATTTGACAAAAATTTCAAAGCTGTACACTATTTTTTACAACAGTTATTGAGAAAATATTCTTTTTTGCAATTCCGACATTTTTTCCAATTATATTAACAATAAACGAGTATATCAAACTTTGTAATACGTAATTTTAAAGCTTTTTCCATAGTCTCAAAGATATTTGTACTAAAAAAATCATAAGTTTCACTGTTTTCCGTTGATTTGAAAAGAAATGGGAAAATGCCATTTTTGACAGTTAATTGTTTATAAATAAAAATAACCGCCAGATCCTACGCAGGAAATAGTCATAATTTGTTCCATAGGTATTACCTGTCAAAAAAACGCTTCAATACCCTGGCTGCTGAAGTGTCACGAACAGGGTATATTTTTGTCTTATTACCCTGGCCTATATAAGGTATTTATCTAAACAATCATTCCTTCAAAGATTTTCATTCAACTAAATATTAAACATGATTGATTACAAAAACAGTGCTTTCACATGACACATGCTTAGCATTTGGAACAAATGGAATCCAAACAAATTGGAATATTTTTGAAGTTTTCAGTAAAACTATGATTTTCGTTTATATTGGTATTTCAGCCCCGAATTCCCTACTACCATAACTTTAGTCGAAACTTTTAGACAAGACTTTTAGTGTTTTTACGTAGATGGAACTTTTAAGGTAATTTTAAGTTATTTTATAATTATTGAATAAAACTTTGAATTGTCTTTCTGTTGTTTTAATTTCCTGCGAAATTTCATCAAAAATCCCGCAATACTTATAGTTTGAAACACAAACCATACATACTCTAGACGTTTCACGTAAATTATCAAGGTCAAGACAGCAAATTAGTTACTATTCCAATCCAGAGATGTCCCTGTCAGTAAATTCTCTTGTCATATTTAACAACTGAGAGTTGACAATTAAATTAATTTGTTATTTACTTTTTATATTACAGTTTGTGGCTTAATTATTTTGTTAGAGTGGTGTTAAGTTTTTAATTAGATTTAATCACAATTTTAATCAATTGTATTAACCTCCTCTCCGTTTTTATGAATAGAATTTTTAGTTTACATTGATCATCCCGTGTTGTGGTTCTCCACATTTAAAAAAACAATATAATCGATCCTGAAACAGTTTATTCCAATAGACAAGTGTGTCATCAACATTTCGGGCCTATATATTTTTGGAAGTTTGTAAAAGATTATAAGGTAATATTTATCTAAACAATCATCCTTCTTTCAAAAATTTTCATTCAACTCAATATTACACATCAGTGCTTTCACGTGACACATGGCAGTAGTGTTCAGCATTTTGAAAAAAAAATTGGAATATTTGAAGTTTTCAGTAAAATATTGAATCAAACATTGAATTGTCTTTCTGTTGTTTTAATTTCCTGCGAAATTTCATCAAAACTCCCGCAAAATTTATAATTTGAAATTCCCACGTAACTAAAATTTGTCAATTTAGTTCCCATTCCAATCAAGAGATGGCGTTAATTCGATCCGAAAGATTAACATTGTCGTGAAACGTCTATGAGTATGTATGGTTTGTGGTTTGAAATACCCACGTAACTATAATTTGTCAATTTAGTTCCCATTCCAATCAAGAGATGGCGTTAATTCGATCCGAAAGATTAACATGGCCGTGGACCGTCTAGAAAGTGCAGCTTAAAAAGTGATTTTAAAATAGTTTTGGCATCGCCAAAAATTTGACAAACTATATAAAAACTGATGAATTTTTTTGTTTTTAGCTCTTAACCCAAGAACGAAGGCTGAGCACCACAGCATCAAGGACAATGGCTGCCATGTCGTTAGGCTTCATTGTTCTTGTAACACCTTGGACTATTCAAGAAGTGGTTGCAGCTTGTACGGGAACACGAGCTCCTCCTCCTCTCGATTTCCTTGCCACGTGGTTAGCATTAAGCAATAGTTTTTGGAACCCGTTCCTGTACTGGCTCTTAAACAATCACTTTAGGAGAATAAGCCGAGAAATTTTATTTAATAGGGTAAGTTTTACAAATAAACAAGTTTGTATTGGGAATTATTACTAACTTATATTTAATGATTTATATAAAAATTCTCTATTTCTTTCAAAAAAAATAGAATATATGTATTTAAAGAAATAAAGAAGTTGTCAATCGAACGAAGCTTATCTCGACTAAAATGGCTAACCAAAATAGAAAGTTGTGAAAGAAGCACCTAGAGGCCAAGTATAGTGATGAACTCAAAAAATGAGGTAAAGTGGAAATAACAACCCACAAACAATAAAAAAATATTGTATACAATAAAATAATTCTGGGCATCAAGACTATAAAAAATATATCTTTTTCTTCTTTAGATGCAAATTCACTAATTGATGTTAGCGATCACATTTTCTATTAACTCTCTGTTTCTTGAAATGTGTGTCAGATACTGTATGTCGTTAATTCCTGTCCATTGCCTTATGTTTCGGAGCCAGATATGACCCAGATATACCATTTTCTTTTTCTTGATGGTTACGAAAAGTTATCGTTTTTGGTTGATTCTCTTAAGGACTTCTACATTTGTGGCTTTCGCTGTCCATGTACATGGCGATAAAGCCACATTTTAAAGGCTTCTAATCTGTATCCCTCGTTTTGAGTGTCCAGCCCTCTACGCAATATAGCAGCACCTACCATACGTAGCACTTAGTAAACCTTAGTCTCAGTAGAAGATCAAACTCTGAATAGGGCAGTACCTTCCTGAATTTTACGAAAGCTTATTCCCATTCTTCAAAAAGCCACGTTCCCAGGTATTTAAATTTGTTCACTCTTTCAATGGAGTTTGTATTCAGTGTTATGGTGGAGTTTTCAAGTGCATCCGAGATTTTGGAGATGATCATGAATTTGGTCTTTTTGGTATTAATCTCTAATCTCATTCGCTTACTGTATTCTCCGATTATAGATGAACAAATAATGTTTGACTAGGAAAAAACTATAAAGATCGCAGTATACTCGTCATAGATGGCACTGTATCATCTCGTACAGATGGTGGTGTATGTTTTGGAAAACAAGAAGGTAGTGTTGGGTGCATTTCTCGATATAGATAGAGCATTAAACAACACCTCCTACTAAAATATCACAAGGATGTGTTATCTAAACGAAATAAACGAAACAAACTTTAGATGGATATACTGAATCATGAACATCTGTATGATATAGCCAACGTTACTGGACGCCACAATGTTAGCACTGATAGCCAGAGGTTTTATAAAGGCAAAATCTTACCTTATCTCTTATAAAATTTAATAACGGGTGGACTGATAGCCTCACTCAGAAACGACAGGCATTATTTCCTGAGCTATGTGGATCACCAAGTCATTTTAGCCTGCGGTAAATTTAATGGTAAAGTCAGAGAAAGAATGCAACAAACTCTAAATATAGTTAAAGTAAGGACTTCACATAGAGGGCTTAACATAAGCTCTCAGAAGTCCGAAGTTATTAAATTTAAGTGAAAAAGTAATTTATCTATGGATTGAGTTATTTACAATACCTTGTACACAAGTGGGTCTAAAACTGCAGAATGGTCGTATGTATATTCAGTAGTGGTGGAAATATATACATTTCTGTTCCCTTCAGAGAATATACCTCTATATTTCAGAGGTATATTCTGCAATTTTGCAATGTGCAAAACAAATTAACATGAGGGCCTTCGCACTAAAACAGATTAATATATGCACTATGGAAAAGAGCCAGGGGGCTCTTAGGAGTTCTAAGTTAGATTCTAGAGTAGTATGGGAATCCGATAAAAAATTGACATATTAGCAGAATATAACAGTGTTACACTGACAACTTCAGGTCACTAGAGAATAAGCAGCAATAAAAGAGCTGATATACTTTCCGAAAGAGTATCATCTACAAAATACTTCGGTTCTCAGCCGTCCGCGGAAAAAGCCCAGATCTGAACACAAATATCTAGAAAAGTGTATTACGAATGAGTGGAATTTGACCAATAATTCAGTTGGCTACAAGAGATTTAGAACAGGCAGCTCCCGAGAAAAAATTAAAATTGGTAAAAAAAAGTATAACAAAATTATTCTTAACAGAGGAGGACCTTGAAAACAGGTTGGTTGGAAGTAAATCCATTAGACCAGCAATAGTTGAATTTAGGCTAATACCAAATATAATATGCTACCAAATTAATAGAAAGAAATAATGTTCCAACGTGTTATATTGAAAATTTGAAAAGATTTCTAGATATGACATGATTATTGTGACAAACAACATAAACACAAATATATAGAAGAAAGATTTGCACAAGACAGTGATATAGAAATACATCGAACATAAGAAAACTAAAAATCACTACTAATAGAACAATATTCCAAAGATAGTAAAGCTGCGAAGAAAAACACTATTAAATAAATTTAAATGTACAGGGTGACTCAAGCAAATCTAACGTATTCCATCATCTTTATTTTGAATGGAATGCGCTTAAGAACTTGCTTTTAAATGCTCCTTAAAAACCTGATCTGAACGAACCATATTATGTAGGGTCCATTATAAATAGGAAGTCCAAGGACTAGTTTGTCGTTAGAGATAAAAAAATTATGTAAGTAGGTTAGTAAAAGTTGGGGCATAGATAGGACCATCATTTAAAAATATTTTCAAATATACAGGGCCACCCGTATTGACACTGTGAACCAAACTTAATTTTTTGAATCGAACACCCTGTATATTTTTTATATCTTTGGATTCTCCTCGATATTTTTTCTTTATATAAGATTTTGTAATTCTTATTACGATTTATTGTAAGAATAATTACATTTTTTTATTAATTTCGTAGTAATATTCACACCCTGTAGAATTGTAATGATTTGATACCTAATTGCTTTGATATGTGAGTTATTTGTGACTTTTAGGCCAAATATTAATTTCAATAACGATTACATGGTATTTATTACGTTGGCCATGAAAATATTATATTAAAAATAATTTTTAGAAAAACATACTTTATTTATCTTTATTAATCTAGACTGATCATTAGTTTATTAATATTGTATGAGATATCAAAATACCTACGTAGTCAATATTTTTGGTGTGTAAAATATTAATAAAAACAAAATATTCCTCCTAGTTGGCTATGACTTTGACACTAAACATGTTTATTAATTTGACATTTTACAGTTTTTATAATTCCAGTTGCTTTGTTACTGTTACGAATTTGAATTTTTCTAATGAGGAACTGATCACTATGGTTTTTATGTTAAGAAAGTAAAACAAAAATGTGCTACAATTTAGCAATAAGAATTTATTGCTAATTAAGTTATTGCTATTGATATTTATTAGATTGAAGAATTTTAATTATATGTACTTATTTATTTTCAGTTTATTTGCAAGAAACCGAATAATCAAAAACAAGATTCGTTCCAAAACTTCCAACATCAACCCCATTGCTGCAGCAATATCGACGGCATCATGGGGCACACACAGGGCTGTGATTTCGATGGTCTCTCCGAGAAATACTGGGGTGAAATCCTCGAGCGAACCCTCTCATCGACCTCTCTGCACGCTCTCCAGAGATCGTACTCGCATCCGCATATGGAAACTTGCAACGGCTTGCAAGAAATGAGGATGTTTAATGCTCCGGATTTATGAAAATCGGATAAGACCACACAGACTTTTAACCTGATGGCTCATGAGAGTATGGGAAGTTCGTGCGAGACTGCCATCGTATCGAAATAAATTATCGTGTGTGGTCACCTTTTTGTATAAATTTATAGACCGATTTATCATTAAGTAAACGTTTAATACAATAGTGTAGACAATGGATGGTAGCTTCCTTTCGATAAAGAAATAAATTTATGATTCGTTTAGTATGTTTTTTATGTATTTTCCTACTGAATAATTGAGTGACGCAATTTGATGCATTCCCTAATTCCAGAATATATTCAGCGTTTCTTAAAAGTAGCGGGACAGTCAAATATTTCACGAAATGAACATCGGATCGAAAAACACAAAAATACGTGTCCAATATTTTTCAAAAAGCTTTTCCGTTCCTAAATTAATACATGTTCATTTATACAGGTTGTTCGTAAACAATTATGACAAACTTCAAGAGGTAATTCTACATGAAAAAATAATGACAGTTTGCTCTATAAACGTATGTCCGCAAATGCTTCGTTTGCGAAATGCGGGACGTTAAAATTTTTATTTTAAACTGCCAATTTATATATTGCTCTAAGACTGGTTGAGCTATACTTGCTTGAACTTACTTCAAATACTTTGTAAACGTTACAATGTTTTATTTTGTTGCATAAAAACGGCGCCCCATATGAAAAAAATGCAACAAAGGTTTGTGTCGTAAATTGAACGACGAATTCAAAAATGGTTTTTAATTTGTAATATCTCAGTGGCGTACTATTTTTTCTTTAAAAAGATTCAGACCATTACCCGTACGCGCGCCTGTGATGAATATAAAATTTTTCTGTCACCTCTAAATGACTCTAAAGGAGGTCATTTTGAACATTTCTTGTAACTTGCACCCAGTTAAAATCTTATAAGTGATATTTTCTGTTATTGTTCTAGTTTAGTATTATTGTATTTTGGATAGTTCTTGTAGTCCGTTCTTTAACGATAAAATATTGCAAAACCTCTAAATTTTAAAGAACCGCTTGGATTGACATGAAATTTGGCATACACATAGCTAACAAGTCAAAGAAAAAAAGTGATATTGTGCCCATACGTGCGTTTACCCTGGGGGTGGTTTTCACCCCCTCTTGGGGGTGAAAAAATATTCGTCCAAAGTAAGTCCTGAAATGGATAAACTGACTAATTCTAAGAAACTTTTGTTCTATAGATTTTTTTCACTAAGTCAATAATTTTCGAGTTATTTGCCAGTGAATATGGTCATTTTTTCAACAAAATAACCACGCTTTTAGACGGTTTTTTTGCAAATAACTCAAATAGTAAGTATTTTATCGGAAACAGATTTTTAGCAAAAATATAGCCTGTAAAATGTTTAAAACAATGGTGTACATATCACGTCTGTATACCTAGTAGTAGCAGAGTTATAGCTAATTAAAAATAGGTTCATATTCGTAAAATTTAAAATGGAATACTTTAACGTAATAAAACCAAAAATGAAGCATATTTTGGGGAAATCATATTACAACTTATTTAAAGTGTTTAAAAAAAGCTTCATTTTTGTTTTATAAAAAAATTGTATGTATTTTTTATATGATCTGTAAGTTTCATCGGTTCAAAGTCCTTATTTTTGAAAGTGCTGTAGTCAAAAGGGGTTGAACGAGTCACTGATCACAAATGTATGCAAAATTAGAAACACCAAATCTTAATCAATTTTTGTCTAACGGAAAAACAAAAAAATACATGATATTCAGAAAAGCATTGCTGATTTTTTTTGTTTTTCGAGATTTTTGGTATCTCTAACAATTTTTAAGTTATTTTGAAAAAAATCATATTTTTCAAAATTAAAATTTTTAAAAATTTCACTTTAAAACCAAATTTTTTCAAAAATAAGCACTTTGAATCGATGAAACTTACAGATCATATAAACACAACATAAGTAAAATAATGTATGGAGCGGTAACGATTTATTTCATTTAAGTTGCTAATTAGGGGGTGGTCTTCCCGATTGATTTTTGCCAAAACAAAAGGGACCAACTTTATTTTGAGCGTAACTTGCTTAAATTTAATGATAAAAATTTTTATAAAAACAGAAATAAAGCTCTTTTTAAACACTTTAAAAAGTTATAATGGATTTTCCCCAAAAAGTGCTTAATTTTTTTGGATATTTCACTTCAAATTATTCTATTTGAAATTTGGTGAATATGAATCTATTTTTCATTGGCTATAACTCTGGCTTTACGAGGTCCAGAGACCTAACGCGTACACCATTTTTTTTACTTTTTTACAGGACATATTTTCGCTAAGAACGTTTTTTTTTTTGATAAAATACTTACTTTTTGAGTTATTTGCGAAAAACCGTATAAAAATGTAGTCATTTTGTTGAAAAATGAACATGTTCACTCGCAAATAACTCGAACAGTGTTGACTTGGCAAAAAAGTTCTATAGAACAAAAGTTACTTAAAATTAGTCAGTTTATCAATTTCCGGACTTATTTTGGACTTATATTTTTTCACCCCCAGGGCAAAAGCACACATCAACACAATATCACTTTTTTTCTTTGACATCTAAAATATGCGTATGCCAAATTTTATATCAATCCCAGCGGTTCTTTAAAATTTAGAGCAAAAACCGTGAAAGAATGTACTATTGATAATGTAGTAAGAAATAGAAAATACTCGCCAAGATGTTTTATTTTTTTTTTTTTGTATAAAAATGGTGCACCATTTGAAAATAAGACAAGCGAAGCTTATCACAAATTAAATGCAAAATTTAAAAATGGTTTTTAATTTGAAATGTCTCAGTGGCGTTCTATTTTTTTCTCTAATAAAATTCAAACGATTACTCGTATTTGCGTCAAAGATGAATACAAAATTATTAATTGTATGTCAAAAAATGCGCAATAACTACGTCTTAAAAACCATTAAATTTCATTTTAATAGCTCAACCGGTCTTAGAGCAAAACATAAATTGGCAGTTTGAAATAAGAATTTTATCTCGGAGCAAAACATAAATTGGCAGTTTGAAATAAGAATTTTATCTCGGAAACGAAGCATTTGCGGATATACCTTTATACAACAAACTGTTACTATTTTTTATGTAGAATTACCCCTTAAAGTTTGTCATACTTATTAAATAACACCCTAGATATACTCTTTGTTGCTTGGATTAGCCGAGGGTACACATTTCCTCGGTTTAATATTTCCCAGATCTTGTTACGTGGTGCACGATCAAAGTCTTTTTTCAAGTTCACACAACGGAGAACTACTTACTATTGTGCTCTGGGGCTTTTCTGATAGCTGTCTCATCATGAATATGAGGTCGGTTGTACCACGCCACGCCTAAAGACGAATTGACTGTCACCAAAGTGGCCTCGATATTTTCTCTGTCATATATCCAAACTAACATTAAGTCCTGTAGTTTACACATTTATGTTTATGACTTTTCTTTGTTTAATGGGAAATTCTTGCAAGAGTCCAATCTCTGGTTATCCATCCAGTATGCCAATATATCCTCTGATCTTCCTTAGTCAGGCCTTAGTTGTTAGATCAGCCTTAATATTATTATGTACTGCAGCATTTTTTTAATTTCAGAACTGGTTCCCTGACTTCGTATGCTATGTCATCATCATCTTGCTCTTCAGTAAAATTGGACTTCGCTGTGTCATTCTCTATTTCGTTGGTGACTCCTATTAGTTCTTCTTATTCTTCCTCTTTATAAGCAATTCTGCTTGTTCATTGGCGGATTGATACCTCTATGGAAGGTTGTAGCAGAAGTCAAACCGCCTGGAGTTTTGTTTGATGGATCGAGTAGCTCGACAGAACTGTTGCCGGGCCCAAGCCCGGATAAAGGAGGAGGGGGTCCACAGCCAGATTAGCACCCTAGTGATAGACTTTAAGACCATACAGCTTATAGAAACAGGACTCTCATTAGTAACTCTATAAAATGTTCTCACCATTTTTCCGTAATCTCTTCATTTTTTAATATGTCCATTTCTTGTCTTCATTTTTAATATTTGTCCTCTAAACCTGTTACTCTATAGTAACTCTATAAAATGTTTTCGCCATCTTTCCATAATCTCTTCATTTTTTTGATATGTTACCATCTTTTGTCCTTTAAACCTTTTACTCTGGTAGATTTCTTTTATCTTGTATTTCCCAATTCTTCCTATTGATGACTCTTAGCTTCTTTCATTGTCGCTTGTACAAGCTTTCAATGTTCCTTATATTCTTGAAAATTACTTTCAGTTTTATTGCTTATATACTTGGATACGATTTCAATGGTCGCTCCGGTAAATACTGGGGTGAAATCCTCGAGCGAACTCTCTCATCGACCTCTCTGCACGCTCTCCAGAGATCGTACTCGCATTCGCATATGGAAACTTACAACGGCTTGAAAGAAATGAGGATGTTCAATACTCCGGATTTATGAAAATCGGATAAGACCACACAGACTTTTAACCTGATGGCTCATGAGAGTATGGGAAGTTCGTGCGAGACTGCCATCGTATCGAAATAAATTATCGTGTGTGGCCACCTTTTTGTATAAATTTATAGACCGATTTATCATTAAGTAAACGTTTAATACAATAGTGTAGACAATGGATGGTAGCTTCCTTTCGATAAAGAAATATATTTATGATTCGTTTAGTTTATTTTTTATATATTTCCCTACTGAATAAATGAGTGACGCAATTTGATGCATTCCCTAATTCCAGAATATATTCAGCGTTTCTTAAAAGTAGCGGGACAGTCAAATATTTCACGAAATGAACATCGGATCGAAAAACTCAAAAATACGTGTTCAATATTTTTCAAAAACCTGTTCCGTTCTTAAATTAATACATAATGTTCATTTATACAGGTTGTTCGTAAACAATTATGACAAACTTCAAGAGGTAATTCTACATTAAAAAAATAATGACAGTTTGCTCTATAAACGTATGTCCGCAGTTGCTTCGTTTGCGAAATACGGGATGTTGAAATTTTTATTTTAAACTGCCAATTTATATATTGCTCTACGACTGGTTGAGCTATACTTGCTTGAACTTACTTCAAATACTTTGTAAACGCTACAATGTTATATTTTGTTGCATAAAAACGGCGCCTCATATGAAAAAAAGGCAAGAAAGGTTTTTGTCGTAAATTGAACGACGAATTCAAAAATGATTTTTAATTTGTAATATCTCGGTGGTGTACTATTTTTGAAATTTTGAAAATTTCTTGTAACTTGCACCCAGTTAAAATCTTATAAGTGATATTTTCTGTCATTGTTCTAGTTTAGTATTTTGGATAGTTCTTGTAGTCCGTTCTTTAAAGGTAAAATATTGCAAAACCTCTAAATTTTAAAGAACCGCTTGGATTGACATGAAATTTGGCATACACATATCTAACAAGTCCAAGAAAAAAAGTGATATTGTGCCCATATGTGCTTTTGCCCCGGGGGTGGTTTTCACCCCCTCTTGGGAGTGAAAAAATATTCGTCCAAAGTAAGTCCGGAAATGGATAAACTGACTAATTCTAAGAAACTTTTGTTCTATAGACTTTTTTCACTAATTCAATATTTTTCGAGTTATTTGCCAGTGAATATGTTCATTTTTTCAACAAAATAACCACGCTTTTAGACGGTTTTTTGCAAATAACTCAAATAGTAAGTATTTTGTCGAAAAAAGATTTTTAGCAAAAATATAGCCTGTAAAATATATTAAATATTGGTGTACATATCACGTCTGTGTACCTAGTAGTAGCTGAGTTATAGCTAATTAAAAATAGGTTCATATTAGTAAAATTTAAAATGGAATACTTTAACGTGAAATAACCAAAAATGAAACACATTTTGGGGAAACCTTATTACAACTTTTATAAAGTGTTTAAAAAAAGCTTCATTTTTGTTTTATAAAAAGAAATTCTAGCATCAAAAGTAAACAAGTTACGCTCAAAATAACGTTAGTCCCTTTTTTTGGTAAAAGAATCGGGAAAATTACCCCCTAACTAGTATCTCAAATGAACTTAACCGTTACAACTTCACAAGTTTCTTGACTCGCGTATGTATTGTTTATATGATCTGTAAGTTTCATCGGTTTAAAGTCCTTATTTTTGAAAGGGCTGTAGTCAAAATGGGTTGAACGAGTCACTGATTACGAATGTATGCAAATTTAGAAACACCAAATCTTAATCAATTTTTGTCTAAGAGAAAAACAAAAAATACATGATATTCAGAAAAGCATTGCTTAATTTTTTTGGTTTTCGAGATATTTGGTATCTCTAACAATTTTTAAGTTATTTTGAAAAAAATCATATTTTCCAAATTAAAATTTTTAAAAATTTCACTTTAAAACCAAATTTTTTCAAAAATAAGCAATTTGAATTGATGAAACTTACAGATCATATAAACACAACATAAGTAAAATAATGTATGGAGCGGTAACGATTGATTTCATTTAAGTTGCTAATTAGGGGGTGGTTTTCCCGATTTTTTTTTGCCAAAACAAAAGGGACCAACTTTCTTTTGAGGGTAACTTGCTTAAATTTAATGATAAAACTTTTTATAAAAACAGAAATAAAGCTCTTTTTAAACACTTTAAAAAAGTTATAATGGATTTTCCCCAAAAAGTGCTTAATTTTTTGGATATTTCACTTCAAATTATTCTCTTTGAAATTTGGTGAATATGAATATATTTTTCATTGGCTATAACTCTGGCTTTACGAGGTCCAGAGACCTAATGCGTACACAATTTTTTTTTACTTTTTTACAGGACATATTTTCGCTAAGAACGTTTTTTTCGAAAAAATAATTACTTTTTGAGTTATTTGCGAAAAACCGTCCAAAAATGTAGTTATTTTGTTGAAAAATGAACAAATTCACTCGAAAATAACTCGAAAAGTGTTGACTTTGCGAAAAAGTTCTATAGAGCAAAAAATACTTAAAATTAGTCAGTTTATCAATTTCCGGACTTATTTTGGACTTAGATTTTTTCACCCCCTATAGGGGGTGAAAGTCACCCCCAGGGGAAAACCATGCCTCGGCACAATATCACTTTTTTTCTTTGACATGTAAGATATGCGTATGCCAAATTTTATGTCAATCCAAGAGGTTCTTTAAAATTTAGAGCAAAAACCGTGAAAGAATGTACTATTGATAATGTAGTAAGAAATGGAAAATACGCGCCAAGATGTTTTATTTTTTTTGTATAAAAATGGTGCACCATATGAAAATAAGACAAGCGAAGCTTATCACAAATTAAATGCGAAAATTAAAAATGGTTTTTAATTTGAAATGTCTCAGTGGCGTTCTATTTTTTTCTCTAATAAAATTCCAACTATTACTCGTGTTTGCGCCAAAGATAAATACAAAATTATTAATTGTATGTCAAAAAATGCGCAATAACTACGTCTTAAAACCCACCAAATTTCATTTTAATAGCTCAACCGGTCTTAGAGCAAAACATAAATTGGCAGTTTGAAATAAAAATTTTATCTCGGAAACGAAGCATACCTTTATACAACAAACTGTTACTATTTTTCATGTAGAATTACCCCTTAAAAATTGTCATACTTATTAAATAACACCCTAGATATACTCTTTATTTCTTGGATTAGCCGAGGGTACACATTTCCTCGGTGTAATATTTCCCAGATCTTGTTACGTGGTGCACGATCAAAGTCTTTTTCCAAGTCTACACAACGGAGAACTACTTACTGTTGTGCTCTGGGGCTCTTCTGATAGCTGTCTCACCATGAATATGAGGTCGGTTGTACCACGCCCACGCCTAAAGACGAATTGACTGTCACCAAAGTGGCCTCGATATTTTCTCTGTCAGATATCCAAACTACCATTAAGTCCTGTAGTTTACACTTTTGTGTTTATTACTTTTTTTTTAATGGGAGAAGTTTTGCAAGAGTCCAATCTCTGGTTATCCATCCAGTATGCCAATATATCCTCTGATCTTCCTTAGTCATTCCTTAGTTGTTAGATCAGCCTTAATATTATTATCTACTGCAGCATTTTTTTAATTTCAGAGCTGGTTCCCTGAGTTCGTATGTTATGTCATCATCATCTTGCTCTTCAGTAAAATTGGACTTCACTCTGTCATTCTCTATTTCGTTGGTGACTCCTATTAGTTCTTCTTTTTCTTCCTCTTTATAAGCAATTCTGCTTGTTCATTGGCGGATTGATACCTCTATGGAAGGTTGTAGCAGAAGTCAAACCGCCTGGAGTTTTGTTTGATGGATCGAGTAGCTCGACAGAACTGTTGCCGGGCCCAAGCCCGGATAAAGGAGGAGGGGGTCCACAGCCAGATTAGCACCCTAGTGATAGACTTTAAGACCATACAGCTTATAGAAACAGGACTCTCATTAGTAACTCTATAAAATGTTCTCACCATTTTTCCGTAATCTCTTCATTTTTTAATATGTCCATTTCTTGTCTTCATTTTTAATATTTGTCCTCTAAACCTGTTACTCTATAGTAACTCTATAAAATGTTTTCGCCATCTTTCCATAATCTCTTCATTTTTTTGATATGTTACCATCTTTTGTCCTTTAAACCTTTTACTCTGGTAGATTTCTTTTATCTTGTATTTCCCAATTCTTCCTATTGATGACTCTTAGCTTCTTTCATTGTCGCTTGTACAAGCTTTCAATGTTCCTTATATTCTTGAAAATTACTTTCAGTTTTATTGCTTATATACTTGGATACGATTTCAATGGTCGCTCCGGTAAATACTGGGGTGAAATCCTCGAGCGAACTCTCTCATCGACCTCTCTGCACGCTCTCCAGAGATCGTACTCGCATTCGCATATGGAAACTTACAACGGCTTGAAAGAAATGAGGATGTTCAATACTCCGGATTTATGAAAATCGGATAAGACCACACAGACTTTTAACCTGATGGCTCATGAGAGTATGGGAAGTTCGTGCGAGACTGCCATCGTATCGAAATAAATTATCGTGTGTGGCCACCTTTTTGTATAAATTTATAGACCGATTTATCATTAAGTAAACGTTTAATACAATAGTGTAGACAATGGATGGTAGCTTCCTTTCGATAAAGAAATATATTTATGATTCGTTTAGTTTATTTTTTATATATTTCCCTACTGAATAAATGAGTGACGCAATTTGATGCATTCCCTAATTCCAGAATATATTCAGCGTTTCTTAAAAGTAGCGGGACAGTCAAATATTTCACGAAATGAACATCGGATCGAAAAACTCAAAAATACGTGTTCAATATTTTTCAAAAACCTGTTCCGTTCTTAAATTAATACATGTTCATTTATACAGGTTGTTCGTAAACAATTATGACAAACTTCAAGAGGTAATTCTACATTAAAAAAATAATGACAGTTTGCTCTATAAACGTATGTCCGCAGTTGCTTCGTTTGCGAAATACGGGATGTTGAAATTTTTATTTTAAACTGCCAATTTATATATTGCTCTACGACTGGTTGAGCTATACTTGCTTGAACTTACTTCAAATACTTTGTAAACGCTACAATGTTATATTTTGTTGCATAAAAACGGCGCCTCATATGAAAAAAAGGCAAGAAAGGTTTTTGTCGTAAATTGAACGACGAATTCAAAAATGATTTTTAATTTGTAATATCTCGGTGGTGTACTATTTTTTCTTTAAAAAGATTCAGACCATTACTCGTACGCGCGCCGGTGATGAATATAAAATTTTTCTGTCACCTCTAAATGACTCTAAAGGAGGCCATTTTGAAAATTTCTTGTAACTTGCACCCAGTTAAAATCTTATAAGTGATATTTTCTGTCATTGTTCTAGTTTAGTATTTTGGATAGTTCTTGTAGTCCGTTCTTTAAAGGTAAAATATTGCAAAACCTCTAAATTTTAAAGAACCGCTTGGATTGACATGAAATTTGGCATACACATATCTAACAAGTCCAAGAAAAAAAGTGATATTGTGCCCATATGTGCTTTTGCCCCGGGGGTGGTTTTCACCCCCTCTTGGGGGTGACAAAATATTCGTCCAAAGTAAGTCCGGAAATGGATAAACTGACTAATTCTAAGAAACTTTTGTTCTATAGACTTTTTTCACTAAGTCAATATTTTTCGAGTTATTTGCCAGTGAATATGTTCATTTTTTCAACAAAATAACCACGCATTTTAGCAAAAATATAGCCTGTAAAATATTTAAAAAAAAAATGGTGTACATATCACATCTGTATACCTAGTAGTAGCAGAGTTATAGCTAACTAAAAATAGGTTCATACTCGTAAAATTTAAAATGAAATACTTTAACGTGAAATATCCAAAAATGAAGCACATTTTGGGGAAAGTTTATTACAACTTATTTAAATTCTTTAAAAAAAAGCTTCATTTTTGTTTTATAAAAAAAAATTTCTAGCATCAAAAGTAAACAAGTTACGCTCAAAATAAAATTAGTCCCTTTTTTTGGTAAGAGAATCGGGAAAATCACCCCCTAACTAGTATCTCAAATGAACTTAATCGTTACAAGTTCACAAGTTTCTTGACTCGCGTATGTATTGTTTATATGATCTGTAAGTTTCATCGGATCAAAGTCCTTATTTTTGAAAGGGCTGTAGTCAAAAGGGGTTGAACGAGTCACTGATCACGAATGTAGGCAAATTTAGAAACACCAAATCTTAATCAATTTTTGTCTAACAGAAAAACAAAAAAATACCTGATATTCAGAAGAGCATTGCTGACTTTTTTTGTTTTTCGAGATATTTGGTATCTCTAACAATTTTTAAGTTATTTTGAAAAAAAAACATATTTTTCAAAATTAAAATTTTTAAAAATTTCACTTTAAAACCAAATTTTTTCAAAAATAAGCACTTTGAATCGATGAAACTTACAGATGATATAAACACAACATAAGTAAAATAATGTATGGAGCGGTAACGATTTATTTCATTTAAGTTGCTAATTAGGGGGTGGTATTCCCGATTGATTTTTGCCAAAACAAAAGAGACCAACTTTATTTTGAGCGTATCTTGCTTAAATTTAATGATAAAAACTTTTTATAAAAACAGAAACAAAGCTCTTTTTAAACACTTTAAAAAAGTTATAATGGATTTTCCCCAAAAAGTGCTTAATTTTTTTGGATATTTCACTTCAAATTATTCTATTTGAAATTTGGTAAATATGAATCTATTTTTCATTGGCTATAACTCTGGCTTTACGAGGTCCAGAGACCTAACGCGTACTCCATTTTTTTACTTTTTTACAGGACATATTTTCGCTAAGAACGTTTTTTTTTTTCGATAAAATACTTACTTTTTGAGTTATTTGCGAAAAACCGTCTAAAAATGTAGTCATTTTGTTGAAAAATGAACATATTCACTCGCAAATAACTCGAACAGTGTTGACTTGGCGAAAAAGTTCTATAGAACAAAAGTTACTTCAAATTAGTCAGTTTATCAATTTCCGGACTTATTTTGGGCTTATATTTTTTCACCTCCAGGGCAAAAGCACACATCGGCACAATATCACTTTTTTTATTTGACATATAAGATATGCGTATGCCAAATTTTATATCAATCCAAGCGGTTCTTTAAAATTTAGAGCAAAAACGGTGAAAGAATGTACTATTCATAATGTAGTAAGAAATAGAAAATACGCGCCAAGATGTTTTATTTTTTTTTGTATAAAAATGGTGCACCATTTGAAAATAAGACAAGCGAAGCTTATCACAAATTAAATGCGAAATTTAAAAATGGTTTTTAATTTGAAATGTCTCAGTGGCGTTCTATTTTTTTCTCTAATAAAATTCAAAAGATTACTCGTAATTGCGTCAAAGATGAATACAAAATTATTAATTGTATGTCAAAAAATGCGCAATAACTACGTCTTAAAACCCATTAAATTTCATTTTAATAGCTCAACCGGTCTTAGGACAAAACATAAATTGGCAGTTTGAAATAAGAATTTTATCTCGGAAACGAAGCATTTGCGGATATACCTTTATACAACAAACTGTTACTATTTTTCATGTAGAATTACCCCTTAAAGTTTGTCATACTTATTAAATAACACCCTAGATATACTCTTTGTTGCTTGGATTAGCCGAGGGTACACATTTCCTCGGTTTAATATTTCCCAGATCTTGTTACATGGTGCACGATCAAGGTCTTTTTCCAAGTCCGCACAACGGAGAACTACTTACTATTGTACTCTGGGGCTTTTCTGATAGCTGTCTCATCATGAATATGAGGTCGGTTGTACCACGCCCACGCCTAAAGACGAATTGACTGTCACCAAAGTGGCCTCGATATTTTCTCTGTCATATATCCAAACTACCATTAAGTCCTGTAGTTTACACATTTTTACATTACATTATTTTTTTTTTCATAAAATTCAGACGATTGCCCGTATTTGCGCCAAAGTTGAATACAAAATTTTTAATTGTATATCAAAAAATGCGCAATAGCTACGTCTTAAAACCCACCAAATTTTATTATAATAGCTCAACCGGTCTTAGAGCAATACATAAATTGGCAGTTTGAAGTAAGAATTTTAAGACCCCGTATCTCGGAAACGAAGCATTTGCGGAAACACTTTTATAGAACAAACTGTTATTATTTTTTATGTAGAATTACCCCTTAAAGTTTGTCATACTTATTTACTAACACCCTATATATACTCTTTATTGCTTGGATTAGCTTCGGGTTCATATGTCTACGGTTTATTATTTCCCAGATCTGGTTAAGTGGTGCACGATCAAAGGCTTTTTCCAAGTCCACAAAATGAAGAACTACTTACTATTATGCTCTGTAGCTTTTTCTGATAGCTGTCTCACCATATATATGAGGTCGGTTATACCACGCCCAGGCCTAAAGACGAATTGACTGTCACCAAAGTGGCCTCGATATTTTCTCTGCCATCTATCCAAACTATCATTAAGTCCTGTAGTTTAGACATTTATGTTTATGAATTTTTTTGTTTAATGGGAGAATTTTTGCAAGAGTTTAATTTCTGGTTATCCATCCCGTATGCCAATATATCCTCATGATCTTCCTTAATAATTGCAAACCTTCTCCTTCCATATATTTAGTTAGATCAGCCTTAATATTATTATGTACTGCAGCAATTTTTTAATTTCAGAACTGGTTCCCTGACTTCGTATGCTATGTCATCATCATCTTGCTCTTCAGTAAAATTGGACTTCACTGTGTCATTCTCTATTTCGTTGGTGACTCCTATTAGTTCTTCTTTTTCTTCCTCTCTATAACCAATTCTGCTTGTTCATTGGCGGATTGATACCTCTATGGAAGGTTGTAGCAGAAGTCAAACCGCCTGGAGTTTTGTTTGATGGATCGAGTAGCTCGACAGAACTGTTGCCGGTCCCAAGCCCGGATAAAGGTTGAAGGGGTCTACAGCCAGGTTAGCACCGTACTGATAGACTTTAAGACCATACAGCTTATAGAAACAGGACTCTCATTAGTAACTCTATAAAATGTTCTTGCCATCTTTCCATAATCTCTTCATTTTTTAATATGTTACCATCTTTGTCCTCTAAACCTGTTACTCTGGTAGATTTCTTTCATTTTGTATTTCCCAATTCTTCCTATTGATGACTCTTAGCTTCTTTCATTGTCGCTTGTACAAGCTTTCTCGGTTCCTTATATTCTTGAAAATTACTTTCAGTTTTATGTCTTATATAGGTACTTGGATGCGATTTCGACGGTTGCTCCGATAAATACTGGGGTGAAATCCTCGAACGAACCCTCTCGTCGACCTCTCTGCACGCTCCACAGTGGTCCAAAATCCCGAAAAGCTGGCCAGAAGTCAAAAAAAATTCAACGTTTCGAGAATGTTATTACATTTTCTAAAAGAGAATTAAATTCCCTATTCAGTGTTGGCAACCCTAGAGTTATATATCCTATATCTGAATTTCCAGTTCAGTTCAAAGTTGACCTTCGTACGGAACACTAGCGCAGTTAATAATAACGAATATTTTATACGCACAGTCTTGTACGTGTATCTCGAAAACGAAGTGCGCAAATTCAATTCTGCAAAATGGAGGATATTCGTGGAGCCATCTTTAATAAAAGTAGATAATATTAAAATATTTGTATATGTGTTATATTTAGTAGATTTTAAGTTGAAATTATGTAATAAGAAATTATATATTTTGAAAAAATGAGATTTTCAGATAGCCAAATAGTTATGTATTCCATGGAATCCAAGATGTTACTTCAATCATCTTTTAGCTTATATTTCCCTCTTTAAGATTAAAAAACAATTAGCTGCTACTATCTGCCCCTTTGGTTTTGCGAGAATTTTTTGTACAAGCGCTCTGCGCTATGATATGAGTTTCAATATGAATCGTTAACAACGCAGAATAAACAGATCATGCCGCAGCATTCAGGTAGTTGTTATGACTGTAGATATTTACTTATTTCAGTATCGTAGGGTAAAATCGTAGATAAAAGGGTCAGGTACAGTATTGTTGAAAAATAAAGTAAAAATTACTTTTGACTCTCATATGATTAATAATTGAATTTGACGTTGGAATAAAAAATTGGCAGATTGCATCCGCCATTTTGTTTTTTGAAATTTCTATTTCGGATTCGTAATCAACAACCTCAAAAACCCCAGGATATCAAATTTCAACGGTATTACATATATTTAAAATACATAAACCCGCCATATTACATCCGCCATTTTGTTTTTTGCAATTTAGATTTCGGATTCATAATTAGCGACCTCAAAACCCCTGGATGCCTAATGTCATGCCAATCAAAAAACGCTTTCATATTTTGGCCATCTTTTCGGGTTTTTAGACCACTGTGCGCTCTCCAGAGATCGTACTCGCATCCGCATATGGAAACTAACGGCTTGTAAGAAATGAGGATGTTCAATGCTCCGGATTTATGAAAATCGGATAAGACCACACAGACTTTTAACCTGATGGCTCATGAGAGTATGGGAAGTTCGTGCGAGACTGCCATCCTATCGAAATAAATTATCGTGTGTGGTCACCTTTTTATATAAATTTATAGACCGATTTATCATTAAGGGGATGGGTACGTATTTTCGGCTGCAATGCTATTCAAATGGGGATTCATTTTTTTCGAATCCTGAGAAAACCTAATAAGTATTTGTCAAAAATTTAAACGCAGAATGAAAGATTACATTCTTACCGAGGGTAGAAAGTCCTTGAAAACTTCTGTTTATTTTAATAAGTTACAGGGGTGAAATACTAAGAGAAAATTTAGTGTGATTTTTAATTTCAAATATCTCATTCAAAATAAACTTTTTATTTATTCTAATGGACTTTCGGCCCTAGGTAATAATTTAGTCTTTCATTCTGCATTTAAATTTTTCAAAAATATTCATTGGTTTTTTCAGGATTCGAAAAAAATGAACACAATGTCCGTGGTAATATTTTCCAAATCTATCTTTGTCTTACAACGATCTCAGTCGAATAGAATATTGTCAGCATGTTGTCAATCAGACAGTAACAATCAGTGACAATTTTAAATATTTGACAAAGCATCGGGAATATTTTGAGTTGTTGATTAAATAATATTGATTATTTCATTCATAGGAGATTCTGACCAATAGAAAGCTAGATAAATCTGAATTAAATCGATAATTTTTGATAATCTCCTGTCGTTAAGTATGTTACGTCAGATGCCCTTCGTTGCTACGAAAAAATACATTCAGTGACATTAATGACAATTAATGTTTTAAAAATTATAAAAGTGATGACTTTCAATCGTCAAATATTTATAAAAGCTGTGTGTTTAATGGTACTTACATAAATAAATTACAATAAAATTTTGGTTTTGAACAGTTTGATTCATGAAATAATCGCAACAAATTGCACTCGACCTCTGAAATTAATATAGAATTTTTGCTCTCGTGACACTTTGACATAATTTCACTCGCCTTCGGCTCGTGAAATTAAAACTGTCAAAGTGTCACTCGGGAAAAATTCAATAATTTCAGAGCTCTTGTGCAATTACTACTGATTATTTCATTCATAGGAGATTCTGACCAATAGAAAGCTACAGAAATCTGAATTAAATCGATAATTTTTGATAATCTCCCGTCGTTAAGTATATTACGTCAGATGCCCTTCGTTGCTACGAAAAAATACATTCAGTGACATTAATGACAATTAATGTTTTAAAAATTATAAAAGTGATTACTTTCAATCGTCAAATATTTATAAAAACTGTGTGTTTAATGGTACTTACATAAATAAATTACAATAAAATTTTGGTTTTGAACAGTTTTATTCATGAAATAATCGCAACAAATTGCACTCGACCTCTGAAATTAATATAGAATTTTTGCTCTCGTGACACTTTGACATAATTTCACTCGCCTTCGGCTCGTGAAATTAAAACTGTCAGAGTGTCACTCGGGAAAAATTCAATAATTTCAGAGCTCTTGTGCAATTACTACTAATAATGTATTTGATAAATGATTGATTTAAAACTTAATAAAAAGTTATTATTGTGTATTTTTTGTGTAAGATCTAAGCAGAGAATACATCAGGATAATATATTCTGTGATCCAAGTATTTTGTTTTTAAAGATGTTCAAAATTGTAAGCGTTCTATAGTAACAATATATTATTAGAAAATCACTTTAACACTTTTCCTCTTTTCTAGATTGAGTATTAGTTTTTGTTGTACATATAAATTATTACAATCACTAAATACACAGTTAGTGAAAAATTATCACATTTATTAACTAAATTAATAATTTGCAATTAGGTATACAAATAACAGTCATCTAAGAACATTCAAAAGCCATCTCTTTAAGTTAATGATGACATTTTCAAGTAGAATGACATTCTAATTAGTAATGTTTACATATCCATACCAGTGTGAATTTTACTACACGTAATTTGCCGTGTAAAGACAGAAAAAGTAGGGATAGCCGTAAAATATTTGCGAATTATGTACCGATGGCTTTAAGTAAACGTTTAATTCAATAATGTAGACAATGGATGGTAGCTTCCTACATTTACTGAATCGATCCAAGAATAGTCAACTCAAACTAGTAAGAGTTAATTCGATTTTTTCCGCGATCTACTTTTACTAACAAGGGTTAGGAAGAGTCAACTTCAACTAGTAAAAGTTGATTTAAATTTTTGAAATCAACTCTTACTGCTCGTTTTAGTTGGAGTTGACAGGAACTAGGAATAGTCACTGAACTAGGAATAGTCACTGAACTATTTTGTGCGGCTGTAAATAAGACAATGTTTGTAAATATGCTGGAAAACATGAGAGCAAACGATCGACAAACGGTCTCGGCACCTTAATAAAAAGAAAGAATAGTCAATTCTAACTGAGAATCAACTTAGACTGTAACATATATATTGAAAAGGATTGGTGTTGAAACACCTCTCTGTCAAAGACTGTTGTTTTGAAATCTCCACCTACTTACTTTGCCCTCCAGCATGACGAAGAAACGCCTGTTTTGCAGCAATTAATGTACGATCCTACTGTGTCATATGATGCTGTTAGATCTACGAAAGCAGTAACTGCAGTAGCAGTGTTACAAGTTTTTCTTCGAAGCTTTCTTTAATGTTTTCTGTTAGTGTGAGGACTTGACCGGTGCAAGACTCAGCAGGTAAAACAGGATGACTTTTGGTATAGAGATTTTGGCTTCGATTGCATACCATTCAATATCACAATTTTATTTTAGACTTTTCTTGCGTGTAGCTGTTAATCGGGTCACTGCTATCTAGCCAAATTTGTTCCAATCCTTTTGAGATGTCCTCTTGATAAAAAAATCGGCTTTGATGTTACCGGAAATAACAAAGAGTCCCTTTACCCATACGAAAGTTATTTACTAGTATGTTCTTCCGGCAGCTTTAGTTGATTTTATAAAATTTTAGCGACAAGACTATTTGCTTAAGAGGAAACAGTAGCGATCAACAGGTAGCGAAAACGCGTTCCAAGATTGCGGCTGTAATTTTGAATATTTTTTCGAGATATTTGGCACACGTATTCGTAATATAATAAAGAATGGCGGTACAGAGCCCCATTTGAAAAATATGTGAATATGTGGAAATTGCTCTGTAATTAAATACAATATTAAAAAAACGAGGCTGTACCGCTATTAAGAAGAACAAAAAAATACACTTTCTTCAAATAAACTTTTTTATCCGATGCCTAGATTTTGTGTCATTTTGGAACTACTAATGAAATAAAAAATTTTAGTAGTTCCAAAATGACACAAAATCTAGGCATCAGATAAAAAAGTTTATTTAAAGAAAGTGTATTTTTTTGTTTTTCTTAATGGCGGTACAGGCTCGTTTTTTTAATATTGTATTTAATTACAGAGTAATTTCCACATATTAATATATTTTTCAAGTTGGGCTCTGTATCGCCATTCTTTATTATATTATGAATACGTGTGCCAAATATCTCGAAAAAATATTCAAAATTACAGCCGCAATCTTGGAACGCGTCTTTGCTACCTGTTGATCGCTACTGTTTCCTCTTAAGAGTGTAGGCGCAAATATTATAAGCCTATGCCTACTTTTTCTGCCTTTACACGGCAAATTACGTGTAGTAAAATTATCACTGGTATGGATATATAAATATTACTTGACAATGTCATCATTAACTGAAAAGCTTTTGAATATTCTTGGATAACTGTTATTTGTATAATTGCCTTAATTATTAATCCAGTTAATTAATATGATAATTTTTTCACTATTTATTCAGTGATTGTAATAATTTATACTCTGTACAACAAAAACTAATACTCCATCGAAAAAAAGAGGAAAAGTGGTTAAAGTGATGTTTTAATAATATATTGTTACGATGTAACGCTTAAAATTTTGAACATCTTTAACAACAAAATACTTGGATCACAGAATGTATATTATCCTGATGTATTCTCTGCTTGAATCTTACACAAAAAAACAAGATGTATACCTTTACAAGCTGTATGCCTTAGAGTCAACGGTTTTCAACCTGTGACACATGTACTACTGGTGGTGGGTACATATCAACATCTTTAACAACAAAATACTTGGATCACAGATTATATCCTGGTGTATTATCTGCTTGAATCTTCCGTAAATAATAAACAATAAATAACTTTTTATTAAGTTCAGGTCTTAAATAAATTATTTATCAAATACAGAATCAATATTATTTAATCAACAAATCAAAATATTCCCGACGCCATGTCAAATATTTAAAATTTTCACTGTCTTGTCACCATACTCTATTCGACTCAGTGCGTTGTATGACAAAGATAGCGAATGTTCGATTTGGAAAATATCACCACGGACATGGTGTCCATTTTGTTCGAATCCTGAAAAAACAAATAAATACTTTTAAAAAATTTAATCGCAGAATGAAAGACTAAATTATTACCGAGGGCCGAAAGTCCCTTAGAATAAGTAAAAAGTTTATTTTGAATGAGATATTTGAAATTAAAAATCACACTAAATTTTCTCCTAGTATTTCACCCCTGTAACTTATTAAAATAAACAGAAGTTTTCAGGGACTTTCGACCCTCGGTAAGAATGTAATCTTTTATTCTGCGTTTAAATTTTTCACAAATACTTATTAGGTTTTCTCAGGATTCGAAAAAAAATATATTTGTACCGATCCCCTTAAAATATAAAATCGATTTGTTGTAAAAAATACATGATTTTACTACTTGTTGATATCCTGGTATAATAAAAAAGCTTTTAAGATAAAATTAGTAGTTTTATTCTGGTTTAATAATCTCTATTTTTGATTGGGACTACGCTAGTCACCTTTCGTTATGTCATTTTTGGTTTTATAGTGAATTAAAATAGTTCAATAATTTATACAAATGATTTTACAAGCTGTATACCTTAGAGTCAGCGGTTCTCAACCTGTGACACATGTACTACTGGTGGTGGGTACATATCAATATCTTTAACAACAAAATGCTTGGATCACAGAATATATCCTGATGTATTATCTGCTTGAATCTTCCATAAATAATAAACAATAAATAACTGTTTATTAAGTTCAGGTCTTAAATCAATTATTTATCAAATACAGTATCAATATTATTTAATCAACAACTCAAAATATTCCCGATGCCATGTCAAATATTTAAAATTTTCACTGTCTTGTCACCATATTCTATTCGACTCAGTGCGTTGTATGACAAAGATAGCGAATGTTAGATCTGGAAAATAGCACCACGGACATGGTGTCGATTTTATTCGAATCCTGAAAAAACTAATAAATACTTTTAAAAAATTTAATCGCAGAATGAAAGACTAAATTATTATCGAGGGCCGAAAGTCCTTTAGAATAAATAAAAACTTTCTTTTGAATGAGATATTTGCAATTACATGGTTACATAGCCAAAATCAACAGTAAACACCACATAAAAAAATGTAATAGTATTTTATACTATAAGTTCAGTCATCATTCTTTTTGCCTTATCCCTATGCGGGGTCGGCTTCCTTAATTGCATTTCTCCACACAATTCTATCTTGGGTCATATCATTGTTAATCTCCTTTACCAACATGTCCTGCCTTATCGTCTCCCCCCAGGTCTTCTTTGGTCTTCCTCTCCTACTCCTTCTAGGAATCTGCTCTTCAGCTATTCTTCGTATTGGGTGATTAAAGTCTCGACGTTGAACATGACCAAACCATCTTAACCTATGCTCTCTCATTTTGGCATCAATTGGTGCCACACCTAGACTTCCCCTAATACACTCATTTCTAATTTTATCCTTCTTTGTCACTCCACTCATCCACCTAAGCATTCTCATTTCCGCCACATGCATTCGTTATTCCTCTTTTTTTTCACTGCCCAACATTCAGTTCTGTAATACCGATCCTAGGTACTTAAAACTATTGCTTTTTACAATCATTTCACTATCCAAAAATACCATTTTATTTGTAGTAACTCCATCTTTAAATGAACATTCCAAATACTCTGTTTTTGTCCTACTAAGTTTTAAACTTTTTTCCTCCAGAGCTTGTCTCCACTGTTCCAGTTTTTGTTCTAAGTCTCTTTCACTATTTCCTATTAACACTACATCATCAGCATACATTAGGCACCATGGAATGCCACCCTGTAGTTTCGCTGTTATCTGGTCCAAAACTAATGAAAATAAATAAGGACTAAGCACCGAGCCTTGGTGCAATCCTACTTTCACCTGAAATTTATCAGTCTCTCCCATACCTGTCCTAACACTAGTCGTTACTCCCTCATACATATCTCTCACAATCTTTACATATTCGCCAGGGACTCCTTTATTATCGAGTGCCAACCACAGAACCTCTCGAGGAACTCTATCATATGCTTTCTCAAGATCAATGAATACCATATGAGCGTTGGTCTCTTTATTCCTGTATTTTTCCATCAGTTGTCTTACAATGAAAATTGCATCTGTTGTTGATCTGCCCTGCATAAAGCCAAATTGATTATCGGATATTTCGGTTTCTTCACGTATCCGTCTCTCACATAATATTTTCATGGTGTGGCTAAGTAGTTTTATAGCCCTGTAGTTTGTACATTGTTGTATGTCTTCCTTGTTTTTGTAGACAGGTACTAATATACTGCTTCTTCATTCGTCTGGCATTTGTCCAACTTCCATAATTCTATTAAATAGACCTGCTAGCCAACTTATTCCTATCTCTCCCAATGCTCTCCATACTTCCCCAGGAATGTCATCTGGTCCGACTGCTTTTCCTTTCTTCATTTTTTGAAGCGCTTGAGCCACTTTCTCGTTTGTTATTCTGGTAACCATTGCTGTTACTGTCTCCGTTAATTCCACTAGCTGTCTGTCAAATTCTTCATTTAATAAACTGTCAAAATACTTTCTCCATATCTTTTTGATATCCTTTTCGTGAATTAATATTTTATTATTTTCATCTCGGATAAATCTAATCTGATTAAAATCTCTTGCTTTCTTTGCTCTCTGTTTGGCTATTTTATATATCTTTGCTTCGCCTTCCCTGGTATCAAGTTGATCGTATAGGTTTGAATACGCTTCTGCTTTAGCTTTTGCTACTGCTACTTTCGCTACTGCTTTATACTACAAGTTCAGTATGTTATTATAAAACTAAATTACAAGAACATTGTCGAAATGCCGTTTTATTTTATAAATTCGTTAAAATTCCACATATAAATTATAGTTACGTTAGGTGGTACCAAAAATAGTAGTACATAGAACATTTTACAAAGAGGTGAGACAACATAAGAGAGGCGCATAATATAAGGACACCAAACTTCGTGAAAGATAAAAATGGAGAAATGCTCACTGTCGAAAACACAATCACAGAGAGATAGGCTGAATATTTTAAAGAAATCCTGAATATCCAAAATATCACTGAAGAAAACGATGAAACCAATGAAAATGATGGAAACAACGGAAAACATGAATATCAAATGGTCGAATTAAAAATACTCTCACCAAGCCTAAAAGGAATTAGACATGCCATAAAAACACTTAAAAGTTAAAAACGGTAGATACCCTGATATGGACAATATTAATGCCGAGTTAATTAAAAAAGGCGGTCATGAACTCATACGTAAAATTATAATCAATGGTAAAATCCATCAATTGATAGAAAAGGCCTGCCAAGAAGAAATAATGCCGAAAGAATGGTGTGGTAGTATTATTATACCAATACACAAGAAAAAAACAAAGGAGTCATGTATGAACTAGGTACAGAGGAATTTCACTTATCAATACTACGTATAAAATATTCGCTTCGGTATTACTAAAACGATTACTACCAAACGCCGAAGAAATTGTTGGTGACTACCAGTGGCGGCTCGTCAGAGGAGGCAAGGGAGGCTCAGCCTCCCCATAAATTTTTTACACACTCTATACTGTTTTGTTTATCATGAATCGCGAAAACAACAATTACTCTCGCTATTATACAACGTGTAAATTCCATATTATCACTAATTATCCATACGTACGGAGCATTAGCATTAGAACGCATGATCGCGTCTCAGTTTTATTACATATTATTGTAGGCAGGACCCTGGGTTATCCCGAGATGCACGAACGGAGCCGAGAAGCCCAGCTTTCTCCGTTGCTAATGCTCCGTGCAGCGCAGCAGGCGTTTAAGGAGACCCGGTCTCCTAACAGTGGCATCTACGGCGCCATCACACGCTGCCCGGATATATACCAAGGGAGGCAGTGTAGCTTCTCAGCTCCGTTGGGTGGTTGGGTGCGTCTCGGGACAACGAATTTTAGGGTCCTGACTAAAAATAATGAAAAATCTAAAAGTGCGAATTTTGTTATGAAATTTGGTATGTGGGGTTATAATAATATTTGGAACAACTTGCTCAAATAACTTTTTCCGATATCTCTAACTCAAAGCAAAATATCGGTAATTTATCGTGTTTTTGAATTTGCGCCGCGTTTAGAATTAAAAAAATTCAGTTGAGTATCTTAAAAAATTTGAAGCTTCATTATGTATGGACTGCAAAACTTCAAATCTGTATTTATTTTGATATGCATAGGTATCTATTTACAAATAGATGGAATTGTTAACAAATAAACGACACAAACTTTGGTATTAAACTTTTACTATTAGACTAACTATTTTTAAAATGATGATATCATGAAATTATGAATTAGGATGATATTATGAAATGTAAATAAAAAATGGTCAAAAGATGGGGCCTTAAATTACATTTTTTGGCGCATTTTTTTGCATTTTGCTAGTGCAAATTTGTCTAGATATTTTACAGTTAGGTATAGCCTCCCCTATTGTAAAAATCACGAGCCGCCACTGGTGACTACTAGTGCGGTTTCAGGCCAGCAAGATCGACTATTGATCACATATTTACTATTAGACAAATCCTTGAAAAATATTGGGAATATAAATAACCAAGACGCAGGTACATCAGATCTTTATAGATTTCAAATAGGCTTATGATTCAATTAATCGTCCAACGCTATGGAAAACAATGGTCGAACTGGGCGTACCCAAGACACTATCTGCGGTAACGCAAATGTGTGTAAGTAACTAATTTGCACAAGTTATAATAGGGAGAAAAATATCAAATGCGTAAATCCTGGGCCGAGACAGGGAGATCCGTTGTCCCCATTATTGTTTACCTGGCCTTAGAATATGCCATGCGAAAAATTTATCCAAAAATGAAATCATGCATAGCTAATCGGCACCAGATATAGCTGCTGACGTAGATACAGTGGCACAATCCGCATTAGAAGTTAAGGATATTTTCTCGGGCTTTAAAGAAACTGCATTTAAATATCGGGCTAAAAATAAATGAAGACAAAACAAAATATATGGTCGTCTCAAAACAAGAGCGACGCCTAATAAGGCAAACTATAACTATAAACGATCATTTCTTCGAAGTATTTAAAAAATTTAAATATTTAGGAGCAAAAATTACACAGCCCAACAAAAAAAAATGTCTTTCTGCCAAAAAAAAATCAACTGATTTTGGTTAATTCATCTGTGCTGATTCCAAAAATACAAACCATTTCTTTGTATCAGCTCTAGTTTTCGAGATATAACATACTCGTCAAATACTTCGTTCTACTACAAACGCGGTATATAATATTGTGAGCGAGGTGATTGAGAGACTTGAACGTGGCAATCGCGTAGCAATTTCTCTCTGCGATTTGTCGAAGGCTTTTGACTGCGTTTCACATGACATTTTGCTCCACAAATTAAATTATTATGGAATCAGAGGTATCCCTCTTAAGCTTATCTCTTCGTACCTATGTGGCAGACATCAGGCTGTTGTGTCTAAAGGTCATCTCTCCGATTTTCGACCCGTAAAACATGGAGTCCCACAAGGTTCGGTCTTGGGACCTCTTTTATTCATTATATATGTCAACGATTTGCCACATTTCATATTTCCGTACAAATCAGTACAATTTGCGGATGATACGACATACATAATATCAGGTAATAATAATGAGGATTTAAAAATGGCTTAAGAGGAAGTTTCTGATAAATCTAGTACATGGTTTGCTGCGAACAAACTAAAACTTAATACTGAAAAAACGCAGGACTTGATTATATCTGCAAGTGGTTTACATGGCGATCCAGATGAAAAAGAGACTGCTAAACTATTAGGAATAACCATAGATAATCGATTGAACTGGTCGGCTCATATTTCACAAGTAAAGAGGAAGCTGTCTAGTTCATTGTTTCTTATTCGTCAACTAGCAAGGGTTGTCAACTTTGAAACATTGAAGGTGACATATTTTTCTTTATTTCACTCGCACCTAAGCTATGGATTAATCTTATGGGGCAATTCAACAAATGCTCTTCAAATTTTCAGGATGCAAAAGAAAGCTATCCGAATTTTAGCAGGGGTTAGTTATCTGGAACATTGCCGACCTCTCTTCATTAAATTAAAAATTATGCCGCTACCTACTCTGTTGATATATCAAGTTCTGACTGAAATTCACAGAAAAAGGGCCCATTTAATAAAGCAGTCTGATGTTCACGTTCACAATACGCGAAACTCTCACTATTTGCGAACAAATCGCTGTAGATTGCGTCTTTCAGATAAAAATTGTCTTAATTATAACTATTACAATATTTTACCAAAAGATATTAAACAGCTAAGCTGTAACAGTTTCAAAAAAGTCATAAAAAGGTATCTGTTGAAGCATTACTTTTATTGCTCGGAAGAATATATCACGCATTGCAGAACATCCACTGAAATGCTTACCGTGACACAAAATATTTTTTGTTAATCTATGTTTCTTGTTTGTGATATTAATAAGTTATGTTTTATATTTCTATTTTATACACCTTGTACTTTTATACACCTTGTAATTTTTATAATTTTTTGATATACCTTGTAATTTTGACTTGCTACAAACAATATTTTTGTAAAGTAGTTAAATAAATCTATCTATCTATCTATCTACTTAAATATTCTTACATTTCGGTATATTCCACCACATAGCTGCACTATATCTTTTGCCTTTTTTTCTCAGCAAGATGATATGGTATTTTGTAACAGTAGGCGCGTCGTTATTGCTGACAAGCTTAGGCGCGCGGTCTACGATGGTAGACCAATAGTTTTTTGCCGTATAATACCGAATTTTGACAAAATTAAAAAATTAGTGGTTAATAACATGTTTATTTATGTTTGCACTTTGATATTAGATATGTTTTGTTCCTTGGCTTTTCTCATTTTGACAGTGGTAAAATTAAAAACGAGGTCATAATTTTTTGGGTCTTTATTCGCAAGTAAATGAAAATGGTCACAAAAATAAGCTCGATTTAGTAAAGAACACAAATATTTTTTATCTTTGAACTTATAGAATGACCAATAGAGATAAATAATAAAGAATAGAACTAAAAAGTAAAAAAAGAACAACACTATTAAATGGTCAAAGTGGCACAATTTTAGTCCGTCAAACATTCAGTGCAAACATCCCCAAAATGATCCTTGAATGCAAATGTGTCACACCTTTGGCATGCCCTTCTTGTTGACATATTGCAAATTCATGCACAAATACAACATCGTCCCACGTAATTTGTTGGAATATTAGGGGAAGAGGGTACGACTTCTTCAACTCCGAGCAGTACGCGAGCTCGTCGTCTAAGTTATCTTAGCAGGGAAGGTATAGTTGATCCATATTCAATTTGCTGTTTGATTAGTTCCCATGCTAAGTTTTCAATGAAGTCGCTTCTTGAAACATTTTCATTCATGTTATTAGCTTTATATACACAGCAGGCTACATATTAGCTTTATATATACAACTAAAAACTGGAACGCGCTTAGTCGCGTGGTCTACGGTTGTAGACCAGTGCTCTTTGAATAATGGTAAAAAAATAATGCAAACAGATCGGCGGCGTTTAGCAAACTGAAGAGTAAGTTGGAAGTATTAGCGACAGCTACTAAGCGAGATGGGGGCGTATGTGCAGTTTTATGCAATTGGCGACAACTTAAAGGAGAGGTGTCTACGATTGTAGACCACGCGCCTAACGGAGGGTTAAAGGACTGTTATAGAAAAAATGGGTGTAGCGGAGTATACACCAGATCACTGGCGTCTTTTTATCGACAGTTACAAACGAAGCTTAAAGTGTGTCCTTCTAAATAATTGCAACAAATATGGAAGTATATCAATTGGGCAGACTACAAAAATGAAAGAAGAATATAAAACAATATCGCTGGTGCTAAAAAACATCAATTATGATGAACATCAGTGGGCGATCTGTGTTGATTTTAAGATAGTGAACTTTTTCCTGGGACAACAAGGTGGCTATACAAAATATCCTTGTTTCCTGTGTCTTTGTGATAGCAGGGCTAAGGACCAACACTGAAGTAGAAGAAAATGGAGTTCTAGAGATGCTTTAGTCTCAGGAGAAGCTACCGTAGGTAACGAAGCATTGGTCGACCGAGAGAAAATAATATTACTTCCGTTACATATTAAACTAGGGCTGATGAAACAATTTGTAAAGACCCTAGACCAGAATCGTCCTTGTTTTGAATACTTTTCCAGCAAATTCCCTTCACTTAGTAAAGAAAAATTAAAAGCTGGAATATTTGATGGGTCTCAGATACGACAACTTATGAAACATTCGCATTTTACAGAATCGATGACTGAAATTAAATATAATGCATGGTGTTTTTTTGTGAAAGTTGTGAAAAATTTTCTTGGAAACAATAAATCGGAAAATTACCGGGATATAGTGGAAGAAATGCTCAAAAATTTTAACAAACACAGTTTTCATATGAGTATTAAAATTCGTTACCTCCACAGTCACTTAGACCGTTTCCCAGAAAATCTTGGTGACCTTACTGAGGAACATATTGTCTCAGATTTCTCACCCCTTGATGTCTGCGCTACAACTGTTAATGCGGGACTATCTGATCATGAAGCGGTTTATACGAAGTTTAACATCTTTAGCAAGTCCTCCTCGAAAACTCGACGTTTAGGCAGGATTTTTTCCGGTCGGAACTTTCGTAAATTCCAAAATTTATGCTTAACCTCTGAGTGGCACTTTCCTTCCATGGACGTCGATTATAATTTCAGTGATTTTTTGAATAAGCTGGTCTGTATCTTCAATAAAGCATTTCCTTTAATCACAATTAAGCAAAAACATCGCAAACCCTGGACTACCAAAGGTGTCCACATATCAGCCAAAAACATGCGTTCACTACTGTATATCAAGAAATTTACTACCAACGTCTCTGTTACTGAATATATCACCAAGTACAGGGCAATCTATTTAAAACTTATAAAATCGGCTAAAAAATTGTATTATCAAAATCGTCTCAGAAGCTCCAAAGGTGTTGCAAAAGAAACTTGGTCCATAATAAACGATCTTCGAAATAAAACTCACACAGCTCAAACATTTTCCCTTCCAGACCCAGAAAATCTAAATGAATATTTTGTTAATGTGAGTAAAAATATAACATCAACTATTGTGTCACAACAAGATCCCATTTCCTATCTCCCTAATTCAGGAAAGGTTTCGAATTCATTCTTTATAAGACCGGTTGGTAAATCTGAACTGATCCAAACAATCAATAGTATCAACAGCAAATCTTCCTGTAGTACCGATGGACTATCCATAAAAATTTTCTCAAATCTCCCAGACAATGTGTTGGGAGTCCTCATCTCTCTAATAAATGATTCTTTTGAGAAAGGTAAATTTCCAGAGTGCCTAAAGACGGCCATCATTATTCCTCTTCATAAAGACCGCTTTACAGCTTGCAAGAAAACTTGCTGCAATACTCTTGCATGCAAGACTTTCATGCAAGTCAATTGCATGGTCTTTTACAGCTTGCAACCCGGCTTGCATGCAATTTGAAATTTTACCCTTAACCTAACTTATAAACTTTTGTTTTTTTTAATTACTTTATTGCTGTTTATTTAACTTGGTAAATTTCGAAATGCCAAGACTATCAGAAATAACCAAATATAAAAGGAAAAAGGCGGTAGCAGCAACTTTAAGTATTATTATTACTGCAGCCAGCCTTTTAGTCACTAATTTAGAACACCGAGATCGGAGCTGGTGAGTAAGATCTTAGTTGAACAAGAAGAGGGGTAATAATGTATCTCCAACAGAATTTATCCAAGTAGATGATGAAAATGACTCTCATTTTCTAGGAATGAATGTACATTTTAATAAACCCTTGGGAAAAATTGAACAATTACAAAGAAATCTATATTTCGAAATACTATTTCTGCGAAACACAAATTAATTATTATCCTAAGGTACTTAGCTAGAGGAGAGAGAGCTTCCGTAGCTTAATATACAATTTACAATAATTATAGAATCTCAGAAAGTGCCATTTCATTATTCATTCATTTCCATCGTTGATATATTTCACAAACAGAAAACAGCTGATCGGCATGTATTCGTGAATCCGTGCCGTCAATGACATTTGATATTGTGGAAAAATCAAATTCCCCTAGACTTGCATGAAAACTTGCAGAAAAAATGGCACCAAACCGATTATCGCGCAATTGCAAGAAGTTGCATGCAATAGTCAACTGACGACATACTGCGCATGCCTTTAGGCAACTTTCTTGCGTCTTGCATGTAGAATTGCAAGCTGTAAAGCGCTCTTTAGGGTGGTGAAAAATCTATTGCCTGCAATTATAGACCTATTGCATTACTACCGGTACTCTCCAAAATTATTGAAAGACTCCTAAAAGCCCGACTTATGTCCTTTCTCGTTGATAACAAGATTTTATCACAAAATCAGTTTGGATTTTTAAATAATAAATGTACCACCGATGCCATGTTTTCTGTACTACATGAGGTTTATCAAGCATTAAACAATAATCTCCACACTGCCACTGTTTTTTGTGATTATGCCAAAGCTTTTGATTGTGTAAATCACGACATTTTGATAAAAAAACTAGATTTCTATGGAATTCGAGGTATTTCTTTGAACTGGTTTCAATCTTACTTGGAAAATAGGAAACAACTGGTTAGAGCAAATGATACAGACTCTAGTCTCAAAAATGTTGTATGTGGGGTACCGCAAGGTTCAGTATTGGGTCCTCTACTTTTTCTTATCTTTATTAATGACATCACTAGTTTAAAAATCGATGGAAAAGTTTTTCTTTTTGCTGACGATACCAGTATCACTTGGAGTAACTCAAATATCGCAACTCTTCATGCTACTATAACTTCTGATCTACTCACAATAAAATCCTGGTCAGATTCTAATTTACTCTCTTTTAACGTAGATAAAACAGTAGCATTACGCTATAAAGGAACTCTTCAACCCTTACCTCTTCATAACAGCCAGATCAGTATCGTTGATTCTGTAAAGTTTCTTGGTATTTTTTTAGATAGCAACCTTAAATGGTCCCTTCATATCGATGTGTTAAGCAAGAAACTATCCTCAGCTTGCTTTGCAATAAGATCTGTCTCTAAGGAAATGGATTTAGCCTCTTCCAAAATAACATACTTTTCATTGTTCGAGTCCCATCTTCGATATGGTCTGCCTTTTTGGAGTTTTGGTACAGCTGCCCAATCCGATGTTATTTTTAAATTGCAAAAAAGAGCAATCAGATATCTGGTTGGCCTCAGAAGAACAACACATTGCAGAAGCTACTTCAAAGATCACAGAATTCTAACATTACCTTCTTTATATATTTTAGAAACTGTTTGCTTAATTCGTAAACATCTACATGTTTTTCCAGAAAGACCTAGACATGACTATTCCACCAGAAATTCTACTTTTGACATCTATTTACCGATCCCGTCCAGTGAGTTAGTAAAGAAATCTATATTATATTCTGCAAAAAAACTATACAACCATCTCCCTCTACAACTTAAATCTGCAACATCTTTCCCCAAGTTCCGTAAAATGACTAAAGCCTATTTATCTGAAAGACCATATTATTCAATAGCAGAGTTTCTTAACCAATAACTAAGAAATTACAGTATTGTTATGTATAAGTAGAATCTTAATCTATATTTGAGTGTCATAAATATGCAGCAGCATAACTTAATAAATTACTTATTAAATTTCTTAAGGTAGATTACGCAATTTGCAATTTTTTTAAATTTTGCAATAGATTGTTACTGATTTTTATTTGACTTTATTATGTTTTATTTATTGCCCAAGACAAAGAAGACCTGGAGTATATGGCTAGAAAACTAATGGAAGAGTACAAAAAATGGGGCCTCGAAGTAAATGTCCAAAAAACACAATATCTTTGCGTAGGAGGAGAAAATAATCCAGATGACCTCGACTTAGAAGATGAAACTGTTAAGAAATGTGACCAATGTACATATTTGGGGGTAAAACTGACAAAGACAGGACGAAGTGATGAAGCCATAAAAGACAGAATAACCAAAGGAAAACAAGTTATAGGTGCGTTGAATTCAGTATTATGGCAAAAAAATATAAGACCGGAAACGAAAAAACGAATATATAATACCATATTAAAACCAGTAATCGTCTATGGCTCAGAAGTGTGGCAGTTATCACAAAAACTTAAAGGTAACCTATTGGCAGTTGAAATGGATTTTTGGAGGAGAGCAGCGGGAAAGTCTAGATTAGAACATGTGAAAAATGAGGACACCAGGAGACAAATGAAAGTACAAAGATCAATTATAGAAGACATCGAAAAACAACAACTAATATGGTACGGACATGTTAGACGTATGGGGGAAGAAAGACTACCCAAAAAGATATTAGAATGGGTACCACCAGAGAAAAGAAAACGAGGACGACCACCAACAACATGGATCCAAGGAATCTCAAAAGCAATGTCAGCAAGAAATCTATCTGAAGAAGACTGGCAGAATAGACAGGCTTGGCGAACGGGAACCCAAAGGCGTATTACGCTGTGAACGGGATCTATTCTAACAAGGGGAACGATTCCACCAAGATATCAAAACGATGGAATAGAAGTATCAGGGGAGATGGGACACTCACATGATGGAGGATTACTGGTGAAGTCTTCAAAGGGACCGTCGTTTTAAAGCCATTGCAAGAAAATGATAGACAAGGAAGTTCTTAGGTGACACCGAATAACAGATTTGTGCTGCGATGCCGGTTAGGTTAGATGAAAAGTTAAGTTTTTTTGGCAGATATATGTAATGGTTTTTGTAAGTATATTGTTATACAATAAATATCTTACTATTTATTCGTGTTTTGTTTATTTGACGGGTAGCAGCACTACATATAGGTAGGTGGTGCTGCGTTAAATTACCCTATATGTTAGATATGTGATCCGTTTTCGAATTTTTTGAAAACGATCTTATGGAGCAAATCTGGTGGCATTTTTGGATTCAGCAGACCCAAATTATCTAGAAATAGTAAAAAAGTTTCCGACAGCAAATTGTGTGTTGACCAGCGTTATCAATGACAACGAAATAGACGCGAATAATGGCAGGAAACAGATCTCTCTTTGCAATGCAACATCTAATGAAGTCAAAACTTCTCACAAGAAGTACAAAAATCCAGATATTATATAAGACGATAATACGGCCAGCAGTCGCGTATTGAAGCCAAACATGGACCCTAACAAAAAGAGAAGTAAATAACTTGCTGGTGTGGGAACGTACAATCCTTCGAATGATATGGACCTCGACAGCGTAACAAACGAATGGAGGCGCAGATAAAATAACGAGTTAGAGTCTCTGTTCGGAACGGAAAATCTAGTCAGATATACAGGGCTGATTTATCCATTAGGCAATATAGGCAGTTGCCTAGGGCGGCAAATTATGAGAGGGCGGCAAAAATACTGTACAAAAAATATTTGTATATAAAAATTAAAATCGAATATGTAACATTTAAGTACATCGTCCATCCATCAATGAAATATAAGCAGGCATTCATTTCTAGAAAACAAATTGCATTTTCTTAATTGGACATCTCATTCAAAAAGGACAAAAGTCGTAAATTTAGGGATTATTGGGCCGTCGGCAGCACCGCAAAGGCGGCGGGCGCACTGTTATATAATTTCTTTTAAACTGAATCCTTTTGGGTTATTCGTGGTTGAAAATTTGCCATTTTCATTGAAAAATGTCGCATTTTCGGACAATTTTTTGCGAATACCTTAAAAATTATGCATCTAACAAAAAAACTATATAAAACATTTTTGTAGCTTATGAAAAATCAAAGAGATTCGTTCCTTCATAAGTCTGCTAGTGATAACATAAAAAGAGATATGGTAGGTGAAAAGAAATTTTTTTTGTGAATGCTCAAATGGGTGTGTTCAACTTAATAACAGAGAAATTGTCGATTTTAAGGGTATAACGCTATCAATATCTTCTGTAAGTACTGCCTGAAAAGTCCTTAAAACGACCGTACTGTTAAATTTCGAATACATTCAAACTAAGCGAGATATGGTGCAACAAAAAAGGATGACTAATTTATTTTAAGATAAAATGCGAAGTATGTATATTTTAACCCCTCATCATCCACCAGATTTAAATGCATCGTTTTGCTTCTAGAAAACCTTTTACTATAGTGTTATTTCTATGTTCAACAAGTTGGACGGGTTTAAAATGTGATCAAATTATAGAGAGCATTTTTAATTTTTTTTTTTTTAATCTTCCTCTTTCTCCATGTTACTCGAAAATGATAATGAGATACAGTAATGAAAGAAAAATAAAATTATTGTTATCTAAAAGAAAACCGACATTTTTGTAAGGTATTTTTTTACGTATCTCTTATCACTTTCAAATTACATGGAGAAAAAGGAAGATTTTTAAGAAAATTTAAAAATGCGCTCTATAATTTGATCTTATTTTTTTCAAAAACCATTCATTTTAAACCCGTCCAACTTTTTGAATATAGAAATAACATTATAGTAGAAGGTATTTTAAAAGAAAAACGATGCATTTAAATGCTGGTGGATGAGGGTTTAAATACACTTCTCATTTTTCCTTAAAATACATTAGTCATAAGTTTTTTTGCACCATATCTTGGTTAGTTTGAATGTAACCGACATTAACAGTTCTCGTTTTAAAGGTCTTTTCAGCACTACAAAAGGTATTCGTGCATTATACCCCTAAAATCGACAATTTCTCTGTTATTTTAATAGGCTATTGATTATGTACTATAGAAAGGAACTACAACGTTAACGGGGTTTTATTATTTCATATAGTAAATGAATCTCTATATATGAAAAAACCGCGGAGTGCTACCATTTAAAGGGGTGCGTTTTTGAGAAATGGGTGAATTAGTCCCTGAGCACAGGTTACATTAGGGTGAGTTCTATGCACTTTTGGTACAAACACGTCTACATAAAAATTGTTCCTGGTTAAATTTACTATCTAAGTCAAAGATACTTTTTTTTACAAAAATATATTCAAAAGAAAAAGCACAAAGAAACCCAAAAGAAAGAAGTTGTGTTTTTTGTCCCATAACTTTTGTCCACGAGGATATAGGTATAGATATTGCTTCAGAGAAAAAAAACTTACATATTTTCTCTTTAAAATGATGTTTGGTAGAGGCCATTAGGATTTGCAGTTTTCGAAATATGATTTTTTAAATTTCGCCACTCACAACAATTTTGGGCAATTTTCCTTGTTATTTCGCAAATATTGTTCTGTAACTTTTTTCTACGTAACTTTAGGGATATGCAATGGTACATGTAAGATGAATAGAAATCAATTACCTTTAAAATGGTCTACTGTATATTGTTGTACGACTTCTTTTAAAGAGGTTATCTTTTTCAAGACTTTATACTTTTAACGAGTTTTTATATTTTTTAAGATTATTTTTTAAATTTCTCATTATAACTTTTTTTTATATATGGCATATATTATATAATAAAAAAGAAAGCTTATTCTGTTTACTTTAAAATGGTGTAATATAAAAAATTCTAGGGGTATTTTTGAATAACATATGCTTTTTCAAATTGTAATAAGTACTTGCAACGAATTTTGATTTTAGGATTATTTTTTAAATTCCTCATTAGAACTTTTTTACGTGATTGTGTGTTATGATTGAATCTTATTTTTTATAGGTAATACTTTGGATCCACTTGACTCGGCCGGGCAAACTTCAAAATATGGATTAATTCCAATATTTACTGTCAAAGCTCCTGCACCACAAGTTTGCTTGAAAAAAAAAGCATGTAAATGTACCAAAGGATGTACAAAAAACTGCGGTTGTAGGAAGATAGGAATTAGTTGTTCAATATTCTGCAAAGGGTGCATGTGCATGGGTACTAATTGTGGGTACTCTAAGATAACTGAGGTGTCAGAGGAAGATATTGAAGCTAATGCTAACGAAGAGATGGACTTTGATTTTGAAAATTTTTTAAAAGTCAACGTTTAAATAATTTTAACTAAAGTGATGTTTTTTAAGACTAATGTTTATGTAATTTTTGTAGAAGAAATAATTTTAAATAATACCGGTAAAAAAATATCAAATAATCACTCGGTCTCCATTATTTATTTAAATATAGATGATACACCATTTTAAATAACAGAAGGTAAGCCCTATTTGTTGCGCAATATATAGATAGTATATTGTATATTCATGTACAAGAAAAAAAACGTTGTAATGAGAAATTTCAAAAATAATCGTAAAAAATGTGATAGATAATATTTTGTTTATATTAGGTATTATATAATATATAATATATTATATAATAATTTTATTTTATTTTTATATTATATTATAAAAAATCGTCAAAAGTATAAAAATTTGAAAAACCATAATCTCTTTAAAAAATGTCGTACAACGTTATACAGTAGACCATTTTAAAGTTAATTGATTTCTATTCCTATTACGTGTACCATTGCATATACCTAAAGTTACGTAGAAAAAAGTTACAGAACAATATTTGCGAAATAACAAGGAAAATTGCCCAAAATTGCTGTGAGTGGCGAACTTTGAGAAATCATATTTCGAAAACTGTAAATCCTAATGACCTCTACTAAACATTTTAAAGAGAAAATATGTAAGTTTTTTTTCTGTAAAGCAATATCTATACCTATATCCTCGTGGACAAAAGTTATGGGACAAAAAACAAAATTTCTTTCTTTTGGGTTTCTTTGTGCTTTTTCTTTTGAATATATTTTTGTAAAAAAAAGTTTTTTGACTTTAAAAAGTTATATTTAGATAGGAAATTTCACCAGGAACAATTTTTATGTAGACGTGTTTGTACCAAAAGTGCATAGAACTCACCCTAATGTAACCTGTGCCCAGGGACTAATTCACCCATTTCTCAAAAACGCACCCCTTTAAATGGTAGCACTCCGCGGTTTTTTCATATATAGATGTCCATTGACCATATAAAATAACGATGTCCGTTAACGTTGTAGTTCCTTTTAGCTATCTTATTTTGAATATAATCAATAGCCTATAAGTTGAATACACCGATTTGAGCATGCACCAAAAAAATCTTTTTTCACCTACCATCTCTCTTTTTATTAAAACTAGAAGATTTATGAAAAAATGAATCTCTCTGATTTTTCATAAACTACAAAAATGTTTTATATAGTTTTTTTCGTTAGATGCATAATTTTTATGGTATGTATTCCCAAAGAAACAGTCTCCGAAAAGTGTCATTTTTGAATGAAAATGGCAAATTTTTAACCACGGATAACTCAAAAAGTATTGAGTATTCAAAAAAATCTATGTAACACTTATTGCTAAGAATTAGGTTCTCTGGCCACTTCCGGTGTTAGTTTCATCAAAAAAAATTCCTCCCCCGAGAACGGGTGGGAACCACCCCTAAGTTAAAAGCGTCATAGTATATGCGTCATAGTATATAGCGTAAACTTTGTTTTTTGAGCTATTCCCTACTTACAGTGAAAATATCAAGTAAATTGATGCAGTAGGATGGAATTCGGAGCCAAGTACCCTCACTGAATGCAGTAATACCTACATCATTCATATTACATGAATGCATTCATTTTAAGGTTCATTTGGATACCACAATAAAATCACCAATCACCAATAATTGACATACCTAAATATTTAAAGAAGTGTGGATTGAAAGATATTTTCCCTAATTTTGATATTGCTTTGCGCATCTATTTGTGCCTCCCAGTTGCCAACCAACGTGTCCGCTGAAAGGTCATTTTCGAAAATGTCAAGAATTTAAAATAGTCATGAAAATAATTTCCGATCAAGTATGACGCAAGAACGTCTTAACAATTTGTCGATTTTGTCCATAGAAAGTGACGTAACAAAGGCGATAAATTATGACAACATTATAGATCATTTTTCCAAAGAAAAATCAAGAAAGAAATCTGATGTGATCGAACTGGAATGACAATTTTTATGTATTTTTATTGAAATAAAAAAATCTGCTAGCAATTTTTTTTTTCGCAAAAATGGTACATGCTTGAAGGGCGGCTACTAGAGAATTGCCTAGGGCGTCAATTGACCTAAACGCGGCCCTGCAGATATATAAAAGCAAATAGACTCAGATGAGCAGGACATGTAATACGCAGTAACGACAATTGCTTCTAAACAATGTCTGTAGGATGGGCTAGAAAATGGTGGAAAGATGCAGTCAGAGAAGATCCGGAAAGAATAGGAGTAAGACAATGGGAAATAGTGGCACATGACCGACAAACATGAAAGGCAATAGTAGACGCGACAAAAACACACACGAAGGGTTGTAATGCCATTAATGATGATATTGATGAGGTACCAAAAGAAATGAAAATAATTTTATGGTACATGACTCAAATAGGTTGAGAACCACTTGCCTAGCGCATTTAAATAACAAACTGACATACCATAAAATCTGTATTTTATGGAAATACTGGAAGCTATGTGATGATAAATTCATAGTTTAATGAATAAATGAATCAGATTAAATGAACATTTAATCTGACGATACATGTATAGTTTCATTTTCGGTTTGCGTTGGTTTTTATTTCTCTATTTCCAGGCCGTAATTTTAATCGAGGTCTGCCACATTATTTTTATGATACGGTTAGAAATTATTTTCACTTTTGTTCGACGGACTATTAAACTGGCAACTAAAAATATTTTATTTTTTGTTGTTTTTTTTTCATATTATTTTATAATTTGCATTTTAATGAATATAGAGTATTTATTTTGAAATAATTGATATGTTTTTACTTTTGTGTAAGTAGAGTTATTTAGTATATACTTACAGAGTGGCCGCACAAAAATGAAGGAGTATTTTTCAGGATGTTGTTCTGAAGCTATTTCCTTGTGGCATTTTTATAATGAACTATTTTAAATGGGAAATAAGCCACAATTTTACCAAAAAAATGAATATATTAACGTTTCGACGCCCAAGACGGGTGTCGTTGTCAGAATACAAAATAATACTAGATAAACAAAAACGTTGCTGCTTAGTAAAAAATTCTTCTAATAATTTATTTAATCTGACTCATTTATATCGGCAATTCAGGCATGTATTATACATTTTAAAGTAGAAGACTTTAAAATGATATTGCCAATATTGATGAGTTGCGTTCCTGGGACGACTTTACTAAAAGATAGTTCACTCGATTACATGAAATCAACCCCAACTCAAGAATATCCGCCACAAAAACCATAGCATGTGATATGTCTTTAAAAAGACAACAAATGCAACGATGGCAGTAAAATTCTCGCGCTAGAGATTCCATAGGAAATCACGAGGGAAAACCAGGAAAAAACCTCGTGATACTATCCCGATACTATAACATCCACAAGAAATAATACGAGGAAAATATCAATACCATATATAAAAGGACTATCCGAGAAACTTAAAACAATAGGAAATAAATTCAACATTTCAACAGCATTCAAAACAACAAACACATTGAGATCTATTCTATCTAAAACTAAAGCTAACAATGAACAAGAGAGAAGAAAGAATTGTATTTATAAAATACCTTGTTAATGCGAACAATTTTATTTAGGTGAAACATCAAGACCATTAAACGTTAGAATAAGTGAACATCAGTCTTTTATTAAAAATAGAGAATTTGATAGATCTTAAATATGTCAACACGCATGAGAAAATGAACGAGTTCAGTGGAGAGATTCAAGTAAGTATAGTCCTGAAAGAAACAGATAGTAAAAAGAGAAAAATCAAAGAAGCTGCTCTAATTATGCTAAGTGAAAACAATTGTGTCGCAAATTCCTCGGTAGAATGCAGTAGGATGTGGTTACCCATACTAAAAGAGGAAGTCAATAGAAAGAAAATACCACGATTAGTAAGTCATTAACATATCGAGTTAGTACATATTTTATATTTTAGTTTTATTTATATAATATATACGTATTATTAATATTATTTATAATTTAAAATAGCATACATACATTAAAGTCAGAATTTGGTATTAGTTTTGAGAGTAAACTAAATCTAAGACCAAATACTTACGATGTCGGGATAGTATCACGAGGTTTTTTCCTGGTTTTACCTCTTGATTTACTATGGAATCTCTAGCGCGAGAATTTTACTGCCATCGTTGCATTTGTTGTCTTTTTAAAGACAGATCACATGCTATGATTTTTTTGTGGCGGATATTCTTGATTTGGGGTTGATTTCATGTAATCGAATGAACTATATTTTAGTAAAGTCGTCCCAGGAACGCAACTCATCAATATTGGCAATATCATTTTAAAGTCTTCTACTTTAAAATATATAATACATACCTGAATTGCCGATATGAATGAGTCAGATTAAATAAATTACCTATTAGAAGAATTTTTTACTAAGCAACAACATTTTTGTTTATTTAGTATTATTTTGTATTCTGACAGCGACACCCGACTTGGGCGTCGAAACGTTAATAAATTCATTTTTTTTGGTAAAATTTTGGCTTATTTCCCATTTAAAATAGTTCATTATTTTTCAGGAACGGCGACAACATTTTTAAAAGTTCAGAGATTTATCAATTTTGAATTAAAGTGGAATAAATAATAATATATCCTTTATCCATACAATAAGATTATTATATGGGTTATAATCCTCAAAATTTCATGGACATGGCATAACTCAAACAAAGAAGTGCTGCATAAATTAGACAAGGAAGGAGAACTTTTCAACAAAGTGAAAGTTAGAAAACATTATATATTATCTAGGCTACATACTGAGAAATAATAATATGCTGAACTAATAGTGACAGAAACGATCGAGGGAAAGAGAGGACTAGGCAGGAAAAGACTTTCGTGGCTAAACAACATCAGACAATGAACAGGGTCAAATTTTTAACAGCTAATAAGAACCGCTGAAGACAGTGAAGGGTTTGCAATTGTAGTAGACAACCTCCATTGATATAAATCACCAATTGGTAGATAAAGTACCGGCCGAGAGCGCAAAAGATGAGGTGACAACCTTCCATAGAGGTATCAATCTGCCAATGAACAAACAGAATTGTTATAAAGAGGAAAAAGAAGAAGAACCTCCATTGAAAAGAGGACACTTTAAGAAGAAGAATTGGTTTTAAAAAAGTCAGTACTCACAATCTGTAGTTAGTTTATTGTTGGTAAAATAGGGGTTGGCTACCGGAATCGAGGCTTACATTATTTGCCTCATCATCAGGCTCAGTACAAAGTCTTCGAGAAACACAAACTACGAGCTAAACTACAAGAAACAAAATACTAAACAACTAACTCAAAACTAAAAACTAAAAATTACAAGCAAAAACTATAAAGTAATGAAGCGAGTGTTTAACTAGGACTAGACCTTGTAATGATACGCCGCGAACAGCGCATCGACAGCTAGAACCGTAGGAGTTTCACCATGCGCCCAGCACGATACCCCACTCATTTACACTTCTCCGAAACAGCCCAGGCAGAGAGGTACTTAAGGAGGCCACCGAACGGACATTCTCCAGTCTTGAAGCGACGGCTCTGGGCTCCAACAAAAGCCAATCGAAGTGAGCGAGGCAGGGCGACCTGAGGTGCACCGTACTGACGTGATTCGCAAACTGAGGCAGACCGACTTGAGCAGCGGGGTGCACCGTACTGGAGTAATTCGCAGGCTCATAATTAAACGGTAGCCGTGAAGTGAACGAGCTCCCGATAAATTATTAATATTTTAATCGCGTGACTGTTTTGTATCTTACACTGGAGTGAGGTGTAAGGATATTTCGTTTTGTTATTAATTTGTTTTTTCTTTTGCAGACGTCTATCCAGAGGGACTTCTCTGCAACGGAGCAATATACAGAATTATATTTTATTTTGATCTGTATATATATAATTACCTTAAATATATTTATTTTGTTTTTAACATGTGTTTTACTGAGTCTGTCGTCTTGAAAGAGCTACCCGTGACAAATTGGCGCCCGAGCAGAAGTTAGTCGCATAATACTGAAGTAAACGTCGCAATTCGACGCCCGAAAATGAACAAAAATGCCGACAGATAAAGACACAGACTCAGTAACAGGTGCCACGACAGTGGCAGTAAACGTCGACGAGTTAGGATCAAGACTCAGAACCTTTTATAAAGACCGCGGGGAAGCGACAGGAACGTCCCAAAAATCAATACTTCCAAGGAAGATGAATCAGACACACTGACCCAAAAAATTTTGATAATCAGAAGCCAATTATACGACCATATAGTATTGTATATTGAGACATTATCATTAGAAAATGTCCAGACTGAAGTTTTCCTTTCTCTTTTGTAAATTACTCCGCGATTCAAAAACATATTTCGGTGTGCATCGCTTTACGATTTGACACCCAAAAAAGAAATTGAAAATAAAATGTTACAAAACTTTAAAGGCGTTTTTGCCAAATATTCTTTTTTCAAATGCGATGAACATTGTAACTAAAAAACTACTTGACCAATCCATCTGAAATTTTGTATACATTTTCTTTAGACATTTCGTGTGGTAACGCTGTCAAGATGTTTTTTGTTTTATGCTTATTATTTGTTCAACAATAATAAATATGTTGATTTTCACCCTTTTTTGCAAAAAATTTCGTTGTTTTGACTTCTGAGTAATACCAAAAAGTCAAAAATACGGCAGGGTTTAAAACTAAAGTACTTGACAGCATTACGTGGCAAACCTCATAAGCTAATAAAATCTTTTTGAATTTTTTGTTTCACATGATCCAGTTGTGAGTTCTGATGTCCACCGCAGAATCCATTTTTTTTGTAGGTGTCTTCAAATAATAGGCCACCGTTGGCTTATTTTTCAATATTCTTTGAATTGTACTGAGTATGCGTATTTAAATTAAATATGAAATAATTCTATCATATTTTCAAAAAAAAATTCACAAAATTGTGTTTGAAACGTTGATTGCAAATCCTACGCCCTTCCTCCTTAAGGATAGCTATGACAAGCAACTCATGCAGGTCATATTTGCCTATATGTATATGAAATTTAATTAAAAAAATATTTCATCCCTAAAACAGATGGGTGAAGGTCGACCTATATTCGGATCCCGTACGCATATTTACAGATGGTAGAGTATGTTTATAGCGTGTGTTGGCACCAGGGTGTTGAAATCTGTGAGGTTTTGGGAAAACAGTACATTTGCAAATACTAACAGATTTGAACACCAAAGAGTTGAAAACAGCGAGCTTTTTTAGTGACTATACATACATGCAATGATGCTAATGGCTATTGACACTGATTTTAAATACCTACGTTTAATACGTTGTTGAAGTATTAAAAAATACAAACATATTAAGAGTAAACAGTAGCGATCAACAGGTAGTAACAAAATATAAGTTCGGGAGATAGTATCATAAACTTTGGCAACAGTGGTAATCTTTGACATTATCTAAGATTAATATTTTGACAATATCATCATAGTCGCTAAATGGAAGTAATAGAAAACGATTTTATTATTAATAAATAGATATTTATAAATATAAACCAAAATGGGTAAAAATTTTATGTTAAGATAGGTATTTAGAAAGGTATTTGCATGAAATATCTAATAATAAAACAATAATAAATAATCATTTTTTGTTGTGAAGCGAAACAAATTTTGATTTTCGCATAATTTTGGCACGGTTTTTAATGGACTTTTTCTTGAAAGGTTTCACTTTATTTTTCGCTTGATTTACTTTTTCCATTTTGTTAAACTATTGATAATATTTTTAGAATAAAAAATCCTCCTAAAACTTTATATACTCGCATAAGAATTCGAAATATTTTTACGTAAAATATACTTACCTACCTACATATAACTAAAACTCACAATTAACAACAATCTATTAAATTCAAAGAGGCCAACAACTTATACAACAACAAATATATAATAAATTAACTATCAATAAACACTACTTTCCTGTGAAACAACAATAACGAATTCTTAAATTAACACACTACTGCTGGTCCTTGTTCTCTGCTACTGCACTGAACAGATATCGATAAAGATGACAGAACAGATTAGAGAAAATCTGACGCAGGTTTGTCATGATAATTTCTCTATGTTGCCTAATTAGTTATTTAGTTATAATATGTTCGATTTCTTGTTAGAAATAAAAAATTTTAGTAGTTCCAAGATTACACAAAATCTAGACATGGGATAAAAAAGTTTATTTGAAGAAAGTTTTTTTTTCTTCTTAATGGCGGTACAGGCTCCTTTTTTCAATATTTTGTTTAGTTATAGACAGGGCCCGATTTAAGGGGTGGCAGGCTGGGCAGCTGCCCGGGGCCCCCACATTCCGGGGGCCCCCACAAAGCCTCAAACGCAAAAAATATCAGCAAATTATTCACATAGAATTATGTTTCACATATAATTTCACATATAATATTCACATATAATTTGTTTTATACAAACACTTGTGCCGTCCACTCTGTAAATTTAGTTGCAAAAGCTGCAGCTGAGTGTTGTTCTGCTGCTACAGCATTATCTGATTTCCTAGAAGAACTATGTATATGTATTTTCACTTTCTCTACCCATAGATACAACTTGTTTATCAAATATTTAAAAGCTGCATCTTTAAGCGACAGCAACGCAGACCGTGGCAGAAATATTATTGTTCCTAAAAGCGTAAGTACTACTAGATGGTTATCCAGAAGTGATACGCAAAAGCACTAGTTAAAGATTATAATCAGACTAAAGTGGACTTATCCAAAATTTCAGAAGCAACAATTTAAAACTCGTAGCGATATAAATTGTTTGTATAATCAAATGTGCTTACTGTAAACAAGAATATTTGCAATATTTTGGAATGAAATCTTAGAGAAAACAAACAATCCAAGTCGTATTCTCCAAGATCCAAATATTGCCCTTAATTCAGGAGTGGCAGGCAGCACTTAGATCACTTAAAGAATTTATACAGTCATGACGACGTGACAATTTCAAAACATATGAGACGCGAGGCGAGCTGGTAAGCGGATGTCAAGAGTCTATTCGACACATAGAAAATGACTACGGAATATTCGACTGACTCCACTGGATTATGGAACATCTCAAGAGACTGAAATGACAACATCACAGTAATTTAGGACTCAAAATTTTATCGCTATTATAGATCACCTCATTACCTCTTTAAGTCAGAGGCTTTCTGCATATAAATGCATTCATTCCAATTTTCAATGTTTACATCATTTAGAGATATTTTGGTCATGTATAAGGTATAGGTATAATATGTAAAATATTTTGGCCATGTTATGCGACACCCAGAGAGATATAATATAATTCATTTAATAGTACAAGGCAAGGTAGACGGAAGAAGCGGGGCAGGTTGAAGAAGAACATCATGGCTTAAAAACCTGAGAGAATGCTTTAACAGATCCTCTACAGCAGTGGTTCTCAATCTTTTTGAATCATGTACCACCAAATACTTTTTATTATTTTTGGTACTACCTAACTAAAATATCTACCTATCTAGGTGATCTAATTAACTATAATAGTGGTGCTTATTTTGGCCGTTTTTGCGTTTTGTGTACCACCTCAACTAATGATATATACCACCAGTGGTACATGTACCACAGATTGAGAACCGCTGCTCTACATCCTTTTTCCGAGTTGCCGTGAACAAAATTACTATAGCCAATTTTTGATAGCCGATGCTCGATAAGCAAGCACGGCACATGAAGAAGAAGACATAATTTAGCTTCAGAGCTTTAAAAGCTTCGGTACTGACATCGGTATCAATGATTTAGATGAAATCCTAGGTGTCGAACTAATACAATTTGTAGAATTTTTCAAAGAGGATATCTGCTCATTAAATATAAGCAAAGAACTTTAAATGTACTGATTGCTAGAAGAAAAGAATGTGAATGATGCGTTTTCAAATGTTGAAGTGATACTTCGTTTATATTTCTGATACCAACTAACTGTAGAGGGGAGAGGTAATAGGGCTTTTCATCGATTGTCATTTGTTTCGAGCTTCTGTAGTATATCGTATAATCCGTGTATATTAATATTATACACAGATTATACAACATATATGACAGAACCTCGAAACAAATGACTGTGAATGAAAAGCCCTACTCTCAAAACTTAAGTTAATTAAAAATTGACTTCGGTCTATGATGGGCCAAGAGCGTTTCAATCATCTCTCTATAATGAGCTTTGAACACGATGTCTTAAAGCAATAAGACATGTCCGACATAGTCAAGGAATGTTCAAGTAAAAAATCTCGAAAAGTATTCGGAGTTCAACCCTACATCCTACTATGTTTATTTTTAATATTTTACTGTAACAAATTTTAATGCTAAATTTTACTGTATTTAAAAATATAGATATTTATAAAAATAGATCAACATTGTTTTAATGGTAGGACGTAGGGCCCCCACAACAATTCTGCCCAGGGGCCTCCACTGTCTTAAATCCGGCTCTGGTTATAGATTAATTTCCACGTACTAAAATATTTCTAAAATTGGGCTCTGTACAGCCATTCTTTATTATATTACGAATATGTGTGCCAAATATCTCAACAAAATATTCAAAATTAGAGCCGTAATCTTGGAACGCGTTTGTTGCTACCTGTTGATCGCTACTGTAGCCTCTTAAGACAAAAGAACAACATAAAAAATAATATTAGGTTAATGAGTAGATCTATCTCTTTTTGTATTAGATTGGTTCTGTGTGATATTTCTCATCAGGTTTCTAGTTTTTTTCTTTTTGTTGCTTCGGTTTTGGGAAGACGCGGGCGTCTAGATTGAATCCTACGAGATCCGCAAGACAATCCTTCACGATGTTTCCTTCTGCTGACAGCAGTTGGTTGAAACTTAATTTTTCTGAATTTAAATAGGGGCTGATTACTGACTGACGCATGACGTGCAAAAGTAAAAAACCTGATGGATTTTCGATTTGCTTTAGATTATTGTTAAACAGCATTTTCTTCATGTGACTGCCTTGCTTGGAAGTAATTATGTTTCTAATGTTTTCTATGTTTTTCTCGAAATTATTGATTTCTTCTTCACAACTTTCTCTATCAAAAGGATCTTTTGGCAAATTTTTAACATAAAAATCCATGTTTGTATCGATGAAACTTGTATTGGGTGTTATTGAAAAGAACTCGTAAATACTTGGTCCTTCTGCCAATAGAGATACGAGTGCATTCAGTGCAGTCAAATGGAATGCAGGCATAACAAATTGGTGGATAAGAAATAATCTTAATTTTGAATTGCTTTTAATAATATCAAAATTGGGTAATAATGATAAAAGTCTAAATACTTTATCTCGCTTATTGATTAGTTTTGTTTGTTAACTAATTTTTTATACCCATTTATGTAAACTGTATATCCTCCCAATATCTTTTGGCAAACCAGCAACGCGACATCCGCCATGCCGGCCGCATTTAAAATCAGTGTCAATAGCCGTTAGCATTTGTTCATGTATATAGCCACTACAAAAATTCGCTGATTTTAACATTCTGGTATCCAGATCTGTTAGTTTTATGAAAATAGAAGAAGTTGGTGGTCCCAGTTCTGATCACTCTCTAATACTACTCACAATCAATGAGCATATAATACTAAGAGAAAATAAACCAACATTAAACAATAACAGAACGGACTGGGCTAGCTTTACTCGAATAGTAAACCAGTAAACCAATAGTTAAACGATCTGAGGGATGACCAAACCACTGACTACTCGTTGTGGAAATGTACAAAAAGAATAAATGAACCAACGCAACAGATTCCGCCGATAGCAAATCTTTTCGCTTTATACTTGGAGAATGTATCCCAAAATAACGAAATAGAAAATAATAATCAAGCCGAAAACGAAGATGATAAAAGTACTGAAATTGATCTGAACAATACTGATCAAGACATAATAAAGCCTACTAATAACAGAAGAAATACTACAACAATTACCTAGAAAGGCCATCGTAAATGTCACAAACCTTATAAATGCAGTATTCAGGTTGTAATATGTACCAACCAATAACGTGGAAAACATCTGAATTAATCATGATCCCCAAACCAGGGACACCAATCAATAATGTAGGATCATAGAGACCAATATCTGTCCTACCAATTATATCCAAATTATTTGAGAGGATATTGCTAGCACGAATGCAACCTATACTCGACCACAGGGAAATTGTTCCTTCCCACCAATTTGGATTTCGCCATAAACATTCAACAATAGACAAAATTCATCGAATAACAGATATTATAGAGAGATCTCTGGACGAGACTAAAATATGCTCAGCTATTTTTCTAGACATAGCAAAAGCATTTGACAAAGTGTGGCACGAGGGCTTGCTACTAAAATTATAAAGATATCTTCCCATTCAATATGTACATCTAATACAATCATATTTGAAAGATAGAACTTTTAGAGTTACACAGGAAGGCGAATATTCAGAATTACGACCAATTAAAGCAGGAATCCCACAGGGCAGTGTTCTGGGACCCATACTATATGTATTATATACTTGTGACACCTGCTACAGAAAATATTAAACTGGCAACATTTGCAGATGACACTGCAATACTCGCAGTCGGTGAAACATTCGAAGAAACAACTAGACATCTCCAAAATGCAGTAAACAAAATAAACTTGGAATAATAAATGGCGCAAAAAAATCAATGAAGGGAAATCTGCCCATATCTATTTCACGTACCAAAAAATAAATAGTCACCCAGTTAGAATAAACAATAAAATCGTTCCGTACAAGAAAACGGTTAAATATCTAGGGTTACATTTGGAAAGCAAATTAAAGTGGCAGGAACATATCAGAAAGAAAACTGAAGAACTAAAACTGAAGTACAAGAAGTTATATTGTTATATTGGTTATTAGGTACAAGCTCACAACTTACAATGAAAAACAAAGTATTAGTTTACAAGCAAAGGCTCCAACCAGTATGGTCCTATGGTTTACAGTTATGGGGCTGTACTAGTGAGAGTAACTATGCTTGACTTCAAAAAGTTCAAAACCGAATACTAAGAAACATAGTCAACGTTCCATGGTAGATCCTCAACAAAGACCTACATCGGGAACTTCGTATAGCAACAATCAAAGAAGAAATAAAGAAGATTGCCAAGGGTCACGAAAAACGACTCCACAACAATACAAACAGAGAAGTGTTAGAACTTTTAGATAATCAAGACCTAGTCCGCAGGCTCAAACGCACCAAACCTTTCGAACTTGTGTGATAGTGATACATCTATAAATGTCAGTCTCAGTTTAAATTCGGGCAGTAAACCTAGCCACAACAGTGATGTGTGCAACAATAATTATTAAATTCTAAGGTGAACCGTTGGGATACCTAGGACAGTACACAGTAGTAGATTAAGTTAAATGTAAAATGCTGGTTAGTCTTAGGATTAGGTGCATTGTTAATTTAATAAATAATAAAAAAAAAGGTCTGCTAGTATTTTGTAAATGTACTGTTTTTCCAAATCCTCATAGATTTCCACATCCTGGTGCAAACACACGCTAGCATCTTTAAATATGCATCCCGTACTAAATCAACGCATTATAGTATTTTATACAATCGCTGGATATTATAATTATTATTTCGCGTTACGGATCTGTGGTGCTAAGATAATCTCTGAAAATCTGCTTTGCATACCGGTCAAGTTTATAACATATTTCCCACAATGTTCTAGTTTTCGTAGAATATTTTATCATGTTTATGAGGCTGTCGGGTCATACTTGGACCTTTAACATTTACTCTTGTTTTCTTGTTATTTAGGCCTTAATTGATTCCGGCTTGTAGTATGAATAATATTTGTTAATTGATATTTATTATCACCTAATATTATATATTTTAGCAGCTATAAATCTACTTTGTGAGAAGATTAATGGTGATGAGCATTTTTTTTTTCAGAAGCGGTGCTATAATTTAATCAAATAAAATTGCAGTACATGTAAATCAAAATATAATTCCGTACAGGTTGGAGTAATAGGTACTCCAGGGAAATAAGCTAGAAACAGACCATGTTCGGGATACTCAAAGATCCAGGTAGCTGACTACTTTTTAGTTATTGTAGACCTATAGGAAGAAAACCTATCTGTTTCCTGACTAGAGTTCGTGTCCGTTTTTTAATTATTAACAATTTAGTGAAAAAATCGCGAATTTTTCGATTTTTTGCACCCCATTCAAAAGCTAAATAGTTGACCTAACATTACAAAATTTAATTTTTTAGAACATTGAAAAACCTCCAAAATGCCGATTTTTAAAAGTTAAAAAGTTAATTTTTTCGCTAAACAAACTGCCAATCTGTTATCGTTATGTGTTAATAACTTTTACTTAAACTACCTTAGAAATTTATTGTTTCACCCAAAATTGGCTATTGGGGTACTTAACAAATCCTCAAAACTTGAAACCGATCCATTAATTAGTTTAAAAGTTATTGTATTTGTTTATCCCAGAGACCTTTATTTTGTAATAACATAAGACAGAAAATAGTGAAGATATTATGGCAATTCTGCATATGCCAAATGAAAGTAGAAAAGTGATACTATCAAAATGTATTAAAAAAAGATAAAAAAATGATCTAATAGTCAAAAATCCTAATGCCAAATTTTTAAAATTTTTTAGTTTATAAATATTTAGAATAACTTTAAAAACATTGTCCGTAGAAAAAATCATTTTACACATTCGAAAAGGCGGTATTTCAAACGAGTTTTTAAAAATGTAAGTAATTCAATTGGTGACTAGTCATGGTAAGTGAAGAGGGAGCTGGAAGCCAACAAATGCGCGAGTTCAAAAACTAAAAAAGGCAACTTAAAACTACTATTATTTTCTATATCCCGGGATCTGCTGAATATATTTTAATCTTTCTTTTTCTAATTTGTATGTAATTTTTCTATACATTACAAATATGCAATTTGTCTGGACTTATTAATTAATAAACAGTCCAATTTGGTTAAACAATTCTTGAAAAAATATTTTTTTACAAAAATCTATTTTTTTAATCACAGTATCATTATTAACGATAATAGAAAAAGTTAAAGTATACTTTAATAAATAAACTATCTCTAATAAAAATTTATCTAATAACAATAATTTATTTATTAAAGTTGAGTTGCCTATCACCTCTTGTAACATAATGACCTAATGTTACCTATTGACCCACTTACCACGTGTGGGAGTCATATGTTGCCCTAGGGCCGTAGCCATAGGAATTTTATCCATCCTTTGGATTTTACCATGTTGGCATCTATATAAAACTGTTAGTCTGTTTTTGAAAGGCTTTGACCTTTGTATTTTTTTGGTTGGCTCACCATGTTTTTGTAACACTGATGATGCTCTTGTTACAGAGCGAAAACGTTTTGTTTGTATGTTTGTAGCCCTATAGGGGCTTTTTAAACTAATATACCTTTTACCAAGCCAAAAATTTTTATTAAATTTTACTTGTAATTAATTATATACAGCCAGCTACAGGAAATTTTTCCTTCTGGATATTTATTAAAATGTACTTTAACTTTTTCTATTATCATTAATGATACTCTATTTAAAAAAAATAGATTTTTGTAAAAAAATATTTTTTCAAGAATTGTTTAAACAAATTAGACTTTATTAATTATTAAATTTAAAAACAAATTGCGTATTTGTAACGTACGGTGAAATTACATACATATTAATAAAAGAAAGATCAAAATCCATTGGGCTGATCCGGAGATACAGAAAATTGTGTTAGTTTGAAATTGCTTTTTCGGTATTTTAAGTCGGTGGATTTGTAGGTTCCCCTAGTAGCCGTCTGAACTACATTTTTAAAAAATCGTAGAGCGTGCTGTAAAGGTACAATGTTTATGATTATTTCATTCATAGGAGATTCTGACCAATAGAAAGCTACAGAAATCTGAATTAAATCGATAATTTTTGATAATCTCCCGTCGTTAAGTATATTACGTCAGATGCCCTTCGTTGCTACGAAAAAATACATTCAGTGACATTAATGACAATTAATGTTTTAAAAATTATAAAAGTGATGACTTTCAATCGTCAAATATTTATAAAAACTGTGTGTTTATTGGTATGTACTTACATAAATAAATTACAATAAAATTTTGGTTTTGAACAGTTTTATTCATGAAATAATCGCAACAAATTGCACTCGACCTCTGAAATTAATATAGAATTTTTGCTCTCGTGACACTTTGACATAATTTCACTCGCCTTCGGCTCGTGAAATTAAACTGTCAAAGTGTCACTCGGGAAAAATTCAATAATTTCAGAGCTCTTGTGCAATTACTACTGAAAATTTTTCAACAAAAAAATACAGATCCCATTCTTTAAAATGGCATCAATGAGATTCCTTAAGAATGATAAACAAATTAACTGGGAATTAAAAAAAAACACAAGCCTAACTTTGCCCCAAGTGAACCCAGACTAATTTTTTTTATTTAAAAATTCGTTTTTTTGAATATATAAAAGGATTGTTTCTACGGACAATACTTTTAAAGTTATTCTAAATGTTTATAAACTTCAAAATTTCAAAAATTTGGCATTAGGATTTTTGAATATATTCATTAATTTTTTATCTTTTTTTGATAGATTTTAATACTATCGCTCTTCTAATTTCATTTGACATACTCAGAATTGCCCTATGTGCATTATTTTCTGTCTTAGGTTATTGCAAAATAAAGGTCTCTGGGATAAACAAATGGAATAACTTTTAAACTATTTAATGGATCGCTCTCAAATTTTGAGGGTTTGTTAAGTACCAAAATACCCAACTTTGTATGAAACCCTAACATTCTAAGTTAAATTTAGTAAAAGGCTTTTAACAAATATCTATTTTCATTTATTTTGCAATTTGCGAGGCAACAAATTGACTTTTAACATTCAAAAATCGATATTTTGAAGCTTTTTCAATGTTCTAAAATATCAAATTTTGCAGTTTTATGTCAAATATTTAGCTTTTGAATGGGGTGCAAAAAATCGAAAAAATCGCTTTTTTTGCACTAAATTGTTAATAATTAAAAAACAGACGCGAACTCTAGGCATGAAACAGGTAGGATTTCTTGCTATAGGTCTACAATAACTAAAAAAGTAGTCAGCTACCTGGATCTTTGAGTGTCCTGAGAAAATCCTTATTTCTCTGGACTATAAATTCTATATCAAAGTTTATAGTAGAGGAGTTATGTTTAACCTATTGGGTTGTGAAGATTAGGTCCTAAAACCAAAAAAAAAGTTTAGTTTTTTTTTTTTTTTTTTTTTTTTTTTTTATTTAATGGCATAGACATTAGTCATTCAGCCAGTTGCAATAAACAAAATACAATCCTAATCCTAATACAAAATAAACAGAAACAACATAGTAACACAATAAATAATACAATACAATAATAATACAATAAAAACAATAATGGAACTCTGATAAAGTGATAAAACATTTATGAAAAAAAAAGATGCAAATCTGAACTTAAATCATAAAAAATCTCATGCCCGCGTACAAATCTTATAGGACTGTGCGTGTATCTGACAAGAAATCTATAATGATATTGTATATTTGTTGTGAGCCTGTAGCCAGCAAAGACTGTATATTGAATGGTGCATGCATATCAAGTTGAATTAAATTTTTATAGAGAGAGTTTGAATGCTGTTGAAACTTAGTACATTCAAAAAAGATATGATCAAGATCACCCTGCTTTCCGCAATGTTTGCAATTATTGTCTTCAATCACATTTATTTTATATAAATGACTTGGATAGCAAGCATGCCCAAAACGTAATCGATTTATAGTTGTTATATATTTACGTGGAGCTTTAAAACTCTTAAACCATGTATTTTGTGGAATCACTGGTTGTAAAGTGGTGTATCTTGTGGGGTTTGTTAAGCAGTAAAGATTCCATTGATCTTTCCATATCGATAGTTGGTTTCTTTTAAAAATAGTAATAACATCTGATACACATAAAGAATATGACAATAAAGTGCCTGATGTTATACTGGATTTGGCTAAGTAGTCTACATACTCATTATCTTTGAGTCCAATATGTGCCTTAACCCAAATAAATTTTATATTGAAGCCAGAGTCTTCTAACTGCTTTAACATATCCTTTATTAAAAATATGTAAGGATTACTAAATGTTTTGGGCAAAAAAGTATTTTTGATATTCTGTAAAACTGATAGGCAGTCTGAAAGAATTAACGTTTTTTTAGTATAAGAGTTTTTAATATATTTCAACGCTTCGAGTATGGCCAATGATTCCGCAGAGAAAATTGAAAACTCATTGGGAAGTTTGTACTTGAATTCGAAACCTCCTGAGGGTAAAAAATACGCACAGCCAGACCCTTCTCCTGATTTAGATGCATCTGTGTATATAACTGTTGCATCACTGTAGCAGTTCAAAATAGATTTCAGGATATTGTTGCTGATTATGTTGTTTTCGTTGTATGTGGGTATTATTACATCAGTTTTATGGAAGAGAGCAAAGTAGTCTAAGTTTTTGTCTACTGTGTTTAATTCCTTTGAAAAAATAGGATTGTTCTGTAATGCAGTACATAAAGGCGGAGATGGTTTTTTAATCCAATACTTGTGAGTAAGATCTGATTCGTTAAGATGACATATACTGGAAAATAATTCGAAATTTGTAGTGTGTGCTTTAAGTACCCATTTTTCGCTTAGTAAATTTCTTCTAATCTCTAAAGGAGGCTCAGAAGCTTCAACATGTATTGGTTGTATAGGAGTAGATCTCATAGCACCTAAACAGATTCTTAAGGCAGAGTTTTGGAAAACGTCAATTTTTCTTAAAAGGTTTTTGGAAGCAGAACCGTAGAGAGTAGCACCATAATCTATAATGGATCGTATATAAGCTCTATAAAACAATAAAGATGTTTCAACATCGCAGCCCCACCACACTCTAGTTGTCATTCTAAGGAAATTAATACCTTTGCTACATCTATCCAGCATATATTGTATGTGTGGTTTCCAAGTTAGTTTTTTGTCCAGAATGAGTCCCAGATATTTGACATTATTTTTAAATGTAAAAGATTGATCACTAAGTAATACATCTTGGTTTATAGGAAGATTGTGTCTTGTAAAGACAGATACTGCTGATTTTTTAATTGATAAATTTAAGCCGTTCTCTAAGAACCATGGAAATAGGGAACTACAAACTGTACTTAGGTTTTGCATACCGTTTTCATATTTCTTGCTTTCCATATAGACACAAAAGTCGTCTGCATATTGTATGATTTTGAATGGGATGTTGTTTATTTGCATCTTATGTATGTCAGAGGTGTACAGATTAAATAAAATTGGTGATAATACTGAGCCTTGTGGTATACCGTAATAATTATGTCGAGGTCCTATTAGTTTATTATTATGATCTCTGATGTAAATTACCCTATCTGTATAGAAACCGATTATTGTGTTAACGAAAGCAATTGGCATATGAAAAAAATTTACCATTTTATGTTTTAAGGTTGATAAACAAACTGAGTCATATGCTCCTTCAATATCTAAGAATAGTGCTGCTAAGTAGTTATTTTTAGTTAAGTTATTCTGTACATCTACAACAAGTGTTGTTAAAGCGTCTAGAGTTCCAAAACCTCTTTTGTAACCAAACTGGTTTACTGGAAGTAAATTCTCTTTTTGTAACCACCAATCTAATCTAAATTTTATAAGCCTTTCTAAAGTTTTAAAAATACAAGACAGTAAGGATATTGGTCTATATGAACTTACGATGTTTGGGTCTTTTCCGGGTTTAAGGATAGGAACAACTAAGATGTCTTTGAAAGAATCGATAACTATATTTTTTTGGATGATATCATTGAAGACATTTAAAAGAAGTTTTTTAGCAACATCTGGAAGGTTGGTTAACATGGGGTATTTTATATGATCGATACCAGGAGAAGTATTTATGCGGTTTTTAAGGGCAAAATCTAATTCAGTTTCAGTAAATGGTTTTAACAGGAAGTGATTATTTGAATGATGACTTTGTGTAGATCGTGTAGGTGAATTTTGAGCAAAAGGAGGACATACTTTATTAAAAAAGTCGTCTAATAGATTATCATTGAAGGGTTTTATACTAATAGATGCTTTTCGATTCATTTTGTTGGCCTGTGACCATATCTCCTTAGAGGAGGTATTTTTGCTTAAATTAGAACACCATTTAATCCAACTAGCTTTGGCTTTTTGTTTCAACTGCTTTTTAGTATGAGCAGTAACTTTCTGACAATTTAGATAATTATCAAGGCTTGGTGAACGTTTATACAATGCTAATGCTTCTTTTCTGTCATTGATTATCAGATCGCATTCTGGGTCCCACCATGGTGGAGGCGATCGATTTTTAGATTTAAAAATTTTGTATTGAGGAATAGATCTAATTGCAGCATCATTAATGCAATCTAATAGAAAACTATAATTTTGATAAGTATTGAAAGAGCTATTGTAGTTGGAAAACATGTTTTCAATTAAGGATGTATACAGGGACCAATTGGCTTTCTTGATATTCCATTTGCTTTTTGGATAAATTATTTCTTGTGAGGTGTTTGTTATTGAAAAATTCATAGATATAGCAAAATGATTCGAGCCTAAGGTGTCAGATAAAACTGACCAAGTAAATTTACTGGCTATATTAGCTGTGCAGAGTGAAATGTCAATCATAGATTTTTGAGTACCATATCTAGGAAGATATGTAGGTTCTCCATTATTCAAAATTACAAGATCTAGGTCTTCGATACTGCTAACAATTTGGTTACCAACTGGATCATTACGCAGTGAGCCCCATAGTGAGTGATGAGCATTCATATCTCCGCCAATTAAAAAAGGTGATTTGATTTGTGAGAAGATATTTATCCAATCGTTTTTGGATGTACTAATATTTGGAGGTCTATATATAGATAAAAAACTTAATTCTATTGTGTTACATTTAACGATAGCACCGCAAACTAAAATTCCCTCATTAAAATTGTTTCTAATATTTATTTCACGAAATGGTATAGTTGTTTTAATTAAAATTGCAACACCTGCATACCCGTCATATCTATCTTGGCGAATTACATTATAACCTTTAAATGTATAATTTTGATTTGGTTTGAACCAGGTTTCACTTAATAATACAATATCAATATTTTCAGTTATTAAAAAATGAATTAAACTATTTTTATTCGAAACAACGGATCTACCGTTCCATTGCAAAATTTTTAATGATTTAAGTTCTGGGAACATGTTATTTATGAGTGATATCCTCTAAAATCGTTTTTATACCATGGTAAATACTATCTTGACTCATAGTTTTTATATCATCTACAGTTTGAATATTTGTAATCAAATTAAAAATATAATTGGAAATTAGTGTTTCCAATACTCTTTGATCTGATTTGTTTTGACAAATTGGGGGTTTTAAATTAGCAGGAAGGGGTTTGGAGGGCCCAAAATTAAAAGGGAACATGGGTGAATTGTTTTGTGTTTGGTTTGGTGATATTTTTCGTTTTTTAGCTATATTATAGTGGCTTGAGGAGGGTTGGGATTGGGATGTATTATTTGAAATGTTTTGATTTTTATGTGTGGTAGTAGAAGGGGATGATTTTTTTGAAGATGTTGGGAGGGGAGGAAAACTGTCTTCGATATTGTCTAGTGTGGAAAATCTATACTGAATAAACAATCCCGAGAAGGACGATTCACAGTAATTTTTTGCCTCGATAAAGGAAATTTTTTGCTCAATCATCACGTTCTTTATCTTCTTTTGATGTTCGTATTTTGGACACTTCTTGGATATGGAAACATGATCTTTACTATCACAATGTATGCATTGAACATCATTATCTTGACATGTATGATCTTCATTTTTGATTTTTCCACATTTTATGCAATGTGCTTGTGGACTGCGACACTGCTTGGAAATATGTCCAAATCTTAAGCAATTGTAACACTGTGTTACTTTGCCAATGTAGGTTTCAACAGGAAAAAATACACTATTTATTGAAATATAGCTAGGGAGAATATTTCCTTCGAAGGTGACTATCATTGTCCTTTTGGGTACATAGTTAGTTTTTCCATCGGTGTCAACTTTTCTGTAAGTTCTTTTAAAGGCTATTATGGGGGAGGGAGATTTACTATTATCTAACAAATACTTTTCATCGTATTGAGTATCAATATCTCTTATTAGGCCTCTTATTTCTAGTAAATGGTTAGGGACATATGCTACTAAGTTTTGGTCTTTTAATTTTATATTTTTAACTAAATTATTTGCATCTACGATTGACCTTAACAAAACTTTAATTCTGTTTTTTCCAATGGCTTTTATTTCAATAATATTAGGAATGTTCAATTTTTTATGCAAAATGTCCGCAACAGTAAGTGGATGTAAACGGCCAATATCCTGATTGTTTGATTTTTCTATATATACATAAACATTATTAAAATTGTACTTATCTGATGCAACGTTGAACAATTTTTTCTCTACAACTTTTTGCGGAGGTGGAATTTGTTGTGTCGGCACTTTAATAACATCTCTGGTTTTAGTTGTAATTTTCGCAGTAGAATCATCCAAATTTTCTATTAAACTTGATTCAATAATATCCATTTCACTATTTTCACTAGCACCTGAAAAGTTTTCACCTAATGGTGTCCCTGGGGAAAAAGCTTCCCCCATTGGGGGTCGCTTATAGCACTGTTTATCGCACTCAATCAATATCAGTTTTTAAATCACACCAAGTGTTCTTTTTTCTACTAATTAACTCGCTAAATAGTTAATTTTATTAAGAGCAGATTTTAATGGGCACTGTCAGTTTGACGTTTTGCGTGACAATGAAAAAAAGTTTAGTTAAGTTTTCCACTTTAGTGAGGACTTTCCATTCTTTAATTTAGTTTTCCATTTTCAACAAACGTTTTTTCCGATTATAGCATCACCTATCCATAATTCAAAAAAATGTCTCAAATAAAAGTTACGTATTTTTACGTAAGGAATCCAAATCTGCGATAAAAAATGGGGGCTAAAAAAGATTTTAAAGTAAACCTCACTCCACATCCGTGGCTGGTCGTGTTTGATGTTATTCGATAGATTTAAAAAATATATATTGAACATGTATTTTTCAGTTTTTCAATCTCACGTTCATTTTGCGAACTATTCGCTTTTTTTGTGAAACTTTGTGACTCGCCCATTTCCTTATGCCCCACTCAAATCGTCAGATTTTTAAAATATACACTGTTCTGTATGTACTTAACCTATCTTATTTTAATCTGACGTTTTAGATTTTTTTTGGGATAGATTTTTTAAGGACTGTCCCCCAACGTACCCCGCTTTAGTAAGAGTCCATATATGGTAGGGATACATTTACTGCGTAAAAAGTTTCTCCCCGAGTGATTTTCTTACGCGCTCGATCTTGGAATCCCCGCTTGGAATACCATTAAAGTACTTCACCTTTTTATGAGGTTCTATTGCTCTATTGTTGTTGACATGCTCTAGAAGTTCTTTTGTCTTCTATCTACGCCTTTTGTATTTTTTGTCTAGGATTTTCCTATTATCTGACGATAATATTTTTGAGAGGATTTGTTATCTTTTAGAATTTATTAAGTCAGGTAGTCTTTGCTGGAAAAATATTTTATCAGACGTTGGGATCCTCTGGTTTGTTCTGAGAAAATTTACTGACTTTGGTTTTATGGCAAAGTAATTAAGCACCGTCTGGTAGTAAGCACATACGGAATGGGACGTCTCATCGCCGCCGGTTCATCGCTGCCGTTTCGACGCCGCCGGTTCATCGCTGCCGTTTCGACGCCGCCGATTCATCGCCAGTCCATTTCATCGCCGTCCGTTTTATCGCCGTCCGTTTCATCGCCAGTTCGTCAGTTGATTTTGTATTATGGGAGATAACTCGGCACGACGTTACATTCAGTTCAAAACTTATGTCAATTAAACAAATTAAAAATATTATTATATTTACTGTTCTATTTCTACTTCCTATAAATTTTATACTAAATAGTACTAAATTTGTAGTATTAAATGGCCTTTGTAGAAATAATATTTATGTTCAAATTTATGTAGTGTTAGATTGGGTTAGGTTAGGTTAGGTCATTTTCTAGAATTCCTAATTAATATTAAAAATAAATAATAAATGTGACTGGCGAAAATTGGTCGGAAATTCGGAAATAAATCAGTTAGCGATTAACTGACTGGCGATGAATCGGCCGGCGATGAACTGGCGGGGATGAAACGTCCTAGACCCAGCACATACGTATTATTGTGTTTTCAATTTATCAATCAAAAGCAAAATGAAAATTAAATTAAATTTTTTTTTAATAACGCGGGCACATAAATTTGATACACCCTGTATATTGAGCTGTAAATATTTATTAGAATTTAGTTTGGATGTAAGTGGATTTCTCTTTTAATGAGCTTTCCGATGAACCATTAAAGACTTTTGTGAATAATTAAAGTGAAAAGGACGATGTATTTAGATTTAAAATAGAAATATATTGTTTATTACGAGAACTATAGAACCCACAGGTAGATGTAACTATCACTTTCTAGAAAAGGTGGTTTAAAAGAAAGTTTGGAATTTTAATATTTGTTTCAACCCGAGTGAATGTTGTAGAGTTTCCCCGAAAGTAATTAAGGATGGTCGGAATAATTTTGAAAATGACTGTTTGTTTATCGAATGGAAAAGTCGATGTTTCTGATTCTTGGCAATGTGGAAGGGGAAAAGTGGATTGGATGATTGAGGGAGTTTGAAAAAGAGGTCATTATGTTTTTGGCATCGCTGAGGAGCAGTTCGACGTTTTCGTGGATAAGTAGTTAGCAAGTACCAGTGGCTGTTTGATAGTGGAGAATAGTGTTGAAAAGTGTAACGAGAGACAGATCAAATTGAGACGAAATACCTCTTTGATTCTGTATTATTTTGAGAAGGAGAGCAGAGAATTTTTGGAGTTTTGTTTGAATCGAGTACGTGTCAAAAGAGGCCCGGCTTGTTGGAGAATTGGTGCTGGTATGCTGATAGTTTTGAAGCTGGAGAACGGAGAGGGCTTTGATGAGTAGCCTTTAACATAGGCAACGAGGGAGAGCTGTTTTGGGTCACGAGAAGACATCAGAGTGAGTGAAGCAAAATGTCAGTCAACTTATGTGAAAGATATTTTTATGTTTCGGAAACTAAAATTTTGAGTAAAAAGAGTATGAATTAAAATTCCAATATTTCAAAAAGTAAATAGTAAATATAGGTAATCTTTCGAATACATAATTTAGTTTTGTTTATTTTGTTGTACCAAAGTAATCGGGAACAAACTGATAAATATTTTTTTAACTAGAATAAATCTAAATGGTAGGAATATTATTCGGACATCTGTGTCCACAAGTTTTAGATTTGATAGATTTTAGAGTATCGATTTTGATAAATAAAAGACAATTCTGTATTTTCATTTTATATTTGGCTTTATTTCTTTTCCCTATTTTATCCCGATTAGGATCAACTAAGAGATACTGAACCCACGAGAGAAGATAAGTATAACGTGAGATAATTTAGATTTTTTTTAATAGTATAAAAAGGCACCCTGAGATTTTTTATTCATTTTTTTATGTATGATTTGCGACAATTAAATAATTAATCAAATAAATAATAATTAATATAAAATTAATAAGAAGCAGATCATAACAACATGGCGCCCAACGTGGGGCATTAAAGTATCTCTGGTTGTGAATTTGAAGGGAATAGGAAACGGAAAAACAGGTGAAGGAGAATTTATTTGCCCGTCGGAAAGAGTTTGATATATTTAAAATTTTTTGAAATATTTGTTTGATTTAATTTTTTTATCTAGGTACAATTTTACATATTTATTTTATTTTTGATTGATTTGAATTTGAAATATTTAAAAATTTGTGGGATAAATTGATTATATTTGGGGAGAGAAAAATTTTCGTCTCGACAGCATACAAGGTATTTTCGAATTTCATATTAGGCGGGGATAAATTTTAACTACATGTCGATAACAACCAGAAGCAAAAGCAAAGAAAACAAAAAACAAGAAGAACATTTGGAACAAGAAGAACATATAGAACAGGAAGACATTTTCGAAACAACAATCATGGCGTCAGAATAACAGGAATTATCAGGAATAGATAAATTATTACAACTGATGCAACTCCAGTCACAAAAACTGGAACAAAAAATGGATGAAACACAACAAAAAATGGGTCAAAAAATGGATAAAAATCAGGAAGAAACATCAAAGAAAATGGATAAAGTGGATCAAAAAATGGATGAAACACAAAAAAAATGGATGACAATCAACAGGAAACTAAACAAGCGATAGAAGAAAACAACAGAAATATAGAGAGTATCAAAAAGGAAATGATTAAAAAAATCGAAGAGATTGCAGAAAAGAGCGAGAAACAGGAGATAGAGATTAAAGAAATCAAAATCAAAATTAAGGAGATAAACAATTGCCAGAAAAATTAACTAGAAAATTTAGAAACCAAATTTGAAAATGGTTTGCAAGAAGATAAGAAAGGAATAGAAGAAAGATTCAGAAATAATGAAAAACTAATTGATGATATCAGAAATCAACTACATTCCGGAGAAAGAAGAGAAACGATTATCCATAGTTCAGAGGAAGTGAAAATAAGGTTTGGCGGGGATGTAAAAAAATTACACCCAGTAATTTTCATAAACAATTTGAAAAAGAAAATACGACACATCGGTAACTTCGAGACAGCCAAAGAAACGATAAGGAACCATCTTAAAGATGAGGCAAGTTTATGGTTCGATAGCAAAGAAGAAGAATTGGACAATTGGCATAAATTCGAACAAAAGTTCCTGAGTTATTTCTGGGGAAAGATACAACAGCTAGAAATAAACAAGGAATTGCAAAATGGGAGGTACCATGATAGAATGGGTATTTCAGAACAAACATACGCGCTACAATTATACAACAATGCAAAACACCTACACTACAATTATTCGTCCGAACAGATAGTAGAACTGATAGCCAGACATTTTGAAGATACCTTAGAAGATCACATAACGTTACAAAACTACAAAGATATCGACAGTTTGTGCCAATTTTTACAAATACGAAAAGCAAAAATGAGGGAAAGAGAAATAAGAAGATCGCAAGAAAATTATAGACAACGCGAAAATCAAGACTATAGAGATAGAAGACAAAACTTTAGGAGAGACTATACAAGAAGAGAATTTATTCCGAGGAGTGAAAACGAAAATAGAGACAATGGAAGAGGAAACTATGAACAAAGAAATCGGCAATGGAACGAAGACAGATACCGAGAAAACCAGAATATAAATAACACCCGCACAAATCAAGGAGACAGAAATGATAATAGAAGGAATGAACAGGAAAATCGTGGAAACCGATACGGGTCCAACAGACCGAGAGAAAATAGAAGAGCGGTAAACAATACGCAAATAGGCGAATATGAGGATGAGAGACAAAGCGATGAAAGAAGAAGCGAAGAAGAACAGCAATGGTTTTTTCACGAAGGCGCTCACTAAAAACAAAAGAACAAACAGGAATTTTTTGTCACCCGAAGGAATTTATTAAATTAGCAGGAAATAATGATAAAGGAAGTGGATATAATTTAAAATTTGTAGATGGTTTTATCAATGAGAAACCGATTAAAATTATGATTGATACTGGGTCAGAAATTACTTTGATTAACAGGAAATTAATAGAAGAGGTTGATTTGACGAATTTGATTTACAAAATTCCCAGGGTAAACTTAGTGGGCGCAAATAAACGGACTTTGGCAACAATAAATGAAGGAATACGAATAAAGGTTCGATTGGGGAAGAACTTTTATGCACTACAATGTGTTATAATGCCAAACATGATGCATGATATGATCGTAGGAGTGGATGAATTGTCAGAAAAATATGTGGTGATAGATTTCAAAAATAACACGATGAAAATCACAGATGGAAAAGAAGAAGAACCAAACATTCTGAAAATGGACAAGGAACATGAGAAACGAAAAAAGGAAAATGTAGACAAAAAACAAACGATGGAATTGAATTTGGCAATGAAGCAAGGACATGGAAGAAAGAGGAGAAAGCAGCAGAAGATAAGTAAAAACAATGAAGCCTGGGATTCCTCGAAAAAAGAGATGAGCCCAGAAGAAGAAAAAGAAGAAAGAAGATTGATAAAAGAAAATGAAGATTGGGATTCCTCGAAAAAAGAGATGAGCCCAGAAGAAGAAAAAGAAGAAAGAAGATTGATAAAAGAAAATGAAGCTTGGGATTCCTCAAAAGAAGAGATGAGCCCAGAAGAAGAAAAGGAAGAAAAAAGATTGACACAGGAAAATGAAGCTTGGGATTCCTCAAAAGATGAGATGAGCCCAGAAGAAGAAGAGATCAGAATAGAAAAAGAAGGCGGAAAAGATACAATTGAGACTGCGGCATTTAAAGAGGAAGTATGCAAAGTGGAGAAGACAGAATACACAATAAACATGTGTAGAGAATCGGAGGAAAAAGAAAGAAAATTGATATGCGGAGAAGAAAAGGAGAAGGAACTGCGTGTAACATTGAGAAAATGTGAAAATTTAATAAATGAAGAAAACAGAGTAGCCAAAAAGTATGAAAATTCATTTGAGACTAAAGACTTAGAAAATTTTCGATCGAAAAGTTACCCTATCCCATCTAAGTACAGACACTGGGAAAAAGAAAGCAATTGTTTTTCAGGTTGGACTCAATATTTTGACACAATAGAAAAGTGTTGTTGTCGAGAGAAAATCATGTTTTTGTTGCACTTATTAATACTGATTTTATCTCAAAACAAGGCGGGGATGTTATTGTGTTTTCAATTTATCAATCAAAAGCAAAATGAAAATTAAATTAAATTTTTTTTTAAATAACGCGGGCACATAAATTTGATACACCCTTTATATTGAGCTGTAAATATTTATTAGAATTTAGTTTGGATGTAAGTGGATTTCTTTTTTAATGAGCTTTCCGATGAACCATTAAAGACTTTTGTGAATAATTAAAGTGAAAAGGACGATGTATTTAGATTTAAAATGGAAATAGATTGCTTATTACGAGAACTATAGAACCCACAGGTAGATGTAATTATCACTTTCTAGAAAATGTGGTTTAAAAGAAAGTTTGGAATTTTAATATTTGTTTCAACCCGAGTGAATGTTGTAGAGTTTCCCCGAAAGTAATTAAGGATGGTCGGAATAATTTTGAAAATGACTGTTTGTTTGTCGAATGGAAAAGTCGATGTTTCTGATTCTTGGCAATGTGGAAGGGGAAAAGTGGATTGGATGATTGAGAGAGTTTGAAAAAGAGGTCATTATGTTTTTGGCATCGCTGAGGAGCAGTTCGACGTTTTCGAAGATAAGTAGTTAGCAAGTACCAGTGGCTGTTTGATAGTGGAGAATAGTGTTGAAAAGTGGAACGAGAGACAGATCAAATTGAGACGAAATACCTCTTTGATTCTGTATTATTGTGAGAAGGAGAGCAGAGAATTTTTGGAGTTTTGTTTGAATCGAGTACGTGTCAAAAGAGGCCCGGCTTGTTGGAGAATTGGTGCTGGTATGCTGATAGTTTTGAAGCTGGAGAACGGAGAGGGCTTTGATGAGTAGCCTTTAACATAGTCAACGAGGGAGAGCTGTTTTGGGTCACGAGAAGACATCAGAGTGAGTGAAGCAAAAGGTCAGTCAACTTATGTGAAAGATATTTTTATGTTTCGGAAACTAAAATTTTGAGTAAAAAGAGTATGAATTAAAATTCCAATATTTCAAAAAGTAAATAGTAAATATAGGTAATCTTGCGAATACATAATTTGGTTTTGTTTATTTTGTTGTACCAAAGTAATCGGGAACAAACCGATAAATATTTTTTTTAACTAGAATAAATTTAAATGGTAGAAATGTCATTTGGACATCTGTGTCCACAGGTTTTAGATTTGATAGATTTTAGAGTATCGATTTTGATAAATAAAAGACAATTCTGTATTTTTATTTTATATTTGGCTTTATTTCTTTTCCCTATTTTATCCCGATTAGGATCAACTAAGAGATACTGAACCCACGAGAGAAGATAAGTATAACGTGAGATAATTTAGATTTTTTTTAATAGTATAAAAAGGCACCCTGAGATTTTTTATTCATTTTTTTATGTATGATTTGCGACAATTAAATAATTAATGAAATAAATAATAATTAATATAAAATTAATAAGAAGCAGATCATAACAGTATATTTGCCAATTAATTCTAATAAGTGTGTAATCTATCTGGTTTTTGTATAGATCTGATGATAATGTATTAAGAGACGATGAGCTTGAGGTTAATTTTTGAAGACTAGATTCGTGATAATAATTTAATCACACAAAATGAAATAAGTCGTTTCATTTAGAAATTACCATAAACGAAGAAGTTTACATAAGTAAGCAAGATGTACAAAAACACTAGAAAAATTAAGAACAAAAAGACTGCAGGGACATCAAATGAATTGTTGAAATATGGTTTAGCGGCAATTACTGATCAACTGACAACATTAATTAACAAGATTAAAAGACACAATAAAATACCATAAGAATGGGGGACAAGCGAGATAATCCCATTACATACTATAAAACAGAGCGATAAGAAACAACCCATAAACTACAGAGGTATAAATTTGATAAATATTTCCTTAAAACTTACTACGCCAGTCAGAATGGGAGCAAGAATAGAATATTACCTCCGAATTTTATCCTACTGCATGGATTTTAATGAAATTTTGGGAATAGCCTCTACTTATCTCCTAATTCAGAGTCTACCCTATGCCGATGTGTGTTTTTATCTTGGGGGTGGTTCCCACCCCTTCTCAAGTGTGAAAATTTTTTGGTTAAAATAACCACGGAATTCGCTAAAAAACCTAATTCTAAGCATAACCTGTTCTATATTTTTTTTTGAAAACAATACTTTTTGAGATATTCGTGGTTGAAAATTGGCCATTTTCATTGAAACATAATAGATACCTTTTCGAACGGTTTTTTGCGAATAACTTAAAAACTATGCATCTAACTAAAAAAAACATTTTTGTAGGTTATAAAAAACAAAGAGACACTTGCCTTCGTAAATCTTCTAGTTATAATACAAAAAGAGATATGGTAGGTGAAAATAGTTTGTTTTTTGGTACATTCTCAAATTGGTGTATTTAACTTGAAATAACAGAGAAACGGTCAACTTTACTTGTATAATGATACTAATACCTTTTATAGTGCTTGGAAAGACCTTTAAAATGAGCTGTATTAGAGGTCCATAGCATTAAAACTAAGCGATATACGCTGCAAACAAAATTGATAACTAATGTATTTTAAGAAAAAATGAGAAATAATTTTAACCCCCATCCACCAAAATGTAAATGCATCGTTTTCCTTCTACAATACCTTTTAGTATAGTCTTATTTCTATGTTCAAAAAGTTGGACGGGTTTAAAATGAATGGTTTTTGAAAAAAATAAGATTAAATTATAGAGTGCATTTTGAAATTTTCTTAAAAATCCATGTAACTTGAAAATGATAAAAAAGCCCTATATTTTGTGTAGTATCTTTTTTCGTATCTCTTATCTATTTCGAGTTACATGGAGGAAAAAAGAAGATTTTTAAGAAAATTTAAAAATGCGCTCTATAATTTAATATTATTTTTTTCAAAAACCGTTCGTTTTAATCCAGTCCAACTTTTTTAACATAGAAATAACACTATAATTAAAAGTATTTTAGAAAGAAAACGATGTATTTAAGTTCTTATGGATGAGGGGTTAAATATACTTCTCATTTCTTCTTAAACCACATTAATCATCAACTTTTTTGCAGAATATCTTACTTAGTTTGAATGTGATCGATATTTAGTCTTTCTCATTTTAGAGGTCTTTTCAAGCCCTACAAAAGTTATTAGTATCATTATACACCTAAAATCGACAGTTTCTCTGTTATTTCAAGTTGAATAAACCGATTTGAGCATGCAGCAAAAAAGCAAACTCTTCTTACCTACCATACCCCTCTTTGTATTTTAACTAGAAGATTTATGAAGGAACAAATCTCTTTATTTTTATAACCTACAGAAATATTTTATATAGTTTTTTGTTAGATGCACGGTTTTTAAGATATTTGCAAAAATCCGTCCGAAAAGGTGTAATTTTTCAATGAAAATGGCCAATTTTCAACCACGAATAACTCAAAAGTATTGAATTTTCCAAAAATAATTATAGAACAGTTTTGGCTTAAAATTAGGTTCTCTGGCCTCTTCCGTGGCTATTTTAACCAAAACATTTTTCACCCCCGAGAAGAAGTGGGAACCACTCCCAAGATAAAAGCGCACATCGGTATAGGGTAGACTTTGTTTCTTGAGCTATTCCCTACTTACTGTGAAAATATCAAGTAAATCGATGTAGTAGGATGGAATTCGGAGCCAAATACCCTCATTAACTGCCCTATACAACTAAATTTTTATTTTATTTCATAATAAACCAATAAATAAATAAACAAATAAATTTCATATCCAACCTAAATTGTGGCTTATTTACCAAGTAAAATAGTAAATTGCACAAGATGCCACAATGATAAATATAGCTTCAGAATAATAAAATATTTCAAGGGATCAGCTCATAGGCTTAGTAGATGAGAAACAAGGTTTCCGTACGCTGCACCATAATCAGTAAAAGATGCTGAGAATGATAATGATATCTTTACTGTGTTTCTGTTTTGCTAATTAGATATGTACCAAATTGTTTTTTCCTCCTTTGTCCCTTTTGACATCAATCTGACTATAAATATTTTTGATCAAAAGACTCTCTCTAAATAGAATTACTAAATATTTAAGTTTTTTTTTTAAGTTATACTTCTTTAGGCGCGTTCATAGGCGTAACTGGGGGGTTTGGGGGGTTCTAACCCCCCTCCCATTTGGATATACTTTGAGCTTTATACACTTAACACCATTACTATTTCATATCCCCAGAGACCATTAAGTACTTGTAAGCCCTCCTTAGGATCATCCTGGTTAAAGCTCTGGACGCGTTTGGGAGTAAATGTAGGTATATGTGCGCGAATTTATCAAAATTCTTGGTGCTACGCTTAGATGAAACGTTGTACGTTTTCTCTGATTGGGTATTACCATGACCTGTCAAAAATTGTTCAATATGGCGGCAATGGGTAAACAAATGTGTATTATAATAGTTTTTATTGTTGTGAGGACAGAGACAAAGGTAAGTTTATAATTGTATTGACTTTTTAAATAGTTTTTAAAAGCAACAGGTACTTAGTTGTAAATGTTTTAGTATTGTAATAAAAAATTACATACCTATTTGGAAAATGTAAAATATAGTACCTATTCGATTTACATAATTTGATTACCAACAAAATTTCTACTAATCTTCATCTAATAAATTGTTTTCTTACTCTGTTTTGTGGTATTTTAATATTTTAATTCCACAAAAATCAAACTAATTTGATTAAATTCTAACAATTGGACAATAACCAACTGTCAAAAAGTTTAAAACGTTTAGTTTGTGTGTCTAAATGGCTAAAGTTTAACGTGACTTGATTAATAACCTAGAGACCCTAATACAGTAGGAAAAATGAAAGAATACCCATGAACGAACATATAAAACACGCTGTATTTAAGTGCATGTAATACTTATTGTTACATGTACTTGCACTGGACAATTTTCTTTGTGACACGGAAAATACAGCGTGTTTTATATGTCCGTTCATGGGTATTCTTTCATTTTCCCGACTGTATACACGGGTTCGATCCCTAATGCAAATTTTTATTTTTTATTTTTTTTTACACATTTTAAGATTGTAAGTATATTTATTATATAATATTTTTTTCAGAAAATACGTATTTAGTTAAAATTTTTGCCAACAATTGGCGGGTGTATGTGAAAAGGGATATAAGTCGAAAAATGCGAAAAATGAGCTAAGTACACCATACATTTTAAAAATGGATATTACACTTAGAGAAAAACAGATATAAGTCATTCTACACATATTTACGCGCGATTTGGTATGTGTAAAATGATATAACCGACTAAAAATGAGATTTTTAAATACGGGCTTATGTAGACTTATATGTGAAATATATGAAAATAAATGAAATATTTTGTGAATACAGGTATATGTTCACATATGATCAAAAGCGTTCGAATATTTTTCTGATTTTCGTTTGGGTTAATAAATATAAGTCAGATAGTGTCAGATGCATCTGACCACGAGGATAACTAACAGAGGGTAATTAACAATAATAAATTACTAGTAATAATTAGATATATTTTGTTTGTACCAAGGTTTTAATAAAAATGTTTGTAAAAAGAGGTATATGTTCTATTTTTTTCAAAAAAATTCGATATAGTCCATATTTACTACAAAAAATGTGTTCTTGCGACATAATGAAGTCATACACAGAAGATAATACACATTTTATTGAAAAATAATAATGTATTGCATTTACGTCACAAAAATCACAAAAACTTGTTTTCACAAAATTATACTTTTTTGACTTATATCCCTTTTCACAGACGCCCGCCAATTATTCAGAAATCATTTCTCTCTGGCATTTATCAATGTGTTGATATGCGTTTTATTCTTTTATTTTTTTAATTTTTTTTATTGTTTTAATAAAATTTTTTGGAAAGTAGTAAGTATTAAAATTTGTTTAATATTTAAATAAAATATAAAAAATAAATGGTTTAATGCAGCGGTTCTTAAACTTTTTGAGTAATGTACCACCTACAGTTCTTTTATTATTTTTGGTATCACCTATATGTTTAGATTGTATTACCAAGACTTACTAAGTCCTACTATTTTAATTTTTTGTGTGTTTTGTGTACCATCTCAAATAATCATATGTACCACCAGTGGTACATGTGCCACAGATTGAGTACCGCTGGTTTAAAGTATATTGATTTCGTTGAAATCACATAATAAAAGTATAACTTCGTACGTGCGTACAAAGTACACACACATTCTTTTTTTTTGTAATCTTTTGTATAACCGGCTTTTTTACCGGTCCATCTATATGGACTGGTATTAATATAACTACTGACTAATTCGTTATTAACAAAAATATCACAGAATTAAACACCAGGTGTGAAAAAACTCAATAATATCAATCAAGAATACGTTAACATCATAGGATAAATTTCCATGTATTCGTTAAATGAAACATTTGAACGAGCATACCGGGTCTCTGGCTCGGGTTTACTTACTTATAATATTAAAACTATTAAAAAGCACATATTTATTTATAACCTGTCGGTATCTATATTGATCTCTAACTTGATTTTTGTATGTCCTTGCAATCAGGATGTTCTAAATAAGAGGGGAGAATATATCAAATTAAAATACCTGCAGTCTTTAGATGCTTATAATTTCTTGAAAATGAGACTGTTATTGGTAAGTACCTTTTTTTCTTTAGTAATTCAGTGATCTTTAGCAAAGTCTAGGGTTTTTTTACTTTATAGTGTTATGTATACAGCCTAATAAAATAAAATGAAATCAAAATATACTTCCGCAAAAGTTGGAACATATTTTATATCAAAGTTTAGGTGAAAACAAAAGATAGTTTCAAGAAAATGTCTAATTTACATAAGGGTATCATTAAATAATTAAAAATGGGTAGTTTATTGCGCAAAATTTACTTTTGTAACTGCTGCGGTAATTCATATTTTTATGAATTTTTTATATTTTTTTTATTAATTTTAATAATTTTTACGAATTTTTCTGTTAAAGTTAAAGGAACAAGATTTCATTTGAGACTTATTTGCGTTATATTACCAATATAAAGCAAAAAAAATTTTGCAAAAACGCGATTATTGCCGACAAAGTATACACTTTTATAAGGTCTCATTTTTTTTGTGTTTAGATATGTTTTTAATAAATGCACTAAAAAATCAAAATTTTAATTAAAGCCCCCTCCAAAATGAAGTTTGAAAATTGTTGTAATTTGTTTATAAGTTGTGTTTTTAATAATGTCACGAGGATTAAAAATTTTAAAATACCATTTCGATATTCGCATTTCTCATAATTTTCACACATTTAAAAGAAAAAAAAAGGTTTTCAAGGACCATTTTTTACCGAGATAGCTTTTTTAACTTTAAAAATTCATAATTAGTTTTTTGTCAATATTAATATTTAAAATTGCTTGAATTCATTTATCGACCCTTCTACTTATTTTTTTTTTCAAGCTTTAGATAGAATTATTGAAATAAATAAAGGGTTCGATTTAATTTGGTAAGTCTTACCTAAATGGAGGCTTTTCACTTTTGCTTCTTTTGTATTTTTTTTGCAAAAAAAACGTAGAAACCTTCATAAAAACATGAATTACCGCAAAAGTTAAAATAGTATTTTTAATTATTTAAACAAAGGTCCCCTTATATAAATTTGATATTTTCTTAAACATATCTCTTCGTTTTCACTTAATAGCCCGATCAAAGAACAATCTGACCCAAAAAAAAATAAAGGAAGGATGAAAATTTGGGAATAGGTAGTTGAAATGGTCTATTATTATACATAATAAAAAGTTTACAATTCTACATCCCTTCATTTTACAAAAATGGAGAGGAATACCCCTTCTCATCATCATCATCATTTGGCTCTACAACTCTATGTGAGTCTTGGCCGCGTTTACTATTTCCCTCCATTGTTGTCGGTCCCGAGCAGCTATTTCCAATTGCTGTACTCCCATTTTGCGTAGATCGCTGGCTACTGCATCCTTCCATCTCTTTCTTGGGCGACCAACTGACCTTTTTCCATCGGGCCTTTCCCAGAATGTGGCGTTTAGAAGTCTTTCGTCACTTGATCTTAGTACGTGACCCGCCCATCGTATTCTGTTTGATTTAATGTAGCGTACTATGTTTTCATCTCCGTATATTGTCTGGAGTTCATCATTGTGTCTTCTTCTCCATTCTCCTGTTGTCTCTTCTCTGCAAGGCCCATAGATAGTCCGCAGTATCTTTCTTTCAAGTACCAGTAATTTTGTTGTTTCCCGCTGATTCAGAGTCCAGGTTTCGCTTCCGTACGTTATTGTGGGACGAATTATTGTCTTATATACTCTTATTTTTGCTGGTCTTGAGAGTATTTTTGATTTAAGTAGGGTCCTTAACGAGTAATATGCCCTGTTTCCTGCAATAATCCTGGCTGCCACGTCCTTTTCATAGTTATTTTCAGATGTTATGATCGCTCCCAAGTACTTAAATTCTTTGACGACTTTAAAATTGTATTCATTAATTGTTACGTTTTGTCTAACCCTTGGTCTTGGGTTCTTCGTAACCACCATGTACTTGGTCTTGTCCTCGTTGACCTTAAGACCAACTTCCTTGGCTCCGTTCTCGAATAGGGTGAAAACTTCTTTTGCATTTCTGGTGGATTGTGCAATTGTGTCCACGTCATCCGCAAAGGCTAATAGTATTTTTGATCCTTGGGCGGCAAATCCGTTTGTCAGTTGTGGCTGAGCTTTCCTTACTGCATGTTCCAGTGCGAAGTTAAACAGCAGGGGGGCGAGAGGATCTCCTTGTCTAAGTCCTGTGTCAATGAGGAATTCCTCCGACGTATTGCTGCCAACTCTGATTCGTGCGGAAGCGTTCTCCGTGCTCACCTTTGCTAATCGTACCAGTTTTCCAGGTACTCCCATTTCTACCATAGTCTCCCACAATGCTTTTCTGCTAACAGAATCGTAAGCTTGTTTGAAGTCCACGAAGATTTGGTGTACATCGCGGTTGAATTCCCAGTTTTTTTCTCGGGGGTCAAAAAATATACAATCAAAATAAGTCCGGAATTAGATAAAATGACTAATTATAAGCAACTTTTGTTTTATAGAGTTTTTTCAAGTCAATACTTTTCGAGTTATTTGCGAGTGAATATATTTTTTTTAACTACAAAAAATATATTTTTCGACGGTTTTTCGCAAATAACTCAAAAGTATTTTATCGAAAAAAATATTCTTAATAAAAATATAGCTTATAGAAAAGTAAAAAGCATGGTGTACGCATGAAGTCTGTATACCCAGTTGAAGCGGAGTTGCAGCTAATGAAAGTAGGTTCTTATTCGTCCAATTCCAAATTGAATATGTCAAAGTGAAATAACCATAAAACGGAGCATTTTCCGGAGAAAACTCATTTCAACTTTTTTAAAGTGTTTAAAAAAAGGTTTATTTTTGTTTTTTAACAAAACTTCTAACATTAAAAGTAACGCTCAAAATATTCTTGCTCCCTTTTATATTTTGGTAAAAAGAATCGCGAAAATCACCCCCTAATTAGCATCCCAAATAAAATTAATCGTTATCGCTTCAAAAGTTACTTTGCTTATGTATTCTTTATAAAGATCTATAAGTTTCGTTAAATCAAACTGTTCAGTTTTGAAAAAAATTGGTTTTAAAATAAACAATTTTTAAAATAAAAATTCCATTTTATTCAATTTTATTCCTTTGCCTTTAAATTTTTTTTTATTTTGAAAAAATTTTTTTTTGTTTCAAAATGACTTAAAATTTATTAGTAACACCAAAAATCTCAAAGAGTAATAAAATGTACGTCTTGCTTTTCTGATTATTTTGGATTTTTTTGTTTTCCTAGTAGACAAAAATTGGTTAAGCTGACTGTTTAAAATTTGCACACACTCGTGATTAGTGACTTATTCAAGCCATTTTAACTACAGCCTTTTCAAAAAGAAGCACTTTGAAGCGATGAAACTTACAGATCATATAAAGAATACATAAGAAAGTAAAGTGTAAAGCGGTAACGATTAAATTTATTTGGGATGCTAATTAGGGGGTGATTTTCGCGATTTTTTTACCAAAAAATGAAAGGTACCAACAATATTTTGAGCATAACTCACTTACTTTTAATGTTAGAAGTTCTTTTAAAAAACAAAAATAAACCTTTTTTTAAAAACTTTAAAAAAGTTATTATTAGTTTTCTCTGAAAAGTGCTCCGTTTTTGGGTATTTGACGTCGAAATATTCGGTTTGAAATTTGACGAAGAAGAACCTACTCCTCATTAGCTACAACTCTGCTTCTACTGGGTCAACAGACTTCAAGCGTACACCATTTGTTTCACTTTTTTATAAGCTATGTTTTTGCTAAGAATACTTTTTTCGATAACATACTTACTTTGTGAGTTATTTGCGAAAAACCATCCAAAACCATGTTTTTCTTTGTTAAAAATGAGCATATCCACTCGCAAATAACTCGAAAAGTATTGACTTAGTGAAAAAACTATAGAGCAAAAGTTACTTAAAATTAGTTATTTTATCCAATTCCGGACTTATTTAGAATGTATATTTTCACCCCCGAGAAGGGGGTATTCCCCTCCATTTTTATAAAATGGAGGGATTTAAAATTGTAAACTTTTTCTTGTACAGGGTGTCCTAGACTAATTTAGCCACGCTATATCTCTTAAACGAATAGAGACAAAAAGTGGTCTATTCTACTTGTAATACACTTTAATATGGCGTAAAAAAAATCATCCCCTAAATATTCATCCCTTAGTTACAACCCCTAACTTTAATTTTTTTAATAGCACCCTGTATATTTTTTTATAGTTTTGGATGTGGTCTTCTATCGTCTATTCAACACATTTTTGAAAATAAAATATGTTCGTAAATAACCAAGAAAATATCAGTTTAGTTTTGTTAATTATGTGTCCCAGACTAATTTATCCAGGCTATATTTCTTAAACGAATAGAGATTTTCGAATGGGACAAAAACTGATCTATTACATTTGTAATACACTTTAATATGGCGTAGAAAAAAATTATCCCCTAAATATTCATCCATTAGTTACAACCCCTAACTTTATTTTTTTTTAAATAGCACCCTGTAAGTTAGGGATGAATATTTATTGGATGAATTTTTTCTACGTATTACAAATGGAATAGATCAGTTTTTGTCTCATTCGAAAATCTCTATTCGTTTAAGAAATATAGCCTGGATAAATTAGTCTGGGACACACAATTAACAAAAATAAACTGATAGTTTCTTCGTTATTTACGAACCGATTTTATTTTCAAAAAATGTGTTAAATAGACGATAAAATACCACACTCAAAATTATTAAAAAATGTACAGGGTGCTATTAAAAAAATTAAAGTTAGGGGTTGTAACTAAGGGATGAATATTTAGGGGATGATTTTTTTCTACGCCATATTAAAGTGTATTACAAGTAGAATATATCAGTTTTTGTCCCATTCGAAAATCTCTATTCGTTTAAGAGATATAGCGTGGCTAAATTATTCTGGGACACCCTGTATATTAAAAGACAATTTCAACTACCTATTCCCAAATTTTCATCTTTCCTTTATTTTTTTGGAGGTTTTCGTAAAGTTTTGTGTTCCTTGATCGGGCTATAAACTTTGATATAAAATTTATTCCAACCTGTACCTACGTGTAACCTGACTACATTACAATATGTATTCTAATTTTATTTGAGTTCACCCTGTTTTCAAATGAGCTTTCATGCTTGTTTAGAACTGACCAACCTCAGGCACTTTTACTTCACTGTTATGAAACTTTGACACTATTAACATTTATGAAATTTTGACACTATTAGCATTTCATAGGTTAATTAAGTTATATCGGCGATTTTTTTGTGTTTTCTGCGTTATTGCTTTAATTTTTAGATTTTTAGTATGCGTTTATATAAAAAGCAGTTGTTTTTATAACTATTTAGCGACATATAATACGTATAATAATAGTATCTATAATAATATAATACATATTTATGGATTACCGTCGAAGGCTGAGATCATCAACTAAAAAAAGAAGATGTAAGAATTTGGTGATTTTTCTAGTGACATTATTGGATGTAAATCTGTATTTTGAGTTTATTCCTCGTGGTTTAAAAACAGGGTATAGACTAATACAACTATGTTAGTAAAAGCTGAGATAAGTTTATTGATAGTAACTGCCAACCAAAAACTGGGACGGGAATTACTCGTCACGTGTTCCTGATTTTCACTTTTTCAATTTTCGAACTTTAGCAACTTTAGTTAGGTCTTTCTAGTTGTTGGTCTTTCTTGTATCCATTTTTCTATCATTTATGTCATGTTCGTAGCTTTTTTCGATGGTCTTCATCAGTAGGTACGTGTACTGCATTATATCTTTGATCTACCTTTTCTAGATTTTTTATGCAAAAATTTAGTCGGTTTCTTATGATTGTGGTCAGGATTTTATACGTTGTATTTAGTAACATAATAATAGCTCTATTATAGTTGTTGCACTTAGTTAAATCCCCCTTCTTAAAAACCAGTGTAATATGTTCACCATTCACGTTTTTTCATTCTTCAGGCACGTTTTCATCGTTTTTTGACTATTTGTTTGTGCAACTTCTCTCCTACGTTTATGATCGTTCGTTCTGAATGTATTCTGGCTCTGGAGATTTATTTAGTTTTAGTTGCTTTACTACATCTACCAACTCCAGATAGGTAGGTGCGTCTTCCTCTGCATGCCTGTTATACATATTCTTCATCTGCAAATGTCTCATGGCTGGTTTTATATAGATTCCTAAAAATGTTTTTTTCTAATCTTTCTTGTATTTGTGTTTATTTGTTACAATATACTGTTGTTTTTCATATTCGAACAGTCTGTGATTGTCCTTATTATTTATTTCTGACTATTGCGTCTGTTCAGATATCTATATATCTTACTTTATTTTACAGAGACTTTTCTGTTCGGTGTTGTTCTAGTTGTTTCTGCCTTTCATTCTCTTGCCATTTATTTCTCGTGCAGTTTTTAGTTTAAGTTTTTTTTGACATTTTCTATCAACGATGTTTTCGATTATTTGTTCTCTTAGGGTTCTATTATTTATCGTTATCTTGTATTCTCTAAACCAGAATAGAAGATTCTTGTACCGAGGTATACGTAAAAATGAAAAAAACTATATTTTTTACAATTTAAACCTCTTTTATTTTTTTCCCTAAAAGCAATATTTAAAGTTGAACGTTAGTAGTAAAAGCGCGGGAGTAAAATTTTGGGGATTGGTTTTATCTTGTTTTTGTTCAATATCTCGTCTATTTTCAACTTTTCGGCAAAATGGTATGAACTTAAATTTCTGCAATTTACTATAATTTCTTCTTTGCAAGTTTTTTCACGATTTTCGGATATTTTCTACTTTAAGTGGAAATATAGTAACTAAGTTTAATAGTTATTATATCACATCGTTTATTATTAACTTTACGTCATAAAACATAAAGAAAAATGGGGGGAAATATATTTTATACACTTTTGATCTGTATCTTCATTTTTTTTTTGCTAAAATCAATATTTAGGTTCCTACGCCTATGACAAGACTAACGAGACACAAGCTATTAACGTTAAGTAAATTTTTGCAATTTACTATAAATGTTCCTTTGCAAATTTTTTCATGCAGAGAAATCCGATTTAACTGCAAAAGTAAGAACTAAGTATAAAATTAATTTAATCATTTCGTTTTTTAATAACTGTACCACATAAAACAGAGAAAAAAACGGGGGAAATTATATATTATACACTTTTGATCTTTAACGTCATTTTTTTGCTAAAATCAATATTAAGGCCCTACGCCTATTACAAGCCTAACGAGACACAATCTATTAACGAATCCTAGGCGCTGACGTTATCAGTAACAGGCTTTTTGGGGTACACATCTTCCAAATCAAAATGGAGCAGTCTTTTGCGTGTGGACAAGCTGCAATCTCAAATTAATAATAAACTAGATAAGTCAATAATTTGAATGTCAGTATTTTCCCTTTTAATTCAGAAAATATGGACCGCACGAAAAAATTTACAAAAAAGAAATTGTATGAAATCGCCTTTTCAACAATTTAAGTCCGTGACATTTCTCTAAAAAAATTGAAAATGACGGAGAGATTGAGCAAAAACGGTTCTCCTTTAAAACCAACATGGTGACTAACGCAACGGCGGAATCCAGTCGTGATTTTAAATTTACACTACTATTGACCCCCCTGTACCGCCATGCAGAGTTATGTCTTTTTTCGTTTTATCGCAGTAATTTTTTTCTAAAAAAAACAGAACTTTTAACATTCTGAATAAACATATTAAAGGTAATAAATTACGAGTTTCAGGTAGAATTTCTATTTATGTATATTTCTCAAAAAAAGCCGGTACGGAAATCTAGATCCCATTAACATTCTTTTTAAGGATGATATAATTTCGATAAACATGTGAGATACTTGTATGACATTCAAACGTCCTTGACTATAAATTCCTAATACTACAAATAAATAAATTTGAATTAATAATTTTAGAAGTCGATTTCAATTAATTTATTCGTATGTTTATTATAGTATTTCACTATAATTTATATGGAATAATATGAAATGGTTAACGGTTTATATATTTAAAATACACATGAATCTTAAGAATAAACATTATTACGGACAGTAAATATAAAGTTGCATAATACATAAGTACCCTTTCAGACTTAGACACTGGTGTCTGACACCGGTATCCGCCACCGGTGTTCAATTGAAGCAAAGCATTGTTGAGCCAGTAGGTATCAGCCAGACACTCAAAGTCGCTCGTCTGTAGTAGTTCATTTAAAACAATGCTTTGCTGCCGGTGGCGGACACCGGTGTCAGACACCAGTGTCTTAGTCTGAAAGGGTAGGGGAGAATTGGCTATTGGTGCGCACCTAAGGTTAATTCAGGATATTTCACAAACTTAAAACATTTCAGTTTCCAAATTTTTTGAAGATATACTTCAAAGGCTTAGGTATATTGGTAGGGACTTCATTTAATGAATGGTTGAACAGTAGAAAAGTGAGAGGCGAAATTTCTAATAAGTGTAATGCGCACAATTACCCGACCCATTCGGCTAATGGTGCGCATATGTCGGATAACTGTGCGCAATAATAGAACTTATAAATGACCTTCGAAAATGTAGCTATTGAACATAAATATTAAAGGGCAAACAAATATATGGAAAACAATAAGAAACCAAGTTAAAGATATTTTAAAAAAAATTTAAATATTGCAGAAGTCACAAATATATCCTTCTGAACTATCACGTCCTATAGGGCTTTTCATTCACAGTCACTTGTTTCGAGCTTCTGTCATGTGTCACATAATATTAATATATCTACGTCATGCGTTATTGGTATATACGAATGATACAAACCAAAGACGTATGACGTAGATATATTCATATTAGATGACACATGACAGAAGCTCGAAACAAATGACAATCGATGAAAAGCCCTATACACATGGCATAAGACCATTGACAATATATCGAACACTTGCACCATACCTCGTCTTTTTTGCTACCATTACCGCAATACACAGAAGTCATTTTGATCTGACACGAGATCGTCCAACTCATCATCATGGCACAGTTCACTTTCTGAAATAACTTCGGAGCTATTGTGTTCAAACATTTTCCTTTTTGTACCTTTTTTCAATTTCGTGGTTTTCTCTTTTCCACTTTCTCTACTTTGACGGTTGTTTAACGCTTGTTTACGTTGTATGGCACAGTCACAAAACGTAAAAAATACCTTTATATACCTTGCCGGCTAATGGTGCGCAATGCGCACCATTAGACGACGTTACACTTCTCCACATAATACAAAATTTGACAAAAACAAAAAAGAATCGAGCAAGACTTACTATATCAGTGTTTAAAATGGTAAATAAATAAAGGATATAAGTACTATTTAAACTATATTTCGGTCAAGAAAAAAAGTTATCGCTTATTTTCTCAGACACACAAACAATATCATACCAAGTGAAAACATGTAAACGATAACTGCCAACCGGTAAAGTATCTACCGACGTTCGTTTGTGTCGGATAGATATGGCAGTTGCTACTAGATGGCCCGACAATATAGGTTTTGCAATTTTATTAAATAGGTGATTAGAAACATTGATGCGCACAATTACCCGACGCGAACAATTAGCCGACTCTCCCCTACTAAAGGTGATTTCCGTGTCAGTGAATCCTCTTTTCTTATTTTAAATTTATGAGATTTTTGAAGAAGATCTGATTTGACACTCCAGGTAAAAGGTCGTCATCTAAGAACACCAAACAAATATGTTTAGCTACGAAGCTTCTTCAATTGAAAGACATATTTGGTCCATTACCTAAATAATTATTGGAAAATATATCTACAAATAATTCATCACCATCAGGGCTTTTCATTTCAGATGGAATGTTTGCCACTCTTACTTAGAGCTCTCTGATTCGCTTATTGCGGTGAATCACTCCACTTGTGTGTTGTCAAAGTTTGTTATATGACTTTTTTTCGTTACAATTTTCTTTGACTCATTTCGATATGTGCAAAGTTCCCTCCAGTTTCTCATCATCATTATAAGTGGCTCAACAATCCGTTGTGGACCTTGTCCTGCTCGCAAAGAAGTCGCCACTCCTGTCGATTCCTGGCAACTTCCCTCTATCTTCTGACCCCAAGAATCTTTAGGTCTTCTTCCACATCATCCATCCATTTTCTTCGTAGTCGTCCTCTACCTCTTGTGCCCTCTTCTCGTTTCTCACTTCCAGAATTTTGATATCTCTCATGATCTGATCCTTCCATCTCTCTTTGGGTCTTTCCCTTGGTCTTTCAGTTTCTGGTTTTCATCTGGTGATCTTCTTAATCAGTAGGTCGTTTTTCCTTCTCTCTATGTGTCCCAGCCATCTCAGCCTCTGCGCTTTAATAAATCTAACTATATCTTCTCCTTTTAGTATGCCTCTTAGTTCATGGTTCATTCTTCTGCTCATTTCTATGTTTTCCATTCTTATCGGGCCCATAATCCGTCTGACGATTTTTCTTTCGAATATTCTTAATTAGTTTTCTTCATCTTTGTCCGTGAGGCACATTGTCTCAGCTGCGTACGTAACTACTGGTCTGATTGCAACTTGTTCTTGTTCTTCATTACCTACAAATAATTACCACTGCAATTAAGGCACACATTCTGTTAACTCACCAACCGATGACTCTGCTTAAACTTTGACTGTTACTCGAAGAATTCTTTTACAAAATTTTGTACTTCTTCGTCCGACTGACAACGATTAGCTTTTAACGCTATTTTCAATGGCCCAGATGTAAAAATCAAAAGGAAATAAATCGGGACTAAAAGGTGGATGCTTTAATATCCTCTATTTCTTTCGTTTTAGATTTTCTATCACTGCTTTAAGTCGGAGAGATAGAAGCGGATTTTGTGCGTGATAAGTAATATGGAAAAACTATACGGGGATATGTTGAATTAGTTGTGTACATGACTTTCCCCAACGGCCGGAAACCAGAGTGGGGGACGAGGGTAGTTATAAGGGGTCAAAGTCGCGGTTTTTATTATTTTTTTGTGGCGCTCATGATCGATATAGTGCACCAAAATTTGGGAATAAGTAGGTCATGACGTAACTAAGTAAAATCTCTAGGGGCGCAACGCTGCGTGGTCGAGAAATGGGTGGGGCAGAGGTGAATATAAAAAATATAAGGGGCTTTTGGGAATAAGTAGACCATGACATAACTAAGTAAAATCTTCAGAGGCGAAAACCAGAGTGGCGGATGAGGGTAGTTTTAAGGGGTAAATGTCGCAGTTTTTATTATTTTTTTTTTGTGACGCTCATGATGGATATAGTGCACCAGAATTTGGGAGTAAGTAGGTCATGACGTAACTAAGTAAAATCTCCAGGGGCGGAACGCTGTTTGGGGTACAAAGAGGTGGTAGGCAGGGTTGAGTATAAAAATATAAGGGGCTTTTTTGCCGTTCGTGATCGAGATAGTGCATCAAAATTTGGGAATAAGTAGATCATGACATTACTAAGTAAAATCTCCAGGGGCGGAACGCTGCGTGGGGGACAAATGTTGTGCTGCGTCACAAAAAATAATACAATCTGCGACTTTGATCCATTAAAACTACCCTCATTCCTAACTCTGGTTTCCGCCCCTGGAGATTTTGCTTAGTTACTTTATGATCTACTTACTCCCAACTTTTGGTTCACTATCTCGATCACGAACTTCACAAAAAATCCCTTATATTTTTTATATTCACCCCTGGACCCACCCCTTTGTTGGCCACGCAGCGTTCCGCTCCTGGGGATTTTACTTATTTACGTCATGACCTACTTATTACCAAATTTTGGTGCGCTGTCTCGATCATGAGCATCACAAAAAAATAATAAAAACCGCGACTTTGACCCCTTATAACTATCCTCGTTCCTCACTCTGGTTTCCGTCTCTGGGGATTTTACTTAGTTATGTCATGGTCTAGTTATTCCCAAATTTTGGTGCACTACCTCAATCACGAACGTCGCAAAAAGCCCCTTATATTTTTTATATTCACCCCTACTCTACCCCTTTGTAGGCCACGCAGCGTTCCACCCCTGGAGATTTTACTTAGTTACGTCATGACCTACTTATTCCCAAATTTTGGTGCACTATATCGATCATGAGCGTCACAAAAAAAATAATAAAAACCGCTACTTTGACCCCTCATAACTACCCTCGCCCCCCACTCTGTTTTCCGGCGGTTAGAAAAGTCATGTACACAACTAAGTAATTCAACATATCTCCGTATAGTTTTTCCATATTACTTATCACGCACAAAATCCGCTTCTATCTCTCCGACTATTTGGCAACATGAGGCCGAGCATTGCCTGAAGGAGAATGAAACCACTTGAGTTTCCCTGGATGTTTTTGTTTTATTGTTTGATGGAACTTGAAGTTTCATTATAGAGGTTTACATTGACATTACACTCTAGGTTTTGTAATCTCTACAAGCAAGGGCCCTTATGGTCGAAAAAAAATGTTAACATTACCTTGTCTGCAGAAGGTTGAACTTTAGACTTCTTTTGTGACGGATTATTTGCGTGTTTCCATTGCATCGATGACAGCTTAGGTACTGGATGGTTCAAAATATTGACACAAAGATTTATCGCAAATAATAATTATTGACGAAATAAAGCCATGTTGTTATCTCTTGTATTACTTTTGTCCCCCGTATTTAATTAATTCATTTGTTGTGTTGTACGGACCTGGTGACTTTCCATTTTTTAATCTTTTGATCACTTTGTATACTTCTTCTTGGGTGATGTTGTCATTCTCTGTTTCTTCTTGGAAAATGTTTTGTAGGTCATTTATTTGTACTTCATTAATATCGTTATCGTCTTTGTATAGATGTTCGCATTGTCAAAACGACGTGTTACCCATTCTTTTGGTTTTATTGTGTTAATTTGAAATTCGTCGGTAATCGGCTTCTTCCTGTTTCTCAACATGTTCCATACCTTTTTGACCTCCTCGTAAATCATGTTCCATGTCATTTGAGAATTTTTCCCAATATATTGGTTTTAGATCTTTGATTGTGTTAGTTGTTCTAATTCTTTCTGATTTATATATTTGATACTCTTCTGGGGTCCTATTGTTAATATATCTGAAGTATGCATCACCCTATTTTTTTTTCTAAATTTTTTACTTCCTTTGTGAATCATGGTTTTTGATTTCTGTCGCTCAATTGTTCTTTCTCCAATTGCTTCTTTTGGGCTACTAGTCATATGGTTTTCTTATTTTTGCCCATGCTTCGTCCATATTCTCTGTGATGTCAATAGTGTTAAAATTGATCTTACCCTCAAGTAAAAAATAATAATAAAATATATAAATCATCTTACCATGCGCCATCCTTTTCTGCAGATCTAGTCTTCTTTATGGACTCTTGAGTCTTGCTTCCAGTTCTTCCTTCAATGTCCATATTGCAGTACCAAAAACACGTAGCACGTCTTTGTTACAGAAAAACGTTATTTTTACAAACGCGCCTCTTCCTATTTCTATTCTCCCCGTTATTTCTTTGGTTTGATCATTATTGTCTGAAATCGAGGTTCCTAGGTATTTGTATTTATTAACCCTTTCTATCGGTATATTTCCCAAGTGTATGTTTATTTGTATAATTTTGTCTTTGTTATTATTATGTATTTGCCTTTTTTATATTCAGTTTTAGTCCATATTTTTTAACAGAAATCGTTAGTTTTATTTAGCAGTAATTGGAGCTGTTCAGCAGAGCTTGCCATAATCACGGTGTTATCTTAATATCTTATGTAATGTTGTTAATAGATTTTCCGTTAATTATTATTCCTTCACTTTGAGATAGTAATGCTTCTTTTGTATTAAATAGTAATGGAGACATAATACATCCCTGCCTAACTCCTGATTTCAATTTCTGGACTGGGTTCGTTATCTATTACAATTTGTGCTCTTTGGTTCCAGTAAAGGTTTGCTATTATTCGTACGTCCCTTTTATCTATATTTTTTTGTGTTTAGAATATGGATTAATTTTTCATGTCTTACTTTGTCAAAAGCTTTTTCGAAATCAACGTAACAAACCTGTACATCCACATTCATATCCAAGCATCTTTAAGCTAACACATTAACAGAACATGGATATATCCTTTTAATTAATAGTTCCTTCTTTTAATAAAAGTTTACACATAATTTATTACTATTTTGATATTATTTATTGAAATAGCCAAATCTAGTGTAAAATTCATAATCTAGCCATAAATTATTATGTTTCTAATAAATTTTAATATAAATCAAAAATTTTACTACAAATTTTGGTAATTCGTTTTGATGTGTTTTTTGATGAGATGAAAAACCAATATATTTTATGAGTTTTAGTAAAAAACAAGAGAGTTATCAAACAATTTCGTACATATAGAGAAAATAGTAGCAATACCTCCTAAAATCATAAATTAATTGCGCAATTTTTTAGGTTAAGGTAGCAATATTAACACCTGGCACAAGATTAGTTCATTTAAATAATGAATATAAAGTGTTTAATTTAACCAAACCAGAATTTAAACAAGTATTAAGTTTTGATGCTATCAGCTTATTTAAGAAGTCGATCTGTTTTTTCCATATGGATTCCGTAATAATAAAATGTATTATTATTTAATAATAATTAACATCAATTCCGTACCTCAGAACAAAAGTGTATTAAGTCACAAAATGTAAATTTTACAGGAGAGCGAAAATAATGGTATATTATTCAACGAGCATGTAATAATGGCTATTACTCACGATGATGAAGTTTGCGACACGAGCCGTTGGCGAGTGTCGTAATTCATCAGAGTGAGTAATAGCCATTACATGCAAGTAGAATACTATACTTTTTCTACGACCTTTTTTTATTTAGATTAGTAGAAAAATATAATTATCAACTACTAACATTATTTAAAACGAAATATTTTATTTTTTATAAGAAAACTATATTTTATATAACTATGGCAACACTGTTAGAATTACACTCATTGGGCTTATAAAACAATCAAACAGTTGTCATTATGTCACGGAATGGCGGTGGTTTTTAAAAATAAGACATATTTTAAGGCAATTACATGAAAAAGAACGTGTGCTCTCAATTAAAATCTATTGTACAATGAACAGTAAGTAAAACAGAATTCATTGATATGAATTTCATATCCGTAAGTCCTTTTACGAAATTAATACCGATTTTTTATTGTTTACCTTTTAATAACATCAATCTTAAAATGTCAAATGTTGAAATTTAAACGTAAAAAATATACTAACCCATTGTTAAAGTTAAAAATCCTTTAAACATTTTTCAAATGTAATTGTTCATATAAATTAAAATGATTATTTTATTAAATAAACCAGTTTAAGGGCCGGTTGTTCGAACGCTAATCAACAATGATCACTATCAAATATTTAATTACTGTCACAACTGTCAATGTCAACTTTACTGAAAACATAATTGATTATAATTATGAGAGCAGTGAATCAATTAACATAACAATTATTAACATAATTGATTAACTTATTTCATAATTCTAATCAATAATTATGTTTTCAGTTACCCAATCAAAGTTGAGATTGACAGTTGTGACAGTAATTAAATATTTGATAAAGATCATTGTTGATTAGCGTTCGAACAACCGGCCCTCAGTAATTTTATTTGCTAATAGGTATATTAAAAGTGCCATGCACCACTTGAATCTAACTTCAACCCGTGAGTAATGACCCGCGAGTAACTTCAGCCCGTGAGTAATGAATTATTACTCACGGGTAAAGTAATGGATGTTATTATCTATTCAAAAATAGTGAATAATGAGTATATTATTAAACGGTCGTAGAAAAAAATTATTTTTAGTGTTTTGTAACATTTTTCATTTAATACGTTAAATTTTATTTAGCAAATTCATATAAATGTGAATAATGCTCATTCTTCTTTTTACCACTAAAAAGAAATTTTTTTGAAAATTACTGTTTTTGGAAAAAATGGACTTAACACATTTTCGTTTTGAAAAATAGATTTTTGACTGTGACTTAATATTTATTTTGCTACCTATCCTATGGCAAAGACGGAGCTCTATTACGAAAAATATCATAGGTACCTATTTTACAAAATTAAGGAAATGTTTGGATATAAACAACTAAAAATATTATACAGACGTATTTGTAACAAAACCATTAATACGAGTACTAAAAAAACTACTTAAAAATAAAAAGTCGAATTAAAAAACAGAAATGGTTGTAACGCAACTGTACTTTTATTAACTAAAAAAATTAACAATAACTTTTTGAAGTAAGTACATAAAAAATAATTAAAGACAAATGCAGGGCTACTGCCGCTATATCAGTAATTCGAATTGTGTCTTTGTGCACTAAAAAATCGTGAATTCTCGCTGGAACCCGCTTTAGTAGAAGATCATTGAATTTTTTAGTACTTATCGGATTTAAGATATCTCTCAACGAAATCAGAGAATGAGAATTTTCTACAGATTGATGATTTCTTCAACCAAATCTTCTGTTAAGTCTAAGTTCCAAATCAAAGTCTGTTTTAAAGTACAGAATCCCAGGATTTTCTTGTCTGAATTCTGAATTACATACATACTGTTTGTGAAATTAATTTTTTTTTTTCATTATTCTCAGTTTTATTTTTATTTTGAAACGGCGAATCGTAAGAATTGCTGTTTATTAAAGCCTTTAAGATTAGAAATTGTCATTTCATACACTTTGAAATATTTGTTTTTTCCGAAAATTTTAGCCAACTGTAACCAATCCTATGGAGTAGCTAATAATTTGAAAAATAAGGCATTTTTTAGCCTCTCGTTCTATAACTGAATGTATACTCTCCACCTATATGTGCGTATGACCTTCTTTTATAACCCGTGTTGAGCTGCCCCCCCCCCCCCCACTTGCAAAAATCAAAAAACAAATAGCCCTTATTTATGAGCTATTTATGAGCTCTCATATTCCGCAAACTAAAAATTTTGAGCTCGTTCCACTGAGCAGGAATTTGATACTTTAGTGGGGGGACTGACTCAGCCCCCCCCCCACCACTTAAAAATAGGTAGGATATTGAATCGGTTTTTGCGGCAGAATTACGAGCTATTTATGAGCTCTTGAAATTATATAGTTTCGATTTTTGAGCTCATCCCCTTCACCCCCAAACAACCCTTTAATTGATTTAACTTAAGAGAAAAATGCTGAGCAAACCTAAAATATATAGTATTGCGGATATAATTCCTATAACTTATATACTCTAAGAATAAACTATTAAATCACGTGCATTTCGATTATTGAGCTACAACCCCTTCGCAAGAAAACCACCCTATCTTCCCGGCTTAAGAGAAAGTTGTACTTAAAATGCATTAAACTAATTATTTGGCGACTACATATCATTGAATTATTTATAAGCTTCCAAATTAGTCCTGTCGCCAGGGGGGGTACAACGGCCTCCTGTATTCAGATGGACTTACCCAAGTTTTTTTATGTATTTTGACCTGTAGAACACGAATTTTTTGGGTAACAGTTGATCCGGATGTCGATAAGATTGTTATAAACCAAGAAGTTGAGGAATCACATAACAGCTATTTCTTGCAAAAGAAAACATTTTTTTGTATTTTTTGGGCCATTCTAATCAAAAAATGTTCCTACAAATTTTTTCGTAGGATGCATAGTTTTCGAGATAAACGCGGTTGAACTTTCAAAAAATCGAAAAATTGCAATTTTTGAACCCGAATAACTTATGATTAAAAAATAAAATAGCAATTCTGCTTACCGCATTTGAAAGTTCAAGTCAAATTATATCGGTTTTAGTTATTTGTATTGCTAAAAATTTATTATTTTATTGTTAAAACAAAGCTATAAACACCTAGTGCTTGAGTGATGTTTTCAATGATTTCTCATTTAAAATCGAATGAGTAGGTAGAGGAGGTAAAAGTGCAAGCGGGGCTATTTCTACGTAGCATGCATTAAAACGCATGTATTAGGCACGGGAAACACTATGTGTTTATAGCTTTTTTTAACAATCAAAAAATAAATTTTTCGCAATGCAAATATTCAAAACAGATAAAATTTGACTTAAACTTTTAAAGGTAGTAAGCAGAATTGCTATTTTATTTTTTATTCAAAGGTTATTCGGGTTCAAAAATTGCAATTTTTCGATTTTTTGAAAGTTCAACCGCGTTTATCTCGAAAACTATGCATCCTACGAAAAAACTTGTAGGAACATTTTTTGGTTAGAATGACCCAAAAAATACAAAAAATTGTTTTGTTTTGCGAGAAATCGCTGTTATGTAATTCCTCAACTTCTTTGTTTATAACAATCTTATCGACATCCGGATCAACTGTTACCCAAAAAATTCGTGTTCTACGGGCCAAAATACATAAAAAAAACTTGGGTAAGTCCATCTGAATTAAGAAGGCCGTTGTACCCCCCCTGGCGACAGGACTAAATTACGCGCATTTAGATCAGTAAATTTCAATTTATTTTGTATAGTGCAGTCACTGAAGGTAAAAATCAACGATTACCTTCAATTTCGGTGAACCTTAATCGATTTTCACGAAAATTGGTCAGTGGTTAGAGGATACGTCAAGAAACAAAGGTGACATGGTACCACCTTGCGCCTTTACCCTGAGGGTGGATACCGCCCCCTCTCGGGGGTGAAAATTATTTTATTAAAAATAACTGCACAAATCAATAACAGAACAAATTAAAAACACAATTTATTATTTAAAGTTAATAAAATAAGTCAATACTTTTTGAGTTATTAAAGATCAAAGATTTTAATTATTCGTGAAAAAAATTCATGTTATGAAGCGGTTTTCGTAAATCACTGAAAAACTGTAAGTTTTTACAAAAAAGTTAATAGTAGTTTAATTCGTATAGCTTATATTCTAAGAATAAACTCTTAAATCACGCGCCTTTCGATTATAGAGCTACAACCCCTTCGCAAGAAAACCATCCCATATTCCCGGCTTAAGAGAAAGTTGTACTTAAAATAATTTAAATTCATTATTTGGCGACTACATATCGTTTAATAATTTATGAGCTTGCAAAACATACGCATCTCAATTATTGAATTGCCATTTTCTTTCTATAGTGCAGTCACTGAAGGTAAAAATCAACTATGACCTTCGATTTCGGTAAATCTCCATTCATTTTCACGAATTAACAATAACAACTTGGGGTTTTAACCTGGGGTATATGTCACCCCTTCTCGGGGGGAAAATTACTTTATTAAAAATAACCCCACAAATCGAGAGAGGGACCAATTGTAAGCAAAATTTGTTATATAATGTGATTAAAATATATCAATACTTTTTGAGTTATTAAAGATCAAATATTTTAATTTTTGTGAAAGAAAATGCATGCTTTAAAGCGATTTTTCATAAATAACTCAAAAACTGTAAGTTTTTACAAAAAAGTGTTCATCACTAAAATTGAAGCTAATAAAAAATATAATAAATTGATTACTTGAAAAACCCTTTAATGTTAATTTAAAGTAAGTTATTGGTAATTAAATGTATAATTTTTTCTGCGACTTTTCAAATCTAAGGATCCAAACTTAAATAACGGGAAAGATATGCATTTTATAACACTTAGGTACTAAATACTTTTCAAAGTACTTAGAAATACCTATCAAAAATGAGCAATTTCATTCAATTTTTTTATTCAAATTTTCGTGAAAATGAATGCCGATTTACCGAAATCGAAGGTCATAGTTGATTTTTACCTTCAGTGACTGCACTATAGAAAAAAAATGGCAATTCAATAATTGAGATGCGTATATTTTGCGAGCTCATAAATTATTAAACGATATCTAGTCGACAAATAATTAATTTAAATTATTTTAAGTACAACTCTCTCTTAAGCCGGGAATATGGTATGGTTTTCTTGCGAAGGGGTTGCAGCTCAATAATCGAAAGGCGCGTGATTTAAGAGTTTATTCTTAGAATATAAGCTATACGAATAAAACTACTAATAACTTTTTTGTAAAAACTTACAGTTTTTCAGTGATTTACGAAAAACCGCTTCAAAACATGCATTTTTTTCACGAATAATTAAAATTTTTGATCTTTAATAACTTAATAAGTATTGACTTATTTTAATAACTTTATATAATAAATTTTGCTTATAATTTGTTCTTTTATAGATTTGTGCAGTTATTTTTTTATAAAATAATTTTTCACCCCCAGGGTATCCACCCCCAGTATCCATCCTCAGGGTAAAGGCGCAAGGTGGTACCATGTCACCTTTGTTTCTTGAGGTATCCCCTAACCACTGACCAATTTTCGTAAAAATCGATGAAGGTTCACCGAAATTGAAGATAATCGTTGATTTTTTACTTTCAGTGACTGTACTATATAAAATAAATTGCAATTTACTGATTTAGATGCGCGTAATTTGAAAGCTTACAAATTATTAAATGAATGTAGTCGCCAAATAATTAATTTAATGCATTTTAAGTACAACTTTCTCTTAAGCCGGGAAGATAGGGTGGTTTTCTTGCGAAGGGGTTGTAGCTCAATAATCGAAATGCACGTGATTTAATAGTTTATTCTTAGAGTATATACGCTATAGGAATTAAATCCGCAATACGATATATTTTAAGTTTTCTCAGCATTTTTCTCTTAAGTTAAATCAATTAAAGGGTTGTTTGGGGGTGAAGGGGATGAGCTCAAAAATCGAAACTACATAATTTCAAGAGCTCATAAATAGCTCGTAATTATGTCGCAAAAACCGATTCAATATTCCTATTTTTAAGTAGTGGGGGGGCTGACTCAGCCCCCTCCACTAAAGTATTAAATTCCTGCTCAGTGGAACGAGCTCAAAATTTTTAGTTTGCGGAATATGAGAGCTCATAAATAGCTCATAAATCAGGACTATTAGTTTTTTAATTTTTGCAAGTGGGGGGGGGGGGCAGCTCAACACGGGTTCTTTTATATTATGTGGATATCTCGAAAGTAGATAAAAGTGGCACATAATCATTTGTAAGTTCCGGTTTTGGGATAAGCAATTATTGGTCCAAATAACAAAAGAAGTTGTGCTTTGAGGTAATGAATGAATGTATTGGACCAAGCATGAGGCCATTTCGTTTCCACCTCAACCGTAAATTGATTCATCCCACATTAGACAGTTCGCCTGCTTTTCCGTTGAATCATAAATTATATAATTAAACCTAAACCACCAGAGTTTTAGACTGTAAAAACTTTGAGGATCAGTAAGCTTTGGGCAAGGAGGAAATTTTTGTAAATTTATCATTAAAACTTTTTGTCGAGGGCTATTGATGGACATCTCCTTGTCTATTTGTTTCAATTTGTACCATCACTTGTAATGTTTCTCACTCAGCTTCAAACATTGACTGTCTTAGATTGATTAGAAATTCATCACATTTATCACAAGTTTCTTTTGAAGGAACAGCTAATGATAAATTAAATTCTGTATTAAAAATGTGATTGTAAAGCCATTCTTTGTCTACTTCGTCCGAAGCAATGTTTTTTAAATATCATTCTTCCTTAAGCATCCTAAATATTGTAGAATTATTTTAGAGGCCTCCTAAATATTTGTTCGCCGTCCTTCTTCGACTATAATGTGATTATTCATATGGATATGGATAGGCCATTATAAGCTTATGAATCCTATCCTTTACCTCATTCTTTGCTGTATTTTAGATGGCTGCTTTCCTCTTTTGTCACATTCTAAAACTCCTCTTGTTTGCATTTTTTCAATTTCTTGCAAATGTTCAATTCTTGAACATTTATCAATAGATTGAGAAATATCTAGAGTACCGGTTACTTGAGCACCGGTTCGTTCTCTTTTTCTTTTGATACACGTTTTTTTTTTCAAGATAAGAACATAAAAACTGTCTTTTTGGATCTATGGTTGTCTCAGTCTCATTATTCCAAAATTGTCGGTGAATTTGTGCTCTCTGAGGCACAAACTTGACAAATTTTAAAAGATTGTGGACTTAATGCTTTGCCTGAATTGCATTATGTGGGACATAATACTTTTTGTTGGACATAATATGGTTTTGCCCTGGGAAACGTATACAGTACAGAAGATACTGTTTTGCTCTAAGCGAAGTGTGGACTTAATACTGTTCATACAAGGCTATTTTGGCCAATTTCAGTCGAAACAGCGAATAAGAAACACCATTGAATAGAGCGGAAAATTTTAAGGCCAGTGAGGTAAAAAAGTAGAAAACTGAAATTTTTGACTTAACACAGTTTTGGTCTGAGGTGCGGAATTAGTACTGGAAGTGGTAATCATGCTGTTTATACGTACTTCCCTACCAGTGCGCTATTTTAGTATCTACTCCTCTCTCTTGGCATAAAACAGCCACCTCTCTCTTTGCATAAAAGTAAGAATGCTGCGATGCTACGTCTTCTCTGTCCTTTTTTATGGTGATGAATCGTGGACCTTGAACGAAAATATGTGCATAAAATTGGATACTTAAAATTAATGGAGAATACTTAAAATCTCGGATTGACCGAGACACAAATGAGAAAGTCTTCAGAAGAATGAAGAAGAACCGGGAGGTACTGATGACCACCATCAAATCTCGAAAGTTAGAATACTTTATAACGAGTAAAATTCGGAGCATAGATAGAACCACATTTTGAAAATAATTTCAAATATACATACACAGCCGTCCATATTTACAAAAGGAAACAAATTTTTCATTTATTCTTTAATTTATATTGTTTCACTTTAAGACATTTCTCGATGTTCTCGTTGATGCAATATAGGATTTTGCAATTTTATACGAGGCAGTTTAAAAGACAATTATATCTTTGATTCATTTCGTAGCACATTAACTCATTTTGACAATGGCTAAAATCCATGAATAAAGTTCGAATTGTTGGAGCATCCACCGTATTCACCAGATTTAATCCCTGCTGACTTTCATCTGTTTTAATACCTAAAAAAATTCTTGCTTGGAAAGCATGTTTCATCAGATGATGAGGTCCCAACAGCTGTGGTAGCATATTTTGCATTTATAAATTATAATCGCGTTAGAACAAGTATAATTGATGTTCAGGAAGACTTTACTAAATAATAAAGTAGATTTTAAGCCATAAAAGCTTTTTATACTTATGTTTCCTTAACGGACTACTTGAAATGGGCTTTGACCCACATATTTTTGTAAAATAGCATTTTGGTGGCTAACATGTACATTGCACGTAAGCACTGATGATGACTGGTAAACCAGTCGAAAACTAGTTATGTGAATTGATGTGGCCCTTTTGAGGGTTTTTTAAATATACCTTTTATACAGCATTTATTGTTTTTTTTTTCCATAAAATTGTGTTTTTCGTATTAAACGGAAAAACTGATTGAATAGCCTAACAGGTCTGGATCCCGCCTACCAAAAAAAAAGTTGATTACGGTACTAGTTCACTTTAGAAGATAATAAATTTAGAAAATAATAATAATTTTTTTCAAGAAATTTTTTTTTAGGACCTTTATTAAAAATGAACATAAAACGTTTTACATATTAATATCTAACTCTTAGAGAGTACAAAAAATATATCTTTTTTCATTTTTGCACGTGCACTAATATTGTAGAGGGCGCAAGATTCGAGGCTCCCTAAAATGATGGCGGATAGTTAATCTCAGGATTGGGATAACTGAAACAAAAAAATCGTACTGCATTTGAAAAAGGAAGGTTTCTTACGTGACAATTTACCACAATTTGACCAAAAACGAAAAAATAAATATTTTTTAACCATGAAAAACTGAAGAAAAACGGGCGATTTTTTCACAAAATTTTTTCAAATTTCCGTAATATTTTTTTTCGGAATTTTTCACTAACGGTGGTAAATTGTTACGTAAAAAACGTTCCTTTTTCAAATGCCGTACGATTTTTATGTTTCAGAGATCCTAATCCTGAGATTAACTGTCCGCCATCAGAATTACTTTTTTCGAGGCCTCGACTTTGGCGCCCTCTACAATATTAGTGTACGTGCATAAATGAAAAAAAAATTATTTTTTGTATTCTATAAGAGTAACATATATTAATATGTAAAAAGTTTTATGTTCATTTTTAACAAAGGTTCTGAGAAAAAAAATCTTGAAAAAATGCTTATTTTTGATCTTTTAAAGTGTACTAGTACCTTAATAGTAAGCTGAAAAATGTTTAACAGCTTAACTGTGTCTAGTCGGACAAACTTTGATGTATGGGAACACTGGAAGTTTTAATTGTGGCACAGGTTAAAAATTTCGAATGTCAGATTACGAAAACGTTCCATGTATTTTGTCGGACAGAACTTCCAATTGATTTGTTACCATTTCGTTACTCTCATGCAAAAATCAGACTGCTATTTATCACCAATATAATGCCTGTCATTTGAGATGTTCTTCGTGTTGGATTAAAATGCGCAGTTGGTGATAATAATCAGTTTGATTTTTGTACGGGAGTTTAATGAAATGGTAACAAATCAATTGGAAGTTCTGTCCGACAAAATACGTGGAACGTTTTCGTAATCTGATGTTCCAAATTTTTAACCTGTTCCACAATTAAATCTTCCCCTGTTCCAGTGTTCCTATACATCAAAGTTTGTCCGACTAGACACCGTTAAGCTATTAACAAATTTTCAGCTTGCTATTAATCAACTTTTTTTGGTACGCGGGATCCAGGCCTATAATATATTTATGGTAAACGTCTTGTCTTTGTTAACATATATGTAAAACAAATTAATTTTTTTTACTAAAAAAAATATTTTTCAGCTTCTTGGATTCATACTCACAGTCAGGGCGGCGTCTCGTCCGTTGCAGACCTATTTTAGAAGCTTACCCAACCATTGGTTCCGAGGCTTCGGATCAACTACCGCTGCACCTCCAACTCCATTTGTGGAAATAAATGGACAACCATCTTCAACTCCTGCGCCCTATTTAGCAGATAACTTTCAATCGATAAATAATAGATTATCATCCGATATTAGGTCTGATTTTGGATCAACGACAAGTTCCCCGCCAACTTCTTTTATTGAACTAAACCAAGAATCAGTTTCAACGCCATCTCCACTTGAAAATGAGGGCTTACAGGCTAGTAGCACACCATTTAATCTAAACAGTGGCCTAGTATATGGACAAAATCTACAAAATTATGGACAAAACCTACAAAGTTATGGCCAAAATCTACAAAGTTATGGACAAAACCTACTAAGTTATGGACAAAATCTACATGGTAATTTGTTCAACGGGTTTGGATCTACGACGAGTGCACCACCCACTTCATTGGTTGAACTAAATAGTGAGTCTGTTTCGACTCCAGCTCCTCTTGAAAGTGGAGGCTTACAATCTGGAAACATACCATTTAACCTAAACAATGGCCTATTATCTGGACAAAATATAAATGGTAATTTGTTGTTCAACGGGTTTCAATCAACCACAAGTGCACCACCAACTTCATTTGTTGAGCTAAATGGACAATCTGTTTCAACACCAGCTCCATTCCAAAATGAAGCAATACAATCTAGTAGCATACCATTTAACGTAAATAATGGTTTACTATCTGGTTTTGGGTCTGATGTTTCAAATAACCTACAAAGTTATGGACAAAATGTTAACAGCAATTTGTTATTCGATGGTTTTGGATCATCAACAACCAGTGCACCACCAGCAAATAATGAAATTTTATCCCGTTTTGGATCAGATATTTCAAATATCCAACAAGCAGGAGATAATAATGCTTTCTACTCAACTGAAGGTCCTGTATCCAGCACATCTGCGCCGTTTGACATGCGTCGGTTGTTTTTACAAGACAGTTCACTTTTCCAAAGCTCCCCACGGCTAGTTCCGGAAATAAGTCCAATCAAAATTCAAGGTAAAACAACTGGAGGTTCTATATATGATACATTTGGAAGTAATGATGAAGTGATTGAAAGCCAAAGCGAAAAACCACTGATTACCAAGAACGTATACTTCTTCACCGCTCCCGAAGACGAAGCAGTTGTGAAGCCAAGAATATATTTCGAACCAACCAGGAAACATGTCAATGTAGTATACATCAAAGCACCTGCAGCTCCATCTCTTGGACCTATCGAAATCACTCCTCCTAAACAGGAGTCACCGGAGAAGACGGTGGTGTATGTTTTAGTAAAAAAGCCAGAAGAGCAAAAAATTATTGTAAAACCTGGTCCCACAGCAAAGCCTGCAAATCCCGACGTATTCTTTATCAATTACAAAAATGAAGAAGAAGCGCAAAATGCACTTGAGGAATTACAGTCAAAAGAGGAAGTTCAGCAAGAAAACCAAGCTGATGAATTATTAAATGCTCATTTTGACATTAATCCTTTTAAACGAAAAGTAAGCGATAAGAAAGTTAGAAAAACTCGAAATTTTTATTGATATAATTTAATAATGTAGGTTAAATAAAATGCTTGTTTAAAACACCGTTACATAAAAATCATTGGAAATAAGCATTAATTCAAAGATATCAATATTAACAAAAACTTATTTATTTGAAATACCAAATCCTTATAAACTACTGTAAGAACCACTGCCCAAAACCTGCCTTTATTACCTGCTATGTATAAATTAAACAATAAACTCTTTAAATCCATAATTTTTATGTTATTTAAGACACCTGTTTGTCCTTTTGAGCTGCTATTCCCGCTAATGAAGGTAAGCTAATATATGTGAATTTAAAATCTCCGGCATTCATCCTGGACATAGTTTTATAGACCTGCAATCTAGCTATTCTTTTATATTTCTCAATAAAAATATACTTGTATCCTCAGAATTTTCTCTTAAGTCTACTGTTACAAGGGAAAAAACAGGCCAATTTTTCGGATTTTTTTCTAACAAAATATGACTCGTACATTAAATTAAATTAAACCGTCATCTTTATTGTATATTCAAGTATTTGTAAAAAAATTTTTAAGTCAAAGTATTCAAAATGGCCGTCGTGGCACTCCTTCAAGCGTAGGTCCGTTTTTTTTAGGTACCCAAACGGTGTACATGAATTCTCACGTCTGAATGATCTGAAACAAAAAACAAATTATGGTTATCATCTACATAGTATTGACTATCGTCTGACCGAGGATTTTGTCGATAAAAAATTTTGGCGTCGAAAAAAAAATTCTTGAAATTTTTTTCTATTTTTTTGCCCAAATTTGATGTTATTATTGTTTATACGCTGTGAGCTCGTACGTAGAGGGGATATTTATAAATTTGCGAGTGCCAGTAGTGACAAGTCTGTAAACGTTTACCGGAAATTTGACATAAATGTCAAAGTGATTAATTTAAAATTAAAATTAAAAACATTAATTAGAAAAAATATTAGTTGATCAAAGCTGTGGTATATATTTTTACCTTAAATATACTTACGTTTTAAATACTGAATTTACGTTTTTTTAATGTTCTGTAATATGTAATTATAAATTAATATATTCATCTTGGCGCCATCTACACGATAATTGTGAAAGTATCCGAAGTAAGAAATTAATATTTCATCAATAGAACGTCAAAATGATTAGCAAAATCTTAAAAAAATCTATTACAATTTAATTACTTTTTAGCGTTGTAAATATTAAGCGATAACAATTAAATAATAAATTTAAAAATTACCGGTGAAAGTTGAATTAGTAACCGCTAGGAGCGACACCAGCGAAGCTCAGAGCGTATAACAATTAAACAAAAAACGTTATCAAAAAAATCCTCCGTCAGACGAGAGTAAATACTATGTAGATAATAACCATATTTTGATTTTTGTTTCAGATCACTTGACGTGAGATTTCATGTACACCGTTTGGGCACCTAAATAAAAAAGGACCTGCGCTTGAAGGAGTGCCACGACGGCCATTTTAAATATTTCGACTTGAAAAATGTTTTACAAATACTTGAATATAATATATTATAGTATATATGTTACGGTAAATGTGATTAAATGGGAAATATTAATAATTACCGGTTACCATTAATACAACCCGAATAGCTAAAAGTAATAAATATACCAGAAATAATCACATTGACCGGTTATTATTAATAAATCCCGTATTCAAACGGTCAACGTGATAAATGTTGAATACCAATAAGTCTTAGAAGCTTGTGGGGTGGAGGTTTTACTTGTTACATTTCTATACTAAATTTACCATCGAGATGCAGTAGAAATAAACAAACCAAGACATGTTAAATGCTACTAGGAGTACTCCTGAATCATAATAATTTACAATGTACCCATATACATTGTAAATCCTAAATCATGATTTCCAAAGTTAATTCGGGAGTGCTCCTAGTAGTATTTAACATGTCTTTGTTTGTAAATTTCTACTGCATCTTGATTGCAAATTTAGTATAGTTAGGTTTTTTGATTGATAAGTTCTGTTTCACTGTCTAAATGTATTGCCAAAATACGAGTTTGTTAATACATACTTATTAAATGTCTAGTTAGGATTTTTGATTGATAATTTTGTTTAAGGGCATAGGCGCAAAATGTCGCCTGACAAAATGTTCAATGTGCTTTAAATGTATTTATTTTTTGCGAATCCTAAGAAAAATAATAAATATTTTTGAAAAATTTAAAGGCAGACTAAAAGACTTCATGATTACCGAGGGCCGAGAATCCCTGAAAACTTCTATAATGTTTATTTTATTAAGTTAGTTACTTTTTAATTGCAAATATTTCATTCAAAAGAAATTTTTTATTCTGATGGACTTGAGGCCCTCGGTAATAACGTAATCTTTCATTCTGCGTTCAAATTTTTTAAAAATACTTATTAGTTTTCTCATGATTCCAAAAAAAATGAATACAGTAGAACCCCGATTATCCGTGCTCCTCGGGACCGAAGGGTGGCACGGATAATTGAAAAGCACGGATAATCCGAACAAGTATTTCTTATGTATAATACATATGTACGTATACACATACATATGTACCTACCATAAAAAATAACAGGAAAAAATAAATCTTTCATTATGAGTCTCTCTTTCGTCATATAGAGTTTCCGTCAAGTGATTTACGATGACGCTATGTTGATAAAACCTCAAAAACGCTACTTGAGTAATAGAAAATCATAGCACGGATAATCCGCACCCGGATAATCGGGGTTCTACTGTATATTTAAAACACATTGAAAATTTTAACAGGCGACATTTTGCGCCTTTCCCCTTAAGTGTTTAACTGTTTTTATTTATTAAATGTCTAGTTAGGTTTTTTATTGATAAATGTTGTTTAAGTGTTTTAACATTAAAACTCTGTTTGAAATTACACAGTTAGGAGTAAATGTAACAATTGCTTGGATTAAGGGTCATTCGGGAATAAAAGGCAATGAAATAGTTGACAATTTTGTTAAATCAGCTTATGTGATCGGAGAAAAAATAAACAAAAATTTAATTCCAGCTTCAGATATTGATACTTTTAGCAGACAAAAACTTAAAAATAATTGGCAATTGCATTACAGAGAATGTAATACTGGCTCAAATTTTGCTCATTGTAACCCTAGGATATTCTCAAAAAGATGGTTTTACACAGAATATAACAGACATTTTATAAAGACCATTAATCGGCTGAGAGCCAATCATGCTCTTAGGCCATATTACATGCATAGAATCGGCTTGTCAGATACTCCCAATTGTACTTGTGGCAAAATCGGAGATCTAACACATGTCATATTAGAATGTCATTTAAACATAAATAACATAAACGACCTTTATAAGGAATTAAAAGATTTAAAATGTTTTTTCCCAATAAACTTTAATACTTTAATATTTACAAATGATATGGAAATTCTTCATCTCATTTATAAACATGTTAAATTATGTAAATACAAGTTGTAAACGTAATATAATAGGCATAATTTGTTAATGTGGTTTGAAGAAATAAAAAAAATAATATAAAAAAACACATAATAAAATGATAAAAAAAAATAAATAAAAAAAAGAAAAAAAATAGAAACAAAAATAAAAAAAGAATAGATAAAAAGAAGTAAAAAAAAAGTGTTTCGCACAAATTAAAATATATATTAAAAAAACAGTATAATTAAAAAAAATAAAAAAAAGCTACACAATGTACCAATGTATCTATAAAAATAATATTGTAGAATGTACTTATGTTTATAAGAAATTTATGACTATGAATCTGCAATCAATCACAAACAAGTCTGGCTAATTGGCTCTGCCAAAGCCATTTTTCAAAAAAAAACTTTCGTTACCAAATACAAGTCTAGTTAAATAGGTTTTTTTGGTTGATAAATGTTGTTTAAGTGTTTTAATTTTGTTACCAAATACAAGTCTATTATTACTTGTTTGTTATCAAATATAAGTCTAGTTAGGTTTTTTGATTGATAAATTATGTTTAGGCGTTTAACTTTATTACCAAATTCGAGTCTGTTTTTACTTATTACATGTCTAGTTAGGTTTTTTTATTAATAAGTTCTGTTTAAGTGTTTAACTTTATTACCAAGTTTCATAAATAAACAGTAGTGAAACCCAAAATGCGTTTTTACTACATTTACCAGAGCTGTTAGGATAGTATTAATAATAACCGGTTAATCTAATTATAAAGGCATTATTAATCACGTTGACCAACTGCTAAGGTTATTATTAATAAAGACCGGTTATTATTAATACAGACCGGACTTATCACATTGACCGTAACATATATATAGTAAAGATTATACTATATTATAGACTATATTATATATAGACTATATTATAGTAAAGATGACGGTTTAATTTAATTTAATGTACGAGTCACATTTTTTTAGAAAAAAAAATCCGGAAAATCGGCCTGTTTATTCCCTTGTCACAGTAGACTTCCCCCTTAAAATAATTGTTATCAACAAAAGATACGGAGGACATAAAACTTAACAGTAGATTCTTCCTTCTTTAGGTACCGTCTCCTCTAGGAGTTTGGCATCACAGCTATTTTCACTTTTGAGATTGCAGCTCTGGACAAGTCGATGGAACTGCAATTATGCCACTTTTTCAAATTGTTGAGCCAGAAGATGCGTCTTCTTTCAATACTTCGCTTTCCCTGTATTATGGTTTGTAGCAACAAATATTTATCCCCTCTCATAACGTGGCCGAGATATTGTAACTTTCTCATCTTAATCGTATTCATGATTTCCTTTTCCTTTGTCATCTTTCTGAGGACCTCAACATTTGTTATTCTGTCTACCCAACTTACATTTAATATTCTTCGGTAGGCTCCACCCCATACAGCAGCACCGAAAACAGTAGACTAACATATCTATATGATCTGAAAAAGGGAATAAACAAAGCAACGAACAACAGCTGGGAAGGAAAATGTAACGAATTAGATAAGTACCTATAATTGGCAGGTCTCTATCATAGTTCTCTATCAAGGCATGGGTTGAAAGCTCTCAGTTCATTTAAAACAGATACTTAAACAGTAGCAGTGGCGGATCCAGGGAGGGGATCTTAGGGGCGGTCGGTCCCCCTCTCAAACCAAGTGATTTAAATTTTTCTAAATTATATAATATATAAAGATTATAAAAACATTCATTTATCTTTATAGAAATTTAGACAATCGGCCCCCACTCTTAACGATGCTGGATCCGCCAATGAACAGTAGACGGTATTGAATTAGAAAATTTGAAAATATAAAAAAAAATAATGATACAGAGGAAGATAGGTACACAGTTCAATTTACAAGAAAGGGAAAATAACCATAGAAGCTTTAACAGCTTTAAAATATTAGTCCAGAGAAATAAGATTTTTCTCGTGACACATCCCCCTCCAGGCCGAAATCAAATTTTTTGAGTAGTACGGACATCTATATTAATAACCTTTATGTTTCCTGCAGCCGATTTTGATGATATACATAGTTATAAACAAATGAAGATCAAAAAACGGTAAATTTTCGCTTTTTTCGTCTATAACCAAAAATTTAAGCAATTTAAATAAATTTGAGAGTAAGAAACTCATAAATCGTCTAAAAAATTTCAATATGGCGTTCGCTGAATATGTCTATCTTTATTGGTTGCTTAGAAAATTGCAAAATAAATCATAAATTTTGAGTTTTTATAAATATTCATAACTTATGTAAAAATTAACTTAGAACCTTCTTATTAAACGAATTGCTGAAACTTCTGGTGCTTAAATTATATTTTAAATTTCAAAGCAATTGGTCAAATAGTTTAAAAGTTATTTAATTTGTTTATCCCAAATTCAGTTTTTTTTGCAACACTATAAGTCAGAAAATTATGAGGTTACAGTAAGACTTCTGACAGTTTATGGAAGAACACTTATACTATTGACTTAATTTTAAAAAATGACAAAAAGTAATTTTAAACAGTGTAAAATTATTTTGCAACAACACGTCGATTTTTTGCTTACTTATAAACAATTAGAATAACTTTTTAACCGTTACCCGTAGAAAAATAATTTTATCATATTTGGAAAGACTGAATTTTTATTCACATTTAGAAAGAAAAACATTAACCTAGGACAATTAGGGACGAAGTTAGCCCCCCTTTTTTTAATTCACATGTTTTTGCAAAATAATTTTGCAGTATTTAGAATTATTTTTTGTCATTTTTTTTAATTAAATTAATAGTATAAATCTTCTTCCTTCATAAACTATCCAAAGTATGAGTGCAACTTCATCATTTTCTGACTTATAGCGTTGCAAAAAAAATTAATTTGGGATAAACAAATTAAATACCTATTAAACTATTTGACCAATTGCTTTGAAATTTAGGGTATGAGTTAAGCACCAGAAGTCTCAGAATTCCGCGTAATAAGAACGTTCTAAGTTAATTTTTACATAAGTTATGAATATTTATAAAAACTCAAAATTTATGATTTAATTTACAATTTTCTAAGCAACCAATAAGGATAGACATATACAGCGAACGCCATGTTGAAGTTTTTTATATGATTTATGAGTTTCTCACTCTCAAAGGGCCTAGCCGGGTAAGATGGTGAAAAGTGCCCCCAACTCAATTTAAATTCCATATAGGTCACTTTTTAGCACAGATAGGAACTCACTTTCTGAAATTTTTAGCCCCCTAGGTGGTCACGTGACCCCCCTAGAGCCTAATTAGGCTTTTTATGTTTTTATTTTTTATCTCAGCCGTGTCAAGAGCTAGCCAAAAACTTTATTTAAAAAAGTTGTAAGTTTCAAAAAGGTCTATATGAAAATTTTTTTTTTATTTTTTGGCGGGAAATTCGAATTTTTGAACAATTTTAAACTTTTAAATAACTCTGAAAAAAAAAACTAAGACACTCGTTTTTATGAAAATCAATTATAATATGTATTTTTGCACAATATTTCACCCTGAATTTTTTCAGATTTTTATAAATGGTAAAACGTAGGTACCTTTAAAAATAAAAAACCGCATTTTTTCGGTTTTTTTTTCGTTTTTTGATACAATTTTATACATATTTTTCCAAAAAGGTAACACCGTCACTAGAATAGGTAAAAAACTGAAAAATAATTGGGGTTTGCTTTATAAATTTTTTTTGTAACGCCATCCATTTTTAAGATACAGGGCGTTGAAGAAAACAAAATTTTACACATTTTTTATGATTTTGCTGAAACTACTGGCAACATTGTAATAAAACTTATCGGGTTTTAAGAGGTAGTTATTGTGCATGTTTTGACATACAATTAAGGATTTGATATTCATCATTGGCGCGCATACGGGTAATGGTCTAAACTTTTTAAAGAAAAAAAGGTGGTACGCCACTGACATATTTCAAATTAACAATCAATTTTGAATTCCTCGTTCCATTTGTGACAAAAAATCTATCTTCCCATTTTTTCATACGACGCGCCGTTTTGTTGCAAAAAATAAAATATCTTAACGCTTCCAAAGTATTCAAATTAATTTTTTAGTCCAGGAACTGAAGCTTTTCACCTCGCAATTCTTACAGAATGGATCAATTTGCTTGAAAATTTGAGAACAGGTAGTGGATAGTCCAAGGATCAAAATCTATATAATGCCGAAAGGCGCTTTTACCATGGGGGTGGTTGCCACCCCATCGGTGGAAATTTTTTATTATATTTCTACTGCAAAAGTTGATAAAAACATTCATTTTAAGCAAAAAATGTTCTATACATTTTTTTGATAAAATTAATAGTTTTCGATTTATTTGCTATCGAAAGTGTTAGTTTTATATCAAAAAAGAATGTGTGTGTACTTTGTACGCACGTAAGAAGTTATACTTCTACTACATATTATGTGATTTTTAAGACTATACCAAAAATTTAAAAAAATAAAAGAATAAAACGCACACAAACACATTGAAAAATGCCACAAAGAAAAAATGATTTCTGGACGATAATAATTGTTGGCAAAAATTTTAAATACGCATTTGCTGAAGAAAAAAAATTATATAACAAATATACTTACAATCATAATATGCATAAAAAAATAAAACTTGCATCGGGAATTGAACCCTTGAATTTCGTGCCGCTTTGACTCGTAATCGAAGCGTAGACTCACTCGTCCAATCGCACATTATTTATCATGTGGAAAAATACGGTAACTGAACGTTTTACTGTTTGACAATTGTTTTGAAAATTATGTAGTTTAAATTTTGTGGAAGAAAATATAAAAATATAACAAAACAGTAAGAAAACAATATATTAGATGAAGATTGGTAGAACTTTTGTTGGTAATCAAATGAAGTATGTAAATCAAAGCATTACATACCTACTAGATAAATAAATCTACGCCAAAAAATCATAATTTAAAAATAAAAATCGAACCTAATTTGGGATTTCTCTCTAAAATCCGCATTCTTGAGAAAATAAATGTATGTATTTCAACCTAATCCAAATGTATAATTACAATATGATTATAATAAAAACTAGGTACTTACCAAATTAGAATGAGTTTTCCTTGTCCAAAATAGTCCAAAAGTCCAAAAATATAGGTATATGAAAACTATTTAAAAAGGCAGTATAACTATTAACTAACTTTTGTTTGTTGTTTCTTTTCACACAAATTTTAAAACGCAACAACCATAAATAATCTAACTACAGCTGTGCCACAGCCACCATATTGAATAATTTTTGACATGTCATTTGAACATCCAATCAGAACAAAGTTATAATGCGCATGCGCCCGGTCGCTAGGTTTTCCCATATAAAAATTTACCCTCTATCGCCGGTAAAGAAGTATAACTTCAAAAATCAAGTTTTTCGATATTATACTCATTTACGATTCACTTAATTTTTGCCGTAGAAAAAATATTGTCAAATTATGTTCTTGGGAATTAAATAACCTACAATTTCATATTTAAACATTTTTCGTATCTCTGATGCTAATCTTTCTCTTCTGAAGAAAATGGCATTTTTTACCAAACTACAAAAATTCGTTATTCCTTTTTAACTTAAATTTTTTAAAAACTAATCATTCTAAGCCAGTCAAACTTTTGGAATATATTAATAATAAACAATTAAAGAAGTATGAATAAGGTCAATGACTAAAAACACCGCCAACGTACATTATTATGCTTCTAATTGGATTTCTGCTATTTTTTCTTCAAAAAAATTATTGATTTTTTAAACGTAACTTTTTAATTTTTTATCTTAGAAAGTGTGGTAAAAATAATTTTGTAGACTTCTACAAGCTCTATAAGGTTATTAATATTAAATCCTTTTAAAATCCTCAGTCGCAAAAATAGGTGACTTTGAAAGGGTTGGTAAAGGTGGTTTTTGCATGTTATTACAAGTTTAAATTGTCAATAGCTCACTCAATTTTTGCTGTAGAAAAATTTTTTGCAAACCATGTTCTTGGGAATTAAATGAGCTACAATTTTATATTTAAATATTTTTTCGTATCTGTGTTGCTAATCTTTCTATTCTGAAGAAACTGGCATTTTTTACCAAACTACAACAATTCGTTATTCGCTTTAAACTCCATTTTTTTTTTAAACTGATCATTCTAAGCCGGTCAAACATCTAGAAACTATTAACAATACATAAATAAAGAAGATGAAATAATGCCAATGACTAATTTTAATTAGGGTGGTAAGTAGGGGGAAGTTTTCGATCACTTTTTCGCTGAAAAGAATTGATACTGACATTATTTTTATTATAAGTCACTTAATTTTTGAGTTAGAGACTATTTTTTTATTTCTGGAGATAGGAAATTTTAAATACTTTAAATTAGTTTGAACAAGATATCCTCGAAAAATGCATAGTTTTCCCGTCTTTTGACTTCGAAACTACAATATTTAGCAATTGGCGAAGAAGAGCTCACATATAATATAGTATAGCTCGACCACTATTGGTCTTAAAGAAAATAAAAAAAACCGTTTTGTTTATTTTTTCAAAAGGTACATTTTTGTTAAGCAAAGTTGTTTAGATAAAACGAAAACTTTTTGCGTTATTAGCAGAAAACTGATTAAAAACATTGATTTTTTCGATATAAAACTAACTCTTTCGATAGCGAATAAAACGAAAACTATTAATTTTATCAAAAAAATGTATAGAAGCTTTTTTGCTTAGAATGAATGTTTTTACCAACTTCTGTGGTCAAAATAAAATTAAAAATTTTCACCCCCGAGATGGGGTGGCAACCAACCCCATGGTAAAAGCGCCTTTCGGTCTCATATAGATTTTGATCCTTGGACTATCCACTACTTATTCTCAAGTTTTCAAGCAAATCGATCCATTCTGTAAAAATTGCGAGGTTTTGTCCTATTTTAAGCTTCATTACTTGGACTATTTATAATGGATGTACGGGTTTATGTATGTAGATATACTAGAAGTTCGAATGCTTTGTAAGGATTAAGATCTTTTATTTTTTAAATAAAAATGGTGCGTCGTATGAAAAAATAAGAAGATAGATTTTTTGTCACAAATTGAACGAGGAATTCAAAAACGATTGTTAATTTAAAATATGTCAGTGGCGTACTATCTTTATTCTTTAAAAAGTTCAGACCATTAGCCCTATGCGCGCCAATGATGAATATCAAATCCTTAATATGTCAAAACATGCACAATAACTACCTCTTAAAACCCGCCAAGTTTTATTACAATGTTGCCAGTAGTTTCAGAAAAATCATAAAAAATGTGTAAAATTTGGTTTTCTTCACGCCCTGTATCTTAAAAATGGATGGCGTTACAAAAAAATTTTATAAAGCAAACCCCAATTATTTTTCAGTTTTTTACCTATTCTAGTGACGGTGTTACCTTTTTGGAAAAATATGTATCAAGTTGTATCAAAAAACGAAAAAAAAAAACCGAAAAAATGCGGTTTTTTATTTTTAAAGGTACGTTTCACCAATTTTAAAAATCTGAAAAAATTCAGGGTGAAGGATTGAGCAAAAATACACGTTATAATTTATTTTCGTAAAAACGAGTGTCTTAGTTTTTTTTTCAGAGTTATTTAAAAGTTTAAAATTGTTCTAAAAATTCGAATTTCCCGCCGAAAAATTAAAAAAAAAAATTCATATAGATCTTTTTGAAACTTATAACTTTTTTAAATAAAGTTTTTGGCTAGCTCTTGATGCGGCCGAGATAAAAAATAAAAACATAAAAAGACTTATTAAGCTCTAGGGGGTCACGTGACCACCTAGGGGGCTAAAAATGTCAGAAAGTGAGTTCCTCTATATGTGCTAAAAAGTGGCCTATATGGAATTTAAATCGAGTTGGGGGCACTTTTCACCATCTTTCCCGGCTAGGCCCTTTGTTTAAAATACTTAACTTTTTTGTTATAGACGAAAAAAGCGAAAAATTACCGTTTTTTGATCTTCATTTGTTTATAACTATATATATCATCAAAATCGGCTGCAGGAAGCATATGGGTGATTAATATAGATGTCCATACTACTCAAAAAATTTGGTTTCGGCCTGGAGGGGGTTGTATCACTAACAGGATATTTTTTTCCTTATTTCTCTGAACTATATACGAAAAGTCCCAAGAACCGATAGGTATACCCATTGAATTAATTAAGAATGCTCTTTGAGTTGAAATAGAAGAACTTGTAAACATTTTTAATGACTTGAAACTTTAATGACTTTAATAATGAAGCTCAAATACATGATTTATGGAGACTTGCTTACATAAGCTGTATAGAATATACACAAAAAGAGCAACAGAAGAGATTGTAATAATTACAGGATCATAAGTGTTACTTCCTCAGTGGATAGACTATATTATATATGGTCTATATTATGGTCGCATATTAAGAACGAGAATCCAAAAACAGTCGAAGCAGTCTAAAACAGAGGTACAAAGTGGTTTTAGACCAGACAGGTCATATGTGGATAATGGTTTCTAACTTTATTTATTAAGCTAAATGGAAAATATGTTTAAATTGGAGAAATTGCTTCAAAATGAAGCATTACAATTTACTAGCATACCATTTAATATAAATAATGGTTTATTATCTAGTTTTGTGACTTACGTTTCAAATAACCTACAAAGTACTGGCAAAATGTAAATAAACATTTGTTGTTCGATGGCTTTGGATCAACAACTACCAGTGCACCACCAACTGCATCCCCGCTTCAAAATAAAGATCAGTCTAGTACCATACTATCCGGTATGAATATGAAATTTGACCCCGTTTTGGATCAGATATTTTAAATATCCAACAACTCATGCTTTGTACTCAACTGAAGATCCTATATCCAGCACAACATATGAACCATTTGACTTCAGTCGGTTATTTTTACAAAATAGTCATCTGCAAAGCGCGCCACGGGTAGTTTCCGAAAAAAGTCCAATCAAAGTTCAAAGTAAAACAGGTGGAGGTTCTATATACGACGCATTTGGAAGTAATGATGAAGCGATTGAAAGCCAAAGCGCAAAACCACTGGTTATCAAAAACGTATACTTCTTCACCGCTCCCGAAGAAGTTGTAAAGCCTAGAATATATTTCGAACCAACCAGGAGACATGTTAATGTAGTACAGTCCCTGCTCAATTTATTAGACTTACCCTAGAAATATCAGTTTTTTTTTCATTTGAAACACCCTAAAAGTATGTTCAAAGTTATACGAAACTGCTGAATGGGTTAAATAACAATTACTTAATAGCTGTTCTACATAATTAAGTTAAAAATGGTGAAAGTTTTTAATTGGGTTGTGAAAACTTGACAGATGGCAATAGAATGGGCTAAAAGGGCGCAATGACTCGACTTTTTTCAACTTTAGGTTTTTAGTTAAATTAGTGATTGGTGTTCAATTTTCGTAAAATTTGCAGTGGTGAGTGTTACTTAATATTGTTGTATGTGAACGTTGTTTTTCAATTTTTTTAATTTATTTTAATATATTAATAGAAATATGTTAATTTCTAAAAGATGAATATCTTCGATTGGAATTTTTTCATATGGGTGATCTTTTTGTTGAGCAAATCTCTTTTGTTCGAAGGTGGAGTGAAAAACCTAAAGGGAAACATCATGTCACATCGATTTGTAGGGGTTGGTATGGCAAAAAGATTTGTCACTCCCAGAGGACAACGAATTTTAATGAATTTGGCTGCAAAAAACATGGAAGAGTCACCCATAGCGATATACGGAATGAATTGGGAGAATCAGAGTGTTCAGTATTGGAGTCCACTGTACGCCGAAATTTGTACAGTATGGGATTCAAATGCCATAGGCCAGTTAATGAAATAACTAAACAACCAACTATCACCATAAATGCTCAAAAAGGCTTAGTTTTGGGCCAATATGCATCAATATTTTATAGCCATATAATATTTATGCAAATTGGCCGAAACTAAGCGTTTCTTGGGCATTTGTAGTGATGGTTTTGGTTCCTGAACTTGCCTATGACATTTGAATCCCATACTGTACAAATTTCGGCGTACAGTGGACTCCGATACTGAACATTCTGCTTCCTCCAATTTATCCCTTATATCGCTATGGATGACTCTTCTGTGTTTTACAGCCAAATTCATTAAAAATCGTTGCCCTCTGGGAGTGACTGAAAGCTTTCTGCCATACCAACCACTCCAAATCGATGTAACATGATGTTTCCCTTTAGGTTTTTACTCCACCTTCGAACTAAATATTAAAATACACTGCATTTTTTTGCTATTTCTTTTTGACAACATGCAATATTTTCTAAAAAAGTAGCAACAGAAGAGATTTGCTCAACAAAAAGATTGCTACAATCACCCATATGAAAAAATTCCAATCGAAGATACTCATCTTTTTAGAAATTAACATATTTCTATTACTATCTTAAAATAAATTTAAAAAATTAAAAATTAACGTTTACATAGAACAACATTACTTAAAACAATATTAACAACACTGCAAATCTTACGAAAATTGAACACCAATCACTAAATTAACTAAAAAAAATAAATTTGAAAAAAGTCTACTCATTGCTCACTTTTAGACCATTCTATTGATATCTATCAAGTTTTCACAATCCAATAAAAAAAATTTACCATTTTTAGCTTAATTATGTAGCATGATTATTAAGTAATTGTTACTTAACCCATTTAGTAGTTCCGTATCACTTTGAAGATACTTCAAGGTGCTTGAAATTTAACTGATATCTCTCGTGTGAGTCTAATAAATTGAGCAGGGACTGTATACATCAAAGCACCTGCGGCTCCATCTCTTGGACCTATCGAAATCCTATATAGCGAATTATTAAGCATTCCATATAATTTGTTTTTGAATGCTAATACCAGTTTTCACTTACCTAATCACTATGTATTTGAAACGTACAGCTTTTGGAAGCTATAAGTGTTAACAGTCCGTTCCCACTTGTCGTGTGTCGGATTCGTATTTTAATCGGAGGTTCCAGTGGCAATGTATTTTATACGGAGCTATTCACACATAATAAATAATGTGAATAGCTCCATGAATACATTGTCACTGGAACCTCCGATTAAAATACGGATACGATACACGACAAGTTTTAAGTATTTTAGTTGAAACGATAAGAAAAAGAGTTAACGTGCTTAAGGATATAGCAAGTGAAAGTTACGGGACCCCGAGTTAACCAGGCAGCACAAGATTGACCACGTAAATTGGTGTCTTCGACACCAAAAGTGGAATATTGGAAATTGGAAAAGTGTGCTTTTTTCAAACGAAAATAGAATATGTAAAATCAAAGGATTAACGAATTCGTGTATTTAAAGGGCGAGGAAGACAAGCAAGTATGAAAACTGCCAGATATGTTCAGAAATATAAAAGAGAAACGGTCATGTTCTGGGGAGGAATTAGATCGGTAAAAAAATCCTTTAAATTTCAACCAACCAACTTTAATAGCTCGTAAGTATGTTGATTTGTTTCTATAACCTGTAGTTAGGCTCCCAAGAGGTGCAATGACAAAAATTAAATTTAGCTTCAGTTTCCTAAAAATAATAAAAAATATCAGATGATTCCATTATAAGTTTGGTTGTGTGTATATGTTGTCATTTGTCTGTCTTCGTGGTCTAAATGCCGCTTGTTATCCTCCCAATTCCATTTCTACTTCTTGACTTAATCGCTTATCTATTATTTTGCTCATATACATATTGCATATTACAGACATATTGCTCTATTATAGTTATCACAGTCTACATGTTCTTCTTTTTTGTACATTAGCACGATGATGTTGTTCTGAATGTCTTTGGGGAATGTTTGTTTTTTCCACTCCTCTATATATTTTTTCCATAGGCAGTTTATTCTTTCTTCTCCCTTGTATTTATCATTTCCGGTTCAATTTCATTATCTCACCTACCTTGCCTATTTTTAAGTTTGATAATCCTTCTATTACTTCTTCTCTGCTTGTTTGCTCTATCTATGTGTTTTCTTCGCCTTCACTTATTAAATTGTCTTCCTTTATTCATTCAATCACTATTTCCTGGAACGAAATATCTAAATTTTTGATACTCAACTATATCTGCAAACCGCAATCAAGTAATGTATACCAACTTACGAAAGATTTGGTTAAGGAAGAAGGACATGTCTGGTAATCAGTTGAATAATGGTTGAATACAAACCAAAAGTAATATTTAAAAATTTACTAATAAACTCCAACCAAAATATTTTGTTGACAAACCGTGTGCCAATGTTGCGGTTCTTGGGTCCACCATTTAAAACAAAATTATTACCCCTCTCATGACACTTTTTGAAGTTATACTTCTTTAGGTGCGATAGGGAGTGAATTTTTATTAATCTGCGCGCATGCGCACAGAGACAGTATGTTGTTCGTTGCTAAATCTTTTAAGTTACGTGTATCAGTCCAAAAAAGGTGTGGAAAAAATATATTAGTGTTTTTAGTAAATATTTTTATTATAATTTTTGTGTCTTTGGAGTTGTCTTCCTCGGGAGTAAGGTAATACGTATTATTCAAACATTTTTATTTAATACTTCATTCGCTTCGTCTCTATTTGTTACCGTGGTTTGTCATAATGTACGAGAAACCGTCAAAACAATGCCTTCGTAGCCTCATTGGTACAGCATTCGACTACGGATCGAGAGGTCCCGGGTTCAAATGCGGACAATTGCTGTCTTTTTTTTTATTTTTGTATATTTGGAAAGTGGTAAGTAACTATTAAAATCAGTTTAATATTTAATAAAATAAAAATAAACTGTTAAAAGTACTATTTTATTTCGCTGAAATCGTTTAATAGAAGTATAACTTCTTACGTGAGTACAAAGTAAACACACATTCATTTTTTTTTTAGTTATTACTCAGTCATTCGATTTATGTTGAGTGGGACAACTTTTCTATTTCGGGAAAATTTTTGGAAGTGGTCTTTTTTAAATATAGAGGTTTCTAAACCTTGGTGCGTCGCACAACAGGAGTAACCTTAAAAATTTGCAGAAAAATATTACCAGTTAATTGTAAATATTTTTATCAAACAATCCTGCAAAAATCAGCTGTGAGGGTATAAATGTTAAGACTGTTTGTGATGCGTGCGCCCCTCCTATGGGGAGCGCACTATGGAGTCATAAATTATTATTTTTTGTAGGATTGTTTGATAAAAATAGTCACAATTTACTGGTAATATTGTCCGACAAATTTTTAAGAGTACCTAGTCCAGTTGTCGGACTCACAAAAGTTTAGAAATCTCTACATTTACGAAACGCCCCTCTACCGAAAATTGTTCGAAATGAAAAGTTGTCAGACTCGACATCAATAACTGAAAAAAAAAGTCTCATGAGCGAGGTAATATTTTTTTAATGGTGGGCCCAAGAACTATTATAATAAATATGTGAATTCACTTTGGGTTACTCAGGCTAAAAACTCTATTGACTAGGTATACATAAGTTGACACAAAAGTATCCCAATTTCTTCTCTAATCACTTAAATTACTATATACAAATACATTTTACCAATGTTTTAAAAAATCACCAGATATATAATATATACAGGGTCTACTGCCATTTAAAAAAGTAACCAGCTACCTTAAATGTACCTGAATATCACTTTCAATAATTAGTATTATAGCCCGATCAACCAACACAAATTGTTGTCAAAACCCAAAAAAATAAATTAAGAATGAAAGGGGAAACCGTGTTAAGATCAAAATTCCCTCAGTCCCAGAATTAACTTTTTTATTTTTTTTTTGCTTTCTATGTAATTAAAAATAAGACTCAGCGTAACTTTAACCCTCTACCCCCTTCCCATCCCCCACCTCAAACCGATATTTTTTCGTTTTTGTTTTTTTTTTAGGTGGGATGCAATCAATTCAAAAATGTCAATAAATTCACACACATGGTTGAGACGGTTACAACACATATCTATTTTTTATGGGCCCGTAGATTGAGTGTACTTAACCTCAAAATGGACTTTATTTTTATTTTTTGGAAAAACGCGGAACAAAAATTAACTTTTTTGGAGGTGTATTTTTTGTGTATTTTACTACCATATCGTTTTTGTTTATGTTCGACAAAGATATTGTTGCTTAAATTTTGAAAGTGCACTTAAAAATAAAATTTTAAAAATTGCTATTTTAACACAACACAAATTTTTATCCTTACAAGTATATCTAAATGATTATATAAATGTTATAAAACTTACGACGAAAATTTTTTGTTACTCTCAAAAACTATATATTATGCCTATCTTTAAACATATTTTTCTAAATTAAATATTTTTTAAATGACTATGCAAAATCGTTCACTTTAAAAGTGAGGTTTTTATACATTTTATGTCTCTTTGGTAAATTTTTATGTTTGGTAATTTTCCCAAATTATTGATTAAAAAATAGAGCGTGGCACTTGCAGAGTACCGACAAAAGTGAATAGTTCTTATTATATTCGATTACATCCGATTCGATTCGAACAATGATGGAAGAGCCCATGTTATTCCCGTTAAAGGGAGAGTCCGTTATAAAAAAATGTAAACATAACATTGCCTTTGTAACACAAATTGTATTTTTAAACATCTTATTTATTTTATATATTAATTAAATTCATATAAATATCAAATATTTATATTTTATTAATGTGTAATTTAACATTTAGTTTGAGTTTGACGGATATGTCAAACTCGAACGTAAACAACGTATGCTTTGTTAATACATACAAATATTATAATTTATTATTATTGGAATATAACATCATTTTTTAAATAATATAATTCAATTTTGAATAATAAATAAATAAATAATAAGTGTATAGATGCGTACAGTAGGATATACCGCAAGATTGCCACTCGCGTCACAATTTTTGAATGATGCCAAATACGATTTTAGTCTCTTCAAAATTCCATACCGAGAGATAAGAAGTATTCACTTCAAAAATTAGTTAATCTAAAAAGGTGTCATTTGTTATACCTATGCGCGAGCATCCAATAGGTAACCCAAATAAGAAGTTACAAAAAGAACTACAGTTCAGAAACTACTAAAGGTATACAAAAAATGTTTTGTCGATTTTTTAAGATAAAGTCATGCCAATCATAGTTTTCTAAAAAAAAATTCCATTATTTTACGAAATACAGACCAATATATGAAAACTCAATCCTTTTTGCAAAATATTTGCAATTTTTTGGAAAAACGGAGGTATGATCGAAGCGAAGATCGGTGGGATATGCGCATTTTATCAATGAAATTCGATATTTTTAAGACATTCCAGAAGCCGCTACAGATAAAATGTTTTAACAACCCATTAATCATTCCGAATTAGTGGATGGATATTAGTACCTTTAAAATAATTAAGACGATAATGATTTAATGAGTTAAATTTAAAGTTTTTTCTACTTTAATGACAAAAAAGTAAGCTCATTAGCAGAACCCAATTAAAAATTATTTTGCACATCATATTTGAAACATTATTTGGTTGAAAAATCTAATTTTTGTTGGCAAAAAAATATATTAATTTTTCTGGACTAAATTACAGTTCTGTTTATCTTAAACGAGATATGTTACTATCAACATTAACACAGTGTTGCCAAACTGAATTTTGTTATTTTGAGTGTAAATTTTCCCAGCGATCTCCGAGGGTACAATACCTATTATATCATCCTTGATATTTTTTTTTTTTGGATCATAGTGTTCTTTGATCGGGCTATTAGTAGCAATATAAAAAAATATATTGCCGTATTAATTTGAATAAAACAATAAACAAGTTATACAACTTAAATACTATAGTTAAAGTTATTAGAAAATTGGACGTATGTTAGATCGTATACTCATTATTTAGAGTACACTAACTTTAACCCATAAAAGCCTGCTGGTTAAAAATTCATACGATCTTTCTTAATTTCTTAATGTGTTTTAATATATCACCTTCACAATAAGCTTAAAATTAAACCATGGGTAAAATTTCAGAGATTGACCACACTGTATGAGTGTACAGTTCATCCCAAACCCTTCTTTCGGGGCGTCATTAATTTTGATGTCATTGAGATTTTCAGAATGTCGCGAATCACTGCATGACATTTTAATTAAACGGACTGACGGTTGTTACAGTACTTATTTATATTTATATAAATATCGATATTTATAATATACATAATACTTGCCAGAATATTAATATTTAAAATATTTTAAGGCGGGTTGACATTACTAGTGAATAACGAACGTGGCTCACGCTTACGTATTTTGCCCGTGCTATTGTTAGATATTTTATTATCTATTTTTAAACTCGAGCAGTACATTCGTATCTATGAATTGCATAAATACAAATGTACTGCTCGAGTTTGAAAATAGATAATGAAATATCTACCAATAGCACGGGCAAAATACGTAAGCGTGAGCCACGTTCTATCCATTTGTATCTATGCAATGCATAGATACAAATGTACTGCTCGAGTTTGAAAATAGATAATAAAATATCTAACAATAGCACGGGCAAAATACGTAAGCGTGAGCTACGTTCGTTATTCACTAGTAATGTCAACCCGCCTTTAAGGATAAAATAAATAAATATAAAATAAAATTCCACTATATACAATGATCAAATATACCAATGACAAAATATTTATAAAATCAATGGAAAAATCCCAATAGTTGGCTGTATACCATAGTTTAAAAACCTATACAGAAGTAAAAACTTCAAATTGTATTTTGGTATAAAATAGTTTATTTAAAACTTCTAAAAGTCATCCACATGGATTGCAAAACGTTTTCGTTCTGAACAGAACATCTTCAGTGCCTGGAATGAAGTATTTCCACGTTAGATTAAGGCAAAAAGGTTAAAATTGTGACTGTTAATGAGAAAATTATGTGGAGAATACTTACATTCCGCAAAGTAGTTGTAACTAGCACACCAATGAAGGTGGTAACTTCAAAATATATGGCTTACATTATACCTTATGATAAAATATTATGACTACAAGTCGATGTTACTAGATTAAAATATGTATGTGCCTAAAGAGCAACATGCTTCCCTGCTCGAAAAAACTAGGTACTTGCCATTTGAATTAGCACAGACCAACTGATGTAAAATGAAAAGGAATGACAAAGAGTGACATGACAAGACAAGGTAAAGTCAATTTTTGGTTACGAACTTCAAAAGGTGTAGTTTTAATTTTTTGGATTTTAATAAAATGTAAAGGTAGGTAATAGCTGATTGAAAATATAATTAAAAATGTTTAAAAAATAAGTTGAGAATCTATTGTAAAGTCTAAATAGCAACTCTCTAATCCAGAAAAAACTTTAGGTTTGTTGGAAATAAGATTGGTATAAGTCATGGTTAGAAGCTTGACGTCATCGATTGTTAAATTTAAAGGTGAAAGTTTAATTTGGTGTAATAGAATGAGGTTTATACTATATGTAAACAATAAATGACCTGAAGTGGAGAGATTGGATGGTAAATAAAGCGGATTTTAATTAAAATGTTATTTATAGATATATGTAATGTTGGTTGCCTAACATGGTGAGGAATGTTTAAATTTGGCTGTATACTGTTGTAATGATGATTCTGTCTGTTAAAATTGTAAAGGAAATTATGGAAAAAATTAAAGTTAAAATAACTAAAAGAATACAGATCAAGAGTAGATTACAATATTAAAGAAATAATTGTAAACAATGGAATTAATAAAATAATAATGGATTAGTAACGAAAAGGAAAATAAAATATGTGACAGCAAAATCTAATTACACTTTATGTTGTTTAGGATGGAATAAAATCGTTCAAGAAGAAATACCATGAAGGCTTCCAGCAGCAGTGGTTAAAATGTGGGTGAATAATGTAATGATATCTAATAATACAGGATAATTATGTGTTAGTGTCAATATGTAATGGAGAGTCTAGAATGCTGAGTATCTGAGATAGCGAACTATGAGTTTGATGTGGTATATGGTAGGGGAGTGAACAAACTGACCCAAGTTTGATGTAATCTTAGTGCAAGTTTATAATCTTAAATGACAGAGATGTTAACCAGAATTAAGAATGATGTAAAAGAACTAATATGAAATTAAATTAAAATAGCTGAGTAATGTGGGTTGCCTGATATGTAGATGGAAAAATGAAAAAATGAACAGACTGAATTTAAGCTAATGGATTTATGTTTGCAGTACCCTATTGTTTAGTATAGTCTAATAAAATTATTTTGAAAGAGAAAAAGGTAACATCAAAATAAAAAAAAAGTTAGTAAAATGTGTAGCAGACCAAAGGAGTTGACTGTAGTAGTTATTGAATGAGATGAATGAAGCGAAGGTGACATAATAGGCAACAAAACAAAGTGATTATGTGGTAAGAGAGAGAACATTCCAAAGAGAGACAAGTAAACCAGATCAAGATTTAAGGGCTATTATCAGTAAGAAAATGAGAGTCTAAATAAATTAAGATAAAAATTTTGTGATATAAGAGCTGTAGGACCCGAAATGACAGAAACATGAGGTAAGACAAGAAAAAACACAACTATAGGAATAGAAAATAAATGTAAAAGAAGATGGGAAATAAAAGAAAGAGGAAAGTAAGAAAATGTAAAGAAGAAGAAATGGAAAGGAGGAAAAGAAAAAAGAAAAGAAGGAAAAGAAGAGAAGAAAGAGGAAAAGAAAAACAGAAAAGAAGAATCGAAACTATGGTAGGAATCGGATAAAGTAGGAGAAAAGAGTGAAGGTAAAGAGAAGGTGCAAGTCTAGATGTGTGTTAATGGGTGATTAGTAAGGAAATAGAAGAATGTTAGAAACTAGTGGGGCGTTGGGAAAGAGGGAACAAGGTAATGAATAGAAATAACGGAAAATGAATATGGGAGAGTATAAGAAGGATTAAAGTTGGGTTAGGGGAATAATTGTCGATGGATAGGAGTAAAAGGACGATTAAGAGTGGTTTGACGATTAACACAATTAGGGCTAGTTCTCATGTCTCTAGAAATCTCAAGGTCCTCATACAGATCCAACCGTAGAGTGTTCCTGTCTTGGATGTTGTGGATTAATTTAACACCATCAGGGATGCTGAGATTGTGATTGTTAACTTTTAGGTGATGAGAAAAAGCTGAAGTAGTATCTCTCTTAGAATGTTCAGCAGATCTGGTTGATAGTGATCTGCAAGTCCTGCCGATGTAAGAGGCATCACAATCAGAACAAGTCAATCTGTAGACTCCACTACGGTTCATATAGTGTATTGTATCTTTCGTATTTGTCAAAAAGTGGCCAAGGGTGTTACCAACTTTGAAAGAAATATGTATGTTTTCTGAAGAATTAGATACAAAACGTTTAATCTTTTCAGATAGAGTGGGGTTGTGATATGGTAATGACCTGTAAATGGGTGAAGAGGAAGAGGACTGACGGAGAGCCGAATTTTGTAACATTCTAGATTCTCTTTTACGGATGAGTTTGACTATTATAGAGGGATCGTAACCATTGTTGACAGCTATTTGTTTTATGATGTTGAGTTCATTATTGAATGAGTCTGTTGGCATAGGTATAGAAAAAAGTCTGTGTATGAAACTTCTAAAAGCTGCTAATTTGTGTGATAGAGGATGATTAGAAGAGAAATGAATAACGTGGTCTGTTTGGGTGGGTTTACGAAAGATACCAAAGTTGAATTGGTCGTTAAGTCTGGAAATAGATAAATCGAGAAAGTTAATGGACTGAGAAGATTCTAGTTCCATGGTAAATTTGATATTAGGGTGGATTTGGTTAATTTTGAGAAGAAGTTGTTGAGCTGAGTCAGGGTTACCAGCAATGAAGACCAAACAATCATCTACAAAGCGAAACCAATGTAGAATTTCTGGATTTTTCATGATGTGATTGGACTCTAAATGATCCATAAAGACATCAGCTAGGAATGGGGACAAGCAACTGCCCATTGCTAAACCATCGGGTTGTTTGTAGAATTTGATATTAAATTGGAAGAAATCTTGAGATAGACATAATTCAAGGATATTTAGTATCGGTGAAATGACATTGGGATGAATAGATTTGTTGACTAAGAGTGATTTTACCAGACTTAAAGTTTCAAGTTTGGGTACTGAAGTGAATAAGTTGCTAACATCAAAAGATAGCATAGTTATGTCAGGAGTAAGGTTGATGAGTTGAAGTTTGTCAACTAATTGATATGAATTTAATACAGTAAAATGTGGGGTGAAGTTAAGTAGATTTTTTAAGGTATTAAGTATGAATTTAGATAAAATAGACACTGGAGTATTGATGAAACTGACGACTGGGCGTATAGGAATTCCAACTTTATGTATCTTAGGCAAACCGTATAGCCTTGGAATGAGAGGATTACCAGGGAGTTTATGGTAAGGAGCCTCATGATCAGATAAAAATTCAGAGTATTTTTTGATATTATCTTTCAATTTACCTATGAATCTCTTAGAGGGATCAGTTGGTATAAGAGTGAAGTGATTTTCCTCTAGAAAAGATGAGACTTTATTGTTGTAAGAATCTTGGTCCAGAATGACCAAACAGTTACCTTTATCAGCCTTAGAAAAAATTAGATTTTGACTGGAAATTTTAAGTTTAATTGATTTAAGAGTTTTAAGATGCGATTGTGCTTGTTTGAATGAAAGATTGTCGGGAAAGAGAGAATTGTTAGAAGCTGAAGAATTTGACGGTGAAGAAATCTTATTTTTATACTTATTAATGTAACGGTAACAGGAATTTCTAGTTGACGTTCTCTGTGAAAGGGATAATGAAAGATTTTGGATTACTATATCTGTCTGAATAGATAGACTCTCAAGATCATGTAGAGATAAATCTTTAGGAACGGAGTATTTGAGACCATAGTTTAGTAATTTAATCTCATTTTCAGTAAAGCTGATATCAGTAAGGTTTTTTATTCTGGGGTGAAATTGAAAATCTGAAAATGTTTTATTGTTATTTCTATCCTGAGAGGCTTTGTCATACACAGATTTGTCTCTAATAAGATTAATAAGTTTATTGTGTACTCTATTGAATTTAATTGAATTAGAAGCATCTACCTTGTCATGCACATCTGTCAAAAAGTTATTGATGTTAATAAATCCAAATGTATCGAGCAAAGAATCATACATTACCTTAAGCTTACAATTGATGTAATAAATAAAAATATTTATGTTTACGTCGTTGAAAAATACTAACCTAGAATTACAATAATTGTCATTTTACGCCTTAACTTTCTGAAAGTACTGTCAGGATAGATTACTTTTATGTCAAAATATATTTATTCGCATCATGGATTGGTTATCTATTTAGAGTATTGTAATTGTAAACCAATTATACATCTAATAAGTTAAAGTTGCTTTAATATGAAAATACCCGTCACCGAATACATAATTTTCGAAGTTCTATGTTCTGTCACTTCGAGCTTAATGCGTTAGGGCGAATTCGACAAACTATGACGCCTGAAAGAAGGCTCCAAAAAAGTTACAGTATTGTAAATGCAGTAAAATTATATTTTTCTACTCTCATAGTGTAATATATGTCATCTCTATATTGGCGGTGTGCAAGTACTTGGAAGGGAATTGAGAAACGATCGTGCGCGAATAGCGGAGAAATATTGCAACTTTCTTAAATAATTCATATTGTCAATTGAAATTGTCAAATTGACGTACATTTCATATCTACTGTCATTAAAGAAGAAAAATTATATGTAGCTCCACAATATTGATATGATATGCAATTATTATATAAAGGTAAATTTAATTAATTGTATTTTGCTTGCAGTACTGCATTTTAATAATTAATTTTATTTACTACATACAATTGTTTACGTTTTAATAACATAACCTGAATCTTATTTTTTCTTCTTATTGTTTTTTTGGACTATGGCCTTGACAATTATCCAGTAACAAGAACTAATATAACTGGCCAATATAATTAAAAGTGCGAATAAAGTTGCAGAGCGTAGAAACAGGTGTCGCTTTGCCGAACTTGCACGGTTCCAATAGAGAAAACACCTCAAGGTTACAAAGCAAAAACGCCAAGACATTTTCTAAGAATGAAATCAAGCAGTATATACTTGGCACCAAGTTATTTTAGAAAATCTTAATCTCAATACTATTACAAAGTTATTTATGGGGTTTTGTATTTGAATGATGTGATGAATGAAGTTTCCGGCACAGCTAGCAATTAATAAATTTTAATCCATTGTCCCTTTAAATATTATACCTGCTATTCAGTATGCTAGTTAAATCTCAAAATGGAAGGACGCCATTCAAATACAAATGACTTTGTAATAGGATTGAGATTAAGGTTTTCTAAAATAATTTGATGCCAAGTATTTAGAAGCCCCTGCTCAAAAATATTTACTAACAAAAATGGTTTGCATTTTTGGAATCATCGTTAACTAAATTTTTTTCAGTTAGGTATACTTCTTTAGGTGCGATTGGGAAAACTGTTGAAGAGTGAATTTTCGCGATGCGCGCGCACACCTACAGAAATAAGCAACAGTCTGAAGTTAGTTGCTTAATCTTTCATTTACTTACATATTGAAAATAAACAGTGTGAAAAAAATAATATATTTAAATAAAATTATATTTAATTTGAATATTAGTGGTAAAAGTGGTTTTAATACACCGTTTTAAGTAAGTGCATTTATAGATTTGAGGATATCTGCCAATATATATTTATTTACATTGTTTACATTATAAATTATAAATCATTACATTATCATCTACGTATATATTTTTACTTTACGTTACGTTATTTTAAGTTAAAAAAGTATATTAAAATAATTTAGTAAAGTTGATTCGCTAATCTGAGACACAACTGTCTAGTGACGTTGGTAATTTATTTTTTGGGAAGTTAGGTTGCTAGATGTGACTGGAAATTACTACACAACCAAACATACCTGCTCATAGCCAATATTATTAATAGTAAACAGACATAAATAAGATAAACCTTACGGCAATCAATAATAATTATTTATTTACACCATTACAATGGAATGATCAACAATATTGAAATGAAAGTATTAAGATCAATAGCGGGCATATCATTAAGAGACAGACAAAGTAACAAAAGTATACGAGAACGATGCAAAATTCAAAATATTAACAGGTGGATAAAAACAAGAAAGAAAAACTGGAACGAACATGTAAACCGAATGGAACCAGATAGATTAGCGAACATATGTAAAAACAACAAGCCGTATAACAGAAGACCCGTTTGGAAGGCCGCCGAAAAGGTGGAAAGACAATGTACAATCAACAACAACTGAAAGAGAATAAGAGGCAGACAAACAGGAGTAATCCTAGTCTCACGAAGAAGAAGATAATGGATTGATAACAAATGAAGACATAAGTGGATAAAGGTCATATGTCACATTTTTTGAGAAAATTGTTTTATTAGGTTTTGTTCTTCTAATGTACTGTTTAACTTTTTAAAATTACCTATTTTTAGCAAAATAAAAATAACAGGAAGGTATTAAAGCAATATGTCACACTATGATTTTCGAATTGTAGTGGATACAGGTATTATGTCCAAAATTGCGTTTGGACATAATACCTTAACCCTTAAACGCCCAAGGGTGGGTAAAAAATGTCCACCTAATGCATATTCCCTTGTAACATTAATATTACGTGTTCAAAAATTTTTAAAAAATTATTTATTGTTAAAAATATAGCCCTTTATGGAATGTTAACTTGGTTCTGCCGATATTTTTGAAAATAAAAGTAAAATCTTGAGTTAAATATGGGTGGGAATAAAAAGTACACCCTTAGTAAAACTTGTTACTAAAGGTTTCTACATAATTTCTCGTTGGTAGGAACATAATCCATATAATTATCGTCGTATAATTACATAATGGACATAATTATCCGCCAATGAGGAGGCTGAAAGGAAGAATGTGGAGAAAATCGACAAATCTAAATTACTGGCTTTTACTGGTATTTTAATTTTGATGTACATTGTAATTTTGTTGTAAGGTTTGTAAATTGTTTATATTAATATTTTAGAAGATGCTGTGATCATTAAGCATAAGATTCCTAAGTTTAATATATTTCCAACAACTCTCAATAAATATATTAGCTATTTTCGAGGTGGACATTTTTTACCCACCCTTGGGCGTACATGGAACCTAAAAAAGGTTGGGCGTTTAAGGGTTAATCCACGTAAAATTTGTAAATTTGAAAAATTTTCTACTATTTACTATTTGGATGAAGGTAATATGTCCACAAAATTTAAATTTGGCTTAATGTAACTTTTTTTAAATTAAATTTAAAGTGAAAAAAGTACCTTCAGATACCTGTTTAAAAAAGTATAGCAATGCAAATTTATAAAACAAATAATTAACTTGGAACAAAAGACACTAAAATGCTCATTACTCAAAAACATCATTTTGTGACATATGACCTTTATCCACTTATGTATTCAAATGAGAAAATTATTTATTGTACAAAATAAAAATATTTTGTAGAAATAAATTCCGCAAAATTTTATGAGTTTAGTATATACTTACCTACTCTCACTATTTCCAATAATTCTTCTTTTTTTAATAAAAGATTAAGTTGATTTGAGCAGTTAATAGTGTGTTGTATGTTTCCTATTCCGAATGTGTCAAAATGTATCTGGTCTAAGTGAATTCGGTATAAATTGTTTTATTCGACATTGTTGTCAAGCATACGTTGTTTCCTTCTTTGTTTAGTTAGTTTTGTCCTTCTTTGCAGTTTCTAAGCTTTCGCATAGATGGCGCAAGATCGGACTAAATGTTAAATTAATAATAAAATTAACTTATTATAAAATAAATATCATTTGATAGTAAAGTGATTACATAAAGTAAATAACATGATTCAAAATAAAATTTGAGTATCATGTTATATTAATTTATTAACAACTAATGTTAATTCACTATCAATACAATTCCAGGAAAACTTTAAGCATTTAATTTTTCAAATTTAAATCCAAAGAAGTATAACTTCTTACGTGCGTACATGAGTACACACATTTTTTTGTGATATATGGTCTACAGCCGACTGCAGGAAATTAAATTTTTGTTGTGGATATTCATAAAGACCTATCGTATGAATTTTTAGACCCATCATATTTTTACCATATTATTTTTGTTTTTATTGAAATTGAAAGGAATTTTTGACTATTTTTAGTCAAATTTTAGAAACATAAAGCTTCCAGTTTTAATGGGTTAAAATCACAGATTTAGTAATTTGGTAGTACCATAAAAGAAAAAGCATCAGTTGGTAAAATCAGGTACATCTAAATAAAAAACTAACAACACGAAAATTTGGCCGGTTCGGCTTCAACTAAGTTGAAGTTCAAACCAGTAGGTCTAGAGAACCCTGTCTTTATACCATCCCAACCATCCTCTACCTTATACTCCCCGCTTTGTATTCTATTAAAAACCTCTTGAGTTACGCATCTGAAAGCCTCCTCCACGTTGTGGCCGTTTTTGGCAGATGTTTCCACTTGGAAGAGACCGTGTTGATCGGCAAAAGTTTTGGCTTCTTCTTTGGACACTTGTCGTTGTTCTCCGTTATTGACAAGATCTAACTTACATCCTACTAGAGCAAATACAGGTCTGTGTGGTTCAATGTGTCTTCTCGCTTCTGACATCCATGCGGGGATGTTGTCGAAGCTGTTTCGGTTGCATATGTCGTATACTAAAAGAGCACCCACCGAGTTTCGATAATATGACTTCGTTATGGACCTAAAATTAAAAAGTCAGTCATAAAATATCGAAAATGTGAAGTCAAAAATTAAAATATTTATACAGCAGTTATATGATGAACATACACAGTTTGTTTTAAGGCTATGGGTACATAATTCGCAAATATTTTAAGGCTATAACCAATCTTTTCTGTATTTACATGGCAAATTACGTGTAGTAAAATTGACACTGGTATGGATATGTAAATATTACTAGAATGTCATTCTACTTGACAATGTCATGACTAACTTAAAGAGATGGCTTTGAATGTTCTTGGATAACAGTTATGTTTTGTATAATTGCAAATTATTAATTCATTTAATAAATATGAAAATTTTTTCACTAACTATGTATTCAGTGATTGTAATAGTTTATATATGTACCTACAACAAAAACTAATACTCAATCGAGAAAAGAAGAAAAGTGTTAAAGTGATTTTTTAATAATATATTGCTACTATGGAACGCTTACAATTTTGAACATCTTTAACAACAAAATACTTGGATCACAGAATATATTTTGATGTATTCTCTGCTTCTATCTTCCATAAATAATACACAATAAATAACTTTTTATAAAGTTCACGTCTTAAATCAATTATTTATAAAATACACTATACAGAGAGAGTCTGTAATTTGGAATAAATTCAATATCTCAAATACTAATTGTTTTTTTCAAAAACACTCGTCGATTAATATTTCAAATTGTCCTTTTTGAGATACAATAATAATGTATACAGGTTGTCCCAATTTAGAGATATGACGTCATCGTTGATTTTCTTAAATGGCAACACTGTCATTTTGATATCTATTTTGATAGGGTATGTAAAGCTATACACAACTGCAAAATATCAAATTTTTATTCTTTACCATTTACAAGATCATAGAAAATAACACAAGTTATGTCTGTAATTTGGAATAAATTCAATAATTAAAATACTAATTGTTTTTTTGAAAAATGGTCAGACCCGTCGATTAGTATTTCAAATTGTCATTTCTGACATACAATAATAATGTATACAGGGTGTCCCAATTTAGAGATATGACGTCATCGTTGATTTTCTTAAATGGCAACACTGTCATTTTGATAGCTATTTTGATAGGGTGTGTAAAGTTATACACACCTGCACAATTTAAAATTTTTATTCCCTACCATTAACAAGATAATAAAAATAACAACGTTATGAAAAACAAGTAATCAAATAATAATTGAATTTAATTATTTCAATTAAGCAAATGTTCATAACGTTGCCCATTGACAATTTGACAATAATTGAGGGCAACATTATGAGTATTTGCTTAATTAAAATAATTAAATTCAATTATTATTTACTTACTTGTTTTTCATAACTTTGTTATTTTTTATTATCTTGTAAATGGTAAGGAATAAAAATTTGAAATTTTGCAGTTGTGTATAACTTTACACACCCTATCAAAATAGCTATCAAAATGACAGTGTTGCCATTTAAGAAAATCAACGATGACGTCATAGCTCTAAATTGGGACACCCTGTACATATTATTATTGTATGTCAAAAATGACAATTTGAAATACTAATCGACGGGTCTGAGCATTTTTCAAAAAAACAATTACATAGTATTTTAATTATTGAATTTATTCCAAATTACAGACATAACTTTGTTATTTTCTATTATATGGTAAATAGTAGAGAATAAAAATTTGAAATTTTGCAGTTGTGTATAACTTTACACACCCTATCAAAATATCTATCAAAATGACAGTGTTGCCATTTAAGAAAATCAACGTTGACGTCATATCTCTAAATTGGGACACCCCGTATACATTATTATTGTATGTTAAAAAGGACAATTTGAAATACTAATCGACGTGTCTAAGCATTTTTCAAAAAAACAATGAGTATCTGAGATATTGAATTTATTCCAAATTACAGACTCTCTCTGTATATCAATATTATTTAATCAACAACTAAAAATATTCCCGATTCATGTTAAATATTTAAAATTGTCACTGATTGTCAGTGTCTGACTGACATTATCCTGACAATATTCTATTCGACTGAGTGCGTTGTATGACAAAGATAGATTTGGAAAATATTACCACTGACATTGTGTTCATTTTTTTCGAATCCTGAAAAAACCAATAAATATTTTTGAAAAATGTAAACGCAGAATGAAAGACTAAATTATTACCGAGGGACGAAAGTCCCTTAGAATAAATAAAAAGTTTATTTTGAATGAGATATTTGAAATTAAAAATAACACTAAATTTTCTCTTAGTTTTTCACCCCTACAACTTATTAAAATAAACATTATAGAAGTTCTCAGGGACTTTCGGCCCTCGCTAATAACGTAATCTTTCATTCTGCGTTTAAATTTTTCAAAAATACTTATTAGTTTTCTCAGGATTCGAAAAAAATGAATCCCCATTTGAATAGCATTGCAGCCGAAAATACGTACCGATCCTCTTAACCTTATTATAGCCAGGAAAAAGACGCAACTCTTGGTTTAAAACCTACGACAATGGACGAATATGACTGCGATAGAACTATTCAGGGCGGATGGCAGAGCAGCAACAAAAAAGGCGCCAACTTCATTTTGAGAGTAACTCGCTTAGTTTTGGTGCTAGAAAATTTTATAAAAAATAAAAATAAAGCTTTTTTAAACATTTTAATAAAGTTTTAATGTGTTTTCCCGAAAAGCGCTCCATTTTAATTTACCTATTTCACATTGAAATATTTGATTTGCAATTTGACGAATAAGAACGTGCTTTTCTGAGCTACAACTTTGCTTGTGCCACAGTATAAAGAAGGACAGTAGAACCACTCTCCGAAAAATTGAAAGTAAAATCTGTAGTCGCGCATGGCGAACGCGCAATGTTGGCAGTCGCTTTTGCCCCACTCTCGCATTGCTATTCGCATAGAAACGTACGGCTTTTAACAGGGAAAACCGGCATCCACCACTGGTGAATTACCAATTGCGTACTGCCGGTATTATTTCCTGAGATCAAAGCGCCGACAGAAGAGTGATTTTACTGTGGAACCTCTATATACTGTGCTTGTGCTGAGTCTGTAGACTTCACAAATACACAAATTATTTCATTTTTTTCTGTGACATTTTTGATAAGAATATTTTTTTCGATAAAATACTTACCTACTTTTTGTTATTTGCGAAAAAAACCGCCTGAAAACGTGTTTTTTTTTTGTCGAAAAATAAACATTTTCAATCGCAAATAACTCGGAAAGTATTGACTTACCTAAAAAACTCTATAGAAAGAAAGTTACTTAGAGTTAGTTTATCAATTTTCGAACTTATTTAAACGCACGTTTGTCACCACCGAGAAGTGGTGACTGTCGCCCCTTAAGCGTCGTTTAAACACAACGACAAGTCACAGCAACTAGTTGTGATGACAAGTTGAAACGCTGTTTAGACGCTGCGATTCAATGCGATACCACCTTCAACCCAACTCCAACTTTGATAAGTTGTGCGATGCACCGTTTACACACAATGATAAGTTGCAACAACTCGATTGACCTTGATAAGTTGTTTGATTTATCGCTGTGTTTAAACGATCCTTTAAGTAAAAGCAACCAAAGGCACAAGTTCATCTTTGAAGTGGAGGATAAGTAGAAACTAAATCCACATTTTCATGCAATCCGGAGTTGACCCTGAAACTTACAATACACGGTATCGCCGCATTTGTCGTTACTGGGCTAAATGGAATTTCGTAAATCGTTAGGTACCATTTGTCAACGCACACTTATAATTTCAAGAAAGAAATATTGAAGAGATTTTATTGGATAAATGAATATTTATCACGGATTCGGTGATGATCCAATTAATTTGCACCAGACATTACCTTTTCTTTTTATTCATTTTACAATAATTATTGGAATTGATAAAAGTACCTACAGATTAAGATATTGTTGATTAATTGGCAAACCACATAGTATTAAATAAGCTTTCTGTTTAATTCATAATATGTAGATAAATAATTATAATTCTAAAAAAAATATGTTGCATATTGGTTTTGGTCCAATTCATATGCGTCTGGGCTCGTAATACTTTCACCTCTGCATATACACTCCCCGGCACAAAATTCCGCCACTAAATATTTTTGATTAAGTTTGACAATCTATAACTTTGTTATTTGTATTCCGATTTTCAAGTTTCTTGCATCAGTTTGTAGGTACAAGTACTGGTATCGTTTGTTATTATTCTGTTAATAAAAAATTGTTGCTTATATGGCATTATACGGGGGTGAATAGAAGCGTTGTAATTTCTCCTGACTTTAAAAAATTCTGTGGAAAAATGTGGAAGAGCTGATTTTGTTTCATAGTCCTTTCGCGTTATCCTGGAGGCATCCCTAAGATTGTGTTTTTTGATTTATCCAAATATCTCTTTTTTTGTAAGAGCTGTACAATTGTTTGTAAATAAAAACACTGATTGACTCATAAACATGAATATCTTAAATAGAGGTTGGATTGATAAGATTGGAATGCAGCCCAGATCTCAATCCTAAGCTCATCCGTCATCCTGAGCTTCCAGAAAATTTGGGACAATTAAGGTTGGCGCTGGTAGAGGAATATCGGGCTATTCCGCAAGCACGGAAACACATCTTATTCATACGATGCCAAACAGATTCAGAGCAGTCATTGCTGCGAGGGCTAGACATACCCGCTATTGAATTGTTTTGTTTTATTGTTAATTTTAGTGCGTTTGATATTTTTAATTAAATAAACCTTTAGGGAAGTGTTTTTATTTACAGCTTTTACAAGAAAAGAGATATTCGATCATTTAAAAAACAAAATCTTAGGAATGCCTTCGAAATAATACGAAAGGACTATGAAACCAGTCCGTCAAGTTTTCCACAGAATTTTTTAAAATTAGGAGAAGATACAACGCTTCCATTCGCCCCTGTATAATGCCATCTAAGCAAAAAAATTTTGTTACCAAAATAATACGAAACGTTATCAATACATTACCGACAAATTGATGCAAAAATCTTGAAAATCAAAGTACAAAAAATACTAAAGTAATAACTTGACAAACTCAAGCAAAAATTTTTAGTGGCGGAATTTTGTGACGGGGAGTGTATATACATCAATTTTAAAAATCTCTTGGTTTTATTATACTTCTGATAAATATTTATTAATACATTACATAAGTAGTATGATATAAAATCTTTTTGAAATTTGGTTAATTGTAAAAGGAATAATTTTGATATTCCAAGTCTCATGAAGTTAAATAATTCTGTTTTTAATGAGCCGCAGTCAGTTGTTAATACTTTTGCCAATTTATTTAGAACCGACCATATTTTTTTCCTACCTAAACGAGTGGAATCATGAACCCTATATTAGTCGCAAGCATATTCACTCCTTAATCAAGTTTGAGATCTGTATCTGTGAGGCCAGCCTTACACCTAAAGGTAGAAAGGCTTAGGACTAAGTAAGTAATCTATAAGACAATACAGAGAGTAGAGTTATTCAAATGCCACAAGAAAAATATCGCATATTGCCCTAAAAGAAAGGTTAAGTTTCTGGTATCTGTAATGGTCTGGGACTGTATGTGTTCTTAAGGAGTTGAATATATGTAGGATTGTAAATAGTTTACCTTATATTTTAAATTTCCCTGTATATCCTTTTTTTATTATTAGTATTTACAAACACGAAACAAGTGGTTGTCGGCGAGGCTCTAATGCACAGATGGGTGGGCGTATCTAATCGAGGGGTAGTTTAAGTGAGCAGCTTCTGTTTATTTTTAAGACATAAAAATAACAAAGTAGAGCCCTTTGACCAAATTTTTATTAGTACATAATAGGCTAGTTCCCACGAATGCGAATTAAACCATGAAAAGGGGAAGATTAGCAGTAAATAAGAGAATTTTGGTTGTGTGGGAACGAATACATTCAGTCGATTCTAACATCTTAAACGCGACAGATCTGTTCTTAGGTTAAGGGATAATACTTAGACGGGTATTATATTGATTAGACGCAAATTATCTATAAATACATTTCCCTTTTGTAAGAGTAAGAACACGTAAGAATTTTGGACGCAAATTACACAAGCACTTTTACATTTCGATAATTTAATAGTAACAATAATTTAGTCATCTATTTTATTAATTAAAACTGTAAGACATCAAACGGACTTTTATTACGATTGTCTTTAAACAAAACCTACATATATTCTTTTCATTGATGGCACTGTCAATTCTGCAAAATACAAAAGTATTTTACAAGAAGGATTATTGCCTTCCATTAATGAAATTCAACTGCCAGATGGGGGATTTATATGTCAACTAGATGGCACAGCCTGCCATACAGCGAAATCTGTAACATGATAGTTGCACGAAATAAATATTCCTGTTTTAAAGTAGCCTTCAAGCAGTCCTGATCTATCCCCTCCCGAGACTTCGTGGCATCACATGAAAAAAGCACTTCTAACTATACTAGTTTATACAATTCCTGAATTTTAAAGGATAATCTTCAGGAAATTTTGAATAATTTTCAACCAGATTACTGCCAAACATTAGATGGCACTATGCCAAAGATAACTAATACCGTTTTAAAACGTAATGTGGTAACCACACTGTGGTAACGCTGACTAAATATATGGTTAAATTAATTTGCGCCGGACAATACTTTGTCGTTTTGTTTACTTTATAATTACTCATAAAAGTATTCGATATTGTTGATTACTTTATTGGTAAAACCACCTAGTACCAAACAAGCTTAACAGCAAACTCCAAAGACCTCCTCAACAACCTGGCAAAAGACAATAAATTGTAGAAAATAATAAAGTCTCAGATACAGAACCCATTATTAAAATATTAAAAGATACTTATGTAAATCTGAAACTTTCCTTGTTAGAACCCCTTTCTGTTAACATCCTAAATCTCTGCCTTTTACAATTTATAAGACATAGATACGAACAAAGCGAAAATATGCAGAAAGGGGTTCTAATAAGGAAAGTTTCAGATTTAAATAAGTATTTATTATTATTTTAATAATGGATTCTGTATCTGGGACTTTCCTATTTTCTTTAAGAGATTTCGCGGCAGCGCAATAATGGTGAATTTTAATCTATTTTTTAAATTCTCCTTAAAAAGACAATTTCGTTTTATTTTGATTCAGAGGCGAGCACGCAGCTACACTGAAGACGTTGTAAACAGAAACAGCTGCCTGTACGTTGTGCATCGTCTTCGAATCGAAATGAAACATAAATTGTCTTTCACTTCACAATAAATTGTCTTTAACATGGGTGCAGAGTCATGAAAGGGTGCATGGGAATGAACGAGTAGATATGTTGGCAAAACAAATCTCGAAAGAAACTTTTGAAGGCCCAGAACCTTTCTGTGGCATCACTTACGATGCTACGAAAAACGAGGTTCAGAAATGACTGATAAGGAATCATCAAAAGAGATGGACAGCCACTCAAAGACAAATCCAGACTAAAAAAATAATCGACAACATTGATAAAAAACTCTCGAAGAGTTTGATGAAACTCAATAAACGAGAGATCAAAACGGTCACTGAAATGGTGACTGGACATTGCCATTTAAGAAACCACATATACAAACTAGGTAACGTGAATGAAACATGGTACAGAAAGTGCGAAATGGAAGAAGAGACTGTCATACACATATTATGCCATTGCAATGTGCTAAGTGATGTAAAGCAGGAATTCGCTGGTCAACTGAGGTTTGATCCAGAAGAGATCCTAAAACCACCAGTAAGAAAACTGTTGGCCTTCGTTGAGGTCACAGAACTTATTCGAGTTTTAAAAAAACAAGGTATGGTATTATAGAAAGGCGTTACAACCAAGTGCTACAGACTAACGAGTCTCGCCTAATCCAAGAAGAAGAATAAGAAGAAGAAGAAGAAGAAGAAGCAGTAGAAGAAGAAGTAGAAGAAGAAGAAGAAGAAGAAGAAGAAGAAGAAGAAGAAGAAGCTTAATAGTATCTGTTTAATTTAAATATGGTTTTTAGTCCGTTCTTTAACGGTAAAATATTGCAAAACCTCTAAATTTTAAAGAACCGCTTGGATTGACATGAAATTTGGCATACACATAGCTAACAAGTCAAAGAAAAAAAGTGATATTGTGCCGATATGTGCTTTTGCCCTGGTGGTGGTTTTCACCCCCTCTTGGGGGTGAAAAAATATTCGTCCAAAGAAAGTCAGGAAATGAATAAACTGGCTATTTTTAAGTAACTTTTGTTCTATAGAGTTTTTTCACTAAGTCAATCCTTTTCGAGTTATTTGGCAGTGAATATGTTAATTTTTTCAACAAAATAACCACGCTTTTAGACGGTTTTTTGCAAATAACTCAAATAGTAAGTATTTTGTGGAAAAAACATTCTTAGGAAAAATATAGCCTATAAAATATTTTAAAAAAAATGGTGTATATATCACGTCTCTACACTTAGTAGAAGCAGAGTTATAGCTAATGAAAAGTAGGTTCATATTCGTCAAATTCCAAATGGGATACTTTAACGCGAAATAACCAAAAATAAAGCACATTTCGGGGAAAACTCATTACAACTTATTTAAAGTGTTTAAAAAAAGCTTCATTTTTGTTTTATAAAAAAAAATTCTAGCATCAAAATTAAACAAGTTACGCTCAAAATAAAGTTAGTCCCTTTTGGTTTTGGTAAAAAAATCTAGAAAATCACCCTCTAATTATAGGCTATTGATTATATTCAAAATAAGATAGCTAAAAGGAACTACAACGTTAACGGGGTTTTATTATTTCATATGGTCAATGGACATCTATATACGAAAAAACCGCGTAGTGCTACCATTTAAAGGGGTGCGTTTTTGAGAAATGGATGAATTAGTAACTGGGCACAGGTTACATTCGGGTGAGTTCTATGCACTTTTGGTACAAACATATCTACATAAAAATTGTTCCTGGTTAAATTTACCATCTAAATATCACTTTTTAAAGTCAATGATACTTTTTTTACAAAAATATATTCAAAAGAAAAAGCACAAAGAAACCCAAAAGAAAGAAATTTTGTTTTTTGTCCCATAACTTTTGTCCACGAGGATATAGGTATAGACATTGCTTCACAGAAAAAAAATCTACATATTTCTTCTTTAAAATTTTGTTTAGTAGAGGTAATTAGGATTTATAGTTTTCGAAAAATGATTTTTCAAAGTTCGCCACTCACAGCAATTTTGGGCAATTCTACTTGTTATTTCGCAAATATTGTTCTGTAACTTTTTTCTACGTAACTTTATGTACATGCAATGGTACATGTTATAGGAATAGAAATCAATTACCTTTAAAATGGTGTACTGTATAACGTTGTACGAATTTTTTAATTCGTAATAACGAGATTATGGTTTTTCAAGGTTTTATACTTTTAACGATTTTTTATAATATAATATAAAAATAAAATAATATTATTATATAATATATTATATATTAAATAATATTATATTATATATAATATTGTTACAACTTTTTCAAAGTAACTTTATTCAAACTTAAATACAATATAAACTTTAACAAACTGACAACTGTCGACTACTAAATCTGAATTACAACTGAACTATAGAATGTCAAACACATAATGTTTATATAGTTTTCTGACGTTCTAGATGTCACCAGACATTTCTGGGTTATTCCATGACATCCAGAATATTCTCGTACGTGACTACTTCTTCTTTCACGTCGAGGGACTCTTTCTATGTAGGAACAATCTACGGAACTGTCATAACACTGCTCCCTCCTTTATAGTTATTCGCCTCGAATAACTGGTCTATCAGGGTCTGGTTGAAGCCAACAGGGTGGATCAGTTCCATGATATGGGGCTAATCTCTCAATGTGAACTACCTTGGGTTTACTTCTCGCTGAAAACTGGATGCGGTAGACCAGATCATTTATTTTCTTTAAGACGGTGTACGGGCCTTCCCAGTTTCGTTGAAGTTTCGGACAAAGTCCTTTCTTGCGTGTGGGATTGTATAGCCATACTGGATCACCTCTTTCGAAAGTTGTCCCTGTAGCTTGCACATCGAACCTGGACTTGGCTTTATCACTTTGAAGCTTCAAACTTTTACGAGCAAATTCGTGGACTTTTTCCAGTTTTTCTCTTAAGCTTTCTAGGTACGTCAGGGATGAAGGTTCTTCTTCACAGGTAGGCAATTTTCCGAAAATAAGATCTTGAGGAAGCTTCATTTCTCTTCCGGTGATCATCATTGATGGAGAATAACCGGTTGCTTCATGTTCAGAACTTCTGTAGGCTAACAGGAATAGAGGTATTAGGGTATCCCAATCTTTTTGATTATCAGCAACAAACATTGAGAGGTATTGACAAATAGTTCTATTATGTCTTTCGATCATTCCGTCTGATTGTGGGTGGAGAGGCGTAGTTCGAGTTTTCTTAATACCCAAGATTTTCATTAATTCTTGCCATAATTCGGATTCAAAATTTCGTCCCTGATCAGAATGCAACTCTAAAGGGACTCCATGTCTTGATACGACGTGTGTTATAAATGCTTCTGCTACTGTAGTCGCTTCTTGATTAGGAAGGGGTGCAATTTCAGGCCATTTCGAAAAATAATCCATTGCAACCATTAAGTACTTGTTTCCTCTCTCTGTCAGCGGGAGTGGACCGAGAATATCTACTGCAAGTCGTTCAAAAGGCTCTCCGGAAAGATATTGTGCCATTTTACCACGACTTCTTGTTCTAGGGCCTTTTCTTCCGTTACATAAATCGCATTTCTTACACCATTCTTCTACATCTCGGCGACAATTGATCCAATAAAATCTGTCTCGAACTCTGGCCAGTATTCTTTTTACTCCAAAATGTCCTCCAGACAGGCTGCTATGAAGATCTTCCAACACACTTTTAATGTGTGATTTTGGCATTACCACCTGTTGAACTATACGTACTCCATCGGAACTTTCCCACTTCCGATATAACAAACCATTCGAAAGATGCAAGGATTCCCATTGAGCCCAGTACGCCTTTATAGTTCGACTGTATTTAGATATTTCCTGCCAAAGAGGTCTTACTCCATTTTTAAGCCAATCTCGTATAACTCTTAATTCGTTATCTTTCTTTTGACTCTTCTTAATGTTTTCCAGAGAAATCTGGTCATTATCTTCTTGCTGTTCAACTGTGGTCATCCGCAGACTAACTTCTTCGGTTACATTCTCTTTTTGTGCTAGCTGACGTTGGCTTTGAACTTGTAATTCATTTAATGCATTTTGGTATTCTTGCAATTGTTTATTTAACACATTCTTCTCTTTCATCAGTTTTTGACATTCGTTTTCTAGATTGGACTGTGTAGTTTTTGCATTATTTTGAATTACTTTACACTCTTCTTGCAATATTGTCACCTGTTCTCTTAATCTATCTATTTTATTTTTACTAATCGCTAGTTGTTCCTTCAAATGGCTAACTTCAAATTCCAGTGTATTTTCTTCCTTTCTATGGTCAGTTGTAGGAAATCTGTTTCTTAGTGACCATCTACCATCATTTCTAGTGAGACTTTGCGACAGGCTTCTGGATGTCGAACTAGGCGACCTTCTGATCTCATTCTTGTATTCTTCTTTTCGTGCTTGGGATCGGCTTCTGCAATTGGATTTTAGATGTCCCATTCTTCCGCAGTTAAAACATCTTCTGTTTTCATTTCGAGGTTTTTGTTGGATATTTTGTAGTAAGCTTAATATCTGGGATAAAACTAGTTGTTCATTATCTGTGGTAGTGACTTGCTTATTTTCTGTAAATCTTATTTCTTTTAATTGTGGAAGAGATCTAGAAATATTTTTCGCCGCTTCGTACTCCTGAGCGGAGATTAGTGCTTTATCTAGCATTTTGTGGTGTTGTAATCGCAGAGCCTGTTGCATTTCGATATCATGCAGTCCATCTATGAAAGCCTGTATACCGATTTGTTCCAGAAAATCTCTTGGTGCCTGAGGATATGCCAAATGTAATAATCTTTTAATATCGGCTTCAAATTCTTGCAGGCTCTCATTATGTTTTTGATACCGAACTTTAAGCTGACTTTGAAAAACCTGCTTCAGATGTTGTTGGCCATATCTTGTTTCTAAAGCTTGAACAAGTGAGTCATAACTAGGTGAATCCTGAGGAAGAAATTGAAGGACGGTTGCTGCCTGACCTCGAAGCGACACCACCAAGGAAGCTGCCATTTCTCTTTCAGTCCAGCCATTTGCTTTAGCTGCAGCTTCAAATTGGAAACGATAAGTTTCCCACGCTGTTTGGCCATCAAACGTGGGTGGTTTTAAAATTTTGCTACTTCTAATTATGCCTGGATCAACGATGGAAGAGGAAAGGGCTGTTTGTTCGGATTCGATATTAGTAACTGAAACAATATGAGATAAAGAAGCTTGGGTATTAATTTTGTTTGCTAACTCTACTATTTGTTTTTCTAAACTATATTTCAAATCGTTTTGTTGCTGCTTTAAATCGTTTTGTTGCTGTTCTATTTTATTTTCTATATGATTTTGTTGTTGGTCTATTTTGTTTTCTAAATAATTTTGTTGTTGTTCTATTTTATTATCTAAACAGTTTTGTTTTTCTTCTAATATATCTATTTTATTAGTAATTCGACTTACCTCTAACTGAAAATGCTCGTGAATTTGGGACAAACTATTCATAATTTCTACCTCTGCTTGTCTACGCCTCTCCTCCTCTTCTTTTCTAAGCTTTTTATCTTCCTCTTTCTCTTCTTGTCTACGTTTCTCTTCATTTTCTTTCTCTTCTTGCCTACGCTTCTCTTCATTTTCTTTCTCTTCTTGCCTACGTTTCTCTTCATTTTCTTTCATTTTCAAAAACCATGCTGGTGGTCCGGATGTATCCATTTCCTTCTCAACTTTAGATGATCTGGTATTTACCATAAACAATTCTCAATATCTTCTTCAATATCTCTTAAATCCCACCGCTGTCACCAATGTTACAACTTTTTCAAAGTAACTTTATTCAAACTTAAATACAATATAAACTTTAACAAACTGACAACTGTCGACTACTAAATCTGAATTACAACTGAACTATAGAATGTCAAACACATAATGTTTATATAGTTTTCTGACGTTCTAGATGTCACCAGACATTTCTGGGTTATTCCATGACATCCAGAATATTCTCGTACGTGACTACTTCTTCTTTCACGTCGAGGGACTCTTTCTATGTAGGAACAATCTACGGAACTGTCATAACAATATAATATTATACTATATATTATATATTATATAATACCTAATATAAAAAATAGTATTTTTTACATTTTTTAAGATTATTTTTGAAATTTCTCATTATAACTTTTTTTCTTGTACTTGAATATACTATACCGGGTGGTGAATCGGAAAACGGGCCATAGGAAACTCAATGTAAAATTCTAAACTGTTGAATTCCTGCTTCCCTAATTATGTTACATCAAAAGTCATGAGAAGTTATTTGTAGAGGATTGAAATCTGTATTAAAAACAGAAGTTACAATTGTTCTACGATTTAAACACATTCCAAAATTTTGAAAAATATAATGTATTTACCGCAGTAGGTATGTGTGGGTATGTTGGGCCACACGTTACTATTTAACTGACATTGAGCACATTATTGACTGAAGAAAATATCTTTATTATTAATACTTTCTCCTTAACTAAGGGTATCTTATCAACTTTATTGTGTTTTAAACAAAAAATGATAAAATAATTAAAAAAATTGACAGTTCTAATTGTTAATATAATAAATTCATTGTCAACAAATGCAATCGTATACACATTATTGTATTGTGTGTGGCCTAGCTTTGGCGTATTACTCTGAAAATTGTATTATATTTTTACAAAATTTTGAATAATTATTGTTCATAGAACAATATTGACAGTTGTTTTCAATAAAGATTTCAATTCTCTACAAATAGTTTCTGATGACTTTTGATGTAAAATAATTAGGGAAGCAGGAATTTAACAGCTTAGAATTTTACATTGAGTTTCCTATGGCCCGCTTTCCAATTCACCACCCTGTATATGTATTGCTCAATAAAGAGGGTTTACTTTCTGTTCTTTAAAATTATGTATCATCTATATTTAAATACATAATATGTAATGGAAACCGAGTGATCCTTTGATATTTTTTACCTGTATTATTTAAAATTATTTCTTTTACAAAAATTACACAAACATTAGTCTTAGAAAACATCACTTTAGTTAAAATTATTTAAACGTTGAAATTTAAAAAATTTTCAAAATCAAAGTCCATCTCTTCGTTAGCATTAGCTTCAATATTATCTTTTTCTGACACCTCAGTTAACTTAAGCTGTGCTCACTACGGAGAGCAATGGATTGTATCCTCGCTCCGACCCTTGCTCCCTGGTATTTATATTCGTTATATTCGTGAATTCTCGCATTTAAAATAATGTATTTATTTTAAATGCGAGAATTCACGAATATAAATACCAGGAAGCAAGGGTCGGAGCGAGGATACAATCCATTTCTTTCCGTAGTGAGCAAACCCTTAGAGTTCCCACAATTAGTACCCATGCACGTGCACCCTTTGCAGAATATTGAACAACTAATTCCTATCTTCCTACAACCGCAGTTTTTATGTAGAAAAAAAAAGTTATAATGGGGAATTTAAAAAATAATCGTAAAAAATATAAAAACTCGTTAAAAGTATAAAGTCTTGAAAAAGATAACCTCTTTAAAAGAAGTCGTGCAACATTATACAGTAGAACATTTTATAGGGAACTGATTTCTATTCCTCTTACATGTACCATTGCATATGCCTAAAGTTACCTAGAAAAAAGTTACAGAACAATATTTGCGAAATAACACGGAAAATTGCCCAAAATTGCTGTGAGTGGCGAACTTTGAAAAATCATATTTCGAAAACTGTAAATCCTAATGACCTATACCAAACATCATTTTAAAGACAAAATATGTAAGTTTTTTTTCTGTGAAGCAATGTCTATACCTATATCCCCGTGGACAAAAGTTATGGGACAAAAAAAATAATTTCTTTCTTTTGGGTTTCTTTCTGCTTTTTCTTTTGAATATATTTTTGTAAAAAAAGTATCTTTGACTTTAAAAAGTTATATTTTGATAGGAAATTTAACCAGGAACAATTTTTATGTAGACGTGTTTGTACCAAAAGTGCATAGAACTCACCCTAATGTAACCTGTGCCCAGGGACTAATTCACTTATTTCTCAAAAACGCACCCCTTTAAATGGTAGCACTCCGCGGTTTTTTCATATATAGAGATTCATTGACCATATGAAATAATAAAACCCCGTTAACGTTGTAGTTCCTTTCTATAGTACATAATCAATAGCCTATTAGTATCTTAAATGAACTTAATCGTTACGACTTCACAAGTTTCTTGACTCGTGTATATATTGTTTATATGATCTGTAAGTTTGATCGGTTCAAAGTCCTGATTATTGAAAGGACTGTAGTTAAAAGGGGTTGAACGAGTCACTGATCACGAATGTATGCAAATTTAGAAACACCAAATCTCGATCAATTTTTGTCTAACAGAAAAACAAAAAAATACATGATATTCAGAAAAGCAAATCTGACTTTTTTCATTTTTTGAGATTTTTGGTAGCTCTAACAATTTTTAAGTTATTTTGAAAAAAAGCATATTTTTCAAAATTAAAATTTTTTAAAATTTTACTTTGAAACCAAATTTTTTCAAAAATAAGCACTTTAAATCGATAAAACTTACAGATCATATAAACACAACATAAGTAAAATAATTTGTGGAGCGCTAACGATTAATTTCATTTAAGTTGCTAATTAGGGGGTGGTCTTCCCGATTTTTTTTTTGCAAAAACAAAAGTGACCAACTTTATTTTGAGCGTAACTTGCTTAAATTTAATGCTAGAAACTTTTTGTAAAAACAGAAATAAAGCTTTTTTAAACACTTTAAAAAAGTTATAATGGGTTTTTCCCAAAAACTGCTAAATTTTTTGGATATTTCACGTCGAAATATTCTATTTGAAATTTGCTGAATATTAATCTATTTTTCATTGGCTATAACTCTGGATCTACGAGATCCACAGACCTAACGTGTACACCATTTTTTTTTACTTTTTTATAGGCTATATTTTTGCTAAGAACGTTTTTTTTTTCGACAAAATACTTACTTTTTGAGTTATTTGCGAAAAACCGTCTAAAAATGTGGTTATTTTGTTGAAACATGAACATATTCACTCGCAAATAACTCGAAAATTGTTGACTTGGCGAAAAAGCTCTATAGAACAAAAGTTACTTAAAATTAGTCAGTTTATCCATTTCCGGACTTATTTTGGACATATATTTTTTCACCCCAAAAACGGGGTGAAAATCACCCCCAGAGAAAAAGCACACATTGGCACAATATCACTTTTTTTCTTTGACATGTAAGCTATACGTATGCCAAATTTCATGCCAATCCAAGCGGTTCTTTAAAATTTAGAGCAAAAACCGTGAAAGAATGGACTATTTGGGTCCAATTCATATATATGTCTGGGATCTTATATGGGATAAGCTAGAGCGAGGCCAATTAGTACTTTGAGCTGAGTTGCGTTGCGACGTCGCAACGGAACAACGCATCGGAACGAGACAACGCATCAGTGCGTTGCGCTGCGTTGCGTCGATCAGTTGCTATGTTTCAACGGATCGACGGACAAATGTGCTCTTCCATGGCAGTGTCATAGCAAAGCAGGTGTGGCATGCAATGCGTTGTTCCGTTGCGATGTCGCAACGCAACGCAGCGCAACGCACTAATTGGGTCTCTTCCTTAGTAAGGGTTAAATTTTTAAATTGTACACTTTAGATACAAGATTGCTTCATAAAAGTACTGCCTGTTTATGGTAAAATATGCAGATAAATAGTAAAAAATAATTGTTTTACAAGCTTTCTCAAAAGGTTGTAGTTGTAAAAGCAACCACTTATATTGTTTAGATTGATAAATAGCAATCAAGGTCCTTTCTTGAATAATAAGTAGTAAAACAAAGTTTAATTACTAGTTTAATGGTTTTTATTAAAGCAAAAGGTGTCTATCATGTTATCACACCAATGTAATCCTATAAAAGTTTTAGTCATAAAAACAGGTTTATGCCTCGGAACCGAAATGATTTCATTATGCTGACCAAAGCGAGAAAAAGACAAAGAATTTATGTAACGAAAGCGAGAAATATACTTTACATCAGTACTTGGGACTTAAAGTCTCTAAACATAAGGGATTCGGAAATTACAAAAGAACTTGTAGAAAAAAAAAAAATTAGACATAATATGATGCACTTGAAGAGACAGAGAAAAAAGGAAAGGGTCAAATTATGCTTAATAACTTGTTAACTACTACCCAAAAACTATAACTAAAATTTTATAAGATCTTATGAATCAGATGCAGGGCCCCCGCAAGGCTGATTAATGCCCGCGTGCGGGACATATTTTAGCGCCCTTTAAATCTACTATACAGTGTGAGTGGGGAGGAACGCACCAAACTTTAAGAATATACGTAAAAATAATCAATAATAACTCATATGTTGTTATTCGATTTTCATTTGTTTCCGAAATACGGTGTGTTAAAATTTTTCTTACAAACTGAGGATTTATTTGTTGCTCTAAAACCGGTTGAGGTGTGCAAATGAAATTTGGTGGGTTTTGAGACATAGTTGGTGCACATGTTTTGACACGCAATTAAGAATTTTATATTCACCATTGGCGCGCGTACGGGTAATAGTCTAAAATTTTTTTGCATTAGTCAAAAAAATAGTACGCTACTTAGATATTTCAAATTAAAAATTATTTTTGAATTCCCTCTTCAATTTCTGACAAACAATCTATCTTCATGTTTGTTCATACGACGCTTCGTTTTCATGCAAAAATACAATATCTTAACGCTTACAAAGTATTCGAAATAAGTTTCTACACATTCATGTAGATAATTATCTGCTACATATCGTCGAAAACTTTGTAAGCGTTAAGATGTTTTATTTTTTGCATGAAAACGAAGCGTCGCATGAAAAAAGGGAAGATAGATTTTTTGTCACAAATTGAACGAGGAATTCAAGAAAGATTAGAAATTTGAAATATTTCAGTGGCGTACCATTTTTATCTTTAAAAAATTTCAGACTATTACCCATACGCGCGCCAATGGTGAATATAAAATTCTTAATTGTATGTCAAAACATGCGCAATAACTATGTCTTAAAACTCGCCAAATTTCATTTGTACACCTCAACCGATTTTAGAGCAATAAATAAATCGTCAGTTTGTAAGAAAAATTTTAACATTTAATTAATTTTTCCCGTATCTCGGAAACAAATAAATATCGAATAACAACATATATGAGTTATTTTTGATTATTTTTACGTATATTATACAGTCTTAAAGTTTGGTGCGTTCCTCCCCACTCACCCTGTATAAAATTAATAAATATGAAAAATTTAAACCCAGACTGAAAGACTACATACATTATTACTGAGGCCGAAAATCCTTGAAAACTTCTATAATGTTTATTTTAATAAGTTCTTCTTCTTAACGTGCCCTATCAAGTCCCCTTGACGTTGGCGATTAACATGGCGAAACTGTCTCTGTCTCGAGTTATTCTAAATAGGTGTTTTGCTTTCTTTATTCCTTTCCACTCCCGGATATTCTTCAACCAAGAGGCCTGCTTTCTACCAATTCCTCTGCGTCCTTCGATTTTACCCATCATAATAAGTTGAAGAATATTATACCGATATTATACCGGTCTCCCCTTACTACGTGTCCAAAATAGGCCATCTTTTTTTTATTTATTTTACCAGAAAACCCCATTAACAAATTACAATTAACAAAATAAATAACAATCTGTAAACAGATTGAAAATAAACTTAATTCTAAATTAAAAATTTAAAATAAATTATTTCCATTATAGATTATCATATACACCCTTAAATAGAGACTAGGTTACATCACGTCATATTGCAATCTAAAAATTTATACTCCTTAACTGACTTTTAAAATAATATAAACTAATACCAAACACCTCTAGATGATACTGATTTATAATTCTTGCATATCTATCTAAAGGAGAGTAGTAACCATAGTTTGTTCGGTGAAATGGTACAAAAAATGAGATAGAACGATTTCTCCTATTTCTTGAGGGAATCCCAATGTGTAATTGATTCACTATATCTGTACAATATATTGTACAATTTACTAATTTGTACAGAAATATTAATCCAGCACAAATCCTGCGATCTACCAGGGATTGTAACTTACGTTGCTTTTCAACTTCACTATACTCATGATCTACTATAATCAACTTAAGTTTATAAGAGCACACCCGCAAGAATTTATGCTGAATGCTTTTAATTGTTGCAATGTGCACTGCATGATATGGAGACCATATCACCGAAGCATACTCTAATCTAGACCTAACTAATGAACAATAAAGAATTTTGAATGTATTTACAGAAAAAGTTTTACAACTCCTAACTATAAAACCTAGCATTTTTTATGATTTCACTGTAATTGTATTAATGTGTTCCACAAAAGTTAAGTTTTTATCAAATATAACCCCTAAATCCTTAATTTTAGAAACATAATTCAGTGTTATCCCTTGTAATGAATATGAAGTATTCAATTTTCTAATTCCTGTAAAGAAGCTTATGTGACAACATTTAGAAATGTTTAACCTTAGCTTATTTATCCTACACCATTGATCTAATCTATCAACATCGTCCTGCAGAAGTTTTTGATCCTCCAAACTGCCAATTTCTCTAAAAAATTTCAAATCATCTGCAAAACCCAGGGCTTCACAGTTCTTAAAACATTCAAAAATACTTTTTACAAATAAAACAAAGAAAATCGGAGAACAGTGTCCTCCTTGGGGAACTCCCGAGGTAACATTTATAGAATCTGATTGATACGAACCTATTTTAACTCTTTGCTGATGGTCAGACAAAAAGCTCTTAATCCATTTTAGAGTGTCTATGCTAAACCCAACATTATAAAGCCTATTGAGTAATATGTGGTGATCTACTTGGTCAAAGGCTTTGGAAAAATCAGTATATATAGAATCCACTTGTTGAAAGTTTTCAAGTGCTTTTGTAATGTGCATCTGATACGATAATAAATTGGTGACCGTAGATCTACCTGCACAAAAGCCATGTTGGTTATTGGATATTAATCCTCTACAGAGCCACTTCAATTGATCACTTACTAAGCTATCAAATAGTTTTGGGATTGATGACTGGATACAGACACTCCTATAGTTAGCAACAAGATTTTTTGCCCCACTTTTAAATATAGGCATTATAAAACTATGCTTCCATTTATCTGGAAATATTGAGCACTTCAAAGATTGATTATATAGTAAATATAATGGAACAACTAAAGTGTAAATACAGTGCTTAAGTAAACTGTTTGGTACCCCATCTGGACCTAGTGTGTTTTTATTAGGAAGCTCCAAGATTTTGTTAAAAATTTCTACTTTTGAAATATAAGTGAAATTAAAACTTTCAGAAACATTTTCAGGTATCTCTATTGACAGTGAATCATCCTGGTTCCTGGAAGTATATACTGATTCGAAAAAGTTTTTAAACAATGCAACACTTTCTTGACCATTTCTGGCTTCTTTGTCATTGTAAATTATGTTTTGAGGCAGAGAATGATTTGACTTTAAGTCTCGGATATATTTCCAAAAATATCTAGGATTTAATTTAAATTCTTGATCCACCTTAATTAAATAGTGTTGCCAACATTCCTCCCTGACTCGTTTACACTCCCCTCGCAACCTAGAAAACTCATTATAACTAGCATAGGATTTCGTATGGACATAGGCTCTGTGTGCTGCTCTTTTAAGGTAACAAAGACTTCTAAGCTGAGATGAAAACCACTTAAGATACGTCCCAGTTTTATATTTCTTTAGAGGCACAAAAAAAGAAATTCCCAAACTCAAGACTTCATAAAAAACCTCCAAAGATGTATTTATATCCTGGTACAACAGACACCGCTCCCAATCTATACCTGCCAAATAATCATTAAGACCCAAGTAGTTGGCATTTTGAAAATCATAGTAATAGTCTTCATAAAATAAACCAGAGGGATCCTGTTTCTTATAAATATTTCTAATAATACATTCATAACTGACATGATGTAAGCTATCTCTGAAAATTTGTTCCCTTGCCAAACTTAATTCTTCATCTTTATCATATTTGTGAACAATAAATCCCAATAAATGTTCCTTTTATTTGGAATATCTATCTTTTGAAGTAATTGAAGGTAACCAAAAGACTGAGCCACTGGAAGTGCTGAAGAAATACTAGGACAAACTACTTTCACACCAAAATAATCATTAGACCATTGAGCTTCCGGAAGATTGTAATCACCAAATACATATAATTTATGAGATGGGTATATTTTTCTATGTTTGATATTATCAAGCAGCTCGCGGGTAGCATTTGCTGTCTTAAGGACTGCCACATTTGTCAGCATAGCCGTCCATGGTATTTTCAGTATACGTCTGTGCAGCCACATTTCAAAGGCCTCCAAACGGTTAATGGTGGATATTTTTAATGTCCATGCTTCGACACCATACAAGAGGACTGACCAAATGTAGCATTTAATCATGCGCTTTCGAAGTTGAAGTTGCAAGGTATCATTACAGAAGAATCACCTCATTTTTAAAAATGTGCGGGCTATCTCGATTCTACATTTAATAAGTTACAGGGGTGAAAATAAAAGAGAAAATTTAGTGTGATTTTTAATAATTGCAAATATTTAATTCAAAAGAAACTTTTTATTTAGTTTAAGGGACTGTCGGCCCTCGGCAATAACGTTATTTTTAATTCTGCGTTTAATTTTTTTAAATATACTTATTAGTTTTCAGGATTCGAAAAAAATGAATACATTTAAAACCCATTGAAAATTTTGACAGGCGACATTTTGCGCCTTTCCCCTTAAATTTTTTGCAACATTAATGAAGCACCCTGCATATTAAATTAAAAATATACATTTAAGTAAATAAACAACAATATTTTGTCATTTCAAAGTTTTCGAACAAATTCTATACAAGGTGTCTACATAACTAGAAACCATGTGGAAAACTGTTTTATTATTATAAAACAGTTTTCCATATGGAAAATTGTTTTATTATTAATTTTACGAGAAAAAGTTATTCTTCATAAAAAGTTCTGCATTGTCTAGAACTCAGATTGCAACCATCAAATATTAAATTTTATGAATCTTATACGAGGTATGTCAAAAAATATGAATTTCGGTCAAGAGCAAAGTACGTTTAGTTTTCACAATATTGAAAAGTTATTATGAACAGTTGTTCAGCATTAAAAACTATGTTTCTATATATTTGTATATATTTGTTTACTTAAGGGTAATTATCATAAATTCGAATAAAAGATTCACTTTATCAATCACAAACAAGTCCCGCTAATTGGCTCTGCCAAAGCCATTTTTCAAAAAAAAAGATTCACTTTATATGAGTAAAACTGCTTGATCCACAAAGTTGTGTTTTTGTTGGAGTAAAACTGCTTAGTTGCGTTTTATGTTTGTTCTTTTATGTTTATACTCGTCAAGGAGTGTGATTTGATGTTTATTTGAATATTTTGAGTGTGGCTTTAGTTTACAACATAATATCGATTGGATGGTATGCCAAACATAATTCAATCTACTTCAAAGAAAAAAAATAGGAAGGAACAACAAAATGTAATATATTTTTGACCGAGTAAGTTCAACATTTCAGGACGGGAATCAGGACGGGAAAAGAATCAACAAAGGAAGATAATACAGAATGGGAAACAGATAAGTTAGAATACTCTGTTACACAGATGCGGCAATACTGACAGCCCAACATGAAGATAGTCTACAAACACTAGGCCACAGATTTAAGATACGAGAGTGTGTGGACAAAATACCAAGAGATAAATCACGAATCCGCAGAAGTACCAGAAGACCGCACAAAAGATGGAGTGACAATCTTCCATATAGAGGTACCAATCTGCCAATGAACAATCCGGCTTGCTTAGAACAAGGAAGAATAAAAAGACAGAAACATTTTACCAGATGTAGGGCTTGATTTCTAAGCTTTCTCATCTTCTGAAATTATGTATCTTCAACTTTTTCAAACCTTGGTATCCAAGTGCTGTAATAACTTTCAAAAACTGGTTTACAGTCATTTAGAAAAAATCTTATATTACCTAATTTAAAATATTATAATCATCATCATCATCATTGGCTCGACAGCCCTTTCTGGGTCTTGGCCTGTTCCAGGATTCTTCTCCACTCTGATCTGTTTCGTGCTTTTTTTCTCCAGTTTTTTATTTTTAAGGTTTTTATATCATTTTCTATTTGTTCTAAATATCTCAGCTTCGGTCTTCCTCTTGTTCTTTTTCCTACTGGCATCTGTTTGAATATTTTGTTTGGTATTTCGCCTTCTTCCATTCTTTCTACATGTCCCATCCAACGCAGCCGTCCTATTTTAATGAATGTTATGATATCCGGATCCTGGTATATTTCGTATAGTTCAAAGTTGTACCTTCTTCGCCAAATTCCATTTTCTTTTGTGCCCTTATATATGTGTCGCAAGATTTTTCTTTCAAAGGTGGCTAGCAATGTTTCCTCTCTTTTAGTGAGTGTCCAGGTTTCTGAGCCGTATGTGAGTACCGGTCTTATTAGGGTTTTGTATATTTGGCATTTTGTTTTCCTTGCGACGTTGTCTGATCTTAGTTGCCGAATTAAGCCATGGTAACTTTTATTGGCAATAAATATTCGCCTCTTCACTTCCTCTGCTACGTTATTATCAGATGTGACTAGGGATCCCAAGTATGTAAAGTTTTTTACCCCCTCAATGTTGTATTCTCCTATTGTTATATTTTGTGGCTGCCTTATTTCTGTGTTTTTACTTACCTGCATATATTTTGTTTTGTTCTGGTTGATTTTAAGGCCACTATTTTGTGCAGCTCGTTCTATTTGATTGAATGCCTCTATCATTTCTCTTCTTGATCTTGCGATTATGTCAACATTATCTGCAAATGCTAGTATTTGCACGCTTTTATTAATTATTGTTCCTCGAGTATTGACTGTTGTGTCCCTCATTATTTTCTCGAGTACAATGTTGAACAAGATGCATGATAAAGCGTCTCCCTGGCATAGTCCCTTTTTCACATCTATTGTTTCCGTTAGTTCGTTTTGTATCCGGATTTTACTTTCTACTTTTAGAGATTCTTTTATCAGTTCTATTAGTTGTGTTGATATATTAAATTCTTTCATTGCTTTTATTAAGAATTCTCGGTTTATATTGTCATATGCGCTTTCGAAGTCTATGAAGAGATGATGTGTGTCGATGTTATGTTCACTTGTTTTTTCGAGGATCTGTCGCAGAACAAATATCTGGTCTATTGTTGACTTCTGTCTACAGAAGCCACTTTGGTACCTGCCAACAAAATATTATAATGTATGGAAGGAAATGACATTGGCCTGTATATACAGTGATGAGCACACTAATAACCGGCAAAATAGCGCAGAAGATGGAAAACATAACACATTGCCAAACAAAAAGAGATGAAACTAGTGGAGGTGGAAATGATCGTTATAAACGTATAAATAAACAGTACATTACATAGTTTCCCACCTTTAGACACAGGAGTATTTTATAAAATTCTACTGTCACAGTGACAGTTGTCATACTCCTCTGATACGTCTAAAGGTGGGAAACTATGTAATTTAATGTTAATTTATACGTTTATAACGATCATTTCTATCTACACTAGTTTCATCTCCTTTTGTTTCGCAATATATTATGTTTTCCATCTTTTGAGCTATTTTGCCAGTTATTAGCATGCTCATCACTATAAACTATTTGCATAATGTAGGGTTTAATGTGCATAGATTAGACTAGTCTAAGTTAAAAGTTCAGTTCATTTTTAGTGATAAGATTTTAATTACTTGTTTGCTTACCTAAATCTTTCCTGCCCAGCAGTATCACAAAGTTGAAGCTTTATCCTAGTGCCACTTTTAACTTTGATGAGCCTAGAGAAGAAATGAACCCCCACAGTTGAGTCAGACACCTAGGAATTATTTTACGTCATCCATCTGAGAGTAGTGATGCAATCGATGATTTTTTAAATGAGAATAGGGGTCTTGTGTGAATTTGAGAACGTGGACGAATATTATGTATTTGGGTAAACTTATTGATCAGACATGTAAGGAAGAAGCAGAACAAAATAATTAAGACTAAAGAAATGTCGTCTAATATAAAAATAACAGTATACAAAACAATAATTTGACCCACAATGCTATGAGAGTCTGAGACATGGACTATGAATAAATATACAGAATGGATTGAAAGCTAGAAGAAGAAAGATACTTCGCAGAATATTTGGCAGAAAAGTAGTAGAGGGAGAATGGAGAAGACTAACTAAGCTAGAAGTGTACCAATTATGCTAACCTGCCGTTATCAAAAATAGTGAGAAAACGCAGACTAGAATGGCTCGGTCATCTAGAAAGAATGCATGGGGGCAGACAACTCAAGAATATTGATTCGAGAGCACCCAAGGGCAAAAAAAGAGAAGACCAAGGAGGAAATAGAGAGATGCAGTAATGAAAGATGTCAGTGAGTTGGAAATCAGAAAGTGAAAGCTGACAGCTAATAACAGAAAAAAATGGGCCTAAATGGCCTGTTAAAGGTACGATTCCAACATCGGCAGCAGGCAGACTCACAGTTGTCACTGCGACAGATGTCACTACTTTGCACTATTACTTTGTATGAGACTGATTCCAACATCTAACTGCAATTGCTGTCCAGCAGAACGTCAGTTGCTAATAATGATACAAATTAATAGTGCAAAGTAAATAAGTACAGTAATACCTCGACATACTCTACCCCAACTTACGAGAACCCAGAGTTACGTGATTTTCAAATCTTGTCGATTTGTTATTTGAAATTGAAATTGAAATTCTTTATTGAAATAGAAATCCTACTAACAATATTTAAATATGAATTTGCTTAATTAAATGTAACATACAATATACAATACATGCAATATTATACAACACATACAGATTTATTAAAAATTATTTTTTTTTGATCTAGGTAAAATATATGTCTTCAGTAATTTTTTAAAAATTTGAACTGTCAGTGCATTCTTAACACTGGGGGGAAGATGGTTAAATGCATTCATACATTTGTAAAACAGGGATGTCATTGTGCTATGTTTATTCGTTTTTTGAATATCAAAATCTTCAATATTTCTCATGGTATATGAATGAACTTGACCCCTCAATGTAACATATTCATTAAAATATGCAGGCAGCATTCCTTTTTTTAATTTAAAAATGAAAACCATAGTAAGGTAGTAAAGCCTTTGTTGAACTGAAAACCAACCTAAAGTAGAGTACATCATCTCAATTGGCGTGTAGCGATTGCATCGAAGAATTGTTCTCATACCTCTGTTATACAAAATTTGCAATGATTGAATTGATCCTTTATCACCTAAATATAAAGCACTTGAACAGTAGTCAAAATGGGGCTGAATTATACTTCTAAATACAGTGATCCTTGAAAATAATGATAGATCTTTGCTAATTCTATTAAAGAAAAATAATTTTTGAGATATTTTCTTGCAAATATATTGAAAATGAGGTTTCAGAGAGAGTGTGTTATCCAGTATAAATCCAAGATATTTAATTTCATTGACCCATTTGATGCATTCATTATTAACTTTTAGTTTCAAATTTTCCATACTTATATTATTTAATTTATATCGGCTAGAGACTATCATTGACTTTGTTTTACTCGCATTAAGTTTTAACTTGTTAGCATCCAAAAATATCTCAATTCTTTTTAACAAACACTGCATCCTTCTAACAACCTCCACAATATCATCACCACTGCATACAATTAATGTGTCATCTGCAAAAAGACTAATAAATTCCAGACCCTCAACATAATTTACATCATTGATGAAAATAATAAATAATAATGCTCTAAGTACACTGCCTTGTGGTACACCAAAACAATTAGGTAGTTCTGTTGATTTACTTTGGCCTAACTGCACATAATGAGTTCTTTTTGTGAGATATTCGTTAAACCATTTTATAACACTTTGTTTAAAACCGTAGTACCTCAATTTTTTAATTAACAAATCTATGTCTATAGTTTCAAAAGCTCTTCTAAAGTCTAAGAATACAGCTACTACAAATTTATTGTTATCAATAAGTAGTTTCCACTTCGAGATGGTAAGTTGTATTGCTGTTTCACATGAGTGACCCTTTCGAAACCCAGACTGATTGCCGAGAAAAAGATTATTTTTATTAAAGTATTCAATTATTTATTTGTAAACAGATTTTTCAAGTACCTTCTCTATACAAGGCAGTGTATTGATTGGTCGATATGCAGATACTTCTGATTTCATTTGGGTTTTTGGGACCGGTGTAATAGAGCTAATTTTTAAGTTTTTAGGAAAGCTTCCACTCTTTAATGAAGAATTAACAAAATTAAGAACAGCATAGCCAGTTGTCTCAAAAGTTTTCTTTAAAAATTGTGAATTGAGTACATTATCTAAATTTTTGCAGGTTTTTAAAGAAAATATTATTTATGATTATTTTTTATGATATGCGATTTTAAAATCTTGTCGATTCATTATTTAAGCGCCACACAATCGTTTAGTTATCGACGAGATAGAATTAACACCCACACACTATTGCTCATCCAATGTATTATACATGTTTCGACTTTTCACACGGAATAAGCGATTTTATTTTGTATTAGGTATTTCTTATCTACAGTTTTGTCTAATAGAGTGGGTGTTTGTTAATTTTTTGAAAGGGATTTTTCGTTTTATATCTAAGAAGACTTGAAAGAGTAATAATGTCATCCAAACTTACATATTATATACGAAATTATACCCCGACTTACGCGAATTCGACTTACACGATTATCGCTTGGTTCCACCTATTGCGTAAGTTCTGGGTATAACTGTATATGTCATGCTCCCACCTGCTGTCAATGTCAGAATCATACCTTAACGCCATACATACACACATGTCATTTCAATATTTTTTTACTGATATACTTTAATGTATTGTTGATCTAGGTCAAATAGCGAGACTAAAAGACTCAAGTTGGACCAGAAAACTAATTGACTGAAGCCCAAGAGAAGACAAATGCAGCAGAGGACGACCACCAACACGCTGGATGGACGACATTAAACAAATATCCAAGAAATGGCAACAATAGGCAAAGAACCATGAAGAGTGACGAAAAATTGGAGAGACTTATGTGCAGCAGTAGACAAAAGAGGTTGCATGATGATGATGATGGTTGTTGATCTGGTTCTTTAATTCAATAAGCAAGGTTGTGAAGATAAAGGTTTTCAACAGATTTCGTTTGGCTGCAGATTCAATTGTTAGAGCTCTTCAACTTTTTCAAACCTTAGTTTGAGGCAAAACTATTTTAAGGTCATTTAGAACAAATCTTATTTTACCTAATTTAAAATGTTAAGGTATGGAACAATATGGCATTGGCCTGTATACAAACTATTTGCATAGTGTAGGGTTTAATGTGCACAGATTAGACTAGACTAAGTTGAAAGTTCAGTTTATTTTTAGTGATAAGACTTTAATTACTTATTTACTTACCTAAATCTTTCCTGCCCAGCAGTATCCCAAAGTTGAAGCTTTATCCTAGTGCCATCTTTCACTTCGATGAGCCTAGCGAAGAAATCAACCCCCACAGTTGGGTCAGACACCTAGGAATTATTTTATGATTAGCCACAGAGAAATTAAACTAAATATTACTATACCTCAGCGAATTTGCCATCAGTGAAATATTTGAGTAAAGAACTTTTTCCTACTGTACTGTCACCTATTAGTATTAGGCGAAATTGGTAATCGAATATTGGTTCTACCATTTTATAACATTATTTATCACTGGGATTAATTTAGTTTAGAAAATAATACGAATGTACTATTAAAACTCTATTGTCTAGACCAAATTGAACAAGATTAAAATACAATGGCCTGTATATCTTGTTTCTAGATTTCGTTGTCGTTTGTCATGTCATATGTCAATGTCAAAGAAAAAGAAAATAAACAAGTCCTTGCTTGAAATGATAACTGTTGTAAATAATTAAATAAATATTAAAGATTCAAGATTCATCAATTAAACAATCAACGGTTATATCATATATCAAAATTTTTTGTTTTTTGGTCGTTAAATCAAATTTAATAACATGGAGATAAACCAAGGTGCTAGTGCTAGTGATCAATATTGTAAAATAGAAGTATAGAAGACTCCTGCTTAGATGCCTTCAAAATTGAGATCAAGGAAGAACCCAAGACAGAAACGGCATACCAGGCATTTGATTGTTTAGACCTAAACTCATTTCCTGTAAACTCTAAAGTAGAACAAGAACAAGATGAATATAAATTTACACCATTTGAAGAAAAGCAAACAACAAATGAAGAAAGTAAGTATTTTTTTGGACCTAGAATGTGGGAGGGGCCAATGTGGCCCCTGCCCCTGTTGCGAATTGAAGTTATTGTAGCTTTTTGATTCGAGGCAATAATAATTTCATATTTTATAACTTTTTATATTTCAATACAAGGCCTTTTTTACTAAATTTATTAAATGGTTCTTTTAACAAATCTACCATAGAAGTTTGGGACAACATAAAGTTTAGGGCAACGGCCATGCAACAGCATGAATTTTGTGAACAGTGTTGCCATATCTGTTTATAATTTAGACATATGAATTTAGACCTTGTTTAAAATGTTTTTTTTTATAATTTAATGTTTATTTCATAGGTTAGTTAATTCATTTAAGTTAGTTTCTTTTTATTACTATTTAGTATTTTAGATATTTTATTAGTTAGAGTTTACAGTCTACGGTTTAAGTTAGTTTCTTTTTATTACTATTTAGTATTTTAGATATTTTATTAGTTACAGTTTAGAAATCTTCACATTGTTTAGTGTTTCTAGTAACTATTGCCACTATTGATTTTTATATAATTTTAATGCTTTTAATATATTTTCTGATTTATATCTAATGTCCACTTTACATCAACAATAAATTGAACAAGAAATTGACAAAGTTATTCAAGGCCAAATTTAACGTGTACAAAATGTATGGTTTGTAAAAGAAAATAAAGGAATTTGATGAAATAGAACAATTGGATATGTTTTATTTTGTCAAATTTCTTTATTTTCTTTTTATTCACGGCAAAATTGGGTGTTTTGTATAAGTCAAATTTGACCTTGAATAACTTTGTCAATTTCTTGTTCAATTTATTGTTGATGTAAAGTGCACTTTACATTTGTTTTCGATTTTTAAATTATATATTGTGTTCTATTCAATTTTGAATTTTAGATGTTACAGTAAGAAATATTTTACAACATGGCAACACTGTCAGTGTTTTTAGATTACCTCATATGTCAACTACAAATTGGTTATGTTTGGTTGCCCTAAACTTGATGTTGTCCGAAGTTTGAAGGGGCCAAATTGACACTATCTAATTTATTAGCGTTTTCTCGGAAATTCAAGTTTCTTTCAAATTCCTGTTAGATGCCTAAAAGTATATTTATGTATGTTTGTTGTTTGTTTATTTTATTGTAAAAGTAAATGGTTACCCTTATAACAATTGATGGTGAACACTTTGTTTTGCGGATAATGGAGTGTCTTTTTTTTTGTATCTCTTATCATTTGCGAATTACATGGAGGAAAAGGAAGATTTTTAAGAAAATTAAAAATGTGCTCTAGTCCTGTCGCCAGGGGGGTACAATGGCCTCTTTAATTCAGATGGACTTACCCAAGTTTTTTTATGTACTTTGACCCTTAGAACACGAATTTTTTGGGTAACAGTTGATCCGCATGTCGATGAGATTGTTATAAACAAAGAACTTGAGGAATTACATAACACAGATATCTCACAAAACAGAACATTTTTTTACCCGTGTTGAGCTGCCCCCCCCCCACTTGCAAAAATGAAAAAACAAATAGCACTGATTTATGAGCTATTTATGAGCTTTCATATTCCTCAAACTAAAAATTTTGAGCTCGTTCCACTGAGCAGGAATTTAATACTTTAGTGGCGGGCAGCCCCACCACTACTGAAAATAAAAATATTGAATCGGTTTTTTGCTGCAGAATTACGAGCTTACGAGCTGTTTATGAGCTCTTGAAATTATATAGTTTCAATTTTTGAACCCATCCCCTTCACCCCCAAACAACCCTTTAATTGATTTAACTTAAGAGAAAAATGCTGAGAAAACTTAAAATATATCGTATTGCGGATGTAATTCCTATAGCTATATACTCTAAGAATAAACTATTAAATCACATGCATTACAACATTATGCGTAGCATACAGCTACAACCCCTTCGCAAGGAAACCACCCTATCCTCCTGGCTTAAGAGAAAGTTGTACTAAAATGCATCAAATTAATTATTTGGTGACTACATATCATTTAATAATTTATAAGCTCCCAAATTACGCCCATTTATATCAGTAACTTGCAATTTATTTTGTATAGTGCAGTCACTGAAGGTAAAAATCAACGATTACCTTCAATTTCTGTAAGTTTTTACAAAAAAGTTAATAGTAGTTTGTCAACAATACAGAAGATTGTATTAATCTTCAGCATGATCTTGATTGGTTAAGTGAGTGGTGTATGCGGAATGCCATGGCCCTGAATGAATCTAAGTGTCATGCTATTTCTTTTGGACGATCGAGAGACCCAATAGAATATAATTATAATATACAGAATATTCCTGTTGACTGGGTTACTGCAATTCGTGATTTGGGAATTAATTTAGACTGTAAACTTTTATTTGAATCACATTATACGTCAAAAATTTCCAAATCTTTACAAATGCTTGGTTTTATAAAAAGATGCACTAGAGACTTTCAGAATATTGAAGCAATTAAATTACTATATTGTTCTTTAGTTAGACCTCATCTAGAGTATTGTTCTTGTGTTTGGTCTCCATCTTACAATATTTACATAACAAAAATCGAGACAGTCCAACACAAGTTCTTAAGGTACATAGCATATAAACTGGGTATACCTTTTGAGTTAAATCAGTTAAATTATTATCAAATTGAAACCCAATTGGGTATTCTCTCATTGCGTGACCGACAAGTAATTAAGGATGCAAGGATGCTCTATGGCATAATTAATTCAATAGTTTTGTGTGCTCAGCTACTTGAGCAGGTCGGTCTCCACGTACCTCTCCGTAGAACTCGATTATTTATTTATTTATTAACGGGATAAACCCAATACATACAAAATACAATAAAGCAGAGCTTTTGTCATAATAATGAAAATATAAAATTTAGATACATGTAAAACTACAACTATAAAACACAAACATAAAAAATAAAAAAGAATATAAATTATTTGTAAATGATGAAAACAACTGAATTAACTATAACAGTTAAATCTATTTAATTTTTTAAATTCAAAATTCAAGATGCCCGAGTTCTTGTTTAATAGAGGAAACTGAAGAACCAAACAGATCTATTACATGACTAAACTTGTTTCCATACAGGGTCAATCTACTAATTGGTGCATATTGACCATAATTTGTAGCATGTCGTTTTTCCCTGAATATTTGTGGATTTCGTGTCAATCTAGCAGGTATATTAAAGTATACAAGACTTATCAATTCTTCGGAGTTAATAACACCAGAGATAATTTTGCGAAGACAGCAAATATCCAACATGACTCTTCTGCGTTCAAGAGTTTGTAAATTTAATGTCTTTAATATATTATCATACTAGCTGACCCGGTGAACTTCGTTGCACCTTAGATAGTGTGTCATAATTAGATAATCTGTCATAATTTTGATTATAGATCAGTTGCTTGAACGTAATGGCTAAAAATCAATTACTCAAAATCAACTGCTCGAAAATGAATTTCTAGACATGAAAATTGATCGAAATGCAATTTCCTCGAATAAAAAAGAAAATTATATGTCCAAATATTTTATGCAAAATTTGTAAGTATGGTCGAATGAAATCCGATAGTTTTAAGGCATTCCAGAAGCCGCTACAGATAAAATGTTTTAACAACTTATTAATCATTCAGAATTAGTCGACACTTATTAAAAGTTAAAATAATTAAGACAATAACTGGACGATAACGATTTAATGAGTGGAAAACAATTAAAAATTATTTTGCATATCATATTTGAGACAGTATTTGGTTGAAAGATCTCATTTTTGCTGGCCAAAAATATATTAATTTGTCTGGACTAAATTACAGATCTGTTTATCTTAAAAGGGATATGATACTATCAACATTCACACAGTGTTGCCAAACTGGATTTTGTTATTTTGAGTCTAAATTTTCCCAGCGATCTCCGAGGATACAATACATAAGAAAGATACATAATATGACAAATTATATGATATTCCACGTATACAGTACGTAAATCGTTCAGCTGGACATAGGGAACATACAATATATAGATTTAGATACATAAATACATACATTGTATTATATTGAGATAACTGAGGCAACTGAGTTTTCTCGATGACAATATGGTTGTTAGTATTAAGGGGCATTAACCTCAAAATTTACAAATCATTTCGACTGACACAAATAAACGTCAAAATATGAGAATGTAGTAGGTAGCTAAATATTTTTGGCCTAAGAGAATGGAAAAACTGTTTAGGTTTTAAAGTAAAATAAATTTTATTATTTTAATTCATACCTTAAACTTTAACTACACGCGCTGGCGTATTTTTGTACGCGACATATAAGAATTCTACTACAAATGAATTTAAAAATTTAATTTTTGTCTTTGTTTATTTATCTAACCTATCACTGGAATGTGCTTTACACTGGATTTAGTTTCGTTATAATCGGCATTCTAGGAAGATCGTAATTTACAATTTATTATTTGTTGTTTCCGGTGGTGGATAACATATGCCACAATTATAGTAATACAATTAGTAATATAAGTACATATTTCAAATGTTTTTTAGTCATTATGGCACAAATATATTTTTCTTTATAAACAATACTTTTTCTCAGGTAAAAAATATCGTTTCAAAAAAATATTATTAGCAATTTTATTTATCATGGAATCAGATTCCAGTTATATATCCCAATTTGCTTACTGAGAAGGAACTCCAAGTATCCGCTGACGCCGAGTAAGGTTTATAACAAACAAATAAGTGTAATTTTTCAAAAAAAAAAACAAATCCGCTGTTTTTAAGTATATTTTCTTGTGGCGTATAAAGAACGCCACGCGTGTAGTTATGTTATATTTTGATGTGCGGGTAGTTAAAGGTTAAAATTCTAAATATTAATTAATTATCACAATAACAAAAAATATTATCAATCATTTAATACATGCAATAGTGTACATGATATTTTTCGTTAGTTCATCTACTAAACATAAATAAACTGGATGGTTTGCCCACGCGAAAGCAAGATTTTTTAAAAATTCGTAAAATTAAAAAATTCATATTTTATCAAATTTGAGTCCAAAAGCTAATCTGTTGCAGTTTTCTTTTATGAAATTTCCCATTGGTTCTTCTTCTGTGCTCAGAATTTTGCCACGGCTTACGGTTCGCTATTTCGGAAACGGACTGCGCTAGAGAAGAAAAAACAGCAGCGTTTTGTTCGGAATTCAGCAGGGAATCTACCTGCCAAATTTCATGAAAATCGGTCAATTCGTTTCGGAGGAGTATGGCAACAAACTAACAAAGTGTAGCTAACATAACTCGACTTTCTTTTATATATATATAGATGTAAAATATTTAAATGGCTATTAAAAAATAACGGTTGAAGATAAAAAAGTGAAAATTTAGGATTGTATGTATCTTTTGCTTCTACATCATACAAAATTAAGAAAAAACGGTTTGTCAAAAAATTAAAAAAATATATCAGGGGGGGCAAGTCCCTTTATGACGTACGGGCATGAATTCAGAGTTATGCCTATTCCCAGTCCGGTAGAATACACTTGTAAAATTTCATAACAATCTGATGAGCCGTTCTCGAGTTATTATCAGTGTAACTAACATAACTCGACTTTCTTTTATATATATAGATGTAAAATATTTAAATGGCTATTAAAAAATAACGGTTGAAGATAAAAAAGTGAAAATTTAGGATTGTATGTATCTTTTGCTTCTACATCATAAAAAATTAAGAAAAAACGGTTTGTCAAAAAATTAAAAAAATATATCAGGGGGGGCAAGACCCTTTATGACGTACGGGCATGAATTCAGAGTTATGCCTATTCCCAGTCCGGTAGAATACACTTGTAAAATTTCATAACAATCTGATGAGCCGTTCTCGAGTTATTATCAGTGTAACTAACATAACTCGACTTTCTTTTATATATATAGATGTAAAATATTTAAATGGCTATTAAAAAATAACGGTTGAAGATAAAAAAGTGAAAATTTAGGATTGTATGTATCTTTTGCTTCTACATCATACAAAATTAAGAAAAAACGGTTTGTCAAAAAATTAAAAAAATATATCAGGGGGGGGGGCAAGTCCCTTTATGACGTACGGGCATGAATTCAGAGTTATGCCTATTCCCAGTCCGGTAGAATACACTTGTAAAATTTCATAACAATCTGATGAGCCGTTCTCGAGTTATTATCAGTGTAACTAACATAACTCGACTTTCTTTTATATATATAGATGTAAAATATTTAAATGGCTATTAAAAAATAACGGTTGAAGATAAAAAAGTGAAAATTTAGGATTGTATGTATCTTTTGCTTCTACATCATAAAAAATTAAGAAAAAACGGTTTGTCAAAAAATTAAAAAAATATATCAGGGGGGCAAGACCCTTTATGACGTACGGGCATGAATTCAGAGTTATGCCTATTCCCAGTCCGGTAGAATACACTTGTAAAATTTCATAACAATCTGATGAGCCGTTCTCGAGTTATTATCAGTGTAACTAACATAACTCGACTTTCTTTTATATATATAGATGTAAAATATTTAAATGGCTATTAAAAAATAACGGTTGAAGATAAAAAAGTGAAAATTTAGGATTGTATGTATCTTTTGCTTCTACATCATAAAAAATTAAGAAAAAACGGTTTGTCAAAAAATTAAAAAAATATATCAGGGGGGGCAAGACCCTTTATGACGTACGGGCATGAATTCAGAGTTATGCCTATTCCCAGTCCGGTAGAATACACTTGTAAAATTTCATAACAATCTGATGAGCCGTTCTCGAGTTATTATCAGTGTAACTAACATAACTCGACTTTCTTTTATATATATAGATGTAAAATATTTAAATGGCTATTAAAAAATAACGGTTGAAGATAAAAAAGTGAAAATTTAGGATTGTATGTATCTTTTGCTTCTACATCATACAAAATTAAGAAAAAACGGTTTGTCAAAAAATTAAAAAAATATATCAGGGGGGGCAAGCCCCTTTATGACGTACGGGCATGAATTCAGAGTTATGCCTATTCCCAGTCCGGTAGAATACACTTGTAAAATTTCATAACAATCTGATGAGCCGTTCTCGAGTTATTATCAGTGTAACTAACATAACTCGACTTTCTTTTATATATATATATATATATATATATATATATATATATATATATATATATATATATATAGATGTAAAATATTTAAATGGCTATTAAAAAATAACGGTTGAAGATAAAAAAGTGAAAATTTAGGATTGTATGTATCTTTTGCTTCTACATCATACAAAATTAAGAAAAAACGGTTTGTCAAAAAATTAAAAAAATATATCAGGGGGGGCAAGCCCCTTTATGACGTACGGGCATGAATTCAGAGTTATGCCTATTCCCAGTCCGGTAGAATACACTTGTAAAATTTCATAACAATCTGATGAGCCGTTCTCGAGTTATTATCAGTGTAACTAACATAACTCGACTTTCTTTTATATATATAGATGTAAAATATTTAAATGGCTATTAAAAAATAACGGTTGAAGATAAAAAAGTGAAAATTTAGGATTGTATGTATCTTTTGCTTCTACATCATACAAAATTAAGAAAAAACGGTTTGTCAAAAAATTAAAAAAATATATCAGGGGGGGGCAAGTCCCTTTATGACGTACGGGCATGAATTCAGAGTTATGCCTATTCCCAGTCCGGTAGAATACACTTGTAAAATTTCATAACAATCTGATGAGCCGTTCTCGAGTTATTATCAGTGTAACTAACATAACTCGACTTTCTTTTATATATATAGATGTAAAATATTTAAATGGCTATTAAAAAATAATGGTTGAAGATAAAAAAGTGAAAATTTAGTATTGTATGTATCTTTTGCTTCTACATCATAAAAAATTAAGAAAAAACGGTTTGTCAAAAAATTAAAAAAATATATCAGGGGGGGCAAGACCCTTTATGACGTACGGGCATGAATTCAGAGTTATGCCTATTCCCAGTCCGGTAGAATACACTTGTAAAATTTCATAACAATCTGATGAGCCGTTCTCGAGTTATTATCAGTGTAACTAACATAACTCGACTTTCTTTTATATATATAGATGTAAAATATTTAAATGGCTATTAAAAAATAACGGTTGAAGATAAAAAAGTGAAAATTTAGGATTGTATGTATCTTTTGCTTCTACATCATAAAAAATTAAGAAAAAACGGTTTGTCAAAAAATTAAAAAAATATATCAGGGGGGGCAAGACCCTTTATGACGTACGGGCATGAATTCAGAGTTATGCCTATTCCCAGTCCGGTAGAATACACTTGTAAAATTTCATAACAATCTGATGAGCCGTTCTCGAGTTATTATCAGTGTAACTAACATAACTCGACTTTCTTTTATATATATAGATGTAAAATATTTAAATGGCTATTAAAAAATAACGGTTGAAGATAAAAAAGTGAAAATTTAGGATTGTATGTATCTTTTGCTTCTACATCATACAAAATTAAGGAAAAACGGTTTGTCAAAAAATTAAAAAAATATATCAGGGGGGGCAAGCCCCTTTATGACGTACGGGCATGAATTCAGAGTTATGCCTATTCCCAGTCCGGTAGAATACACTTGTAAAATTTCATAACAATCTGATGAGCCGTTCTCGAGTTATTATCAGTGTAACTAACATAACTCGACTTTCTTTTATATATATAGAAGTATAATTTCTAACTGTTAAACCCATCTTAAAAGCTGCGAAACGTAAAAATTTGTTTTGAACCTTTTCAATATTTAGGATTTGATATGCATAACTAGGTGACCAGACAATAGAACCATATTCAATAATTGATCTCACGATACTGCAATATAAGATTTTTATTGTGTGAATTGCCAAATCTTTTGATGAACGCAATACAAAACCCAACATCTTAAATGCTTTCGAAACAGTATGGTCAATGTGAGAGTAAAATGTTAATTTACAATCAAATATTATACCCAAATCCCGAATTTCATTCACACGTGTGACAGGAGTATTATTAATAAAATATTGATGGTGAATAGGTGAATGGGATCTAGCAAAAGTTATTAAAAAGCATTTATTAATATTAAGTTCCATATCATTTCTACCACACCACTCATAAAAATCATTTACTTGTGACTGAAGCTGAAAAATGTTATCCTCATTATTGACAGTCTTATATATTTTAACATCATCAGCAAACATTAAAAAGTTAACTTCCTTAAAAATAGAGTGAACATCATTCAAGAACAGATTAAATAGAAGGGGGCCACAGTGGGAACCTTGCGGTACTCCAGATGTAGCTGTAAAAGCATTAGAAAGAAAACATCCTATTTTTACACTTAAACTTCGATTAGTCAGGTAACTTTGCATCCAATCAAGGAGACTTCCAGAAACACCGTATGCTGTAAGTTTTGCAAGTAAGATATTATGATTGACCTTATCGAATGCTTTAGAAAAATCAGTATAGATGGAATCTACTTGTAATTTGTTTTCCAAAGCAATAACAATGTCATTCTGATAAAGAAGTAAATTAGTTACTGTAGATTTACCCTGTACAAAACCGTGTTGTTCATTCACCAGAATACTGCTGAATTCACAAGTAAGCTGCTTAGTAACTAAATAATCTAATCATTTTGGAATTGCTGATATAGTACAAACTGCTCTGTAGTTTTCCACATTTGACTTTGAACCAGATTTAAATATAGGTTTTACGTAACTTCGTTTCCAGCAAGCAGGGAAAACCCCTTCTTGCAAAGATTTATTAAAGAGTATACACAATGGCTTAGATATAGTACAAACACATTGTTTTAATAGATAGTTAGGAATGCCATCAGGGCCAAAATTTAGTTTAGGAGCCAAATTGTGAATACTCTCAAAAATAGTATTTATGTTAAAAGAGCAAGAACTCATGTTACCAGCATTTTCAAATTGATATTGTGGGGGGGGGGGTAGTATTATGGTCAGTGAACACTGTAGAAAAAAATTTGGCAAATAAATTCACAGCTTCCTCCCCAGAACTACTTTGATCATCTCCTAAATATAAATGGCAAGGTACATCATAATTTTTTTTGCGACTGTTTATATATTTCCAAAAAGTGCGTGGGTAAATTCAGAATCTCTAACATATAAATTATAACAATCTTTACTCAGTGTACTACATTCAGATCGTAAGTTATGAAAAATAATAAAATCATCATAATTGTTGAACATCTTATACTTTTTATGATATTTTTTCTTTTCTATTATTAGTCGTTTTAACTCCGGGCTAAACCAAATTGGAAATGTACTTGTCTTACATACTTTTTTAGGAACATAAGAATTTATTGCATGATTGACAATATCGTAAAATTTAGACACAGCGTCTTCAATATTCAAAGCCTTTAGTGAATCCCAATTTATTTCCGACAAGAAAAAGTTCATACCAATATAATCACCGTTTTTAAAATCATAATATGACTCTGTGTACTTTAAAGGATCACTGTTATTTATTATATTAACATCAAATGTTACACCATTGTGGTTAAGGGAGTTAGGAAAAATTAAATCAGCAGCATTTACAACACTCAACTCGTTACATCATTCTCTTTGCCTTATCCCTATGCGGGGTCGGCTTCCCTAATTGCATTTCTCCACACAATTCTATCTTGGGCCATATCAATGTTAATCCCCTTTACCAACATGTCCTGCCTTATCGTCTCCCCCCAGCTCTTCTTTGGTCTTCCTCTCCTACTCCTTCCAGGAATCTGCACTTCAGCTATTCTTCGTATTGGGTGGTTAACGTCTCGACGTTGAACATGACCAAACCATCTTAACCTATGCTCTCTCATTTTGGCATCAATTGGTGCCACACCTAGACTTCCCCTAATATACTCATTTCTAATTTTATCCTTCTTTGTCACTCCACTCATCCATCTAAGCATTCTCATTTCCGCCACATGCATTCGCTGTTCCTCTTTCTTTTTCACTGCCCAACATTCAGTTCCGTACATCATAGCTGGTCTTATGGCTGTTTTATAGAATTTTCCCTTCAGCTTCATTGGAATTTTTCTGTCACACAACACACCACTCGCTTCTTTCCACTTCATCCATCCAGCCCTAATTCTACTGCATGCATCTCCATCTATTTCTCCATTACTCTGTAATACCGATCCTAGGTACTTAAAACTATTGCTTTTTACAATCATTTCACCATCCAAAGATACCATTTTATTTGTAGTAGCTCCATCTTTAAATGAACATTCCAAATACTCTGTTTTTGTCCTACTAAGTTTTAAACCTTTTTCCTCCAGAGCTTGTCTCCACTGTTCCAGTTTTTGTTCTAAGTCTCTTTCACTATTTCCTACTAACACGACATCATCAGCATACATTAAGCACCATGGAATGTTACCCTGTATTTTCGCTGTTATCTGGTCCAAAACTAATGAGAATAAATACGGACTAAGCACAGACCCTTGATGCAATCCTACTTTCACATGAAATTTATCAGTCTCTCCCACACCTGTCCTAACACTAGTCGTTACTCCCTCATACATATCCATCACAATCTTTACATATAAGTTTTTATTTCGTTTGGAGAAGGTCTTTTCATTATTATGGCCTGAAAAGATTTTTGGATATTTGATGCCTGAATGCCTTTTCTATCAGCACCATACCCTGCCCTGTCCTGCACGTTTAGCCAATACACCACCAATGCAACCAAAGTGCAGTATTACCCCACACCCGCCTGCATTTTTCTGTATAGGCCAGGATCCCTACTGTAAGGACTGCCCTATAAGCCAATGTATTGTTGCCCGTATCCCGCCACTAGGAGGCACGTACTTCATTCGGGATACTCAACACTCAACTCGTTACAACTAGATTAAATCAAACATTCTATGTTCCTATCCATAGAACCAACTATGCATATAACAACTTTTTATCTCGAGCACTAAGATGGGCAAATATTCACCCTGATTTAGATTTCTTTGCACTGATGTCTGAATTCAGCTCTGGCCTCAGACGTATGTTTGTTTGAGTAGTTGTTGGAGAGATAGTCATTAATGTGATATATAAATCTGATTTGTGTGATTAAGTTTGTGATATTTATATTTTATTGCAGATTTAGCCATCCGGCTCACACTCCCTCTGAGGGGAAAATTGACTCATCCCAGATACCTACGGTATCAAAAGGATTGAGCTCTGGTGGGACTCTTTCCGTGTTATTGAGCCCTAGATGAGTTGGAATGCAGGTGTATCTCCCAAAAATTTTCGTACACTTCTGGCCGTCGCAAGTAGTACAGCTTTCTGCATGGTCTTATAAAGATGTTCATTGAGACCCAGCTTTTTTATGCTTTCGAGGAGGGTCTTCGGAATGACTCCAGTAGTAGACATAACAATAGGTATCGTCTGAGTACTTTGCATTCTCCATTGTCTCCGTATTTGAATTTCCAGATCTCTATACTTGGTGATCTTTTCATTAAATTTACTACATAGATTATTGTTGTTAGGTATTGCCACATCAATTAGTGTTGTTTGTTTTGTTAATTTATTAACTAGTACGAGATCTGGTCTATTATGTGCCACTGCTTGGTCTGTGAGCCCAGTGCTGTCTCAGTATAGCTTGTAGTTGCCATCCTCAAGCATACTCTCAGGAACGTATTGATAATATGGGAGATGGTCAGTTTGGAGAAGTCCCAGCTTGTTAGCTATCTTTTGATGAAGGATTTTCCCACTGCGTCATGCCATTCCTTGTATTCAGTTGCATCAAATGCCTGGCAGCCCCCTGTAATATGTTGGATGGTTTCTTGGGCTTGACATCCATATCGGCATCTGTCGTTTTGAACCTGAGGGTCTTTGACGATATATTTCAGGTAATTTCTAGTTGGTATAACCTGATCCTGAATAGCCAGTAATGAACCCTCCGTTTCAGGGAACATCTTTCCTGATGTCAACCAATAGTTCGACGCTGTATTGTCGACATAGTCTTGGCTGACCTCATTGGGATGTCTCCCGTGCAGAGGTTTACCCATCCAGGTGCGCAGTTTTTCGTCTTTAGTTAGGTGGTTTATGCGCATTTCTGGTTCCCTCAGCTTGATCAGTGTTGTGTCATCTACTGCGCAAATTGCGCGGTGTAGAGTAGATGTCTCAGCCTGCATCTGAAAATAAGTTCTTAAATTAGCAATCTGTTTATCTAATTGCTCACCTATATCCATAAGTCCTCTTCCTCCTAAATACCGGGGTAATGTCGTTCGTTCTACTGCACTTTTAGGGTGGTGTTTTTGTGCCTTTGTGAGACGTGTTTGTACTTTTCGCTGAAGATTTTCTATATCCGTTTTTGTCCACTTAACAATACCAAATGAATAGCTAAGCGCGGAACAAGCGTAGGTGTTTAGTGCCTTAAACAAATTTTTACTGTTAACTTGTGAACGAAGCAGCTGTTTTACCCTTCTTATAAACTCAGTAGTTATCTCAGTTTTCATTTGCTTATGGTCAATTTTCCGCGCCTGCTTTACTCCAAGATATTTGTACATATCGTTATCGCCCATGGCCTCGATGTTCTGGCCATTTTGCATATCGAATCCACCGGGCTGTACCTTTCCTCTGACTATATTCAAAACACGGCACTTGTCTAGACCGAACTGCATACTAATATTATTAGAGATGTTTCCACAGTTTTTAGCATCTCTTCTAGGTGTTCTCGAGTGGAAGCCATTAATTTCAAATCATCCATATACAACAGATGATTGAGCTTCGCTACCACAGTATTATTGCTTTTAATCCTAAAACCTGAGTCAGTGGAGTTTAATAGCTGGGAAAGGGGGTTCAAAGCTAAGCAGAACCACAATGGACTCAACGAGTCTCCTTGAAACAGGTCCCGGTTGATTGCGATATTTTCGGTTTCGATATTGTTTTCACCAGGTATTTGGAGGTTAATTTTAGTCTTCCAATCTCTCATTGTATGCCTTAAAAAGGTCACTATATTATCATCAACTTTGTATATTTTCAATATATCTATTAGCCATTCATGCGGTACTGAACCCGAGACTGTAATTTTTCCTTGCCGTTGGTGGAAGGGCTGAGTAACTGGTCTTGGTCCCTTATTTTGTGAGGGGAGCACGACCAGCGAAACCAAACACAGTCTCCGCGTCCAGTGCCTGTGCACCGGGTGACCGCCGGACACCGCCACTGGACGCGAAAAGGCGCAGCAACTGAGGCGAACAGTTGCTGCGCCTTCGCCTTCAGCATATACAGATACCCTTCCCTGCTCCTACGGCCACTCGAAACCCAAACATGTCGCCCTCCCCCAACAAACTCTTTCTCACCTTTTTGTGAGTCGACTTATCCGAGCGCGAGTGGCTGATTCCTGATCACATCCCTGCCCCACATCCACTATCCCTCCACTTACCTCACTACCCCAATCCAAAGTGTAAGGCAACGTGCCGATGGATGAATGGCCGCTGGGGCATATGCGGTCGCGAACGTTCCCCTGGGGGAACCAGGCGAAACCCCCTTGTATGCAGCCTTACTCCGGCATGCGGGGCTCTGCCGGAGTGGACCGACATTCCCTAGCTACTCGTGGGAACAACCATGGACAAGAAAGAATTAAAAGGAAAAAAAATACAGCGGGAATACACCGCTAAATCGAAGAAGAAGAAGGAAGGAAAACACTCTCCTTCAACCTCTCGGGAAGCTCCCCGAGAGGCAGGAAAGTCGAGGACCGGTCCCTCAGACTCCATTGTGGGAATACACCACAAGGGTAAATCTGAGGTGGGGAAGGACCTCCAAAGGCCCTCGACCTCTAGACAGCCTCCACTCCCAAACTTGGGAGAACCTGGAGGCAGGGATGACCCACTGAGACGTGGGCTCAGCGGAGCGGGCTGCAGATGGTACTTGAGGTACCTCAGTCAGGGAATTTCCCCTGAAACAGCAAGAAAGAAGGCCTTGGAGCATAAAAGCCAAGAGCCTGCTAGTCAAAAAAGAAAGCGGACTGAGACGGTCATCAGTCCTGCTCAGAAAGAGGTGAAAAGGAAGAAGGAGGAAGTGGGAGAACAGACCACTACCTCAGTAGGTATGAGCAGCTATGCAGCTGCTCTAAAATCGGAGAAGATTGCCATTCTCCCCAAAGGGTTCCCTGAGAACACCCTCAGCGCGGAACAGCAGACTTTGGTGGAGGAGGCAATAGTTCAAGAAATGTTCGCCGGATGGGAGCACAAGCTCCAGTTCGGCGGCATCCACTTCAAGCCGGGCTACTTGGTAGTTGACTGTGAAACACCACAGTCAGCGGAATGGCTAAGGTTGAAGGTGCCACAAATTAGGAAGTGGGAGGGTGGAGAACTCGCAACATGTAAGGGAGACGACATCCCTAGATCACATGTTGTGACAGTTTTCCTCCCCAGAAGCAAGTGGCTATCAGCTGAGAAATTACTTCAGCTGATAGAGGTACAAAATGAGGGCCTAGCAATAGGTAGGTGGAAGGTCCTGAGTGCTAAGGAAGAGGCGGCAGGGCAACTCTTGAGGGCAGCGATAGACGAGCTATCCTGCGCTGCCCTCAGGAAGAACGGATGCACCATTTTTTACCGGTTCGGGAAAATCCCCGTTCATGGTATAAAACGGGAAACAGAAAAGGAGACTCCGGGGAGCAGCGGTGGGTTAGTAACCACCGAGGTCGAGGAAGCGCCTCCGGTGCCCTCTGCATCGCGGGGTACTGATGTGCCCGGCGATGCCGAGAGCGTCGGAGACCACCACAGCACCGATCTATATCGGGACTCGGAGGACATGGAGACAGCCGAAGCAACTAACGTTGAAGAAGACAAGGACAAAACACTTGTCGGGGGGGAAGAAGGTGAGAAAGAAACCTCACCTCAAATAACCAAATAAGTAGGGGCAGGGAAAAGGAAGGAGGAAAAAAAAATGGGAATTAATATTGCTCAGATAAACGCCCATCACGCCAAGGGATCATCGGCGGTCATCCTAAGGACGTTTATCAGAAACCAATTGGGATTTGTACTGATTCAGGAACCATGGGTTCGTGACGGTCAGGTGAGAGGACTCACAAACAGAGAAGCTAAGCTGATATACAAAGTAAGTAATGTTGACAAACCCAGAGCATGCATCTTGGTAAGTAACAGTATTAATCACTTTTGTGTTTCAGAATTTATGACGAGAGACCTTGTTCCGATTCGAGCAAACCTTGAGTTCGGAAAAGGGCGTCAAGAAGTTATGATAGTCTCATGCTACTTTGCAGGAGACGGGACTGCACCGCCTCCAGAACTGCAAAGACTAGTAGAGTACTGTGAGCAGAAGAAACTACCGCTTCTCCTAGGATGTGACGCTAATGGTCACAATACCGTATGGGGGAGCACAGACACCAATGAAAGAGGTGAGAAAATTTTAGAATTTATTCTTAGTAAGAATCTTGTCATACACAATATAAGGAATACCCCTACTTTTGTAACTAAAACAAGAAAAGAAGTGCTAGATATAACTGTAAGCACACCGAATCTATCAGATCGGGTGAGGGATTGGAGAGTATCGAACGAACCATCCCTCTCTGATCATAGAATAATTATGTTCAGGTTAGATTGTAGTCCTCCTGAGCCAAAACTCAGGAGAAACCCCAGGAAAACAAACTGGGATGAATACAACTCTAACCTGAGGAGAAATCTTGTAAGTCTTCGTACTAAAGGAAATGCCAGAAACCACCTGGCATTAGAAAATGATGTCATAGAACTTAACGAGGTAATACTCGACGCCTATGAATCAAGTTGTCCTCTTCAGAGGACCAGAAAATCAAAAGATGCAATATGGTGGAACGAACATCTGTCAAACCTAAGATCCGAGACGCGACAGCTCTTCAACAGAGCCAAACGTAACGGAGATTGGCAGAGATACACCGAGAAACTCACATTATACAATAAAGAGATTAGAAAGGCTAAAAGAAATAGCTTCAGAAAATTCTGCGAAGAAATAGACACTACTCCCTCTGCAGCAAGGCTACACAAGGTCTTGGCAAAGGGAAGAGTAGATACAGTAATGGCACTACGGAAGCCAGACGGAAGCTTCACAGAAAGTGAGAAAGAACGAGCTTTGCTCTTGTTAGAAACTCACTTTCCTGGAGGAGCAATCACTTCAGGAAAAAAGAGTGAGCAAACCAGAAGACCTACCAGGGAAGACACTGCAATGGCAAAACACATCTGCAGTGAAGAACGGCTGAAATGGGCTATGAACACCTTTCAGCCGTTCAAAACACCTGGAACGGATGGAATATTTCCTGCCCTACTTCAACAGGGCCAAGAGGCAATCATTCCTCATATGGTCCGAATCAGTCGGAGCAGTCTTGAACTGGGATACATACCAGAAGCATGGAGAAGGGCCAAAGTCACCTTCAGCCCAAAAGTAGGGAAACGGGATACTACGCACCCTAAATCCCTTAGACCGATCAGCCTCACATCGTTTATTCTCAAAACGATGGAAAAAGCTGTAGACAACTACATTAGAACAGAAATCTTGGAACAGGTGCCATTGCACCCCCGTCAACATGCGTATCAAGCGGGAAAATCCACGGAAACCGCCTTGACACAATTGACTGATGAAATCCAAGATGCTCTGAATAAGAAAGAGACCGTGGTATGTGCCTTTCTAGATATAGAAGGGGCTTTTGACAACACGCCACATGAAGCCGTCAAAAGAGCACTGCATGAGAGAGGAGTAGATGGAATGACCTCCACCTGGATGTCGCAACTGCTATCTACGAGAATCGCAGAAATGGAGACAGGACAAGACACTATCTTCATTAATGTGACCAGAGGCTGTCCGCAGGGGGGAGTTGCGTCCCCACTCATGTGGAGTCTCACTGTGGACAGCCTACTCTGTCAATTGACCAGGGAAGGCATACCATGTCAAGGATATTCCGACGACATGGTCATCCTTGCAAAAGGAAAGTACGAAAATATCCTCTGCGACATAGTTCAAAGAGGACTGAATATTGCAAACCAATGGTGTGACTCGTTGGGACTTAACATCAACCCCACTAAAACCACACTAGTAGCCTTTACAAGGAAAAAGAACCCGAATTTAAAAACCATAAAAATAGGGGAGGATATCGTCGAATGGAAAACAGAGGTCAAATATCTAGGGCTGATCCTAGATAGCAAGTTACTCTGGAATAAACACGAAGAGGAAGTAATACACAAAGCCACCAAGGCCCTCATGGTGTGTAAGAACATTGCAGGGAAAAACTGGGGATGTAACCCACGTATTCTGCAATGGATGTACACAGCAATAGTGAGACCACTAATCACTTATGGGGCAGTAGCTTGGGGCACAAGAGCTAATCTGAATACGACAAAGAAAAAGCTTTCGAAGATTCAGAGACTAGCCTGTGCATGTATCACTGGAGCAATGGGAACCTGCCCCACAGCTGCAATGGATGTGATTTTAAACTTGACCCCACTACACATTCAGTTAGAAAATGTAAGGAAGAAAACAATATACAGGATGATCAGAGAAGGAATCATCAGAGAAAAACCTCGATCACTTCAATTTGATCAAACTTGGGAAATGCCCCAAGATGATATGCCGAAGAAATTCAACTTTGTGAGAAAATTCATCACTAAGCTGAGCAATAAATCTGAATGGGACGAAGATACCATACAGAACTTGAACCCAAATGCCATAAAGTGGTATACGGATGGCTCCAAACTGGAAGAGGGAACTGGAATAGGAGTCTTTGGACCGAGAGCCAAACACTCAGAAAGCTTGGGCACATACCCAAGCATCTTTCAAGCAGAAATCCGTGCCATCGAAAGATGTGTGGAATTTAACATTGGAAGAAACTATCGCAGACAAGAGATTGTAATCATGTCGGATAGTCAAGCAGCCATCAAAGCACTGAGCTCACATATAATCAGTTCTAAGATGGTTTGGGAGTGCCTAGGAAAGCTAAATGAACTAGGCCAGAAGAACCTTGTCACCCTCCTATGGGTCCCAGGACACATAGGAATTGGAGGGAACGAAACAGCAGATCAGCTGGCGAAAAAAGGAGCCGAAACCCCATATCTGGGACCAGAACCATCATGTGGGATCAGCAGTAGCGCAATCTTAGGAGAACTAAGAGGAGAATTGGAGAGGGAAAAGTCCAAGTACTGGAATCAGTTGGAAGGATTGAGACAAGCCAAGACAATTCTGGGAAATTATAACCAGAATAGATTTCTTAGCTTTCTCAACCTCAGTAAAAAGAAGATCCGGATTTTGACGGGAATAATGACCGGGATTGCCGGTTAAGAAGTCACATGAAGAAGCTAGGATTGGTAGATGAAGCAAAATGCAGATTCTGTGAGGAAGAGGACGAAACCTCAATACACATACTCTCAGAATGTCCTGCATTGCAGAACTCCAGGGCCAGATACCTAGGGGCACATGAAATAGAAGAGGAGAACCTGCCTGAATTGAAGCCCGACGATGTCCTAATCTTTCTTAGGAAAATAGGACTGGAAGAGCTGCTATAGGTCTGAGAAAACATCAGACTCATGGCAAGCAAGGGGGACACAATAGATCCTACGGGTCGCAGTGTACCTATCACCCCTATCTACATACATACATACATACATACATGCGGTACTGAATCAAAGGCCTTTTTATAGTCAATAAAAGCAGTAAAAAGGTTCCTTTTTTTAGTGAATGCCTGGTTAGAAATGACTGAGTCGATGATAAGCTGTTCTTTGCAACCCATGAAACCCTTAGCGCATCCTTTCTGTTGAGGCTCTATGATATTGTTTAGAGCACAGTATTGGTAGATACGCCGGGTTACACAGGATGTGACCAATTTATACAAAGTTGGAAGACAAGTAATTGGGCGGTACTTGGATGGATCTTGGGTGTTATTTTGATCCTTGGGTATTAAATAAGTAGTTCCCTGAGTTAGAAATGATGGTAATTCCTGCGGATTAGAAATAACATGATTAATTAATGTTGATAAGCACTCATGAATACTCCAAAACTTTTTAAGCCAGAAGTTCTGAACTCCGTCTGGTCCAGGAGATTTCCAGTTATGAAGCTCCTTGATGACATTTGGGACTTCTTCAGTCGTGAATGGTTCGTAGTTAGCAGTGACGTAATGGTGACAGTTGTGCGTCGTATCTTCTATCCAGCCAGCATTGTTGTTAAAAGCAGCTGGTGTGGAAAGTTGATTTCCCCAAAACTCATGAATTTCTTCTTGGCTTGGGTAAGACTTGTCGACACTTTCTACGGTGGAATTGAGTTTTCGGTAGAACGCCTTCTCAGAGTTCTCAAAAAGTGCATTGTCACATTTTCGGTTGTTACTAACTTTATACCTTCTTAATCGTCCTGAATAGACAGAGTTTTTGTCTTAATGTATCCAGACACTGTTGGGCTGTGTTATTTTCTGGATCGTATCTCGAGTGTCTTGCAGTGCTCCGTATTATTTCCTCAGCTCTCTTAATGACTTTTCTACTTGTTACACCTCTTATATATTCTGTGACTTGACCAATATCCGTACGCAGTAATTCAATTTTTCCGAGAAGTCTTTTTTCCCAGGGTGCAATTCTGTTACCAGTCCTTCCGTTATTAGTACCCCGTCGTGTTCTGATCTTAACGCCCATTACATTGGCAATTGCTGTTGCTGCACAGTAGATTAGCATATGCAGATACTCCAATGTGTGGGCTTCTACGACATAATTGGGTAGGACTTCAGTGTTCATAATTTGTAACAGCGCACCTAGTTTCTTACAAGAGTTTATTCGTGGTAGCGTTGGTCTGCTAAGTGGATTTGTTCCATTAAACTCTTGTACGGCACGAGCCATTTCGTTTTCTAGACTATCGCGCAACTCGTTGTTTTCCTGCTGTGTATTGTCAGGTTGAGTTTCTAGTATGGGAATCTCAGGAATCTGCTCATCAAGGATTTCATTAGGGACTTGATCTAAAACTAGCTCTTGGTTATTAATCTCCCGTTCGACTTCGCTTTTGATCGTATTGCGTCTAGTCTCTGGGATAAGGTTGTGTCTTATGACTACCCGGTATTGATCTGATACTCTTTGCTCCGATACTTGAATATCTGGGTACTCCCTGCAAAATTCGGCATACAGTTGTTGTCTGTAGCCGATCGTTTCTTGACCGAGGTTTGTCACCTTATAATAGAAGCGCAAAATGCTAAATAGAGCGCCGGCTGATGTTCCGGCGCAGCACCTTCAGCGAGTGGAGCTCTTGCTGTTGTTTGGCTCGCTTGTGGTTGTTGTTCTTGTTGTTGGGCTGTAGCTGTTTGTGTGACAGGGGCCCGCCTCCTCAACACCCTGCCACCGACGTCCCGCATGCTGTCACGTCCAGCGTCGGCTCTAGACGTGCCCTGGCGATCCCCAGGCAGCGGCCCTAAACATAAACTATTAGTCTCCATTCTCATGGGTGTGCATTCTATACCTACTGCCAGGTGTCAGTTTTTGTTCCACGGCAAGTATTCCTGCTACTCTCTGGGCATTGATGCTACGAATACCCAGAAGGCATCCCCCATTCGCAGGGGGCCGCGCCTGATAGAAGAACTGACATAAAACTCCCACAGGAACAAACAACTTTTATTGTATTGTTTTATTATTACTATTTTATTGTATTTATTATTGACACATGTATTTTGTATATTGGACTTATAAACTTGTAATCTTATTGGGCAGTAGCCCGTTGAAAATAAATAAATAGTTTAATTCGTATAGCTTATATTCTAAAAATAAACTCTTAATCACGCGCCTTTCAATTATTGAGCTACAACCCCTTCGCAAGAAAACCATCCCATATTCCCGGCTTAAGAGAGAGTTGTACTTAAAATAATTTAAATTAATTATTTGGCGACTACATATCGTTTAATAATTTATGAGCTCGCAAAATATACGCATCTCAATTATTGAATTGCCATTTTCTTTCTATAGTGCAGTCACTGAAGGTAAAATATCAACTATGACCTTCGATTTCGGTAAATCTTCATTCATTTTCACGAAAATTGTTGAGCGGATAGAGGATACGTCAAGAAAAATTAACAATAACAATTTGACGGGGGTGAAAATTACTTTATTAAAAATAACCCTGAAGCTATTTTCTTGTGGAATTTTTAAAATTTTAACTATTTATAATGGGAAATAAGCCACAATATTATTAAAAAATGATTTTTATTAACGTTTCGACGCCCAAATCGGGTGCCGTTGTCAAAATACAAAATAGTATTTTGTATTTTGACAACGGCACCCGATTTGGGCGTCGAAACATTAATAAAAATCATTTTTTAATAATATTGTGGCTTATTTCCCATTATAAATAGTTAAAATTGTAAAAATAACCCCACAAATCAAGAGAGGGACAAATTTTAAGCAAAATTTGTTATATAATGTTACTTAAAATAAATCAATATTTTTGAGTTATTAAAGATCAAATATTTTAATTTTTGTGAAAGAAAATGCATGCTTTAAAGCGATTTTTCATAAATAACTTAAAAACTTTAAGTTTTTACAAAAAAGTTTTCATCACTAAAATTGAAGCTAATAAAAAAGATAATAAATTGCTGACTTGAAAAACCCTTTAATGTAAATTTAAAGTAAGTTATAGGTAATTAAATGTATAGTTTTTTCTGCGACTATTCAAATCTAGGGATTCAAGCTTAAATAACGGGAAACAGATGCATTTTATAACACTTACTAAATAAATACTTGTCAAAGTACTTAGAAATACCTATCAAATGAGCTCCAGAAAAAGTTAATAGCATCAAAATTTATACTCCAAAAATGTTTACAAAAAAAAAATGAATTTTTTTTAATCACTCTGTTAATTTTTATAATATCAGGCACCTCCAAATATTTGAAAGGTAATTTCAAGAGCTATAAAACTGTATTACATTTAGGCCCGATACTTTATGTCTCGATTAACAGCCGGTTAGTTCACCGGAGTTTAATCGTGACCTCTTTAGGGTCTCTTGCGTTGTAATAAATGCAATTATTATTATTATTCTTATTTATAATCATAATAATACTTGTAATTGCATTTATTACAACGCAAGAGACCCTAAAGAGGTCCCGATTAAACTCCGGTTAACTAACCGGCTGTCAACCGAGACATAAAGTACCGGCTTAATCTTTCAAATACTTTATTTTTTAGGATAATAGGTTAAAGGGCTCCAGTTCTCGTAGTAAAATTTAGGATTAAAGGTTTCTGTCTTCGTTATTTTGATTCATACATAAATCAAAAGACAAGTACAATCTTTGCTAATAAAAAAAAACTCAAATTTTGTTATCTATCATTTTTTACGTCAATCGAGTATTGTTGGAGTTATTATTTTAAATATGATCTAAAAAAAATAAAGTATTTGAAAGATTAAATGTAATACAGTTTTATAGCTGTATACTTTATAGGTATAAATTTTGATGCTATCAACTTTTTCTGGAGCTCATTTTTGATAGGTATTTCTAAGTACTTTGACAAGTATTTAGTACCTAAGTGTTATATAAAATGCATCTCTTTCCCGTTATTTCAGCTTGAATCCTTACATTTGAACAGTCGCAGAAAAAAATATACATTTAAATACCAACCACTTGCTTTAAATTAACATCAAAGGGTTTTTCAAGTAAGCAATGTATTATATTTTTATTAGCTTCAATTTTAGTGATGAAAACTTTTTTGTAAAAACTTACAGTTTTTGAGTTGTTTATGAAAAATCGCTTTAAAGCATGCATTTTCTTTCATAAAAATTAAAATATTTGATCTTTAATAACTCAAAAAGTATTAATTTATTTTAATAACATTATATAATAAATTTTGCTTAGAATTTGTCCCTCTCTCGATTTGTGGGGTTATTTTTAATAAAGTAATTTTCACCCCCGAGAAGGGTTGACATACCCCAGGCTAAAACCGCAACTTGTTATTGTCAATTCGTGAAAATGAATGGAGATTTACCGAAATCGAAGATCATAGTTGATTTTACCATCAGTGACTGCACTATAGAAAGAAAACTGATAAATTATTAAACGATATGTAGTGGCCAAATAATTAATTTAAATTATTTTAAGTACAACTCTCTCTTAAGCCGGGAATATGGGATGGTTTTCTTGCGAAGGGGTTGTTGCTCTATAATCGAAAGGCGCGTCATTTAAGAGTTTATTCTTAGAATATAAGCTATACGAATTAAACGACTATTAACTTTTTTTGCAAAAACTTAAAGTTTTTCAGTGATTTACGAAAAACCGCTTCAAAACATGCATTTTTTCACGAATATTTAAAATATTTGATCTTTAATAACTTAAAAAGTATTGACTTATTTTAATAACTTTATATAATAAATTTTGCTTTTAATTTGTTCTTTTATTGATTTGTGCAGTTATTTTTATAAAATAATTTTCACCCCCGAGAAGGGCAAATCCGGTATCCACCCTCAGGGTAAAGGCGCAAGGTGGTACCATGTCACCTTTGTTTCTTGACGTATCCTTTAACCACTCACCAATTTTCGTGAAAATCGATGAAGGTTCACCGAAATTGAAGGTAATCGTTGATTTTCACCTTCAGTGACTGCACTATACAAAATAAATTGCAATTTACTGATGTAAATGCGCGTAATTTGGAAGCTTATAAATTATTAAATGATATGTAGTCGCTAAATAATTAATTTAATGCATTTTAAGTACAACTTTCTCTTAAGCCTAGAAGATAGGGTGGTTTTCTTGCCAAGGGGTTGTAGCTCAATAATCGAAATGCACGTGATTTAATAGTTTATTCTTAGAGTATATAAGCTATTGTTAAAATAACCCTCAATACGATATATTTTAAGTTTTCTCAGCATTTTTCTCTTTAGTTAAATCAATTAAAGGGTTGTTTGGGGGTGAAGGGGATGAGCTCAAAAATCGAAACTATATAATTTCAAGAGCTCATAAATAGCTCGTAATTCTGCCTCAAAAACCAATTCAATATTCCTATTTTTAAGTAGTGGGGCTGACTCAGCCCCCCCCCCCACTAAAAAGCTCATAAATAGCTCATAAATCAGGGCTATTTGTTTTTTGATTTTTGCAAGTGGGGGGGGGGGGCAGCTCAATACGGGTCATTTTTTTTTGTATTTTTGGGTGATTCTAAGCAAAAGATATTCTTACAATTTTTTTCGTAGGATGCATAGTATTCCCAATAAACGCCGATGAACTTTCAAAAAATCAAAAAAGTACAATTTTTGAACCAGAATAACTTTTGATTAAAAAATAAAATAGCAATTCTGCTTAAAAAAATTAAAATTAAAAATTCTGCTTAAAAAAATTAAAATTAAAAATTCTGCTTAAAAAAATTATATTTTTCTTGATACTCATGATCGAGATAGTGCACCAAAATTTGGCAATAACTAGGTCATGACGTAACTAAGCAAAATCTACCTGCATGGGGGACAAAGGGGTAGGGGAAGGGGTGAATATATAAAATATTAAGGGGTTTTTTGTGACGTTCGTGATCGAAAGAGTGCATCAAAATTTGGGAATAAGTGGATCATGACGTAACTTAGTACGCACATTTTTTGGGTGATGCTAGTCATGGAGAATATGTCCGCAACTTGCACAATTTATTCATTTAAATGTGTAGAATCAAAATCCAAAAGGGCGGACAGCTAGGTGGAGTCATTTTTCTTAAAAGCGGGGTCACAATAATTTTATGAAAAATGTAGAGAAAAAATGAAATGTTCTTATATTTTTCAAACATTGTTTTATATTATTGATTTATGCTGGTAATAAATTTTATCAATTTATTAGAAAAAAATAATCGTTCTTTTTTTTAATTTGAATATATACCATTTTTTTTTTAATTGTAGTTGCCCACCCGTGGAGATTTTTTGTAGTTACGTCATGATCTACCTATTTTCTACCAAATTTTTTATCTCGATCACAAACCTTCACAAAAAGCCCTTATAATTTTTATGTTCACCCCTATCCCCACCCCTTTGTCCCCACGTAGCGTTCGGCTTCTGGATATTTTACTTTGTTATGTCATAATCTACGTATTCCTAAATTTTCTAAATCTCGAGCACGAACGTCACAAAAAAACTCCTTGTAATTTTTATATTCACCCACACTTTTGTCCCCCCGCAGCATTCCGCCCATGGAGATTTTGCTTAGTTACATCATGATGAACTTACTGGTGCACTGTCGATCATAAACGTCACAAAAAACCATGATAATTTTTATATTCACTCCTGCCCACCATCATTTTTCCCCGCGCAGCGTTCCGCCCCTGAAGATTTTACTTAGTTACGTCATGACCTACTTATTCCCAAATTTTGGTGCACTGTCTCTATCAAGAGCGTCACAAAAAAAAACCGCGACTTTAACCCCTTATAACTACCCTCGTCTCCCGCTCAGGTGTCCGCTCGTATGGGAAAGTCAAGTACACGACTAATTCAACCTATCCCCATATAGTATGTCCATATTACTTATCACTATCAAAATCCGCTTCTATCTCTCCGACTATTTGGTTTACCTTGTATATCGCAAAGCATAGTATAATAACAAAACATCCTATTACCCAAAATAATGGCGTTAACGCCAACTTGGTTGTAATATGCGAATAGGTAAAATTTGACTGGTTTCCAAACACGAAAGGGATTATCCCACCTAATTAAGCCTTAATATTGCTCGGACGTTTTCCAATTAAGGTGACCATATTATTGATACATTTAATACCAGCAGTTCCATTTTCCAGGGTATTAAAGTTGTAAGTTCATATTTCAAATTGTAAGCTTGAAGAATATTATGAAGGGGAATTTCGTTCAGGATAGGTTTAACTGTTACAGCTTCTATTACAGAATAAGATAATAATTTTAAAAAAATTTAATACATATTATAAGAATTACGGGATATTAATGACTGTCAATATCAACAAACAACACTGGTTTATAATAATAAACCAGTTGTGATAAATCCCTAAACAGTTTGATTTTGTTTTCACCAATTTTGGAAAAATGTGAAATGTTGAATTATCCACGTCCGTCCATCCGTTCGTCCGTCTGTCTGTCTGTCCGTAAACACAACTCATCCGTCATTATACCTGGTAGAATGGCAAATGAGGTGTCAAATGAAAGCTTATAATAAAAGGATGGTACTAAAAGTAAGAAATTTGACCTAGGCTGTCTGTCCGTCTGTGCGTCCGACCGCGAATATAACTCCTCCGTCACTATACCAGGTAGAATGACAAATGAGGTGTCAAATAAAAGCTTATAATCCAAGGATATTACTAAAGGTGAGAAATTTTACCTAGGCTGTCTGTTCGTTTGTCCGTCTGACCCCAAATATAACTCCTCCGTCACTATACCAGGTAGAATGACAAATGTAGTGTCAAATGAAAGCTTATAATCCAAAGGTGGAACTATAGGTGAGAAATTTGACCTATAGACCTGGATCCCGCGTAAGAAAGAAAAGTTGATTAATAGCAAGCTGAAAATTTGTTAATAGCTTAACGGTGTCTAGTCGGACAAACTTTGATGCACGGGAACACTGGAACAGGGGAAGTTTTAACTGTGGAGCATGATAAACGTGTCGTCCTGACAAGTTTATGATTGTGAAAAATAGCAAGTTGTTAAGTTAGCCCGAATTAAGAAATAAAAAAATAATAACAATCTCCAGGGGGGTCGGTCGTTTCGTACTTTAAGCGGTTGGACAAACGCAGAGAAGTTAGGGCTATTACAACGAAAGAAAAAAATGAACAATGGGAAAGGTCATGTAGAAGTATAGAACAGAATATGGGAGGAACAAGAAGTTCAGAAGCCTGGGAAATTGTGAAATCATTACGAGCTAACAGGAAAGAGAAAACTTTTATACAATACATACCAGACGACGAGTGGGAGAACCACTATAAAAATCTACTGATAGAGCAAAGACCAGAATTCAGCATCGATGGAGACGAACAAAAAATAATGACCACAGAGGAAGAAAAAATAGTCCTAACAGACAAAGAGATGAAACAAGCAATAAACTCCATGAAGAACAATAAAGCTGGAGGACCAGGAGGAATTGTGGCGGAACTAATCAAATACGGAACACAGAAATTAAGAAGAATGATATGCCGAATCATGGAAAGAGCAATAAATGGAGAGGACATCCCTAAACAATGGCAGGAAGCCTACATAACATCGATATACAAAAAAGGTAACAGAAAAGATTGCGAAAATTACAGGGGGATAAGCGTCATCGCTACAATGGGAAGACTGTATGGCAGGATCCTCAGGAACAAAATAGAGAAAAATATAGAAGGTAAAATCGGAGAAGAACAAGCAGGTTTCACAGCAGGGAAATCATGTCTAGATCATATCCATACAATACAACAGACAATAGAGAAAAAAAGAGCTAAGAACAAAGATGTACACATGGCGTTTATAGACCTTAGGAAGGCATACGACACCGTGCCAAGGAAAGAACTGTACAACGCAATGACTAAAATAGGGATACCACCTAACCTAACACAAGCAGTCAAAAACATGTACAGTGGAAATGAAGTAAATATAAAAATCGGAAACAAGGTAGTTGCTAACTTCAAAACAACAAAAGGATTACTACAGGGATGCCCAACGTCACCGACTCTATTTAAAATATTTTTAGAACACGCACTAACAACTTGGAAGACAAAGTGTAGGGGTATGGGAATACCGATAAGGGACGATTATCTCTACACATTGTGTTTCGCAGACGATCAGGTGGTGATGGCTCAAGATGAAGAGGATATCAGTTACATGGTAAGAAAACTAAAAGAGGAATACAAAAAGGTGGGCCTGGAAATAAATATGAAGAAAACGGAATACTTAGTAATATCGGAAGAAGACGTAAAAAACTTAGAAGTAGAAGAACAAGTTGAAATAAAAGGAACGAAGAATTTTAAATATTTGGGCTTTATAATGTCGAAAAGCGGAACAACAGAAGCAGAAATAAAAAGTAGATTGGGACAAACAAGATCTTGCATCAGACAACTCCATAATGTAATCTGGAATAAAAACATCAAGGGAAAAACAAAAAGAATGATATACCAGACAATAGTAAGAAGCATCATGACATATGCCGCAGAAATTTGGGTCATAAACAAAAAAACCCAAAAAAGCATTCTGGCAACCGAAATGGAATACTGGAGAAGATGCTGTGGTCTCACCAGAAGAGACAGAATAACAAATGAGGAGATAAGGAGAAGAATGCAAGTGGAAAAAGATGCCCTGCAATATATAGACGAGAGAAGACTGAAATGGTACGGCCACGTACGCAGAGCAGAAAACACTTGGATAAACAAGGTTGCAGAATGGAGCCCAAGAGGAACGAGAAGAAGAGGACGACCTAGAAGATCTTGGAAAAATGAAGTCGACGAAGCCATGTCTAAGAAAGGATTGGAAGACGGAGACTGGGAAGATCGAAAAAAATGGAAGTCCTGGCTGACGGAAGGGAAACGGCATTAGCTGTAGACAACCCTTTATATATATATATATATATATATATATATATATATATATATATATATATATATATATATATATATATATATATATTATATAAGTTAACGACCCACATTCCGCAACATCAGCTAGAACACGATAATGACCGTGAGAAGAGTAAGTCCCTGAACCAGAGAAACGCTGACGAAGACATCATACGTTCATAGTTATCAAAATATTACATTTTCATTTCTTAGTTTAGAATTATAATTGTTTAGTTCAGATTTTGCTTTCAAACTGTAAAGACTACTTTCTTGTGTTAAATAAATATTTTTTAAAAAGGGACTTTCGGAAAGATTTTATATTTCTGGCGCAGTCAGGAGGATAGTCAAACGGGCGTTAGCGAATATAACTCTCGGTTCGTTTTTACGATTTTTTGACTATTCGAACAGTTTTCGTGAAGTGAATTCCAGTTGGGCGAATTGAGTAACCTGACGAGAAGATTCGTACCGGAGAGACTTTCAAGCGAATATTGTGAGTGTCTCGACCCAGTTCCGAAGCAGTTCCATGGACAAGATCGCTACATTACTGTAAGTGTTTAATGTCATATAGAGAGCCTAATTTAACACTAGATTCTGATTATTCAGACAGTAGTAACTCAGATACAGATTCTGACTCAAATTTAACTAATTTAGCTAATTTACCTTTTAATAAAAATAATATAAGTTTTTCGAAAATATTAGAATTAAATAATAAATTTAAAATGGCTGTTCCACAAGTTCCTCAACTAAAGAAAGAATACTTAGATATGATTCCAGATTTTGAAGGAAATCATACGTTACTTCCTAGATTTTTAGAAATTTCCGAAAAACTTGTAACCAAATTTTATAATGCTACAGATGTGAATGATTTTCAAAATGAATATTTGATGTCAAGCATAATTGCAAAAATAAAAGGCGAAGCCGCAGTTAATATTTCTTCTTGTAATCTTAGAACTTGGCAAGATTTAAAAAATGCTTTAATTAATTCTTATTCAGACAAAAGAGATATTTATACTTTAAACATAGAAATTTCAGATTTGAAACAAGGCAATAATGAATCCCCATTTGATTTTTATAACCGAATACAAAAATTATTAAATCTTCAAATATCTGTCTTGACCTCAAAAACTGAACATGCTGCTGAAATTAATATTCTTGGTAGCTTCTTCCGAAATTTAGCATTAAGAGTTTTGTTACGTGGGTTAAAAGAACCTCTTGGTACCTTAATGCGTACAAAGAATCCTCCAGATTTAAATTCTGCGTTAGGCATCCTCACAAATGATTTTCAGATATACCTCGACCAAAATAATTCTTCTCAAAGCAAAAATCACAAATCTTATCAAAATAACAATTATTCGTCTAGACCAAAATCCAATTTCCGACAAAACCAACAAAATAATTATCAACCCCAAATTCAATATCAACCCCAAACTCAATATCAACCAAGGAATCAATTTCCAATACAGAGAAATACTATGGATCCTCCGAATCCCCAACCGAATCCTCAAAATATGAGACAAAATAATCAAAATAATTATTTCCAAAATAATCCTAGTACAAGTAGGAATTTTAATCGAAACTCCAATGTATTCCAGCCAAATCCAAACAGAAAATTCTCAAACCCTACTCCAATGACTATCACAACCAATAATACTTTCAGACCATCACAAAACTTCCAAAATAGGACTCGTTTCCGTAACCCCAATAATTTCGCAAGCCAAAATATTATTCCGGAAGAACTGCATAACATAGATAATACAGACTGTCCTGAAAGTTCATCCCAAGAACCTTTTTTAGAAGAGATAGCCTCGGAAGAAAACCAGAGCATGTAGAATTATTAAACTTAACTAACAAAGAATGTGAATTGCCGTACATAATTTTCCCTGAGCATAATTTAAAGGTCCTTATAGATACTGGGAGCACTAAATCTTTTATTACACCAAAAATAGGTGAAAAATATTTTAAAAATTCAATATTTAAAAAACCATTTCAAATTTCCACTGCTCTTGGAACTACTAAGGAAAATTTCTGTACCGTAATTCCTTCTTCCTCTATATTTAGGCATAAAAAGCCAATAAAATTAACTTATCATATTTTTAAGTTTCATGATCATTTTGATTGCTTATTAGGATTAGATAATTTAAAACTATTACAAGCAAATATCGATTTAGTAAATAATTTATTAAGAACACCTTGTTCTTCAATTAAAATTAACTATTATAGTCCGAGCGCTGGGAGCACGAATTGTATAGTAGTGTCTCCACGTTCCGAACAAGTAATTAAATTAAATATAAAAAATATAGGAAATGGTGACGTTATCGTACCTTATACAAAAATAGGGAAATTAGAAATTCCCCAATGTCTTACTAAAGTTGTTAATAAAGAAGCTTTATGCACTATTACTAACTCATCAGAGTCACATTTTAAAGTTGATTTAACTTCACCAATAGAAGTTGAAAAGTTCGATGAATACGAACAAATAAATCATCCTAATCTTAATTCTATTTATGCCGAACAATTCAAATTTGATATTTCTAAAATCCGCACGGAACATATGAATACCGAAGAGCGGAATTCAATTTTAAAGCTGATAAGAGAATTTTCGGACATTTTTCATATTGAGGGCAACCAATTGTCTTTCACCAATAAAATTAAGCATAGTATAAAAACTTCTAATGAGATTCCAGTATATTCTAAATCATATAGATATCCGGAAATATATCGTAAAGAAGTCCAAAATCAAATTCAGGGCATGTTAGATCAAAATATTATCCGACATAGCAATTCTGCGTGGTCCTCGCCTATCTGGGTTGTCCCCAAAAAACTTGATGCCTCCAATAAACGTAAATTTCGTGTTGTAGTCGATTATCGACGTTTAAATGCTATTACTTTAGGAGATAGATACCCCCTTCCAAATATCACTGACCTCTTAGACAAATTAGGGCGTTGTCAGTACTTTACCACGCTAGACTTGGCTTCTGGGTTCCATCAAATAGAAATGGCAGAAGAAGATATCCCAAAAACCGCTTTTAACACCGAAAATGGTCACTATGAGTTTCTTAGAATGCCATTTGGACTTAGAAATGCCCCAGCTACATTCCAGAGAGTAATGGATAACATACTAAGAGGCATACAAAACGAAAAATGCCTTGTCTACCTAGATGATATTATTATATTTAGCACTAGCCTGCAAGAACATATTACAAATTTAAGAGAAGTATTTCAGAGACTACGTGAATCTAACTTTAAAATACAGTTGGACAAATCCGAATTTTTAAAGAAAGAAGTGGCTTACTTAGGTCATATTGTCACTCCAGAAGGAGTAAAGCCCAATCCGGATAAAATAAAGGCTATTAAAAATTTCCCAATACCTGCTACTACCAAACAGTTAAAAGGCTTCCTCGGATTATTAGGATATTATCGAAAATTTATTAAAGATTTTTCAAAAATTACAAAACCCTTAACATTGCGACTAAAAAAAGATAATGAAATAAATATTAAAGACGAAGACTATGTACAGTGTTTTAATATCTGTAAAGATCTTCTTACAAATGAACCAATTCTGCAATATCCTGATTTTACTAAACCATTTAATCTGACAACAGATGCAAGTAACTATGCAATAGGTGCAGTTTTAAGTCAAGGAAAAATTGGTTCTGATCTCCCAATTGCCTACGCGAGTAGAACACTGAATGATTCAGAAATAAACTACTCTACCATTGAAAAAGAACTCCTAGCTATAGTCTGGGCAGTTAAGTATTTCCGACCCTATATTTTTGGACGTCGCGTGACTCTCGTGACAGATCACAAGCCTCTTCAATGGCTATTTTCATTAAAAGATCCCAGCTCAAAATTAGTTCGCTGGAGATTAAAACTCGAAGAATATGATTATGAGATTGTATATAAAAAAGGTGCTCTAAACACAAATAGCGATTGTCTATCAAGAATACGATTAAACGCAAACGAAACTCATGACATAGAACCTGAAACAAATCAAGACTTCTTAGATTATGTAGAAAATTTTGATGAAACTTTATTAGGTACCCCACATAACGTCGACTCAGAGTCTTTGATTGTTGAACCTGACGAAACAATAAATGGCCAAAATGAAGAAGATATCAATGAAAATGACGGTGCTACAATCCACACAAATGAAGAAAATCCCATCACAGGTATACCCATATCAGAAAGATCAGTAAACACTGGAATGAATCAAATTATCATTTCTCAAGTTAATTACGAACCAGCAGAACCATCTATTATAAAACTTAACGATAAAAAACAAAGAACTCTCGTACAATTTTCAAAAAATGACACTGAACGTGACATAGTTAAATTTGTAAAAGACTATATAATACCTAAAGTTAAATATCATCTGTACTTCGAAGATCCTATATACGAAACTTTTAGTAACGTTGTACAAAAATATTTCAAAAATTCGCAAATAAACCTTATTAAATGCACCAAGAAGTTAATCGATATCCCACCAAACGAAATTGAAGAAATAATAAAAAATTATCACGAAGGAAAACAGAACCACAGAGGAGTAGATGAAACAGAAAATAGAATAAAAGCCTTATATTATTGGCCGAATCAAAGAGCATCTATCCAAACTTATATAAACGATTGTGAAATTTGCCAATTAACAAAATACGATAGGAGACCTATCAAACCCTTATTTAATATAACACCTACTGCAACTAGACCCTTCCAAATTGTTCACCTAGATTCAGTCACATTAGAAAAAACAAAATTTTTAACTATAATAGATTCTTTTTCTAAATATGGTCAATTATATAAAATAAATTCAGCTCAAGGTATCGAAGTAGCAAATGCATTAATTCGATATTTTACTCATCACTGCATACCAGAGCAAATAATATCTGATAATGGGACCGAATTAAAAAATTCAGTTGTCAAAGAACTTTTAGAGCTACATAAAGTAAAAGTACATTTTATAAGCTCTCAACATCCAGAATCTAATGGAATTGCTGAGAGATTCCATTCAACCATAATCGAACATATTAGACTACTAAATAATCAAAAAGAGTACAAAAATGACCATATTGAACAAAAAATAAATTACGCTTTACTAGCTTATAATAACAGCATCCATTCAGTAACAAAAATGAAACCACATGAGTTGATTACGGGACATATAGATAGTAATTCTCCTTTTGATATCAATATCGAGCAACAAATTTTAAATAATTATATTTCAAACCATAAAGAAAAAATGAAAATACTTTATTCTAATATCAATAAATCCTTGCAAAACGTAAAAGAAAAAGTAATCTCTAAAGCTAACGAAAATCGAGAAGAATTGCCCGAAACAATCCCTACTAAAGTATTTGTTCGTAATAAGCAATATCAAAGTAAAACAAAAAATAAATACCAAGCTGAAGAAATAAGTAAAATTAATAAAGAAAGAAAAACCGCGAAAATAAAAACTAGACATAAAAATACTGCCGAAAATATTCATTTTTCTAATGTTAAACGACCTAAAAGAAAACCTTACAAATTTTCAGGTACCTCGCAATCGGATGCGCAGCAATCCAAATAAAAGATGTTACCCATAATCTAGGCATATTACCAATCAAATTGGGACCTGCCAAACTTCAAAAATCTAGCCACACTTTTGTCCATTACTATAACTTAAATCCACTTTTAGAAGAGTATGATAACTTAAATATGCAATATGATCACCTAAAAAATAATCTTTCTAATTGTAAATTTTTCAATAATGAAACAAAAAATTATGTTAATTTAGTAGAGTACGTCAAAGATAATATTGAGGAAAAATTTGAAAACCTAAACATACATACCAAGTTACAAAAAAATAAAAGAGGTATTATCAACGGTTTCGGTTCAATTATTAAAGCTATAACAGGAAATTTAGATGCTGAAGACGGCGAAAAAATTAACTCAATACTAGAACACTTAAAGACAAACGAAGCAAACTTGCAAAGCCAAATCAATAATCAATATTCGCTAAGCCATGAAATTATCAGTAACTTTAATGAAACAATTCAAAATATTCAAGAAAATGAAATTAATTTAAAATCCAAAATTTTAGCAATAAAAGATATAGTAGATTTCCAAACAAATCTTGAAAATGTCAATTATTTGAAAGACATGTTTAATGAAATTATAATAACATACAACTTAATACTCGATACAATGGAAAATGTCCAGAATTCGATTACATTTTGCAAATTGAAAACATTACATCCTAGCATAATAAAATCAAGCGAATTATTTAACGAACTCCAAAAAATTTCATCACATTACAAAGCACAGCTACCATTTGAAGTAAAATATGAAAACATTTTAGATTTCGAAGCTATTTTACAAATAACTTGCAAAATAGAAAAGAATCAAATACAATATTTTCTTTCAATCCCTATTGACTATGAATCCAATTTTGATCTTGTATCATTTATTGCCAATTCCCACAAAAAGTAAGTCAGAATTTGTCATCATGTTACCAAACTCAAGATATTTATTAAAAAATGAAAAAATTATATTTCCTCTAAATGACATCTGCACACATAGTAAGATCTTCCAATGTCCTGGTTATCTGCAAATTAATCACGAGCACTCATGTGAAGACCAAATTTTATTTTTTGGCAACTCTACAGACTGCCAATACCTAAAAGCGAAAATTCCAGGAAACCATATCGAAATTATTCCAGAAATCAACCAATATTTAGCTGTCTTTCCTAAAGAAGAAAAACTGATCATTAAATGTGCAGAAGAAACGCAAATAAAAATTCTAAACGGCATTTATCTAATAGAGAATGCACCTTGTAAAATTATTTTCCAAAATCAAGAATTAACCTTTCAAGACGTCACATCAGGGCAACCAATGATGATAAACTCACCACAATTAAATTTCGATATAATTAAAATAGCACCAATGGAAATAAAACTAAATTCGCTAAAACTTAAAGATATTCCAAATCACGAAATAAAACCAATATTTCAAAATACGGCTCTGTACCACATTCCAAGTATTTGGACAATTCTGTTGTACATTGGAATAATTACAACACTTATTATTTTACTCAAAAGGAAAATAGCAAAAACAAAGAGAAACGATTCCATAGAGGAAAAAGAAGAAAGTCCTAACCCCGGCATAGAACTCCCTCGCATGGCTTCACTCTTGGGGAAGAGGAGTTAACGACCCACATTCCGCAACATCAGCTAGAACACGATAATGACCGTGAGAAGAGTAAGTCCCTGAACCAGAGAAACGCTGACGAAGACATCATACGTTCATAGTTATCAAAATATTACATTTTCATTTCTTAGTTTAGAATTATAATTGTTTAGTTCAGATTTTGCTTTCAAACTGTAAAGACTACTTTCTTGTGTTAAATAAATATTTTTTAAAAAGGGACTTTCGGAAAGATTTTATATTTCTTATATATATATACAAACGCTGTGATGGGGTGGAAAAACGTGTAGTTGGGATTCTGCCCCCGAATTAACGGTAAAATACGCATTTAAGCGGACGTGAAGTTAGCCCGAATTAAGAAATAAAAAAAAATAATTACAATTAACAACGGGTGGTTTCGCACTTTAAGGGGTTGGACAAACGGGTAGTTGTGATTCTGCACCGGAATTAACATTAAAATACGAATTTAATCGGACATGAAGTTAGCCCGAATTATGAAATAAAAAAAATAATTACAATTAACAAGGGGTGGTTTCGCACTTTAAGGGGTTGAAGAAACGAGTAGTTAGGATTCTGTCCAAGAATTAACGTTTAAATACGCCTTTAAGCGGACGTGAAGTTAGCCCGAATTAAGAAATAAAAAATAATTACAATCTCCAGGGGGGTCGTTTCGTACTTTAAGCGGTTGGACAAACGCTGTGAAGGGGTGGACAAACGTGTAGTTGGGATTCTGCCCCCGAATTAACGGTAAAATACGCATTTAAGCGGACGTGAAGTTAGCCCGAATTAAGAAATAAAAAAATAATTACAATTAACAAGGGATGGTTTGGCACTTTAAAGGGGTTGGACAAACGGGTAGTTGTGATTCTGCACCCGAATTAACGTTAAAATACGAATTTAATCGGACGTGAAGATAGCCCGAATTAAGAAATAAAAAAAAATAATTACAATTAACAAGGGGTGGTTTTGCAATTTAAGGGGTTGGACAAACGCTGTGAAGGGTTGAACAAACGGGTAGTTGTGATTCTGCACCCGAATTAACGTTGAAATGCGCATTTAGGCGGACGTGAAGCTAGCCCGAATTAAGAAATAAAAAAATAATTACAATCTGCAGGAGGGTGGTTTCGCACTTTAAGGGATTGGACAAACTTTGCGAAGGGTTGGACAAACGGGTAGTTGGGATTCTGCCCCCGAATTAACGTTTAAATACGCATTAAAGCGGACGTGAAGTTGGCCCGAATTAAGAAATAAAAAAAATAATTACAATCTGCAGGAGGGTGGTTTCGCACTTTAAGGGGTTGGACAAACGCTGCGATGGAGTGGACAAACGGATAGTTGGGATTCTGAACCTGAAATAACATGTAAATGGAAGCCTACATAACATCGATATACAAAAAAGGTAACAGAAAAGATTGCGAAAATTACAGGGGGATAAGCGTCATCGCTACAATGGGAAGACTGTATGGCAGGATCCTCAGGAACAAAATAGAGAAAAATATAGAAGGTAAAATCGGAGAAGAACAAGCAGGTTTCACAGCAGGGAAATCATGTCTAGATCATATCCATACAATACAACAGACAATAGAGAAAAAAAGAGCTAAGAACAAAGATGTACACATGGCGTTTATAGACCTTAGGAAGGCATACGACACCGTGCCAAGGAAAGAACTGTACAACGCAATGACTAAAATAGAGATACCACCTAACCTAACACAAGCAGTCAAAAACATGTACAGTGGAAATGAAGTAAATATAAAAATCGGAAACAAGGTAGTTGCTAACTTCAAAACAACAAAAGGATTACTACAGGGATGCCCAACGTCACCGACTCTATTTAAAATATTTTTAGAACACGCACTAACAACTTGGAAGACAAAGTGTAGGGGTATGGGAATACCGATAAGGGACGATTATCTCTACACATTGTGTTTCGCAGACGATCAGGTGGTGATGGCTCAAGATGAAGAGGATATCAGTTACATGGTAAGAAAACTAAAAGAGGAATACAAAAAGGTGGGCCTGGAAATAAATATGAAGAAAACGGAATACTTAGTAATATCGGAAGAAGACGTAAAAAACTTAGAAGTAGAAGAACAAGTTGAAATAAAAGGAACGAAGAATTTTAAATATTTGGGCTTTATAATGTCGAAAAGCGGAACAACAGAAGCAGAAATAAAAAGTAGATTGGGACAAACAAGATCTTGCATCAGACAACTCCATAATGTAATCTGGAATAAAAACATCAAGGGAAAAACAAAAAGAATGATATACCAGACAATAGTAAGAAGCATCATGACATATGCCGCAGAAATTTGGGTCATAAACAAAAAAACCCAAAAAAGCATTCTGGCAACCGAAATGGAATACTGGAGAAGATGCTGTGGTCTCACCAGAAGAGACAGAATAACAAATGAGGAGATAAGGAGAAGAATGCAAGTGGAAAAAGATGCCCTGCAATATATAGACGAGAGAAGACTGAAATGGTACGGCCACGTACGCAGAGCAGAAAACACTTGGATAAACAAGGTTGCAGAATGGAGCCCAAGAGGAACGAGAAGAAGAGGACGACCTAGAAGATCTTGGAAAAATGAAGTCGACGAAGCCATGTCTAAGAAAGGATTGGAAGACGGAGACTGGGAAGATCGAAAAAAATGGAAGTCCTGGCTGACGGAAGGGAAACGGCATTAGCTGTAGACAACCCTTATATATATATATATATATATATATATATATATATATATATATATATATATATATATATATACATCCTACTATCAATTTGGCATCGATACATTATGCATTTACCATCGATTTGGCATCGTCTTGCAAAGTGGCATCTGTATATCGATGCCACTTTACACTACCTTAATAACTTTATTCCTGTACTTGCTACCAGAAGTCTAATCAGCTCGGTAGTTAGAGATTTGATTCCTTGATGTTACTTTAATATATCAGCTTTCCTTGTTTACCTCTTACTAAGTTATATAAGTTTATTCCATAAAATGTTTGAGTCCAAAATGATCGTACAGTGAAAATATTATATACATTTAGTTCAGTGTTTTACCGTTTTGTCGCTGCCGTTATATACATGAAAACGTATATCCCACTTTCATTATCAATCATTTTGGCATCAGAAATTTGGCATCACTGTTGAATACAATATTATTCACAACGAAAAATAGACAATTTGAGAATGTATATATTATTTTCATAAAGAAATCAGTCTGGCATCATGTTTTATTGTTTTCACCCAATTTTGAAAAAATGTGAAAACTTTGTATTATCCACGTCCGTCTGTCCGTCTGTCTGTAACCACAACTCCTCCGTCAATATACCAGCTAGAATGACAAATGAGGTATCAAATGAAAGCTGATAATCCAAGGATGGTACTAAAGGTGAGATATTTGACCTTGGCGGTCTGTCCGTCGGTCTTTACGACCGCGAATATAACTCCTCCATCATTATACCAGGTAGAATGACAAATGAGGTGTCAAATGAAAGCATATAATCCAAGGATGGTACTAACGGTGAGATATTTGACCTAGGCTGTCTTTCCGTCGGTCCCTCCGACCGCAAATATAACTCCTCCGTCATTATACCAGGTAGAATGACAATTGAGGTGTCAAAAGAAAGCTTATAATACAAGGATGGTACTAAAGGTGAGATATTTGACTTAGGCGGTCTGTGACTCGGTCCCTCCGACCGCGAATATAACTTATCCGTCATTATACCAGGTAGAATGACAAATGAGGTGTCAAATGAAAGCTGATAATCCTAGGATGGTACTAAAGGTGAGATATTTGACCTAGGCTGTCTTTCCGTCGGTCCCTCCGACCGCGAATATAACTCCTCCGTCATTATACCAGGTAGAATGACAAATGAGGTGTCAAAAGAAAGCTTATAATACAAAAATGGTACTAAGGGTGAGATATTTAACTTAGCCGATCTGTGCGCCGGTCCCTCCGACCGCCAATATAACTCCTCCATCATTATACCAGGTAGAATGACAAATGAGGTGTCAAATGAAAGCTTATATTCCAAGGATGGTAATAAAGGTGAGATATTTGACCTAGGCTGTCTTTCCGATGGTCCGTACGACCGGGAATATAACTCCTCCGTCATTATACCATGTAGAATGAGAAATGAGGTGTCAAATGAAGGCTGATATTCCAAGGATGGTACTAAAGGTGAGATATTTGACCTAGATGGTCTGTCCGTCGGTCCGTCCGACCGCGAGTATAACTCCTCAATCATTATACCAAGTAGAATGATAAATGAGGTGTCAAATGAAAGCTTATAATCCAAGGATGGTACTAAAGGTGAGATATTTGGCCTAGGCAATCTTTCTGTCGGTCCGTACGACCGCGAATATAACTTCTCCGTCATTATACCAGGTAGAATGACAAATGAGGTGTCAAATGAAAGCTTATATTCCAAGAATGGTACTAAAGGTGAGATATTTGACCCAGGCTGTCTTTCCGTCGGTCCGTACGACCGCGCATATAACCCCTCCGTCGTTATACCAGGTAGAATGACAAATGAGGTGTCAAATGAAAGCTGATAATCCAATGATAGTACTACAGGTGAGCGATTTGACCTAGGCTGTCTTTCCGCCGGTCCGTACGACCGCGACTATAACTTCTGCGTCTTTATACCAAGTAGAATGACAAATGAGGTGTCAAATGAAAGCTGATAATCCAATGATGGTACTACAGGTGAGCGATTTGACCTAAGCTGTCTTTCCGCCGGTCCGTACGACCGCGACTATAACTTCTGCGTCTTTATACCAAGTAGAATGATAAATAAGGTGTCAAATGAAAGCTTATAATCCAAGGATGGTACTAAAAGTGAGATATTTGGCCTAGACAATCTTTCTGTCGGTCCGTACGACCGCGAATATAACTTCTCCGTCATTATACCAGGTAGAACGACAAATAAGGTGTCAAATGTAAGCTGGTAATACAAGGATGGTACTAAAGGTGAGATATTTGACCTAGGCGGTCTGTCGGTGGGTCCGTCCGACCGCGAATGTAACTCCTCTATCATTATACCAGCTATAATAATAAATGAGGTGTCAAATGAAAGCTTATAATCCAAGGATGGTACTAAAGGTGAGATATTTGAGCTGGGTACTCTTTCTGTCGGTCCGTACGACCGCCAATATAACTCCTCCGCCATTATACCGGGTAGAATGACAAATGAGGTGTCAAATAAAAGCTTGTGGGTGAAAACCTAGGACTTACGAAGTCCAATTTAAAAATACGGCATATCAGAGATATGCCTTAGACATCATAGAAGACAATGACACAGAAAAATCAAACAAGCAATATGTCAAAAGGGCCTTAGTTATGTATCTTCGGTCCTGTTGGTCCAATCGTGATGTATAGCACCTCAAATGATAGGATTTGACAAACAGAATACAATGAGAGAAAAATCAAATACAACCTCATGTCAAAAGGGCCTTAGTCGCGTATCTTCGGTCCTATAAGACCAATCGTGACGTACGGCATCTCAAATAATAGGACTTGACAAATAAAATACAATGACACAGAAAAATCAAATACAGCAACAAGTCAAAAGGGCCCTAGTTATGTATATCTAGTCCTATTGGTCCAATTGTGACATACAGCAGCTCAAATGGTAGGGTTTAATGAACAGAATACAATGACACAGAAAAATCAAATACAGCAATATGTCAAAAGGGCCTTATTTACGTATCTTCGCTCCTATTGGTCCAATCGTGGCGTACAGCACCTAAAATAACTGGATTTGACTAATATAATACAATGACGTATGAAAATCAATTACATCATCATGTCAAAAGGGCCTTATTCTTGTATCTACGGTTCTATTGGTTCAATCGTGACGTACAGCGTCTGAAATGATGGGATTTAACTGGCAGAATAAGATGGTGTAGACAAATGAAAATGACGGCATGTAATAACACTTTAAAATTGTAGAAATAAAATGGATTAACACACATGGTATGACATATTAGGTGAGAGTATTTAACAAATAGAATACGATTACATACGTCCAGTTTTTGACAAGCGACTTCTCTACATATGATAAACGCGAAAGGGCCCCAACGTTCACTGCTCGACATAGGCCTCCCGTTCACTGCATATACCCACTGCTTTCTGACGCTGTGACTTGAGAGGATAGGATTTAACGAATAGAACGACAAAGAAGACTAAACAAGGCAGCTCACGGGAAAAACACAACTGTCCGTTTTATACTCTACAGGGAAGCATCAAATATTCAACGTAAGAATATATTAGAGTATAACGGTATGATAAATCTTTTTCTTCTTTTTTTCATTTAGTGCATTCCGTACGTTTTTTAAACATAATCAGGAGAAGTTGTTGAATTTCTGAAGTCTATAAAAGAATTTCTTAACAAACCTTTTTTTAATTGTGTTATGGATTATTTTTAAGAATGTGTTTAAAAGGCAGTTCGCAGGCTTATTGTTCAATGGGCTTATCACTTTCAAGCGCCTGTCTTTTTTGTAGGACTATTAATTGTTACTTGTGATTTCAACCATTCTAGCGGGGCAATGCCTTTTCTATAACTGAAATGAATATTGTTATCCATTTAATTTTTTTCCTCAATTAATTGAATGCCTCCTACTGGTGTTTGGTCTAAGCTTACCGCTTTTCCCCATTTAAGCTAAACTGCTCGTCAAAAGTTAGGGATATAGAAAATTATGCTCATTTTCATAGCTAATTTTTTCGAGAACAGATTAACGGATTCCACTATTTTTTTTTAATATTTTAGATTTTTCTTTAGTATTTACACAGTTGTGCAAAGGTTTACACAAACTTCTTTTTTGTACTTATACCGAGTGGTAGGTATAAGTACAGAAAAGAAGTTTGAGTAAACCTCTTGATAGGTATTAGTTACGTATCTTCACTCCCATTGGTCCCAACGTGTCGTACGGCGGCTCAAATCATTGGAATCAGCCAACAGAATACAATGACTAGGGAGCGGATTTATATGCGATCAATTTTGATGAAATATTCGCATATATATGCGGTAAAAAATTACGAAATATGCGCAAGATATGCACAAAAATTCAAAAAATGCGCATTTCGGGAAACCACAAATTTTCTGTCTTATTTAGTAATCTTATTTATTATTTTTCAAATAAAATCATTTTTTATATATGCAATTTATTCACAGTTTTTACAAAAACTGCTACCAATAGTTACCTATTTAAAATAAAACAACAATATCACTATAAATATATCTTCGATTATAATTCACTACAATGTGTTTTTCCAAATTCTTTACGAGGAAACATATTCTTTGATCAGACAAAATATTTTTATAACTTGAAAAACTCCTTTCAACATCGATAATTGGTGCATATTTAAAATAACTTGTTAATTTCCGTTAGAAAATCGTAAAACTTTGGCTAAAGGTGTAAATTCTCTTAACAATAGAGGATTTAAAAAATCACCAGAATTATAGGTAGGTACCTACCCTAATAGCACAAGGACGTCCAATGGACGTCCTTCACGGACTTTAGGGACGTCCATTGGACGTCCGTTTTCGTCCGAGGAACGTCCTTTATACGTCCTATTTTGGTCCAAATGTCGCGCTACCGAACGTCCATTGGACGTCCATCTAATGTCCGAGGGGACATATATTGGATCTTAATCACACCTAAATTAGACCTTAATCGGACGTCCTAGGGGACGTAAATTGGACCCTAATCGGACGTAAATTGGACCTTAATCGGACGTAAATTGAACCTTAATCGGACGTAAATTGGACCTTAATCGGACGTAAATTGAACCTTAATCGGACGTAAATTGGACTTTAATCGGACGTAAATTGGACCTTAATCGGACGTAAATGGGACCTTAATTGGACGTAAATTGGACCTTAATCGGAGTAAATTGGATCTTAATCGGACGTCTTAGGGGACGTGAATTGGACCTTAACAGGACGTCCAATTTTGGTCCAAATTCCACGTTGCCAAACGCCCAATGGAGGTCCACCTAACGTCCGAAGGGACGTTCGGTGGACGTCAATTGGGCCTTCATAGGACGTCCCAGTTTGGTCCAATGTATTGCTGCCGATCATCCATCTAACGTCCTGGGAGGACGTTCGGTGGACGTCTAGAGACGATATTTATACCTGTGGAGAATGTATTGTGGGAAATAAAAAATATATTTTTTAAGGAACTTATATTACATCTTATATTAATTTATAATTATTGGATATTAGATTATTTACATTAAATTATAATTACATTTCTCCAAGAAATTAACGCACCACCTTAAAAATGGGCCATTTTTGATGTCTCGAATTTCCTAAAGCCATTGTCCCATCTAAGTGATTTTTTTAATAATATTATATCCTATCTTTTCGAATCAAAACTTTTATTCTCTTAATATTATTACTTAAAAAATATATACTACATTCGTCTCGCTAAACTCGAAAAATAACTTATAAACCATAAAAATCTCCAAAAATATAAATGACATAAATGAGAATTGGCACAATTATTATTATGGTTTTAAGTTGATTTTTCGGATTTAACTACAATATTATGCAAAAAATTATGTTATATCGCAGATTTAAAATGGGTTTATCTCGAAAACAGTTATATTAAGTTTAGCGAGATGATTGTAGTACACTTTTTTTAAGTAAAAATATTAAGAGAATAAAAGTAGACTGGTACGCAGTCTGATTTTTGTATAAGAGTTTAATGAAATGGTAACAAATCAATTGGAAGTTCTGTCCGACAAAATACATGGAACGTTTTCGGTAGTCTGATGTTCCAAGTTTTTAACCTGTTCCACAATTAAAACTTCCCCGGTTCCAGTATTCCCGTACATCAAAGTTTGTCCGACTAGACACCGTGAAGCTATTAACAAATTTTCAGCTTGCTGTTAATCAACTTTTTTTATTACGCGGGATCCAGGTCTATAAATGAATACAATAAATAAGTAGGTAGGTACATATTATACACTTATTTATACGAGTACAATTAATAGTAGAGCTGGTTTTTGGGATGTTACAAGCAGCATTTGCATTTCCACAGAGATACTTATGACAGAAATAATAAAATACCGAGACGGACTATTATTATAATAATTTACAATAGGACCCGACGGCCGACGCTATAGGGACAGGTAAAATTTATGACTGAACAATGCACCGAGCATCGATACAAGCAATATGTACCGGTCGAAGGTTATTTTTTATTGTGCCAAATGGACGTATATAGTACCTACCTTTAAAAATCGAATACACAAATTAAAAGATATTTAACAACCATAAAGATTTGTCAAACTCTATCACCGACTTCATGAAAACAAGTATTACTACATTCTTTGATGGTTTTTGCTGTAAATTTTAAAGGATTGACATGAAATTTGGCATACGCATAGCTAACATGCCAAAGAAAAAAAGTGATATTGTGCCAATGTGTGCTATTGCCCTGGGGTGAGTTTCACTCTTTCTCTGGGGTGAAAAACGTTCAAAATAAGTCCGGACTTCGATAAACTGATTAATATTAAGCAACCTTTATTCCATACTTACAAAGTATGTGTACTTACAAATTAGTATGTGAATTTGGGGGGTGAGTTTCACCCCGAGGAGGGGTGATATACAAAATATAGATAGATACACAAAAGATATACAAAAATGTTTCAAATCATCGAAAAAATGTGGTAAAATGCAAATATACATATCATATTATGATAAAATTGCGATTTTGGCGATTTGCCTTTTTGGATAGAATGATGATGATGTTGATTAGGATAAAACTGCGAAGAATTTTTTTATCGAAATATAGTAAAAAATATGAAAAATATACCAAAAAGCTTGAAAAAATATCTAATTATGTAAGGAAAAACATAAATAATTAAATAAACTTTTGACAACACAACACAAAAGTTTGAAACACTCACTATTTGGATTGGTTGTCCTGGCTTGTGATTTTCTTCTTTGCAGATGACGCTCACGGATCGATGTCAATGTCCAACGGACGTCCGAGCACGGACGTCCAATGGACGTCCAAAGGACGTTCATATTTATTCAACACGTAAGTACGTCCAACGTCGGACGTCCGAAGGACGTTCATTTATAGTCCATCCGCATTAGGACTAAAACTGGACCTATTTTGGGCACACGTACGCTCAACTTCAAAAAGATGCTCTCAATATTCATCTGTAGTAAGGATACATTGATAAAAATTATATTTTTGCTTATTAGAATTAACCACCAAACTTCTATCATCTTGGTAACGGGAATAATAAAACATTATAAAGTCCACTTTACATCAACAATAATTGAACAAGAAATTGACGACAAGTTATTCAAGGTCAAATTTGGCTTATACAAAACACAATTCTACTTCCAATTTTGCCGTGAATAAACAGAAAATAAAGAAATTTGACAAAATAAAACATATCCAATTGTTCTATTTCATCAAATTCCTTCATTTTCTTTTACAAATCATACATTTTGTACTCGTCAAATTTGGCCTTGAATAACTTAGTCAATTTCTTGTTCAATTTATTGTTGATGTAGAGTGGACATAACGAATAATTTACCGATCAGATTTCCACACTTTACATAAAAACAAAAACATGTATTAGATATTAAACTACATATACAGTTTTGAATTAAATATGATTTATAATCTTTTCCATTTAAACTATTTTATTAACATAATTAAGTTAATATTTTATTAAATAATTTTGCTGTTTAATCCCCTTATTGGTAGAATATGTCCAATATGGACGATTGGAAAAGGTCCGTATTTCGTCCGAGTACGGACGTCCAAAGGACGTTCATATTTATTCCACCCGAAGGACGTCCAACACCGGACGTCCGAAGGACGTACATATTTAGTCCACCCGAAGGACGTCCAACGCCGGACGTCCAAAGGACGTACATATTTAGTCCACCTGAAGGACGTCCAACGCCGGACGTCCAACGCCGGACGTCCAAAGGACGTACATATTTAGTACACCCGAAGTACGTCCAGCGTCGGACGTCCAAAGGACGTCCGTTTATGGTCCATGGACGTTAGGACCAAAAATTGACCTATTTTGGACGTCCAAAGGACGTCGTGTGCTATTAGGGTATTAAATATAACAAAAGTATATAAAATTCGGATTTCCGGGTAAAACATCCTTCGTCATTTTAACATCCTACAATCATTTCATAACGGCGGCGTATTATCCTATAAGTACTTTGTGTAGAGATCGTTTATTTTCTAAGAAAAAATGAAAGGCGGTTAATGAGCTGTCTCTCTTGGTTCTCGAATTAATACAGACCACAGCCTGTGCGTGGAAATATTTTGTCGAATTAAAAAATTTAAATTTTGTTTTGGACTAATGAAATAAAACATTTTAGTAGTTCCAAAATGACACAAAATCTAGGCATCGGATAAAAAAGTTTATTTGAAGAAAGTGTATTTTTTTGTTCTTCTTAATGGCGGTACAGGCTCGTTTTTTTAATATTGTATTTAATTACAGAATAATTTTCAAATATTACCTAATATATTTTTCAAATTGGGCTCTGTACCGCCATTCTTTATTATATTACGGATACGTGTGCCAAATATCTTGAAAAAATATTCAAAATTACAGCCGCAATCTTGGAACGCGTTTTGGCTACCTGTTGATCGCTACTGTATCACCTTAAACAATTTTTTAAACAAATTCACAAAAATAATTTTTTCATTACGAACGATTTTTTAGATAAGTTGGGTTATTCTGAGCACAAAAGGTATCTTGAGATTTTTCTCTAAAATTGATTTTTGTCGAGTTATATGGCCATTTTCGCATTTTTCAGGTTTTAAATGGCGTATAACTCGACAACAATCAATTTTAGAGAAAATTGACAAGAGACCTTTTTTGTTCAGAATGTCCAAAATTATCTAAAAAAAATTGTTCAAAGTGAAAAAATTATTTTTGTGGATTTGTTTAAAAAATTGTTTAAACAATTTTTCGACCACGGCACCTTGTGAATATGTTATAAGGACCTCTTTTTGAGTAAGTTTGTGCAAAAAAATCGAATCGGAATAATTTCACTAACAGGGGCGACGATAAATCCGGGACTATAGCGCTAATTATTAATAATTAAAAATAACAGCTTTGTAATAAAATAATGACAAAAATCTCTTAAGGACCTTGAAGCAAGGGTTTGAAACTTGATCTGCGCACTTTTTAATTTCATAATAATAACTTTTAATCGAGTTATTAAGACTTAAAAATGGCCATTTTCGCATTTTTCAAATTTTTAATCGCATATAACTCGACAACAATCAATTTTAAACAAAAATGGCAAGACACCTTTTTTGCCCAGAATGACACAAGTTATCTAAAAAAAATTGTTCGAAATGAAAAAATTGTTTTTGTGAATTTGTTCCAAAAAAATTTTTTAAACAATTTTTCGACCAATGCACCGCCCGGCACCCTTTGGATATGTTATAAGGACCTCTTTTTGAGTAAGTTTGTGCAAAAAAATCGAATCGGAATAATTTCGCTAGCGGGGGCGACGATACTGCCCGGTCTACTTTTGATGCTGATGGTGATAGAATAGATACTTTTTATATAACAAAAATAAAACTTTTTTTAAACTCTTTAAAAAATTTGTGGCGGGTTTTCCCCGAAAAGTGCGTTATTTTTTGGACATTTTACGTTGAACTAGTCGATTTGGAATTTGACGAATAAGAACCAACTTTTGATTAGCTCCAACTCTGTTTTTATTGTGTATCCAGACTTCATACATACATCATTTTTTTTACTGTTTTATAAGCTTTATATTTGCTAGGAATAGTTTTTCGATCAAATACTTACTTTTTGATTTATTTGCGAAAAAACATCTAAAAACAAAAGTTACAAGGAATTTAATTAGTTTATCCACTTACGGACTTATTTGGACCTATATTTTTTCTCACTCGAGAAGGGGATGGTACTCATCCCCAGAAAAAAAGCACACACTGGCACTCTGATGTTCATTTCGCGAAATATCGCAGGGTTCGTATTTAAAATTTTTAATTTACTCCTCACCCCTTTCCGTGGGGGTTCGTTTTTGGTATCATTCGATAGACTTTTGAAAAATATTGAACACGCATTTTTTAGTTTTTCGATCTGACGTTCATTTCGCGAAATATTCGCTTTTTTGTGAAACTTTGTGACTCGCCCATCATTTCTTCAGATTTGGGAACACTTAATAATCGGAGGGGGCCAAGTCAGGAGAGTAAGCCGCATGAGAAAGTAATTAGAACCCCAACTCGAATTTTTGCTACTGTCACAACGCTCTTGTGAGTCGATGTATTGTCTTAGGTCTTGAGAACACTTTTTTCTTCTGCTTATGGAGTCGTTTTTCATTCATCACATACCGGAATTCACCACATAAATTTTGAAGACCCTGACATCAAAACTGTATTAAATTATATGTGATCTAAGTAAGTTAATGAAAAGTCAGAATAGATAGAGTAGAACACTTATAAAAAAAATTGTAACAAGCAATTGGACATCGTAAGTTCTAATTTTTCACAAAAAGTGACCGGAAGTTGAACCGGCAGTCGATATTTGAACCCTTCGTGTAACTTTTTGTCAGCTGATATGACGGATGAATTTTGTTCACCTACAGATATGGACGAACAGACAGGCATGAAACCGGAAGTATGTATTTGTTCTGGTCTTTCTTAGTCGTGTTGACCAATAGTTTGTACTATTTCGACGAATTTAAAACAGTACTTTCGGTTGCAACTCTGGAACAGGCAGTCCGAGGTCAAACTTCTCACATGTAATATCATATTTTGGTTATAGGCTTTCATTTGACACCTTATTTGTCATTCTTTCTGTCCTACTAATAGACGAGTTGTGTTTATTGACGGACAGACATGGATAATTCTAGGTTTTCACATTTAATGATAAAAACAATAATTATACAATTCAGTTAACCTGACTATATCATTGTGATAATGACTTCTTATCTAAAAGTGACAACGGCAATAATTGCCGTTGTAATAATTATTATTCCATTCACTCACGATAAAATATCGCAAAACCTCCAGATTTTAAAGAACCGCTTGGATTGACATAAAATTTGGCACACACGTAGCTAAAATGCCAAAGAAAAAAGTGAGATTATGCCGATATGTTCTCTTGTCCTGGATGTGACTTTCACCCCTTCTTGGAGGTGAAAAAACATACGTGCAAAATAAGTCCGGAAGTGGATAAACTGACTAATTCTAATTCTAAGCAAATTTTGTTCTATAAAAGTTTTAGGTCAATACTTTTCGAGGTATGTGCGAGTGAATATGTTCATTTTTCATAGAAAAACACGTTTTGGACGGATTTTCGCAAATAACTCAAAAAGTAAGTATGTACATATTTTATCGAAGACAATATTCCTAGCAATAATATAGCTTATGAAAAAGAGGTGTCAGTATAAGGTCTGTAGACCCAGTAGAAGCAGGGTTGCAGCTAATGAAAAATAGGTTCTTATTCGTCAAATACCAAATCGAATATTTCAACGTAAAATAACCAAAAAAATAAAGCACTTTTCGGGAAACACTCATCATAACTCTTTTAAAGTGTTTAAAAAAAATTTTTTTTGGTGTTTTTAAAACAGTTTCTAGCGTGAAAAGTAAGCAAGTTACGCTGAAAATAAAATCGTTCCCTTTTTTTTGGCAAAAGAAAGTCATGAAAATTAATTGTTACCGCTTCACACGTTACTTTAGATAAATGTATTGTTTATACAGGGTGTCTCCGAAAATAGTGCGTTCCTTTAAGGTGTGGATATAATACACAATTTAGAACAAAAAGGTGTTGTAACATTTTTTCCTAAAGTTAACCGTTTCAACAAAAATTACGTTGTTCTCCATAAGAGTAAATTTTTATTTTCATAAATTTATATGACCTGGCAACATGGCGTAGAAGAACCTGTGACTGTGAAATTTAATCTAATGGGACCCCTTGTTTATTTACTAATTGAGTATCAATTTGCATATCAAAATGTATTTTCGTTTTTTGGTCAAACGGCTGAATTTAGAATAAAATGTTATAAGACTTTTTTGCTCTACATTGTGCTTTCTATCTATACCTTTAAGGAACGCACTATTTTCGGGGAAACCCTGTATATGATCTGTAAGTTGCATTGGTTCAAAATGGTTATTTTTGAAAGGGGTTTTGTTGAAAGGCCTCGAACGAATCACTAGTCACGAGTATGTATATGCAAATTTTGAACAGCCATATCTTAACCAATTTTTGTCTTCCAGAAAATCAAAAAATTCCAAATATTTAAAAAAGCAACACCTACATTTTTTACTCTTTAAGATATTTGGTATCACTAATAATTTTTAAGTTATTTTGACAAAAGTCTTTTTTTCAAAATTAAAGATTTAAAAAAATTTACTTTAAAACCAAATTTTTCCACAAATAAGCACTTTGAACTGATGAAACTTACAAACACAAACAATACATAAAGTTACTTGTGAAGTGGTAACGATTAATTCCATTTGGGCTGTTAATTAGAGGGAGTTTTTAGAATATTTTTAACCAAAAAAAAAGGAACAACTGTATTTTGAGCGTAACCTGCTTACTCTTGCTGCTGGAAACTTTAAAAAAAAATAAAAATAAACGTTTTCTTAAACACTTTAAGAAAGTTGTAATAAGTTTTCCCAGAAAAGTGTTTCATTTTTTTTATTTCACGTTAAAATATTCGATTTGGAATTTGAGATATAAGAGCTTATTTTTCACTATAGTCTGTTTTTAAACAAGAGGAGTCATTCAAATTTCCCGCGCCGTACACCTTGTTTGTAATTGGTACAACCTCAGGCAATTTTACTCATATCAAATTTTGACACTATTGGCATTTCATAGGTCAGTTTATTTATTTTATCAGCAATTTTTGTATTTTCTGCGTTCTTCCTTTTATTTTTAGATTTTTAGTCAAGATTACCGTCAAAGGCCGATATGATCAACCAAAAAAGAAGATTTATCTGATGATATTTCTAGTGACTTTCTTGGGTGTGAATCTGCCATTTAGTTTACCTACTCCTCTTGGTTTTAAAACAAAGCTTAGCAATAACTCTGCTTCTACTGGGTCTACAGACCTGACACATATACCATTTTTTCACTTTTTTTATAAGCTATATTTACTATTTGCTAATTTTTTTTCAATAAAGTACCTACTTTTTGAGTTATTTGCGAAAAACCGTATAAAAACGTTTTTTTTTTTTTGTTGAAAAATGAACATATTCACTCGCAAATATCTCTAAAAGTATTGACTTAGTGAAAAACGCTATAAAATAGAAGTTGCTTAGAATTAGTTTATCCAATTCCGGACTTATTTGAACGTATTTGTTTTCATACCCTATAACCGACGAAACTCACCTCCAGATCAAAAGCACATATCGGCACAATATCACTTTTTTTCTTTAACATATTAGCTATAGGTACGTGTCCCAAATTTTATGTCAAACCAAGCGTTTCTTCAAAATTCTGACCAAAAACCCTAAGTAAATTAAACGAAAATATAAAATGAATTTTTCAAACAAATATTTTAAGTCGGTATGAGAAATTTTAATTTAACAGATGAAATCAAATAAACACAATTCAACTCGTAAAATATTTAGACCCTTGCTTGGTAATCCAGCTGAACAGGTAAAGAACCTACCTTTTATGTAGTTTATAATCTGAGAGGATGGAATATTTTACCAAAATATTCCATCCTCTAAGTTTACAATAGACCTTTTCTACCTGTCCTCAAAAGATCGGTATTTTTAACTCGTGGCAACGTCGAAAAGCGGCAAAATGATGGGAAATACACATTTTTATGTGGTGGAAGTCAAAATGGTTATGAAGTGTAAAAATTTTTGTATATAATTTAAATTTTTAAAATTAAAATTTTAGAAAACTGAGAACGATACAGGGCGTTAAAAAATGCGCTCAACAAACATACACGAATTAAAATTCGAAAATGATAGTATTTCTTGGTGATGCCAAATGACTGCAACATGAAAAGATGACATAATGATAGCGGGATGTATATATATATATATATATACAAACGCTGTGATGGGGTGGAAAAACGTGTAGTTGGGATTCTGCCCCCGAATTAACGGTAAAATACGCATTTAAGCGGACGTGAAGTTAGCCCGAATTAAGAAATAAAAAAAAATAATTACAATTAACAACGGGTGGTTTCGCACTTTAAGGGGTTGGACAAACGGGTAGTTGTGATTCTGCACCGGAATTAACATTAAAATACGAATTTAATCGGACATGAAGTTAGCCCGAATTATGAAATAAAAAAAATAATTACAATTAACAAGGGGTGGTTTCGCACTTTAAGGGGTTGAAGAAACGAGTAGTTAGGATTCTGTCCCCGAATTAACGTTTAAATACGCCTTTAAGCGGACGTGAAGTTAGCCCGAATTAAGAAATAAAAAATAATTACAATCTCCAGGGGGGTCGTTTCGTACTTTAAGCGGTTGGACAAACGCTGTGAAGGGGTGGACAAACGTGTAGTTGGGATTCTGCCCCCGAATTAACGGTAAAATACGCATTTAAGCGGACGTGAAGTTAGCCCGAATTAAGAAATAAAAAAATAATTACAATTAACAAGGGATGGTTTGGCACTTTAAAGGGGTTGGACAAACGGGTAGTTGTGATTCTGCACCCGAATTAACGTTAAAATACGAATTTAATCGGACGTGAAGATAGCCCGAATTAAGAAATAAAAAAAATAATTACAATTAACAAGGGGTGGTTTTGCAATTTAAGGGGTTGGACAAACGCTGTGAAGGGTTGAACAAACGGGTAGTTGTGATTCTGCACCCGAATTAACGTTGAAATGCGCATTTAGGCGGACGTGAAGCTAGCCCGAATTAAGAAATAAAAAAATAATTACAATCTGCAGGAGGGTGGTTTCGCACTTTAAGGGATTGGACAAACTTTGCGAAGGGTTGGACAAACGGGTAGTTGGGATTCTGCCCCCGAATTAACGTTTAAATACGCATTTATAAGCGGACGTGAAGTTAGCCCGAATTAAGAAATAAAAAAATTAATTACAATTAACAAGGAGTGGTTTCGCACTTTAAGGGGTTGGACAAACTGGTAGTTGTGGTTCTGCACCCGAATTAACGTTTAAATACGCATTAAAGCGGACGTGAAGTTAGCCCGATTTAAGAAATAAAAAAATAATTACAATCTGCAGGAGGGTGGTTTCGCACTTTAAGAGGTTGGACAAACGTTGCGATGGGGTGGACAAATGGGTAGTTGAGATTCTGTACCCGAATTAACGTATAAATACGCATTAAAGCGGACGTGAAGTTAGCCCGAATTAAGAAATAAAAAAAATAATTACAATCTGCAGGAGGGTGGTTTCGCACTTTAAGAGGTTGGACAAACGTTGCGAAGGGGTGGACAAATGGGTAGTTGAGATTCTGTCCCCGAATTAACGTTTAAATACGCATTAAAGCGGACGTGAAGTTGGCCCGAATTAAGAAATAAAAAAAATAATTACAATCTGCAGGAGGGTGGTTTCGCACTTTAAGGGGTTGGACAAACGCTGCGATGGAGTGGACAAACGGATAGTTGGGATTCTGAACCTGAAATAACATGTAAATGTGTTTTTAAGCGGACGTGAAGTTAGCCCGAATTGAGAAATAAAAAAAAATAATTACAATCTGCGGGGGGGTCGTTTCGCACTTTATAGGGTTGGACAAACGCTAGGGGTGGACAAACGTGTAGTTGGGATTCTGAACCTGAAATAACGTTTAAATGCGTTTTTAAGCGGACGTGAATTTGGCCCGGGTTGAGAATTAAAAAAAATAAATTAAAGTCTTCAAGGGGATTGTTTTGCACTTTAAGGTGTTGGACAAACGCTTCCAGGGTGTTGACAAATGTTTAGTTGAGATTCTGCTCCCGCATAAACATTCATTCTAATGTCTGAAGTACTTTTTCGGCGGTACTGTCCTATTATCTGTAAGGAATATATTACATATAAAAAAATTATTTTAAAAATATCAGTGGGTGGACAAAAAAATGGTTTGGAAGACAAACATGGACAAACAATAGAGCAAGAGTTTTTTTTTAATTTTCGAAAATTTGTGGATTTGTGAAGTTAGCCCAAAAAGAAATTTTTGTTTATAAAAAAAATTGATGGGTGGACTAACGAAATAACATGGTGGACAATCAATGGATAATCGAATGACATCGATCACATTTTTTTCCCGACTTTTTCGGGCTAAGTTCACGGATCGTTATAAATGCTAGAATATTCCACAGGGTGTTGCGAACCTTGAGAAAAAACACAGTTTGATTCGTACACCCGGTATACATGAAAATTAACCTGTTTAGCAACAATATTATTACAGCGATATTGTTAAAGAATAAGACTGTAACATGTTAAAAAAATTACTTAAACCGCACGAGAGGTTTAGGGGATACGAGACAACAAACATGACCCATTTTTGGGGGTGCCCGTTTTCTATGACGCGCAGTGTACATAAAAAAAACTTGGGTAAGTCCATCTGAATTAAGGAGGCCGTTGTACAGGACTACTCTTTAATTTGATCTTATTTTTCTCAAAATCCTACTATTTTAAACCCGTCCAATTTTTTGAACATAGAAATAACACTATAAAAAAAGGTGTTGTAGAAGGTGTGTGTGTTTATGTTTTATTGACACTGGTTTAAGCAACCAACTGGCCAGATGTTGTAGAAGAAAACGATACATTTAAATTCTGGTGGATGAAGGCTTAAAAAAAATTCTCCTTTTTCCATAAAATACATTTTTCATAAATTTTTTTGCACCTTATCTCGCTTAGTTTGGTAGGTATTGGTAGCATTATACGCCTAAAATCGATCATTTCTCTGTTATTTTAAGTTGAATACATCGATTTGAGCATGCACAAAAAAGATATTTTTTCACATACCATATTTCTTATAAATGTACATTTATGTAAATTTCTTATACATAAATGTATAGTTTTTTCGTTAGATGCATAATTTTTAAGGTAGTCGCAAAAAACTGCCTAAAGAGTAATTCAATGAAAATAGCAAATTTTCAACCACGAATAAGCCAAAAAGTATCGTGTTTTCAGAAATTACAGTTTATGCTTAGAATTAGGTTCTCTAACCACTTCCGTGGTTATTTTAAACAACTCCCAAAGATAAAAGCGCCATCGGCTGTAGGGTAGACTTTTCTTGTTTCTTGCGCTATTCCCTACTTACAGTGAAAATATCAAGTAAATTGATGCAATAGGATATAATTCGGAGTCAAATACCAGCACTGACTGCACTATAAATGTATTTGTCTAATAAATTTGAACAAAATCTGATCTCTAATTGGCAAAAACAGTACAAACAAGTGTTGTCAACTGGCATTAAGCTGTAAGGAGTATCTATACACCTATAAAATACAATAAAATCAAAATGTAAATCCGTACAGGTTGGAATAAATTTTTTATTAAAGTTTAGGTCAAAACAAAAGATATTTTCAAGAAAGTATATGATTCATATGAGGGGATCATTGTTTAAATAATTAAAAATGGGTAATTTTTGCACAAAATTTACTTTTTTAACTGCTGCGGTAATTCTTGTTTTATTAAGGATTTTACAATTTTTTTCTGCAAAGATGAAGAAACAATCTTTTATATAAGACCTACTAAATTAAATTTGACCCTTAATTTATTTAAATAATTGCAAATCAAAATTGAAAAACAAATTTCCAAAAAAATATTATTTGCAATATAAATAAGCACAATAAAATATTTTGTTTTGCAGAAAAAGTTGCACTATGATATCACTATAAATCGACAAAAAAAATGGTTAATAAATATTGAGTAGTTTATGAGATATTTAATTTGTTTATAAAAAATTAACATTTTTTCAATTGCGAAAACGCGGTTGTTGCCGGTAGAGTATACAAGTTTTAAACATCTTATTTTGTTTGCTTTTATGTATATTTTCGAAAATGTATTGACAAATTAAAATTTTAATTAAACACCGTTTCAAAATGGCGTTTGAAAATTGGTGTAATTTGTTTAAAATTTTTTTTTAATAACATCACCGGTATTAAAAATTTTGAAATTATTTTTCGATATTCGTGTTCCTGGTAGTTTTTGACACACTTACAAAAGAAAACAAATTTCTAGATCCATGTTTTGCCGAGATAACTTTTCCAAGTTTAAAAATTCATAATTTGTTTATTTATCAATATTAACGTTTTAAAGTGCGTGAGTACATCTATCAACCTTACTACTTAAAAATGTTATTTATACATAGAGTTAAAATTTTAGAATATTTAAAAAAAATAATGATTTTCGTAGCGACCTTAACTGAAAACTTTTTGCATGAAAAGTGGTGCAATATCTTCGTTAATAATGGACCAATTTCAATGTTTTTTTTTTAGTTTATGGTAGCTTATAAATATTCGTCAATTTGTTATAAACAATTTTTTTCATTTTTTTTTTCTCTAGATGTTTTAAATAAAAGTTGACAAAAAAGATTTTTTATAAAAAAAATATGAATTAGCATTAAAAATTTGTTAAAGACTTTTTTCATTGTACAATGTTAATATATATGTATTTTACATTTAATTTTATCATCTTTTTAGGTAATACACTAAAAATAGTAAAAATTGTGTATCTATTTGTTAATTTATATTCACTTATATACAATTATTTATATAGAGGTTGTCCTCCATTTTTTTATATATTATATTTTGTCAAAAATGAATAACCATTTTCAATTTCGTTACAACACGAAACTACAGCCGCATCATTATTCCAGTTCAATCAGAGAGAGCAGCAAGCACCTCTACCGGTTTCGAAACTTATTAGTCTCTCATCAGGAGGCACATATGCTGCTCTCTCTGACCCAACTAGGACAGACCCCGGCGTACAGTCACGGATTGCAACGAACGAACTGGCAGGGATGCCCTAGCGGCAACTGCTAGCAAAAAACTAAGTTTTCAATCTAATAGCACTTAAAACAACATCCAAAAATGTTACTCTACATCCTACCAGATTGAAAACAATGGGAACCTTCTCTGGTAACACCTCCGAGGCTTCTACAATTTGCAAGCCTTAACGGAGGCTGAGACTAAGAAAAATGGGGGAATTTTACAATTTATAATTCGCGTCCCATCTGCTTAGCGAGGTAAAGTTCCAACGAGAATGGTTCCCTTGGTACTCCAATCAGAGTAAACATGTAAATCAAAAATGAATAACCATTTTCAATTTCGTTGCAACACGAAACTACACCGCATCATTATTTTAGTCCAATCAGAGAGTGCAGCAAGCACTTCTACCGGTTTCGAAACTGATTAGTCTCTCATCAGGAGGCACATATGCTGCTCTCTCTGACCCAACTAGGACAAACCCCGGCGTGCAGTCACGGATTGCAACGATTATATTTTGTATTCACATTACCTTTGTGAGATTTTGCCAATGATTTGTACAAAGAAAAAAGTTTTTTATGATTCTTTAACAAAATTTTACTATTTTGTTAAATTTTTAAAATAAAAATTTGTCTAAATGCTCTTTTGTGATTATCTTTGGTGCCAACTTTTATTTATCACAAAACTAGAGAAAAACAATTTTTTGAAAAAAAAATCGTTTATAACTAGTTAATGATTATTTATGGCAAAGAGGGTCATGCAGATGCTATTGTTTTCATATGCTACTCCAATTTAAAAGAAAACCTTGAAATTGGTCCATTATTAACGGATATATTGGAAACTACTCCTCCGTAAATTTTCAGACAAAAAGTTTTCATTTAAGGTCCTACGAATATCATCATTTTTCAAAATATTCTACAATTTTTATTATGTGTATAAATGACATTGTTAAGTATTAAGGTTAATAGATGTACTCACGTACTTTTAAATGTCAATATTGATAAATAAACAAATTATGAATTTTTAAACAGGGAAAAGCTATCTCAGCAAAAAATGCATCTAGAAAATTTTTATTTTCTTGTGGATATGTCAAAAATTACCAAGAATACGAATATAGAAAAATAATTTCAAAATTTTTAATCCTGGCGATGTTATTGAAAAAATAAGTTTTAAACAAATTACACCAATTTTCAAACGCCATTTTGGAGGGGTGTTTAATTGAAATTTTGATTTGTCAATACATTTATCGAAAATATACATAAAAATAAAACAAATGAAATCTTAAAAACTTGTATACTCTATCGCCAACAACCGCGTTTTTGCAATTGAAAAAATGGTAATTTTTTATAAACAAATTAAATATCTCATGAACTACTCAATATTTATCAACCAATTTTTTTGTCAATTTATAGTGATATCATAGCGCAACTTACTCTGTAAAACAAAATATTTTCTAGCGCTTATTTATATTGCAAATAATATTTTTTTGGAAATTTGTTTTTCAATTTTGATTTACAATTATTTAAATAAATTAGGGGTCAAATTTAATTTAGTAAGTCTCATATAAAAGACTTTTTCTTCATCTTTGCAGAAATTAATTGTAAAATCCTTAACAAAAACACAAATTAACGCAGGAGTTAAAAAAGTAAATTTTGTGCAAAAATTACCAGTTCTTAATTATTTAAACAATGATCCCCTCATATGAATCATATACTTTCTTGAAAATATATTTTGTTTGGACCTAAACTTTGATAAAAAATTTATTTCAACCTGTACGGAATTACATTTTGATTTACATGTATTGTAATTTTATTTGATCGGTCTACTAATGGTGGAATACACTTAAAAATGACAAATTGGGCTATAATTTTAATTCCTATATTTTTGCAGTAAAATGTTTATTTTTTTACATTGAAGTGACTGTTTGAAGTAAAATGTTTATAGTTGTTTTGTATTTTAGATTGTCCCCAGGTGGAGAATAAAGGAAAATGTACAGGTCAACATGCAGAAGGAAAAATATTAAATAAAGTTATGAAAACTGGAACTGGACAGAGACGTTACAATTGTGAAATTTGTTTTAAGCCGTTTTCTCGAATGGGTCTTTTGAAAACCCATTTGAGAACACACACTGGAAGAAAACCTCTTAAGTGTGAAATTTGTTTTAGGCAATTTAACGAAGCATCTAATTTGAAAAAACATTTGAGAGTGCACACTGGAGAAAACCCGTACAAGTGTGAAACATGTTTTAAGCAGTTTACTAGAACAAGTGATTTGAAAGTACATTTGAGAGTGCACACTGGGCAAAAACCATACAAGTGTGAAATTTGTTTAAAGCAGTTTTCACAAATAAGTCATTTGAAAATTCATTTGAGAGTGCACACTGGGGACAAACCTTACAAGTGTGAAATTTGTTTTAAACGGTTTAGCCATGCAAGTTCTTTGAAGAAACATTTGAGAGTGCACACTGGAGAAAAACCGTACAAGTGTGAAATTTGTTGTAAGCAGTTTAACGATGTAAGTTCTTTGAGAAAACATTTGAGAGTGCACACTGGACAAAAACCATACATGTGCGAAATTTGTTTTAAACGGTTTAGCCATGCAAGTTCTTTGAAGAAACATTTGAGAGTGCACACTGGAGAAAAACCCTACAACTGTGAAATTTGTTTTAGGCAATTTAACGAAGCATCTAATTTAAAAAAACATTTGAGAGTGCACACTGGAGAAAAACCGTACAAGTGTGAAATTTGTTTTAAGCAGTTTACCGCAGCAAGTAGTTTAAAACAACATAAAAGCACACACACTGGAGAAAAACCATACAAGTGTGAAATTTGTTTTAAACAGTTTTCTCAAAATAGTGATTTGAAAACACATTTGAGAGTGCACACTTGTGAAAAACCATACAAGTGTGAAATTTGTTTTAAACAATTTTCTCAAAATGGTCATTTTAAAACACATTTGAGAGTACACACAGGAGAAAAATCGTAAAAGTGTGAAACTTGTTTGAAGCAGTTTTTTGCTGCAAGTAATTTGAAAAGACATTTACGAATGCAACGAGAAAAACTCTACATGTGTGAATTTTTTTTGAACCAGTTGAAAATACATTTAGGTGTAACCAGTGGAGAAAATCAAGTGTGATTATTGGTTTTAAGTACCTAGTTTTTTTAAGTATATCTAAAAGTATTTACTACTAAAAAAAAGTTTCAGCGGAATAAATATATTTTTTCTATAAACGTGTTAAAAATGCAATTTTTAACACTATTTTAAGGCACTATAGTTGATTTTTTTACCAAGAGGAGTAAACTAAAAAGACAGATTCACGCCCAAGAAAGTTACTAGAAACGTCACCAAATTCATCTTCTTTTTTCGTTGATCATATCACCTTTCGATGATAATCCATACATATTATATTATACTAACACATCGCTAAAGAATTCTAAAAACAACTGTTTTTATATAAAAGTAGACTAAAAATCTAAAAATTAAAGGAATAATGCAGAAAACACAAAAAATCGCCGATATACTTAATTAACCTATAAAATGACAGAAGTGCCAAAATTTCATAAATGTGATTAGTGTCAAAATTTAATAACAGTGGAGTAAACTTGGCTGCGGTTGGACCAATTAGAAACAAGCATTACGGCGCGGTAAATTTGAATCACTCCTCTTGGTTAAAAAACAAACAATAGTGCTTTAACATTAATATTAATAGTACAACTTGCGCAATTTGAAAAAGGTGGCTTAAAAGGTTTTTTTTAATTTAATTTAAATTGCATTATTGCATTTTTAACACGTTGAGTTTGTAGAAAACAACTATTAAAATTAAAACTATAAAGACTATTAGTTGTTATGATTTACATATTGACAGTATAGTCAGTTTTGATGTAATTTCAAGAAAAATATAAAAATGGAATGTCAAGTCAATTTCACGTAAAAGTTTTTGTAGGTATTGTCCTGTAATTGAGAATGAATAAATTATAATTGTTGATATATCAGACGTTTGTAGAAAAAATATTGTATGATATACGTGTTAAAAAGTAAAATTTTAAGGCACTCATGTGAATTGCAGAATTCGCTTCACTCATTCTGCAAACTTTCACATGCGTGCCTTAAAATTGTACTTTTAACACTTATAAATAACTATTAAATAGTTTATTTGTAATTTATTCGAATATTACACTAATTTTAATACTTACTTACTACTTTTCAAAACATTTTGTTAAAACAGTATCAAAAATTAAAAAAGTAGGTAAGGCAAAACAACAACATGAATTATTGTACAAATAGATTGTACAAATATTCAGATTGCTTTTTAATCTTCTTTTCATCATATTTTAATACCTAGCGTCCTATTCCCGACGAAAACAAATCCAAAGACACAAAAATTATACTAAATATACAGTGATGAGCGCACTAATAACCGGCAAAATAAAGCAAAAGATGGAAAACATATTAAGTTGTGAGATAAAAAGAGATGAACCTAGTGGAGGTGTTAAATTTAGCGATAGTAACTTATAGATTAACATTATATTGATTGCTTCCCACCTTTAGACGTATTCGACGAATTTGAGAAATGCCACTGTCACAGTGACAGTTTTAGTTGACATACTCCTTTGATAGGTCTAAAGGTGGGAGACAATCAATATAATCTCAATTTATATGTTACTAACGCTAAATTTAACAACTCTACTAGTTTTATTTCTTTTTATCTCACAATTTAATATGTTTTCCATCTTTTGCGCTATTTTGCCGGTTATTAGCACGCTCATCACTGTATTTACTAAAAACACTAATATATTTTTTTCACACTGTATTTGCACTGATAATCCAATCGCTCCAAAGAAGTATAACATCAAAATTGTTCTTTTATGCCAAAGCTTGTACTAGAGTGAACAGTACTAGACCAATCAAGTTAGTAAAAAATAAGCCGTTTTTCGACATAATTGAAAAGACGAGGTTTGATAGTTGAAATGTGTAGTATGAGATATTACAAAAAGGCTACCATCTTGGGATTCATCAATTTTTTAGTGGAACATTTTTTAAATAAACAATCAAAACGTCAAACTTAGTTTTTTGCTCATAACTTAAAAACTTGTTTATTTAGAAATTTGACGTCCACAGGTAACTTTTTCAAAAAAAAAGATACATCGAATGAGATACACCAAATTAAAATCGGTTAATAAACAAAAAAGTTATTGCAAAACGGACGACAAAATCACTGTTTTTGAATATTGTTAATAACAATTTTATTGTTTATTAAAATATGTTTAAATATACCTAAACTTGAGGGCATTATGGTGTTTGAATGGTGTGCAAAAAATGGTCCAGATCTGTTAAATAGGTTTTGCAAAATTTAATTTGGTTATAAAATTTTTTGAAAAACGAGCTAAGTTCTGAGGCTGGTCCAGTTAATATGGCTGAATGTATCTCAATAATCAGGGACTCATTTCCTTCGTTAAGATGTATACTAATACCCTATGAAAAAAAAAGTAAAAAAAAATACATGTACGTACACAAAGTTATTTGTTAATAAATAGCAGTTTTTAAGCTTATAAACAATTACAATAATTTCGTAGAAATTAGATCAAATTAAATGGCAATAAAAAATACTGAAAGTTGGTTAAAATACACAACTTCTAAAAAAAATTTTTAGGTCCTACGACCCTTGGGGTCTGAGATAGCCTCTTTTTTTGAAAAAATCACTGTTACGTTAATTAACAACACTAAGATCTGAAATTAACCAATATTTTATAAGAAAAGTCAAAGTTTTTAACAAAGTTTTTTGCAAGAAAAAATGTTAAAAATTGTTTTAAACAGTATTGTTATAAAGAAAGAGTATTTTGCGTTCCGACTAAAGTAAAAAAAATGATGGGCGCAGCCGAATGAGAATAAATTCGCGGACTAGCATTCGCTAGTGCTAGACCGTTGCAGCCCATTTTTAACATTGACAGTATACCGGATTTGAAGCTTAATATTATATTTATATATTTTGGTAGAAACTTGAATTTTATGAATATTATTATGTTGCACATTTATTTAGTAAAATTATATTTTAAATAAATAAATTTAAAAAATAACAATAAAAAGGCCACAAAGTCAAAATATGCAACAGAAAAAAAGTTACGCGAGCTTATAGACGAGTGGTACGTGGTACTCCCCCCAAAAAAACGCTCATTTCTCGAGATATCAACCACGGTGTGGTGAATGGCTAATTTTGGTCTTACTTTATACTTTTTATGGTGCTGAAAACGAAAATGAGTTTTATTTTGAATTTTAGATGGGGAAACATTGTCAAAATCGCAATTTTACCCTAAAAATAAAAAAAAGATGAAATCACGTTTTTCTTAAAATTAAAAGTTACACCACTGTTTTTCTATAAAACATTTTGTTCTCTGTACTCTAGATTTTAACTTAAAATTAATTAAACAGCTAAATTTCAAATTTTGTTACTCAACTTTTGCGATACAACTTTGCAATTCATGAATCTGCACCTTTTACTTCAAACAATTTATAACTTTCTTTATGGCAAGACAGAAATATTGAAGCAGGTCCCATTGTCTTCAGAAAGGTGAGAAATATATACTATAAAAATATCAGAAAAAAATATTACAATGGAACAGAGTTGTAGCAAATTAAACTCAAAAAAACGTGATTTTTTTTATTTTTAAGGTAAAGTTGCGATTTTTATAATGTTCCCCCACGTAAAATTCAAAACAACCCTAATTTTAGTTTTGAGCACCATCAAAAATATAAAGTATGACCAAAATTAGTATCAGTATCTCGAGAAATAAGCTTTTTTTGGGGTGTGCCGCTCGTCTATAAAGTCACATAACATTTTTCGTATTGCATATTTTAAATTAAATTTTTTTGGAAAACTTCATAAATTATATTTTATTTCTGTGTTAATTAAAATTATAAACTAAAATGTTTGTCACTCAACTTTTTTAAGTAAACATGAAACTAACGAAATCTGACGACAAAATGTTAAAAAATTAACAACTTCTCTTTTAACGTGTTGAGTCATTTTGGACAAATCTCATTGTTATCTAAATGCTTCAAAGATAACACAGTAAAATTTTCAAAAGGAAATATTTACAGCGACCAAAAATACAGTGAGTTAAAATTGAAAAATCATCAAAATTTATTTTTCGCATTTTTGCATAACATTTGATTTTTGAACATGTTCCACTAATTCTAGAAAAAAATTAACTCCATATTCGGATTCAGAGACCTCGAAAACATAAGGAATGACGAAAATTTGTCATTCACCTTAAAGTGGATTTTTGTGGTCGGGATAACGTAATTTTAATAGTTGCTGCCGCAAGCCGGTCGCCAACCGCGCCCACTATTCAGTCAGTCGACTACGCCCGCTATTTTTTACTTTAGTCGGAACGCAAAATACTCTGTGTTTATAACACTCCTATTTAAACAATTTTTAACATTTTTTCTTACTAAAAACTTTGACTTTTCTTAGAAATGACTGGTTAATTTCAGCTCTTAGTGTTGTTAATTAACGTAACAGTGATTTTTTCAAAAAAAAAGGGGCTATCTCAGACCCTAAGGGTCGTAGGACCTAAAATTTTTTTTTTAAAGTTGTGTATTTTAACCAGCTTTCCGTATAGGTCTGGATCCCGCGTATGAAAAAAAAGTTGATTAATAGCAAGCTGAAAATTTGTTAATAGTTTAAGGGTGTCTAGTCGGACAAACTTTGATATATGGGAACACTGGAACAGGGGAAGTTTTAATTGTGGAACAGGTTAAAAATTTGGAACGGTCAGACCACGAAAACGGCACATGTATTTTGTCCGACAGAACAGACTTAAACTCTCCGAACAGAGATTAAACTCTCATGCAAAAATCAGACTGCTATTTATCACCAAATGGGCGTTTTAATGAGTGGAACATGTAGAATATGTCAAATGAGAGGAACTATGACAGGTGATAAATAGCAGTCTGATTTTTGCATGAGATTTTAATCTCTGTTCGGAGCGTTTAAGTCTGTTCTGTCGGACAAAATAAATGTGCCGTTTTCGTGGTCTGACCGTTCCAAATTTTTAACCTGTTCCACAATTAAAACTGCCCCTGTTACAGTGTTCTCATATATCAAAGTTTATCCGACTAGACACCCTTAAGCTATTAACAAATTTTCAGCTTGCTATTAATCAACTTTTTTTTCATACGCGGGATCCAGACCTAGTATTTTTTATTGCCATTTAATTTGATCTAATTTCTACGAAATTATTGTAATTGTTTATAAGCTGAAAAACTGCTATTTATTAACAAATAATTTTGTGTACGTATATGTAATTTTTTTTTCATAAGCTGTTAGTATACATCTTAACGAAGGAAATGAGTACCGGATTATTGAGATACATTCAGCCATATTATCTGGACCAGCCTCAGAAATTAGCTCGTTTTTCAACAAATTTTATAAAATTCAATTTTACGAAAACTATTTAACAGATCTGGACAATTTTTTGCACACCATTCAAACACCATAGTGCCTTCAATTTTGGGTATATTAAAACGTATTTTAACAAACAATAAAATTGTTATTAACTATATTCAAAAACAGTGATTTTGTCATCCGTTTTGCAATAACTTTTTTGTTTATTAACCGATTTTTATTTAACGTATCTCATTCGATGTATCTTTTTTTTTTCTGAGAAAGTTACCTGTGGACGTCAAATTTCTAAATAAAAGTTTTTAAGTTATGAGTAAAAAACTAAGTTTGACGTTTTGATTGTTTATTTAAAAAATGTTCCACTAAAAAATTGATGAATCCAAAGATGGTAGTCTTTTTGTAATATCTCATACTACACATTTCAACTGTCAAACCTCGTCTTTTCCGTTATGTCTAGTAAAAACCTAACTTGATTGGCCTATACGTTAACTAGGCGAGAGCACGCCCAGTACAAATTTGAAGTAGATCAAGTATGGACGAGATAAGAGGTCAAGGAAAGTCTTGGAATGAGGTGATGGCTTTAGCCCAAAATAGGACTCGCTTTCGAGTTTTAACCGACTCTCTATGCTCCACTTAAAGAGTTCAAGTGTGAAATAATTTCTTGTAAACCTCAAGAGAAATCTAAAACAAGATATATACGTGTCCATACCTTCCAAAAAGCCACCTGTTAGAGACGAATAAATTCATACGTATTAAAACCTACCAAAGAGCCACGTTTCAGAAACGAATAAATTTATACGTATAATATACGTATTAAAATTTCGTATCGGTAACGTCATTTTTTGATAGCTAGATAGATAGAATTTTATTGTTTATAAAAACTTTACAGTTTCATAACAAGAAATTTAGTTCGCTACATGTACATAAATAACTTAGATATAAATAGCATTAAAAAAGTATAAAAATGCAAGTAAGTTCTAGAATACAAACTTATACATATATAGACATACCTATATTACATATTATATAAACATACACACCTATACCCACCTACCCGCACACACATACATATACTTAATTACATATCTAGGAAGAACAAGATAAATATATAATGAGATTAAGGGAAGACGTAACTGCAATATTACTTACATTATAAATTTTAAAATAAATAAGTAAATAAAAAAGAAACAGAAACAAACTTGTGAGTTATTCGGATACTTTTTTTGTAAGTGCTACTAATAATCTTTAAGGTACGCTAATAATACATTGAGAAATTAGAGCTTGCATTATTAATTTTTTTTTATTCGTTAATTACGAAAGCTCGTAGCTTCAGAATATTCCATATATGATTTGAAATTGTTTTCGCGGTAGAGGGTGTAATATTATTCAGGGTGTTTGCTAAATGGTCTAGATTTAACAGATATTCTGTGGTCTCATTGCTGTGTAAATGGAACATTCGAACAGAAGGTGACGCAGAGTTTCCAGCTCACGTTTGTTGCATATTGTACATAACTGCTTTGGATCAATCTTATATGTTAGTCCTTGAAAAGTGAACCGAATACAAAACTCATTCGACAGTCTAAGTTGTGCTATTGTTCTGGCGAATTGTAGAAGCATTCGAATATGAAGATACTGTTGTGGTTGATCGCTCAGGTCTAAAGCTCTATAAAAAGTGAGAAATGATGAGTCATTCAGTTGTCGCAAATCATTTTGGTTTACCTTTTGTTTAAATGTGTCTATTAAGTCATTTTTGTTTGCTTTTAGGAACGCTATATTGATATCTCTCCATGATCTTTGACAGTTTGCAAATTCTAACAGATTTTTAACTTGCGATGCCCAATTATATTTATTCTCTATCCTTGTGATTTCCAGTTGACGTAGAAAGCACATTTTAGGTAATCGATTTTCTTCCATCTCATAAAGTTTAATGAGCCAGTTTAGCATGTGTTTAAATATCACAGATGAATATTTAGCTGTACTTGTTTCAAGTCGAACAGCAAAATCTGGCGTATTGATAGGAACCAAAAGGATACGTTTTAAAAATGTTAATTGCACCCGTTCTAGTATGTCGGCGTATCGTAACCCCCAAATGGCAATGCAGTTAGTTACTATGCTAAGAATTAAGGAATTTAGCAGATGTATTCGGGATGTCCAACTATCCATCTTGGATTTTGTCATGAGCGGTATTGTTGCTCCGATGGCATGTTTGGCCTTTTGAACGGTATCATATGCTATTTCTCTAAAAAGCGAAGAAGACGAAAAAGTAATGCCCAAATATGTAAATTTAGAGACAATATCGATAGGTTTGTTCTTATAACTGAAAGTACAGGCTTTTGGGATACCGCCTCCTCTAGAAAAAACAACTATTTTGGTTTGCTAGTGTTAACTTCAAGATAATTTTGGTCACTATATCTTTCCAATGCTCTTAGACTCTTACCTAATTCCACTTCAGACTCTGCTACGATGACTAAATCGTCAGCATAAAGTAATAATACGATGTCTCGTTTATTTCCGATGTTTATGCCAGTAACCCCGCTATCGAGAAAAAATGTTTCTATGTCTGCGAGAAATAATGAGAATAGAATCGGGCTTAATGATTCACCCTGTAGAACTCCGGCACTTATATCAAGTTGGGAGGTGAATCCATTTGAGGCAGCTACTTGCATTGATGCTTCATTGTATATATTTCTTAAAAGTAAAATTATGCGACCACTAACCCCTATATTGTACAGTTTTTGCCATAACAAGTTGTGGCTAACAGAATCGAAAGCCCTCTTGTAGTCCACAAATGCAACGAATACTTTGCGTTTTTTAACCTTAATCGTGACTGTATGATCGAGTTAAGAACAAATACATTGTCAATGCAGCTTCGATGTTTTCGAAATCCAGATTGAATTTCAGGAATAATGTTGTTATTATCTGTCCACTCATTAAGTCTGTTGAGTAATACTTGTGTGAATATTTTTTCTAAGCAAGACATTAGAGCAATTCCTCTGTAGTTAGAAGAATTGTCGATAGGCCCCTTTTTGTGTATCATTTTTAATATTACTTCAGTCCAAGTTCTAGGTAATGTAGCTGTATTAAATATGTTATTGAACAAACAAGTCATGTACAAGATCCAATTATTTGGTAAATATTTATAAAACTCATAGGATATTTTATCATTTCCTGGACTTTTGTTGTTTTTGCAATTGTTTAAAACTAAATAAATCTCATCAGGTGTTATGGATTTGTCCAGAAATTGATGTCTAACATCGTAATATGTAATAAACGAAATTATTTTAGGAGGGTATATATCTCTGTAAAAGGTTTGCCATACATTCATGGGTAAATTTGATGAAGGCGAATAACTACGAAATTTTTTTAAGGTTGACCAAAAAGTTTTAGGGTTTCGGCTGTTACTTAAATCAGTTATTATGTTATTAAAATAGATTTGTTTTTTGAATTTTAGTGTTGTCTTGTATTCTTTTTTTATCTGTACATATTTTAGTTTGGTGCTTTCTGAGAAATTATTTACTTTGCATATTTTTAATTCATGTTTAACCTGCTTTCTTAAACAAAGACATTCATAATCGAACCAAGGGGATGAGAATATTTTGGTATGAAATGATCCTGTTTTTTTGATCATATTTAACTTTGTGGCTGTTTCTGTTCTTGCAGTATATAGATTATTGTATGAATTGTGCAACTGAGAATTATATTGAATTCGGGGAGAGTTTGCCATTAATATATTGTAGGTTAATGTTAGTTCTTCATTCCATTTATATATAGTGTGTGAAGTATTACTGGAGGAACCATTAGTACAGTTATTTCCGTCGAATATATTTAAGTTTAAAGAAAGAGCTATGGCAAAGTGATCAGATGAGCTATATTCATTTAAAACATAAAAGTCCTGAACAAGTGATAGCGATGAGTTGGATATCCAAGCAAAGTCAATTACACTTTTACCTATAGAACTAACATACGTAAACTGAGCCGGTGAGTCTGAAATTGTACGACCGTTTAATAAACAAAAAGAGTTTTCTGACATAAAATCGATAATATTACGCCCTCTGGTGTTAAGTACTTTATCATTAGATGTTCTCTGGTCAAAGACATTTGTATCCTCTAAAATCTCAGGTGGTACTAAATTAAGTTCAGCTACTCTACAGTTAAAGTCACCCCCTATAACTACAGGCGTGTTTTGAAGATTATCTATAATATCTAATAAACATGTTTGAAAAATATCCAACACGTGTGAAAGATCTAATGAGGGTTTAAAATACACTGAGCATAGTATGATTTTTTCATGGAGAGAAAGAGTCAACTCGCAGATTATCCACCAAGGGGAGGCATCTAATAGCTCTAGTTTAAATGAATTTTTATAGAGTATACAGATACCGCCACTGGCTCTGCCGGTCGACTTTTCCTTTACAGCAGGTGAGCTTAGAATATTATATTTTTTAAAAAAGCAGGAGTAATTTGAATTTTATCTGATAACCACGTTTCACATACACATAAAATAGAAAAATCTTTATTTTCTTCGACAAAGTCTTTTAGATTAGTGAACCCTTGACAGTTCCAAAACAACAAAATTATTGGTTGCTATATATTATTTCTAGTGTCTGCTTTGGAGATTTTTATTTCAGATGAAGAGCGTGGTGAACCCTCTTCTTCCCGATATCTTTTTGAAGTGGGCAACTCAACAATCTTGGGTATGTTTTTGACGTATTTTATTGTTAAGTTTTTTTTCGCCGTCATTACTACGTTGCTGAAGTTGTTGTCTTAGCTCTGTCAAGTGTTTAGATTGATTTGGAGTCAAATCTGATTTTAAGTATACGGTGGGATAGACAGTTTTTGAAATATTTGTTTTCCGTTTCATGATATCGATTGTAGTTTCACGAGAATCGACAACAATTTTAAGGGGTCGAGGTTTTCCATCTGTTCTGATTTTTCCTAATCGAGAGGTTGAAGCAATGGGAACATTTTTAGAGGGTAATATATGATTAATTAGGTTCTTGGCTTCTTCAAAATCATTAGGCGTTTCAGAGAGTCCCATAACGATGACATTCTGTTGTCGTTTAATCCTTTCCATTACCTCTATGTGCATTTCTTCATGGTCCAGAAACTTTTTTTCTAGGACTTCAACTCTTCTATTAAGTTGTTGGTTTTCTGATTGTAGTGCAGTTATATTTTTGTTGCAGGCAATAATTTCTGCATTTTGGGCTGTGACCAGCGCAGATAATTCTTCAATTTTTGTTGTAAAGGTAGCTTGAATTGTGTTAAGCTGAGCCATAATAGCGTTAAATCTAATGGATTGAACATCCTCATGTGCGCTTGTCAATTTTGTGTTAAGACAATTTTCACATATCCAAGCTCGTAGCGTATTTGGTTCGAGATCCGTAGGTTGGGGACGAGCAGACACCGTGCCAATGTGCTAGACATACTGAACAATTTACGGTACTGGAGTCGTTTGCTTCCTTCGGTGGTATTAATTTTTGACACGCCCCAATGGCAATTATTTGTAGTAGGCATAATTAATATTAGAAATTCAGAATGATTCAAGCTGACTTTTTGTTTTCTTCTTTTTGTTACTTTTTATATTTTGCTAATTAATTCTAGTCACTTACTTGATATGTTTAAACTGATAAGAATGCTGATTCACTTTATTTCACTAACTATGTAATTAGTATTATTACTTATTGATTAACATTTCCTTCAACAAAGCGGAGCGATGTTTACACATCGAAGGTTCGAACTAAACTCACAATTTAAATTTAGTCTGATATATGAAAATGGTTACTGGGTAAACTGTCAAGATGTTTCGGTCGGTTTGGTAATTATGTTCTTTTTATAGAAAATGGCCCGTATACACTGGAGTACGACGGAAAAATGAAGGCGAAAGCCCCCAAAATCGTTAAATAAAGATTTTATGAAAGAAAGTAATTTTTTTGGAGCTATGCTTATTTCTGTAAGAATATACCATTTTGGGTAGTCTTCTCTAATGTTGATAAAAGAGACATCTGCTGTCTATGTAGGCACATTATGTGAAAACATGGAGCTCATGTGTGGAAGCGGATAACAAATCATTATGTTGACATGAAGAAAATGGAGAAAAGACAGAAGAATGTGTAGAAAGGAAATGCCAAGATTGTGTTCAAAAGCAGATTAGATTTTTGAAGTTTAACGGACAAGGCACGGCTAAATATTGGAAAGTTTTGTCAACACGAAGGCCGGTCTAAGTCAACTCCGACGCAATTGATATTTTACCTATTTTTCATGTTTTTCTGTAGGACTTTATATCAAAATGGAAGTGTTTTGTATAGTTTTATTACATACCAGTTTTTATTTAATTGTTAAGATCATAAATTTCAATTAACAGAGAATTACGTCAACACCGTGGACACTTGTCAACTCCGAAGTCACAACATTTCCGTTTTTCGGAAAATATTTGAAAATGATCTCTGCTGGTATCATGGCCAAGTTGATTAGCTCATTTTATAAAAAATATTTAAAAATGAACTAATTCTAAATCATGTTTTAAATTAAATTTCTCTACCTCGAAATTGCCGTCTATTTTGGCGAATCACCCATATTTAAACATAGTTTCTAATTGCGAAATAAAAAAGAAATTAAAAAAAATCCCACGCATTACTGCAATTTCTTCGGGGCACTTACAAGTGGAAAGTTATGTTGCAAAATTTGTTATAAATTTATCACGGAAAAGGATAAAAAGTTGGATTTTTTCTAACGGCGCGACTGCTCCCGGGTTAAAGGGGGCCTCATTTCAAATTCTGCGGGGGGGCCCCGACGGAGTTTGTTACGCCACTGACTGTACCCAATAAGGCCCACAACACTGATTTTGAAAAAACCGTTATAACTTTGTATTAAAAAGTATTAAAATTTGGTAAAATGTACCATAGTAAAATGAAAGAGCATAAGCCTTCCATTCGTTTTCCATTGATTTGAGAAATTAAATCGAATACTTACAGTGGGTGATCAGATTATTAGAGCCTCCTAGTAAAATTCAATGTTTTAGAGGAAGGGTATATAATTGAGCTGTATCATATATTAATGGATTTGTTTCCATTTGGCTGTCTTGTTACACTTTAAAAAAGTGCAATAAATAGTCTGAAAATATAGTGGCAATTCGTGACTCAGATGCCATTGTTTGTCAGTGCTGCCCAGCCTAGCTTGCAACTCGTGTGCCTATTATTTTGTATTCTTGGTGTTTAGAGTTATAATAAACTCTACGAGTTTCCATTGCTCTCTAGTGATATTCTGACAGGCCTATACTATTTTTTGCGAATTTAGTAAAAAATTGCGCGTTCGTTACACTAGTGGTACCAGAACATCATGGGAAATCCAAAGACATCTCGGCAAGGAAAATAGCAGAAATAAAAACTTTAATATTCAATACTAATCACTCCAACAGAAACATAACATCCATTTCCAAAGTTTCAAAGGCAACGTGGACCGTATAAAGAAAAAACTTACATACCATTATTAAACAAAAGTAAAATTTTCTGAGGTGGATCTAATAATATGATCACCCACTGTAATATTTATTTAAAAATAATTAAATAAGACGGGCCTTATTGGGCCAGGTACCTTATTATAAAATGGCTCAACAAGGATTGAAATAAACTACAAAACGAACATCCAAATGGATTTACCCAATCTGGCAAAACTGGTCTCTATGTTTTTTCATTTATATGAATAAAAAATTTTTGTTTACAAGTAACATAACCTCAAAAAATAATACACTATTTATAAAAAAAAACTTATAACAAAACTTCTAATAGTATCAACTAATTATTTTAATAACCCGACGTTTACAATCTGACCAAAATTCTGGACTAAATTGTCCATCTTTTATATTTATTATTCTTTATACCACACGTTATTTTATACCAAGAGGTTAAATAGGTCCCGTTAAATTGTTATCCCTGTTATGTTACCAGATAACGTTTTTGAGAAACGTTATTTGTCATATATCACATCAATTTGTAGAATTTAACGTAAATGCAGGATAACGTACACGTTATTTATAACGAGTTTGATACATCACAGAGCTCTGAATATTGTGCAATGTGTATACAGTAAAACGTCTATGTAACGGACTAATTGGACTAATAAATGTCCGTTAAAGCCGAAAATCCGTTGTATAAAATCAATCAAATGGTTTTTTAAAATGTATTTAGATACAGTGTACAAATCTGTAAGTTAAAAAGGGAATCAAGTTTTGTTTGCTACTTTTTTACTATTCTACTTTGGTAGACAAAATTATTCACTGATCCAAGGGTTGAATTGATTGGTGATGTATTTTTTGGAAAAAATGTACAATTAAAGTTGCCATCTTATGAATGTCGAATATTTTCAGGGGCATTAGCAGGACAGTTGTATAAAATCAATAAACATTTCACCTCTTTCGGCGGTATTCCAGTTTGTTCTCTTGAAATTTTCTCATTGTAGGTACAAATTCTTGAAAATATCTGTGGTGAACCATGCCTTATTAGAGCTATAATATGAAACGAAACGGGCAGATGATGTCTTAGGCAAGCCGCACACCAAAGAAACATGAAACGAAAAACATGTTTCATGAAAAGAAAACACTGCTAAACAAATCTCAAAGTCCTCCTACCAATGAAACGAGTGTGATTCATGCTCATGACACATTTTTATTTTCGGAGAGTTTCATAAATGGCCGGACATATATTTGTTTAGCAGTGGTTTATTTCCATGAAACGTAATTTACGTTTCATGTTTCTTTGATGTGCGGCCTGCCTTAGACAACTCTAGGTTTACGAGATTTGCTAACAATTATACGCTCTGAGCTTCGCTGGTGTCGCCACTAGCGGATTACTGATGCAACTTTCGCCGGTAATTTTTAAATTTATTATTTAATTTTTATTTTTTATTATTTATTATTTTTTTTATTTATTATTATTTTAAATCGTAATCGATTTTTTTAAGATTTTGCTAATCATTTTGACGTTCTGTTGATGAAATATTAATTTCTTACTTCGGATACTTTCACAACTATCGTGTAGATGGCGCTAAGATTAATAGATTAATTTATAATTACATATTACGGAATATTAAAAAAACTTAAATTCAGTATTTAAAACGTAAGTATATTTAAGGTAAAAATATATACGGCAGCTTTCACCAACTATTATTTTTTCTAATTAATGTTTTTAATTTCAATTTTAAATTAATTACTTTGACATTTATGTCAAATTTCCAGGAAAGGTTCCCTGACTTGTCACTACTGGCGTTCTTTCCAGAATTGGATTTTCCATATTATTTTTTTGCATTTAAAACTCAGTGCCGGATTAACCAATAGGCAAAGTAGGCAGTTGTCTAGGGGCCTAGGCCCCAAAGGGGGCCTCGCAGGCCCAAAACAAAAAAAATATTAGAATTAAATAAAAACTATAAATTATATTATGTTGAATAATTCAAATATCGCGCAATACCATAGATCCTTAAGCAAGAACTAATGCAGAACCAAAACCTATTTAAACTCGGTTTCACACGGAAGTTCACAGCTAGTGAAGCTGCAATCATAGGCGCCCATACACACGGGCAGGGGGGGCGTGCCCACCCCCTAGCTTTTCGGGAAAGAACAAAAATTAAATTTATATTACATAAACGTATTTTTGTCAAAAAATTATTGGATAATTTTGAGAGATAAATTGGAAACAACATATTTATTAATAAGAAAATTCACATATTGGGTAATTAATAGTTTAACAGAAAATCTGTGTGTCTGCGACAGCGGTCTATATTGAATGTGCATAATACACATTTCGTACAGTCACGGTATGCTATTAACGAAAACATTAAAAGAGTAGAAACGTGGGAACATAATATATATTGTAATCGACATCCAAAATTACATATTAAATGAATCTTTTATAATACTGCAAAGAAAATCATATCAGCAAGAAATCCGATCTCTGACGGATAATCACTAATGAGCCATTTGTCTTTAAGAACTGGCACTATAGAGATAAGTGTAAAATCTGTGAAGTGATTATATTTGTTTTATATATTAAGTTTTGTGTACACCGAATAAAACCATCTTCATAAGCAGAAATAAATTCATATTGAAAAATAATTTTGAAAATTGATTGAACATAGTTAGTCAAATTTTATAGTTTGCAAAAGTTTTTTTTTAGTAAGTAGATTATTTTAAAGTGTACATTATGATGAACAGAACAATTTTATTTAAATGAAAAACAGGTGATCTTTCATGACGAATGAGTGTTATATACAGGTGTCCCAAAAGTAGCGGAAAGGTCGAATAATTCGTGAAATGAACATCGGATCGAAAAACTGAAAAATATGCCTTAAATATTTCTCAAAAATCTATGCGATGATACTAAACAAGTCCACCACTTCAACCCATGGGTGTGGAGCGGGGGGTAACTTTAAAATCTTAAATGGAACCCCTAATTTTTGTTGCAGATTTGGATTTTCCTTGTAAAAATAAGCAAATTTTATTCGAGCCATTTTGCGAATTGTGGATAGAGAGCGCTATAATCGGAAAAAACGATATATCGTGATTCCATAGCAAAATTATAGAAACGGTCTAATATCTCGAGAAATATACTTCCAAATGATAAACTAAAAAACACGTGTTTAATATTTTTCAAAAATCTATAGAATGACACCAAACAGGATTTTTCATTCCACACTCTGGAGGTGGGGGTGAGAGTTAACTTTAAAATCTTAAATAGGAACCCCCGTTTTTTATTGCAGATTGAGTTTCCTCCTCAAAAAATAAGTAACATTTATTCGAAACTTTTTTTAGAATTGTTGACGGATGGCGCTATAATCGGAAAATGCGATTTTTTTGCGCCATCTATAAACGATTCTAAAAATGTTTGGAATATACGTGACTTATTTTTCATAAGGATTCTAAAGGCCCATTTATACATACCCGGGCCGTGTCCGTTCCGGGTCAGTGCCGAGTCCGGGTATTTTTAATGCAATATTTAGATACAACCGGGTTGTGGCAGTGTGCGTACCGGGCCGAATAAGAGAGGAAAACGTTATTACATATCTCTGTGTAAAAGATAGTTGAAAATATTTCGCGTTGGATAGAAGATCTCACCTCACAATATCTATTGCTTGTCTGTTTTCTAGCAGTCGCGTTTACAAAACAATAAAATCGTGTTTATACAAGTCCCTGCGATCCGTGTCATTTTCGTCCATCGCCAGTGCCGACAGCAAAAATATCGGCTGGGATTAATTTCAGACCGGGCCCCGTCCGGGAAACGCCAATGTATAAATATACTCATAAGAGTACATATTGTTTTTTTTTTACCGGGCCCTGTCTTAACACGGAACGGACACGGCCCTGATATGTATAAATGGGCCTTAAATCTGCAAAAATAAAGAGTGCTCCTTTTTAAGATTTTAAAGTAAAAACTTGGTTCGACACATACTCATGGTTAGTCTACTCGCCAAAGTTGAAGGCAGGGCTTTTCAAGCATTGTATTCTTTTCAAACGGGTTTTAAAGAGAGGCGCAACTTTTGTGGTACCCATGACATTTCCATTTAAAAACTTGGTCTAGTATTTAAATGTATGAATAATTTCTCGCAACAGGGTTCAAACTAGGTTTTTCAGGTGGTTTAAACTACAGTAGACTTCCTCTATAACGAGAACTGAAATGGTGGACTAATTATCTCGTTATAAGCGGATCTCGTTATATCAAACAACAGTAATATGATGCCTTGTTTTGAAGCCTCTTACGTAGTTTATTAGGTGTCGAAGGTCAACCTGAACAGTAAACAATGAGACTTCGCCGTCATAAATTGTAAATTTCCTATAATATTCAATATCGGTCAATAAACAGGCAGAAGTTTATTACAGGTGGCCGAGTTTATTACAGCACTGGCCTCGATAATAAGACAGATGTTGGACATTTCTGTGTACAGGCAGTTGGGGCATTTATTTATATATGACCATTACAACGCTAAAAACAGGCAAAGACACGTATTCTTCGATTTCAATTTTCCTCGTTATAACCAAATATGCCTCGTTATGTTATAGTTCAATAGGAATTTCATGGGACACCTAATGTACCTCGTTATAAGGGAAACCTCGTTATACCCGTGTTCGTTATAGAGAGAGTCTACTGTAGATATTGTCATCAGACATATACAAAATGTAATACGCAACATCTTCACGTTTGGCCCCCCTCTAAAAATTGTTATATGGGCGCCCTTGGCTGCAATCAATAGATACAATCAATAAATATCTGAGAAAAACATAGCTTCCGTAACTAAAGAAGATGAAAAAACATGCAACGACAGTTCTGTTCCAGTTCAAGAAGTTAAGAGTCAGGAACCGAAGCTAATTAAGAAAAAGAAAGAAATTGGAGTGCTGCTAAAAGTTGTGTTGGAGCAATATCTTATTTTGGGTTTGTTCAGTTCGCGAACTTTTTTCGTCCTCTACCTACCCTTGGGAAGTTATGATCAAATGCTTAAATGAAATTCCACTAAGAGATCCCATTCTCTACGATCTAGTCCTTAAAAGAACAAGCAGCACTAATGGAGTACAAGGGCTGATGGAACGAGAGCTTTATCTAAAGGTTACAACGCCTTCTAATCTGCTGTTCGTACTCTTGCTAAAGACTACTTGCTAATCAGAAAGCTGAAACAGCTCATGAGGCTAAGTGTTTGTTGAAAGAAATGTCAAACAAAGAAACATTCTTAATGAATGAGTTTTGGGATTTTAGACAAGTGATTTACTGACAACGTACCACGTTGTAAGTAAATCACTACAGAGAGAAGACACTGAACTTTAAACTGTAGTTCAGCTTCTAAATTCACTTTTGGAGTTCTTAAAATCCCAAAGAGATAATTTTGCTTATTACGAGCAGAAGGCCTACGATCTACAATACCTACTCTAAATATTTCGACGAGAGTAAACGAAAGCGAGCAAGAAAATTACATTTTGATGATGCTAATTCCAATGAAGTTTTTCTACAGGGTGAAGAAGAGTAAATTTGGATAAGCTAATTACTGAGCTGAGTCGTTGATTGACAGCGCACGAATCAGTGAACTCAGTATTTGGTTTCTCCAAAACTGAGTGTTAGATACTCAAATAAAGGAGTGTGCTTCAAAACTACATGAAAACTATACTGATGATATTGAAGATGAACTAGTGCAGTTCAAATATTTTATTGCCCAGCTTCAAGACTTGTAAGCTTGAGGTAACACGAGAGCTCTTTCCCGCGGGCAGGTGGCATGGTGTACGGAGTGACGAGGAAGCTGAGCGGGGTGTACCCTTTACCATGGATGAACTTGTCGAGTCATTGGGCGCACTCAAGACGCGCAGGTCCCCCGGTTTGGATCAGATATCATCTGAGGCGGTGAGGTGTCTAGGACGTTTTGGAGCACATGAATGCACTGCTGGAAGCACAGACCTTTCCTGAGCCTTGGAGGACATCGAAGTTGGTACTGCTTCCCAAAGCTGGGGAAAAGTATCGACCCATCTGCCTTCTTCCGTGCGTCGGTAAGCTGTATGAAAGAATGCTGCGGGGACGTATCGATGGCATGATTGAGAGGTCGGGAGGCTTGTCCCCGAGGCAGTTTGGTTTCTGTAAAGGGAGAAGCACGATTGATGCAATCGTGAGTGTATTCGACGCATTGCGCAATACGGGGGATGAACACCGTTGAGCGGCCCTGTTGTTGTTCGATGTTAGGAATGCATTCAATACGCTGCAGTGGATCGAGGTAATAAAGGCAATGGAGGAGAAGGTCCTGGATACCTGATTAACGTGGTAGCGGAATATCTGTCTGAAAGAAGAATTATGGTGGAGAAAGGCACGATCTTGGATGTGACAGCAGGTGTTCCCCAGGGATTTGTCTTGGGCCCGACGCTATGGAATCTGGCATATGACGGGATTCTGAACTGTGAATATGGAGAGGGTACGTCTCCCTTCGCATTCGCAGACGATCTCGCTGTGCTGGTAGTGGCGCGGGACGAGCCAGATCTTAAATACCGGGTACGGAAAGCAGGCGGCGTCGTAAAGAAATGGATGACACAGCACGGACTGAAACTCGCGGCAGAGAAGACCGAGGTCATCATTCTGAAGGGGAAAAGGAACAGGCAAAGTGTGGAACTACAATGTGCAGGAGCGTGTCTAATACCCATGAAACACGTAAAGTTCCTAGGAGTGACGTTGCACCAGAATGGAAAATTGGGGGGAGCACGTGCAGGTGGTGACCCGGAAGGCTGCAAACAGTGCGGCTGCGTTGGGGAGGGTGATGCCCAACATTGGGGGACCCAAATCCGAAAGGAGGAAGGCCTTGCACGGTGTTGTGCAGTCGATCGTCCTCTATGCGGCACCAGTCTGGAATGAGGCGGTAGGGATACGGGCCTACAGGGGGCTCATTACACGAGTGGACAGAACAAGTCTGCTGCGAGTGGCATGCGCCTACAGGACTGTGTCTGCCGCAGCCTTATTGTGGACCATCACTGGATGTGTTCCGCTGCATGTGTTGGTAGTAGAAAGAAAAGAACTGTATGAGAGAAGAGACCTTGAGCTCACTATGGCCGAGAGAAGACAGGAAAGAGAAATGTCATTGAAAGATGGCAGCAAGAATGGAACAACATGGAGCATGTGGCGCAGTGGACAAAGATGTTGCTTCCTAACTTGAAAGCAAATTGGAAAGATTGGATGGACTGTAGTCACAGGCGACTGGACTATTTCCTGACGCAGGTGCTCACAGGTGTTTTAGAGCCTACCTCTCTAGGTTTGGAAAGGCTGACACTGATGAATGTCTATACTGCAGACACCCGGACACTGTTACACATACGATGCTAGAGGGCAACAGATGGATAGTATAAAGAAATAGAGTGGAAAGAGAGACAGGTGTGAATTTTGTGACAGTGCGAGAAATGATTGAGAGAATGATTGAAAATAAAACTGGTTGGACTAGCATACACAACTATATCCGTGTAGTGATCAAGAAGAAAGAAAAGGAGGATAAACAGCTGTACCAACGATAGGGGTGAGAGGGAAATATATTGTGAGTAAGGCAGAGGGAATAAGTTTTGACGAGAGGCGAATAAGTGAGATATATTGTATGAGACAGATTGTGGGAAAGCAGCTCTAATTATAACTATTTATAATGGGAAATAAGCCACAATATTATTAAAAAATGATTTTTATTAACGTTTCGACGCCCAAATCGGGTGCCGTTGTCAAAATACAAAATACTACTAACATAAACAAAAATGTTGCCAAAAATTGTAAAAATGCCACAAGAAAATAGCTTCAGAACAACATTAAGCTCTAATTAAAAAAAAGCCCAATCTTGGGACAAAAACAGGGGGAACGGGGATAATGAAGGGCCTCCTTGCTTACAGTCTGTTGATAAATGAAGGTAAAGTGCTTCGGAAGCGATGTCGACCTTGCAGCGGCCATTCCGCTTTCGGAGCGCTGGAAGAGAGGAGGGTCTGGTTTAGCAGGTAGGCATTCGGCGTAGCCTCGGCGACGAGAGAGCGTTTTAAAGCACCTCGGGAACTATCGCTGGTACTACGAAGAATGAATCCTGCACTAAGGCCAGTCAGGCGGCGTTTTGGACTGAGGTGTCTTTTGAAGATTCCAGAACACCCTCTTTAAAGACGAAAAGAAAAAAGCTTCAAGACTTGTAGCGAAAACAATTTATTCCTGCTTCACAGTAATTTTGGGTTACTTATCATAACAAACTTGAATCAACGTTTCCAAACGTGTCAGTAGCTTTTAAGATTTATCTAACGGTAATAATTATTACAAATGCAATAGGCGAACGGTCATTTTCAAAAATAAAAATTATTGAAATCGGTCACCGTTCGACCATGGCAAAAAATAGACTAGCATTTCTCTACATTATAGCTATTGAGAATGATTTGCTCGAAAATTTGGAATTTGAAGATATTTTAAGTAAGTAGTTTTGCTCCTCTGAAACTCAGATTACCCACTCCACTGTAAATAGTATTTAAGAAAATTGGAACCTGTAGAAACTAATACATCACAACAATTATGTATAGATCTTCGAAAACTCAAAATATTTTTGTTTTAATTTGTAATATATGTAAACACACAGTTTCTGGACTATTTCTTTGTTTTATTGCTTCAAGCCACACGTTTTACAAAATGAAACAAAAATTTAAGTTTAAAATAGATCTACAAAGTGGCCACTAATATATCTTAGGAATACCGCTCGGAGATGGACGAGTTACCCAAGGTTTTGGAGGGAGAAGGCGGTTTCTTAAGGGCCTCATAGGTTGGGTTGCCTAGGGGCCTCAAAATTCTTAATCCGGGACTGTTAACCCGGCACCTGCCACGTGGGGTGCTACCAGCACCCCATAACACATTTTCATCAAATATTTGGTATTTCAAATTTGTTAACCGTCCTGTGCGTCATAGTAGCTTTCAATAATATTATATAGCATAGATCTGTTTGTGTTTGAAGTGGTTATTTAGTGTCATTCTGAAATTGTAGCTCTAAATTCGAATTGGCGTGTCATCATCTGGCAGTAAAATTTTTTTATGTTTTTGATAAACAGGTCAGATTTACATTTTTTTATTGTAATAACTGATCTAAATTATTAATATATTCTCTATACTCAATAAATTTTAATTTTCTTAGATATTTTACATCACTTCATTTATTATGGGTTGGTACTTGCTAATTTGCTTATAACACCTTTTTAATTTTATTTTTTAACTTTTATAATATATTAGTAGCTAATAAGTTAATAAAACATGTTTTTTATATTCTTGTGTAACTCAACACATTATTTTGTTTATAAACAAGTAGATCACAGAAAATTTTTAAGGGGTGCTGCGAGCACCCCACGTGGCAGTTGATGCCTTGCAAAGCCACGTGGCAGGTGCTGGGTTAAAACTGTTTACATTTGGTCGGATTTTTTGTCCGTTATATGCGAAGTTCATTAAATATAGGTCCGCTCTTTTGAGGTTTTACTGTATTGACAAAACTATTAAGCATCTAGGGGCTGCTTAAGGTTTTTATTCAGTGTTCACTCTCAAATGACTTCTCAAATAGGTACTTCGAGTAAATTGCTTAAAACAAATTTCACACTTGTTTTTGTCCAGTGTGCACCATCGAATGATTTTCCAAATGATTTTTCTGGGAAAACTGCGCCAAACAAATTTCACACTTGTAAGGTTTTTCTTCAGTGTGAATTCTCATAGTATGTCGTTTCAAATTAAATGCTGTAGTAACCTCCTTGAAACAAATTTCACACTTGTAAGCTTTTTGTCCAGTGTGCACTATCGAATGATTTTCCAAATGATTTTTCTGAGAAAACTGCGTCAAACAAATTTCACGCTTGCAAGGTTTTTTTCCAGCGTGAATTCTCATATGTCGTTTCATATTAGTTGTTGTAGTTACCTGCTTCAAACAAATTTCACATTTATAAATTTTTTCTTCAATGTGCACTTTTAAATTACTTGCTGTAGTCAACTGCTTAAAATACTTTTCATACTCGTAAGGTGTTTCCCCAGTGTGCACTCTCAAATGTTTTTTCAAATTACCTGTGTCAGAAAACTGCATAAAACAAATTTTACACTTGTAAGGTTTATCTCCAGAGTGTAATCTCAAATGCCTTTTCAAAGAACCCGCTTCACTAAATTGCTTAAAACAAATCTCACACTTGTAAGGTTTTTCTCCAGTGTGCACTCTCACATGTTTTTTCAAATGACTTGCTGTAAAAAACTGCTTAAAACAAATTTCACACCTGTAAGGTTTTTCTCCAGTGTGCACTCTCAAATGTGTTTTCAAATCAGAGTTAGTAGTACACTGCTTAAAACAAATTTCACACTCATAAGGTTTTTCCCGAGTGTGCACTCTCAAATGTACTTTCAAATAACTTGCATGGCTAAACTGCTTAAAGCAAATTTCACACTTGTACGGTTTTTCTCCAGTGTGGACTCTTAAATGACTATCCAAATGACTTTTCTGGGGAAACTGCTTCAAACAAACTTCACACTTGTAAGGTTTTTCTCCTGTGTGCACTCTCAAATGACATTTCAAATGATATTTCCGGGAAAACTGCTTCAAACAAATTTCACACTGAGGTTTTTCTCCAATGTGTGCTCTCAAATGCAATTTCAAAGAAAGTGCTTCACAAAACCGCTTTTTACAAATTTTACACTTATAAAGATTTTGTTCAGTGTGCACTCTCAAATGAGTTTTCAAATGAATTTTCTGGGAAAACTGCGTCAAACAAATTTCACACTTGTAAGGTTTTTTTCCAGTGTGCATTATCATATGCCGTTTCAAATTAAACTCTGTAATAGCCTGCTTGGAACAAATTTCACATTTGAATGTTTCCTTCTGAGTCCTAACTTTCACATTTTTATTTAATGTTTTTCCTTCAGCGTGTCGACCCATATAATTTCCTTCGTCAGATGAATATTCAGTTACTGTCTCCATAAGTTCCATTTTGTTCTCCTCTTGGGGATAACCTAAAAAATAAACCAACTATAATATAAACATTTGAGTACAAGGCCAAATTAATGTGCAAAAACAAGTCAGTGAGGGTATTTGGCTCCAAATTCCATCCTACTGCATCAATTTACTTGATATTTTCAATGGAAGTAGTAGGCGAGAGGCAGCAACCCCTAAAATGATTATACCGACCACGAAAATCAACTTTCAGGTGAATGATGTCCATTGAAATGTTACATTTAGTGTGCATTTCTTAGAGGAGTCAATTTTATTTTTTTAATGTGTAGGTGGGTTCAGTAGACTGTAGAAGCTTAAGTTCAAGTTTTTGGGGTTGAGGCCCTTGTCCCCCGGCCGCCATCTTGGAAAAAGAGGTGCAAAGGCAGGGCCGCGCCAAGGCTTTCAAGCGCCCCGGGGCAAGAAATTTTAGGCGCCCCTTTCCTCCTCCCTTTGTAGGTAGAAACAAACTACAGTAGACTCTCTCTATAACGAGCACGGGTATTACGAGGTTTCGGTTATAACGAGGTACACTAGATGTCCCATGAAATTCCTATTGAACTATAACACCGCTGTAAAGAGGCATATTTGGTTATAACGAGGGAAAATGAAATCGAAAAATATGTTTCTTAATAATTGAAAATAATTGAAAATATTTTATACACACCCTACTAAATTATGTTAAACAAACGTTTCTGGGCACTACCATAGGCTCGGACGGGGGAAAATGAATGGTTTACCCTTCACAAATTCTACGCCACTGACGGAATTGTTATTTTAGCATATTTTTTTAGATTTTTCAACGTTCTATGAACATAATATACTCGTCATTCGTAACGATAAAATCATTAGTTTTAAAGATATTTGAAGTTAAAAACGAAGGAGCATAATACATTAATCAAAATAACTGTGCCGCTTCATTTTTAACTTCAGATATCTCACTTTGTTGTTATAAATGAAGAGTATATTATTTACATACAAAATATGGAAGAATCGAAAAATTGCACTAAAATAATTTCATTGTAAAATTGATTCATTGTAATAAATAAATAAAATTTTAAATCCTTAAAAAGTAGTTTTATATTTAAAAATATTATTTGCATATTTTAATCCTAATCCTGCATTTTTTTACAAAAATATGTACATTAGGTAAAATGCGCATTTTAAAAAACTTTCTTTGCAATTTATCCGCTCTTTAATTATTAATATTAATAATTTAAATTTACAATATAATAGCTTTACGTGCTTTATTCTTCACAAATTGTTTTATCACATCTTGTTTGTCTAAGTTATTTAGCAAATCTGATTCGATTGAAATGATAGCCAAATTTTGAAGCCGTTCTTGTGACATTGATGATCTTAAATAATTTTTAATTATTTTTAATTTTGAAAATGATCTTTCTGCTGTGGCCACTGAAACGGGCATTGTTAATAATATTCGCAAGGCTATACTAGTATTAGGAAATGCATCATTTAATTTATTTTTATTTAATGTCTCAATTGGAGAGGATATTATCTCTGATTTTAATTCAAAATTTTGCAGAAATTTTAATTCATTAAATAATTCGTTACCGTTAATATCACGTTTATTTTTATTCTTGTCTGTTAAAACGTTTTCAAGATTTTTGCAATAATTGAGTAGCTCTTGGTCTGAATGTGGCGAAATTTTTAAGAGGACATTTAAAAAATTAAAGTTATTTGAAAACTGTGTTAATAATGTAAATATCTCTTCTATAGATTGAATGCTCAAATCTAACATAGCAAAAAAGCAATCAACTTTGAAACGTAATTCCCTGTTTTCTATTATCTCGTCATTATTTTCATAAGTGAATTGCTTTTTTACTTTTCTTGTCCTTAACATTCCGGTAGTCTCAAATTTAGCCTCAACATCTACAGAAGCAGCAACTTCTTTAGCAGCGACTAATAAATCAGAATAAAACCCTTTGTCTGATCTGAACTTTTTTAAAAAATTACTTAATATATCTAAACTTGAACAAGCATGAGAAACGTCAAAATCTTTGGTTTGTAATAGTTTACTCGAAATATTTACATTACTTAATATTATACCATAAAGTTAATAGGCAAATGAACTCAAAATTTTTAATCTTTGTTCCTAAAGCTGTAGCTACATTTTTGCATTATTATCAAATAAGTTATTCGGGTCGCTGGCTGTTTCAAATAGTGAATCATAAATTTCTCCCAGTTGATATCTTAAAGATGCTTAAAGGAGTTACAGCATCAATTCTGCTAGACCACCTAGTGTCTGATAGAGGTTTTACCGTTAAGTTTGGTACATATTTTTTAAAATTGCCCACCGATCTGTTGAAGCTGAGAAAATATTATAAATTTCTTGAATCGTTGAGAAAAAATTTACAGTCGAGATATTACATTTTGAGGCATTTTTTACCACAAGGTTTAATGTGTGATTGCAACAAGGCACAAAGAAAGCTCTTGAGTTGATGTCAAGATTTTTTTTGTACCCCATTATGCTTTCCCCGCATGTTAGCACCATTATCGTATCCTTGTCCGCGTAAATCGTCCATTTTTAAACCATACTGCTCCACTGTCGATATTAGGAATGTTGTTAGCCCTTTCCCTGTCGTATCTGTCGTAGGGCAAAAAGTTAAAAAATGTTTCTCAACGCAACACTGTGTTTCAGTTAAACCAGCATTTAAATTCACGAATCGAATGCATACCGAAATTTGCTCCTGGTGACTAATATCGGGTGTACAGTCAAGGATAATAGAAAAATATTTATATTTTTTAACTCTATTCAAAATTTCTACTCTTAAATTATTGCCTATTAAATTTATTATTTCATTTTGAATTTTATCCCCTAAATAATGAGGCATTTTTTTATTGTCACCCGCATTCCCTTGCACTTTTTTAGTATGTTCAGCCATTACTGGGTCAAATTTGGATATCATTTCAATACATTTTAAAAAATTGCTATTATTATATTTTTCGAATAATTTATTACTTGAACCACGAAAAGCTAGATTTTGCTCAGACAAAAATTGTACTGTATAAAATATTCTTTCAATAATTGCAGACCAATATTTTGTTTCTGCGTTCAATAAAAATGTCGGCTTGTACAATTTATGGTTGTATTCGATTTTAGACGAGTGTCTAAATCAGACAATTTTTTTAAATTTTCGAAATGTATTTTGCTGTTTTCATGAACATTTAAACGTTTACCTACTTATATGTTTCCAATCATTAAAACCAGCCGTATCACTAAATCTTGTAACTTTTGATGAATTATTAGAAAATAATCTGCAGCAGAAACAAAATTCTGCATTTTTTGATTTAGAATACATCAGCCATTGGCGTTTAATTTTTTCTAAATTTGAAAGAGTTCGAGTAAAAAAGACCGATGAAAACTTTCGGTCTGATGTATCCCTAACATAATTATCACACTCGTTTTGATACCGAGAAGATCCATTTTCTACTAAGTGTTCAATTTGAGATGAAGTTAAATTATTTGGCCACAAGCCAGGATCTTCAGGGATAACAAAGCTTTCAAATTGAAGATTACTTATTTCTATGTCTCCTTCTGATTTTAAGACTGGCTGTAAATTTGATATATCTCTACTACTAATATCATCTTCAGGGTCTATGATGATATTTTTTTATGTAGAGGGCTGCGACTGCGTTGTATCTATCTGTGCATTAACATTAGTTGCTAATGTTGTTCTGCACTTTGATAAGGCGGACGTCGATGGTTCATGCGGATGTGGTTTAGACAAGAATTGAGTTATTTTCCCATAGTGTTTCTCTAAATTTTCTTCGCGTTTTCTTTTATCAATAAGATTTTGATGTCCGGAAAATTTCTTCTTTCGTTTTTCTGAGGACATCTACCAAAAAATCGAATGTTTAAGAAAGGTAAATAGTCGAGCAAGGTAGTAATTTTTTTTTTGTTTGAAAGATTAGGTATTTTTCTTTAGCCTTCGGATAACCAATATGAGATTTTGTAACTTCAAACGGCTGTAACTTTTTTATGTACACATTTGTACTTAGGTAATTTAGGTTCAATCGAACTATTTCTAGTCTCAGAATCTGTGATTTAATTTATGACCTGCCCTTTTGTTACATCCTGTATAATGAATTCAAGTTTTAGTGAGCTAATAGAAATTGAGAAATCGCTCATAGGACTTGTGGAAAAATATGTGTATTTCTTTGCAACCAAACATGCGAGCTACTCAGACGAATAAGTTTAGGTTGGGCTGCATTCGGAAAAATGAGAGACGTATTTAAAACAAATATATACCGATCCATTTAAAAAGGAAAGCTTTTAACCAGTGCGCTTTACCAATCCTCACATACGAAGCATAAACCTTCACTGTAACAAAAACAACTTCAGTCGAGAAATTGGGAAGAATACAACGAAAGATGGAGAGATCAATGCTTGGAATAAGCGTAAGAAATAGAGTAAGAAACGAAGAAGTTCGTAGACGAACCGGAGTGGAAGATATTATCGAATATATTACAATAGACTACTTCATAGAAATTTGGGTGGTACGAAAATTGGTTGTTGTTGAGAGAGATGAATGAGAAATGGATTTATTTTTAAATTTTTTATTTTTGAACACTAAGCTTTTTTAACATTATTTAATCATAAGATTTTTCAATAGATTATTATAAGTAGATCAGTAGGTATAAAATTTTTTTCGGTAACCTGTCGGCGCGGCGCCTTTTCAATCACGGCGCCGGGGGGCGCCGCCCCTCTTCGCCCTTATGGACGGCGCGGGCCTGTGCAAAGGGCTTTCGCGCTGTATCTCGTAAACTAGCTATCCTACAGAAAATTTAATTTTATATAAAATGAAGCAAATTAAATTTTCAACAATTTTATATCTATTACTTTTTATCGTGAAGTGACCAACAACAAAGTTATAAACAAAAATAAGAGAAAATTTTGTAAGAAATTTCCTTTTGGAGGTTATAACTTTTTTTACGTTCATTTCACAATAAAATAACATCATAGCGATTTTGTAGAGGATTTTTCAATAAACAATTTTCAAAATAACGTTGTTTAATTTTATTTATTATCTAGGTTTTACAGCGCTCCAAACTTGACCAGATTCTCGAATTCTCGTAGAAAAATAATGTTTTTCTATCTATATATTAGAATATCGGATTATATATCTATATATTATAATATCCGGTCCCAGAATATGTGATTAAATTTATGACCTGTATTTTTGTTACACCCTGTATATATCTACATACTTCGTCTAATTTACTAACTGTTGCGCGTCATCCGCGTCATAGCCTGTGACGTCGCATGATACCAATACGAAATATTTAGGCGGTAGGTGTGTTCTTTTTTAGAATCACTTTGCCGAGTACACTGGAATTACAGCCACTAGACATATTTTATTATATACGCGTAGAAATAATATTTGAAGATTTCTATTAATGTTAACCTAAAGAAATACACAATAATATGTTTCATTTAATTTGTATAAATGGAATATAAAGCGTTTTTATGAAGCAGATTTGTTCGGATCACACTGTAACTGTAATCGAACGAAGGTGACATTTTAGAATAAATTGGTAACATTTATTTGACAGTTGCGGTGATGACACTTCATATTTGTTTATATTCTTTACTATAAGTATCTGTTTTATTTATTATATTTACTGTTTTTATTATTTACTTTACTATATAAAAAGATCCTCTAATATAAAAATATAAATTTCACCTAATTTTATAACGACTTGGAATAATCGAGGTATCTGACAACTTTTTTAGTTGTTATTGTAGACATACTTATACAAAGAAACCTACCGGCAGGGATGGGCGGTGTCGATAATGTCATGTCGGCAATTCGATTGTCGACATGTCGACAATCATGTCGATGTCGAGTGATTTAAAGTTGTTGCCAATGTCGACAATGTCGAGTATGTCGACAATTAGCAAACGATCAGAATGACGTTCCGTGCGCACTAATTTGAAATTTTAGGTTAATCTGGCTGCGCTGACTTATTGAAAAAGTATGCATTAATGTTTCAACAAGTTGCAAAGAGACCAAATAATCTCAAACTTTTGAAACTTTTAACCTCACTATTAACTTGCGATTGTCAAATTCATAGGATATTCCATAATTGTTTGATTGCAGGTTTTTCAAGTGTAAATGAATTTTAAATAGATTCATATAGAGACAATTTATTATGTGCAAACCTCATGATAGAGTAATGCAATGTAATGAATCTAAAATATTACCATATAGATGCAAAACCAGAAAAAACCAGCAAAACAAATTTTCATAGATTTTTAATTTTCTATCGTTACTCGTAAACTCGTAACATTTACAGAAAGGTTTAAAAAAATTAAAAATAAACGTAAACCTAAACGTCAGTAAACGAGGTAAGATTCAAAACCACAATCAAACATATCTCAGTACATTGAAACCTTACCTTGTTTCCTAACATTTCGTTTACTTTTTTTTAAATTTTACTAACTCTTTATTATAATAATTATAGTATAATAATTACTGAAACAGTGTTGAATCTCTTCGTGCTTTGGCAGAGACTGCATAATAAAAACATTACAACATTTTGCGGTTTTGCTAATTTTTAACCAAAGAAAACATTTAACCAATAATACATCAAATAGTTGTACTTTCCCCGTCCATATCTACAATTTCTTCCTCGTCCAGGTCATAACTATTTTTATCAGGATACTCTCCCTTTAATGAAACATAAATATGTACCAATTTCTTGGAATTAGTGAACGTTAATCTATTTCTTATCAGACTGTGAATGTGTCCCCAATTTGAAAAGAGTCTCTCGATTTGAGCTGAGGAGGCTGGCATTTTTAGAAGTCTGAGAGCCATTTTAGCAAGAATTGGGCATTCCAGTTTGACCACTCGCCAAAATACTAGAGGCTTTTCAACTCCTTTTTCCCAAAGTGTTGAGAATATTCCTGAAATTGTAAACCTAATATATTAAAAATCAAAAGAGCGATAATTTTGTCTGAAAGACTTACCCGATTTAGTGTTAAATTTGTCCCATTCTTCTATGCCCTGATTGCACAACTTTCTGAGTAAGAACTGAGTTATTATACCAGTGTGCTCTGACGTAAGCTTGGAATTTTCATATTTCGGATGCAGATAGTACGCAGTTAATGCGTACACGTTTAACGTCATTTGTTGTCTGTGTTTCAATTTTTCTTTAAGGTTATCTGGCAGATTCAAATTGAGCCACAGATGAACGGCATCTGCTACAGATGTGTCAGATTTCTGACAAACATTGATCAGATTACAAATGGGTTCATAAATTTCTATGTTCTGTTGAATCTCATCCACAAATTCATCGTTGAAGATTAATTCCTTGACTTTCGGCTTAATCTTTTTTTTTCGTTACAGCGGCTACTTGTTTCATATATACCAGATTTTCTAGGAGACTTTCGAAAGAATCTCGGTAAGAGCACCATCTTGTTTCGGCCGGCAATTTGATTCTGCGCCCTCCCTTATCAACTATCATTTTTTCTAAATCTGGTTGCTTAAATTCTTTGAGGACAATGACCACATTGTCGACTAACTTTTTATCCAGCACGTCTTTGGCTAAAAGGTTGCCGGTGTGGCTACTGCACGTAGAGTGCCACATGTTGTGCTTGAGGAGGGATCCCATTTTAATCATTGCACTAGCATTATCCGAAACTATACCGTACGCATCTACATCGTATTTTTCTTTTGCAATTTTTTTAGATTCTGTTATTATTTCGGCAAGTTTTTCTCCAGTCTCAGACTCCGTGGTTAAATCCCAAGCATCAAGAAAGGCATTTTTTCCGTCTGCACTATGCAACATTGTCACAACCGTTTTAGAATTAGTAGATGAGTTTTTCCAACCGTCACACAAAATGACTGACTCGGTTTCCACTTTTTTACGTGAAATCTCAATACAGTCTTCATAGCACTTATTTAAAAGCGATGTACAAAGTTTTTTCCGGTCAGGAATTTTGTCTAAATAAGCAGGACGGATCGTTTTTATAAAATTTTTTTAGAGAGGTGATTCTACCACAGTAAATGGTAAGTTACAGCCGAATATAAATTTGGCTAGTGCAGTGCTTATCTTCTCCTCTTCATACTCTTGTAATATGTCCATATAGTCGGTGATTTTCTTTGATTTTTTGGCTGGTCTAGCTTGAGATGTAGCGAATAAATTTCTTTTATTCGTGCTTGTGTAGCTTGTGCTGGAGGAAGTTGGAGTACTTAAGTTAGTCAAATTACTACTCTCAGTATCAGTAGTTGATAACATCATATTTTCAACAATACTATGAGTGCCTTGAATTGCTACACCATTGTTTTCTTCCAATTCCAATAAGGCGGCATCGGTATCTAATGAATTTTCTATAATTCCATCTAGCATGTTTTCAGGTGAAGTTCCAGTCACAATAGCTAGCGAACCATCTTCCATAACTTCGTAACTACCGTTCGTTGTATTCTAAAATTCAAAATAAAAAGAAACTCTAAGGTGACTAAATATGAAGGGCGGATCTACGGACACCCTGTATACAGAAGTTGGCATAGATACAGCGTTTTGTACTTAATTCAATAGGCCAATCCGTTTTTTGCCGTAAAATACTAAACTTGGTGTTTTTTAAATGGGACACCCTGTATATAGAGATGCAACAACGTGAAAACCTCAGAATACAAATTCTGGGGTGAAAACTGATGCAATTTATGTCCCCTTCCGAATTCGAATTAAATAGTAATCAAGAAATCTACAATAATATATAGTGCGTTATTTTCACTTCTTGCCGTTAGATGGCTATACGGTTTTTGACGCCATGTTTTCTCCAATATACTACTACCGAAATGGTGATCCATGCGTTGTTGAGTTATGCGGCTCCGAACACATTTTACGATTCATTTTTATATTATAGATAAATGTAATTTCAAAAAGTTCCCCCCAAAATTTTTTCTAGATCCGCCCCTGCTAAATATGTAGTAGAACATACGTCCTATATACTCACTTGTGGATTAACTGTAGGTGTAAAACCTGTGTCTGAGCCAGTATTTTCGTATATCGAAACATGCGACATTTCATTATTGGATTGATTACCATTGCCACGATCTAACTTGCAGACGTTTCTTAAAATGAAAGTACGGGACGGGGTTAGTTATCAGCCGATACAAATATCAATTTCAGAGAATAAATCTCTATAGCTATCCAGCTAAAATTAATTAAAATATTTCTTCTTACCTGTGACTTTGCAATCTTGCTGCAGCTGTATTTTTTATCACATTTCCACATACACAACATTTAGCCGCGTGCTTTCCTTCTATCTTTAATACTTTGAATGATAATATATCATAGTTTTTATTCAGTTTTCTGCCACTCATTTTGATTCTGATCAGATCAGATCACATTCAAAGTTTACAACTGAATAATTTCATAACATAACCTCACCTTTTTCCATTATGGACACGTTGCTGACATTGTCGACATTGTTGACACGTTCTCGACATTGTCGACACGTCTGTGTCGACAATTAAAGTCGACGTGTCGATGCCCATCTCTGCCTACCGGCTTTTTGCCAAGAGTTCGGAGCCGTTTTTTAATTATTAACAATGCAGTGCAAAAACGCTTGCACTGCAAATCTTAAAAGATTATAACTTAATTATTGTTCTCTATTTCTTAAGTTTTTACTTATTTACATTGAATATTAATTTGTTTTGTTGTATAATCCACGTTTACAATAATTATGTGATATATTTGATTTAAAATGGATTCAGGATCTTTTTATACTTTGGCAACTATGTCAACTTACGATCTCTGGCGTAGATAATGACGTGCAACGGTAAGTAAATTAGATGGACTGTCGGTTATATTTGGTTCTTGGGACATCAAAGTATATTTTTTAGACATTCCCTGGATATAGTCACTGATGTGACATACCTCCGATTTGTTTTTTCATGAGTTTTGTAAGAGAGACTAAAAACTTTTTTTATAGTCACCTCCTGTTTTCATATATTTTTTGACATGTTTTGTAGTAAATTCAACTATCTATTTACTACAAAACATGTCAAAATTTACATGTGAAAGCAGATGATCCTAAAAATGGTTTTTCGTCTCCTACAAAATTCATGAAAAAGCAGATAGGAGAATTATTGTACCGGGTGTCCCAATAAGAATGGCTCTCGGCCATATCTCAGGAACCGTTTATAGTAGAGCTGTGAAATAAAAAATTTTATAACAAAAGTTGCCTCAGGAAAAGCCTGGAAATTATTTTCATAATTGTGGGTCCACCGCTAGAGGGCGTAATTGAATATCAAAAATAAAAAAATCTAAATTTTACAAAATTTTCCTAATGAAGGGGCACTGGAAATCCGATTATTGTATTCTTCATCAAATTCTGCGCATATTTGGTTTAACAAGTTTAACTCAACCTTTGCAAATAAGAGGTGGGGGTGAGTGGGAACCTTGTTTTGTAAAAATGGCTGTAAGTCCGGTTCTGCTAAATCAAATTTTGAAAACTGGGTCTTGTTGAAGACAGATCTTTTTCTTCAATGTAATCGTGATAATTTTGAACCATCCTAATAAGTAATAAGCCAGCTGGGAGGCGTTATTTAATTTTTTTCAGAAATCTAGTTTTCTTTGGAAAATATTAAATATAAGTATGCATTTTTAATCATACTTTATAAAATTAGATTAAATTAGCAATAGAATAGCGAAAACCGCATGTCGATACGTTTTTTCTATCTCAAGATATCTCGAGAAACGTGTAAATTTTATACATAACTGTTGCTATCACCGGTAAACTAAGTTAATGAAAAGTTGTGTGCTGTGGAAAAAAACAAAATAACATTTTCCAGATGTCAACGTATAAAAATATAATTAATTAAAACAACAATATAAAGAGAAACAATACTATTAAAATTAAATATAACACAGAACAAAAAGAACTACTTAGTGACGACCTAAATATTCAAATTGTTGCCCATCATACACTACTCTAGAATACAATATCCAGAGAATACCAAACGCCATTCAAAGCATATCGAGAGCAGAAATTGAGACTGCTGTTCAATCTACTCTTGAAAGAGTAAATGTTTGCAACGGAAATGATGGGCAAAAATTTGAACGTTTATGTCATCACTAAATAGTTGTTTTTATTTCTTTGTAATAGGGCTTTTCAACGCTTTTCATTTGTTTCGAGCCTCTGTCATGCCGTATAATCCGTGTATAATATTAATATACGAGATATGAACGAGGCTCGAAACAAATGAGAAGCGTTGAAAAGACCTAATATACGTTGACAGCTGGAAAATGTTTCTTTGTTGTTTCCATAGCACACTACTTTTAATGAATTATTTCGTTTACCGGTGACAGCAACAGTTATGTTTTTAAATTTACACGTTTTGTAAGATATCTCGAGATATAAAAAAGGTATTAACATGCAGTTTTCGCTATTCTGTTGCTAATTTTGTCTAATTTTGTAATATGGTATTAAAAATGCATGTTTGTATTTAATATTTTCCAAGGAACACTAGATTTCTGAAAAAAATTAATTACCGCCTTCTAGCTGGCATATTACTCAGTAAGTTGGTTCGAAATCATAACTTTTACATTGACGAAAAAGATCTGTCTTCAATAAGACCAAGTTTGCAAAATTTGATTAAGCAGAACCGGACTCACAGCCAGTTTTTCATAACAAGGTTCCCACTCACCCCCACCTCTTATTTCCAAAGGTAGACCTAAACTTGTCAAATCAAATATGCGTAGAATTTTATGAAGAATACGACGATCGAATTTCCAGTGCCCCTTCATTAGGAAAATTTTGTAAAATTTAGATTTTTTAATTTTTGATATTCAATTACGCCCTCTAGCGGTGGTCCCACAATTATGAAAATAATTTCCAGGCTTTTCCTGAGGCAACTTTTGTTTTAAAATTTTTTATTTCAAAGCTCTACTACAAACGGTTCCTGAGATATGGCCGAGAGCCATTCTTATTGGGACACCCGGTACATTACAATTCTCTGATGTTTGGGAAAAAGGGCTTAAGTCAGAATTATTGCACATCGATAATGTTTTGATGATTTCTACAGTACTGTAGTAGATTCTACTGTACATACAGTTTACATCTACAACAGTTTTTTTCTGGTCCAGAAATCATCAAAACATTATCAATGTGCAATTCTGACTTAAACCCTTTTTGCCAAACATAAAAAAACAATCTGGTCATAACTGACCAATGAGCAATTTTAATTTAACCTAAATTACTACTGTTTCTTAAAATGAAGAGCTTACCCCATAGCCTCTCTTATATAATCTAACAAGATCATGCACTATTCTAACATACACAGGCACAGCACACAAGCACTATGCTCCGTTTTTCACTATCACGTATCACTCAAACTAATTCAAAACGCTTTGTCCTCTTCAATCTTCTAGTTTGCCCAGTAGTATCGAGGAGCTGGATTTCCTCAATATTCTTGAACTTATGAAGTTGTTGCTCGTAATTAATAACTTATTATGCATGGACAATGTGGACTTTCTTCCAACTAGCCAATACACTTTTTATATCTCTCTTTTGCCTTTCATAGCCACAAGGCTATACATTTCCTTCTTGGTTTTTTTTTGTAGACCACTTTCAGCTGATTCTAAAAAAATTAAAATGAACGGTAATTTTTCTATTCTTTACAATTAAAAATCAAAAGAAATAGGTACTATTTACAGGTAATAATATGCATGCATAAAAATGATTCGTTTCATAAAGAATAAAGAAAATTGAAAACGGATTTTATAATACTTACAAAATTGTTTAAACAAGAGATCCAGCCAGAGCCCAGAGCAAAAACTAGCAGACAGTACAGCAAAAAAGCCACTAATTTCCATTTCCCACACCCCCTTATCGATGCATTTTTTTCCAATCAAAATTTTTACTAAATTTTTAGGTTATCGTTATCGGTTATCTCAGGGGTGGCCAACCTTTTTAAGTCGAGTGCCAATATGAGAACAAAAAAAATTTGGCGTGCCACTAAAATTTTTCGACATACTAATATGGATACTATATATTAATAATATACGGTACAATATGTATTTCTTATGTAAATTCCACATTTTTCCGTTTAGTCAAGATAGTGGAGGTTTAAAAAATAACGTAATAAGTAAAACATAACAACAAACTTACTTTATTGTTAATAAAAATAAAATAAAAACGTTAAACAAAAAAACTTAAATATTTTCTTATTATCTAAAATTCAAATTATTAAACAGTTACTTATTTAATGTGGTATTTGAACTTGTATTTTTTTAATTAATTCATCTATATTGGGGTTAATTTCGGAACTAGCCAACAGAATTAGATTTTTTAAATGCATGTCAGTTAATCGTGACCGATATTTTGATTTTATTATGTTCATAATAGAGAACATTTGCTCACAAACGTACGTTGAACCAAATCTACAACAATATCTCAGAGCTAACTCGTGTAAATTAGGAAAATTGTTTGCTGGTACAAATTTCCAAAATTCAATATAATTGGGATCAGTAACAGTTGAAATAATTTCCCTATATTTGGTTTTTAGTATAGTGTGGTTCTGTAAATCAATAATTTCGATCTGTATTTCAGCTGAGTAACAATTGATATCTTGCAGAGAAATAGAAAAAGGATTTATGAAAAGGTCAACATTCATTTTGTCTTTTTGAAAATCTTCAAACCGGGTATTGAATGAACCTAGCAAAATAGATATAAGGTTTTTAAATCTGTCATAATTTGGAGTTCTACTGACCTTGTTGGCTAATTCCTGCATTAAGAGGATCGGTACGTATTTTCGGCTGCAATGCTATTCAAATGGGGATTCATTTTTTTCGAATCCTGAGAAAACTAATAAGTATTTTTGAAAAATTTAAATGCAGAATGAAAGATTACGTTATTAGCGAGGGCCGAAAGTCCCTGAGAACTTCTATAATGTTTATTTTAATAAGTTACAGGGGTGAAAAACTAAGGAAAAATTTAGTGTGATTCTTAATTTCAAATATCTCATTCAAAATAAACTTTTTATTTATTCTAAGGGACTTTCGGCCCTCGGTAATAATTTAGTTTTTCATTCTGCGTTTAAATTTTTCAAAAATATTTATTGGTTTTTTCAGGATTCGAAAAAAATGAACACAATGCCGTGGTAATATTTTCCAAATCTGTCTTTGTCTTACAACGCACTCAGCCGAATATAATATTGTCAGCATATTGTCAGTCACACACTGACAATCAGTGACAATTTTAAATATTTGACATTGCATCGGGAATATTTTGAGAAATTGATTAAATATTATTGATATATATATATATATATATATATATATATATATATATATATATATATATATATATATATATATTGTATTTGATAAGTAATTGATTAAAGACGTGAACTTAATAAAAAGTTATTTATTGTGTATTATTTGTGGAAGATCCAAGCAGAGAATACATCAGATATATCCTGTGATCCAAGTATTTTTTTGTTGAGATGTTCAAAATTGTAAGCGTTCCATAATAACAATATATTATTAAAAAATCACTTTAACACTTTTCCTCTTTTCTCGATTGATTATTAGTTTTTGTTGTACAAATAAATTATTACAATCACTGAAAACATAGTTTGTGAAAAAACTATCACATTTATTAACTGAATTAATAATTTGCAATTATAAAAATAACAGTTATCCAAGAACATTCAAAAGCCATCTTTTTAAATTAATTATGACATTTTCAAGTAGAATGACATTCTAGTAATGTTTACATATCCATACCAGTGTGAATTTTACTACACGTAATTTGCCGTGTAAAGACAGAAAAAGTAGGGATACACGTAAAATATTTGCGAATTATGTACCCATAGCCTTAATGTGAAATGTGTCAATCTCTGTTCTCCAAAATCGTTACAAAAAAGCATAAGTTTATTCACAAAAGAAGATATATGACCAACTAGAGTAGGAAAAATACAATTTTTTCCCTGTAATCTTAAATTTAATTGATTTAAATGTCTCATAATATCAGTGAGAAAAGCTAAATCCCAAAGCCAATCTTTATCATTAAGCAACGAGCACTCACTGGGTAGTTCATTGTTTTCTTGCAAATATTTTAAGACGCACTCCTTCAAGTTCCAGAACCTTTCGAGTGCATTTCCTTTGGAGAGCCAGCGCACACTGCAATGGAGAAGTAACTCTCCATCTTGCTCCGTTTCTTCCGCGAACAGTTCTCGAAATTGTCGTCGATTCAATGCCCGAGCTCGTATTTTGTTAATGCAGCGTGTTACAGGGTCAACAACAGATGACATGTTTAGGTCCTTGGCACAAAGAGCTTCCTGGTGAATAATACAATGGTACTTAAAAACTTTTCTTCCCAAATAGTTTTCCAGTAATGTAACAAACCCCTTTAGTCTACCAACCATGCAAGGAGCTCCATCTGTACAAACACTATCTAATTTTGACCATTCAACTTTGTTGACTTCGATTACGTTTTTACTGTTGAAAAATGTCCTCTCCTGTTGTTGTGACTAGTTGGCGCAAATCCAGAAGCTCTTCGGCATTTTCAAAATTATCATTGGTATAACGGACAAAAATGCTTAACTGCGCATTTTCTGTGTTGTCACAACTTTCATCCAACGCTAAAGAAAAGAATTTGCAGGATTGTAATCCACTTATAATTTGGGAAACAACATCCTGGCCCATATCATCTATACGGCGCATGACTGTATTTCGGGATAATGCAATATTATCGACCATATTTTTGATCTTTACATCTCCCACATTTTTAGCAAATATTGCCAGACTATTTTTAATTATCTCCTCTCCATCAGAGTAGGCTTTTTTCTTCCGGGCTAACAGCAGAGAAAGTTCATATGATGTTTTAACCATAGTTTCCATTTCATCACTTCTCTTCTGAAACAGTGACTGTTGGCTGGCTAGGGTTTTCTTTTTTTTTTCAATAAAGTCGGCTCGCAAATGTGAACCAATAGGATATTTGTTGCTGAAGTCCTTATGCAGTTGTTTATAATGTCGTTCCAGGTTAAATTTTTTCGGAACTGCTACAGACAATCCACATATCAAACAAACAGGCTTTGAAGTATTACGATTAGTAAATAAAAATTGTTCTTCCCAAGCAGGTTGAAAATCGCGAATTGCAATATCATCTTCGTATTTTCGTTTTGAAGTCGAAGGCTTACTCGTGGACATATCGAACAAATACTTTAAAAATTTTAAAGAAACAATGCGCGATGACAAAATGTGCACATACAACGGGGCAGTTTAAAATAAACTAAGCAAGGGTAACGCAGTCCTATTGCACATTACGACAGCTAGGATCACGTGCACCAATCGCAGCAATATCGCTGGCCAGAGGATGCAATGATGCCGCATCTATCGTAACTTCCGTAAACCTACCAAGTTTCTTCTTATTATTTTTTGTTTTTCAAGTTTTAATTTTTTTGAAAGTTTTTTAATCCAAAACGCTACGCGTGCCACTGATAGGACTCAATCGTGCCACAGAGTGGCACGCGTGCCGCGGGTTGGCCATCCCTGGGTTATCTTATCATGAAAACGAAATATAAATATATGAAATGTGATGACCAATGACCACGCGACGCTACATAGATACTCGCGCGGCAAATTTGAAAATGAACGCAAATTGAATAGTAAATGGCCTCTCTTAAAATCTTGTAATGGAAAATTTTACCCCTCCAGAAAGACATTGTTCATAGAATAGGTATCTTGTGGTAACTTTCCACCCATAATTTAATCAGATAGATGTTCACGGAATACGGAATAGAACGGTAGTAATACCTACATTCCTGGAATGTTTTGTGTTGTTAGGATTAAACTTTTATTTTAATTATTCTTGAATATTTCCTATTGTTAAACATTGTAACCAATAATTTACAAATAAGATTTTCATTACATTACATAAAATCAAAAACATGTTTTGGATATTAAACTATATAGTTTATAATTGTAATAATTGTATATACAATTTTGAATTAAGATTTAATCTTTTCGATTTAAACTACAGTAAAACCTGTGTTACCGGCCCCCTGCAAACACCGGCCACCTGTACTAACGGCCAGTTTAAAAATTCCCCAAACCAATTACAGTAAAACCTGTCAGTAACGGCCACTAAAAATGAAAAATCTATTGGCCGATATAGAAAGGTGACCGGTATTGCCAGTTTTTGTAGTCTAGATATAATTGGTTTGGGGAATTTTTAAACTGGCCGTTAGTACAGGTGGCCGATTTTATCAGGTGGCCAGTAACACAAGTTTTACTGCATATCTAGACTACAAAAACTGGCAATAACGGCCACCTTTCTATATCGGCCAATAGTTATTTCATTTTAGTGGCCGTTACTGACAGGTTTGACTGTATTTCATTAACGTAAAGTTAACGCGTAAGTTAATATTTTATTGAATTATTTTGCTATTTGATCCCGTAATTGGTATAATGTGTCCAATATAATATATAAGCGTTCATAAAACGTCCGTATTTCGTCCAGTATGGACGTCCAAAGGACGTTCAACGTCGGACGTCCATATTTATTCCTTCCGAAGGACGTCCAACATATGGGACGTCCAAAGGACGTCCGTTTATAGTCCATGGACGTAAGGACCAAAAATGGACCTATTTTGGACGTCCAAAGGACGTCGTGTGCTATTAGGGGAGTATCCCATGCCTTTTAATGGATAATTTCTATAATTTATTAATGCTGACTGAAGGTCTGCATGCTTTCTTTCATCTATGGTTTTCCTTAACATGTTTTTTGCAGTTGAGACTGCTTTTTCTGCTAATCCATTTGAACGTGGATAGTTAGGACTACGAAAGATCAAGGTAAAGTTCCAATTTCTGCTAAACTTTCTAAATTTTTCACTATTATAAGGTATGTTGTCAGTTACAAGAAAATCAGGTGATCCAAATCGTGCAAAAACTGTCTTAATTTCATCAATTACTGCCTCAGCACTTTTGTCTCTAATGGGTAATACCTCTAACCAGTTAGAATATGCGTCAAATAAAACTACGTAACTTCTACCTGCATATGTGAAAATATCAGACCCTACCCTTTCCCATGGCCTTTTAGGTAGTGGATATGACAATAGGGTTTGTTTTGGGTTTTTTCTAGCAAATTTTTCGCAACTCTTACATGCCCTTATATATGATTCAATATCCATAGCCATACCAGGACGATAATAATTTGGCGTGCATGCGCTTTTGTTTTTTCTATGCCTAAATGTCCCTCATGAAGTAATCCTAGAACTTCCTTTCGTAATGAAAAAGGGACAACTAATTTATTGTCTAGAAAAAGAAGATCATTAGTTATAAATAGATTCTCTTTTATTTTGGCGAAGTGTCTCACATTCTCTGGAATCTTATATTTTTGCTCTGGCCAGCCACTGATGATAAAGTCAAAAACAACTTGTAGTTGGGGGTCTGCTATTGTCTCTTGTCGAAACTGATTTTTTCGTTCCTCAGATAACGGTAAATCATTGACAATTGAATGAACCACAAACTCTATCTCTGTATCAACAGATCTTTTATGGTTTTTTAGAAATGCCCTTGACAGTGTGTCAGATATGTACATGGTTTTTCTTGGTTTTTATGACACAACTAAATCATAATCGAATAATTTTAACCTCATTCTCAGGATTCTCGGGGAAATAGACTGTAAATCTTTTTTAAAAATCGATTCCAGTGGTTTGTGATCACTATGAACTTTCACACAAGTTCCATAGACAAAGTAGTGAAATCTCTTTACTGCAAATAAAATAGCCAGGGTTTCCTTTTCTATTTGAGCATACTGCTGCTCAGTTTTTGTAAGGCTTCTAGATGCAAAGGCCACAGGTCTACCTTCTTGCAACAAGCATGCCTCCAGTCCCTCTTTTGATGCATCTGTTTCAATTTCTATTGGTTTTTTTGGGTCAAATACTGCCAAGATTGGTGAGTTAGTCAACAGATGCTTTAGTTGATCCAGTGAATCCTGATGCTCACTTGACCACTGCCAATCTACATCCAATCTGATATGTCCTCAAGTACCTTAACCATTGTTTAATTAATAAGACCACTGTCGATGGAATAATTCATATTTATTACTAATATGTTATTCAATACATTTTACATTCAGTTTTTCTATAACTACTGTCTTTGCCCCGTTGTTCTCTGCCCTACCTGTCAGTCCGCATGGAACATCACCGCAGAACAGTAAGTGCCAGATGGCCATCTCTCTCAGAGCTACCAACTCACTTTAAGCTGTGTTTACACTTAAAACATCCCAACTTATCACCCTCACCCTTAATTTATATCTACCCAAATATGATTAATATGATTATGTAAAACCTAACTGAACAATTTTTTTTTTTTTTTTTTTGACTTACTCTAGAATGAAATCATTGTATTTCTTTGGCATATTTGTAACGCGTCTGCTTCTACCTGTTTGAGACATATTATCAGATGGATAATCAACAATAATGTTTTGTTCATTATCTGACCTGTAAACTGTATCAGTTGATGATCTGTTGCCAGTGTCTGAAGAAGTAGCCATGTCCAGCAAAACTGGCTCACCTTGGGTTTCCATCGTTAACTTCTCCAAATTTGATTCAGATTGTGTTATACTCTCACCTACCGGATGTACTACGTTTGGTAGTTTTATATATTGAAAGTCATTGTTACTGTCAAGTTCATTTTCCCTGTTGTTTGCAAACTCAGTGCTACACCTGCCTACCTGATTCGTATGACGCTTCCATACCTGACCACTATCTAATCTGCAATAATAAGTTTTCTTACCTACTTTATTTATTATTTTAGCTGCCACCCACAACTTTCGGTTTGTTTCCCTATAGTCTCTTACCATAACCCTTTCTCCTATTTCAAAACATCTTTTCTCCTTTATAGAAATATTTTGCTGTTCTTTACTGGGCTTTTCGGCCATCATTGATATTCTTGTTCGCAATGATCTATTATATACAAGTTCAGCTGGTGACTTTTCTGTTACTGGGTGTTTTGTGTTGCGATATGTTAGTAAATATCTTGATATTAATGTAGACAGTGGAATACCAGAGTTTCTTGGATCATCTAGGGCTGTTTTCAGCTTCATTTTAAATGTCCTGACATACCGTTCTGCAGCTCCGTTGCTGGATGGATGGTAAGGTGCCCCTGTTAAATGCTTAATCCCATTTTTCTTAAAGAATATTTCCATGGTTTTGTCAACTAGTTGAGGTCCATTGTCACTCACACATAACCTTGGTAGTCCCATTCTGGCAAAAACTTCCCTTAGTTTTTCTTGCGTTTCTGCTGCTGTCGCCCTACTCATAGGAAATACCTCTACCCATTTGCTGTAAGCATCCACCAATATTAAGCACAACTTGCTTTTTAATTGCAAAAAATCTATATGCACTCTGTCAAATACTTTGTCCACTTCAGGCCACGGTGAAAACTCTGATGGAGGGTTGTCTCTATTCTTTAAACATGGACCACAACTTTTTACCCTATGCTCTATGTCGGAATCTATTTTAGGCCAGTAAACATATGATCTCGCTAATGACTTGCACCTGACTATTCCAAAATGTCCTGCATGGAGCTCATCGAGGATTTGTGGTCTTAGACTTGATGGTACCACAATACGATGTCCCCACATTATTATGTGCTCATCTAAATACAACTCTTGTCGTTTATGGTAAAATGGCATTATTTCATCACTTAAATGTTTGGGCCATCTTTCCGTTTTAATATACATCTTTATTGCCCTTAAAATGCCATCTTTGTCTGTTTCTTCTCTAAGTACTTTGTTGTTAATTGGCCAGTATTCTATAGACTCCGTGAAATGAATATATGTCATTCCTTCCGCTGGTTCCTCTACTGTTCCCGTAACCTGCACTGGTGACCTTGATAAATAATCAGCTACAGGATTGTTTATTCCCTTGATATGTTCAATACTGTAGTCAAACGATGACAAAAATAAAGCCCACCTTTGTATCCTGTTTGCGGACATTTTAGGGATGCTCCTGTGTTCTCCAAATAATGCAACTAGCGCTTTTTGATCTGTCCTTAATTTAAACTTATTACAGCAGAGGTACTGGTAAAATTTATTTATGGTAAAATGAACTGCTAAAGCCTCTTTTTCAACTGTAGAATATTTTTTTTCTGCTGGCATGAGAGTTCTTGACACACATGCTACTGTTCTCTCCTCTCCCTCTTTAACTTGGCTTAACATGCCTGAAATACCCTTGTCACTTGCATCTGTTGTTACTATTATTGGAAGGTCAGGGTCAAAATAAACTAAACAATTATCTGATGCTATTATATCTTTTATAATATTGAATGCCCTTTCACATTCTTTTGACCAGAAAAACTTTACATTACCTTTTAAAAGCTTGTATATTGGTTCTAAGATCTGGGCAGCCCGAGGTATAAATTTATGGTAATAATTTACTAGCCCTGTAAAAGCTCTAACTTCTGTTATATTTTCTGGTTTAGGTGCATTTATTATTGCAGCAATTTTACTATCTGTTTTCTTAAGGCCTTCTTTTGATATTTTGTACCCCAAGTATTCAACTTCCTCTTTAAAAAATACACATTTTTCTTTACAAACTGTCAGCCCAGCCTTTTCAAGTTTGCTAAGAACTTCCCTCAAGTTAGTCATATGTTCTTCTGCTGTTTCCCCCGTTACTATTATATCATCTAAAAAATTTGTTACATTTTTCATGCCCTTAAAGAGATTTTCAATTTCTCGTTGAAATATACTACTTGCTGATTTTATTCCGAATGGTAATCTTTTAACTGCGTACAAACCCCTGTGAGTGTTCCACGCTAACAACTTACTTGATTCAATATTTAAGGAGAACTGCATATAAGCTAGTTGTAAATCAATTTTTGAAAAACGTTGACCTTTTTTTAGTTTATTCCATAATTCATCAATTTTTGGAAGTGGATATTTCACATCTTCTAAATGTTTATTTATTGTTGTTTTGTAATCCCCACATATTCGTATTTTCCCATTTGATTTTTGAACAAAGACTAAAGGTGTTCCCCAATCTGAATTGTCTATTAATTCTATTACTCCCTCTTTCTCTAACCTATCTAACTCTAACTCTACCTCTTTCGCATAGGCTAAAGGAACAGCTCTGTGCTTGCAAAAAACTGGTTTAGCATTTTCCACAACTTTAATTGAAATTTCCTTATGATTAAAGTTTCCTAACTTACTAGTAAATACGTTTGAAAAACTGTTTATTAGATCTAGAATTTTACTATTACTTACAATTTGATTCATCATTTCAAGCCTAATATTGAAGGCCTTTATCCAGTCTCTCCCTAGAATATTTGCAGAACCTTTTTGAACAACGTATAGCTTTACTGGTATTTTCTTGCTTTTATAGCCCATATCTATTATAAAATATCCCTCTGGTGAAAAGACACTACCTTCATAACTTTTTAGCAACAGATCATCACTGGTTAGCCTAAAATGAGAAAAATTATTTATATATGTTTCTTTTGTGATTGCACTTATACCAGCGCCACTATCAATGATCATCTCATATATTTTGCCTTCAATCTTTACCTGGATTTTAAAGGGATTGTCTACCTTGACTTGTACATGGCACAGATCAACAATTCTTGATTCTATGCTGTCTAATGTATAAATGTCCTCTTCCGCCTCACTATCTATAAAATTAACACTATTTTTATGTGCCAAACAGACCCTAGCCAAGTGCCCAATTTTTTTACATATATTACAAATGTAATCTTTATATTTACAACTATTTTTGTGTTTATTTCCACATATCTTACATTTCGACATCTGATTGACACTTGAATTTACATTGACGTTTGAGCTGCCATGCATTGTCCGCCTTGTCCCATGTTGCCAACCTCCATCCTGTCCCTGCCGACGAACTCGAGAACTCGACGATGACGAAGCTTGCTGATGATCTATCACGTGAACATTTACAGTTGACCTCGAGCTTGTTTTTGAAGCCATAATAGCATTTTCTGTCTTCATTGCCAAACTCACCATCTGCTCCACCGTCGCCTTTTCATCCTCTTCGCATAATCTGTCGAGAATTTTACTAGGACACATACCACTCACGAACTTATTTAGCAGCACTTTGGTTAGATCTGCCCCAAACTTGCACGTAACTGCAGCACTTCTTATCCTAGCATACCAGTCCGCTATTTTTTCCTCAGTTTCTTGCCGCAGGTCAAAAAATGTACATCTCTCTCTCCATGTACTCACTTGACCTCCGTAATGGGTAGCTAATAACTGTGATAATTCTGCAAATGTTTTGGTTTTGGGAGCTTCTGGAAAACATAGATCTCTCAACAAGGTGTATGTGGGTGCACTTACCGAACTGATTAGGATCGCCACTTTAATAGCTTCCTCTTCAACCCCATTTGCCACAAAATGTTGTTCCAATCTTTCTTCGTAAATAGTCCACGGTTGTAAATCTGGAATAAATTCTTCGAACTTTTTGTTCGCCATCTTGATTCACTAACAAAGGTACCGGACATCGGTTTACATAAAACAATTAGTATTTACTTCGTTACCACTTTTATCCTCGTCGCCATTGATATGTCCTCAAGTACCTTAACCATTGTTTAATTAATAAGACCACTGTCGATGGAATAATTCATATTTATTACTAATATGTTATTCAATACATTTTACATTCAGTTTTTCTATAACTACTGTCTTTGCCCCGTTGTTCTCTGCCCTACCTGTCAGTCCGCATGGAACATCACCGCAGAACAGTAAGTGCCAGATGGCCATCTCTCTCAGAGCTACCAACTCACTTTAAGCTGTGTTTACACTTAAAACATCCCAACTTATCACAATCTTGTCAAGTTTCTTAACGGGGCAGATATTTTTGATAGGCTTGGCACGAACTTGGCTACATATTTTACCATTCCTAAAAATCTTGCAACATCTTGTTTGCACTCTGGTGTGGGTATGTCTAATATTGCTTTGATATATTTATCACTTGTTTTCACTCCATCCTTTGAAAATATCTGACCCATGTACTTAACACTGGTTTGTTTGAACTGTACTTTCGACTTATTGAACTTTATGTTGTATTTGGTAGCACAGTCAAGAACCCTTTTTAAGTTCCTGTCATGTTCTGCTTCTGAGGCACCAGTGACTATTAAATCATCAAAGTAAAGGATTACGCCTTCAAGATCTCCAAATATTCCAAAATTCTTTTTTTGGAATACTTCTGGGGCTGAGCAGATACCGAAAGCCAGTCTATTAAATTGGTACCTACCAAATGGTGTACCAAAGGTCAGTAAATCTGCACTTTCATCATCCAGCTCCACTTGCCAATATCCATCCTTCATGTCTAAAACAGTGAAGAATTGTCCCCTACCAAGTAAAGTTACAATTTCATCAACAGAAGGAATTTGAAAGTGTTCTCTCTTGATGGCCCCATTAAGTTCTTTTGGATCAAGACATAATCGTAAGTCCCCATTTGGCTTTTCCACAATGACAAGTGGGTGAACCCACTCTGTTGGTTTATCTACCTTTGTTATGACTCCTTGTGCCTCAAGATCACGCAGTTTATTTTTTAAACGTTTTCGTAAAGCATGGGGAACCCGTCTTATGGTGCTTATTCGAGGTTTGGTATCTTCCCTCGAGGTTATATGGTGTTTTGTTGGAAATTTTCCTAACCCTTCAAACACATGTGAATATTTTGTTACTAGATCATTTAAACTGTTAAATTTAGAACTTACTAATGAATCTACCCGTTTGATTAAATTTAATTCTAGACATTCCTTAAACCCTAGCAAAGGAACCTGATTTTTTGTATCTACAACTACAAAAGATATATCTTTTTTATCATTTTTAATAACACAAGTTAATGTAACTTTCCCTACTGTTTTAATTTTAAAATTTGAATCCCCATATATGATACTAATGATATATTAGATTTACGGATATGTGCTGTTGGGGCTATTTCTTTGAGAATACATAAAGGCAAAGTGCTTACCTCAGCTCCAGTATCTAATTTAAATGACACAGGCTTATCATTAACATAAATATCAGCTGACCACATATTTGGTCCAAGTTTGTGTTTACATTTAGAGTTTACTGACCTGATAAAATACTGATGTTCACTGCCATCACTTTCACTTCCCGAACTGTGCACATCACTTTCACTGGCTTCTGTCACTTGATGCACTTTCTTCTTCTGCTCTTTCATTCTCTTTCTTGGACTTTCTGGTTTCCTTGTCACACTGCTCCCACTAGGTTTATGGTCTTCTCTGCAAACTTTTGCAAAATGGTTATGCCCTTGACACTTGGCACATGTTTTACCCCAAGCTGGGCATCGATCATCTCTCACATGATTGTATCCACATCTGGTACACACACGAGTATGTCTTGGTTCTCTTCGTTGAACTGCGTTTATTAATGACTCATTTTGTAACATTTTAGACTGGTCTTTACTTATTTCTATCGCTCGACATATGTCAACTGCTTTCATTAGCGTTAAGTCTGACTCTCTAAGCAGTTTTTCTTGTGTTGCTTTGTTGTGTATGCCCATCACTATTCTATCTCTAATCATCTGGTCTTGTTTGTCATACTCTGTTGTTTTAATGGCTTTCCGTAGTTCTGTAACAAATGAGTCAAAGGGTTGCCCTTCTTGTTGGCTAATACTGTTAAATTTAAATCTTTCAAAAATAACATTTTTCTTTGGTGAACAATATTCTTCAAACTTCTTTTTAACACAAGTTACTGTTCTGTCTTCATCTTCGGCAAATGTGAAGGTGTTGTACAGCTCTAATGCCTCATCACCCACCAGACTTAAGAGAACTGCCAGCTTTTTACTTTCTGGTTTGGAGGTTAGGTCCGTAGCTATCATAAATAGACCAAACTTTTGGCTAAATTTTCGCCAGTTTTCAGATATATTCCCGTCTTATATTAGAGATTCAGGTGGCTTAAACGTGGATTCCATGATGATACCAAGAAATAATACTCACGTTTTACAAGCTTACAGTTGAGTATATATCCAAACAAGAAATGGTTTCACCATGCTAAGATTATCACACCTGACACCATGTATAAGCCTGATGGAAGGTGTAATGAATAAAACAAATACAATACTATATTAAATAATTATTGTATGTTTAACAAGTATCTTAGTTCACATTTTTACATGCCGGTAACAGGTAACGCTAACCTAACAAGTAACAACCCTGCACCTAACTCCTGTCACTGTCACCTCGCTGTCAAGTCATCTTGTTACCAACATGAATAATATGAATCCTAACTCTGTATCATACATCACACCTGACACCATGTATAAGCCTGATGGAAGGTGTAATAAATAAAACAAATACAATACTATATTAAATAATTATTGTATGTTTAACAAGTATCATAGTTCACATTTTTACATGCCGGTAACAGGTAACGCTAACCTAACATCCTAACAAGTAACAACCCTGCACCTAACTCCTGTCACTGTCACCTCGCTGTCAAGTCATCTTGTTACCAACATGAATAATATGAATCCTAACTCTGTATCATACATCACACCTGACACCATGTATAAGCCTGATGGAAGGTGTAATAAATAAAACAAATACAATACTATATTAAATAATTATTGTATGTTTAACAAGTATCATAGTTCACATTTTTACATGCCGGTAACAGGTAACGCTAACCTAACATCCTAACAAGTAACAACCCTGCACCTAACTCCTGTCACTGTCACCTCGCTGTCAAGTCATCTTGTTACCAACATGAATAATATGAATCCTAACTCTGTATCATACATCGTCCACGTCCCCAAAAAAGACATTTCAATATCGAGGCTGAAGACGAGCCTCTTTAAGATCCAAAACAAAATTTTAAAGTTAACTTCTATTATTATGTATTGGACATTGCCATTGCAAAATTAAGTGAAAGATTTGAAATGTTGAGGGAACATAATTATAATTTTTCTTTCGTGGAAAATATATCGAGTTGCAGAAACTCTGAAGAAAACTTAAAAAAACACAATGTTTAAATTTCCAAATATCTAGCGCATGGAAATAGCTCTGATATAGATGGCGAAGATCTGTTTCATGAGTTAGAATTGTTACCAATATTTTTTATTAATATAGACACAACTCCACTCGATATTCTAAGTTATATGATATATTCTTAAGTTATATGATATATTCTAATAATTTACTCTCAGTTTTCACAAATCTTGCTATTTAACACTTCCAGTAGCAATAGCTGCAGGAGAAAGGTATTTTTCTAAATTTAAATTGATCAAAAATTATCTGCGCTCAACAATGGACCAAGACAGATTAACAAACCTGGCTTTAATAAGTATAGAAAAGCAAGTAAAACTAGATGCCACCTAAGCAATAAAAACTTTTGCCAACTTAAAAGCTAGAAAAGTTGACTTTGATATTATGTACTTTAAAAAGTATGGTATAGTGTTATAAGATTAATCTTTTTTGAATACTAACACCATGTTTTTAATACATATATAAATAAAGAAAGCAAACATAATTAGCCATGTTTTTAATACATATATAAATAAAGAAAGCAAACATAATTAGTTTTAATTTTACCGTACCCATAACCTATATATAATCTTCTGACAAAAGGGGGCGCAAAGATAAGTCTTGCACCCCGGCACCGTGTAGGCTTAAGACGGCCCTGCCCACTCCTCTTTTGTATGCAAATTGACAGGGCGTAAGCAGGTCTTTTATATCTCTGGTGTTTGGGAAAAAGGGCTTAAGTCAGAATTTCCCAAAAAATTTTTTTGATGCCTTCTGGACCAAAAAAATCAGCTCTTTTTATTGGTACAAACGGTTTAAGTCTACCACATTATAATTCAAAGTTATTCACCGTGATATAAAAGTCACAAACATGATTGTTCAATATGGTATGGCAATAAGACTTAAGTCAATTTATGTCTCTTGTACCATATATTGGCGAATAACTGCTATGATCTAGAAGGCATATGTCTTGACATAAGCCTTGCTGATCTTAATGATCTAGAAGGCATATGATCTAAAAGGCATATGTCTTGACATAAGCCTTGCTGATCTTAATGATCTAGAAGGCATATGATCTAGAAGGCATATGTCTTGACATAAGCCTTGCTGATCTTAATGATCTAGAAGGCATATGATCTAGAAGGCATGTGTCTTGACATAAGCCTTGTTTAACATAACATAAATGTTTTTAAAAAAATATTAAGTATACAAAAAGCCTAAAAATAAAAGTTTTGGCTAATAATAAATAATAATAGGGACATTAGATATATTTTAATTCCTTACAAAATAGTTATCTATTTTCTAGCACAGCACTTTTTTATTTTAGTTGTATTGGCAAAATCCGCAAATATTTTGTATCTGATGCATACTTATGTGTCAAATTACTCATAAACATTCCTTAGTATTTATACTACAGTCGACTGTGTGCTGTGTAAGTGTTTAACTTGGCATTTTGTATTATTTTGTTAAACCTGTTTTTAACAGCCTAAATAGTTTATTTGAACAATAGGAGAGTTTCAGTTTATTAATAGTATATATTTTTAAAAATTACTATCAAAATGAAAAGAGTTGAAAAGATAATGGCACTCGTACATCATAGTAGTTTAAGGGGTAAGTATTGAAATATTTCCTTTAAAATTTGTTTGGCATAAACTAAAGATTATTGTTTTGCATCTACTTCGTAAGTTTTATTGTGACAGTAAAATAACATAAGAATAATATTCCTTTCAGATCAAGCCGTTACTGAAAATAACGATGATTCTCAGCCATGTAATAATTCGATGACCAACTATGCAGCTATTTCAACAGGTATTATTAGGCTATTAAGAGGCGATTTTAAATACTAATAATATTTTTTTAATATTCTAGAAGAAAATAATATAGAGACACAACTTGAAACAACAGCAACTGAAGTACTTATTGATATTGATAGAGCACATTTAGCATGTATCACTGCTTCTGTCGACCACATTGAAAGCTCAAAAGGTATGCATGACTATTATTGTACAACGTATACGAGGTATAAAATTGCAAATACTAATCATGTAAATATTTTAGAAAACATTGTCAATCCACAAGTGGAGAAATTAGAAGCAACAGGAATAATATTTGTTGACATGGGTACCCTTCCTGCTGAGGAATCTTCTAGTAATTGCCAAACTGACATTTCAAAAGGTATGATTATTTTACAAATTCTTTGGAGTAATTTTTGCAGCATTTTTAAATATTTTAGGAAACATTGTGTATTCACAACTTGAGGAAAAAATAACAGAAGTGATTGATATTGCTAGTCTGGACGTTTATATTTTACCTGAAGGTGAATTAGTAACTAATAATTTAGTAGACCAGACAGATGTAGCAGAAGATGAATTAGTAACTAACAATTTAGTAGACCGGACAGATGTAGCAGAAGATGAATTAGTAACTAATAATTTAGTAGACCACACAGATGTAGCAGAAGATGAATTAGTAACTAATAATTTACTAGACCAGACAGATGTAGCAGAAGATGAATTAGTAACTAATAATTTAGTAGACCAGACAGATGTAGCAGAAGATGAATTAGTAACTAATAATGTAGTAGACCAGACAGATGTAGCAGAAGATGAATTAGTAACTAATAATTTACTAGACCAGACAGATGTAGCAGAAGATGAATTAGTAACTAATAATTTAGTAGACCGGACAGATGTAGCAGAAGATGAATTAGTAACTAATAATTTAGTAGACCGGACAGATGTAGCAGAAGATGAATTAGTAACTAATAATTTAGTAGACCAGACAGATGTAGCAGAACCTCGTGATACAAGTACAAATATTAAAAAACGAAAAAGAGGAGTGGGACCTTGGGTTCGAGTTGTTCGAAAAGAAAGAACAGATAAAAAAAATCGTGGAGACAGTTATGTTACTGTAACAGGAAAGCATGTAGCTCAAAGAATGGTAAAAGAGACATTGAAACCATGTAGATCGAAATGTGCAGATTTCTTTACCTTTGATGTAAGGCAGACAATATTTCAAGAATATTGGTCACTTGGGACTCACGATAGGCGGACACAGTACATTAGTGGCTTAGTTACGTGCAAAAATACTATGACAACAAGAAAAAGAAATGAAGACTCAGCCAAATCCAGACAAGTCACATATACATACCATTTAGAGTACAAAGGTGAACGTCGTGTTGTATGTAAAACGTGTTTTATGGATATTTTAGATGAAAAGGAGAAATTTGTAAGAATTGCATTAACTAACAAAGGTAACCACAGATCAGGTATTACAGATGCAGATAAACGAGGAAGAAAATCACCTGGAAACAAAAAAACCGAACATATGAGAGAGTTAATTATAAATCATATTAACTCATTCCCGCAATACGAAAGTCACTATACTCGCAGAGACAACATTAACAAGTATCTTCCCAATCATCTTAGTTTGAAAAAAATGTATGAACTTTATCGCGAGGCAGTAACTGAGCCAGTTTCTAGGACCCTATACGAGGAACAATTTCACAAAATGAAATTAAAATTTAAAGAAAGAAAAACTGATACGTGTCACAAATGTGATGTATACAAGATGAAACTGGAAGTTTGTGATAATGAGGAACAAAAACAGATGATTGTGGAAGAGACCAATTCACATCATGAGGCAGCAGACTTAGCGTATAACACAAAGAAAGAGGACAAAGCAAGAGCTCAGATTGATCCATCCATTAAATGCTACACCTTTGATTTACAGCAGTGTCTTCCAACGCCAGATCTAGAAACCTCTGTGGCATTTTACAAAAGGTTGTATTGGACATATAACTTGACCATTCACGATTGCGCTACAGGCAAGGCATCTTGTTATTTATGGCACGAAACTTTAGCCAAGCGTGGCGCAAACGAAATTGCATCGTGTCTCTATAAAGAAATAATGGATTTACCAGATTCAGTCAAAAAAATTATTCTATACTCTGACACATGTGGAGGACAGAACAAGAACTCACACGTAGCCGCTATGTTTACCTATCTATTACAACAGAAAAATACAATAGAAGAAATTCACCACAAATTTCTAATACCCGGCCACACCAGAATGGAATGTGATGCAGATCATTCTTTAATAGAAAAAAAGAAAAAAAAGAGTGCTACTTTAATAGCCCATCCTCACGACTGGTCTACATTAATTAGATGTACCAGTAATAAATTTAAAATAGTAGAAATGGAACAAAACGAATTTTTGGACTTCGCAGAACTTTTAAAGGGTCCATTAGTCCAAAAACACAAAAATAACAGCGGTGAGCGTTTTTTATGGCGTGAGTGCCAATGGTTGATTTATGGCCGGATATTCGGTCAATTCGATTATAGTACATCACTAAAATCTGATACACCTTTTAAACGTATGTCGTTAAGAAGGAGAGGTCGCGGTCACACAATTAATGTCACTTCTGCGTACACGGGTCCTCTTCCTATCACAAAAGAAAAAAAGAAAGATATACTAGATCTAATTGATTTAATACCTCCGGTATTCCATCAATTTTACAGGGATCTTCCAATTTCCCTAAATATACCGGAAATTGATCCGGATCTCGAGGAAATAGATCCAGAGATCTGAAAGACTTTTGGTATAATAATCATTTTTATTTTCTAGATCTGGTTTACTTTTTTATTTTTATTAATAATTATTTGTTAAAAAACATATTCATTTGTCAATATTTTGTCAGTAAAATATTTAATGCTGTTTTGGTTTTAATTACCAATCCATTTTAATCACTTTCAATGGTAGATACACAAAAATATAGATATAGAAAAGTCGCGGTCAGTAGGTCTTAAGTCAGTAAATAGTAAGATCTATATGTCTTAAGTGCATTTAAAATATTAAAAATCTACGAAAATCGTCTTCTGGCTATAATTATCATTTTATTATGGTAAATTGAATGGTACTGTTGTACTAAATTGGTTAAAGGTAACATGTGCGATTTATAACAATTTTTGAAACATTCAAGTATTCCCCCTGTAAACTTTGATTTTATGACTTAAGCCCTTTTTCCCAAACATCAGAGATATGTAGCCACCATTCCAGCCTACGTTTTATCATACGTTCGAAAGTTTTTTGCACAAATGATAGCAGAGAAATCGGTCTAAACGAATTGGCCAAATTAGGGTCTTTACCTTGTTTAGGAATTGGTGTGATTATAATTTTTCTAAAGTCTTCAATGCATTCACCTGCAAGCATCTCATCAAAAATTTGTAGAAGAAACGTTTTTGCTATAATTGGTAGGTTCTCTAACATTGGATACTTTATTTGATCAAAACCCGGGGCAGTACATTTTTTATTTCTTAAAGCATAATTTAGTTCATTAATGTGAAAATTATTTGAAAAAAAAAAAGATTTTTATCTAAGAACGTTTGTTCGATATTTACAGTGGAAGGAACAGTCTGAGGAGCTACATGATTAAAAAACTCATCTATTAAATCATTATTATGTGGCTTACCCAGGTTTATTGTTTTACGATTCATTTTTTTTGCTTGTTTCCATATCATGCTCGCTGGAGTATTTTTGTTGAGATTGGAACACCATTCAATCCAACTTTTTTTAGCTTTTTCTTTTAATGTTCGTTTAGTAAGTGCCATGCATTTTTGGTATGCAAGAAAATTACCTCTTGTGGGGTTTTCTTTGTATACTTGCAGTACATGTTTTCTTTCAGAAATTATGTTGTCACATTCTGCATCCCACCAAGGTGAAGGTGTTCGATTTTTGCACTTAAATGGTCTGTATTCTTTTAAGGTTCTTTGTGCTGCATTATTTATACAATTGATTAAGAATGCATATTTTTCTTTGGTGGTTGGATATTCTGCATCAGTAGAATTATAAAAATAGTCTTCCACAATCTCTTTATATTGCTCCCAATTAGCTCCTTTTAGGTTCCATCTATATCGCGGAATTGTGATATCCTGCGGAATTTGTTGCATTGCAAGAGTTATTTTTATCATAAAATGATTCGATCCTAGTGTGTCAGAGTAAACTGCCCAATCTATATCACGAGCTACATCCGAGGAGCAAAAGGTAACATCTATCATAGAATCATTGCACCCTGGCCGGGTAATACACGTAGGTTCGTCCGTAGTCATAACTACAAAATCACAATTATTGCTTGCTTCAATGAGTTGTTTACCAATAGAATCGTTTTTATGCGATCCCCAGGTGGCATGATGCGCGTTAAAATCCCCACCAATAATACATGGAGTTGAAAACTGCGAAAAAATATTTACCCAATCAGTCGTGTTGGTTTTAATGTCCGGTACCCTATAAACGGAAATTATACTTAAAGTTTTATTGTTGAATTTAATATTAATACCACCAACAAGAAGGTCGACATTAAAATTGGAAACTATGCTTAATTCTAGGTGTGAAATCGATTTTTTTACCAAAATGCAAACTCCAGAAAAACCATCTTGTCTATCCTTACGAATTACATTATAACCTACAAAACTATATACTTTGTTGGGTTTAAACCATGTTTCCCTTATTATTGCCACATCAATATTATTATTTACAAGATAATGCATTAAACTATTTTTATTGGAAACAGCAGAACGTGCGTTCCACTGACAAATATTTAATGTCTTTAGTAATGGAGTGAAGGTTACTTTTTACATGTGTCCTCCAACACTTTATTTATTCCTGTTTGAATTAAATCATTATTCAAATTTTTTATATCTTCAATAGTATGAATACTTTTTAAAAACTCAACTATAAAATCTGCAATTGACTTTACAATGTTTTTATTATTTAAATTTTGATAAGTTGGTGGATTATTATTTCGAGGCAGTGGTTGATTAGGGCCAAACTGAAAAGGGAACATCGGTTGTGGAGGAGAAGTGTCATTAGAAATTCGACGTTTTTATTGCTATTGCCGGTAGGACTACGTGTAGGATGTGTGGGCAAAACATAATTGCTATTTTTCTTAAAATTTGAGTGTAAAAAGGAGTTAGAATTTCCAGACTTGGATTCAACTGCTGGTAAAGGCGGAAAATTTTCGTTGGACAAAATAGAAAAACTATTGTTAACAGATATTCCCGAATAAGACATTTCATATTTTTCTCTTTCTTCAATAAAGGAAATATTCTCCTCAACCATAATATTCTTAATTTTACGTTGTTTCTCATAATGTGGACATTTTCTTGAAATGGAAACATGGTCATTAGTTTTGCAATATATACAGCCAATATCTGAATCGTTACAAACGTGATTTTCACCTTTTACGTTACTACATTTAATGCACAATTCCTCAACCTTTTTACAGTTCCCAGAAACGTGTCCAAAGCGCAGGCACCGGTAACATTGCGTAATTCTGCTGAAAAACCGCTCTACCGAAAAATAAACACTATTTATTGAAATATAATTAGGTAAAGTATTCCCTTCAAAGGTTACAATAATGGTTTTTTTGGGGACATACTGTATATCACCATCCTTTTCAATTCTACGATGTGTACGTTTAACATCAACTACTGTTGAGGGAGATGTTATGTTATCCAAAATATATTTCGTATCGTATTGAGTATCGGTATCTCTTATCAAACCCTTAATTTCCAATAAATGATTTGGTATAAACGCTACAAGATCATTTTCTGATAAAAGAGGATTGTTTACTAAAGCATTGGCATCAGAAAATGTTTTTAGACGAACTTTTATTCTATTTTTTCCAACGCTTCGAATCTGAATAATATTCTTAACGTTCAGTTTCTTATGTAAGAAATCTCCCAAAAATAAAGGATGTAAACGACCTGCATTTTGAATATTTTTTCGTTCGATATAAAAACAAATATTATTCAAATTATACTTATCTCCATTCCTTAGGTTAAAAAGTTTAGGTGTTTTGTTTTGTTAATAAATATCCTTTTCATTATCACTAATGAGCTGACGACTGGTTTCAGCTGTTGCTTCAGAACTAGAAGTGGTGTCCATATGTTGTACGGGGACCGATAAATAATTTTCTGATTTCCCATCACTTTTAGAGTTATTTATACCTCGTGCAATTTACTTACCGTTGCACGCAGGGGCGTAGCTACCGCCGTATCAATTATACGGGGCCCCCGACATTCAAGGGCCCCATCGCGGCATGTCGAAACAAAATTCCATTTACAAAGATTGAACTAAATATTCTACAATTATTTCACTATTAAAACGCTTTGAAACAGTGTATGTTGTTTGGATATCAACATTTTGGTGTAGTGGATTCTTTATATATACCTATATAAATCATATTTACCTATGTATTATCTATTCTCTTCCCCATAAGAACAGAGCTTTATTGTTTTCAAGGTATCTCTTTAGGGCAAATTTCTCATATCGAGTTCAACTCCAGTTTAACCTGAACTTCTAGTAAACGTCAGTTTAAAGTCAAAATCGTCTTTCTCAATTCACGTTCAACCGATGGCAGTTTAAACTTGAACGATGCTTGAACGGTAGAATTCGGCCGTTCAAAGATTTCAGAACTCAGTTCAGATGATTCCATGGACTACGCATGCGTTGCATTAACACGAAACGCTGTCATAATATAAATATATCCTATTTTATTATATTAAGCCTAACGATAAACGATAACATTATTTTTGTTTTTATAATATTTATTTATAATTATTAAAATGACTATTACTATAAATACTTAAATTTAACTTTATTCAAAAACAGCATAAAAATGGTAGTTCAAAATGGCGACAGTATTTTACCTTTTGCCATCTGTTGGCATTTCTCGAAAGGTATAGAACGAGCGCTGACATGAACGCGCAATGAGAAATGCATTTCAAACAAAACCACAGATCACGGGTGAACCTGGTTCAACTGAACCATAGATTAACGCAGGTATGAGAAATCGACCCTTAGGGCCAATTTTCAATCTCATATCGAGTTCAACTCCAGTTTAACCTGAACTTCTAGTAAACTTCAGTTTAAAGTCAAAATCGTCTTTCTCAATTCGCACGTTCAACCGATGGCAGTTTAAACTTGAACGATGCTTGAACGGTGGAATTCGGCCGTTCAAAGATTTCAGAACTCAGTTCAGATGATTTCATGGACTACGCATGCGTTGTATTAACACGAAACGCTGTCATAATATAAATATATCCTATTTTATTATATTAAGCCTAACGATAAACGATAACATTATTTTTGTTTTTATAATATTTATTTAAAATTATTAAAATGACTATTTGACTATAAATACTTAAATTTAACTTTATTCAAGAACAGCATAAAAAAGGTAGTTCAAAATGGCGACAGTTTTTTACCTTTTGCCATCTATTGGCATTTCTCGAAAGCTGTAGAACGAGCGCTGACATGAACGTGCAATGAGAAATGCATTCCAAACAAAACCACAGATCACCGGTGAACCTGGTTCAACTGAACCATAGATTAACGCAGGTATGAGAAATCGACCCTAATTGTCAATTCCGTTGGATGTGTGTGAGTTATTGTATAATGTATATTGAAGAATACCGAATTGCAATTTTTGTAATCGCTTTATCTTTGAATATTTGAAACAGTATGTATTGTTCGGGTATATTATGTATGTTCGTATAATCTGTTCTTTATCTATAATTGTATTTATGTATATCTACATTTCTCCAAGAAATTAACGTACCACCTTAAAAATTGGTCATTTTTTATGTCTCATATTTCCTAAACCTGTTTTCCGATTTAAGTGATTTTTTTAAATGTTATAGTCGTGTTTTTGAACATTATCGTTGTAATAATATTGTTGCTAGACAGGTAAATTGTTATTATATACCGGGTGTACCAATTAAACAGTAATTTTTTCTCAGTCACCACACCCTGTGGAATATTCTTGCATTTATAAAATACTGAAATTAAAACCCAACTATAGCCTCATGTGTTCTTAACATTCTGTTTTTCGATTCATTCGCTTATGTTGGATAGTAAAAAAGTTAGGTAATACTTTAACAACTAGCCTTATTTTTCATCGATACAGGGTGTTTTTAAATAAGTATGCCAAACTTTAAGGGCGAATTCTGGAATTCTGCATGAAAAAATAATGACAGTTTGCTTTATAAACGTATGTCCGAGATACTGGGTGTTGACATTTTTCTTACAAACTGACGATTTATTTATTACTCTAAAACCGGTTGATATATGCAAATGAAATTTGGTGGGTTTTAACAGAATTTCATGTTTACCACTGGCGCACACATGGGTCATATTAACCGTATGTGCGCCCCCTAATAGCACACGACGTCCTATGGACGTCCAAAATAGGTCCATTTTTGGTCTTAACGTCCATGGACTAAAAACGGACGTCCTTCGGTGGACTAAATATGTACGTCCTTCGGACGTCCGATGTTGGACGTCCTTCGGGTGGAAAAAATATGAACGTCCTTTGGACGTCCACTGGACGAAATACGGAAGTTTTCTGATCATCCACATTGGACATATTATGAATTACGGAATCAAATAGCAAAATAGTTCAATAAAATATTAACTTAATTATGTTAATAAAATGGTTTAAATCGAAAAGATAATCATATTTAATTCAAAATTGTATATACAGTTTAATATCCAAAACATGTTTTTGTTTTTTTGTAAAGTGTGAAAATCTTATTTGTAAATTATTTGTTACAATGTTTTATTATTCTAGTTACCAAGATAACATAAGTTTGCTAATTATGTAATTCTAATAAGCAAAAATTTAATTTTTATCAATGTATCCGTACTACAGATGAATCTTGAGAGCATCTTTTTGAAGTTAAAGATACGTGCCCAAAATAGGTCCAGTTTTAGTCCTAATGTCTATGGACTATAAATGGATGTCCTTCGGACGTCCGACGTTGGACGTCCTTCGGTGGACTAAATATGTACGTCCTTCGGGTGGAATAAATATGAACGTCCTTTGGACGTCCGTACTGGACCAAATACGGATGTTTTCTGGACGTCTCAAAATCGCCCTCACTACCTGGTTTCTTTGTTCAAAAAACTAAAACGATAGGCGATAGATTTTCGATTCACCGATATCAGTTCGAAGTTCGAGAGCTGATCTCTCAGTCGTTGTCGTCGTTAGGGCTCCCGCCTAGTGTTTTCTTCATCAACCACTTATTTTCATAATTTAAGAAATTATATTATATTTATACGAATTGTATAATATTATAAATATACTACATATTATTATGTAAACAAATGAAGACGCTGTTTCACAGCATAACACAGCGTCCAGCCGCCTTATCGGGCTATTTAGAGCATCAATGCATAGGTCCATCCAATGGATTATAATGTGCCCCTATGACATAGGCGCATAACATTTTAATCAACTACGCTGAGGATTCCTGTTCCTGGAGTTTTTCTGAAGTGCCGAACCAGTTCATGTTCCTGATTAATCGACCGGATGAGGAGTTTTAGAAGTAATCAACCCAAACAGCTCATGGAGTTTCCCGGGGTAGTCAGTTACTTTCTGGTAACTGAACGCCGAAGAAGAAGCATTCAGACTCTGCTACCACCGTCTGGATATAGCCTATGGTAAACATTTTAAACAGTGAGATTTTTCATTTTTGTGTTGTGTTGTCGAAACCTTATTTCAATAAACAAAAAATTTCTTTACAATTTTATCATATATCATATAGTACATGTATATTTTCTATCCAATGTATATTTTCTCAAACCTCATGTATATTTTCTATCCAATTTTATATATTTTTTTGATAATTTACGATCTTCACGCAGTTTCGTTAAATTTTTAATAATTTAGTTCGATATTTAAATCTCACAATATGTTTTTCCTATTTTCTGACTAATAGTACATTGTTTACCGGGTAGGAAAAGCTTAACATTCCTGGACGACTGTGAAGATTGCTAAGTCGAGGCGCAAGCCGAGACTTAGCAACACAGAGTCCAGGAATGTGGCTTTCCCTACGAGGTAAACATACTATTTTTCCGCAAATCGTTTAAAATTCGACAGATATTGATTGATTTAAAAAAAAACGCGATAATTTTATTCCCAAATAAATGGTGCTTTGAAATTCCTAATAAAATTACTTGGGTTACTATGGAAACGTATTGAGGTTGAATTGTCAAACTTGACGCTTATAAATTTAATTGCTGGGGTTCTCGAAAGTAAAATGATAAGTGATGATGAAATTTCCATTCCTGGGACTCCTCCAGAGCTGGTTGAGGCAGTGAATACTGCTTCATTAGAATTATTGCCAAAGAAATCAAGAGAAAAGTACGAAAATGCATACAGCCGATATCCTTATAAGCAATGTGTTTTCTATCATTTATGTAGAACACTAACAACTGTACGGAAATATCATTTCCTTACAGTAAGGAAATGACATTTCCTTACAGTAAGGAAGTCCTGACTTTTTCTTCAAGAAATTTTGACAGGAATGTCAAAATTTCCTGGCGATTTGCGGAAAAATCTTTTTACCTGAAAGCAATGTATATTGTCTTCATTCAAGTACAAACATTTCTCGGTATTTCATATTCGTCGTTCTCGGTAGGAACGACCTATAGTTCATACAATACAATATCCATCGGTATTAACTGTTATTTATGTAGGTATAGAAATTTACGAGAACTCAGAGGTATAATAAATTAGGTACCATTGTTTAAACAATACTATTTTAAACAATGTAGGTACATTATGTCGACATGGTGTTGTTTTGAATACGTTTAATGCAATTATTTTCTTAGTTGGATTATTCAAATTTTTTATATATTTATTATCATTGAAATATGGACAATTGAAATATATCAGATTTTTATAGCATTCAAATTACTCTATTGCACAGTTACTCGTACTCGGAATATTCGAATTTTTACATAGTGTTCAGTAAATCACGTGATTTAAATCACTGTTCATTTGGTCATTAGATTAGATAATATATAAATACAGGGCGGTTACTTCAGATGATTTGTTACAGTAGCACAATATCAACAGCTTTAGGTACTATTTGAAGCATTAAATGCAAAACTTTACATTGTTTAAATAAATGTGTACTTTATTGTATTATTTTATTTTTATTTATAATTTTATATAGATAGTAATAGGTAATAATTGTATATTATGTATTTCTTAAATGCTGCATTCATGTATAATTTTGAAAGTTTGTCCCGTTTGTTATTAATAAATAAATATCAATAAATGAATATATTATAATGTAATTTAATGTAATTTGTAATAAAAGTTCCTTTAACATTTTTATTTTTTATTTCCCAAAATTAAAAATACATTCTTCATTGAAGTCCACCGAAGGTATTTTTTATATAACGTCCTCTCAGGAGGTTGGACCAAACTGGGACGCCCTATGAAGGCCCAATTGACGTCCACCGAACGTCCCCTCGGACGTTAGGTGGACCTCCATTGGACGTTTGGCAACGTGGCATTTGGACCAAAATAGGACGTCCTGTTAAGGTCCAATTGACGTCCCCTAGGACGTCCGATTAAGGTCCAATTTACGTCCGATTATGGTCCAATTTACGTCCGATTAAGGTCGCATTTACGTCCGATTAAGGTCCAATTTACGTCCGATTAAGGTCCAATTTACGTCCGATTAAGCTCCAATTTACGTCCCCTAGGACGTCCGATTAAGGTCCCATTTACATCCGATTAAGGTTCAATATACGTCCTCTCGGACCTTAGATGGACGTTCGGTAGCGCGACATTTGGACCAAAATAGGACGTATAAAGGACGTTCCTCGGACGAAAACGGACGTCCTTAAAGTACGTGAAGGACGTCCTTGTGCTATTAGGGCCAATGATGAATATTAAATTCCTAATTGTATATCAAAAACGCACAATAACTACCTCTTAAAACACACCAAATTTTACTTGCATATTTTAACCGGTTTTAGGACAATAAATAAATCGTCAGATTGTAAGAGAAATTTTAATAACCCTATCTCGGAGACGAAGCATTTGCACACTAGCAGGTTTATAAAGCAAACGCAAACTGTCAATATTTTTTCATGCAGAATTACCCCTTAGAGTTTGCCATACTTATTTAAAAACACTCCTGTATTGACGAAAAACAAGGCTAGTTGTTAAAGTACCTAACCTTTTTATTATCCAACATAAGAATGAATGAACCAAAAGCGAATGAATAAAACAACAGAATGTTGGCTATAATAGCCTAATAAAATAAAAAAAATCAAAATGTAATTCCGTACTAAATACAGGTTGGAACTAAAAATTTTTATCAAAGTTTCTCTCTCTCTCTATCTTGTCGTTTCCCCATTACTGAGGGATCGTGATTTCCCCCAATATTCATAACAATGTTTCTCCATTGGTCTCAATGAGTTTCCAGCTGAATTCTTTATTTGGTCGGGGTCGGACCATCTTGTTGGTGATCGTCCTCTTGATCTTCTCCCGGAACGTTTCCAGAAACAATTAATTTCTCCAAACTGTCGTCGCCTCTGCTAACCACGTGACCAAAGAATTGCAGAATTCGTTGCAAATATATTGTTGACAGCCTTTTATCAAAGTTTAGGTGAATAAAAAAGATATTTTCAAGAGGATCACTGTTTAAATAATTAAAGTGGGTCATTTTTGCACAATATTTACTTTTTTCACTTCTCTGCAGTAATTCACGCTTTTATGAAGGGCTATACGATTTTTTTTCTACAAAGTTGAAGAATAAAGCTTTCACTTAAGATTTACTTAAGTTAAATTTGACCCCTATTTATTTAAATAACTATATTCAAAACTTAACACAAATAAAATATGCACCATAAAATATTTTATTTTATACAAGAAGTTCATGTTACCAGTATAAAGCAGAAAAAAATTGGTTGAAAAATATTTAACAATTTATGAGATATTGAATTTTTTATCCTCAGCGACGTTATTTAAAAAAGAAGTAATAAACAAATTAGAACAATTTATTTTTAAATGCCATTTTAGAGGGGAGTTTAATTAAAATTTGAATTTTTCAATACATTTATTGAAAATATACATAAAAATAAAAATAATGAGATCTTTTGCAGGTTTAAAATCTTTTGGCAACAACCGCGTTTTTGCAATTGAAAATATAGTGACATTTAATAAACAACTTCAATATTTCATAAATTATTAAATATTTTTCGACCAATTTTTTTGCTTAATACTGGAAAATAGCGCAACTTTTCCTTTATAACAAAATATTTTATAGTGCTTATTTAAATCGCAAATACTATTTTTTGCAAATTTGTTTTTAAAGTTTAATATACAATTCTTTAAATAAATAGGGAGTCAAATTGAATTTAGTAAGTCTTGATTGAAAGACTTACCCTTCAGCTTTGCAGAAAAATATTCTAAACACCTTCATTAAAACGTGAATTACCTCAGCAGTTAAAAAAGTAAATAATATGGTGCAAAAATGACCCCTTTTTAATTATTTAAACAATGATCCCCTGATATGATTTGGATACTTTCTTGAAAATATCTTTTGTACCCACCTAAACTTTGATAAAAAAATTTGGTCCAACCTGTACGAATTTACATTTTGATTTACATGTAGTGTAATTTTATTTTACTACTAGACTATAATTATGTAGTCGGGTTTTAATTTCAGCATTTTACAAATGCTAAAATATTCCACAGGGTAACGCGAACTTTGAGAGAAAAAATCACAGTTTGATTGGCACACCCTATATATAATGACAATTTATCTGTCTAGCAACAATATTATTACAATGACATTATTAAAGGATAAGGCTATTAAACATCACTTAAATCATACAACAGGTTCAGGAAATTCGAGTCATCAAAAATGACCAATTTTTAGGTGGTACATACGTTAATTTCTTGGAGAAGTGTATTTGCATGTTGCTCGCCGTTATACCATAACAACAGAGCTTCTTTGTTTAAGCTCATGTGCAAAGCCCATTCATCCTTGGATTGAAAAAGCTGAATCAGTTTTCAAACAATGAGTCTCGACAATTCAAATCTATTTTTCGACTTTGGTTAATTAAAATTTATTAGGTTTATTATTATTATTATTATCTATATTTGGGTGTTTTGTGTGTTTTGTTTTATTTCATTATCTTTTATTTTGTACTAATATTGACGATTTATATAATTTCGGTAAACTGTATTTGGTTTTGTTTTTTTTTCCGACTTTTTGTAAGCTTTGTCCATAAAATTGTAAACTTTTCAGTGACAATAAAGCATATTTCTATTCGATTCTATACAAGCGTTTTTGCTTCTTTTGTCTCGGGGAAAAGGGCCCCGCGACAAACTTTGATACGGGGCCCCCGTGGGCTAGCTACGCCACTGGTTGCACGTCATCCGCGCCATAGCCTGTGACACGATACCAACACGAAATATTTAGGCGGTGGGTGTGTTCTTTTTTATAATCAAAATGATTCTAAAGCGGATCACACCTACCGCATAGATATTTCTTGTTGGTATCGTGTCACAGGCTATGGCGCGGATGACGTGCAACGGTAAGTAAATTGGACGAGGTATACACTCACTGTCTGATTAATCGTTACACCTAACGGCGTCTTTATTTTTACAGCTTCCCCTAAATGGCTATTACTAGTAAATAGCTATTTACACTCCGTACACTATATCACAAAAAGAATGTAAACTAGTTTACAAAGTAAAAATTAAATAATTAATAACCGATACCGGTAATTATCACTGGTTTTGTTGATAGAAATACGTCTGATACCTAGCAAGTCTATCACGATACTGCTACTGACGTTTATAATGTATAAGATAATGTTGTTTACTTTGTTGGTGCAGAATGTAAACATACAACCATATATGACGTCATGACGCGTTTTGGGCTAGCTGTTGAATTTAGAATCATCTTTAGGGGCCAAACGGAACATAAAAACAAATTTTTTATCTTTGATACACGTTTTAAATTATGTTCTGTTGTGATTTATAACATTTTTTCGAATTTAAAATTTTATTCAAGTCTCCCATTTTCCGTCATCTCAATTAAGTACCCATAAATACATTAATTCGTGTTTTATTATAATTTATGAAAATATTTCAACTCAAAAATAATGATAAATAATAAATCTAGAGATGACTTTAAATTATTATGTTTAATTTCAAATCGAGAGGTGCCACTGGTTTCTCGTAAATTGTATAACAAAACTGTATTGAGTTGTGGGATACCAGAATAAATAAAACACACTGAAACAATTAAATTTTAATTTGAAATTAATACAAATTGAATAACTTTTACAGTGAACAAGTGTGGAATTTAAATATATACAGTGCTAGTCAAAAGTCCGTACCCCCCTCGTATCTTTTGAACGGTTATACCTACAATAGTGAAATTTGGAGATAGGAAATAAACGGACGTAAGCTTCTTAACTAGTCATGACAGGTGACGTAATAGTGACAGATGACTTTACAGCGCCACTGTGACCGATAATTTTAAATGGGACCTTATGGCAAGTGACACCTCGTTTGAAAGGTATTGAAAATACCTATTCAGTCATACTAACTTTGTTTAAGTTTGAGCTAATTTTGATGAATAAATGAAATAAATATAAAATTGTAGTTACATTTAATTAATTCAAAATTCGAAATTCCGCCTATGACTACTTGTCAAAAAGGTTGACGTTGACGTAAAAACTACTAGAGAATTAGGCAATCCAAACCACGTGATTTTTAATGACAGGACGTATGGCAGGCAATTCAGCGTTGCCAGAGTTGTTAAAATTATACCAATTTGATACAATTAACAACCAAACTTTTGATACTAAAGTCTCCTAAAGTAAAAACCTAAAATTTTGTGACATAAGAAATTTGCTTCAAATAATATTAAACGACGTTTTTTTAAGTTTTTGTACAAAATGTGTTGGTTTAGTACTTTGTGTCACTATTCCAGTCATTCCGGTGCATTTACAAAAATTTCTCTGGCAACACTGCACACAAGCGATTTTATTGGATACTTTATTTAAATTAAAATTTCAAATTTAAGATACAATGTGGTATTACTAAGTACCTAAAATAATAAAATATATATTACCCCGATGATTTTACCTAAAATCTATTTTAGGGATGCTCAATATTATTTTTTATTAAACTTATAAAACATAAAATTTGTTAACCTAGCTTTCTTCAATCTTCCAAATTACTTAGTTAAAACTTTTTAACTACTTATTAAAGTTTATTGACGTAAGCAATATTTGTTACTATGTCACAGAAGTATTTAGCAATACTTACATGGACATAAAATACGAAAATTACTTTAAAATACTAAAATAACACTATACTATCATATGCCTTCAATGTATTGCATGCCAATCGCCAGACATATTGGAATAGTTTGACAGATCGTTGGATTCCCTAATTGAAAAACGTCAACTTTTTTGACAAAAAAACCATAGGCGTACATTTGAATTTTTATTAATTAAATGCGAAGCTAAAATATTATATTTATTTAATTTATTCACCAAAATCAAAATCAACTTAAACTCAAAAAAATTAGTATGGCTGAATAGGTATTTTGAATACCTTTCAAACGAGGTATCACTTGCCATAAGGTCCCATTTAAAATTATCGGTCACAGTGGCTCTGTAACGTCATCTGTCACTATTACGTCACCTGTCATAACTAGTTAAGAAGCTTACGTCCGTTTATTTCCTCCCTCAAAATTTCACTATTATAGGTATAACCGTTCAAAAGATAAGAGGGGGGGGGTACGGACTTTTGACTAGCACCGTATAGGGAGTGCAATTAGAACGAAAACATGCACTGTTTCGGAAAAATTCAAACAAACTTATATTTTTCTAAAACTTTTTTTGTTAGTTTATATACATATTAAAGTAAAATGTTCTACTCGCAGATTTGACCGCTAATTGTTTATTAATTGTTTAAACAATAACAATTGTTTTGTATAAATGATTTTAAAAATATCGTTAAATTCTTCATTTTACTTTGATCAAATATGTTTCTATTTTGTTTTTGATCATGCTGAATCCAAATATGGCATTGCAATTTGAAAATTCTTATACAGAAGCTCTTATACAGTATGTCTGCTTAGCTAGGAAGCACATGGAAAACTTTTTTATTATTAATTTTACGAAAAAAAGTTATTCTTCATAAAATGCTCTGGATAGTCAAACATCTAAAACTCGACCATCAGATATCAAATTTTATCAATTTTATACGAGTTATGTCAAAAATATGAATTTCGTTAAAGAGTAAAGTACCTTTATATTCCAGAATATCAAAAAATGCTATTATGAAAAGTTGTTTGAAATTAAAGACTATGTTTAAATATACAATTAGGTACATCATTATAATCGAAAAAAAAATGTTGAATTTTTTCTCAAATTACGGATAATCATCATCATTTTATTACAATTATGATAACTATTTTATTATCAATTTTACGAAAAAAAGTTATTCTTCATAAAATGCTCTCCCTGGTCTAAAATCTAAGATACAACCATCAGACATCAGACATCGAGGTATGTAAAAAATATTAATTTTTTTTAAGAGATAAGTGCCTTTATTATTCAGAATATTTTAATTAGAAGGATATAATTGAACACTAAAACAAATTTTTTAATTCCAAACAACTTTTCTTAATAACAGTTTTCGATATTGTGAAATGTAACGGTACTTTACTCTTGAGTGAAATCCATATTTTTTGACATACCTCGTATAAAATTAATTAAATTTAATATTTGATGATTGAATCTTAGATTATATAAGATGCAGAGTATTTTATAAAGAATAACTTTTTTTCGTAAAACTGATAATAAAAAAGTTATCAATAGGTTCCAAGTTACGCAGACATACTGTATAACTTATACAGTAAATTTAATTCAAATGATATGACGTCTCAAAAAATGCAATTTTTGAAATCTTCGTAGTTTTATAGAATTACCACCATTTTAAGACGGTATTACTCAAGTTTGAACAGATCTTTTACAGTTTTATAAGTGCTTTTTTTAGATCTTGGACTATAATCTATAAAATGCACTGAATTATTTTACTTTAGAAATGAAATAGATTATTTCTTTTTGAGAAAATTAAGAAAGATAACAAAAATGTAATACAGAAACCGAAAATTACCAGCTCAAAAAATGTTTATACAAAGTGATCAAAACTTTTCTCTGTAAAACTTACCTAAAATACATTTAATAATAAGCTTCAACAATAATAAATGTTCAGCAAAAAAAATTTTTTTTAGCTCTCATACAGCATCGTGTATTGTTCCCGCGAATACATATGTCTGCAAATTTTCATTCATTTGCATTGAAGAAAAGGCAGTCAAATTAACGTCTAAAGGTTTGATGCAAACTATTGAACTAAATAAAAGCGTTTGAAAAAAGTTACCAGTTTTATATGACGGGAAGTATACCTTAAAATAATTTCACAGTACAACGGCTTTTTCTTCAATGTGCAATCTCAAATGCCTTTTCAAAGAACATGCTTCACTAAACCGCTTAAAGCAAATTTTACACTTGTAAGGTTTTTACCCAGTATGTACTCTCACATGTTTTTTCAAATTACTTGCTGTAATAAACTGCTTAAAACAAATTTCACACTTATAGGGTTTTTCTCCGTTATGCGCCATCAAATGATTTTTCCAAGTACTTATTTCAGAAAACTGCTTAAAACAAATTTGACACTCATGAGGTTTTTCCCCAGTGTGTACTCTAAAATGTTTTCTTAACGAACTTGCTGTAATAAACTGCTTAGAACAAATTTCGCACTGGTAAGGTTTTTCTTCAGTGTGAACTTTCAAATGTTGCTTCAAATTACTCGCTGTAGTAAACTCCTTAAAACAAATTTCGCACTTGTAAGGTTTTTCCCCCGTGTGAGTCCTTAAGTGGTTTTTCAAATCACTTATTTGAGAAACCTGCTTAAAACAAACATCACACTCGTACAGTTTTTCCCCAGTGTGCACTCTCAAATGTTGCTTCAAAGAACTTGCTGTAGTAACCTGCTTCAAACAAATTTCACACTTGTAAGGTTTTTCTTCAGTGTGCACTCTCAAATGTCTTTTCAAATTACTTGCTTGAGTAAATTGCTTCAAACAGATTTCACACTGGTGAGGTTTCTCTCCAGTGTGTGTCCTTAAATGATTTTTCAAATCACTTATTTGTGAAAACTGCTTGGAACAAATTTCACACTTGTAAGGTTTGTCCCCAGTGTGCACTGTCAAATGTTTTTTCAAATGACTTGCTGTAATAAACTGCTTAAAACAAATTTCACACTTGTGAGGCTTTTCCCCAGTGTGCGATCTGAAATGTGTTTTCAAAGAACCTGCTTCACTAAACTGCTTCAAACAAATTTCACACTTATAAGGTTTTTCTCTAGAGTGCACTCTCAAATGTTTTTTCAAAGTACCTGCTAGAGCAAACTGCTTAAGACAAATTTCACACTTGTATGGCTTTTCCCCAGTATGCAATCTCAAATGGGTTTTCAAAGAACCTGCTTGACTAAACTGCTTAAAACAAATTTCACAGTTGTAAAGCCTTTCTTCAGTGTGCACTATCATATGTTGTTTTAAATTAGACGCTTTAGTAAACTGCTTCAAACAAATTTCACATATGTAGGCTTCTTTTTGAGTCCTAACTTTCACATTTTTGTTTAATGTTTTTCGTTCAGCGTGTCGACCAATATAATTTCCTTGGTCAGATGAATATTCAGTTAGTGTTTCCATAATTTCCATTTTGGTCTCCTCTTGGACATAACCTAAAAAATAAACCAACTATATTATAAAGGATTTTTTACTACAAAAATTAATGGGGAAAATTAATGTAAAAACAAAGCATAATAAAATGATAGACAGCATAAGAAACCACTTACGGGCGATTTCACCAACGACGAAAAGTAGTTTATTCGATGAATAAAGTTATTCGACCAATAAAACTTCAGACACAAAGATCAACAAAAATATACATTCCAAAATACAAGAGGACACAGATCCGTTATTATTATATATTGACAAACAGAAACATCCACCACTCTCAAGTACTAGACATACGATGTTTAAGTGCAGCTAATATTGGAAGCGATCACAACCTAGTATTGAAAAAATCAGAATAGAGCTACAGAGAAACAGGAAAGAAGACCCTGTTGAATGTGAGACAAGAATAAAGGTAGAACAGCTACGAGACTTGTCAACACGAGATCTATACCAGAGAAGACTGCAAAAAGTACTGAATGAAAACTACATTACACCGGATGAAGACATAGAAGAAAGTTGGAGGAAGATCAGAGATAATATCAAAATGGCAGCAACGAAAGCACTTGGAGAACGAAAGATAACTAAACATATACGAAAGAAAAGGAGAACTCCATGGTTCTGTGAAGAAATAAAAATAAAATGCCAAGAAAAAAAGACAATCTACCTAGAATACAAGTCCAAAAGAACGAGACAAACATATGAAGAATATAAAAGAGTACGAAATGAATTAAACTCAATAGTAAGAAGGAAGGAAACAGAACATTGGGAAGCATTTTCAAAAGAGATGGAGCACGACTTTTATGTGATGCAAAAGGAAATGTGGAAAATGATAAGAGGTCAAAGAGCAGAGATGAAGGAATTGATAGAAGTAAAACATATTGATACAAATATATGGACAACTTACCTAAAAAACCTTTATCAAACAGCTAATCACAAAGAACTGGAAACACCAGGATTAGAATCGGATGAGAAAACAGAAATTAAAGAGGAAGATATAAAGAACGCCTTAAAAAAGATGAAAAATCGAAAAGCTCCTGGGAAAGATGGAATAGCTAATGAACTTTTAAAATACGGAGGAGATAGACTTCACAAAGAACTGAATATCCTTATAAGTAAAATAATAAATACAGGAAGAATTCCAGAAGAATGGAGAACCACTCAAATCATAGCGTTATTTAAGAAAGGTGATAGATCAGACCCCAGTAACTATAGAGGGATAAATTTACTGAGCCCTATACTGAAACTCACAACAAAAATACTTATGGAGAAAATAATGGCGTGCATAAATATATCGGATGAACAACAAGGATTTAGAAGTGGAAGATCATGTAACGATGCAGTTTTTGTGATAAGGCAAATAGCGGAGAAATCATTAGAATATAACAAACCAGCCTTTTTCTGTTTCATAGACCTAGAGAAAGCGTTTGATAGAATCGAATTACAAGATGTGATACACCTTCTATATGAGAAAAATTTACCACTGGATATCATAAAACTGATAGAAAACATATATGTAAGAAATAAAATAGAAATGAAAGTCAATGGAATAATAACAGTACCCATAGAAACAAACACAGGAATCAGGCAAGGAGATTCACTAAGCACTCTACTGTTTAACATAATATTGGATGCAATAATAAAACAAGTGAAGAAAAAAAGAGGATACAAAATGGGCAATAGAGAGATAAAAATACTCTGTTACGCTGATGACACCGTGTTAGTAGCAGAGTGCGAAGACGACCTACAAAGATTATTGCACGAGTTCAACATTAACGCAAAAGAAATGAATATGAAAATATCAGCCCAAAAAACAAAAAGCTTAGTAATTGCCAAAGAACCAATAAGATGCAAATTGGAGTTAGACAATCAAATTATACAACAAGTAATGACTTTCAAATATCTGGGAATTAATCTATCAGCCGACAACAATATCGAAGAAGAGGTAAAAGACCAAATAATTAAAGCCAGTAGAACGGCCGGATGCCTAAACGGGACTATTTGGAAAAACAAACATTTAAGATTGGAAACAAAGGCCCGAATATATTATGTCAGTTATTAGGCCAGTTATGACTTACACGGCCGAAACAACACCAGATACAAGCAAAACACGAAGACATCTACAAACCAACGAAATGAAGATCTTAAGAAGGATTGCTGGAAAAGGACTACAGGATAGTGTAAGAAGTGAGGAAATCAGACGCATATGTGGGGTAGACAATATAAATACATGGGTAAAGAACAGAAAAGAAGAGTGGAATGGGCACATAAGCAGGATGTCTGAATCAAGGATAGTAAGAATAGCCAGGGACAAGTCACCGTTAGGCAGAAGTATAGGACGCCCAAGGCAAAGATGGAATGACAACTTAGGGGCAGAATGAAAGGCACCGCTGAAGAAAAATAGGCAGTACTGCCTATATAAAAGAAGAAGAAGACCAATAAAACCGACACATCTACGTTTCGCTAACGTCAAATAAGACTTATTTTTATTGAAGTTATGCTTCTTTAGGCGCGATTGAGAGTGCATGCAAATATGCGCGAATTCATCAAAAATTGTTAGCGCTACGCGCAGATACGTTAGATGTTCGCTCTGATTGGGCATTTTAATGACATGTCAAAAATTATTAAATATGGCGGCTGTGGCTAAAGAATGTGTTGTTGTCATTTTTATTTATGGTTAGGTATGGTTGTTAAGTTGTGTTTTAAAAGTTGTGAGAACAGAGACAAAAGTGAGTTTAGAGTTGTACTGACTTTTTAAATAGTTTTTATATACATATATATTTTTGGACTTATTAGTATAGAAAAAAAAGTGTGTGTACCTACTTTGTACGCATGCAAAAAGTTATACTTCTAAACTAGAAGTCAAACAATACGGAATGCACGTAATTTTTCCCTTGTTGCCATATTTTAAATTTGAAAAAATATATAGGGAATAATCAGATTTTTTTGACATTCCATTCCTATTACAGCGAGCATTTTATTACGTCATTATTATATTTCTAGCTTATAATGCGACCCCGTACAATTCCAATTCAGCAGTTATGTATAGATCTATATCATACATAGGTTATCCTTCAGACAATATAGCAAAAATCTTAAATAACATTCCTTACTTAAAGCTTTCATTTAAATGTAAAGATAACATCAAGTCCATTTTTTTCGCATACTAAAGACAAAATTAAAAAAACTTCAAAGAGTGGCATTTATAAATTGTAATGTGGTGACTGCCCTGTGACCTACGTGGGTAGAACGATGCGACCTTTGGATACCCGTATCAAAGAACATCTGTCAAAGATCGATAAATCTAGCTTTGGTCATCATTTGCATGCATCGAAACATAACTTTAGTCCTCAAAGAGATAGTAGGATCCTACATAGCATACCTAATAATAACTATTAGACGAAGCAACGACGCATTAAACCTAGGAATTTTGTGCAGTAAGATGAATCGTCATGCAACTTTTTGCATTCGATTAGAGAGAGTGTCAGGCAACTTTGTGAACTAAATTCACCTAGGGCAAAAATTTTTGTGCATAAGAAAATGCATTTTAAAAGTGCATCTCGAAGAGGTGAAAATGAAAAATTTAGAACTCGGGCAATATTGATGGAAATGAGTTGAATTTTTATAATCGGGGGTTTTGGGGATCTCTGAGTACGAATTTCATATCGGCGATGGTCTCCAAGGTACCTGGTGCCCACGGTGAAACTCGTCGCCTAGAGTTTTACATTATAATCATTAGAAATCAGTCAATATCCATTACTCGGGGGATTGTTGGGGTCGCCGGCCACGAATTTAGTGTTGGCGATGGTCTCCAAGATACCTGGTGCCCAGGGTGGAACTCGTCGCCTGGAGTTTTATGTTATAATCATTCAAAATCAGTCAATAACCATTACTCTGAGGGTTTTGGGGGTCGCTGAATAAGAGTTTCATGTGGTCGATGGTCTCCAAGATACCTGGTGCCCAGAGTGAAATTCGTCGCCTGGAGTTTTGTTATAATCATTCAAAATCAGTCAATAACCATTACTCTGAGGGTTTTGGGGGTCGCTGAACAAGAATTTCATGTGGTCGATGGTCTCCAAGATACCTGGTGACCAGAGTGGAGCTCGTTGTCTGGAGTATTATGTTATAATTATTCCAAATCATTTAAAACCATTACTCGGGGAGTTTTGGGGGTCGCTGAACATGAATTTAATGACGGTAATGGTCTCCAAGGTACCTGGTGCCCAGGGTGTAACTCGTCGCCTGGAGTTTTATGGTATAATCATACAAAATCAGTCAATAACCATTACTATGAAGGTTTTAGGGGTCGTTGGGCATCAATTTCATGTTGGCGATGGTCTTCAAGGTAGGTGTTAAATTAAATGTTAGTGCACGTATTCATAATCAATTTATTTATATAATATAATAAAAAAATTAATAAAAAAGTAAAATAAAATAAAAAAAATATATTTACTTACTTGAATTTACACAAATTTCCCTCTTCCGCAATTTCGAAAACCAAAATTATAAAATAGCATAGCTATAGACTGTAGATAATAAAAATTACTTTAATACCAATCTTAAACAGCTTTATATTATAATATTATTATTTATTCTGTAATTAACAAAACTAATAAGTATAAAATATATGACTTTTTCAAAACACCAACATTAAAAACTTACTTTGCTTTAAATACGGTATCACTTTTTAGATGTTTTTTATAATTAATTAAGAATTTTTAAAAGAACAGACCTACATAAAAGTGTAGCTTGGAGGTATTCACATATATACTATTCTTTGTTTTTACACCAAGAGCAGTAAAATAAAAAGACAGATTCACACCCAAGAAAGTCAATAGAAAAATCACCATATACATCTTCTTTTTGGTTGATCATATCGGTCTTCGAATATTATACTAACACGTCGCTAAAGAGTTCTAAAAACCACTATTTTTTTATATAAAAGCAGACTAGAAATATAAAAATTAAAATAATACCGCAGAAAACACAAAAACTCGCTGATATAACTTAATTACCCATGAAATGCCAAATATGTCAAAATTTCATAAATGTAATTAGTGTCAAAATTTAACGACAACTGTTTTAAAAGCGACAAAATTTTAAAATAATTTTTAAATAGGTAATTTTTTAGGATATAATATAAAAGTGTTTTAAGAAAAATTAATAATGAAGCATATATTTAGCGACCCCCAAAACACCGAAGTAATGGATATTGACTGATTTTGAATGAATATAAGATAAAACCGCAGGAGACGAGTTCCACCCTAGGCACCAGATACTTTGGAGACCATCGCCGACATGAAATTCGTACTCAGAGACCCCAAAAACCCCCCGAGTAATGGTTATTGACTGGTTTTGAATGGTTACAACATAAAACTCCAGGCGACGAGTGTCACCTTGAGCACCAGGTAACTTAGAGACCATCGCCGACATGAAATTCGTAGTAAGCGACCCCAAAACACCCAAATTAATGGGTTTTCACTGATTTTGAATAATTATGACATAAAACTCCAGGAGACGAGTTGCACCCTGGGAACCAGGTACCTTGGAGACTACCGCCAACACTAAATTGTGTTTAGCGACTCCAAAAACCCCCGAGTAATGGTTATTGACTGATTTTGAATGGTTATAACATAAAACGCTAGGCAACGAGTTCCAACCCTTGACACCAGGTACCTTAGGCACCATCGCCGACATGAAATTCGTACTCAGGGACCCTCAAAACCACCAGGGTAATAGTTTTTGACTAATTTTGAATAATTATAACTAAAAACTCCTGGCGACGAGTTCCACTTTAGGCACCAGGTATCTTGGAGACCACCGCCGACATTAAATTCGTGGTCAGCGAACCCAAAAACCGCCGTTTAATGGATATTGACTGATTTTTAATAATTATAACATAAAACCCCAAGCGACGAGTTCCACACTGGGCACCAGGTACCTTGGAGACCATCGCCGACATGAAATTCGTACTCAGCGATCCCCAAAACCCCGAGGGTAATAGTTTTTGGCTGATTTTGGATAATTATAACCAAAAACTCTAGGCGACGAGTTCCACCGTGGGCACCAGGTACCTTGGAGACCATCGCCGATACGAAATTCGTGCTCAGCGATCCCCAAAACTCCCGATTATAAAAATTTAACTGATTTCCGTCAATATTTCCCAAGTTCTAAATTTTTCATTTTTACCTCTTCGAGATGCACTTTTAAAATGCATTTTCTTATGCACAAAAATTTTTGCCCTAGATGAATTTAGTTCACAAAGTTGCCTGACACTCTCTCTAATCGAATGCAAAAAGTTCCATGACGATTCATCTTACTGCACAAAATTCCTAGGTTTTGGGCTTTTTAGTGCTTCGTTGCTTCGTCTATATACCAAAATGAATCTACTAGAAGATCTAGAAATAAGTAGAGAAATGAAAAGAAACCCTCAAAACTGTGTTAACACCCAGATTCAATTAAATTGTAAAGTTGATCCTATTTTTAAGAAATGTCTTTAATAATTTTGGTTTAGTATTAAGTATACCCAACAATTTATGAAAGTTTTTTGAACATTACTTTAGGTATTCTTGAGTTTTCTTTCTTTGATTACATATTTGTAAACAAGTAAAATATTTGAGATTTATCTGAATTAATTAATTGGATTGTTAATTTATAAAATAAAAATAACAGCTTTCAACCTCTGATCCTATCAAATGAAATTTCTCCTAGGTTTGATTTCATCTAACTTCTTCTACACTTGGTCAAACTATAACAGTTTTGTTTTTAGAAGAATTTTGATAACTTATATTCACTTCAATATTAATATTAGTAATTTTTGAAAATTTAACTTTAAAAAATTTAGTATTTTAACTTAAAATTCATCTAACCTATACATGGCTTTTTAGTCATTTTCATTTTTTAATTAATTTTAATAATTATTTACGAATATAGAGGTCGCTTAAGATTGTGGTACCTTTTTTATCATTTTAATAAATGACAGTCTTCCTCAGCTGAGCTGTTCACGTGGGCTCAAAATGGTTTGACTCAGCCATGTTGTCTTTTTAATTTAAAAAAGAATTTAGATGTGATTTATTCATTTTAAGGGGTTGTTATACCCAATATCTGTGGCTTTTGCCCAGTATCCATGTTTTTTGTTGTGTCTTTTAGCGATTGCTCTTCTATGAAGGTTTTATAACAGGACGTAAGTTTTTCACTCATTTTTTATATAAAAAATCTTATCTTAAATGTCCTTTTAGGAAGCTCTGATGATGGCACGTTATGTGTTTAAGGTACTTAGCTGATAATAAAAATTTTTTTACACACTATCAAAAGTTTCTTGAGAACATACACCTGTTTGCCGTTTTGACCCAATTATTATATTTGGTCAGATGGTAAATGGTAACTTACGTCTGTCATAATATTGTAGTTTAAATATAATTGAAGTTCATAGAAATATGAGTTCAAATTATTGTTTTCAAATTATCTTTTATTTATTCGCTGTGTCTAGGTACACGCTAACGTGTACGCAAATAAAAAATTTTGGTACACGCGAAACGTCATTATATAAGTCAGTGACGTCAGTATTTAGCGTGCACTTTTACTGGTTTTTTTGCATACACGCTAACTTGAGAACACCGCGAGTGTCAGAGTGAGGGTTAATAATTTGTCTAATCCCGTTGTGTTTACATTTTAATATTGATTAGTACAGAGATTTCTTATTTTTTATTTGTTTAGTGTTTGTTTTTAAATTAATTATGGCGTGAGGACAATATGCCTGGTTGCACCAACAGATCTTAAGCTCCAGCTTAGCTAAGCTCTACTTATAGATAGGGCCTCCTTGAGTATCACTTACGTTGCAACCGGGCATTATTCACTTACAATTTGGAGTTAGTACATTGTACAATTTGATTCTTCTTCTTCTTCTTTAGTTAACTGGCAATTTTGGTTGGTGTGGGAAAAACATGACAAGATAAAAAAAATTCCACGCTAGGGGTCACATCAATTAATAATCTTCTTTTTCTTCTTTGATTTAGTAGAAATTTTGTGTTGGCATGGGACAAATACAACTAAACTTTTTTCAACGACATTAAACTTTTTTCTCTCAGGGGCAACTGCCGACTACTACACAATCTTATTCTTCTACTTCTTTTTTAGTTTACTGGCAATTTTGAGTTGGCATGGGACAAATACAACAAAGACACAAACTTTTTGCTTTTAGGGGCAACTGCCGACCATTACACAATCTTATTCTTCTACTTTTTTTTTGAGTTCACTGGCAATTTTGAGTTGGCATGGGACAAATACAACAAAGACACAAACTTTTTGCTCTCAGGGGCAACTGCCGACCATTACACAATCTTATTCTTCTACTTTTTTTGAGTTTACTGGCAATCTTGAGTTTATAATATAACAATAGTTATCTTTGTTTGACACTCTTAAAGACAAAGAGAAACAGTGTAGGCTGTAGCAGCTTTGGTAAATAAGTAAGTGTTTTTTATTTGGCAACAGTGCTGTCCTGCCAAACTTGACGGTAGCGAAAAAACTAATAATAAAGAGGAAAAAATTGTTGAATTTGTTTGCCGTTAAGTTTGTACCGGTGCTTTATGATGTCATTAAATCTATGGCGTGCATTCCTAATTGTTTGACTTCTAGTTTATTATTATGATTTCAATGAAACAAAAATATTTTAAACGTTTTAATTGTACTTTTATTTAAATATTAAACAAATGATACTTAAAATAATACTAAAAATTAAAATTAATGTTAACACGTCATTTTTTATGAACTAGAGTCTCCCCGCAATTGCTTTTCTTTTGACGAATCGTAGAAAATCAAAAAATGTCAGATCTACACAAATGTTTAATTTTAATAGAAGTATAACTTCTTACGTGCTAAGAATATTTACTCTTGGAATAAACTGATAAGTTAATCTCGATTTAAATATCTATAATAAAGAAAATGCGTCAGTTTAAATTTAAATTATCAAAATTGTATTGAAACAATAAAAAAGAGTGTGTGTATTTTGTACACGTAAGAAGTTATACTTCTATTTTTATGATAAATTGACCGCGCCTAAAGAAGTATAACTTCAATATAATTGACTAATAAATTTTATTTGAAGAATAAATATTCACAGATTTATTTGTTGTTGGTGAAACCGGTCCTTATTATCACTATGATTAAGCGAAACCGCCTGCAGCGGGCAGGACATGTAGACCGGGCACCTGAATTGAACATGATAAAAAAGATTCTAACAGCGCAACCCGTGGGAATCAGAAGACGGGGTAGACCTAAGCTGAGGTGGATGGACGGGGTAACACAAGATGCCGAGAAGATCGGAGTCTAGGGGGTCGACAAGATAAGAATTCTTGTCTTGACAACAACTTGTCTTGTCTTGAGAAAAATCAAGAAATTTAAAAAATCTTGTCTTGACGTTTTCTTGACATCTTATATCTTGTCTTGACTCAAGAAATTTCATGATCTTGAAATTTCTTGATTACCCGATCCGGTGTTTCCCCGGCGACCTTTTTATTGCGTTGCGTGCTGACACGGCCTCGACTGTCACGGGGGGAGTCCTGAACTGCATTTGTTTACTGACTAACGAAAAATTGATGTGTAGTTGCATGTTTAAAATAAGCATTATGTATGGTCGGTTCGCATATACCTATTCTAAACTTAGCTGTCCAGGATTTCATAAAAATTATTGAACCAAATCGAAACAGTTAGACATCGAAAAGGATTTTGATTATTTGGAGGATGCGATCGAAGTATAAAATGATAGAAATGATACTGCTCTAGATTTTAATTTTCCTGTAAGTAAAATTAAATACCTCTTCAAAAAAGATCAAACACTCAGGACAAATGCAACTTAAACGTAACAGTTCTTGCGAGGCCATAAATTATTGTAAGATGACTATGCCAAAATTAGATGTGCCAAAAAATGGCATTCAACTTTTGAGATGCTAACATGGGGTTTAAGTGTAAAAAATGCTTTAACTACATTTTGCGACATCGAAAATCTAAATAATTGCAAAATATTAGATAAAGAATGGGTTCTGATTTGTAAATGTCAGTGTCTGAGAAGCTTTAAAACACTTCAATACTCGAAGGGGAAAAATATTGCACACTCCCATTAGTGGCAATTGGGGTAAACTTACTTTTAGACAAACTGGAAATATTTTCAATGTGCGAGAGATAAAATAAAATAAAGTATTCAATAAATTAAAATATATTATATGTTATGTTAAAATAATGTTATCTTTTTCACAAATAAATACGTTTTAGAGTTTTCATTATTAGTCAAGATATTTCAAGATTTCTTGTTTTCTTGACAAGAAACTTTAGTATTGACATAAAACTTCTTGTCTTGTCTTGAAATCTAAAATTACTTCTAGTCTTGAAATCAAGACAAGATCAAGACAAGATCTTGAAATTTTCAAGAAGTTGGCGACTCCTCTCGGAGTTGGCGACTAGTCGCGAATTTAGTAGCGAACACGTGACTAAATTTGACAACAACGAAATACAAATACTATAAGTCGCAACACAGCTGTTACACCGTCAAGTGTTTTAAGTCAAGTGTCTTAATGTCGACCCGACGCACGCCGCCTGGTGTGTGTTTGACCTAAGAGTATATAACAGTATAGTTAATCCGATAATGACATATGGTTCGGAAACTTATACTGTGCAAAAGAAACATGAATCAATGATAAACGCAACTGAGATGAAACATGAGAAGAATAGCTGGAGATACGAATTTTTTTTTTGTCTCAACAACAAGGTTATTGACACTGGGCCAATTTTGTTACATAAGTTAATACATTAGATTATGGTTTACAATGGAGAGAAAAATATCTAAAAAAGAAACGTTAAATTTTGTAATACAGATTTGTTTCTCGAAGAAAGTCAAGTACACTCTAAACATGTTTCGAGTAACTGAGGATCACATTCGTAAGACCTTGTATAGAGTATTTTTTTGTTCTTGTTCAAACCCGGTACACTGAGTGAGGAAATGTTGAACAGTTAACAATTCACTCAACGAACATTTTTCACAAACAGGTGATTTCTCTCAAGCCATGAGGTGTTCATGTGTCAACCGTGTGTGACCAATTCTTAGCCTGTGAATGATTAACTTGTCTCTTCTGCTAAAGTTAGGTAACTGACTTATATATAACAATATAATTACACTTTTATAAAAAAGAACTTTTTTATAATAAAACCTTTTTATTATTTATAGGAAAGAATATAAAATAATTTAACGATAAACGATTTAACGATAAAATGCTTAAAATTCCAAAAATTACACTCTAATAAAAAAGTACTTTTTATAATATCACGGTTTTGTTATTGTATATAGAACACAACATGTTTGGAAAGAATAATTAACTTATAAAATATGAATTTCTAGTAGGTGTATTAACTGTTATTTATAATTATGATTCCAAAAATTACACTAGTATAAAATAGTATTTTTTATAATACCACGGTTGTTTATAATGGTATATTATATATAATTATGGTGGCTCCTGGCTTCTGAGCCACCTTAGATAATTAGGGGTTGGTTACCCCCTACCATAAGGGTTGGTTACCCCCTACCATAAGGGTTGATGAAATAACTCGTATCACCGTAGATGCATTTATTTTATAAGTTAGAGTACTAACGGTAAATAGCTGGTGGTACGTTAGTTCTCAGTAGCTGTGATGTTTTCCCTTTGGGATCTCAAATATTAATGCCTTACTCTTCGCAATGGAATTAGAAGATAATAATTAGTCTTCTCCTGTTTATTGTTTTGGTATATAATGAAAGTAACATTGTTTTGGTTAAAAGCGCTGAGTCGACTCGGTTATAAAAATAATGAATACTATTGTTATTGCAAACCGACCTTGGTCAAACCTAAACTGTTACACTGATATGTGCTAATGTAGGTCGATCGTACTTACTATAAACAAACGTAGTTTGTTTTGCTAAAGACATTTTTAATTATTAAAAGGATTTGTTTTAATAAGAAGATTACTAAGAGATGCCGTGTATCCCAACACATCTTCCTTTCCTTCCGAAAATTTTCTGACTACGGAAAAGGAAGAAAATTTTTTTATTCTTAGTACCATCACCTGCTTACTGCGTTTTAATAAATACAATATATACATTTTTTATTTCCTATAAATAATAATTAAATACAAAAAAATAAAAATGTTCGTTATCGACATTGTTCCCGTTTCACTTGTCACTCACTGTGTTCTCGGATTGTAAGCATATAATCCATTCTTATGTATTTCCCTGATTTTATTGTTTTCCAATCTGATCTTACAATTAACATTATTTACCTCTGTTATTGTGAAGGGGCCTACATAAAGACTATCAAACTTACCATTCTCTTCCCTTTTTACCAGGACTAGGTCTCCTATTTTAAAGTGTTGTGGTGTTGCTTTCAGCTTATTCTTTTCTTGTCGCTCTTTTTTGTGCTTTAGTAAGAAGGTTCTAGCTCTCTCGTGTGCGCTTTGTAGTTTGTAGCGTAACTCATTGTAGTAAGCATCTATATTGTAACATGGTTGAATTTCCTGTGTAAGGTCTTCTGGTAGGTTAACCTTCCTGCCATATAACAGTTCAAACGGTGTGTAACCATGATACGCGTTAGGGGTTGTATTGTAGCAGTATGTGAACATCCTGCAACACACATCCCAATTTTCTCTGTCTTCGTCTATGAATGCTCTTACGTACTCGTTTAATGTTCTGTGTAGTTTTTCGCAACTTCCAATAGACTGTGGATGGTATGCCTTTGAGAAGTTGTGCTCTATTTTTAGTAGCTTTGTTAGTTCCTGCATTACTTCATTTTTATATTCTGTGCCTTGGTCTGTTCTTATTTGCTTCATGAGTCCGTATGTTGGTATGAAATGATCAAAAATTCCTCGGGCTATTGTCTCTGCTTCTTTATTGCACACGGGTATACTAACCGCGTATTTCGTAAGCTCACATAACATTGTTATACAGTATCTATTACCTTCGTTACTTTTAGTGAATGGACCTATCGTATCTATGTATACTATGTCCCATGGTTTGGAAGAAGTGTCCGATATCACGAATTCTTCGACATGTGTTCTTTTCGGTTTGTTAATTTGACATTTATGACATTGTTTAACGTATTTTCTTACGTCTTTTTCCAAATTTTTCCATCTAAATCTTGCTTTTAGCTTCTTTATGAGTCTGTTATTTCCTACGTGTCCTCCAAACATCGGATGATTATGATATTCTTCTATTAACCTGTGTTTTTCTTTGTCATCTTCTATTGTTTCTGGTACTTCACATATGTATATTTCTACATTCTTCAATATTTCGTTTCCTTGTTTAATAAATTCCTCAATTGTGCACACTTTAAAAATAATATCGTTTACGTATATTTTTACTTTACGTACTGCATTCTCTACCGCCAGCTTATCAAGCTGTGCCAACATTTGGTTTAAATCAAAATGATTGAATCCTGTGGCTATGCTCTTGCTGCACTTTATTTTGTTTTTGACCCTAATGCTCAGTCTTGGTGAGATTAGTTCTGCTCCAAAAGACAAAATTGGTAGTCTATGCGCCTCTAAATTATTTAGTACCTTTCTTACTGTTTGTTTGTGGGCTTCTGGCTGTAGTGCGAGTTCACTTTCTGCCTTCGTTTGCCTTGCTTCCTTCTTCTTTTCTCTTGCTTGAGCTCGTGTTATAGCTAATATATGGGTATTGTCTATGTATAGGTTCTTTAGTTGATGTAATGTTATTCTTGAAAGGCTGTCTGCGTAGTTATTTTTCCCTGTTATGTATTCTATTTCGAAATCGTATTCCTCTAAATCTAATCTGATTCTTGTAAGTTTCGAAGTTGGTTCTTTCATTGCAAATAAATGTGTTAGTGGTTTATGATCCGTTTTTACTAAAAATGTTGGTGCTCCATATAAATAACATTTGAAATGATTAATTCCCCAATGAATCGCTAGTAATTCCTTAACGATTATAGGTTTATTACATTCTCCTTTATTGAAACTTCTTGATGCGTATGCTATTGGTAGGTCTATTCCGTTATAATCTTGACTTAAAATTGCTGAACAACTCTCGTTGGATGCGTCTGTTGTTAGTATGAATTGTTTATTGAAATCTGGATATTTTAAGATCGGTGGCTTCATCAGAGATGATTTAAGCTTACTGAATGCTTTTTCACATTCTTCTGACCAAAAAAATTCTACTCCTTTTCTTGATAATCTGTTGAGTGGTCTGCATATTTCAGCAAAATTTTGAATAAAACGTCTATAATAGTTACAAAATGCTACGAATCTTTTTGTTTCTTCCGCTGTCTTAGGTGTCGGGTATTGTTCAATCGTTGCATATTTCGCTTTGTCTGGTGATACTCCTTCCTGAGAAAGATCATGTCCTAAATATGTTACTTCTCTTCTAAAAAATTGACATTTTCCTGGGTTAAGTTTCAAATTGAATTTTCGACATGTCTCGAATGTCTTTTTCAGGTTGTCTAGGTGATGTTTTTCGGATATTCCTATTACTACTATATCGTCCATGTAAAGAAATGCTTTATCTGGTGTTAATCCCGAAAATGCTATTGACATCATCCTTGAAAAGCTATTTGGGCTTACATTCAATCCAAAAGGTAATCTGGTAAATTGAAATGCTCCATTTTCTGTGCTAAACGATGTGTATTTTCTCGATGATTTTTCTAATGGTATCTGGTGAAAACCTGACATTAAGTCTATAACTGAAAATCATTTTGCTCTTCCTAGTTGATCTAGTATCGAGTCTATCCTTGGTAAAGGAAATTTGTCTGTGACTATTTTCTTGTTCAGTTGTCTAAAATCTATGCATAATCTCCATGCTTTATTTCCATCTATCGCCTTTTTCGGTACCAGCACTACTGGGCTGTTGTATTCTGATGTAGACGGTTCTATTATTCCTTGGTCTCTCAGTTTTTGTACTTGTCGGTTTAATTCCTCTGTTTGTGCATGAGGTGTCCTATAGTTTTTAATGTATACCGGAGTTTGGTCTTTAACTCTCAGTTTCTGCTCGTAGAAGTTGTTACATGTTAGCATGTCATGCCTTAGGGCGAATATATCTGAATAATCTTCACATAAAGATACTAACTTATCGCGTATGTATTCTGGAATGTCTAACTTCAATGATTCCCGTAATTCCTTTTTCCTATCCTTGCTGTCGTTGATCAGTCTATATATGTTGAATAACTTAATGTCTAATGTTTTGATTGCGTTTGTCTCTACTTTTACTGTTTCGTAGGTTGTGTTCAAAATTTTGATGTACGGATTATTACTTGAAATAATTGCTCTCGCTATGAATATTCCTGGTTGTATTTCCTGTTGTTCCACTATCCTGTCATTCTTCAGCGTTTGAAAAATTTTTACGACTCTGTAAATTTCACATCTAGGCGGCATTATTATCGTGTCATTATCTATATTATCCAAAATGTTTGTACTAATGTAACAATCGTTGTCCTCTTTAATGTGCATTTTAAGGTTAGCGTAGTCCAGTATGCACTGAAAGTTTGAAATAAAGTCTCTCCCAATGATTCCGTCGGTTGGAATAGGAAAGCTAGGTTCCACTAATTGAAAGATATGCTCAAATCGAGATCCTTTTACTTCTAGTGTTGTTTCAACTTCTCCCATTGTTTGTAATTCTCCTTTAGTTACTCCTTTTATTTTCGCTTTTGTGTTTGGTTTCACATGTTCCTTCATAAAATCTTGTGAACATTTCAGTATTGAAATATCAGCTCCTGTGTCTATGATAAAGGTATTTGTGTTTTCTAGGATTCCTGTTTTCATTCGTACAAAATTCGTTAGGTTTAAATCGAAGTGGTAAATATTATATTCCACTTCTGACTGTGTACTTTCCTTGTTTCGTTCATTCAAAACCCCAACGGCTGGTTTTCTGGTTCCTCTTGGCTGTCTTCTAACTCAAGTAGCCTTACGTTTCTGTTACGTCCTCCTCTCTGGTTCCCTCTGTACGTTTGGTTGTTGAATTGTCTATATCCTCTGTTGGAATAATTCCGTTGGTTTCCTGTTTCTTCTCCTTCGTTCCGTTGTCCGAAGTTATTTCTTCTTCCTCTGTCGTATTTGTTATGGTATCCTCTTCGGTATTGCTGTTGTCCTCTCCTATTTTCATAATTCGTCCTATAATTGAACACTCTTCCCTGTGTGTTCTCCTCTGTCGTATCAATCGATAAAAATTTAGATACTACTTCCTGCGGTGTTATGAAATTACCTGCCTCCAGTATTAACTTAGCTCTATCCGTATTAACATTTCGTTTCATTGTTGCTACGACTGTTTCCGTTGTGTATTTTTTCGCTAGCTCCAATGGCATTCCTTCCGCTATGTATGCTACCTTCAACTGATCCGCTAATTCCTCTACTTCGGATGCGTACACTGCTGCATCTTTGTTTCCTTGCCTTTTCTAAGCTAACTTGTCTATTATCGTTTTCGGATTGTCGCCTCTTAATTCTTTCTTCAATGCCGCTGCTATAAGTGGGATCGTATTCTCTGTAGTTATCAGGTTTCTAGCCTTATTAGTCAATCTTGTTTTTATTAATGTTATCGCTGTTTCTTCATGTCCTTCTGCTATTTTTCCAAGTAACTCTAATGCGTCTAAAAATGGTTGTAGTTTCCCTGCGCTTCCATCAAACTCGTTGGGCAATACCTTGCTTGCAATATTCAAAAATTCGTTGATTGTCAGAGCCATGTTTAATATTTTTATATCTTGTTTTATGTCGCTTTTTCCCTCTTTTATTTCCTCGTCAATTTTTTCCTCTATCTCCTCGTCACTTTTTTCCTCTTCTACTTCTTCGTCGCTTTGTTCTTCCTCTATTTCCTTGTCGATTGGTTGGTGTATTAAACTTGGAACTACTGTTCTTAAGTTTACAGCTTGAAATGAGCGTATAACTTTGTCTCTTATTTTTCCGAAATATTTGTTGCACGCTTCTCTTTGTTTGTCCGATAGCGCTTCCCAATTTTTCTTCGTTAAATGTGTGAATTTGTTATACAATTTAATTAACTGTGTCGTTACTTCTTCTTGTATATCCTTAGATTTAGGTACTTTCTTCTTCAAGACCCTTCTACTTTGTCTTGTTACTTCTTGCGTAATCTCCTCAACTATTTTGATGAAGTCTTACCAAGTAACTTTGTTACTACTCATTTATTCATAATTCATTTATTCCTGTAATATTCATTTTCCTTATTCCTGTACCCGTAACGAACGCATAAGTTTGACAGTCTTACGATGTATAGTAAATATATATGTATATAAAATGTTATGTCAAAAATAGTAAAAATATAGTAAATTGCAATAAAAAATCATTATATCAATCAATATAAATCACCATAAAAATCAGTAGACCAATAAAAATGTAATAAAAATCAGTAGGTAAAATAATAAATGGATAAAAAGTCAGTAAAGATAAAAATATGCTAGTAAATATATAAAAATCAAATAAAAATCAATATCAAATAAAAATGTATCATTACGTCCTATAAATAACCATAATATTTGTAAAAAAATTCCTTATAATACCAATAAGGTAATTAAAATAAACTAGGTAGATAAAAATAGGTAAAACTTAGATTATGTATCTTAAATTACGATTATATTACGTTATTATATGGTTATACGAATCAGGAGTAATATCATAAAATACTTAATTATTATACGAATCAGGAAATACCATAAAAATAGCTAATATGGACTTACCACTTTTACACGGTCTGTGTTCGTATCACCCAAAAAGTCCTCGCTGCACGTTCCATAGCATTGTCCATTGTCCATTATCCACACGAAGTTCCATCTCCATACCATCCCATTTTCCATACCATAATCATCTCCGTCTCGGGCCTGATGTCTCCATCCTTTTTATGTGGGCACCCCGCTGCTATCTAGGGTGGTCGAGGTGCAAGAATATTGACGTGTTTTCCCATTTCTCGTTCTAGACTGCTAGTTCTGAGTTCTTCCCTGGTCTTGGATCGCCATATGGTGGCTCCTGGCTTCTGAGCCACCTTAGATAATTAGGGGTTGGTTACCCCCTACCATAAGGGTTGATGAAATAACTCGTATCACCGTAGATGCATTTATTTTATAAGTTAGAGTACTAACGGTAAATAGCTGGTGGTACGTTAGTTCTCAGTAGCTGTGATGTTTTCCCTTTGGGATCTCAAATATTAATGCCTTACTCTTCGCAATGGAATTAGAAGATAATAATTAGTCTTCTCCTGTTTATTGTTTTGGTATATAATGAAAGTAACATTGTTTTGGTTAAAAGCGCTGAGTCGACTCGGTTATAAAAATAATGAATACTATTGTTATTGCAAACCGACCTTGGTCAAACCTAAACTGTTACACTGATATGTGCTAATGTAGGTCGATCGTATTTACTATAAACAAACGTAGTTTGTTTTGCTAAAGACATTTTTAATTATTAAAAGGATTTGTTTTAATAAGAAGATTACTAAGAGATGCCGTGTATCCCAACATTTAATATATTTCCCAACAATTTAAGTATATAAACTTTTAATTATTTATTAAAACAATTAAAAAAAGATACGCAACAGCCGGGTTTCAACTGGGGACCTCTCGATCTGCAGTCTAATGCCACTGAGGCACCATCAATTTGTAGATATCGATTTATTAACGTACTTTAAAATATCATTGCATTAGTCACATTTTTAAAATAGTTTGAAATTTAAAAAAATCGATTTATACATACAGTGTGATTGGTCAGTGGGGTAAAGCTTTGTAGATTGGTTATAGTAATAGATAGTAATAAAAGTTAATAACAAAAATTGTAGCCAACTTTGATTACAGATTGATAATCAGTAATCGTAAATTATTGTAAGTTTTAGACAATTATTCAGTCATGGCTTAACCGCAAATATTAATAATTTTGCTCTGAAAAATGAAAATATCTCGAAAACTAATAAATTTACACATAGGGAATGTTATACAAAAATTATAGTATGGTAATGGTACTCTTCGATAATGATATAAAATACAGGGTGTTCTATTTAAAATTACTGAGAAAATAACGTACTTGCGTTTTGACTCACCCTGTATTCAATATAAATAAAAATTAGCAAAACAACCATTTACGAAAATTTTGACAATAAATAAAAAAATATGACGTCAACAAACCATTGCCCTTGTGCTTGCTTTTATTTATACAGGTAGTTAAACTTTATATTTTTGTAATCGAAAAGTTAAGAAGATTTCGAATATAAAATAAAATACAGGGTGTTCTATTTAAAAAAACATAAGTTTGGTCTGCCACTATGTTACCGAACACCCTGTAAAATTCTAACTAATTTTGTCATGTGAAGCTCAAAGTTCGCTACAGTTTTTGTTATTAAGTTTTATCGCTATACATTACTATAACGGATCTACGGAGCTTCACCCCACTAATTATCTATCACCCTGTATAATAGCAGTTAAATATTGCATTGTTCTTCTTCTTAAAGTTCCATCTCCTAGCGGAGGTTGGATATCATAATGGCTATGGTCACTTTGTTGGCTGCTGCTCTGAACAGTTGTAATGAACTACAGTTAAACCATTCTCTAAGGTTCCTTAGCCAGGAGATGCGTCTTCTTCCTATGCTTCTTTTTCCTTGGATCTTATCTTGCATAATAACTCTCAGCAGCTCATATTTCTCTCCTCTGGTAATGTGACCCAAATATTCTAGTTTTCTTGTTTTTATACTGTTCATAATTTCTAACTCCTTATTTAAACGTCGTAGCACTTCAACATTGGTAATCCTTTGAACCCACTGAATTTTCAACATTCTTCTGTAACACCACATTTCGAACGCTACTATTTTTCTTATATGTTGCCTTTTCAATGTCCAAGCTTCCATTCATTGTTAGCTAGTTCTAAGCTATCCTGAAAATTTCAGGTGTCTAGATAGCCTAGAACTATTTTTAAAATGGATTACAAAATTTGCGGAGTCCGTGACACCAACCAAGCCAAGTATATAAAAAGGTTTTAATAATAGAAATAACTACGCTTTATGGTCACTAAAAATTTTACACTTTTATGGACAAAGCTTACACAGAGTCAGAAAATAACAATAACAAATACAATTTATTGAAATTAAATAAGTTGCAAATTGAACATGCTACAAATAAAACACAACCTTAGGAACTAATAAGTTTAAGCTGTTACACATGACAACCAAATATAGATAAAAAATACTTTAGTTATTTGTACATAGAGGTATTGTAATTTCTCAGTGATTCATTAAGAAACTCTTCTACTGAAAAATATGGTATTGTATAGGTTGTACCTATAGCACGGTATACATACAGACGGTATATTCCGTCTGTTTCGCGCACGACGCGCGACGTCAGCTTCGAGGAACCCACACATTTGCCACTTGACTTGCAGATACATTTTTACATGCATTTGTGAAATTCTTTACACCTGATAGTTTTACGGAGCGGAGAATATATTTTGTTACTTTTAATTATTAGACATTATTGAATGTATTAATATTCAATTTATTATTTGTATTGTTTTTGGTATCGTGTGGGTCTGGCATAAATTTACAATGCCGAATTGTGCTGTATATAATTGCAAAAACTGTAATCAAAGTACAAAAGGTACGAAAATAAAATACTTCAGCTTTCCAGAGACAGATAATTTGTCGAAACAATGGATAATCGCTTGTCGCAGAGAAGATAAAATTAATTTAAAAAATGTTAAGTTTGGAATTCTAAAATGCATATTTATAAGAAATTTATATAATATCAAAAATAAGTAATACGAAGATGTCAAAAAAGAGCTGTATTAAATAAATATTTATATCTATAATATATTTTATGTATAAGTAACTTTAACTTTTTTCAGTAACGATTTGCTCAATACATTTTGAAGAAAAACATTATGAAATTCCTCTAAAACTAAGGCTTTTGAATTACTCTCCAAAGAATGCTCGTCATTTAAAGGCTGATGAATCTCTACAAGGTTCAGTACCTACTCTAAACTTACCTGAAACACTGAAAATCACAAAAAGAAGACGTAGAGAAGAGGTGGAAGATATTATAAAATCATCAAACAGTATTTCAAGTTGTACATTAGCACATAAAAAGAACATAAGACGATTACTGAGGAGTCAAAGCTTCCAACATGTGATGAACAATTAATTTCAACATTAATAGAGACATGAATAGAGCGCCTGATTGGATACAAACTGTCTCTAGAGGTTCTCTTTTACATCCAAATGATGATTTGTAGGAAGTGGCTCTGAAACTGGAGACGGAGTTCCATAAGATACATGGTAACTCTTTATCTAAAGAGGAGAACATTTTTCACAAATTAGCTGATAAAACAATGTCACGCATAACAACTACATCAGTGCCTTATGAAGTTGTCCTTTACTTCGCTAAAATTCGAAGTTATATTAGGCTACGAGAGTTAAATAGAAAAATTAGTTTAAAAATGCTCAAAAGAGCCTAGTATGCATTTCTTCTTTCCTATTTTTGGTAGGACGATATAACTAATAGTATTACTTATAACATCAATGTTTCCTTTTCTTGAAAATATTTTTTAATTACCTGGCAATTTAAAAGAGAAAACATTTCATCAGGTTATTAAGACAATACTGCAAAAAGTAGAATCACTCCTCTAAGAGGAGTGATTCAAATTTACCGCGCTGTATTGCTTGTTTGTAATTGGTCCGACCGCAGGCAAGTTTACTCCACTGTTATAAAATTTTTGTGTTTTCTGTGTTATTCCTTTAATTTTTAGATTGTTAGTCTGCTTTTATACAAAAGGCAGTTGATTTTGGAAATCTTTAGTGATAGATAGATAGACATTTATTGTTTTTAAAAACTACAGTTTTATATCAATGAGTTTAGTAAGTACAGACTATAACTAACAACTAGTCTAGAACATAAGTAACTATTAAAAAATTTAAACAAAAGTTAAGCGCTATCACTAACTGAAATGGAGAACTTGGTTTTTCTAATAAACACCAATGAAGGAGAAACTGAAGTACAGAATATAACTAACAACTAGTCTAGAACATAAGTAACTCTTAACAAATTTAAACAAAAGTTAATCTGTATCACTAACTGAAATGGAGAACTTGGTTTTTCTAATAAACACCAATGAAGAAGAAACTGAAGCTTATTCATTTAAAACAAAAGATCTCTAAGTTTTATGATATTCCAAATATATATTGAAATTGCTTTCACGGATATTATAGTTACATTATTAAGACAACGTGGGACTAGCAACCTCACCATCATTCCTCATGCTACTTGAAACACCGCAAGGTGCCCTTTGTTCCACTTGGAGATGTATGATTATGATGATGATTAAGACAACCAACAAGGTCGGTGCAATTATTAAGGGGGGCCATATTAACTGGTTTCATCAAACTGTAAATGGGACATTCAAACAGTAAATGTTCAAGAGTTTTAAACTTATTTGTGTTACAAATAGTACAGATTTCAGATGGTTGTATATATGTTATACCATTATAGGTAAATTTTAACACATGGCGATTAGATGTTCGAAGTTGCGCCATGGCATGAATTTATTTTATGGGAATTTGAAATACCAGATATTTCTGTACTGAGGTATCTACGGATAAATGTTTGTAAATAGTTGAGAATGTTGACATGGAAACTGCTTGAATGTCTTCTTGATGAAGCATATCCATATACTTTTTTAACATGCTTTTCTTGTTTTTTAATAGCCAATTAGAAATGTTTTCATCCCAAGAAAATTCATAATCTAATATTTGAAAATATTGCTTAAGCTGTGAGACCCAGTTGTATCTGTTCGTATTTATTGAATTATTTGCTGAAGAAATTTGAAGCTGACGCAGAAAACAAATAAGAGGCAGTCTTAAATCATGCATTTGCGATAGCTTGATGAGCCAATTTAAAATTAGCTTGAAAATAGTAAAAGAAATTTTTACTCTTCCTGTCTCCAACCTAACAGCATAATCAGGTGTATTGATACTGAGATGTAAAAGTTTTTTAAAGAAAGTTATTTGTATTCTTTCTAACTGGTCAGCATATCTCATTCCAAAACCGGGCTGTGTGCTCATAACAAGGCTTTGAACTAGCGAATCGAAAAGTTGCACACGAGATGTCCAAGAATTCATTTTGGTTTTAGCCATTAAACCTATCACGTTACCAATTGCATGTTTTGCTCTTTCCACTGTTGTATCGGCCATTGCTTTAAAAAGTGATGTTGTGGTTAGGGTGACTCCAAGATATACAAATTTGTTAACAACTTCTATTTTTTCGTTCCTTCAAAGCACAGAGAATACGATACTTGGGGCACATAGAGAGAATGGGAAGTAAACGAATGCCAAAAATGGTACTCTCACGAAAACCAATACAAAAGAGGAGGAAAGGCAGGCCAAGGAAAAGATGGAGTATATGAAGACTTGAAGAAAAGTAACATTGAGAGATGGAAAGAACTAGCATTGGACAGAAGGAGATGGAGAGAGGTGGTGAAGGAGTGTATAAAAAGACTGAAGTGTATTTAAATAAAATTTATAAGTTTTATAAGTTATGTAAGTTATATTAATTTATTTATTATATTATTTATGTAATCAGAAATGTAAACATTTTAGCCCTAGGCCTACAAGGCCTGTTGCGCTTAATAAATAAATAAATATTTTTTCGTTCTTATAATATAGGAACTTAACGCCTTTATTGCCAATTTGACCGCTTCGGGCAAATGGAAGAATTTTGGTTTTGCCAACATTTACAGTTAGCTGGTTTTTGTCACTGTATTTTTCTAGATAACTAAAATTTTTACCGAGTTCAACTTCCGAGTCACAAAGAATGACCAAATTATCAGCATACAATAGCATTAATATTTGATTTTGGCTATCAATGGAGATACCTTTTGATCCTTGACTAATAAAAAACTGTTCTATATCCGCAATAAATAAACTAAATAATAGTGGACTCAGAGGTTCACCCTGTAAAACTCCTGTAGCCGTTTGGAGTTTTGATGTACATCCTAGCATTATCATAAATGTTTTTCAAAATGGCTATTATTTTAGAACTCACCCCAATGCCAAATAGCTTTTGCCACAGCAAATGATGGATAATGGAGTCAAAAGCCTGCTTATAATCTACAAAGGCAGCATACACTTTGTGTTTTTTCAGTCGTAGTTGCAGTTGTACAGCAGAAGTGAGGGTGAATACATTATCAATGCAACCCCTTGATCCCTTGAAACCCGACTGACATTCGGGAAGAACATTATTCACTTCAACCCAATCTCTGAGTCTATTTAACAAAATATTAGTAAACATTTTTTCAACACAATTAAGTAAGGTAATACCTCTATAGTTTGCTGGATCATCTCTGTTGCCCTTTTTAAATATCATAGTAAAAATGACTTCACTCCAGTTATGCGGCGTAATGGTTGTTTCCAGTATTCTATTAAACATGCCCGTTAAATACAGTATCCAATTATTTGGAAGATTTCTAAAAAATTCATAAGAAATATGGTCAGTTCCAGGTGCTTTACGATCGGGACAGTTATTTAGGACTCTATATATTTCGTCACTGGTTATAATAGCGTCAAAAATGGGATGTCTTGCATCAAAAAACAGGCATTATGATATAGTTTTGGGGGATATATATTCGAATAAAATTGTTCCCATACGTCTACATCGATAAAAGAAGTATTGTGATTTTTCCGAAATTTCTTAATCATTGACCAGAATGTTTTAGAGTCCCTGCTGTTTGCAAGTTGAGAATACAGGTTATGAAAATATATGTTTTTTCTTTTTAATTATTTGTCTATAGGCTTTTTTTGATATCAAAAAATTTGTTTTATAGGGATCGCGGAAGTTATTTGCTTTAGCCGTTTTTGTTTCATGTTGTTTTTAGCTGAGGTACATTCATGATCAAACCATGGAGGACTTTGCCTGATACACGACGGGAAAGATTTTTCTTTAGAAAGTTGTAATTGCGAAGCAGTTTCTTTAATTGCTGACAATAGATTATTGTATAGTTCCTGTGCATCAATATTTATAGAAAGAGACGTTTTATTCGAATGTTACATAGAAATTTTATAGAAAAAGGCAAGGTTAGTATTCCATTGATATATAGTTTTTTTATGTATAGGAAGTGCTTTTTTGAAACGACTTTCTCGAAAAAAGTTGGAAACACAAATTACCAGTATACCAAAGTGGTCAGAAGGGCTGTTATGGTTCACTACACATAAATCTTGGATAATAGGTATTGCACTGTTCTGGATAATACTGGAAATCTTTGGATGCTGGGGATGATGAAGTTGCTTACATTTGGGGCAAATACTGTAAATTAGATGTAGATCAAAATTCTATTTATGTGGTAAAAAAGTTATTCCTGTTTTACACTATGTCTAAATATGAGACCTTACATAAATGTCTATTGTTACTAACCTTTCTCATTTTTTGGGTGTTCTTCAAATGGGTTAAATTTATTCCTATGTTGTTCTATTTCATCATTTATTGGATGTTTCTTTAAGTCTAAATGTGTACTTTGCCTAATGGATTCCTCTATTTCCTCCTTAATTTCATCTTTACAGCCATCTGGAAGATCATCATGCAGGTCATTATCCTCTACTTCTACTTTACACGTTTCCTGGCTAATTTCTCGTTTTACTTCCATTTGGTTACTCTTGATTTTATGTATTTTAATAATATAGAAATTCTATAAAAATTCTTTATTATTCTATAAATAATAAAAATAAATAATATAGGGCTTTTCATTCACAGTCATTTGTTTCGAGCTTCTGTCACATGTCGTATAGTCCGTGTATATTAATATTATACAAAGATTATACAACATATGACAGAAGCTCGAAACAAATGACAATCGATGAAAAGCCCTATTATCAGCTGTCATCACTTTCACTTCACTCATCATCATCTGTTCCTATAGATTAGGGCACTACAACATGCTGTCAAATTAAATCAATAAAGCAGCCGGGAGGCAAACATAAAAGTTATTCTATCATTTTCGTCGTATAGGACTTTTCATTCACAGTCATTTGTTTCGAGCTTCTGTCATGTTTCGTATAATATTAATATATCTACGTCATACGTCTTTGGTCTGTATCATTGGTATATACCAATAACGTATGACGTAGATAATTCAATATTAGACGACACATGACAGAAGCTCGAAATAAATGACAATCGATGAAAAGCCCTATATATTTATATTTGTTTATCTATGATTTTAGTCATGATACCAGGTAATAACCAGATAATAGGTTTGTTCTAGCAAACAGTCAAACTAGTCAGAAACCGTCAGCAAACAGTTGGTCAGTGAGAGAACATAATACAGTCACCAGTGCTATCCCCTCTACTCGCGCTGGTCCACTATTCGCTGATGGTTTCAAACCGTTTGAAACTGATGCTAGAACAAACCTATTATATTGCACATCCTGAAGTCGTGACGTAACTGGAGACCGGCAAGTTCGTAATGGTTCGTAATCATTCGTAATGTCCGATTACTTTCGAATACATTGAAGTTTAATGTTATGTTGCTGATTGAATAATTTAATAACAGAATGCATACAAATCCCATTTAATTTTAACAAGAATTCAAATTCAACTTCCGGTCTCCAGTTACGTCATCATGCGCGAACTCGGACGTATTTGAGCTACGGGAAGATACTATCTCGTTATTTATAGTATCATGATTTTAGTTGCGTTTTTTTGTATAGTCCGTCCGCTATAACTTTTCCCATGCGGTACGATTAATTTTCAATCAAATTAAGTCAAAACATAAATTGAAACGAACGTCGATGTGTATATAGGGTGAGACAGATAACTGGCCTATTAGAAATATCTCGAGAACTAAAGGCAACAGAATCATGAAAATTGGAATAAAGGGGGTTTTGAGGGATGATCTAGTAAATGAAAATATTTTCATCTCTTTGCAACTTCCGGTTATACCGGAAGTTGCTTATAACTTCGTTTTTTTAAATGGGACACCCTGTACATTTTTACATTTTTGGATTCTCTTCGATGTCTTCTTTCTTAAAATATAAGGTTTTGTAATATTATACAGGGTATTTTAAAGGATAATTACGTTTTTTTATTAATTTCGTAGCAACATTCACACCCTGTAGAATTGTAGTAGTTTGATATCTAAAACTCTACTTACGTTCAAATGATTTTTAATATACTCTACTATTGTTAAGAATCATTAGTATAGCTAAATTTTTAATTTTATTATACAGGGTTGGTCGGAATGAGTATTTTCTGAGTTTTCTTAAATGGAACACCCTGTATTTTTGTATTGTAGTAAAATGATATTTTATAGTACTTTTTTACTTCTTAAGCATTCCCTATACCTAACTGCTTTAATTTGTGAGTTATTGGTGATTCAAACTAAACATTAATTGCACCAAAAAATACGTAAAATTTTATTAGGTTGGCCGTGAAAATACTCAATCCCAAATAATTTTTCAGAAATAAATACATATTAATCCAAACTGGTCCTTAAAATTACCAATAATGGTTTAGCTATCGAAATACCTACTTAGTTAAGATTGTTGGTGCGATTAACAATTAAGCACATATTAAAGCAGTTAGGTATAGGGACTGCTTAAGAAATAAAAAAGTACCATAAAATATCATTTCATTACAATACTAAAATACAGGGTGTTCCATTTAAGAAAACTCAGAAAATACTCATTCCGAGTTTCGACCAACCCTGTATACTAAAATTAAAAATTTAGCTATACTAATGATTCTCCACAATAGTAGAGTATATTAAAAATCATTTGAACGTAAGTAGAGTTTTAGATGTCAAACTACTACAATTCTACAGGGTGTTAATTTTGCTACGAAATTAATAAAAAAAAACGTAATTATCTTTTAAAATACCCTGTATAATATTACAAAACCTCATATTTTAAGAAAGAAGACATCGAAGAGGTTCCAAAAATATAAAAATATACAGGGTGTCCCATTTAAAAAAACGAAGTTATAAGCAACTTCCGGTATAACCGGAAGTTTCAAAGAGATGAAAATATTTTCATTTAATAGATCATCCTTCAAAACCCCTGTATTCCAATTTTCATGATTCTGTTGCCTTTAGTTCTCGAGATATTTCTAATAGGCCAGTTATCTGCCTCAAACTGTATATAGTTTGTATACTGTATGCTATATACATACTACACACATCGGCGTACGTTTCACTTTCTGTTTTGACTTAATTTGATTGAAAATTAATCGTACCGCATGGGAAAAGTTATAGCGGACGGCATGGGCGCCCATACCCATGGGCAGGGGAGGCCGTGTCCCCCCCTAGCTTTTCGGGTGCTGTAAACTATATATGGTTATCCAAAGAATACAAAATATAATGTGCAACATCTTCACGTCTGCCCCCCCCCTGGGAATTTTTATATGGGCGCCGGTGGCGGACGGACTATAATTTTGTTCTGTACAGGGATTAATTTAACATTTTCACTAGAAGAATTAATTTAAAAAGATAATATGCCTCATTTGGGTCGTGGAGAAGTGTGGAATGCGAAGTCATGGTAAAGTTCAGTTCGGTTACCATCAGTGCTACATTTTAAGCATAAAACAACTAATAAGACTTATTATCATCCAATATTAACTTAGTTAATAAGTTATCATCTGAGAAGCAAAAACATAAAACAACGAAATAAGTTGTTATCTGAGAGACAAAAACAATGGTTAAATGCTATAAAATGTCCTATAAAAATGCTAAATAACTAACTATGTCCATGTTACTTACGCTTGGAAGACTGTCTAAGTAAAACCGTCTCATGCTACTATAAATAACGAGATAATTATATTGCACATCCTGAAGAGAGGGGAAATCGTGACATAACTGGAGACCGGCAAGTTCGTAATGATTTGTAATGTCGATTTGGTCCGATTAGTTTGAATATTTCGCGGTTGTAAGCTAAGTGTATTTTATATTTTAATGTAAAAGTGAGATGTCTTTTATAAACAAATAACACAAAAAGTCGTTTAATATTATTTTGAAAATTGAATAATTTCATCACAGAATGCATAAAAATCCCATTTAACTTAACAAGAATTCAAATTCAAATTCCGGTCTCCATTTTCGTCATCATGCGCAAGGGCGCCCATATAAAAATTTTTAGGGGGGGGCCAAACGTGAAGATGTTGCACATTACATTTTGTATATTTCGGATGACAATATATACAGTAGACTCTCTCTATAACGAACACGGATATAACGAGGTTTCGCTTATAACGAGGTACATTAGGTGTCCCATGAAATTCCTATTGAACTATAACGCTCTATAACGAGGCATATTTGGTTAAAACGAGGAAAATTGAAATCGAAGAATACGTGTCCTTACCTGTTTTTAGCGTTGTAATGGTCATAAATAAATAAATGCCCCAACTGCCTGTACATAGAAATGCCCAACATCTCTCTTATTATCGAGGCCAGTGCTGTAATAAACTCAGCCAAATGTAATAAACTTCTGCCTGTTTATCGACCGATATTAAATATTATAGGAAATTTACAATTTATGACGGCGAATTCTCATTGTTCACTATTTAGGTTGACCTTCGACACCTAATAAACTACGTAAGAGGCATCAAAACATTTCAATATATTACTGTTGATTGATATATCGAGATCCGCTTATAACGAGATAATTAGTCCACCATTTCAATTCTCGTTATAGAGGGAGTCTACTGTAGGTTAAACCACCTAAAAAAGCTAGTTTGAAACCTGTTTGAGAAATTATTCATACATTTAAATACTAGACCAAGTTTTTAGATGGAAATGTCATGGGTACCACAAAAGTTGCGTAAAACCCGTTTGAAAGGAATACAATGCTTGCAAAGCCCTGCCTTCAACTTTGGCGAGTAGACTAACCATGAGTATGTGTCGAACCAAGTTTTTACTTTAAAATCTTAAAAAGAAGCCCCCTTTATTTTTGCAGATTTAGAATCCTTCCTTATGAAAAATAAGTCACATATATTCCAAACATTTTTAGAATCGTTGATAGATGACGCAAACAAATCGCATTTTCCGATTATAGCGCCATCCGTCAACAATTCTAAAAAAAGTTTCGAATAAATGTTACTTATTTTTTGAGGAGGAAACTCAATCTGCAATAAAAAACGGTGGTTCCTATTTAAGATTTTAAAGTTAATTCTCACCCCACCTCCAGAGTGTGGAATGAAAAATCATGTTTGGTGTCATTCTATAGATTTTTGAAAAATATTAAACACGTGTTTTTTAGTTTTCATTTGGAAGTATATTTCCCGAGATATTAGACCGTTTCTATAATTTTGCTATGGTATCACGATATATCGTTTTTTCCGATTATAGCGCTATCTATCCACAATTCGCAAAATGGCTCGAATACAATTTGCTTATTTTTACAAGGAAAATCTTAATCTACAATAAAAATTAGGGGTTCCATTTAAGATTTTAAAGTTACCCCCGCTCCACACCCAGGGGTTGAAGTGGTGGACTTGTTTAGTGCCATCGCATAGATTTTTGAGAAATATTTAACACATATTTTTCAGTTTTTCGATCCGATGTTCATTTCGCGAATTATTCGACCTTCCCGCTACTTTTGGTATATAACACTCATTCGTCATGAAAGATCACCTGTTTTTCATTTAAATAAAATTGTTCTGTTCATCATAATGTACACTTTAAAAATAATCTACTTACTAAAAAAATACTATTGCAAACTAAAATTTGACTAACTATGTTCAATAAATTTTAAAAATTATTTTTCAATATGAATTTATTTCTGTTTATGAAGATGGTTCTATTCCGTGTACACAAAACTTAATAAAGAAAACAAATATAATCACTTCACAGATTTTACACTTTATCTTTATAGTGCCAGTTCTCAAAGACAAATGGTTCATTAGTGATTATCAGTCAGAGATAGGATTTCTTGCTGATATGAATTTCTTTGCAGTATTATAAATGATTCATTTAATTTGTAATTTTGGGTGTCGATTACAGTATATGTACCGGGTGGTCCAATAAGCCGATCTCTCGGCTATATATCAGAAACTATTCATGTTATAACTTTAGGAGAAAAAATTCCTTAGTAAAAGTGGGCAAGAGAAATCGCTGGAAATAACTTTCAAGTTTCTGGGTTAACCGCTAGGGGGCGTAACCTGTGAAGAAAAATTTGAAAACCAGTTTTTTGTGAAATATGCCCAATTATACAAAGTGTTAAATAAGTAAACTAGAAAGAGGCCTAAATTCTGCACAAAGTTGTTCAAGTACTTTTTTTATATTTTTTCAAATAAAGGGTGGGGGAGAGTGGGAAAGTATTTGTGGATAAATACCTATAACTTTGGTTTGGATCAACCGATTTTAACGAAATTAGTGTCATTAGAAAGAGCGTGGATGAATTAGTTTACATTTACTATAAAATAATTGCATTTAGTTTTAATTGTCATAGGTAGAGGGTACTTTCGAATAGAAAAAATTAAAATTTGTTTTTCTTCAAAATGTTTAATGGAAACACCTATTTATTGTAAATTATAATGGAACTGGATTAAATTCGTAACAAAATGGCGCAAACTGCATGTTGATAGCTTTTGTCAAACTCGAGATATGAATAAAAACGCATAAACATAAGTAAGTATAGTATTGACTCACCCTGTATTATAAATTAAATTAAAAAATAAGTCAGTAGGTACTTTCAAATTTTTTTATAGCAGAAGAATCTTAATGTTGATACCTACTTTGACCATTGTTATTTCATACGATTAAAAATAGTTTTTTCGAAACTAAGTAGGCTATGACAATGAATTTGACGGGAAGTTCATATTGTTTATTTATTGACAGCAGTCAAAACATTGTTAAGAAGTGTTATATTATAAGTCGAATTGAAGATTGCACTTTTTCAATAGATATTAACATTGGTAATAATAGTAATTAATTATCAGTACTAATAATTCGTGATGAGTATATCAAATGCAGAATTGTATGATATGATTGCAGTTTATTTCGAATGTCACCAAAATGCCGCTATTGCCTCACGTATATATTCTGTAAGATATCCTGACAGGAGACATTATGGCAAACAAGTATTTGAAAGAAAGGCAAGAAGATTAAGAGAAACTGGTAGTTTTCATCGTCCTTGTTTTAAACGACGTAGTAGAGGTATGACCGAAGATAATTCAATCAATGTTCTTGCTTTAATTCAACAGAATCCACATATAAGTAGTCGGCAAATCTCTATAGCATCCTTATCATGTAGTTCTCCACCAAGCTTTACATGAGGGAGATTTTGATGCAAGGCTGGACTACTGCAATTGGATGTTAGGTATGCTAGAAGAACAACCGCATATCATGTCAAAGATTTTGTGGACAGACGAGGCTACGTTTAATAGCGCGGGTGATGTTAATCTGCATAATATGCATTATTGGGCTGAAGAAAATCCGCACTGGATACAGGAGGTGCAGCTTCAAGGTAGATGGAGTCTTAATGTTTGGTGTGGTATAGTTGATGGAAAGATCGTAGGTCCATATTTCTTTGATAGAACTTTAAATTAAGAAACATATTTGGATTTTCTGGAAAATCAGTTGGCTGTTTTATTGGAAGATATTTCCTTACAAACAAGAAGAGATATGATATTACAACATGACGGGTGTCCTGCGCACTTTTCCAGGCGAGTTCGAGATTATTTGTATGCAAATTATCCAAATAAATGGATTGGGAGGGGAAGTATATTTTCATGGCCAGCTAGATCTCCAGACTTAACATGTCTGGACTTTTATCTGTGGGGAAGATTGAAGGACTTAGTGTACCAAACTCGACCAACCACGCGAGACGACATGAAACAGCGCATTATAAACGCAATAAATAGTATATCAACAGCTGAGATTGAAGCAGCTGTTATGTCTACGCGCGAAAGATTACATCTTTGTGTGGATAACGATGGAAAACAATTTGAACATTTAATTGGACATTCGATTTTATTGATCGAGATATTTGTATGATCTTTCTTTCACATATTTAATTTTAAGTTATAATAAAGGGTGAGTCAATACTATACTTACTTATGTTTATGCGTTTTTATTCATATCTCGAGTTCGACAAAAGCTATCAACATGCGGTTTGCGTCATTTTGTTACGAATTTAATCCAGTTCCATTATAATTTACAATCAATAGATGTTTCCATTAAACATTTTGAAGAAAAACAAATTTTAATTTTTTCTATTCGAAAGTACCCTCTACCCATGACAATTAAAACTAAATGCAATTGTTTTATAGTAGATGTAAATTAAATTATCCACACTCTTTCTAATGACACTAATTTCGTTAAAATCGGTTGATCCAAACCAAAGTTATAGGTATTTATCCACAAATACTTTCCCACTCTCCCCCACCCTTTATTTGAAAAAATAAAAAAAAGTACTTGAACAACTTTGTGCAGAATTTAGGCCTCTTTCTAGTTTACTTATTTAACACTTTGTATAATTGGGCATATTTCACAAAAAACTGATTTTCAAATTTTTCTTCACAGGTTACGCCCCCTAGCGATTAACCCAGAAACTTGAAAGTTATTTCCAGCGATTTCTCTTGGCCACTTTTACTAAGGAATTTTTTCTCCTAAAGTTATAACATGAATAGTTTCTGATATATAGCCGAGAGATCGGCTTATTGGACCACCCGGTATATTATGTTCCCACGTTTCTAATCTCTTTCAATGTTTTCGTTAATAGCATACCGTGACTGTGCGAAATGTGTATTATGCACATTCCATATAGATCGCTATCGCAGACACACAGGTTTTCTGTTAAACTATTATTTACCCAATATGTGAATTTTTTTATTAATACATGTTGTTTCCAATTTATCTCTCACAATTATCCAATAATTTTGTGACAAAAATACGTTTATGTAATATAAATTTAATTTTTGTTCTTTCCCGAAAGGCTAGGGGGGCCACGGCCCCCCCCCTGCCCGTGTGTATGGGCGCCTATGATCATGCGGGAACTCTGACGAATTTGAGCTACGGGAAGCTGCTATCTTGTTATTTATGGGTTAACTCAGATGCCTTGAGTGCCTTGAGGGAAAGTCGACTTATATTATTTATTTTGCCAATCTTTTGCTTGCACCTACTAGCAACATTTGTATTGTTTACAAACTTTATATGCACTCATGTTTATTTATTCACTGCTTAAAACTAAATAAAGTCGTTCAAGTACATATTCTACAACTAACAACTACACAAAATCTTCAACAAAATGTTCGGAAAATACAGCTGAAAAACTGTTACGGGAAAAAACTGGAAAATGGGAGGAGGGAGTCATAACCACCGTGATGCCCCCTTAGATCAGCCACTGGTCTTGCTGTCGTAAATGATCTAGATCGATACATTGTTGCTTAAGAAATTCATTTTTTGTTATTCTTATTTTTACTTTTATTTGCCTGAATGTTTTTATACAACCTGCTGACATCTTGGTCATTCTTGTTTCTTCATCGTTCATCCATTAGTAATAGTATTTCTTATGTAATCCATTTTAGAAGCAATATGTACAAAAGAGCAAACGAACCAAAAACTAATATGCGTGGTGGGAGAAAACTCGCCATGGGACAAATACAAAAAACTACTAGGGTGCTCCATCAGGAATTTAAAAATTAACATAACACTGGTAACCTCAAACTCCAAAAGGAAGACAGAAAGACAAGAAAGTTGGCGTCAACAATAGCGGGGTTGACGCAAGGAAATTGAAGGAGACAATCACAGGTGGCTTCAAACTAAAATTGACCGGAGATAGGAAAAAGATAAAGGGTCTATCGAGAGAGTTAGCTACAACAACTTGCCTAGAGGTACATTTCAGGACAATTGCGAAATGCGTCAAATATGCAAATTAGTGCCTTCCTAAAATAGACCAAGAGGCAGCGCTGAAAAATCTCTTTGAATTTACTAAAGCTAGATTTTTCACAGTTGATTACTGTGAGTGTGTAGAGAAACATACTGCGGTCGGTCAAGCGAAACGTAGAACAGGGGTAACTGAGAAGGTATCAAAGTTGCTTTCCTACGAAGGTAATTATTTCCATTTACTAAGGCTGAAAATCAGTACACACATTCTAAATTAAATATAAATAAAAGTTATTATGGTGTATGACGGGACAGAGCCGGTCGGTCGGCCCCAATAGTCGATTGAGGAAATGAAGCATTTTGACTCGCAATTGTTTCGTGCAGCATGGATTTACTTGAAATTTTCACAGAAGGTAGGGAATAGTCCAAGCATCATTTTATATATCATTGCCGCTATCATACGCTAAAACCTTGGGGGTGGTTGCCACCCCATCTCGGGGGTGGGAATTTTTTATTACATTTTAACCATGTAATTCGATGGAAAAAGTGATTCTAAAAAAAATGTTTTGTACATTTTATCCGTAAAACTAATATTTTTCGAGTTATTCGCGCTTGAAAATCACAGTTTTTCGACAAAAAAATCGACTTTTTTAGAGGGTTTTTTGAGAATACCTCGAAAAATATGCATTTTATCAAAAAAACTGTAGATATCGAAATTGTATCTTTGAAGAATTTGGTTTGTGTTACTAAAACCAAATTCTTTTGCTATAATATATTTAAGACCAATACAAACCGAGATACGGCATGTTAAAGATTAGCTTTAAATAATCTTTTTTTAAGTATACATAGACTTTTCAAAAAAAAAAAAAATAATAAAAAGTTTCTAGCATGAAAATTAAGCGACTTATAATCAAAAAAATGTCGGTACCTGCTTTTCTCTACGACAACGTCAGTGAAAACAATCCCATAACTACCTTCCTAATTCAAAATTGGTCTTCACCTTTCTGTAGTTCTTTTTATATTTTTTATATTATCAATACACTCAAAACATTCTCTGAATCCATGAGGGAAGCTAAGGACAGAAGCCGATGGAAAGAGATATTTGCTCGTATTATAGGGAATATCACGACACTCAGCAATGAGGAAACGACTGAGGAGGAGGACACTCAAAAAATATAATAAAAAATTCCCACCCTCCGAGATGGGGTGGCAACCACCACCAAGGTTTTAGCGAAAATGATCCTTGGACTTATTCCCTACCTTCTGTAAAAATTTCAAGTAAATCCATGCTGCACGAAAAAATTGCGAGCCAAAATGCTTCATTTCCTCAATCGACTATTGGGGCCGACCGACCGGCTCTGTCCCGTCATACAGCTGATGACCGACTATAGTAACTTTTATTTATATTTAATTTATAATGTGTGTACTGATTTTTAGCCTTAGTAAAAGGAAATAATTACCTTCGTAGGAAATGCTACTTTGATACCCTCTCAGTAACCCCTGTTCTACGTTTCGCTTGACCAACCCCAGTATGTTTCTCTACACTCTCACAGTAATCAACTGTGAAAAATGTAGCTTTAGTAAATTCAAAGAAATTTTTCAGCGCTGGCTCTCCGTCTAAATTGATGGGACCTCTATTTTTTGATGTTGACTACTGTAATACCACAAGATTTAGGCCAGGTTTTAAAAATAATAATTATTCTCAATGTATTACTGGTTACCTAATATATAGTATTCTTCTCGCAGTTATTAACAAAATATGCCGCCAAGGCGAAACCGAAACCATAACCTTAAAATATTTGTTTTTGTATACAAACTAAATAAGAAATTTTAGATTTAACAATCAAAATGAATGAAGAAGCTATTATTGGGTACCTAGATTTATGAAAAAAAATTAAATATTTAATTAAAAATATTTTTTTTAGTAAACCAGAGGGTTATCTCGATGAGAATAGTTTGGACAATCCCGAAAAACAAAAGAATGATTCCAATTCCAATACGCCTACTATTCCTGATCAGAAAACAATTGAAAGCGAAAAAAAGTTAGAGCTTCCAGGAAATTGTTACTGGTAATGACGCTCATAGGCCTGGATCCCGGTACCAAAAAAGTTGATTAATAGCAAGCTGAAAATTTGTTAATAACTTAAAAGTCCAATAAACTTTGATGTATGGGAACACTGGAACAGGGGAAGTTTTAATTGTGGAATGTGTCATCCTGACAAGTTTATGATGGTGAAAACTAGCAGGTTGTTTTTAAGTTTGTTCAATAGCAAACTTTATATAATTTATGCAAAAATGTTTGTCTGACAAATATGTTGGGCATTTTAATGAGCCCGGCATGTATAACATGTAAAATGACAGGAATTATGTTGGTGGTAGATAGCAGCCTGATTTTTGCATGAGAGTTAAATGAAAGGGTAGTAAATCAATTGGAATTTCTTTCTGACAAAATACATGGGCGGTTTTCGTAGTCTGGCGTTCAAAACCTTTAACCTGTTCCACAATTAAAACCATAGATATATAATATTCTAGATCAGGGGTCACCAATTAGTGGACCGCGGTCTGCATCCGGACTGTGGGCTAGCTTTGTGCGGACCGACATTAAATTCAGAATAAAAAGTATCAATTTTGAAAATGTTTGGCCATGAAATTGCTTACTACGTCTGGCTCAACTTATGTGTGCGAAGCCGCTTTACCAAGAATGAACTTTATTAAAAATTGGTACAGACCTCATCTAACAGATGAATATCTCAACTCCCTAATGAGAATCAGTTGCACTAAACTCACTTCAAATATTGGCCAAGAAACAATCAGATATTATTAGTTTTCCTTTCCATATATGTTCTGAGGCCGTTCCTGAATGAAAAATTTTCTGATTCGGTTTCCTTTTTAAAAATGTGCCCTTTAAACAAATCAGAAGGGGCCCGAGGAAAGAACAATGTTTTTTAACAAATTCAAAATTATCTTTTTGGACCGAAAAATGTAGGTATTTCTGGTTTTTTAGGTACTTTTAAACAAAAAAGGTCTCTTGTCATTTTTCTCAAAAGTTTTCGAATTCTACGTGATTTAAAATGTGAAAAATGTGAAAATACGCATTTTCGAGGCTTGAAAACTCATTATGTAAATTATTAGATTTCAGGTTGCCACGTACCTAAATTGATGTTTATACATTTAATTTCAAGATTCTTATGCGTAGTCGGGGCTTATTTCAATATAGACTGTTGTTTTTTAATTGTTAATTATGCCCCTCCATTCGACTTTAAAGCCGCCGCTCGTCGCACTTTGTGGTTCGTCTCTGTTGCACTTTATCGTGTGTCTCTGTCACTTTTATACATATTATACGTACATATGCGAAAAATTCCCAACAAATACTTGACATTTATTAAAATTTTATAATTTATTATTAACATAGTTTTTTAATCATTTATTTATTTATTTAATTATTTTCAATGTGCTAATTAAATAATCCAATAAAAACAACGGTCTAAATTAAAATAAGCCCCGATTACTCACCAGAATCTTGAAATTGAATGTTTAAACTTCATTTTAGGCACTTGAAAACCGCAAAAATAATAATTTACACATGAGAAATCTAAAATCATCACATCAAATCATCATCATACACAGAAAAAATCTATCAATTTTTAGAAAAATGAAAAGTTCTTTTTTGTTTAGGATGACCCAAAAATGCTAAAAACATATTTTCGTGGGCAAAAAAGGTAATGTTTTGGTTTTGTTACAAAACATTTTTAAATAATTTCGGTCCAAATATTTTGCTAGGCACCCTTGTGATTTGTTTATAGGGGATAATTTTTAATAAGAATCCGCAAAGAAATCGAATTAGAACAAACAGACACTGGTAGCGTTAAATCCGTACCCCGGAAGTGTCATAGGTTCTCGAAACGGACCTTCAGGGAATCTAATTGGTGACCCTGCTCTAGATTGCGCACTGCGATCTTAAAATGGGTGACGGTTGCGACAGAGATAAATGAGCCTATTTGGTCGGTAGTCTCTTTTTAATTTAAGGGGAATATCGACGACGTGACTATCCCACTTTATCGAGTAATATGTGTTGACAGTTGGAGCGGGTGGTGACGAGAAATGGTCTTTGGTCTTCGGATGTGGATAATCGTGGTTCGAATCCCATACCAACTTTACCTTTTTTATTTTTATTTAATCAATATTGGAATACATAATTTGTGAACTGCATAGTAAAATAAAAGTCATTCGTTATTAATATAAATTCGTCCTTATTCGAATGATGTGAATAATGTTTGTTTTGCTTCTACTTTTTTAAAAAATTGTAACAATAATTTCATAAATAAAAATAATGTCTAATTACTTATAATTGAATCAGTCATTTCAAAAACAGCAAAGTCCACAATTTTCAGAAACTAACTTCTTGAGAGGAATAGACTCCTTTAAGATAAACGTTGTGAGCAAAAACGACACCAGTCCAGTAAAAACATTAGGAACAAAACTACAATATAACTCTGAATTTTGATGTCATCCATTTCATCCATCTTTCGACTATATAGTTAGTTTTCTTTGCTCTTCTGTAAAATTAGGAATATGTGACTCGTGTTGTTTTTGAAATGACCGATTCATTTAATAAATCTATGGTACATTATGTTGATATTAATTATTGGTAATTTTTTACGAATATTTTTAACAATTACTTTATACTATTCTACCATTAACTTATTAAAAACATAACATTGGCTTTTATATTTTTAAAAATCTATAGGTACCTACACAGTTTTTCGTATTTGTTATATATTTCTTTGCATAGATTTATTTTAGAGATGTAATAATATCTAATAAAGGCAATATTGATTAAATTAAAAATAAAAAAAGTAAAGATTGGTATGGGATTCGAACCAAGATTATCCACGTCCGAAGACCAAAGACCAGTTCTCGTCGCCATCCGCTCGAACTGTCAAAACATTTAAATAACACTAGATAGAGTAGGATAGTGACGTCGTCGATACTCCCCTTGAATTAGAAAGAGACTACCGACCTAATAGGCTCATTTATCTCTGTCGCAACCGTCACCCATTTTAAGATCGCAGGGCGCAATCTAGAGTATTATATATCTATGATTAAAACTGCCAGTTTTTCCCAGTGTTCCTGTACATCAAAGCTTGCCCCACTAGGCACTGTTAAGCTATTAACAAATTTTCAGCTTGCCATTAATGAACTTTTTTTGGGTACGCTGGGTCCAGGCCTATTATTTCTTGTTAATTTTGTTAAAGTTGATATAAAAAAATTTTGTTTTAGTGGCAAAGACAGGAATTTGAATCTTATCGAGTTATTATGTGCAAACTGTAATCGGTGGTACCATGAATCTTGTATTGGCCATCGGCTGGGAAAGTTAGTACCATTTATGGCTAATTATATTTTTCTTTGCAAAAATTGTTCTCCAACAGGGCTAGAAAGCTTCAAAAAGAGTCAAGCACGTAAGTTTAGTTTGCATTTAATATTTAGATAAGGTAAGCCTTACTTCCTATCTTGAAGCTTACTATATCAGACCAATGGACCCCTCTTAAACTTATAGCCCTTACAGCTCTTAAACTTATAGCAAGAATTAATAACACTATTGGGACCGTGCAAGTTCGGCAAAGCGACACCTATTTCTACGTCTGCAACTGTATTCGCACTTTTAATTATATTGGCCAATTATATTAGTCCTGGTTACTGGATAATTGTCAAGGCCATAGTCCAAAAAAATAATAAGAAGAAAAAATAAGATTCAGGTTGTTATTAAAACGTAAACAGTTGTATGTAGTACTTAAATAAACTTAGTTATTAAAATGCAGTACTGCAAGCAAAATACAATTAATTAAATTTACCTTTATATATTAATTGCATATCATATCAATATTGTGGAGCAACATATAATTTTTCTTCTTCAATGACGGTAGATTGAAATGTACGTCAATTTGACAATTTCAATTGACAATATGAATTATTTAAGAAAGTTGCAATATTTCTCCGCTATTCGCGCACGATCGTTTCTCAATTCCCTTCCAAGTACTTGCACACCGCGAATAGTCCAAATTCAATAGGATTGTAGAGCAGACATTTTGAAGTTCGTAAACACTTGATGGCAAGCGGCTATATCGAGGGGTTCGAGTGAAAACCCGATAACTAACAAAACCATTGTTTAGAGATAATTGCGATTAAAGATTTTAGGAAATTTGAAGAAGATTTAAAATCGTCATAGAAAGTTTTATGAAATATTTGTTATAGCCAAATGGCAGAGAATTTAATATTTAATTAGAATAATTTATTTTAAGTTTAATTTATAAAAACGTACAGTAGACTCGCGATTTGCGATTATCCGAGACTCAGTCATCCGAGCCCCTCGGTTAACCGAGGCAAAATTCATAACGGGTGAGTTACAATTTTCAACCTTGGCGCAACATCGCCGTCTCAATATCAAAAAGAGGAATAAAGCTTATGCAAAATCAAAGACTTTTTTAAACAGTAATACTGATAAGGTAAATGTTTTTATCTTTTATAGACAGTACTGTATTAATTTTGTCAATAAAATATCCACAGTTATGATTATTTACGTGTTCTTCTATCAATATAACCAATCTCAGTGTTAACCGAGTTTTTCCGTATCTGAGGTAGTCACGGTCCCAGTTACCTCGGGTAGTCGCTGTACTTAGAAAAAAAAAAAATAATAATAAAACGTTATATTTATCGGGTTTTGCCTCGTTGAATGAGTATAACATTTGACTTTATTGGATTTTATTTTGAACTTTTTTAATTATAAAATAAAAGTTAATTGTATATTATTCCAACAAAAATAAATTAATCTGCATTCTTTTTAGAAAATTAAAAGGTAAAATGTGTCTTCTTCTGATCCTTCTCACATCATTACATCTGGAATTCGATCTATGATATAATTACCGGTTTTTAAATTTGTTATTCAAGCATGCACCTCTTCTGGAAAATATTTTCTTGGCACATCTTTATCAAATCCGTTTTCTTTGCTTCACTTATTGGAAAGGTACTTTTATATAACTTTGGTAAATTGTCCGGAGTTGGTAAGTCTATGGTTGCTTTTTGGGATGAAATTTGTTTTGGTCTTTTAGGGCGCAGAGTAGGAGTTTTTTTTTTTATTCAAACCAATATCTTCTGATATTCTTATTAACTGGTTACCGTTTTCCGCTATTGTCTCCTTTAGAATATCATCCAGTAGAATCACTGTTAGCTACAGCATTTATTATATCATCTGAGAATATACACAGCGTTTTTTAAAACACTTTTGACACACTGGAATTCATTCATGGTAAGCTAGAGGAAAGAAACATTTCTTACTAAATGTTCGTTCCTTCTTTTGGGAAGTTTTAGGGACAAGTCTAGTCCTAATTAGTTTGACAGTTATATTGTACAAAATAAAAATTTTTCTAGACTTGACTACTACTACTAGACTCCAGTAATTTCTACAGAGTTTCAATAGTCTTCAGACAACTTTGAAGTACCGGGTGTCCCAATAAGAATGGCTCTCGGCCATATCTCAGGAACCGTTTATAGTAGAGCTTTGAAATAAACAATTTTATAACAAACGTTGCCTCAGGAAAAGCCTGGAAATTATTTTCATAATTGTGGGTCCACCGCTAGAGGGCGTAATTGAATATCAAAAATTAAAAAAACTAAATTTTACAAAATTTTCCTAATGAAGGGGCACTGGAAATCCGATTATTGTATTCTTCATCAAATTCTGCGCATATTTGATTTAACAAGTTTAACTCTACCTTTGCAAATAAGAGGTGGGGGTGAGTGGGAACCTTGTTATGAAAAAATGGCTGTAAGTCCGGTTCTGCTAAATCAAATTTTGAAAACTGGGTCTTGTTGAAGACAGATCTTTTTCTTCAATGTAAGCGTGATAATTTTGAACCATCCTAATAAGTAATAAGCCAGCTGGGAGGCGTTATTTAATTTTTTTCAGAAATCTAGTTTTCTTTGGAAAATATTAAATACAAGTATGCATTTTTAATCATACTTTATAAAATTAGATTAAATTAGCAATAGAATAGCGAAAACCGCATGTCGATACATTTTTTCTATCTCAAGATATCTCGAGAAACGTGTAAATTTTATACATAACTGTTACTATCACCGGTAAACTAAGTTAATGAAAAGTAGTGTGCTGTGGAAAAAAACAAAATAACATTTTCCAGATGTCAACGTATAAAAATATAATTAATTAAAACAACAATATAAAGAGAAACAATACTATTAAAATTAAATATAACACAGAACAAAAAGAACTACTTAGTGACGACCTAAATATTCAAATTGTTGCCCATCATACACTACTCTAGAATACATTATCCAGAGAATACTAAACGCCATTCAAAGCATATCGAGAGCAGAAATTGAGACTGCTGTTCAATCTACTCTTGAAAGAGTAAATATTTGCAACGGAAATGATGGGCAAAAATTTGAACGTTTACGTCATCACTAAATAGTTGTTTTTATTTCTTTGTAATAGGGCTTTTCAACGCTTCTCATTTGTTTCGAGCCTCTGTCATATGCCGTATAATCCGTGTATAATATTAATATACGAGATATGAACGAGGCTCGAAACAAATGAGAAGCGTTGAAAAGACCTAATATACGTTGACAGCTGGAAAATGTTCCTTTGTTGATTCCATAGCACACTACTTTTAATGGATTTCGTTTACCGGTGACAGTAACAGTTATGTTTTTAAATTTACACGTTTTGTAAGATATCTCGAGATAGAAAAAAGGTATTAACATGCGGTTTTCGCTATTCTGTTGCTAATCTTGTCTAATTTTGTAATATGGTATTAAAATGCATGTTTGTTTTCCAAGGAACACTAGATTTCTGAAAAAAATTAAATAACGCCTTCTAGCTGGCATATTACTCAGTAAGTTGGTTCGAAATCATAACTTTTACATTGACGAAAAAGATCTGTCTTCAACAAGACCAAATTTGCAAAATTTGATTAAGCAGAACCGGACTTCCAGCCATTTTTTCATAACAAGGTTCCCACTCACCCCCACCTCTTATTTCCAAAGGTAGACCTAAACTTGTCAAATCAAATATGCGTAGAATTTTATGAAGAATACGACGATCGGATTTCCAGTGCCCCTTCATTAGGAAAATTTTGTAAAATTTAGATTTTTTAATTTTTGATATTCAATTACGCCCTCTAGCGGTGGTCCCACAATTATGAAAATAATTTCCAGGCTTTTCCTGAGGCAACTTTTGTTATAAAATTTTTTATTTCAAAGCTCTATTATAAACGGTTCCTGAGATATGGCCGAGAGCCATTCTTATTGGGACACCCGGTACACTTAAATTGAAATTTACTACAATTGATTTGCTGGGGTACCTTGGAAGCTCTGAGTTTGTTTTTCATTATAAATATGGGCCCCATTCTAACCGCTTTTTTTGTTTTCATAATATTCAATTGTCAATTTACACCATCTTTTATTGGGTTTTCGCAGGAAAAAAGTGTGTTGAAATTTAATAAACTACCATAGTCTAAAATTCTTTATCGGATTTTCGCATGAATATATTTTGTCAAAATGAATAATTTTGTAATCTTCATCTTCGATAAAATTAATTATCAGTTTTTAACTTGGAAATAATTCTAATAAAATTATTAACTTTACACAGGAAAAAGGAGATAAATGATTCTGCCGGATTCTCACATTATAAATATGTTGTACAACAAAGGAAATAATTCTAATAAAATTATTAACTTTACACAGGAAAAAGGAGATAAATGATTCTACCGGATTCTCACATTATAAATATGTGGTACAACAAAGTATTTTTTTCAGTAAAGTTATATATCGGATTGGTGTTATTTAAAAATATGAGTTAACGGTTTTTACTATGTTTGGTTTTTATTAGTTATTGTGCTTAAAAATGTTAATATCAAATAATAACATTTACCAGTGGTAGGAGACGTGTTTTCACTACAGCAGAAATAAAAATACCGGATTTTATAATTTTGGTATTTATCGGGTTTTCGCTCGAACCCCTCGATATATTTATTTGTTTATTAACCCTTATTTTCCCTTTTATTTTAAAAATGTACATGCCACCATTGAAAACACTCATCTCTCATCTCGGGACCCTCCAGAGTCTATCATTTTTAAGCGATACCCTGACAATCCTATTGAATTTCAACTTTAGTACAATTGACAATTAGGGCTTACAATACCGAGCCAAAATCTCAATACTTACCGGTATTTGGTATTTAAACTTTCAAATACCAGGATCCCGGTATTAAAACCGGTATTATGAATAAAAAATATACACGTTATATTTATACTATCCTCAGTTATATCGACTTGTTATTAAATAATATATGAAACCTATTAAATTTTGTTTTGAAATGAGTAGATGTTGTTTATCACATTACATAGAGAGTAGGAATAGATAGATATAAAAAATTTGCAAATAGAAAAACTATATATTTGATTCTAAGATAAATTTTGCATATAATAGGATAGTACTTTTACTTATGATTTGCTATTTGTAAATTAATTTAACTTTAAAATATATTAATACGAAAATTAACTTATTGTGACAAATATTTTATATGGATTACTCTGTATTTAGACCACTATATATTTTCAATTATTATTAATAAGTTAAAAAATGAGTGAGCCTAATGTCGTTAATTTAAGGCGAACGGTTATATCAGCTTCTACAACCAAATTATTAAATTTTGTCTATACAAATACATAAAATGCGTTACAGTAGAGTCTCGGTTATCCGCCATAAACGGGCCGACGGAGGGGCGGATAAGCAAAAATGGCGGATAATAGGGAACGTTAAATGAAACACAAGTTTAGGCCTTGATGATTTCCAGTCTTCGATAGGAGTGGCACAAGAAGAAGAAGAAGAGAATCAGTTTAATTTTGACTGACATTGGACATTGTAGATAGAATAATTTAGGATGAATGAAAAAATCTAGCGATTTTCATCTGCCTTGCCGATGTATTTCGTTTTGTTGCTGCCAATACTCTTCATCTTGTAACATCATAATATCGACAGCTCTGGCTTCTTGTTGCTCGGCTTATTTTATGTCATCTTAAAAATGTTTACTCATTCTTTAATATTTTCAAAGTTGTATAAATTTGAAAACAATTTTTTTTCTTAAATGGTGCGGCGGATAAAACGGAACGGCGGGTAACCGAAGGGCGGATAACCGAGACTCTACTGTATATAAAAATTATTAAGTATTTAAAATTAGACTACTTTATTTTACTACTTTATTTTATATAAAATAAAGTAGTCTAATTTTAAATATTTAAGAATTTTTATATAACACCTTTTATGTATTTGTATAGACAAAATTTAATAATTTGGTTGTAGAAGCTGATAATATAACCCTTCGCCTTAAATTAACTACATTCACGCTTTTAGAAAGCGCATACATACTTGACTTGTATGTGTAACAAAAGTGTTTAATAAATATTTTTTACAATGTAATTGGTTGTTTATCTTCAAAAATAATTTCTTGTAAGAGCAAAAAATATTTTAGAAGAAAGTTTATTTTGCATGAATTCACTTTTTATAAATTAAGCTAATGCCGAAATACCGGTATTTTTATTATAAATACCGGTATCGAATACCGGACAAATATCGTCCGGGATCCCGGAATCCCGGTATTGTAAGCCCTATTGACAATGATATAAACAGAAGCATATATTTGTATGTACTCAAGACCAGATCACTGATGCGTTTATGATAACTCATGTACCTACTGAAAAGCGCAACGAACTAGCTCCCATGCTTTTCGATCTTGAACTTGAATATACTCCATCTAATTTACTTACCGTTGCACGTCATCCGCGTCATAGCCCGTGGCGTCACATGATACCAACACGAAATATTTAGGCGGTAGGTGTGTTCTTTTTTAGAATCACTTTGCCGAGTACAGTGGCATTACAGCCACTATAGTTTATTTTTTAACCAGGAGGAGTAAACTAAAAAGACAGATTCACACCCAAGAAAGTCACTAGAAAAATAACCAAATACATCTTCTTTTTTGGTTGATCATGTCAGCCCTCAACGGTAATCCATAAATATTATATTATATTAATACGTCACTAAAGAGTTCTAAAAATAGCTGCTGTTTATATAAAAGCAGACTAAAAATCTAAAAATTAAAGGAACAACACAGAAAACACAAAAAATTGCCGATATAACTTAATTAACCTATGAAATGTCAATAGGGCTTTTCATCGATTGTCATTTGTTTCGAGCTTCTGTCATGTGTCACATAATATTAATATATCTACGTCATAGGTCTTTGGTTTGTATCATTGGTATAGGGCAGCGTTTCCCAAATGGTGGGTCGCGACCCGGTACCGGGCCAAGAAAGCAAAATGCCGGGTCGTCTAGCTTCGCCGTTTCACATCTTGCTTTTTAAGGCCGCGCTCTGACTAATGCCACTGCTATCTTTGTGATAGTTTTGACTTCTCCAACAATAATTTACATATTACATTAAAAGGTAGCAATGTAACTGTATTCAAAGTACAGGAGAAGGAAAAAGCTGCAACAAAAAAACTTAATTTGTGGACACGTCGCGCAGAAGCAGGAAATTACAAAGCTAACAGAACTACAAAACAAAAAGAGTATAACGTGAATTCATTGTCGGATGAGATTTCAGCGGCTTTCAATGAACCCCTGCTAGGACTGGAGGCAAATCTGAAGGAATATTTTCTCCCATCCACAGCTATAAAGCATGGATAAGGAATCCATTTAAAGTAGAATCCGACACAGAACATCCTTATATAGATATAAAGTCAGTAATTAAACAATCGTGTGATAGGGCATTCAAAGACATACCTATTTGACAAAATACCACTGATAGATTCTTAGTTGTCCTGCCACCAGGAGTACCCAGTTCTAGCAGAAAAAGCGATAAAGTTTCTAATTCCTTTTGTTACAACCTATAAGTGTGAGGTGGGGTTTTCAACATCGGTTTTCCTCAAAAATAAATATAGAAACCGTTTGGAAGTATCTGAGGATAAAATTAACATTAACATCTTTTCCTTAAAACGTGAAGTTTTTAGTTAACCAGAAACAACTGGATACTTCTCATTAATAAAGTATTTGATTTTTATTTTGTTTTATTACATTTTTGTTTGAGCTAATGATTCTTTATTAAAATACACCCACAGGCACAAAATTCCGCCATCCAAAATTTTTGATTAATTTTGACAATATGTAACTTTATTATGTATTTGTACTCCGATTTTCAAGATTCTTGCATCAGTTTATAGGTACATGTATTGATGTCATTTGTAATTATTCCAGTATCAAAATGAATGCGTTATATTTTCTCCTAACTTAAAAAAATTCTGTGGAAAAATTGGAGGGCTGATTTTTTTCATACTCCTTTTGTATTATTCTGGAGGTATTACTAGGGTTTTGTTTTTTGAATTATCCGAATAGCTCTTTTCTTGTAAGAGCTGTAAATCAAAACACTGCTTTGAAGGTTTATTTAATTAAAAATATCAAACGCACTAAAATTAACAACAAAACAAAACAATTCAATAGTGGGTAAGGTAAGTCCACCTCTTGCAGCAACGACTGGTCTCAATCTGTTTGGCATCGAATAAAGATATGTTATCCTTGCTTGGGGAATAGCCCGATATTCCTCTACCAGGGCCATAACTATACCAAATTTTCGGGAGGCCTAGGATGACGGCGAATACCTTTTTTTTAATTCATCCCATAAATGCTCAATAGGATTGAGATCTGGGCTGCTTGCAGGCCATTCTAATCTTATCAATCCAACTTCTATTTTATGAGTCAATCAATGTTTTTATTTACAAAAAATGGTACAGCTCTTACAAGAAAAGAGATACATATTCGGATAATTCAAAAACAAAATATTAGTGATGCCTCCGGGATAATATGACCGGACTATGAAACAAAATCAGCTCTTCCATTTTTCCAAAGAACTTTTTAAAGTAAGGAGAAAATACAACGCTTCCATTCACCCCTGTATAATGCCATGCAAGCAAATTTTTGTTTTTAACGGAATAATACCAAACGACATCAATACATGTACCTACAAACTGGTGCAAGAATCTTAAAAATCGGAGCACAAATAATAAAATTATAAATTGTCAAACTTAATCAAAAATTTTGGGTGGCGGAATTTTGTGCCGGTGAGTGTATATTTTATAAAACTAAAATAAATGTTTTCTTGCACACACATACCAGGATATACAAAAAAATTAGTGGGTCACGAAGGATAAGCTCAAAAATAATCGGGCCACGGAAAAATAAGTTTGGGAAACGCTGGTATAGGGCTTTTCATTCACAGTCATGTGTCATGAGCTTCTGTCATGTGTCACATGATATTAATATATCTACGTCATACGTTATTGATATAACCAATGATACAAACCAAAGACGTATGACGTAGATATATTAATATTATGTGACACATGACAGAAGCTCGAAACAAATGACAATCGATGAAAAGCCCTATATACCAATAACGTACGACGTAGATATATTAATATTATGTGACACATGACAGAAGCTCGAAACAAATGACTGTGAATGAAAAGCCCTATTGTATCAAAATGTGATAAATGTCATTAGTGTCAAAATTTTATATCAGTGGAGTGAATTTGACTGCGGTTGGACCAATTACAAACAAGCATTAAAGCGCGGTAAATTTGAATCACTCCTCTTGGTTTAAAAACAAACCATAGACATATTTTATTATATACGCGTAGAAACAATATTTAAAGATTTCTATTAATCTTAACTTAAAGAAATACACAATATGTTTCATTTAATTTGTATAAATGGATTATAAAGCGTTTTTATGAAGCACATTTGTTCGGAATACACTGTAACTATAATTGAACGAAGGTGATATTTTGGCATAAATTGGTAACATTTATTTGACAGTTGCGGTGATGACACTTCATATTTGTTTATATTGTTTGCTATAAGTATTTGTTTCATTATATTTACTGTTTTATTATGTACTTTAACGTAAGATTATAACTTAATTCTTGTTTTCTATTTCTAAAGTTTTATTTATTTACATTGAATATTAATTTGTTTTGCTGTATAATCCACTTCCGCAAAAATTGTGTGATGTATTTGATTTAAAATGAATTCAATAATTTTTTGTAATTGGGCAACAATATCAACTTAGATCTCTAACGTAGATAATGATGTGCAATGGTAAGTAAATTAGACTGTATGTAATTAGACAATTGGTGGTGAGTAGAAATAACATACAAATAAATCCACCCAATTGACAGTCAGTGATGATTATACATCAAAACAAATTACTATTCAATGTAAATAAATAAAAACTTTAGAAATAGAAAACAAGAATTAAGTTATAATCTTACGGTAAAGTACATAATAAAACAGTAAATATAATGAAACAAATACTTATAGCAAACAATATAAACAAATATGAAGTGTCATCACCGCAACTGTCAAATAAATGTTACCAATTTATGCCAAAATATCACCTTCGTTCAATTATAGTTACAGTGTATTCCGAACAAATGTGCTTCATAAAAACGCTTTATAATCCATTTATACAAATTAAATGAAACATATTGTGTATTTCTTTAAGTTAAGATTAATAGAAATCTTTAAATATTATTTCTACGCGTATGTAATAAAATATGCCTAGTGGCTGTAACGCCAGTGTACTCGGCAAAGTGATTCTAAAAAAGAGCACATCTACCGCCTAAATATTTCGTGTTGGTATCATGTGATGTCTCGGGCTATGACGCGGATGACGTGCAACGGTAAGTAAATTAGATGGAGTATACTTATAAATGGACCTGGTCGCAAATAATGAAAAATAACGTGAACTAAAAATATATAACACAATAGTGATACCGAGTGTGCTCTATACAAGTGAAAACTGGACAATTCTGGAAAAATATAAGACGAGGATAAATGCGATGGAGTCCACGAAAGAAAAGAACATCAAAAAAAAAAATAGACAGACCAATAAAAAATGGATATAGCAAGTAGTAGAGGCTGGAAATGTAATCTCTCGAGGAATTGAAAATAATGGCAGGAAATAGAAAAGAATGGAAGAGACTGGTGAATGAAAAGTAAAATAGCTAGCCCAAATCCGACACCCTGATCAGATTAAAGAAAGAGGAGAAATAAAAAAAAGAAAGTACAGTAAAACTTCTGTTCACCGAAATAATTGGGGGGGGGGGGGGCGTTTCAGATAACAAGAATTTCCGTTTAAAAATAACATTGTTTTTTGTATTCTTCTTGTATCAAATTACATAGTATTTTGGTCAAAGTTCAAGTTGGTAATAAAAAATACTATGAGGCAATTTTATAATGTGTTGTATATTTAATTCCGTTCTTTAGTTGTATGAAAGCAATGTGACAACTGGCTATGCTGTTCTTAATTTTGTTAATTCTTCATTAACGAGTGGAAGCTTTCCTAAAAACTTAAAGATTAACTCCATTACACCTGTCCCAAAAACTCAAATTAAATCAGAAGTATCTACATATCGACCAATCAATACGCTGCCTTGTATAGAGAAAGTATTTGAAAAAACCGTTTACAACCAAATAATTGAATACTTTAATGCATATAATCTTTTTCTCGGAAATCAGTCTGGGTTTCGAAAGGGTCACTCATGCGAAACAGCAATAGAACTTACCATCTCAAAGTGGAAACTAATTATTGATAACAATAAATATGTACTACAAATGATATGGAAATTCTTTGACTTGACTTGACTTGACTTCATCTCATTTATAAACATGTTAAGTTATGTAAATACAAGTTGTAAGCTAGGCATAATTTGTTAATTTGGTTTGAAAAAATTAAAAAGAAAACAAAATATATAAAAATAGAACATATAATAAAATAACAAAAAAAATAAAAAAAATAGAAACAAAAAAAAAGAAAAGAAAAATAAAAAAAAACAAGTAAAAAAATAACAAAAAATAGAAGTAAAAAAAGTGATCACCACAAATTAAAATATATATAAAAAAATATAATACAGTATGTCCCTGTAAGTTGTATCCATATGGAAAACTTTTTTATTATTAATTTTACGAAAAAAAGTTATTCTTCATAAAAACTCTGCATGGTCCAAAACCTAAGATTAAATAATCAGATATTAAATTTTATGAATATTATACGAGATATGTCAAAAAATTTGAATTTCACTCAAGAGTAAAGTAGGTAGCTTTATTTTTCACAATATTGAAAATTGCTATTATGAAAAGTTGTTTGGAATTAAAAACTATATTGTAATGTGCAATTACATCCTTGTAATTGAATTTTTTTTTGAAAAATATATAACATATCTTTAATTTCTGTTATTTCAATTCTGATAACTCTTTTATTATTAATTTTACGAAAAAAGCGATTTTTAATAAAAAGTTCTGCATGGTCTAAAACCTAAAATACAACCATCTTATATCAAATTTTATCAATTTTATACGAGGTATGTCAAAAAAGATAAATTTAGCTCAAAAGTAAAGTATAGTTCAGAATATTTCAATTAGAAGAATATAATTACACACTGAAACATAGTTTTTAATTCTAAATAACTTTTCATAATAACAATTTTCGATATTGTGCGAAATTAATACATGTATTTTTTGACATACCTCGTATAAAATTGATAAAATTTGACATGAGATGGTTGTATTTTAGGTTTTAGACAATGCAGAACTTTTTATTAGGAATCACTTTTTATCGTAAAATTGATAATAAAAGAGTTATCAGAATTGAAATAACTGATTGATTGTTAGTTCAAAAAAAATTTTCAATTAGAAGGATGTAATTGCATATTAGAATATATAGTTTAAGAGCTAGTGAACCTTCCGACTAACGGTCGTCCTGTAAGGCTAGAAATTTTTCTAGTGATAATTCATAGCACACCAAGGCTAAAAACCATGACCTGGCAGGCCTCAGTGGTGCACGTGTATCTACCAGGTGAATCGAAAAGTGCAAATTTAGGGGGTAAAATAAACTTTCTCCTGTAAGGTTTAAATTTAAGTATGTGTTTGAGTAAATCATTTAGAAGAAATGTGTACAATGACAGGCGATTCTGAAGAGCATAAGACCGTGCCAGGCGAGGGGAAAGATTAGGGGTTTTTCCTAAAATTATTCTTTTTGCATCGAACAAATTTTTTTTTTAGGTTTTTTGAATGATTCCAAACAGAAAACGTCTTAAGTGATTTTTCTCTTAAGTTAATAGTTTTTGTTATATAAGCGATTGAAAATTTTGAAAATTGCGAAATCGGCCATTTTTAACCCTAAATCGGACATTTATCTAAAAATTTCAATGTTGCCAAGATACGTAGATATTCTTTAAACATTAATTGATGAAATCCCGAAGAGTTTTTTGCAATAAAATATCGAAAACCCCTTTGTTTTTTTAATTGTTAATCAAGAGGGTGCGACACTGTAGTATAAGTGAGGACGTTTGAGTTTGCATAAATTCATTATCTCGAGAAAGGACAAATTTCAAGAGAAATCCTCAGACAGGACGATTTTTATTTTTAAATTAGGACTTTTCGGCATATATATAATACTAGTGACGTCATCCATCTGAGCGTGATGACGTAATCGATGATTTTTTTAAATGAGAGTAGGGGTTGTGTGATAGCTCATTTGAAAGGTTATTGAATTTTATATTCACTAATATAAACATTAACATAATTATTTATACAGGGTGTACAAAATTTTTTTTTTATTAAATTAAACTGTGATTAAGTTTGACAAATAGAAGAAAAAATTTTTTTGTACACCCTGTATAAATAATTATGTTATTGTTTATATTACTGAATAGAGAATTAAATAACCTTTCAAATGAGCTATCACACAACCCCTACTCTTATTTAAAAAAATCATCTAGGGAACTCATAAACTCTTAGGGATTTCATCAATCAATGTTTAAAGAATATCTACGTACCTTGGCAACATTGAAATTTTTTGTTAAATGTCCGAGTTAAGGTTAAAAATGGCCGATTTCGCAATTTTAAAAATTTTCAATCGCTTATATAACAAGAACTATTAACTTAAAGAGAAATCACTAAAGGCGTTTTCTGTTTGGAATGATTCAAAAAACCTAAAAAAATTTGTTTGATGCAAAAAGAATAATTTTATTAGGAAAAACCCCTAATCTTCCCCCTCGCCTGGCAAGGTCTTATGCTCTTCAGAATCGTCTGTCATTGTACACATTTCTTCTAAATGACTTACTCAAACACATACTTAAGTTTAAACCTTACAGGAGAAATTTATTTTACCCCCTAAATTTGCACTTTTCGATTCACCTGGTAGATACACGTGCACCGCTGAGGCCTGCCAGGTCATGGTTTTTAGCCTTGATGTGCTATGAATTATCACTAGAAAAATTTCTAGCCTTACAGGACGACCGTTAGTCGGAGGGTTCACTAGCTCTTAGACTAATACACTGTTACTAATAAACCAAGTATAAAAGTTATACTGAGAATAAATCAGGTATAGGCAAAATCACTACCAATAAACATGGAATAACTTAGATATAGATTATACTGGGTATAAGAGTTTAGTCCAAGTTTATACCGACCCACACCCTTGTTTAAGTCTGGTATAACCTATTTTATGATTGTCAATGTCATCAGAGGCAAAAATATATTATCTTTTGATTTGTTTTGTGAGTAATTATATAATAAAAAAATGTGTTAAACGGGTGTTGCGGCTGTCGAAGAAGTTGATAATTTAATTAACATGATAGAAAATACACGAAAAAGGAAACTTCTCAAAGATAGTATAAATCCCTTTTCACAATACACTGATAAGGAATTCAGAATTAAACATCGGTTTTTAAAAGATGGTTTAAAGTTTTTAGAAAGCTTAATAGGTGATTCCCTTATTTGAATTTGATATTGCATGAAAAGTTGAGTCAAACAGTCCATATAATGCACAAAAAATTTCAAGATGATTAGTCAATTAGTTTAAATTTTATTCAATTTGTTTTCCCCTAGGAACTTTTTTGCGATGTTATTGTTCAGAAAATAATAATGATACAACAATTTTGTGGAAACTATGAAAGAAGAATACTGGTATTTTAAATGTACGTATTTAAAAAAATCAATAAAATCTCATTTTGATAATTCCGAAAACATTTCGCCTAGTTTAATTTGGTTTGTTAGTTACAAAGAAAAATCAAAATTGACATATCTGACACAATATATCGTTGTTCTATGTATTTGAGCAGAAGATTGCAACGTTGCCAAACTATTATTTCGGAATAAAGTGGGAATACTTATATCTAACTTATACCGAGTTTATTAGTAACGAATTATTTTCGTACTATATCTACCTTATACTTAGCATAACTATTCGAGATAGTACGGACTAACCTTAGAATACGAGTGTTTTATTAGTAACAGTGATAGTTTTTAACTCCAAACAACTTTTCATAATAACAATTTTCAATATTATGAAAAATAAAGCTACTTTACTCTTGAGTGAAATTCAAAATTTTTGACATACCTACCTCGTACAACATTCATAAAATTTGATATCTGATGGTTGAATCTTGGGTTTTGGACTATGCGAAACTTTTTATAAGAAATAACTTTTTTTCGTAAAATTAAGTTTTCCATATAGATATAACTTACAGGGACATACTGTATAATAATATGTTGTATCAAAAAAATAATATTTTAGCACTTAAGTTATGAAATAAATTTATGAATCTGAAATCAATCACAAACAAGTCTGACTAATTGGCACTGCCAAAGCCATTTTTCAAGCAAAAACAAATATGTAGTAGCTGCATTCTTGGACTTTAGAAGAGCTCTTGAAACTATAGACAGATTTGTTAATTAAAAAATTGAGGTACTATGGTTTTAAACAAAATGTTATAAAATGGTTTAACGAATATCTCAAAAAAAGAACTCATTATGTGCAGCTAGGCCAAAGTAAATCAACCGAACTACCTAATTGTTTTGGTGTACCACAAGGCAGTGTACTTGGAGCATTATTATTTATTATTTTCATCAATGATGTACATTATGTTGAGGGTCTGGAATTTATTAGTCTTTTTGCAGATGACACATTAATTGTGTGCAGTGATGATGATATTGTTGAGGTTGTTAGAAGGATGCAGTGGTTGTTAAAAAGAATTGAGATATTTTTAGATCCTAACAATTTAAAACTTAATGCGAGTAAAACAAAGTCAATGATAGTCTCTAGTCGGTATAAATTAAACAATATAAGTATGGAAAATTTTAAACTAAAAGTTAATAATGAATGCATTAAATGGGTCAATGAAATTAAATATCTTGGATTTATACTGGATAACACACTTTCTCTGAAACCTCATTTCCAATATATTTGCAAGAAAATATCTAAAAAATTATTTTTCTTTAATATAATTAGCAAAGATCTATCACTATTTTCAAGGATCACTGTATTTAGAAGTATAATTCAGCCCCATTTTGACTACTGTTCAAGTGTTTTATATCTAGGTCACTAGGTGATAAAGGATCAATTCAATCATTGCAAATGTTGTATAATAGAGGTATGAGAACAATTCTTCGATGCAATCGCTACACACCAATTGAGATGATGTATTCTACTTTAGGTTGGTTTTCAGTTCGACAAAGGCTTTACTACCTTACTATGGTTTTCATTTTTAAATTAAAAAAAGGAATGTTGCCTGCATATTTTAATGAATATGTTACATTGAGGGGAGTTCATTCATATACCAAGAGAAATATTGAAGATTTTGACATTCAAAAAACTAATAAACATAGTACAATGACATCCTTGTTTTACAAATGTATGAATGAATTTAACCATCTTGCCCCCAGTGTTAAGAATGCAGTGACAGTTCCAATTAAAAAAAAATACTAAAAACATATGTTTTACCTGGTTAAAAAATCATTTTTAATAAGTCTGTATGTGTTGTATATTGCATGTATTGTATTCGCGGTGTGCAAGTACTTGGAAGGGAATTGAGAAACGATCGTGCGCGAATAGCGGAGAAATATTGCAACTTTCTTAAATAATTCATATTGTCAATTGAAATTGTCAAATTGACGTACATTTCATATCTACTGTCATTGAAGAAGAAAAATTATATGTTGCTCCACAATATTGATATGATATGCAATTAATATATAAAGGTAAATTTAATTAATTGTATTTTGCTTGCAGTACTGCATTTTAATAACTAATTTTATTTACTACATACAATTGTTTACGTTTTAATAACATAACCTGAATCTTATTTTTTCTTCTTATTATTTTTTTGGACTATGGCCTTGACAATTATCCAATAACCAGGACTAATATAATGGGCCAATATAATTAAAAGTGCGAATAAAGTTGCAGAGCGTAGAAATAGGTGTCACTTTGCCGAACTTGCACGGTCCAAATATTGTATGTTACATTTAATTAAGCAAATTTTTATATTTATTGTTAGTAGGATTTCTATTTGAATAAAGAATTTCATTTCATTTCAGTGTGTTGACGATGTTGACAAATTAACATCGAATTGTTTCCGTTTTCCGATAAAAATTTGACTTTTTATTGTCAAAATTATTGAAACTGTCAGCCGTTTTGGTTAACCCGGTAGCAGTCGCACTCACTTCTGTAATACCCCAGGCTGTGGGTGAAAAATAGGTCGATTTCAGGATATAATTCAGGAATTTTTGAAACCTATCAGGTGTTGTAAAGGACGATGCCAGGAATAACTTCTACTAAAATGTAACCAAAAATATTGTGAGCTTTTTCTTTTATTGCGATTTTCATTTGTTAAATTTGCAATTTTTAAAGATTTTTAATTTTGCAGCTTAGGATATTGATTTTAGAGAAAAACTTTTTAATATAAAGTTGTAGTAAATTAAAAAACCTACAATTTGAGCTATGGTAAGTTTAATTTCGTTTATTGGTTATTGCAAAACAGCCTGCAAAAGGTCCAAAATGGCCGTTTTTTACAATTGCATTATTTATTGTACAAATAATTTTTTTTTATTTTTTAAAGCTTTAAAATGAAGATCTTTCAATTCCAAACATAAAAAAAATTGTAAAGCCAGCTTAACGAATTTGTTGCTTAAATGTTATAAATTGCTTATCCCAAGAGGTCAAATAAATGTCGAAGGCTATAACTTTATATAAAAAAATCGTAGAGAGTTGGTGAAACATCGAATCTCCTTCTAAAGAGTTATATTTTGATATTCTGATGTAAATAAATGCGTAAAACATTTTTAAACCTCTAATTTTTGGGTTTGAAAATAAGGGGGCAAATTTCGTTATAAACTTTTAGAGCTGAAGCGGCCCTGTACATCCTATGAGTTTTTAACTTACAGATTATTGTTCCTGAAGACGAAACAAAGATTTATAAAAAAATAAAAAAATTCTACGTTCAACTGAAGTCAAGATAATTTTTGGGTTTGACAATAAGGGGGCAAATTTCGTTATAAACATTTAGAGCTGAAGCGGCCCTGTACATCTTATGAGTTTCTAACTTACAGATTATTGTTGCTGAAGACTAAACGAAGATTTATAAAAAAATAAAAATTTTCTACAACCAACTGAAGCCGAGATAATTGTTTTTTTTCTTAAATCGTAGTGCCTTTATTTATAACAATTAAGAAATTATTTTACAGTCATTGACTAAAGAACTACTTATATTATCTTAAAATAAAAATTATTATAAAATATAGTTACGTTTAATTATTAAAAATTATTTTTAAAATCGGTGCTTTTGCGAGCGGCCGAATTTTGCAAATCGCCCGGCTCGCTTCAAATCCGCGCGCTCGGAAAATTTTTACGTAACTTGTATTAAATTTTGACAGAAAACAATTTAATAATATTACCATTATAATATACAGGCTATTTACCACTGTATTTGTTTTTCTTGGTAAACTTTTCTATGTGAAATCTCATTTCTGAACGGATAGTCACTACAAGAAGAAAAAGTTTTATATTGTAGAATAAGAAGTAACATTATTATTATTATAATTATATAACAATGAAAAAATTAAAAATATAGCTATATATTTCATATATAGGTATGTATCAGTTTTGTAATATTATTTCTTCAGAAATGAGATTTCACATATAAAAGTTTATCAAGAAAAACAAATACAGTGGTAAATAGACTGTATATTATAATGGTAATATTATTAAATTGTTTTCTGTCAAAATTTAATACAAGTTACGTAAAAATTTTCCGAGCGCGCGGATTTGAAGCGAGCCGGGACCTCGATTTTTGACCCTTTGCTTCGTTATCGATCATTCGCTATCTGTACACTAATCAGATACGAAGCGAATACGTTCGATAACGAAGCGAAGGGTCAAAAATCGAGGTCCGGACGATTTGCAAAATTCGGCCGCTCGCAAAAGCACCGATTTTAAAAATAATTTTTAATAATTAAATGTAATTATATTTTATAATAATTTTTATTTTAAGATAGTATAAGTCTTTCTTTAGTCAATGACTGTAAAATAATTTCTTAATTGTTATAAAGGCACTACAGTTTAAGAAAAAAAAACAATTATCTCGGCTTCAGTTGGTTGTAGAAAATTTTTATTTTTTTATAAATCTTTGTTTCGTCTTCAGCAACAATAATCTGTAAGTTAGAAACTCAAAGGATGTACAGGGCCGCTTCAGCTCTAAATGTTTATAACGAAGTTTGCCCCCTTATTTTCAAACCCAAAAATTATCTCGGCTTCAGTTGGTCGTAGAAATTTTTTATTTTTTATAAATCTTCGTTTCGTCTTCAGCAACAATAATCTGTAAGTTAAAAACTCATAGAATGTACAGGGCCGCTTCAGCTCTAAATGTTAAAACGAAATTTGCCCCCTTATTTTCAAACCCAAAAATTAGAAGTTTAAAAATGTTTTACGCATTTATTTACATCAGAATATGAAAATATGACTCTTTAGAAGGAGATTGGAAAACCAACTCTCTACGATTTTTTTTTCAAAAAGTTATAGCCTTTGACATTTGACCTCTTGGGATAAACAATTTATAATATCTAAGCAACGAATTCGTTAATCTGGCTTTAAATTTCTTTTATGTTTGTAATTGAAAGATCTTCATTTTAAAGCTTTAAAAAATAAAAAAAATTATTTGTACAATAAATAATGCAATTGTAAAATACGGCCATTTTGGACCTTTCGCAGGCTGTTTTGCAATAGCCAATAAACGAAATTTAACTTACTATAGCTCAAATTGTAGGTTTTTTAATTAACTACAACTTTCTATAAAAAAGTTTTTCTCTAAAATCAATATCCTAAGCTGCAAAATTAAAAATATTTAAAAATTGCAAATTTAACAAATGAAAATCGCAATAAAAAAAAGCGCACAATATTTTTGGTTGCATTTTAGTAGAAGTTATTTCTGGCATCGTCCTTTACACCACCTGATAGGTTTCAAAAATTCCTGAATTATACCACGTTTTTTCACCCACAGCCTGGGGTATAACGTAAGTAGTCGCGCGCAGAGAAAAAATCTCACAATATAGATTTAAATACGAATTTAAATCAAATTTCTATTTTATAATATTTTTATTTACTTCTTATGTTAAAAATATCTATTTCTAACAATTTTAAAGCTAATTACTTCTCACCAAAGCCATACATTCCACACAAAAAAAAATAAAAAAAAATAAAAAAAAATTTCTACGCATTACTACGATCTTCCTCGAGGCACTTACTAGTGGAAATCAATGTTGAAAAATGTTTCATCAAGTTATCACGGAAAAGAACAAAATGTGAGATTTTTTCTCACGGCGCGACTGCTCCCGGGTTAAACGATGTTTCGGTTAAAAAGGTTTCAGTTAATAGAGGTTTTACTGTATGTACTTTTTTCTACTCCTACAAAATAACAATTTGTCTATTTCAGAAACCCAGCAAATGTGTGTGACAGCAGTGGCCAATCTTCAACACAATAGTTTTAGAGAAGGTACCAATAGACTCTTATTCAACAAAGAAAAAGAAATTATCCCATACATTGACCACCATTGGGAGGCATTGACGACAACTTCAAGAAGGGTCACACAAAGTTGGCATCTAACAGTAACCAAGGCACTCATCAAAGACATCCACATTCTCTTTCTTTTCGAAGACAGCGCTGCTGGGAACATGTATGGTTTGATGAATACAGATTTAACTCAGATTAAGCCTAATTATGAAGCTATGATTAAAGGCGGGATGTTGAAGGTGACTGATATGGGCATTCAGCACAGTAAGTATATTTTTTTTATTCTATAGTATGTGTAAACGATTGTTTTGTGGATTATTTTAATTAGTTGTTTACAGTTTTCTACTTATCTTTCTTTACCAATTTACAAATATTATTTGTAAAAAACAAAAATTATTTATTTACAAATTTATGTACATATTTGGCTCGCATCAGCCCTATAGGCTAATGCGAGTTTGATGCGAAAAAGATGCATATTATAGGGCTATGGCCATGGACAAAAAAGTGTACCAGTAAAAAACGAATACCTTTATACCCTGCCTAAGTTTTGCTGCCGACCAAATAGTGATTGCACAAGACGAAGATGACCTCAGTTTTATGGTGAGGAAACGGGAACAGGAATATACAAAGAATGGGATGGAAATAAACCTAAAGAAAACCGAATGCCTAACAACGGAGTATACAGAAATAAAACAGCTGGAAGTAGACGAAGATAAACAAATCAAAGGAACAGACAAGTGCAAGTATTTAGCTAGGTTTCACTATATCAAACAAACTTACTTACTTTCTGTGTCCGGAACACAAACAACTTTAAATTCTGTATTTCAAATGGTTGGCCACATAGATGGCCCTGTCATTTGCTATAATTAAGTCTTCTTCTGTGCAGGTCTCTCTCATCTCTGTGTATGATAGTAGATGCCGGCTGGTCTGAACCGCGCCACAGTCGCAGGTATCGTCCTCCTGGTATCCCCATTTTTTCAGGTTACTAGCACAACGTGAAACGCCGGTTCTTAGTCTGTTTAGCGCTTTCCAAGTCGGATACGGTAAATTGTGTCCAGCAGCCATTTCTTCTGAGGGAGGAAAATGTGTCGCGGTAGCTGATGCTCGCCATAGGTGTATTCGGCGCGTCTCTGGCGCTTCGGGGATGGATCTTGATGTTTTCAGGAAGCTTTTCCGAGATCTTAGATGCTTTGCTGAGTTTGGTGGTCATATAAGGGGTGTCTTCGGTCCGTCTTCTGCTTTTTTCGTTCTACCTCTGATGTTACTTACTTACTTTCCGTGTCCGGAACACCAACAACTTTAAATTCTGTATTTCCAATGGTTGGCCACATAGATGGCCCTGTCATTTGCTATAATTAAGTCTTGTTCTGTGCAGGTCTCTCTCATCTCTGTGCATGATAGTAGATGCCGGCTGGTCTGAACCGCGCCACAGTCGCAGGTATCGTCCTCCTGGTATCCCCATTTTTTCAGGTTACTAGCACAACGTGAAACGCCGGTTCTTAGTCTGTTTAGCGCTTTCCAAGTCGGATACGGTAAATTGTGTCCAGCAGCCATTTCCTCCGAGGGAGGAAAATGTGTCGCGGTAGCTGACGCTTGCCATAGGTGTATTCGGCGCGTCTCTGGCGCTTCGGGGATGGATCTTGATGTTTTCAGGAAGCTTTTCCGAGATCTTAGTCTGCTTGGCTGAGTTTGGTGGTCATATAAGGGGTCTCTTCGGTCCGTCTCCTGCTTTTTCCGTTCTACCTCTGACGTGACCTTCCTCCTGATAGGTGGTGGAGCAATTCCAGCAATGGGGTATACCTCTTCGATAGGTGTCGGTTTCAGGCAACCCGATATTATACGGACCGTTTCATTTAGAGCCACGTCGACGTTCTTTGCGTGAGCGGAGTTTGCCCATACTGGTGCTCCAAACTCCGCGGCCGAAAAACATAATGCCAAGGCAGAAGTGCGGAGAGTGTGTGGTTGTGCTCCCCATTTTGTATTAGTTAGCTTGCGGATGATATTATTTCTGGCACTTACTTTCTTCTTGACATCTTGACAGTGGTATCGGTAAGACAGAGTTCTATCCAGACGGACGCCAAGGTATTTTGGCGTCTTGTTGTGTTCCAGCATCTGACCACGCCATTCCACCTCCAGCGACCTTCGGGCATGCTTGTTTCTCAGGTGGAAAGCACATACCTGGGTTTTTGTGGGATTGGGTTTCAGATGGTTTTTATCATAGTATAGAGCTAAGTCTCCCAGGGCATCTGTCAGTTTCACTTCGACTTCATTGAAGGTTCTTCCCTGAGCTGCCACCGCTGTATCATCAGCGTAAATAAATTGCCTTGTTTGTTGGTGTATGGGTTGGTCGTTGGTGTATATGTTGTATAGAATCGGCGCGAGGACACTTCCCTGTGGTAGCCCATTTTTTTGGTCCCTCCACCGACTGTTCTTGGACTGGAGTGTTACGTAGAAGCGTCTATTCTGGAGGAGACATTTCACTAACCTTGTTAGTCGGAAATCCTTTGTAGTTTCGTAGAGTTTTGCGAGTAGCCGTTGATGGTTAACTGTATCATAGGCGGCAGTTAGGTCTATGAACGCTACTCCTGTTATTTCCTTCCGTTCAAAACCATCTTCAATATGTTGGGTGAGATTAAGAATTTGACTGCAGCAGCACTTTCCGGGCCTGAATCCTGCTTGTTCTGGAATAATTTTAGTCTCCACATATTCTGCGATCCGGTTCAGTATCATTCTTTCAAAGGCCTTGAAAAGGTGGTACAAGAGAGATACAGGTCTAAAACTCTTTGTATCCGCCGGATCCTTCCCTGGTTTTAAGAGGGCTACCACTCTAGCTTTTCTCCAGATTTTGGGGATTTGTAATGTACGGATGCAGCAATTCATCATTTTTACGAGCCACTCTACGGTTTTTAGTCCAAAGTTCTTTATTTGCTCTGTTCGTATGTCGTCCAGGCCAGCCGCTTTATTATCTTTCATTTGATGGATCGCGCCTCTCATCTCCTCTAGACAAAAAGAGGTACCTAGAACATCTCTTTCTTCGTCGATATTCCGTTGAGCTCTCACCTTGTTCTTTCTTGATGTCGTCTTACCGTTCATTAGAAGATGATGGGCTATCTGATCGGGTGTGACTTCTGTCATGTTGACTGCCGGAGCAGCGGGATCGTTGCCAAGATTCCGAATCAGCTTCCAGGCACGTCTGCTGTTTTGTTTCATGTCCAGACTCGTGACCAGCTTGCACCACCATTCCGTTCTGTTGGCGGATATCGCATGTAACATTTCCTCCCCAGCCTGTATTGTCGCTTCCGAGAAAGGGTCTTCTTCATATAGCTGTTCGTATCTTTTAAGTAGGGGTTTAGATTCCTCATTGAGCCCCGCTATGTACTCAGTTCGACAACCTCTAGGGATAAATTTCCGTGATACTTGCTTTACGATTTCTACAAATTTATCGTATGAATCAGGGCAAGGTTCTAGCTGGGAAACTTCTTGATCCAATGTTTCAGAGAATTTTTCCCATTTTGCTTTAGTAAAGTTGAACCTTCTCTTGAAAGGAACAATTTCGTATCTGATTGCCGCGTTGGAAAGACAAATTATTGGTCTGTGCTGTGTCTTTGGGAGGGCGCTTCCAACGATTTTTGTCACCTGGTCTCCAATTCTGTCGCTGACAAATATATTGTCTGGGTTGTAACCTCTGCGCCATCTTCCGCTGTTGAACGACGCAGGCTGCTTTGGATCGTGAATAAGTTTTAGGTTCATGCTTTCAGCCCATTTTTCTAGTTCTTCGCCATTGGAATCTGTTTCGTTGTAACCCCACGCGACACTGTGACAGTTGAAGTCACCCAGTACGAATTTGATTTGCTGTGATTGAAAGTTATTCGGTTCCTCAAAAGCAAAGTCAGCGTTTGGTGGTTTGTAGATTGACTTTACTGTACAGGAGTTTATCTCCACTGTGAGGATCTCGATGTCATTTTGATCTGTTAGAGATGTGGATGCTACGTCGATATCTGGTCTGACGAAGACTGCGCTACCATATTGGTCGTGTGGTCTCTCCAGTATGAGCTTCATACCCCGAATCCTTGGTCTGCGGCTTGCAGTACCTCTATGGGTTTCTTGAACCAGTAGAACATCGACACCATGTTCTCTGCACATATTAGACAATAGGTCTTCTTTATCTGCTGATAGTCCTTCAATATTAATTGAGGTCGTCATCAAAAATGGCCTTGATAAAGACCGTTTTGATTTTGATTGCATCTGTGTTGTTGGTGCACCGGTGTTGAAAGGATTAGCCGACATTACTCGTTTCCAGGGGACGCCCGATTGTATTCACAAGTGATCACAATCTACGTGGAGGCTCCTTTCATGTCCCACCTCTGATGTGACCTTCCTCCTGATAGATGGTGGAGCAATCCCAGTTATGGGGTATACCTCTTCGGTAGGTGTCGGTTTCAGGCAACCCGATATTATACGAACCGTTTCATTTAGAGCAACGTCGACGTTCTTTGCGTGAGCAGAGTTTGCCCATACTGGTGCTCTAAACTCCGCGGCCGATAAACATAATGCTAAGGCAGAAGTGCGGAGAGTGTGTTGTTGTGCTTCCCATTTTGTATTAGTTAGCTTGCGGATAATATCATTTCTGGCACTTACTTTCTTCTTGACATCTTGACAGTGGTATCTGTAAGACAGAGTTCTATCCAGACGGATGCCAAGGTATTTTGGCGTCTCGTTGTGTTCCAGCATCTGACCACGCCATTCCACCTCCAGCGGCTTTCGGGCATGCTTGTTTCTAAGGTGGAAAGCACATACCTGGGTTTTTGTGGGATTGGGTTTCAGATAGTTTTTATCGTAGTATAGAGCTAAGTCTCCCAGGGCATCTGTCAGTTTCACTTCGACTTCATTGAAGGGTCTTCCCTGAGCTGCCACAGCTGTATCATCAGCGTAAATAAATTGCCTTGTTTGTTGGTGTATGGGTTGGTCCTTGGTGTATATGTTGTATAGAATCGGCGCGAGGACACTTCCCTGTGGTAGCCCATTTTTTTGGTCCCTCCACCGACCGTTCTTGGACTGGAGCGTTACTAGACCGTTTTTGGACTAGAAGCGTCTATTCTGTAGGAGACATTTCACTAACCTTGTTAATCAGAAATCCTTTGTAGTCTCGTAGAGTTTTGCGAGTAGCCGTTCATGGTTAACTGTGTCATAGGCGGCAGTTAGGTCTATGAACGCTACTCCTGTTATTTCTTTCCGTTCAAAACCATCTTCAATATGTTGGGTGAGATTAAGAATTTGACTGCAGCAGCACTTTCCGGGTCTGAATCTTGAATGTTCTGGAATAATTTTAGTCTACACATATTCAGCGATCCGGTTCAGTATCATTCTTTCAAATGCCTTGAAAAGGTGGCACAAAAGAGAGACAGGTCTAAAACTCTTTGTATCCGCCGGATCCTTCCCTGGTTTTAAGGGGGCTACCACTCTAGCTTTCCTCCAGATTTTGGGGATTTGTAATGTACGGATGCAGCAATTCATCATTTTTACGAGCCACTCTACGGTTTTTAATCCAAAGTTCTTTATTTGTTCTGTTCGTATGTCGTTCAGGCCAGCCGCTTTATTATCTTTCATTTGGTGGATCGCGCCTCTCATCTCCTCTAGACAAAAAGAGGTACCTAGAACATCTCTTTCTTCGTCGATATTCCGTTGAGCTCTCACCTGGTTCTTTCTCGATGTCGTCTTACCGTTCATTAGAAGACGATGGGCTATCTGATCGGGTGTGACTTCTGTCATTTTGACTGCCGGAGTAGCGGGATCGTTGCCAAGATTCCGAATCAGCTTCCAGGCACGTCTGCTGTTTTGTTTTATGTCCATACTCGTGACCAGCTTGCACTACCTTTCCGTTCTGTTGGCGGATATCGCATGTAACATTTCCTCCCCAGCCTGTATTGTTGCTTCCGAGAAAGGGTCTTCCTCATATAGCTGTTCATTTCTTTTATGTAGGGGTTTAGATTCTTCATTGAGCCCCGCTATGTACTCAGTTAGACAAACTCTAGGGGGATAAATTTCCGTGATACTACTTGCTTTACGATTTCTACAAATTTATCGTATGAATTAGGGCAAGGTTCTATGAATCAAGGATCGTGAATAAGTTTTAGGTTCATGCTTTCAGCCCATTTTTTCAGTTAGGTATGAATATAGTATTAGGTATTGAATACAGTAGGTATGAATTATATGTAGGTACGTCAATTTGACAATTTTAATTGACAATATGATTTATTTAGGAAAGTTAAACCCCTCCAAGTACTTGCACATCGCGAATATGTCCTCTATAGTTACATTCTCTAAGGTTTCTCGGGCATATTTATCTGCCAGATCGTTTTAGCTTAGATTAATATTTGATTACTAAAATATTGTTACGTTTTTCTGTGAGTTCACAGATTAAGTGAACCACAACGCAGTCTAAATAACGTCAATCAATTTACAAATTCTAATTACATAATAATTACAGCGGGCGTGCATGAGCAGAACAAAAATCTTCTCCAAGTAAGGATGGCGCCTGAATGCAAGCGATAATACCAAATTCCAGAAGTTTACCGGCTACGAGAACATATCCGCATCGGTGAGTGGAATAGTCGCGGTGAAAAGAGTATTCTCGGCTTCGCTAAAGCATACGACCGGAATTGGTTTTGGTGGATTTTGTCAAGTTGGTTGATTTTGTCCTTCATCAGGACACAGTCTCTCCAGGTAGACGACCTTAGGCTTAGTCCGGGGCGTCAGTTGCAGCCTATAATTAAGGTAGTTTATCTTCTTAGTGACCAGTTACGGTCCCTCACAGTTTCTCAGCAACTTGGGACTCGGACCTTTCCTTTTTGTTGGTTGGTAGAGCCAGACTCTTAACCTAACGGGATTGGATTTCTGATTGAACCTAACCCGACCACTGGTGAGTTGCAGCTTATTCCTAGCGAAATAGTGGACCTTAACCAGTGCATACATTAGGCTGCTGACATATTCGGGGAGTGTGTCATGGTCTGTATTTCCATCTGGTAGGTTGTCATGTATTAGGTAGATGGGAACCTTCATCTCCTAACCAGTCAATAGCATTGCTGGATTGTAACCAGTTGCTTCATGTTGGGTGCTTAGGTAGGCACCAGTTTGTCCACTCCCTCTGGTTTTCATGTACAAATTGGGCAGGTAGTTGTTGATGATCCGGTTATGTCTTTCTACCATGCCGCCTGACTGAGGATGAAGCGTTGTAGTACTGGTCTTCTCAATTCCCAGCAAAACCATCATGTTCTTCCAAACTTCCGATTCGAAGTTGCCCTTGGTTGGTATTAAACAAAAGGAAACGACATTTTCAAGAAGAGCCTCATTAACTGTCTTTTTGTTTGAGTAGTGCAACTTCTTCTGGCCATGTGGAAAAATAGTCGATAGCATCCATCAAATACTTATTTGCTGATGTTGGTATTGGAAATTGTCTCAGAATGTGGACAGCAACTCGTTTCCATAAGGTTCCAGCGATGTATTGTTTAAGTTTTTTCCTAAGTCCCTTTTCGGCTCCCTGCTTGGATGCACATAGGTCCCATTGTTTGCACCATTCTTCCACATATTGCCGACTATTAACCCAATAATACCTCGCACGGAGTCTGGCCAGAGTCCTATTGATCCCAAAATGCCCTTCCCCGGAACGGGGAGTTCTGCAAACACGCCCTTGGGAGAAAAACTTGTTTTTGTTCCATCTGGACTCTCATTTACGAGTGAAAACTCATCTCTCAGACACAAGGAGTTCCATTGAAACCAATAGCCTTTCACTGTTTGTCCATATTTGGCAATCTTCTGCCACTGTGGTCTAGCCTCGTTGACTAGTTACCCATGGATTAGCTTTAGATTTTAATATTTGATTATTAATAAATTACAAAACATTATTTTTTCTTTGAATATTTTCACGGCCAACCTAATAAAATATGTAATTGTTTTTGCAATTAATGTTTGGCTTAAAGAATCACGAATAACTCACAAATTGAAGTAATTTGGTATAGGGCATAATAATTCTTTTATAATATTAGGTATATTAATAAATAATAGTAGGTACCATAAAATAACATTTCATTACAATATTAAAATATAGGGAGTCCCATTTAAGACAACTAAGAAAATACTAATTTCGAGTTTCGACCAGCCCTGTATACCAAAATTAAACATTTCGCTATATTAATAATTTTTAACAATATTGGCTATATTAGAAATCATTTGAACATAAATAGATTTTTTGATGTCGAATCACTACAGTTCTAGAGGGTGTGAATGTTGCTACGAAATTAATAAAAAAACGTAATTATCTTTTAAACTACCTCGTATAACTTAACAAAACCTTATATTTTAAGAACGAAAACATCGAGGAGAATCTAAAGATGTAAAAATATAAGGATATTACAAAAAACCTAAATAATCTTTGAGTATTTCTTACGACTTCTCGTATTAATGCCGGACACTTTAGATATGTCTGTTTTGTCGAATACATTAAACTATGTTTTCGATGAAAACTTCTGTTTTTTTTTCATGATGATGTACACGTAAAAGACGGTAAAATGTACTATTTTGTAAGTCTATGTTTTGTTTTTAAACCAGGAGGAGTAAACTAAAAAGACAGATTCACACCCAAGAAAGTTACTAGAAAAATCACTAAATAGGTCTCTTTTTTTTTGGTTGATCATATCGGCCTTCGACGGTTATCCATAAATATTATATTATACCAATACGTCTCCAAAGAGTTCTGTAAAAAACCGTTTTTTATATAAAAGTAGACTAAAAATCTAAAAATTGAAGGAATAACGCAGAAAACACAAAAAATCGCCGATATAACTTTATTTTGAACGTATGTAACTTGCTTAAGCCGGCCACTCACGATACAATTTTGTAGAATTCGACTAATTGACAAAAATTTTGATCGTGTGTTACAATTTTACCACGGAGAAACTGGTTTCTATGCTGCAGTACTGCAGAATTGATATTATCGACGATTTTGTCGAACGACACCGCAGTATCATGTGTGGCCGGCTTTACTTTTGATGGTAGAAACTTTTTTAAAAAACAAAACTAATACACTTTAAGTTGTAATGGGTTTCCCAAAAGTGTTTTTGTGGTTATTTCACGTTGACATATTCGATTCGGAATTTGACCAAACAACATTTGAAGAGAACCAAACAATTGAAGTACAGAGAAGAATCCGATTGGCGTGGGCAGCATTTGGAAAGTTAAGATGGATACTAAAAAGAACAAAGATACAACAGTACCTAAAAACTCGTGTATTTGACCAGTGCATCCTTCCTGTTCTGACGTATGGCTCAGAAACATGGACATTAACAAAGGCCAACATAAACAAAATTAAAATAACTCAGAGAAAAATGGAAAGATCCATGTTGGGAATAAAACTACAAGACAGAAAATCAAACAAATGGAAAACAAAAGTAACAAATGTAACTGAACATATAACAGGGTTAAAATGGAGATTTGCGGGCCACAATGCGAGACAGGAAGATAAAAGATGGAATGCTGAAATACAAAACTGGAGACCGTGGACAGGAAGAAGAGGAAGAGGAAGACCTCAGATGCGGTGGAAGGACGATATTGTAAAAGCTGCAGGAACTAACTGGAAATACGCAGCCAAGGACAGACGGAAATGGAAAGATTTGGGGAAGGCCCATGTCCAAAGTTAGATAGAAATGGGCTAAAAGAAGAAGAATAATAACTCTGCTTCTACCTTATACATACACCATTTTTTTCACTTTTTAATAGTCTATATTTTTGCTAAGACTGTTTTTTCGATAAAATACTTACTATTTGAGTTATTTACGAAAAACCGTGTAAAAACATGTTTTTTTGTTGAAAAATGAACATATTCACCCGCAAATAACTCTAAAAGTATAAACTTAGCGAAAAAACGCAAAAAACTGTATATTCATTTCCGGACTTATTTTGAACGTGTATTTTTTCACCCCCGAGAAGGGGCGAAATACCCCTAGGGCAAAATCACACATGGGCACAATTTCACTTTTTTCTTTGACATGCCAAATTATACACATAGCGACACAGCTATGATAGCATCATAGTATTCCAAATTTATGTCAATCCAAGCAGTTTTTTAAAATATAGAGGTTTTGCAATATTTTACCGTGAGTGAATGGACTAAAAACTTTTACGTAATAAAATATTATGCAACATTTATGATTTAATATATAATAACTAATAGTATGGTATAACTAGACCCAAACCCAGACATCCAAAGTGAAAGTTATCCCCCAACACCAAATTGTTCTATATGGTCCACATAATGTTCAGAAAAAAGTCACACCATTTTGAGCGTCGGGTTTGGGGGGGGGGGGGAGAGGGGAGAGAAATCGGTAAATTCGTAGTTTTTTAAGTTTTTCGTCAATATTTCTAAAACTATGTAGTTTAGCATGAACAACCTTCTATACAAAAATATTCTACATAACATTTGAAATAAAAAAGGCCCTATGCATAATCCTTCTAAAATGAACGGTTCCAAAGTTACGGAGATAGTATATTATAATTGGCCCAAAAAAGGCCTAACCCAGACATCCATAGTAAAAGTTTTCCTCCAACACAAAATTGTTCTATATGGTCCACATATTGTTCAGTAAAAAGTTACACCGATTTGAGCGTCCGGTTTGGGGGGGGGGGGGGGAGAAGTCGGTAAATTAGTAGTTGTTTTACGTTTTTCGTCAATATTTCTAAAACTATGCTTTATGCTTTATGCTTTAGCGTAAATTATGTTCTATACTCAAATTTTCTACATAAAATTTAAAACAAAAAAGGTCCAATACATAATTGTTATAAAATCAACGGTTCCAGAGTTACGGAGGGTGAAAAGTGGAGGTTTTCGATACCTTTTATATATTTTTGGGCAATTTATAATATTATTACTGATGAAAGAAATTTTTTTGTAAATAAAATTTGCTATTTCAGTGGCCGATGGTATGTTAGTGATAAGCCATTGAAGAAGCGTCAACCTCACCACCCAAAATCATCATCAATAGTCCAAATAATATAAAAAGTATCGAAAACCTTCACTTTTCACCCCCCGTAACTCTGGAACCGTTGATTTTATAACAATTTGTATAACACCTTTTTTGTTTTAAATTTTATTTAGAACATTTTTGTATAGAACATTGTTTACGCTAAAGCATTGTTTTAGAACTATTGACGAAAAACGTAAAAAAACTACTAATTTACCGACTTCTCTCCCATCTCCCCCCCCAAACCGGACGCTCAAAATGATGTAACTTTTTACTGAACAATATGTGGACCAATTTTACTGAAAATTTGGTGTTGGAGGAAAACTTTTACATTGGATGTCTGGGTTAGGCGTTTTTTGGACCAATTACACTATACTACCTCCGTAACTTTGGAACCATTCATTTTAGAAGGATTATGCATAGGACCTTTTTTATTTCAAATTTAATGTAGAACATTTTTGTATAGAAGGTGGTTCATGCTAAACCGCATAGTTTTAGAAATATTGAAGAAAAACGTAAAAAACTACGAATTTACCGATTTCTCCCCCCTCTCCCCCCCCAAACCCGACGCTCAAAATGGTGTGACTTTTTTCTGAACATTATGTGGACCATATAGAACAATTTGGTGTTGGAGGATAACTTTCACTTTGGATGTCTGGGTTATGCCATTATTTGGATCAATTTTATCATACTAAAAATACTATAAGGGCGTGTTTGTGTACCTATTGTGTAAACAGTTCCACTATTATATAAAATTCTTACCAATTAAATAGATTCATACTAACACTTTACTGTTACATTTGCCATTTTTATACAAGTTTCAGTTTTTCATTAAATATTTCTTATATTTTTTCATCAGTAAATACCTAGTTGCCAAATATTAAAAATTTTAGTAGATATGTCATTTTTAAAGATTTTTCAACAATCCTGACAGGTCGTCAACAAATAGTTGTCAAATGTAAGTTCATTTAACGCGATAATCAACAATTTGAGTCACTGCTTTGATTGTTCATCGATTAGTGTATTTAATAATAACTAAATAACTACATGCACAATGGCACGTACAAAAATTATACAGATGAGACCTGCACGTATGTATTGCAATCGTTAACTGATAATAAATTCTGTTTATTTTTATTCTTATAGGCCAGTCGAGAGATACTAAAATGCGTGTTATCGATTTGTTTAGTGGTAAAAGTTGTCTTGTTAGTCCAGGCTGTATCGTCGCCCCCGTTAGGTAAATCATTCTGATTTGAGTTTTTTGCACAAACTTACTCAAAAAGAGGTCCTTATAATAAATCCACAGGGTGTCAGGCGGTGCCGTGGTCGAAAAATTGTTTAAACTATTTTTATCTACTCTATGTCATATATGTATCAGTTTTTAGTTTGTGAAAACTGTCATTATAGATAGCAGTGCGTGAAGGGTTTAAAGTGTGCGTGAAGTAACAATGTATTTTAAATGAGATTTACTTTTTCGCACACTTTCAATGGGTTTTCTGGCACACTTTCATATATACTCTGGGCTAATTAGCAAAATACAAGGAATAGCTATTTGTATAACAAGAAAGAAAAGTGCTACTTTTCCTCCCGAGAATGAAGTTTACTTACAGTAATCATTCAAGGGAGGAAAAGGCACTTTATTAGCAAACTATCTGCGGACTTTGCATACCTATATTATTAATATATAGAATCATAAGATTCGATTCCAACAATAAAATTGCTGGTAAATAACTTTTCTAAAAAATGGAATATTCAGTAGTAATTGCACAAGAGCTCTAAAATTATTGAATTTTTCCCGAGTGACACTTTGATAGTTTTAATTTCACGAGCCGATGGCGAGTGAAATTATGTCAAAGTGTCACGAGGGCAAAAATTTTATATTAATTTTAAAGATCGAGTGCAATTTGTTGCGATTATTTCATGAATAAAACTGTTCAAAACCAAAATATTATTGTAATTTAATTATGTAAGTACATATGTACAATTAAACACACAGTTGTTATAAATATTTTACGGTTGAAAGTCATCACTTTTATAATTTTTAAAACATTAATTGTCATTAATGTCACTGAATGTATTTTTTCATAGCAACGAAGGACATCTGACGTAATATACTTGACGACGGGAAATTATCAAAAATTATCGATTTAATTTAGATTTCTGTAGCTTTCTATTGGTCAAAATCTCCTATGAATGAAATAATCTTCGATAATCTGCCCAGACTAATAATCAAATATCCTTAACTTTCGCGTTGTCATGGTGATGACAATATGAGCAATGACTTACAACAAAATTTTTGACAGTTTTGTGGTTTGAAAGTAGTTAGGATTTTTAAATGTCAAAGTTCTAAAAATTGTAGAATAGAAATCAATTCCAGTGACGAAGAGTTACAGTCTTTTTATTTGTTTATCGAAGAGTAGATAAAATATTGTATGAAACTGTGCGTGAAGTACTTTTTGCGAACTTACGCGATGTATCTAAATATAGCGTGCGTTCGCAAAAGCATACTTCACGAACTTTTTCATAAATAACTATTTTTAAACAAATTCACAAAAATAATTTTTTCACTTCGGGCACATTTTTTTCGATTCTTTCGGTCATTCTGAGTAAAAAAGGTCTCTTATGATTTTTCTCTAAAATTGATTGTTTTCGAGTTATACCTATGCGATTTAAAATTTGAAAAACGCGAAAATAACTATTTTCAAGGCTTAATAACTCGGTTAAAACTAATTATTATGAAAGTCAAAAAGTGACAAATCAAAGTTTAAAGCCCCTTCTACAAGATCCTGAAGAAATTTTTGTCATTATTTTATTTCTAAGCTGTCATTTCTAATTATCAACAATGAGCGCTAAGTCTGTATTGAGGCGGTCGTCAATGTGAGTACGAGTGAGATTCACCACTGGACGGCCGGAATGGTGCATCTCTTTCGCACTCACCATTGACGGTCGCCTAATACGCTTGTTAATAATTAAAAATAACAGTTTAGTAAAAAAATTCTTCAGGATCTTGTAGAGGGAGCTTTAAGCTTTGATTTGGTCACTTTCTGACTTTCATAATAATTATTTTTATCCGAGTTATTAAGTCTTGAAAATGACAATTTTCACATTTTTCAAATTTTAAATCGCATAGGTATAACTCGACAACAAACAATTTTGGAGAAAAATCACAAGAGACCTTTTTTAATCAAAATGACCCAAACAATCTAAAAAAATGTGTTCGAAGTGAAAAAATTATTTTTGTGAATTTGTTTAAACAATTTTTCGATTACGGTACCACCTGGCACCCTGTCGATTTGTTATAAAGACCTCTTTTTGAGTAAGTTTGTGCAAAAAAATCGAATCGGAACAATTTACCCAAAGGGGGCGACGATACACCCTGGACTATGTGTACTTGAAGCGTATTTGCGGTACCCGTTTAGATTACTAGAAAATAAGATTTTTTTAAAGCTTGTTTTCTGCTAATAATACAGAGTGAGTTTTATGTATGGAACGCCTCCATTATCTCGGAAACAGCTTGCACGATTTTTATAGATTTTACCTTGTAAGGGTTTTGCCTTTTGAAAACCTCAAGAAATACTAATTTTTTTCATGCAATCTTCTCTTTACCCAAATGCCATAATTTCTGAGTTGTTGCTGTATGTAAAGTTACGGTCATTGAATAGTTTACAGGCTTACGTATCTAGGAGCCGATTTTTTAAATTATTCCCTCGTTTAAACTCACCTTTTACGTCAAAGTGACGTTAACAGTGGTGTATCTAGAATAGGATATTTAAAATTAAAAAATAAAAATAATATAAAAATATATTTTACAAAGTTTAACAAAATGGAAAGTACAGAAAAAAGTTTTTTTTTTTGAATGGAATGGATTATGGTCTTAATAATGAAAACAAGGAAGTCTGGTTTGAAAATACCGATTTTATTTTATATCTATCCAAAATTATCCAATCTTTGTTTGCTTTTCCATATGCACATACATGGCTCACGTCCAAATCTGCAGCAACTTGTCTTAAAAACCAACCTTCTTCAAGTTTGGCAATTGCTCTTGATTTTGTGGAGGAGTTTGATATCGTTATTTTATGTTTCAACACTCGCGAAATTTTTGACAAGCACTGACTTTTTGACTTTGACATTTATGAAATCCGTACGATACTGCAATTTTACAGTATTACAATATAAAAATTAAGGTGTAAACTATTCAGTGATCGTAACTGTACATTATCTTCGCCGGAGTTAAAATAATACATTTATAGGGTGTCCCAAACGTAACGGAACGGTCGAATATTTCGCGAAATGAACATCGCATCGAAAAACTGAAACATACGTGTTACATATTTTTCATAAATCTATCGAATGACACCAAACACGACACCCCACTCCACCCCCTGGAGGTGATGTGGGGGGTAACTTTAAAATCCTAAATGGAAACACCCAGTTTTTATGGCAGATTTGGATTCCTTATGTAAAAGTAAGCAACTTTTATTCGAGAGATTTTTTCGAGTTGTGGATAGATGGCGCTATAATCGGAAAAAATGATTTATCGTGAAAATAGAAGGTAATAGGTAAAATAGAAACCGTCTAATATCTCGAGAAATACACTTCCAAATGAAAAACCAAAAAACATTTTTTTAATATTTTTCAAAAACCTATCGCGTGACACCAAACAGGACCCCGCACTCTACACCCTGGAGGTGGGTTGGGGGGTAAGTCTAAAATCTGAAATAGGAACATCCGCTTTTATTGAAGTTTTTAATTCCTCATGAAACAATGAGTAACATTTATTCGAAACATATTTTGGAATTGTTGATGGATGGCGCTAATGAATCGTATTTTTCCGATTATAGCGCCATTTATCAACAATTTTAACTTATTTTTACACGAGGAATCCAAATCTTTAATAAAAAATGGGGTTCCTATTTAAAATACTAATACTTTTCATTTGGAAGTGTATTTCTCGAGATATTGGACCATTTCTATAACTTACCTATGGTATCATGATAAATCGTTTTTTTTTCCGATTATAGCGCCATCTATCCACAATTCTAAAACATGTCTCGGCTTACTTTTGCGCAAGGAATCCAAATCTGCAATAAAAACTAGGGGGTTTCCATTTAAGATTTTAAAGTAGTGGAGGGTCATGTTTGGTGTCATTCGATAGATTTTTAAAAATTATTGAACAAGCATTTTTCAGTTTTTCGATCCCATGTTTATTTAGCGAAATATTCGACCGTTCCGCTACTTTTGGGACACCCTGTAGATGGCTATCACTGTTACAATAATAACTTTGACGTTTCAATAAATTATAACCTGTTTTTAAACTAGGAGGGTTAATTCAAATTTACCGCACCGTAATGCTTGTTTATAATTTGGTACAATCTCAGCTAAGTTTATTTCACTGTTATGAAATTTTGACACTATTGACATTTATGAAACTTTGACACTATTGGCACTTCATAGGTTAATTAAGTTATATCGGCGATGTTTTGTGTTTTCAACGTTGTTCCTTTAATTTTTAGATTTTTAGTCTGCATTTATGTAAAAAAACATTTGTTTTTAGAACTCTTTAGCGACGTATTAGTAACGAGCGATCCACAATTATTGGGATCAAAGCTAGCCGTGCAAAGAATTACATATGTCTTGTTTTAAGCTGAATTTATATCATTGGTTTATCAATTAATTTTGATTAACAGTATAAAACATAAAAAATCAGTCAAAATCTTTAACACAGAACTTTAATAAAAAATAAAAAGAATTAACAAAATTATAAGTAACAATAATAAATAAAATCAAACGATATGCTGTATATATCCACCAACAACATATCTACATAACCTAACTTTTCTTGTTAATTGATGTACACTGCAAAGTTGACGTAAACTGGAAAGTATACCTGAATTGAGAATAGACATGCACTGTATAGCTATCTCTGTCGTTCAGAGCCACCTATGGTGACAATAATTTTGGATCACACGTTATAATATATGGATTACCCTCGAAGGCTGATATGCTCAATCAAAAAAATGTATTTGGTGATTTTTCTAGTGACATTATTGCGTGTGAATCTGTCTTTTGTTTGAGTTTACTCCTCATGGTTTAAAAACAGGGTATAGTATTGTTGGTGTTTATTTAAAGTCACAATGAATCGTATCTCTGAAAAATAACGAATTGAGATTTTAATGATATTAGGATATGATGATAGCGTAGAAGTCAACAAGAAACGTATATTAGGTTTGTTCTAGCATCAGTTTCAAACGGTTTGAAACCATCAGCGAATAGTCGACCAGCGCGAGTAGAGGGGATAGCACTGGTGACTGTATTATGTTCTCTCACTGACCAACTATTTGCTGACGGTTTCTGACTAGTTTGACTGTTTGCTAGAACAAACCTAATATCTTTAATATTTATATCCTAACCGAAATTCCATAACAAGATCTACTGTCAGTAAATTAATAAAAAAGTTTAGTTCAGTGTATATGTTACAGTTCAAGTTGATTATCCAGTTGGAGTTGACTTTTCATAGTTCGAGTCGACTCAAACGGCTGGTTTTAGTAAAAGTTGATTATAAATATAAAATGAAGATTTTTATTTAACATTTACTAGTAAAAGTAGACTACAACTAGTTAAAGTATACTCTTCCCAATGCCATTTAATAAAAGTTGATTCACACAAACAACCGATTCTAGAAATTAAATGTTACTGTATATTACGTTCAAATCGTGATATTTATAGTCCAGGCTGTATCGTCGCTCCCGTTAGGTAAATTATTCCAGTTCGATTTTTTTGCACAAACTTACTCAAAAAGAGGTCCTTATAACGAATCCACAGGGTAATCGAAAAATTGTTTAAACAATTTTTTTAAACAAATTCACAAAAAAATTCACTTCGGACATTTTTTTACATCATTAATTTGGGTCATTCGGAGCAAAAGAGGTCTTTTGTGATTTTTCTGTAAAATTTATTGTTCTCGAGTTATATGCGATTTCAAGGCGATTTATATGGAATTTTCAAGGCTTAATAACTCAGTTAAAAATTATTATTATGAAAGTCAGAAAGTCACCAAATCAAATTTTAACGACCCCCCTACAAGGTACTGAAGAAATAGTTGTCATTATTGTATTACTAAGCTGTTATTTTTATTTATTAACAATGAGCGCTAGGAGCGTATTGAGGAGGCTGTCAATGTCAGTACGACTGAGATGCACCATTGGACGGTCGGAATGGAGGATCTTACTCGCACTCACATTGACGGCCGCCTCAATACGCTTTTAGCTCTCATTGCTGATAATTAAAAATAACAGCTTAATAATAAAATAATGACAAAAATTTCTTCATGATCTTGTAGGGAGGCTTTAAACTTTGATTAGGTGATTTTCTGACTTTCATAATAATAGTTTTTAATCGAGTTATTAAGCCTTAAAAATGGTCATTTCGCATTTTTCAAATTTTAAATCGCGTATAACTCGAAAACTACCAATTTTAGAGAAAAATCACAAGAGACCTTTTTTGCTCCGAATGACCAAAATAATCTAAAAAAATTTGTCCGGAGTGAAATACTTAGTTATTTATAAAACAGTTCGTGAAGTATGGTTTTTGCGCACGCACGCGATATTTAGAGCACGAGCGGGCCGAGTGCTATACATCGCCTAAGTGCGCAAAAGTACTTCACTCACAGTTTCATACAATATTTTATCTACCAAAAAACAAATAAAAAAACTGCAACTCTTCGTCACTGGAATACATTCCTATTTTACAATTTTTTAGAACTTTGACATTTAAAAATTCAAACTTCTGCTAAACCACAAAACTGTCAAAACTTTTTTTGTAATTTATAGCTCACATGTCATCACCATGACAAGGCGAAAGTTAAGGATATTTGATTATATGAAAGTGTGCTAAAAAACAGTGCGAAAAAGTAAATCCCATTTAAAATACATTATTACTTCAGGCACACTTTAAACCCTTCATGTATGTACTGCCATCTATATTTACAATTTTCACACAATAAAAACTTATACATAATGTGAGGTAGAGTAGATAAGAATTATTTTTGTGAATTTGGTTAACAAAAATTGGTTAAACAATTTTTCGACCGCGGTACCGCCTGACACTGTGTATTTGTTTATAAGGATGTATTTGTTTGAGTAAGTTTGTGCAAAAAAATCTAATCAGAATAATTTACCTAACGGGGGCGACGTTACAGCCTGGAATAATAAGTAGTTGAAACGGTCAAAACAAAGAGACGCACACTCATCAAAAATGCACGTGAGATTATACTCGTATAAATTGTATAATCTACTTTTACTAACAAGAGTTAGGAAGAGTCAACTTCAACTAGTAAAAGTGGATTTAAATTTTTCAAATCAACTTTTACTGCCCGTTTCAGTTGGAGTTGACTCGAACTAGAAAAAGTCAACTCTAACTGAGAATCAACTTGAACTGTAACATATTATAGTTATATAGTTCAGTGTACATATGGTACCCTGTTTTTAAACTATCAAGAGTAAATTCAAAAGACAGATTCACACCCAATAATGTTACTAGAAAAATCACCAGACTTATCTTCTTTTTCGGTTGACCATATCGGCCTTCGACGGTAATCCAGTAATCAGTATCATTAGCTTAATAACACTAATACGTCGGTAAAGAGGTACAAAAACAACTGGTTTTTATATAAACAGCACACTAAAAATATAAAAATTACAGGAATAACGCAGAAAACACAATAATTGTCGATATATCTTAGACCTCATGGGTTTCACAAGAACTATGACCTTGAAAATAATATGTAAACTTGTGTACTGTTTCGGCATCAGCTGTTGTCAAAATCCATTACCTCTAATTAACCTATGAATTTTAAATGTCAATAGTGTCAAAATTTCATATATGTCAATAGTGTCAAAATTGTCAAAATTTCATAATTTAGTGGAGTAAACTTGCCTGCGGTTGGACCAATTACAAACAAGCATTATGGCGCGGTAAATTTGAATTACTCCTCCTACTTTGAAATCAAGGTTATGGCACAGGTTATGGTTATGACGAGTTCAGTATTACGGCACTAATGAATTCCGGGTGCGATATCATATTATATCATATCTATTCTATATTAGATTGTAATAAGTAAAAAAGATGAAATTATTATAGTTTGTCACAAATAAGTTTATTTTAGTCCTCAATTAACTGGTCTAATGTTGATTTTAATTATTTTATTTTATGATGTCAGTTTCACTATCGGGCGGTGTTAAGTCTAGAAATACGAAGCGGAAATTTACGGGAGATGTAGGGGCACAAGGCAAAAAAGGCCGTGGAGTCGACCTGGGAACTCCTAAGCTACCCGCCCATGGTTATCCTCTGGATCATCCCTTTAATAAAGATGGCTATCGGTACCTACTGGCGGAACCTGATCCACATGCACCTTTCAGACAGGTAAAAATAAACTAAGTTATCATTGGATTATCAGATTTATTGATCTTCAATTATTATTTACAAATTTTTAAGATTTGATAGGCGATTTTATTAATTTAATATTATTTATGTGACTTAACTATTACCTATATGCTAATATTATGCGGTCTACCCCGAGGATGCGGTCTACCGATCGCAATCTGAAAATTTCTGAAGGATTTGCGGAATATAATGAATTGTATGAAAACTATTGTAATCAATAAAGATTTGGAGGAAAATAAACGTACAATGAAAGAGGCTCTAATAATTAAAAAAAATGCACCCCAACTAACCCATATGTAACCTAATTATTTGAAAAGCGATTAGCCTGATGTTAAAGAAAAAAATCATGCATCTTAATTTAAGAAATGTAACAAATAAACGGTTTGTTTTTCAATTTTGTGTGCAAATCCTCCTGAGAAAAGATTATGGTGTTGTTAAGCCGCACAGGTAAAAAAATCTTTACAAAGTGAATAAAACGCATAAATCAGAAGAAGTTTTATTTTAATTTTTCAAATTAATACTTTGTCATATCAATTTACTACATTATTGCTTAAAATTGGCTTAATTTTTCTGGTTTATGCGTTTTATTAACTTTGTACAGACTTTTTTTTTCCGATACTGTAATATAGTACAGGTTATATTATACACTACACCGCATCCATCGGTAGACCGAAAGCTATAGAATAAACGCGACGGTAGACCGCATATTATAGTAGCACCTATTATCTTTGTGTATTTTTTAGATTTTTTTTACTCAAGTGTCTTTGAGTTTCTTTTTTGCTTAGGAAAATGTTTTATATCCCGAACTACTTCCGTTTTTAGTAATCAATGGTAGTTGTATACAATTTTTACGTACACCAAAAAATATTTTTTAAAAAATATGTATGAATTAAAAAGAAAAGTATTTTAAAAGTGGGTAAAATATTTATTTCCTAGCTGAGTGTTTTTGGCTTACAAAGCCATCTTCAGAACAATGGTCAAAATTTAAAAAGTTTTAAAACGTAGGGGTGGGAAAAACCTACCGGTTATAACCTAAAAATCTTCAGTTGAATAACCAGATAAGTTAACCCTAAAAAAATAATGACTTCAGAGAAATAATAGGGAAATTTTTGGCCCCCGTGCGCACGAAATAAAAAATTTAAGTTTACCGAAACCGAAACAAATTTGACAACACTGATGACTGATTTCTATTTTCGATTCCAATGGACAGCCTAAGTCTGACGTCACAAATGTCACAAAATTGGGAGGAGCTTATTTGACTCCCAAACAATCTGGGCTAATTAGCAAAATACAAGGAAAAATTATTTACCAGCAATTTTAGTGCTAGAATTGAATCTTATGACTGTATATATTAATAATATAGGTATGCAAAGTCCGCAGATAGTGTGCTACTTTTGTATAAACAAAATGGCGCCCGAAAATCGTGTTTTTTGAATTTTTGCTCTATAACTCCAAAGATTTTAACTTTACACCAAAAACTCCCTAATAAAAATTCACCTTAATTAAATTCTGCATAGAGACGTGTTTTTCCCGATTTACTTAGACGAAAATTTTCCCCGGAAAATGCGGGTTTTTCCAACAAAATCTTTAATTTTCAACTAAAATTTTAGATAAGTAATTGTTTATCAATAATTAAATAACTTGGTAATATAAAAGATCTTTCCGTATAGATTATAATTTCAGAAGCCGATGGAAATTTAATGATCAGTTTAGCAACAATTGAATTGTTAATTCAAAATTTACTGTCGCTATAATAACTAAAATAATTATGATACCTAAGAATAATTATAATTTTTTTATAAAAAGATACTGTACCTGTCTAATGTACTTTACAGAATTTAAATTGGACTATTTAAGCAGCCTCAGGAATATTTTAAAATTATAAACAATTTTTTGGCTTATAAACAAATAGAATATCTCGGGAAATATTAAATTAAATTAAATCATGAAAACGGTACTGAGAGGCAGGGCGCTTCTTTTAAAAGAAAAAACTTTTAATTGTGATGAGTGGTTCCTGAGATACAACCGGTCAAAGTTGACCGGCATTTACGGCAAAGATATAAACAATAGGATCATAATTTTTAAACCATCACATTTTTATTTTTGTCCTCTTTCTCCACACCAATTTTCATATCTTTAAAATAGTCATAACTTATATTATTATAATAAAAACTATCGATATTACGAGTGAAAATTGACAAAAATAACAAAATTCCAATCAAAAATTAGATTGAAGAAAATGTAATCTCAAAGTTCAAAATCGGTATACGTTAAAAAAATGCATTTTCTCAGCTTCCCATGGAGCAATTTTCTTCATTCTTTTTTTTTTCCAAGTAACTCGAGTAGAGCCATCTAACTAACGCATTATTAAATGTCAAAGTTGCTTCTGTTTTGTTACAATAGATTAATTTATTTATAAGAAAAGAAAACTACATATTTTTTCCAGTCGTAGACTTTTTTAGATAAACTTACTACAAGTGTACCCTTTAACGTTAAAAACACTAATATTCTCATTTGAATGCTGTATAATTATTTAAACAATCTTTATTTCATCAAATTAAAAATTTTGTTATAATAAATACCCAAGCGTATTGTAAAGTTGAGTTTTTTTTTTTTGGCTTTAGGATTAGACCATGCGGCCAGAAACAAAGTAAATAGTACATACATAAACATAATATATATCTTATCTAAACTATCTAATTACTAATCTAAGTTAAGGTTATCTAAGTCTGACCGACCTTTTTGTTAAGAATAGATATAATAAACATTTTATTTTCAAAGTGAATTTTTGTTAAATTAATTTTAATAAAAATTTTGGGATAAGGACAAGGGTCACACTTTTCTCATTCAAGGATTTTTCTTTTTTCTTAATAATTATTGATTACCTATATACCCACCCCACACGGTAAGGCAGGCATGTAGGCAATCAAAAGGAAAGACATAATTTAAGGTTACAAGCCTAATCTAGTCATTCTCTAACTTAATTTTACAGTCATATAGGAAAAACAAAATAAAATCAAAAATACGTTTATCACTCAGTGCCAAAAGATACATAACATTATAGGGACCGTAAACGTTTAAACTTCTTAAATTTTTTGTAAGAATGTCCGACTGATGTGTGTACTTCTTACAATTAAAAAATATATGATCCAAGTCCGCCGTTTCATTGCAAATATCACAAAGATTGTTATCAGTTATTTTTATTTTGTATAAATGTGCCGGATAGCAAGCATGTCCAAATTTCATCCGAGATATGGTTGTTATGGAACTTCTCGGATAATCGTAATTTTTAAACCAGTAATTTTTTCGAATATCGGGTTCTAGCAATGTATATCTTGTGCCTTTTGTCAAAATAAAATGTTTATATTGTTTAGACCATTTTTTATATAAATTATCCTTAGCAATATTTATTCTCTCATCTAATGTTAATAAGTGTGTAACATCTTCTCCCAACTGTATGCTTTCTTTAGCCGCTTTAACAACTTGTTCATTGAATGTGATACCTGAGTGTGCTTTCACCCACACAAAAATAAATTTTCTAGTTTTTTGCATTTGAGAGAGCAAAGATTTTATTTTGGCTATGTAAGGATGACTATATGCGGAGTTGATTTGTAAATGTGATTGTAAACTATTTAAAACCGAAAGTGAATCAGAAAAAATTATGGAGTATGAAATGTTATTTTCCATTATAAATTCTATAGGTTTCAAAATAGCAAACGCTTCTGCTGTAAAAATGCATGTTTTTCTACTCAATTTAAATCTGCGTTGTATTTGCAGTGGGACAATAAACGCTGCACCTGTGCCATAAGGATCTTTTGATGCATCTGTGTAAATAGCAGTATACATTTGATATTTGTTTAATAGCTGATTGATTATTTCATTATTGAGATATCTTAATTCAGAATATCTAGGTATAATTACCTGAATGATCAACAATAAAACATCTAAGTTGACCTTAACTGTTGTAGGGGAGAAGTCTATTGAGTTTCTAAATCCTTCACATAAAGGAGGTGAGTTTCTATTAGACCAGTATGATCCTGTAAGGTCCTGAATATTTAGGGTGGAGATCTTTTGAGTAAGTGATGAATTTTTGACTTTTCACTTGATTATCATTTTTTCTGCCAATAATTGCCTTCCCAGCTCTAATGGAGGTTCCACAGTTTCTACTCTTAACGGTTCAATTGGAGTTGATTTCATTGCACCAATGCAGAGTCGCAAAGCTTTGTTTTGTAAAGTATCTAATTTCTTTTAATAAGTTATTATTAGCACTACCATATAAGAAGCTGCCATAATCTATAATGGACCTTATATATGATTTATAAAAAGTCAAGGCTGTTTGGGGTTCCGCCCCCCACCATGTCCACATAATACACTTCAAGAAGTTTAATCCCTTACTACATTTTTGTAAAATTTCTTCAATGTGTGCTCTAAAGGTTAATTTTTTATCTAGAGTGATTCCGAGATATTTTATTTGGTTGGTTAAAGAAAAATTAATATCATTCAGCTGTATGGTCGTACAATTTGGAATATTGTGTCGGGTAAAAATGACCACTTTTGATTTATGCGGAGATAAATCAAAACCTAGATTACTTATATTCTGGATGAAAGGTGTAACTGCTGTATTCAAACTTTGTAAACTTTTATCATAACTTTTTGCATGTGTGTAAAAGACGAAATCATCAGCGTACTGAATAATATTTGCATTAGGTGAAATATTGTGTAAATCATAGGTGTATATATTGAAAAGTAATGGTGATAAAACCGATCCTTGAGGTAAACCGCTTTGTTACCAAACGATATTCAGAAATGATGCCGTTATCTTTTCTGATCGCTACTGATCTATTTATGTAGAGTTTAAGTATGGTGTTTGCTACTTCTTCTGGAATTTGTAAGTTGATCATTTTATTTCGTAGTATAGTCCAGTCTACACTATCATAAGCTCCTTTTATATCAAGAAATAGTGAAGCTTGGTAGTCATTTCGAGAAAGACACAGCTGTATATCTGTAACCAGTTGACCAACAGCATCACCTGTGCCATAATTTATTTTAAAACCGTACTGACTTTGAGGAAAACCATTTGTGTTCTTGAACCACCATTCCAATCTGTTTTTGACAATCCTTTCAAACATTTTTAATATACATGGTAGCAAAGAAATGGGTCTGTATGATTCGCTTTCATCTGGGTTTTTATCGGGTTTCAGAATAGGCACAACAATAACTTTTTTCCACTCTTCGATACATTCACCGCGTATCCAAATGTCGTTCATTATTTGGGTTAAAAATATTTTAGCATTCATTGGTAAATGATAAAGCATAGGATATCGAATTTGATCATATCCAGGAGAGGTATTTTTTCTATTATCTAATGCAAAGTCAATTTCATTTAAACCTATAGGCTCCAAAAATATACGATGATTTTTCTTGTTTTGTTCTCGCTTGGTCATTAAATGGTTTATATTGTTATACACCATTGGCGGAGCTATTATATCGAAAAAATGATCTTGATAGTTAGAGTTACCAGATTTCTTAGTGGTTTTAGTATGTCTTTGCATTTTTTTGCTTGGGTCCAGAGCTCCGTAACTGGATTATTTTTGTTTAAATTCGCACACCACATACGCCAGTTATATTTAGCTTTTTCTTTGAGATACTTCTTAACTCTGGCTATAACTTCTTTGCACATTATGTAATTTTCCAGAGTGCTATTTATTTTATAAATATGCAGTTTGTGTTTTCTCTCTTTTATAGCTGCCTCACATTCATTGTCCCACCAAGGTGGTAAAACTTTTGTGAATTTATTTCTAGGAGCCTTGTTTATAGGTATTGCTGTTGAGGCGGCAGCGTTAATTCCTTCTATTAAAAAATCGTATTTAGATTGCGTTGTATTATCTTCAGGATGGTTTTCGGTAAAAAATGTACACGCTGTATCTTCGTATATATCCCAGTTTGCCTTGCGTAGATTCCATTTAGTCTTAGGGTTGAAAGTTGTATCATTTGGATATAAATGTTTGTCTATTTCGATAATAACTGGAAAATGATCTGATCCCATCACATCCTTAAGTGTATACCACTCACAATCAATAGCAAGATCTGATGACAAAAATGTTAAGTCAACCACAGATCTAAGGTTATTTCTTGTAAATCTGGTAGGTTCTCCAGTATTCAAAAGCACTAGATAAGTATTCTCAAGAACGTCTAATACCTGAGTTCCTTTGGGATTTATTTTATATGAGCCCCACATCTCATGGTGTGCATTGAAGTCGCCTCCTATAATACCTGTACCATTTAGTGTGTTTAATACATTTTCCCAATCTGAGCGGCTTGTCCTTATGTTGGGTGGGCAGTAGACTGAAAAACATTTAAAATTTTCCTTATTATTAGTTATGATCTGGATACCACAAATTAATATTTCATTAGAAAAATTTTGACAAACATTAGCTAGAGTATAGTTAAAAGTTTTTTTAATTAGGATTGCAACACCGACGTAACCGTCATCCCTATCTTTGCGTACAATATTGTAACCACGAAAAGAAATCTGTCGGTCAGACCTAAACCAGGTTTCAGATAATAAAGCTATATCAATTTGATGTTCTTCTAAACATTTCACTAAACTTATCTTATTAGAAACTGCTGATTGAGCATTCCATTGCAAAATTTTTAATTTATTATTTCCTTTATTGGCCATTTCCATAAAAGTGACCTATTTTATTGCGAATAATATCAGTATCAATGTTTTTAAGATCATCAAAAGAATTAATATCATCTAAAACACTTTGAAAAATGTTAAGAAACATGGACACAAAATCATTAGAATTAATTTCAAGGTTAGATTTATCAATTGAAGGTAAAGGTTTACTGGGCCCAAACGTGAAAGGGAACATTGGCGTTTCTACAGGAGCAGACAACTTCTTTCTTTTAGCTGGGATTCTTGGTTCCTTGTTTGTGAATAAGGATACACAGGAACTGTGGAGGTTTTGTCCTGCTGTGAAGTAGTTGGGTTTGTGGAGGAAACTCTAGGCTTATTAATGAAGTTGTAGGCATTTGTTTTTACTTGAGGAAGATTAGGAAAACTATCCATGCTTTGAGTATCCAAAACTGAAAATCTATTATTTGTATTTAAAGTCGAAGAGTAGTTATTCCGAAGATTATTCTTTGCTTCCAAAAAGGTTAAATTTTGCTCCGCCATACATTTTTAAAATTTTGTTTTGCTCAATGAATACAGGACAAGTTTTAGAAATAGATTTATGCTGGTCAGTCTTACAATGTTTGCAGAAACTATCTTGCGGATCTCTACATTCATGTTTGTCGTCTTTTTCTTTTGTACAATTAAGGCAGAGTTTTAGTGCTGCGACAATTTTTTGCTACGTGTCCATGTTCAAGACACCTGAAGCACTGAACAACTTTATGTATATAAGATTCGACTGCACATGAAACACTGTTAAGAAAAACATGTGTAGGTAGTATTACCTTCAAAAGTCAATAAAATCATCTGTCTTGGTATATAAGTATTTTCTCCGTCTACGATTATTTTTCTTTTAAATCTACTTACCTCTGTTATAGTTATAGGAGAGATAATATTTTCAAACAGATACTTATCATTAAAACTTGTATCAACATTTCTGATAATGGCTTTTCTTTGCAACAAATTATTGGGAATGAAAGCATTTATATTATGGTCTTGTAAACGTTTGTCATGAATTAATTTATTAGCATCTTTTATTGATTTTAACTCAACTCTTACTCTATTCTTACCTACACTACTGATGCTAATTATGTTTTGGACAGCAAGAATCTTATGGAGAATGTGGCCTATCTTCATTGCGTGAATTTTACCCATATTCTCTTCTTTATTTGATTTTTCAATGAAAATATACACTTTATTAGAATAAAGATGAGCTTTCTGCAAATTAAACATTTTTTTGGATGGCTCCTTATCAACGACATCATTATTTTCAACTTGAGCATTATTTGGTATATTTTGGATCTCCAAACTATTTTCCAAGTCCATATTTTGTGTTCCCCCTTCATCAGGGGGATCTTCTTCCCCCATTATGGTGAAACTGAACAATTCACTTTAAAAAACTTTCCAAAACTTTTGTGTATAGATAAATTGGTTTTAGATAAATCGAAATTGACGCGTACTAAACGAAAGAGCCGGCAAATATCCACAGAAAAATTAATTTTACTGGGAGCAGATTTTAATCGGTACTTTCAGTTTGACGTTTATTTTGACAATATGAAAGTTGAGTTTGAGTCTTTAGTTCTGGTTTTGAAATCATTTCTGTTTAAACAATGATAACCCAAAGTTTAGTAAAAATGACTCAAAATTAATAAAATCGTATATAAATCGGCGTAAAGTTACACGAAGAGTTTAAATATCGACTTTCAGTTCTACTTTCGATTACTTTGGGTGAAAACCTAGGACTTACGAAGTCCGATTACTTGTTTTATTAAAACATATAGTCTGGGAGGTGGTATCAAAAGTTTACGGTGATTTTAGCACGGCGATTGTATGAATTTATTTTGGTAGATAGTACTTGTTTGATAACGAAAATATCTGTCAGCTGGCGTGACTCCGGGGCTTTTAGGCAAGAAAAGATAACATATGAAAGTAGATGGAAAAACCCTACAATTTATATATCAAATACTTATCTCCGTGCGTTAGATCCATAATGGCTTAATGGTGAGAATTACTGACTCCTGGCTTTCTCCCAGGCGAGTCGGGTTCGATTCCCGGCGTCGGAAATCCTTTTTGTTTTTAAAATTATTGACATTTCGATTTGAAAAATAATTGTTTTTATAATACCACATTTTTATTATTTAAACGACACAATATAAAAAAGTATTATAATAGTTATTTATGAAACAGTTCGTGAAGTATGCTTTTTGCGAACGCACGCGATATTTAGAGCACGAGCGACAACGGAGCGAGTGCTATACATCGCATAAGTTCGCAAAAAGTACTTCACGCACAGTTTCATGCAATGTTTTATCTACTCTTCGATAAACAAATAAAAAAACTGTAACTCTTCGTCACTGGAATTGATTTCTATTCTACAATTTTTAGAACTTTGACATTTAAAAATCCTAACTACTTTCAAACCACAAAACTGTCAAAAATGTTGTTGTAAGTCATTGCTCATATTGTCATATTGCTCATATTGTCATTGTTAAGGATATTTGATTATATGAAAGTGTTCCAAAAAACCCATTGAAAGTGTACGAAAAAGTAAATCCCATTTAAAATACATTGCTACGTCACGCACTGCTATCTATAATGACAGTTTTCACAAACTAAAAACTGATACATAATATGACGTAGAGTAGATAAAAACAATTATTTTTCAAATCAAAATGTCAATTTTAAAAACAAAAAGGATTTCCGAGCCGGGAATCGAACCCTACTCGCCTGGGTGAAAACCAGGAGCCAGGTATTAAGGGCAGTCAATGAGGGTATGTGGCTCCGAATTCCATCCTACTACATCGATTTACTTGATATTTTCACAGTAACTACTAGTAAGGAGGGAATAGCTCAAGAAACAAAGTCTACTCTATGTCGATGTGCGCTTTTATCTTGGGGGGTGGTTCCCACCCTTCCTCATGGGTGAAAAATGTTTTGGTTAAAATAGCCACGGAAGAGGCTAGAGAACCTAATTTTAAGCAAAAACTGTTCTATAATAATTTTTTGAAAATTCAATACTTTTCAAGTTATTCGTGGTTGAAAATTGGCCATTTTTATTGAAAAATTACACCTTATCGGACGGATTTTTGCGAATACCTTAAAAACTATGCATCTAACAAAAAAACTATATAAAATATTTCTGTAGGTTATAAAAAAACAAAGAGATTCGTTCCTTCATAAATCTTCTAGTTAAAATACAAAAAGGGATATGGTAGTAAAAAGAGTTTGTTTTTTTGCTATATATGCTCAAATCGGTGTATTCAACTTGAAATAACAGAGAAACTGTCGATTTTAGATGTATAATGATACTAATAACTTTTGTAGTGCTTGAAAAGACCTTTAAAATGAGCAATATTAAATGTCGATTACATTCAAACTAAGTGAGATATTCTGCAAAAAAGTTGATGACTAATGTATTTTAAGAAGAAATGAGAAGTATATTTAACCCCTCATCCATCAGAATTTAAATACATCGTTTTCCTTCTACAATACTTTTTATTATAGTGTTATTTCTATGTTCAAAAAGTTGGACTGGATTAAAATGAATGGTTTTTGAAAAAAAATAAGATCAAATTATAGAGCGCATTTTTAAATTTTCTTAAAAATCTTCCTTTTCCTCCATGTAACTCGAAAAAGATAAGAGATCCAAAAATTTAAATACCACACAAAAATGTAGGGCTTTTTCAGATAAAAATTTCCTTCTTTTTTTCATTACTGTATCTCTTATCATTTTCAAGTTACATGGAGAAAAAGGATGATTTTTAAGAAAATTTAAAAATTCTCTCTATAATTAAATTTGATCTTTTTTTTTTCCAAAAACCATTCATTTTAAACCCGTCCAGCTTTTTGAACATAGAAATAACACTATAATAAAAGATATTGTGGAAGGAACACGATGCATTTACATTTTGGTGGATGGGGGTTAAAATTACTTATCATTTTTTCTTAAAACACATTAGTTATCAATTTTGTTTGCAGCATATCTCGCTTAGTTTTAATGTAATGGACCTTTAATATAGCTCATTTTAAAGGTCTTTTCAAGCACTACAAAAGGTATTAGTATCATTATACACCTAAAATCGACCGTTTCTCTGTTATTTCTAGTTGAATACACCAATTTGAGAATGTACCAAAAAACTAACTATTTTCACCTACCATATCTCTTTTTGTATTATAACTAAAAGATTTATGAAGGAAAGTGTCTCTTTCTTTTTTTATAACCTACAAAAATGTTTAATATAGTTTTTTTAGTTAGATGCATAATTTTTAAGGTATTCGCAAAAAACCGTTCGAAAAAGTATTGTTTCAATTAGTGTTGCCCAAAATCGGTCTTGGCCTTGCAGTATTGGTCTTGTTCTTGCGTTTTAGCAAGACCAAGACCAAGACCGCCTTATTTTAGCAAGACCAAGACCAAGACTGACCCTGCAAGACTTGAGTAAGAACAAGACTAAGCCTGCGAGACTCTTGCGTCTTGCAGTTTGAGTGTCGTTTTATGGAATAATACAGGGTGTAACAAAAATACAGGTCGTAAATTTAATCACATATTCTGGGACCAAAAATAGTTCGATTTAACCTAACTTACCTTAGTACAAATGTGCACATAAAAAAGTTACAGCCCTTTGAAGTTACAAAATGAAAATCGATTTTTTCCAATATATCGAAAACTATTGGAGATTTTTGATTAAAAATGAACATGTGGCATTCTTATGGCAGTAGTATCTTAAGAAAAAATTATAGTGAAATTTAGACATCCCATAAAAAATTTATGGGGGTTTGGTTCCTTTAAACAACCCCCCAAACTTTTGTGTACGTTTCAATTTGATTATAATTGTAGTTACCATTAGTTAAACACAATGCTTTAAATAGTTCTTTGCCTCTTGGTACTTTTTCGAAAAGTCAGTATTTGTCGAGATATTTTGCATATTATTTGTCAAATCCACCACATATTTGTATGTATATGGCCACATATATGCTATGTTCATCTGTGATATGGCTAAGTACGATTATGGAGACTTGATAATAATAGGAAGATTTATTTATGATTTACATTTTTAGGTATATTTTGAACCATATTAAAAAAGAAGTCACATCTCGATAAAATGTGCCTTATCGAAAAAATACAAAGAAGCAAAAAAGTTTTTAAAACATTGTGTTTAACTAATGGTACTACAATAATAATTTAATTGGAACGTACACAACCATTTGGGAGGCTTAAAGGAACAAAACCCCCATAAAATCTCTACGTAAACATATTAGAAAAGAAGCCGCAACTCGATAAAAACTGCCTTCTCGAAAAAATACTAAGAACCAAAAAAGTTTTAAAAATATTGAATTTAACTAATAGTATCACAATAATAATTTAATTGGAACGTACACAAAAGTTTGGGTGGGTTTAAGGGAATAAAAACCCCATATCATTTTTATGGGGTGCACAAATTTCACTATAATTTTTTTTAAGATATTCCTGCCATAAAAATGCCACATGTCCATTTTCAATAAAAAATCTCTAATAGTTTTCGATATATTGGAAAAAATTGATTTTCATTTTGTAACTTTAAAGGGCTGTAACTTTTTTATGTGCATATTTGTACTAAGGTAAGTTAGGTTCATTCGAACTATTTTTGGTCCTAGAATAGGTGATTTAATTTATGACCTGTATTTTTGTTACACCCTGTATATTAGTTCGGGTATATGCTTAGAGACTATGAGATACAAAAAAATATGTAACAAAAATTTGGAAAATTGGATTTATCAGCATTATGAACAATACGATGAACATACATACCGAATTAAAAATATGAACACTTATTTATTGGATACGTACTCAGATGTCATAATAAATTTATTATACAATGTAAAAATAAAATATTTCATTCTTTCCTAATATCAGACGACGCCTTCGCTCCGAAATTAATTACAATTGAGCAATTGTCTAGATTTTGAGAATAGCAACCTTTCATAAAATAATCTTTTTGTGTTGTGTGACACGACACGCCGACAGTATAATAATATCGCATTGAAACTTTTAAAGAAGTATGTCGCCTATAAGGTGATAAAAATATAATACGAATACCATATCCACTGTTACGGACAACCACTCAATTGTTTTTCCTTATCCATATCGTAAAGACTAAACGTCCTACTTATAAACTGTTTGCAGGGTGTGCAATTAGATATTAGATCAATCGGCCAAACAAAAGTTTTTTGCTGAAAAAGCACTAGATAAGATAATGCCTGGCTACCCTGTATAGTCCATTCGCGTACGGTAAAATGTTACAAATCCTTCAAATTTCAAAAAAGAGATATTTATTATTATATAAAAAGAGATATTGGCCGATCTGTGATTTTGCCATTGTTTTTTTATTGTTAATGAAGAACTTATGAGAGGATGGGCGATCGGGCTGCATTAAAAACTAAAAACAATGTTTTTTAAAATGAAATAAACAAATTACTTATCGACAACTGATAAATAAAGTTTAAGATTCAGTTTAGGCACTTCGAGATTTCGAAAATAATATTTTTTACTTGTGTTTTTGAGCCTTGAAAATCGTCATTTTTCGATTTTTTTCAGTTTTAAATTGTTTATAACTCGGAAACGAATAACTTTAGACAAAATCTACAAAAGACCTTTTTTGTTCCATATGATTCAAAGAACGCTAAAATAAGTCTGCCAGGGCTGAAACAATTGATTTTTATAATTTTTAAATTTTTTTTTTAAATAAATAGAAATATGTAACTCAGAAATTACGGCATTTCGGTATAGGAAATATTACATGAAAATTAATTAGTAGTTATTATGGTTCAAAATGCAAAAATATACAGGGTGTTCTATTCGAAATACGAAAGTTCATTATATTTAAAAAAAACGCAAGATCTGGCAACAATCTGTAATTGCCACTATAATATCGGCCGCATTAGAAGACCTTTACCCACCAAATTCTATAAAAATCGTTCAAGTCGTTTCCGAGATATTTGAGGCGTTCCATACATAAAACTCACTCTGTATAAATGTTATTTAATTAAACTGCGTGTATTACTTTGTACTAATTTTTGTTAAAAAAAGTCAATCTTAAAATTTTCAACTAATAGCAAACAAAAATTATCAACTAATAATAGTGTCAAAGCTATTGCGTACTGTGCTGTAATTTAATTTGTATTTTTTTATTTTTTATTTGAATAAATAGCAAATTGTAGAACTCTTTTATTCCATTTCATTTCATATACCTAATGTGAGAGTCCATCAATCCCTTTCTAGACAGATAATGTTCTTTAAAATACAGTCAAGAGTCAAGTTTATGTCATTTGTTTGTTTTTCTTGTGTTTTCAAAATATTTTAGCACATGTCAGGTTATTAAATGCAAACGTTTATTAAGAAACAGACTGACTCCCGTGGAACATGGTAGATAGCCCAGTTAGTTAGAGTATAGGCAGGGATAGTTTAGATCGTGGGTTCAAACCCACCTAATGTGAGTTGTTTATTAATAAATAGCAATATGCTAGTGGGTAACTGCGAGATTTGCAAGACTCTTGCTGCAAGACCAAGACCAAGACCAAGACTGGGAGTGCAATACCAAGACCAAGACCAAGACCAGGTGTACTGGTGCAAGACCAAGACCAAGACTGTCCAAGTCTCGTCTTGGTCTTGCATTTGGGCAACACTAGTTTCAATGAAAATGGCCAATTTTCAACCACGAATATCTCGAAAAGTATTGAGTTTTCAAAAAAAAAAAAATAGAACAGTTTTTACTTAGAATTAGGTTATCTAGCGAATTCCGAGGTAATTTTAACCAAAAAATTTTCCACCCCCCCCCCCCCGAAGATAAAAGCACACATCGGCATAGGGTAGACTTTGAATTAGGAGATAAGTAGAGGCTATTCCCAAAATTTCATTAAAATCCATGCAGTAGGATAGAATTCGGAGGCGATATCCTATTGTTGCTCCCATTGACTGGCGTATATTCTAACAACTGAGCAATTATGGATGTAGGGCACGGAGATAAATATGTGACATATAAGTTGTAGGGTTTTTCCATCTACTTTCAGATTTTATCTTTTCTTGGCTAAAAGCCCCGGTTTTGGGTCAGCTGACACATCATTTGTTAATACGCTTTGGAACAACTGACTAAAAAAAACAGCCATGCTAAAATTCTCCGGTCAAACGTGACGCTACCTTCCGGACTAATAGTGAGATAATGATAGGCACTTATATTTTTTAGGCATTCGATGAAAGCTCGGATTGGGCTGGAAAACCCATTCCAGGATGGTTGTATCGAACTTCAATAGCCAACACAGTACTGTTGGCTCTACACGATAGAGCTCCCCAGTTAAAAATATCGGAAGATCGCGTAGCAGTAACAGGAGAGAAAGGATATTCTACAGTAAGGGCCACTCACTGTAAGTAATTATTCGATATCGATTTTCATATCCTTTTGTAAAGATCATCTTCTAATTTTGCTATTCTTTCGATTTAAAATTAGCAGTCTTTGAAACCTTTTTATTACTATCAATTTTTCTAATCTTCCAGACCGAAATTTAAATTAGATCCTTTTTTCTTTGGTCAGTCTAAGGTATTTATGGTACACTTTAGTCTTCAGGTGATCTATTGTGTTTTGTCTTCTTGTAGTGATGTTGGCGACCACGTTGACCTATATTTTTATGGCATCTTCTGTAAAACACCTTAGAGGAGAACACTGAAGACGTAAGATCTAAGAATTTTTATGCGTATATTGATATTTAAAGATAAGTTGCAGATAATCTTCTTAAGACCGTTATTATTGTAATTTGGGCGTAATGTTGGTGTTCTTACTAATGATCATTTTGGCTTCTTACCATTTAGTCTTAGGTCATATTTGTGACATGTTTCTACATTATCTATCATCCTTTAGAGACCCTATGTAATATTGTTTATCAGTTGGCCATTTACTGTAATACCTTCTTTTGATTCGGTTCCATTTTGATTACCATCCGTTCAAGGCTTCTCTAAATGTTTTCAGAGTACATACAGTAGGAATAATGAAAGAATACCCATGCGTCATCGAGGATATGCATACGAATCAAATCAAAAATTTCTAGTCAAAACAACGTCTAAACTAAGTTAATACTGAATAGCTGAATAAATGAATAGCTTCGTAAGAGCTGTGATTTGGTGTGCTTTAATAGCTTAAAATTTTACCAAACACTTTATGAGGTCTTCTGGTTTGTCTATTGATCCCTTATCTTTAGAGTTCACTAGTTCCAAGACTAGTGCATTCATTGTAAAAATAAAATGTATTTGAGTCGATGCAACTGCCTCATGCCTTATGTATTATTAAGACGTTTCTACTAAGTCTCAAAAGTAATATTTTTGGTAACTTTTATTTACTGAGCATCTAGGAATATTTGAGATAATATTTTGAAGTATGTACAGCTACGATCACTGAATAGTTTACACCTTAGAAGAATTACACAAATTATTGTTTATTATTTAACATTGTTTATCGTAATTTAATATAAAATAGATTTCAAATAAAATGGACATTTTAAAACCATACTTCCCTATTTTCGTTACCTATTAAGACCATAATCCATTTTATTCAAAAAAATTTCTTTCTATATTATCCCATTTTTTAAATTTTGTACGATATATTTATATTATTTTGACTTTTTAATTTTAATCAACCTATTGTCGATACACCACTGTTAACGTCACTTTGACATATGACATAAAAGGTGATCGTAACTGTACATATAGTTTTATTGTCAAAATATATCTCGTTTGAATTGTTTTTGTAGGAAAGTTTTTGTGTTGACAATGTATCTTTTCTCTTCGTACATGATAAGATGTCAGTATATCTTAAACGATAGTGAGGGCTATCTTTTAACTATTCTTTCTTTTTGACAAACATTGTTCAATTGTTACTCCTTATTTTGCATTTGTCACTCGAATTGACGAATTGAGTAGATAGTGTGGAATGATAGGCTCTTAATATTAAAAGAGGAGTACGGCAGGTATGCCTCTTGTCACCCCTGCTTTTCAACGTTTACTCAGAAAGAATTTTCAGAAAAGCACTTTCTGAAAAACAAGAAGGAATACTTGTGAACGGTGAAGTCATAATTTGCGATATGCGGACGATACAGTACTCCTAGCTTCTACCCAAGAAGATCTGCAAACACTACTTGATAGTGTCGTTGAGAGTTGTAGGGAGGCACGTCTGGATCTGAACATACGAAAAACCAAAATACTCGTAATAAGTAAACAGCAGCATATAAAACCGTCTATATATGTAAATAATAGCAAACTTGAGCAAGTTGATAAAATCGTTTACCTTGGACAGCAATTAAATTGTAACGCAGAAAGTCACGGCGAAATTAGATCTAGGATAGAGCAGGCTAGAGCCGCTTTTAGAAGGATGTCCACGGTGTTATGTAACAGAGACCTAAAATTGGCATTGAGGATCCGCCTACTTCGCTGCTACGTGTTCTCGTTCTTACTTTACGGTGTCGAGTCCTGGACTGTGAATAAAATCGATCTAAACCGCCTGGAGGCTTTCTAAATGTGGTGCTATAGATGAATTTTAAAAGTTTCCTGGGTGGAGCAGATTCGAAACTCCACAATACTAGAACGTCTCAGCAAGACTACTGAGATCATAAAAAAGCATCAAGCAGAGAAAGCTGGAGTAGTTCGGACATGTAATGAGAGGTCCCAAATATAGGTTGCTACAAAATATCATGCACGGACAAATAGCAGGCAAACGTAGTCCAGGACGAAGAAGAACCTCATGGTTGAAGAACTTGCGAGATTGGTATGTTGTTGATACAAACATGCTATTTAGGGTTGCAGTGAATAAACTTAAGATAGCTATGCTGGTAACCAACGTTCTGAAAGGACATGGTACATGAAGAAGAAGACTCGAATTGATTGATATATGTTTTGTTTTATGTGACCCTTTTAATATAGTCAATCATTTTTTTAATTGTTTTTTAGTTGTGACACAAGGTGTCTGGTACTGGGAAGCAACTATCGAGGAAATGCCCGAAGGATCGGCTACGCGGATGGGCTGGGGACAGGATTATGCCAATTTGCAAGCTCCCGTAGGATACGACACGTTCGGATATTCATGGAGATCACTGAAAGGAACACGTTTCCATGAAGCTCTTGGAAAATCGTATAGTTCGGGCTATGGAGAAGGTGACACTTTAGGATTTATGATTGTTTTACCTGTGAATAGTACTACTAAATTAATTCCAAATACATACAAGGATCGTGTAAGTACGGACACAATTTACTCTATTTTAAGTTTTATTTATACTGGGTTGGAATAAAGTATGAAACCTTGCATACACGTACAGTGACGCAAAAGGCAGCTGTTGCCATATTTTTTATTACTACTCCACTTCTGGTTTCACTGGAAATACCCTTAACTTATTTAATTTAAATGGGACATCCTGTATATTTTTGTGGATTTTAAAAGAACTTGTTATTTTTAATCCATACATACCAAATTTGGTTGAAAAAATTTGTGAAAAAGTGTCTGTAGATAATTTTTTGTATTAATATAACGTAGTAGGACATAAACGAGTACCATATACACTGTAGACTAAAATTGTTGTTTACATGCACTGCATGATTTATTTGAATTTAGTATAGTAGGTAAAACTGTTACAGAACTAATTGACAGAAGTTGTATTAAAAATGGTTGATTTAAGTGAAAAAGATCGTATTGAAATATTAATGAGAATCGGTTATGGCGAATTTTCATTTTTTGGAAGTGAATTTTTAAAATCGATGGATTGGACGTAGAGCATTCATAGAGTGGCCCGCTCGTTCTCTGGACCTCAACCCGTTAGATTTTTTTTTCTTTGGGGTTATCTAAAATCACGTGTTTACGTTAGGAGACCAACATGCTTACAGGGTTTTAGACAAAGAATAATTGATGAATGTGAACTAATACGTGGAGAAATCTTGCAAAAAGTGACTCACGAATTTATTTATAGGCTTGCACGTTATCAGGAGGTGAACAGCAAACATTTTCAACATTTGAAATTATTTTTTTTATTTTTAATATCATTGGTCTAACGTAAATAAATTAACCTATTTATAACTGTAAAGAGATTTATTTCTTGTTTTAATAGTTTTTTCTTCCAAACTTGGTATGTATGAATTAAAAATAACAAGTTCTTTTAAAATCTGCAAAAATATACAGGGTGTCCCATTTAAAGTAAATAAGTTAAGGGTATTTCCGGTGAAGTGGAGTAGTAACAAAAAATATGGCATCGGATGCCTTTTGCGTCACTGTACTTGCATGCAAAGTTTCATAAATATTGTTCTTTTCGTTTCAAAGATATTTGCTTGGTTCCATACTTTATCCCAACTCTGTATATAGTATTGGAAATCTAAGAAATGAACATACAGGAGATTATATTCTCGTGCTAGTAAATCGAAGCTTGAGAACCATAGGGTTCCAAGCGTCATTTTGTACAAAATCGGTTTTTGTAAAGAATTCTATTAAATAAAGGATTCTGTATCGAATGATATTTGAAATACGTTGAATTGTTTCTAGATGTGGGTTTAATCAACAATGAAATATGGTTTCAAGTACGTGAAATATTTTCAGCTTCGGTCCATAAGGTTCCAAGCGACATTTTACGTCAGAAATAAAGTAAAAAGTTTGTTGATTCGTGATGTATTCAATATAAAAAAAGATAAATTTAATTAGGTACATTTTCTTAATATGTACAAGTATTTTTTTTATTTTCATTTCAAGTTTTGTTTTTAAGCTTAATTTTAAATCTTCAAATTAATTTTAAGTGTTAATCTTTTTTCACTATTGAGGAGATTGATGGACTCAACATTAAACGGTTTGAACGTCATACCTACTATTACTAATATAAAGATAAATATAGAACGGCATTTGGTAAATTAAAAAAAAAAAACATGAATCTCGAAAATACACAAATAAGTTTCCATTCGACAGAACTACAGCCACACTTATGCAGTGTAATGACTCGCAAATAGCTCGAAAAGTATTGACTTAGCGAAAAAACTCTATAGAACAAAAGTTGTTTAGAATTAGTCATTTTATCCAATTCCGGTCTTATTTTGAATGTATATTTTTCACTTTCGAGAGGGTGTATTCCCCTCCATTTTACCAAAATGGATGTAGAATGGTAAACTTTTTCTTATATAATAATAGAAAATTTCAACTACCTATTCCCAAATTTTCATCGTTCCTTTATTTTTTTTGGGTCAGATTGTTCTTTGGTCTGGCTACTCCGCAACTTTGTGCTTTTGAAACGGTAACCACAATTGTATTGAATTTTGACTATAAAATCTGAATTTGAAGTATTGTGCATTACAGCATTTCTTGTTTTTTATTTTAGCCTTTGGTAAAATTCAAAAGCCATTTATACTACGAAGACAAAGATAACGTCCAAGAGCGATTAAAATCTCTCGTACCTTTGCCGAAAAGCCAAATTATCTTCTTCAAGAACGGAGAAAGCCAAGGCGTTGCCTTCCAGGACATACACCAGGGTTCTTATTATCCAACTCTTTCTCTATATAAGAATATAACTGTTTCCGTTAATTTTGGACCCAATTTCAAGTATCCTCCTCCGTTGGAACGATATAATTATAAACCGGTAAGTAATAAGTTGTAAATGCTTGTATATGCATTTATAAGTTTTGATTTATTAGATTTTTAGACTACTTATTGTTTATGCAATTCAGGTGTTTTGTAATTTGGATTGCCTATAGAGATTGTAGCTAAGGGAAGCAAACGCTTAAATTGTTCTGAACATATTTCTTTGTGGCATTTATGTAATTTATTATTCTAAATGAGAAATAAGCGACAATTTAACTTAAAAAAAATGAAACAAAATAAGTTATTAATCGAAGTAGCACAGAAAACGAAAATAAATGTCATTCCCTTACCACCACATTGACAAAAGGTGGATTACTTTCTTTGGTTACATCTCCTGAGATTTTCAAAATTTATAAATCAAACAGGATGCCGAGGAAATTAAGATGAGCGAATTTTAAATAATTCACAACCCATCTGCTCAGCGTGGTAAAAGTTTCAACAAGAAAGATTCCTTAGTGCTCAACAAAAGAGTAAATGAATTAAAATGTATAAACATTTTCAATTTCTTTGCAACACGAAAATGCAGCAGCTGCATAATACTCTGGTTAAATCGAAGAGTGCAGGAAGAGTCTATACCGGTTTCGGAGGTTTTTTCCTCCTCATCAGTAGTCCCATATCCTCTTCTCTCCGATTTCCCCAGGTATCATACTTTGGGCCTTTCCGAATTGCAAAGAACGAAATGCCGCTGATGAACTAGAGCTATTAACCGAAAAACAAAATAAGTTATCAATCGAAGTAGCACAGAAAACGACAATAAATCGCCGCCGCCTACGAAAAGTATAACTCCGAAAAATGCCGTTAAGAGTAGAACTTTGAATGAACGCCGCGAAAAATATTATTTTCGAATATATGATTGTGAAAATTATAATCCTTAATAAAGTGTTAGCGAAAAAATTTATTTGTTGAGGAGTATCGGCAAAAAAACATCATTTCTGTTGGTGGGTCCACGAAAATTATAATTAGTAAAAAGTTCTCAGAAATAATGGTTTTCGTCGGCAGTAACAGAAACAGAAAGAGAAATAATTGTTTTCGTCGGCATCTATTATAAACTAAATCTTTTCATTATAAATATTTTGGGAGTTATAATCTTCGCGGACACGCATATAAAAAAAATTGTAATCGCCAATACTTATCAAAGAGTTAGTATTTTCCCTGGAAATGTATTAGGAATCACATTAATCGTAGGTACCAGCGAAATAGCGTTCCCATACCACAAGATTGACAACAAGTGGAATACTTTCTTTGGTTACAACCTCCCGAGATTTTCAAAAATTATAAATTATACAGGATGCCGAGGAAATTAAGATGAGAGAATTTTAAATAATTCACAACCCATCTGCTCAGCGTGGTAAAAGTTCCAACAAGAAAGATTCCTTAGTACTCAACAAAAGAGTAAATGAATAAAAATGTATAAACATTTTCAATTTCTTTGCAATACGAAAATGCAGCAGCTGCATAACACTGGTTAAATCGGAGAGTGCAGAAAGAGTCTCCCCATCTCGCACGGCTGCTACTATAATAGTAATCTTAATAATGATAATAATCTATTTTACCCCTCTTCGGGCTTTTTATATCTTTCTTTATTTTGGACTTTGAAAGTAAACGGTACGTGAGTATCGTTACTTACTTGCGAGGTTACCCAAACAACCTCCATCAATCAACCTTCGCTTTGTTTGTGATTATAGAAACACCTTCTGTAACGACCTTCTTCTTCTTTGAGTGCCTCTCCTATCGGATATTGGATATCATTAGGGCGATTCTAATTTTATTTACTGCTGTTTTGAACAATTCGTTAGTGGTACAGCCAAACCACTCTCTCAAATTTCTCATCCAGGACATTCTTCTACGGCCTGGATTTCTTCGTCCTTGGATTTTTCCTTGCATTATATTTTGTAGGAATGTGTACTTTTGTCCCCTCATCAGGTGGCCTAAGTATTCAAGTTTTCTCTTTTTTATATTCAGTAGAACTTCTGGCTCGTTATTTATGCTGCGTATTACTTCTTCATTTGTAATTTTATACACCCAACTTATTCTTAGTATACGGCGGTAGCACCACATCTCAAAGGTTTCAAGATTTTTAATATTCGTCTGTTTAAGAGTCCATGACAACACCGTAGAGCAAAGTACTGAATACATAGCATTTTAACATTCTAGTTCGTAGATGAATACTAATATCACGATTACAAAATAATTTTTTCGTTTTTATAAAAGTAGACCTGGCAATTTCAATACGTCTTTTTATCTCGTGATTTTGGTCACCTGTTTCATTGATAAGGGTTCCCAAGTATTTGTATTCGTTTACTTTTTCAAGTTGGGTACCGTTTATTGTGATACTATTGTCATTTATTGGATTCTTACTAAAGGTCATATATTTGGTTTTTTTGACGTTCATCCATATGCCGTAGTTATTACATATCTCATTCATACTTTCAACTAGATGTTGTAGATCTTCCGCTGTTCTTGCCATTATCACAGTATCGTCAGCATATCGAATGTTATTGATAACTTCTCCATTGACTATTATCCCTTCGTTTGCATATGAGAGAGCTTCTTGGCATATTTGTTCGCTGTAGATATTAAACAAGAGCGGTGACAATATACAACCCTGTCGTACCTCTCTAAGTATTTCTATTTCGTCCGATGTTTGGTCTTCTATTTTTATATTAGCTTGCTGATTCCAGTACAGATTTAATATTATTTGTATGTCTCTGGTGTCAATGTTCTTACTCTCCAGAATTTCTTTGAGTTTACTGTGGCGTACTTTGTCAAAGGCCTTTTCAAAGTCTATAAAGCAGGCGTGTACCTCTTGGTTAACATCTAGGCATCTCTGTGTTAGAACGTTCAAGGCAAAGAGAGCATCCCTTGTACCTAATCCTTTTCTGAACCCCATCTGTGTATCGTTAATATCGATGTCTAGTTTTTGATAGATTCGGTTGTGGATGACTCTAAGAAATATTTTAAGCAGGTGACTCATCAAGGAGATTGTTCGATTGTTCTTAGTTTTCTTCGGTGTGGTGACAAACGTAAACAGCAACCATTCTTGCGGTATTATACCAGTACTGTATATTGCATTGATTATATGCAATATTATGCGACCTAATTATGCCTAAATTATATACATTTTCTTGGATACATATTATATTATACAGTAAGGGTTTTTCCCTTACTGTACATTAGGAACTTTAACAACTATAGTCGGTTCGCTAAATTCAGACACAACTGGCTAGTGATTTTAGTAAGTAATTTTGCCAATTCGGTAAAATTGGCAAAAAATAGCTATTTGTATAACAAGGGAGGAAAGTGCTACTTTTCCTCCCGAGAATGAAGTTTACTGCCCGACGCGTAGCGGAGGGCAGTAATCATTCAAGGGAGGAAAAGGCACTTTACTCCCATGTTATACATATGGTTTTTCTACCTTCCTCAAATAACAAGTCATTTTTTCATTTTTACTTAATTTATTTATGTAACTAACCAACAAAATTTATTAGAACTAAAACTAGCAAGTAGGTACAATATAACTGTCAACTGTCAAATATATGTCAAATTATTAATGTAAACATTGTTAAATCAAAATAACAATTTACTGTTTTTTACCATTCTGCAAAATACAGGGTGTTTATAAATAAACGTTAAAATGTATAGATACTTACGCAATAGAAAATGATATTGTACAGGTTATAAGTTATATTTCATGAATGAAATACCATGACGTCACTTTTACTTTTCCTCCCTAGGGAGGAAAAATATTTTCCTCCCTAGGGAGGAAAAGTACAACTTTGCTCCCTACAATCACCTCCGGAAAAATATACTTTCGGTAGAGGTAGGTGGAAAAAATAATTAACTAAATAGTTAATAATTACTAAATAGTTAGTAATTTTGTCAATTATGGCAAACTTGTTCAAAAACAAAAAAAAAGAATGTGTGTGTACTTTAAATGTGAGTTCTTAAAAATAAATATACTTTAAACAGTTTGTTTTAATTTATTTTAAACACCAAACTAATTTTGTGCTTACCGCTTTCAAAAAAAAAAAATAAATAAAAAAAGTTAAGGATTGCTCCGGATTCGAACTCAAGACCTCACGATCTCTGGCCGAATGCTATACCAAATACGCTACGAGGACTGTGTCTATATCGGTTCGGACGTACCTAATGACAATTCACGGTAACAAACAGACGAGGTGAAGTATAATAAATATTTATACAATAAACTTTACTTACTTTACTTTACTTAATCAGTAGACCCATTAGTACCTTTCGGTGTAGGGCCATTTATAATACAATTCATTAAATTACAATTCAATAAATTACAATATTTTACAATCTTCTGGATTGTCCTAGCTCTTAACGAACTTTCTCCATTCCTTCCTATTGGATGCCATCTGTGTTGCTTCCTGCCAAGTCTTACCCTTACTCTGCAGTATCTGCGAAATGTCACTGTTCCATTCTTTGATGGGCCTTCCTCTTCTATTCTTACCTATTGGTTTGGCTTCCCACACTCTTTTCACTTGTCTATCATTGTCCATCCGGGTTAGATGTCCGAACCATGCCAATTTTTTCTTCTTGATTGAGTCGAGTATCGGCTTGATTTTGAGTCTTTCTCTTATTTCTTCATTTCTGATTCTATCTGTTCTTTTTACTCCTATCGTTCTTCTGAGGTATTTCATCTCTGCTGCCTGTATTCTGCTCTGGTGTCTTTTGTTTAATATCCAATTTTCTGCTCCATATGTCACCGTAGGTCTATATATTGTTTTGTATATTGTCATCTTGGTCTTTGTTGATATTTCTTTGTTATTAAGGAATCCTCTATTTAGTGCTTGGAATAGTTTTCCTGTGTTTTCCATTCTGTTGTTAAGATCGTCCTCTATGTCTCTTTTGTTGTTGATTACTGTTCCTAAGTATTTGTATGAATTTGTCTGTATTAATTGATGTTGGTCTATCATTATTTCTATTTGATCTTCCGTCCCTTGTTTCCTTGATATTTTCATTATCTGAGTCTTCTCTTTGTTTACGTTTAAGTTGTATTTGCTTGCTTCTAGGTTCCATTTCTCTAAGTTGTATTTCAGTTTTTCTGCTGTTTCCGCAATTAATACTATGTCGTCTGCAAATATACACATCTCAGCGTTTATCATTTGCATTCTGTTCCAACCGATGCAGTATTTCTTGAAAGTTTTCTTACATTCTTTCACTATCTCATCTATTACATTTATGAATAGCACTGGGCTGAGACTTCCCCCTTGTCTAACTCCTTGAGTTGTTTCAAATGGTTCTGACTGTATATTTAACATTCTTACTGTATTTGTTGTTTTCATGTATATACTCTTTGTTGCTTCTATCAGTTCTTCGCTTACTTCCTTCTTCTTTAGGCTTTCCCATATATCTTTTCTTTTGACTGAGTCGAAGGCTTTTTCCATGTCTATAAAGCTCAGGTATATTTCTCTATTTTTCTTTAATGCTTTTTCTATTACTTGTTTAGTGGTCACTACCAATTTCATAACTCCTTTTCACCCTTACGTCTCTTATACAATAAAATGTTTTAATAATACTCATCTTACTCCTGAGGAAGACAAATCCAAAGACACAAAAATTATAATAAATATATTTACTAAGAACACTAATATATTCTTTTCACACCTTTTCTTGCACTGATATATTTATATTTATACATAACTTAAAAGATTTAGAAACTAAACGCCATACTGTCTGTGTGCGCATGCGCGCAGTATTATGAAATTTTACTCTCAATCAATGGCGGTTTCTCCATAAGATGGTGAACCCCCAAAATTATTTTCACACCAACATTCATATATGTAAAATTTATCATTCTATAAATAACATTTTAATCTAACTATACAGTAATTGAAATTCGAAATAACAGATCCAAGGAGTTTATAAGTATCTAATAGGTAACATTTAATTATTTTTATTCTATTTCAAAGGAGAAACTTCACGGATGCGAGGCCTTAGACAGAACCCCTCGTTCACCGCTCTAACGGTGAACTAGGGTGGTTCCTATTCCAATGACTTTTCATAGTGCAAAATACAGCTTACCACCCGCCCCGCTACCCGCTATAGCCCACAAGTTTAGATGGTCACAAGAGCACAAGTTGGATGTGATCTTATGGTATTTTTAACGTGCACGGCACACTTACATTTAAATTTTGCTTTCGTGAAGTTCCAATTTCGGAACAATATTAAGAATGGAAGGATTTGTGGATATAAATCTTAGCGTGGAATATTTAAAATCAATTAAATTTTCTTCATTATATTTAGAAGAAAAATTAAAAATGCCGAAACCAAATTTGTTAAGAATGCACCAAAGTGCAGAGGTCGGGCGTATAAATTATTATTTAAAATTGAGATTTGTGTAAAAACTTACAATATAAATTGTGTAGGTGTGAAGCACATATTTGGAAAAGAGGAAGCATAATGAATAAAATAGTAGATACGATTTTAACTATCCGGCACAGTCCACTTAACTAAATTTTTGATTAAAAATAATTTACAAGACGATTTTTCTGAAATAATTTGAATTCTTCAATTACTTGTTACCATGCCAGTGACAACTGCAGAAACATAACGATGTCTCTGCATTGAAACGTATCAAAACTTTCCTTAGAATAGCTATGGGCCAGGATCGATTAACTGCACTCACAATGTTGCAATAAAAAAAAATGATTCAAGAAATTCCAAATTTTACTGAATTTGTTTGTGAATAGTTTATATAAAAAAAGGCGACTGACTTTCGTTACAAAACTTGCCAGTCAATAAAATACATTATTTATTGTGATTTTTAATAAAGGTCCTTTGATTTTTACAATTTGATGACACTCAAAAAATTTTACCTACGGAAATAGGGTCTCAAGGTCATTTTATATCTTAATATTATGTGTGCACCGTCAATATTTTACACCAGGCGCCGCCACTGCTCTCAATCGCGCCTACAGAAGTATAACTTCAAAAATATCAACTAAAATCACTAGCCAGTTGTGCGTCAGTTTAGCGAACCGACTATAGCTAAGTTTGTCGTTAGTAAATCTTTATTTTATGCCTAATTTAATAAACAAGCCGAAAGTAGGCTATGATAAATTAACAACTTGATAAATGTCAAATTGTTAACAATCAAAAAATGTTTGGTATTTTGTAAAAATTAGTAGATTTAGACTACTATCTTTTCACTTCTTTTTCATTTCATTACTTCATTCAGTTTAATTCCACACCTCATCTTTTCTTTATCCCTCTCTTTCCCTTAAAATTCTTGTCTTTATACCTTACACCACAGCCCTCTACTTTTTGTCTTTGACTTTTTCCAAGTAATTTTTTACCTCTCCAACTAACATCCCATTACTTAATTTCAGTTCTCACATTCAGATCCATTATCATTACAATTAAATTATATCAATATTCTTTTTCTTACTTTGGTTTTATTTTATTCAGTACACTTTCAATATTATTTTCATTTTAATTTCATTCTTGTATCAACTGGACTCAGCTATAATCATACATTTCTTTATCTCTAACTTCACATACCCTCACTTTGTCACAAGAATTCTCTCAAAACTTTTAAAATAAAATTAAAAAATAAAACTAACTCAAATCCATTATTTACAAAAATTTGCATTTATTTTTAAATAACAATATTTTCCTTTTACATATACAACCACCAATACAATATAGACTTGATTAACTTGCCTACCAATTTATTCATTTTGTACAGTAACATTCCAACTAATACTTATTTTTTCTCTTCTCTCACCTTCATCTATTTTTATCTTTTTATCATTATTGACAGCAGCTTAACTTTCTTTCTATCAATTTGATCAATCTAATGTTATAGTATACAGTCAACATAAATAATCTTATATTCTAAATTAATTTTGTATATCACAATTTCTTTTCAAAAACCAATAGATTTAAAAATGTTAGACATTTTCAGATATTAAAATCTTTATCATTTGTTGTGGGTCATGACCTTTTGGTTAATTAACTTTGAAAATCGACTACCTTTTTCTCTACTGTCAATGTCACTTCAAACAGTTCCTTACACACTTCTGACACTTTATAGTCAAAGTTGGCCTAAGATGGTTGATTAAGGTTTTGGTAGGGTTTCACCGTGTTCCCATAGGCTATATCCTTTAACATCGGCGTTTAGCCTGTTTATTATTATTTTTAAATAATGTAAATTGAATTTTAAATTCAACCATTGTTTGGTTCTGGGGCTATTTAGCAAGTATGCACGTAAGTAATCTAACCACACTTTTTTAGCTTTTAAAAAATTTCAACCATCTTTCAATTCTAATAGTGGGATTACTTATTTTATTGTAGATTCACTGATGATGGACCGATAGGTCTGAAAACGTTCTGAATTGGACATATTTTATTCAATCCATTGGGATTTTTTAATTTTTAATAAATATACCAATTTACATAGAAGTGGTTTTACTTCTTGTTAGAGTTTTTTAACTATATGATGGTATACAGCCAACCTAGGGAACTTCCCCTTTTAGTTAATAAATAATTATTGATTGGCATAAGGTCTATGTTATTTATGTATGTTTACTATTAATAATATTGGCTGTGAGCGGGTATCTTTGGTTGTGTAGTAATTTCCAGTCACGTATAGCAACCTAACTTCCCAAAAAAGAAATTACCAACGCCACTAGACAGTTGTGTCTCGGCAGAGCGAATGAATCAAAAAACAAAATGTTAAGAAAGCATAAAGCTACAATTGAGTTTTAATTTCAACATTTTATAAGTGATAGAATGTTCCACAGGATGTTCCGAACTTTTAGAAAAAAAAACACAGTATGATTGGTACACTCGGTATACAATGACAACTTACCTGTCTAGCAACAATATTATTACAGAGATATTGTTAAAAAATAAAGCTATAACATTTAAAAACAACTCACTCAAATCGGACAAGAGGTTTAGGAAATTCGAGATATCAAAAATGTCCTATTTTTAAGGTGGTTAGTTAATTTTGCTGCTTAGTGTACATTTTAAAGTAGAAGACTTTAAAATAATATTGCCAATATTTATGAATTGAATTGTTATTGAACGTAATAATGAAACTGTGGTGCTTGGTCGTTTTGGAAACGTTTTCTCAGAGTTCCTTATGGTCAAATATTCATTGGTAAAGAATGGTAGATCTTCTTCTTTAAGTGCCGTCTCCCAATCGCAAGTTGGTTATTATCATCACTATGTTTACTCTATCTACCGCTGCTCCGAGGAGTTCTATAGAACTGCATTTAAATCAGTCCCGTAAATTCTTCAACCATGACTCTCCTTGGCTGTGCAGGCCACAAAGTACATCTTATGCACACATGAGCATAAAGTATACTCTATTATGTAGTTAACAATTAAGCAATAAAAAGGTATAGTCTAAGAGCTAGTGAACCCTCCGACTAACGGTCTTCCTGTAAGGCTAGAAATTTATATAGTGATAATTCATAACACACCAATGCTAAAAACCATGACCTGGCAGGCATCAGCCCTGCACGTGTATCTACCAGATGAATCGAAAAGTGCAAAGTTTAGGGGAAAAATAAACTTTCTCCTGTAAAGTTTAAATATAAGTATGTGTTTGAGTAAGTCATTTAGAAGAAATGTGTACAATGACAGGCGATTCTGAACAGCATAAGACCTTGCCAGGCGAGGGGAAAGATTAGGGGTTTTCCTAAAATTATTTTTTTTGCACCGAACAAAGTTTTTTTAGGTTTTTTGAATCATTCCAAACAAAAAAGGTCTTTAGTGATTTTTCTCTTAGGTTAATAGTTTTTGTTATAAAAGCGATTAAAAATTTTGAAAATTGCGAAATCGGCCATTTTTAACCCTAAATCGGACGTTTAACTAAAAATTTCAATGTTGCCAAGGTAGGTAGATTTTAAACATTGGTTGATGAAATCCCGAAGAGTTTTTTGCAAGACAATATCGAAAACCCCTTTGTTTTTTAATTGCTAATCAAGCTGGCGCGACACTGTAGTATAAGTGTGGACGTTTGAGTTTGTTCATTCATTATCTCGAGAATGGGCTGATTTGAAGAGAAATCCTCAGACAGGTTGATTTTTATTTTTAAATTAGGACATTTTTGCATATTTATAATACTAGTGACATCATCCATCTGGGCCTGATGACGTAATCGATCATTTTTTTTAATGAGTGTAGGGGTTGTGTGATAGTTCATTTGAAAGGTTATTTAATTCTCTATTCAGTAATATAAACATTAAGATAATTATTTATACAGGGTGTACAACATTTTTTTTATTAAATTAATTTAGACAAAAAGAAGAAAAAATGTTTTTCTACACCCTGTACAAATAATTATGTTAATATTTATATTACTGAATAGAGAATTAAATAGCCTTTCAAATGAGCTATCACACAACCCCTACTCTCATATAAAAAATCATCGATTACGTCATCACGCTCAGATGGATGAGGTCACTAGTATTACATATATGCCAAAAAGTCATAATTTAAAAATAAAAATCGACCCGTCTGAGGATTTCTCTTCAAAGGACCCCGCACAAACCTTATGGAAAATAGGTCCCGGTGGATTTCGTTCATACTTTGGAAAAATACTCTTTGAAGCATCCTGATAAAAAGTTCTCATGGGCACAACTCAATCGTATGAAGGATTTTCAAGATATAGAGGCCCAAACTCGGAAAATTTTAAGATTTACGGGGTATTCCAATTCCATGAGTTACTGGTTATTTGGCAACATGTAGAAGTTTGGATCAAGGAAAAGTACTAGTAGTCTAGGATTTTTTCCTGACTATTTTCCTGACTTTCCTGACGTCATCTTCTAGAGTTTCGAGGGTTTTAGGCATTCAATTGATATAAACAGATTACTCATGGGTTTTTGGGATCGTTAAACACGAATATGCCATTAGAATTGCCCTCCGGATGACGTGGTGGCCAGGGCCTCTGCAAGGGACGTCATCTAGAGTTTCGATGGTTTTCGGCATTTAGTTGATGCAAATAAATTATTGGAAGGTTTTTTGAGGTCGCTATACACGAATATGCCACCAGAACCGACTCCCGGAGCACCTGATTTCCAAGGTCAATGAAAGGAGCTCCTGGAGTTTCGAGGGTCTTTGGTACTACATTAATGCAAACGAATTAGTTATAGGTTTTTGGGGTTGCTGAACACGAATACGTGTTCAGCACAGACACAGGAGCACCTGGTGCCTAAGACAGGTTATCTTCTGGAGTTTCGGAGGAATCAAATGGATTACTCTTAGGTTTTTGGGGTTGCTCTTTTGGATTACTCTTTGGCGTGTGTACTCACTAAGTGAGTAACTTAAGTACTCAATTGTTTTAATTATTTATAAAAAATATAAACTCAATTTATATCTGACAATGTTTTTCCTTCATTTATTTTTATATCGATTTACTACATTCTATTTTGATAGTGGTATTCATTGTGGCCACTAGATACTCCAGAGTCTTTTGTCTAAGTCATATTCGTGTTCAGCAACCCCAAAAACACAAGAGTAATCCGCTTGCATCAATTTAGTACCGAAAACTCTCGAAACCCCAGAAGATGACGTGCCTTACGCACCTGGTACCCCGGTGTCTGTTCTGATGGCGTATTTGTGTTTAGCAGCCCCAAGAACTAATGAGTAATACCCATCTGCATCAATTTAATACCGAAACCTGTCGAAACTCCAGAAGAAGACCTGCCTTAGGCACCAGGTGCTCCGTGGATAGGATATGACAGTGTTTCCCAAAGTGTGGGTCGCGACCCCCCGGGGGGTCGCAATGAGGTACTAGGGAGGTCGCCGGAAATTTCCAAAATAAGACAAAAACACTACTTTGTTAAATCGTGTATTTTTATTTTAATAAAGCCGTAAATAAAAATTAACAATTAATTATCAAACGAAACATAAAACTAAATATTAAAAGTCCTTAAAAGTAAAAGAAAAAAATAAAGTCAAATATTACAATGTTAATGAGACCCATGCGCCTGTTTTTTTGAAACTAGTCTTTCAAATCTAGGCTGTGTATTTGAGACACACACAATTATATCGTTTTCAAGTACGAGACGATTTCTCACTTTTGTTTTAATGGCAGTCATAGACGAGAAACTTAACTCACATAAATATTATGTTACAAATGGAACCAAACATTTTACAGCTTCATTCGCCAACTGAGGGTATTCCTGCATCTTTTTGGTCCAAAATTCGTCCGGGTTCTGGGAAAAAAATTGGAGCTTCAACATTCCATCACTTGATATTTCAATAAGTTGTTCTTTCATGTTTATTGGTATTTCAGCATGTTGAAAGGAATCGGCTAAAAACGGATTCAGTATCCATCTGCAACTGTCGTAACTGTTTTGAATTTCTTCGGGGAAATAATCACAGAGCTGTTGTTTTAAATTAAGCAAAGTAACTTGCATGCCTGCATAAACTTGTTCAAAATTTGTAGCACTGTAACATACATTTTCTATAATTTCCTGAACGCACTGGAATGAATCGAGCTGCTTTTTGCCAAGTGAAGTTGACCATAAATCGATTTTTCTTATAAACCCCTTAATTTTATCTGTGGCTGTAATTATATTAATGTCGCGACCTTGCAAATTACTGTTCAAAATATTTAATTGTTCGAATATATCAGCAAGGAAACCTAGTTTCAAAAGCCAAATAGGATCGGAAAATTGATTTTCATATGGGGACTTCTCATCTTTCAAATACATTAAAAGCTCTGCTCTTAAGTCAAATACTCTTTTTAAGACGTTGCCCCTTGAAAGCCACCTTACTTCGGTGTGATAAACAAGATTTTGAAATATAGCACCCATGTCTTCGCAGATTTTTCGAAAAATACGGGTCTGCAAAGCTTTTCCTTTAATGGAATTTACAACCTTAATGATGGATTTCATAACACAGTCCATTTCAGGAGGTAAAGCTTTTGATGCCAGAGCTTCTTGATGTAAAAAACAATGTCTCCATGTGGCATTAGGCATTATTTCTTGTAATCTGACGACAATACCAGATTGATGTCCTGTCATAGCTTTAGCGCCATCTGTGCATATAGCAATACATTTTCCCCAGTCAATAACATATTTACTTGTGCGTTTCACAAAACTGTCGAATAAACATTTTCCAGTGGTATTGGTCTCCAATGGGGAACAAAATAAAATGTCTTCTTGAATGCCATTATTTGTATCATATCTTACAAACGTAATAAATTGGGCACAGTTAGATACAGTCGAACCCGCTTATTAGAATCCCTGTTATAGGAATATCCCGGTTTATGGAATATAAATTCGAGTTCCCGAAACGTTTCCATTTACTCCTTAATAAATTTATCCTTTTATTGGAATAGGTTCTAATTAGATAATACCGCTTATTAGCATATTTTGCAGGTCAACGACTATTTTTTTTACAATTTTACTAAAAATTTAAATTATGTTTGGTTATTATGGTCAGTCGTCAAGGATTATGGATTAGATATTATTAGGGTAATAAATATTTATTACTTTGTTACGAGTACCAATTCGATCTTTAGCCGACAAATGCATGGGTCATAAAGTAATTTTTATTTGTCTACACAAAGGCACTGTTGCCTGCTATAAAATTGTTAGAAGCAGTTTATTTAGAATTCACCCAGAGAGGCTTATGGCTTTGTTAAATTCAATTCATCCATTTCTTGCCGCCAATAAAAGTTCCATTCAACCAATGGATTAAGGATGACCGCACGGATTAACAACAAAAAGCTATAATTACCGATAATTTCTCAAGAAAAAATAAGTAATTTTGTTATCTGCATTTTAATAAGAAAATATTTACATATCTACATATTGCATACATTTTATATTAATTACCTACTGCTACTGTATTCATTCACATATATAATATGTAATTTGGTATTTAACACATACATAGATAAGTAGTAGTTACACTACTGTATTATTGACGTAAAAAGACCTAAAACCATTTACATATACTGATTATGTAGGTGTACGTATATGATATACATATTGGCATAGTATGTAAAACTACACATTGGCATAGTATGTAAATAATATTATTACGTATATTCGGTACACTTATTTCGACTAGCCACCAATGATCGGTTATTAGAATATCCCGGTTATAAGAATATTTTTGCCTGGTACAAAGGCTATTCCAATAAGCGGGTTCGACTGTAATATATCCGTGGATTCGTCCATTTGAAGAGAGAAGTACGTGCATTTATTAAGATTTTCCACAACTTGCGCTTGAATATCTTCTGCCATATCACTAATTCTTCTTTGGATAGTATTATTTGACAGAGGTATTGTTTTTAACTTTGCAGACTCTTTTTCACCAATCATTATATGTACCATTTCAACAGCTGCTGGCAAAATCAGATTTTCAGCAATTGTGTGCGGATTACTAGTTTTGGCAACGCGATAAGCAACTTTATAACTTGCTAATAATGCTTTTTCGTTAGTAGTGGTTGCCAATTGAAAAGTATCTTGCTGTTTGTGAAGGACGTTCAGCTTTCTTTCAAAGAATTCTACGGGTTTGTCTTTTTTATCTGGATGTTTGCTATTTAAATGTCGAAGTAACTTAGATAGCTTCATGCTTTCGTTTGACAATACTTCTCCACAAATAACACATTGTGGTTTATTGGAAATAATGGTAAAACCATATTTAAGATATTCATCACTGTAAAGTCTGTTTTTCTTTTTATTACTGCCACTTTCAGACGTAGACGGTTCTGCACTTCTTTTTAAAAACTTATCCATAATTTGTAATTTATCGTAGACGTAAATACGTAAACGGGAATACGTAAGTCGCAAAATATTTACTCATTACTTAATACCGCTGCATTCGCCACAACGTGCTGTTTCGAACTGAGGTCTCATTGCACATCGCCGCTTATATAAAGCCAAAACGAGGCTACGAGAACGTTCCAGAGTGCCATCTAGTAGCGAAGTAAGGAGTAGAGCCTTCGCGAATATCATGGAAAAGTATTGGGATGTAGACACAAAGATGTCGCGGTGTACAATGTGCAGTCGACTTTTTATTATTTATTTTTATTGTAAATGCTAGTCTGGCAGAAGTACTACTAGTGTACTAGTGGGACAGATCGCAATTATTAAAATAATTGTTGAATTTTTTAAATGTATTTAGTTTGAATTTAAACAGTAAAGTAAAATAAAATTTGAGAAACCATCAGTTGTAAATTAGGCACGCTATTTTTGTCGCTATTTTGGTTTGGGTGATGAGTAGGGGGTCGTGAACAATTTTTTTAACAAAAAGGGGTCGCGCTTTAGATAAGTTTGGGAAACACTGGGATATGATATCGGATTCACGTTCAGCAGCCCCAAAAACCTGTGAGTAATCAGTTTACATTAATTTAGTACCGAGAGCTCTCGAATCTCCAAAGCATGACGTGCCTTTGGCACCAGGTACTCCGATGTCTGTTCTGATGGGGTATTCGTGTTCAGCAACTCCAAAAACCTATGAGTAATCCGTTTGCATCAATGTAGTACCAAAGACCCTCGAAACTCCAGAAGCTTCTTTCATTGATCTTGGAAACCAGGTGCTCCGGGAGTCGGTTCTGGTGGCATATTCGTGTTTAGCGACCTCAAAAAACCCTCCATTAATTCATTTGCATCAATTAAATGCCGAAAACCATCGAAACTCTAGAAGATGACGTCCCTTGCAGTGGCCCTGGCACCACGTCATCCGGAGGTTAATTCTGATGGCATATTCGTGTTTTGCGATCCCAAAAACCCATGAGTAATCTGTTTATATCAATTGAATGCCTAAAACCCTCGAAACTCTAGAAGGTGACGTCCGTTGAAGGTCAAGGTCAAAGTAAAGGTCGCCATTGGATAGACAGGAAAAAATCCTAGACTACTAGTACTTTTCCTTGATCCAAACTTCAACATGTTGCCAAATAACCAGTAACTCACGGAATTGAAATACCCCGCAAATCTTATAATTTTCCGAGTTTGGGCCTCTATATCTTGAAAATCCTTCATACGATTGAGTTGTGCCCATGAGAACTTTTTATCAGGATGCTTCAAAGAGTATTTTCCCAAAGTATGAACGAAATCCACTGGGACCTATTTTCCATAAGGTTTGTGCGTGGTCCTTTGCCTATTCTCGAGATAATGAATTTATGCAAACTCAAACGTCCTCACTTATTAAACAGTGTCGCGCCCGGTTGATTAGCAATTAAAAAACAAAGGGGTTTTCTATATTTTATTGCAAAAAACTCTTCGGGATTCCATCAAACAATGTTTAAAGAATATCTACCTACCTTGGTAACATTAAAATTTTTAGTTAAATGTCCGATTTAGGGTTAAAATGTCCGATTTCGCAATTTTCAAAATTTTTAATCGCTTATATAACAAAAACTATTAACTTAAGATAAAAGTCACTAAAGACCTTTTCTGTTTGGAATTATTCAAAAAACTTAAAAAAACTTTGTTCGATGCAAAAAAAAAAAAATTTTTAGGAAAAACCCCTAATCTTTCCCCTCGCTTGGCAAGGTCTTATGCTGTTCAGAATCGCCTGTCATTGTTCACATTTCTTCTAAATGACTTACTCAAACACATACTTAAATTTAAACCTTACAGGGAAAGTTTATTTTACCGCTAAACTATGCACTTTTCGATTCACCTGGTAGATAGACGTGCAGGGCTGATGCCTGCCAGGTCATGGTTTTTAGCCTTGGTGTGCTATGAATTATCACTATACAAATTTTTAGCCTTACAGGAAGACCGTTAGTCGGAGGGTTCACTAGCTCTTAGACTAGTAATAATTGATAATAGTAATAATTAATTGTATGACATAAAATATTTCTAGTTATTAAACAAATATTTTTAATATTTTGAATTTTTAAATAATTAAGTTTATTTTTTAGGTGTCAGATCGAGGAGAAGAAGCTATAAGTGACCAAGCGTTAGCCGATCTTGTATATTTAATAGAAAATGAGGGAAAACTAAGACTAGACAGTTTTGTGCTGTGATAGACCTTTTTTCTAATTGATGGAGTTGTACAAACTAAAAACAAATATTTTATATACTTAATAAAATGTCTGAACGAAATTTCAAGGTGCACTAAACGCAAAACAATGCTCATTGCACGTTAGATGGTGATGTAGAGAACTTTTTATATAAACATTGCGAGAGCAGTAGATTTAGAAGTACCACCCTAATAACACCAAACATTCCATGTATGCTCCTAGACACAGGACATTGAAAACATTCCTGGAATATCCTCAGAAGCACAAGAACGTCCCCTAAATGTCCCAGGAAAGTCCTGTGTCAGCATTTTAAACATTCCTTGAATGTCTTGTTGGAGCATTCCATTATTTGGACATACACAGTATATTTTTTAGACAGTGGATATAGTGGATATTTTTAGACCTGGATATAGTCGCTGATGTGAATAATACCGCCGATTTGATTTTTAATGAGTTTTGTAAGAGAGACTAAAACTTTTTTTACAGTCACCTCCTGTTTTCATATACTTTTTGACATGTTTTGTAGTAAATTCAACTATCTATTAACTACAAAACATGTCAAAATTTACATGTGAAAACAGGAGATGACCCTAAAAATGGTTTGTCGTCTCCTACAAAATTCATGAAAAAGCAGATAGGAGGTATTGTTACATCACGACGATATACCAGAAGTATATGTGGCCATACCAAACAATACATACTTGATAAATATAAACATTTTTATTGCACCAAATCTTGTCATATATTTTTTCCATAATCATCACTACGATGATGATTCATTGTATTGAATTGTACATTACAACTACAATCTGGTCATAACTGACCAATGAGCAATTTTAATTTAACCTAAATTACTACCGTTCCTTAAAATGAAGAGCTTACCCCATAGCGTCTCTTATCTAATCTAACAAGATCGTGCACTATTTTAACATACACAGGCACACAAGCACTATGCTCTGCTTTTCACTATCACCTATCAACTAGTTCAAAAGGCTTTGTCCTCCTCAATATTCTAGTTTGCCCAGTAGTATCGAGGAGCTGGATTTCCTCAATATTCTCGTACTTATGAAGTTGTTGCTCGTGACTTCCTGCCATCTTCTTGATGATTATATCCAGGTTCCATTTCTAGGTCCTTATGGAGATCACTGTGTGTCACATACCAAGGAGCATCTACAATATTTCTCAATATTTTGTTTTGGAATCTTTGTATAATTTTTATATTACTTGCTCTAGTAAGTACACCCCCATAGTGGGCATCCATAAGTCCATACAGGTCTTAATATTTTTTTATAAAGTAATAACTTATTATGCATCGACAATGTGGAGTTTCTTCCAATTAGCCAATACAGTTTTTACAAATATTTCTTTTGCCTCTCATAACCACAAGGCTATACGTTTCCTTCCTGGTTTTTTTGTAGACCACTTTCAGCTGATTCTAAAAAAAATTAAAATGGATGGTAATTTTTCTATTCTTTACAATTAAACATCAAAAGAAATAGGTACCTACTATTTGTAGGTAATAATATGCATAAAAAATTCGTTTCATAAAGAATAAAAAAATTGAAAACGGATTTGATAATACTTACATAATTGTTTAAACAAAAGAGATCCAGCCAGAGCAAAACTAACACAAAGAACAGCAAAAAGAGCCACTATATAATTCTAATTTCCATTTTCCATCTACTTACATAGAACACGCGCGGCAAATTTGAAAAGGAACGCAAATTGAATAGTAAATGGCCTCACTTAAAATATAGGACATTGGTAGTATGTTCATAGAATGTCTTGTGGTAACATTCCACCAATAATTTAATCAGATGTTCACCGAATGTTTTTTGAATGTCCAGGACATTCAAACATTAACAGAACTTTGATAGTACGTTCCTGGAATGTTTTGTGTTGTTAGGGCAAGTCTTTGAAAAGCTGAAAATACTGCAGGACTGTAATTATACAATGCGTCCATAAAGTAACGCATAAATTCATTATTAGCTAAATAAACAACATTATTAGAAATTCCCGAAACAGGTCGATTTTTATTTTTAAATTACGATTTTTTAGCATTTGATCATTGAATATAATATTATGACCTGTAATGATAATTGTTTTGCCTTTATATTACTATTTGTTAATTCTGTCTCTTTTGTTTTATAAATAAAACATTAAAAACTAATCCCTTTTACTTTGCACACAGAAAAAAATCATTCATTCGAGTCAATTCAAACAGTAATGATGTTGATTATAGTTACTTTCGAGTATTCGTTGCAACTCGTTACTTTTGTATAAAGTAATAATTTACAGTATTCGTTACTTTGATTACTATAGTCGGATTTCAATAGGATTGTCAGGGTATCGCTTAGAAATGATAGACCCTCGAGGGGTCTGAGATGAGAGACGCGTGTAGTTCAATGGTGGCGTGTATATTTTTAAAATAAGGGAAATAATAGGGAACTTGCACATAAAATATTTTTGCGTAAAATTGTTAATTTATGTTAAATATATTTTGTTAAAATGTTATGTAAAAATATTATATTCAAAATATTAAGTCTTAACAATTAATTGTGTAAGCCAGATGTACACATAATATTTTCATTCATTTATATTATTTTTTTTGAGTTTAAGAAATATGTACATTTTTATTTTACAACATCTCAAATGCTAAATTATATTATATTTTAAATCCAAAACTTTCTTCCCCTATAATAATGAAATGTTACAAATATACTTCTGGTTCGTAATAATTTGTAATAAACAAAACCTATCATTTATAAATATCTTAAATTCATAACAAACAAGAAAGAAAATAACTTAAAAATATAAACGAAACTTTTAGTAATAAAAGTAAGAATATCTAATAACTATTGTATCGCCTCGCATTTCCCCAATAGAATATCTTCCACTGCTTTTTTAAAATTTTCCACAATTAAGACATCAAACTGTAGATGAATGACCAGATTAATCTTTTGAAAAACCCTCGTTAGTCATAATATGCGTTTTAAACTAAACACGACATAGCATTCAAATTGATCAATTTCCAAGGACACAAATATAATAGCTGGGAATTTCCAATTAAATACGATTAAAATGGAAATAATAGAATTCCCGAAACAACCTTGTTTTTCCCTTTTGAACTTTTTAAGTAAATTTAATAAGAGAGTTTTAAGTAAATGTGAATGAATTTGTAAATAGGTAATAGTTTCAAAATAACTTTAGTCACTTTGTTATCGACTTCTAGCAGGTAAAATGTACATTATTTATTTTTTTAAAATAAAATCCATATTCAAACATAAATATCAACTGCTTTACAGAAAATAACAATAGCCATCAACCTAATGTAAACTGCAATTGTACGTAAAAAACAAACTTGCCATAATAATAATAATAAAGTTATTAGGTACATACCTACTTAGAAAATTATAACCAGGTAGGACGAAGGATCTCACAGGTAGTCTCTGAATGTAGCAACAAAAAATCACTAGAACTGTACCTATTAGTTATTATTTTAAATAAATATTTTTATTCTGAATCACTTCCTATTGTTAATTCACTATCACTACTGTCTTCTCCTGGAGTAATGATAATGGGCTCGATAAGAACATCAACACGCGTGTCTACGTCCCACATTTTATCTTCTTCTTTCTGTGTATGTGTAATGCATGACTGCCAGTTGGAAGCGGTTATATTTTGTATGGCTTGGTCTAATAATAATTTGACATCTTTTAATTTATAGGTTGTATTCTTTTGCGCTACCTCTTTTTTTATTTTTGCCCATATCAGCTCGATGGGATTCAATTCACAATGATATGGTGGAGTTCTTAATACGGTAATGTCATGCTCACGTGCCATTTCGTCTACTGCAAATCTGATGTATGAACTCTTATGTTCCCGCACTATATCAAGTAATTGAACCTTTAACATGGATTCATCAAAATCTATATTTTTACTTCTTAGCCAATCTATTATATCTGCCTTTCGAGATGCAGAAGTCGGTATTTTTTCCACACGACGGCTGTGATAAGGTGCGTTGTCCATTACAATTACCGAACCAGGATCTACAAGAGTCAGTATAGACGAAAACCACTTTTCAAACACATCCGAATTCATATCCTCATGATAATCGCTCGTTTTGATTGAGGTAAACACATTTAAACCACCTTGTAAAAAACCTGAATCACTTCCAATGTGCGTTATAATGAGACGTCTTCCTTTGCCCGAAGGTGCTTTTAAGCCGGTTGAAAGTCCCTCAATGAAAGCCTGTCGCGCACTTTTAATATTCAAGTCTTGCCATACTTTCGATTTCGTATGACCCTCATTCAACCACGTTTCGTCCGTATAATAAATTTTTTTATTAAGTCGTCTAAAATCACGAATTTTTTGCAAATATTTTCTCCGCCATATCACTAATTCGTGTCTCTCGATCAACAAACTTTTCCGACTTCTCTTCACATACCGAAAGTCCATTTCATGTAATGTTCTTCGTAATACTCTCATGGATATTTTATTTAAAGTATCATCTGCGTCTGCATTAACTTCTCGTTGAATATCCTTTAAAGTGGGCAGTTCGTTCCTCAAATAAAATCCATGAACTTTTCTTCGGATTATACTTTTCGTACTATCGTCCAATACAATTTTTGCACGTCCTTTATGGATTGGTTTTTGGATAGGTTTGTTACCTTTAATTATTCGGAAAACCGTACGAGCCGATACTTTCGTTAAATCTCCACACAATGCCGCGACGTCCTCTTTAAGCATATCTTGATATCTTCTACGCAATCCCTCATAAACCGATTTTATCATTTGCTTTTCTCTCACAGATAACCACCTTTTTTTATTTTGTTTATTAACAGATGTACTGCACGTTGGTTTTGATGCCATGATGTTACCCGACGGTACGCTCATGAAATACTACCAGCCGAACCATCTACCTGATTTTAAGGGTTATTTGTGGGTGAGTTTTCACAATGTTGCCGTATTGCATTAGGAATATGTATTACTTTCGAAAAGAAATAACGGTGTCCGACTGTCTCTTTGTTGGCACTCAGGGTATACCTCAATGGCACGGATAAGTTGCAAGCGGTACTAAATAATACATTTCGCAACAAGGCGAGTCTACCTTCTCTAGTTCGGACTTCCAACAGATGTAACCGGCAAAAATGATAATTGAGAAGTGGATTTGTGTGCTAATAAAGAAATAAATATATAGCCGCTTACCACCGAGTGTTAACGAACTACAAAATGGCTGCCCTGACAATCCTATTGAACTCAGGGTATATAATTACTTTTGTTACTTTTGTATTTGAGTACCGGTAATCATATCGAGAATCGTATTTCTCAATAGGTAGGTATTTTGTATAGGTATTCCGATATAACAACGACCTTCACCGATCTGTTTAAGGGATAAAAATGATTTGATTACTGTGATTACTTTTGTTACTTTTGTATTTGTGTACCGGTAATCATACCGAGAATCGTATTTCTCAGGTTGGTATTTTCTATAGGTATACCGATATAGCAACGACCTTCACCGATCTCTTTAAGGGATAAAAATGATTTTATTACTATGATTACTTTTGTTACTTTTGTATTTGAGTACCGGTAATCATATCGAGAATCGTATTTCTCAGTAGGTAGGTATTTTGTATAGGTATTCCGATATAACAACGACCTTCACCGATCTGTTTTTACTCGCTGGGATACGATTAGTAGAAAGTAATCAAGTGTCCTGGTTTGTAGATACAATAGTCTTTACTCGCTCTGATACGTTTGGTACGAAGTAACGAAGTAATCAAAGTAACAATTAGCCTCTCTGTATAGTAATGGTTACTGTCGCTATTCATAAGTAACGAGTACTTTGTAATGAATAGATACTTTTCAACATCTCTCTCAAACAGTCAATATGTGGCTTTAAATACATTCATTCCAATTACTTTGAACAGACAACATGTAGTCTCAGAGCATTATCCGTTTAATATTCATACCAGAAAGACAGTAAGGCTTCGTCGATCAGTTGATTTTTAAGGCTCCCGGGTTGAAGTGTAGTACATAAACGTTTTGAAGATATTTATAATAGTCCTGGATCCCGCGTACCAAACAAAAGTTGATTAATAGCAAGCTGAAAATTTGATAATAACAACGGTGTCTAGTCGGACAAACTTTGATGTATGGGAACACTGGAACAGGGGAAGTTTTAATTGTGGAACAGGTTAAACATTTGGGACGCCAGACTACGAAAACGTTCCATGTATTTGGTCGGACAGAACTTCCAGTTGCTTTGTTACCATTTGTCTGTCAAAAGAAACTGTCTTTGAAATAATCGCGTGTATCTACTTAATATATGACCGGCTTGTCAATATATAAATACGTCTTAAACTTCGTCCCTTCGATTATTGCCAAATACAATGTCTTTCCTCAAAATCGACTGCCTCTCGCATCCCTACGCTAAAACCAAAACAGTCTCCTGTCTTCCCCTCCTCATGCTTAAATCCGAAACTATTAAAATTCTACTGCAATAAATTTCGATCCCTATTAGTAATAAAATTTGGTTCACAGTGGCGAATGTTATTCTTACTTATAAAGGAAAAAGTAGTCCGCTACCGTAGTAATCCCAATCCGTTCCACCCATCTGGGCAAACGTAGGTCCATATGTGAGACTCTGATTTCGTTTTCGTAATAATAAATAAGAAAAATTATATACAGGAGTCTTAAACATTAAGGTAAACTATTTACAATTCTACAGAAGTTTTTTACTTCACATTGAAAGTTTGTTTAAACTATTTTATACAGCCAACCACTGGGATTTTTAAATTTAATTTTTTTTTTCTTATTTATATTCTTCCATCTTCTTCTTAAAGTGCCCTCTCCTCAATCGAGGTGGGCTACTACAATTACAAATTCTGGTTTGTCTTCAGCCATTTTTATTAACTTATTAAAATTTAGCCCTGTGAATTGGCGGATGTTTCTTAGCCACGATAGTCTTTTTCTTCCTAGTCCTTTCTTCTCCTCGATCTTTTCTTTCACTATTAGTTGAGCCCATATTGGTACTTATTGTTTCTCAGTGTGTGGCCCAGGTATGATGTTTTTCTAACTTTCACTGTGCCTCGTTCTTTGCCTATTCCGTGCAGCACTTCTTCGTTTGAGTTATGCGATGTCCATGAAATTTTGAGGATTCTCCGGTAGATCCCCATTTCAAAGGCCTCTAATTTATTTACGGTTGCTGTTTTAAGGGTCCACGTTTCAACTGTATAGAGAAGATTTAACAAGACGTAGTCGAATTTCGAGGTTTATTCGAGGATTCTAGATCAGGATTTAGGCTGCTATTGATCCAACACTCTATGTACTTAAATTTATTGACCCCTTCTAAAATGTGCCCGTTTATTTGCCAAGCTTGAGGTACATTTTGTTTTTTCTTTTCGGATTGACATCACCTTGGTTTTCTTAATGTTTATTTTCATGTCGAATAGCTCACATATCGCGTTGGTCCTGTCGATGAGTCGTTGTAGACCCAAGTCGGAATCCGCAATCAATACCGTGTCATGGGCACATCTGATCTGCCGTGCTTAGCGAAAACGCCGTATCTGCAAAAATCTGAAAAAATTAGATTTATACATTTTTCTAACCCAAATGTGCATATCTATCTTATTTGCTTACTAAAAATAACGTAAGTTAAGCTAAAATACATTAAACACAACGCATTTTATGCCGTATCTGCAAAAATGTTCATGGATACTTAGAATAAATGCGTCATCTGAAAAATACTTAGAACAAACGCCGCACAGTGTTCAAATTTGAAGGAAACGTGATCGTAAGTACAAAAAAAAAATAAATCTGAGAATGCCCAAATTAAGGGGCTTGTTTGTACTACTCATGATGCAACTTCTCAGCAAAAATTGATTTTTTATGTTTGTTAGGGCCAGATGTATTAATGATCAAAAGTACAAAATTCAATATAATTTTATACATCAAATTTAAATCCTCAGAGGCTGCCTTTTACTTTAATTATTACTTCATTTGTGTGGATAGCTAATATAAAAGTAATTATTTGAGATAAAAATAAATACTTTAAAGATTAAAATAGCATAGTTAGCTTCACTGAAAGGTGATTTTGATTTTGATATAATCGGCTGTCTAAAAACCTATCCAATTTTTGATAAAATTAATGTTTGACAGCGTATTTCGTTTATTGTGCCATCTTGTGCCAAATTAAATCCTTCACTATATGAAGGACTACAATGTAAGGAATACAAAAATATATAAGACAAACTGCGCAAAGGTGCTCAACTGAGTACATGCGCATAAGTTTGTATCGAGCACCGCGCGCATTTGTCTGAATTAATAATTGCACTCGTACGTATTGTTTACAAGTATGTCAAACACATGTTATTTGTTAGGGTTACGAAAAGAGATTTTAGTTTTGATGAAGTAGTGTTATTCCTCAATAGGGAATATACTCTCTATGTAAATAACATACTCCTCACTCCTAACGATAAAATTATTAGTTTTCGAGATATTTGAACTTAAACAAGTAAAGTAACGGCACAGATATTTTGATTAATGTATTGTGCTGCTTAATTTTTAATTTCAAATATCTCGAAAACTAATGATTTTCTCATTATGAATGAAAAATACACTCTTCAGTCTTAACGATAAAATCATTGATTTTAGAGATATTTGAAGTTTAAAATTAAGCGGCACAATACAATTAGTAAGGATCTGTTTTTAGATGGATGTGAGAGGTGGCATTCAGATTTTTGCGGATAAAGTTAGGTGATAACTTCGCTAATAATAATTGATTTATGCTCCTTCTCAAATATGCCCGGAACATCAATAAAAAAAAAAAAATAAAATATTTAAAAATTTCAAAAAATTTCGTTTTTTTTTCTACTTTTTTTGCTTATAACTTAAAAACTATTCATTTTAGAACAAAGTCGTATAGGAATAAAACAAAGATAATTAAATTTTCTATCAGATGCGATTGGTTAAAAATGTCTTAATTTATCACCCTTGCTTCAAAATAGCAATAAATATAAAATAAGGGGGCAAAACAAGCCTGACCTTATTCAATGATTTTCCATCATTTAGGTTACACTTGAAACCTTCCTAATTCGCTTAGAAAATTTTTGTAATGTGCTAAAACCGTACACCAAATTTCATTAAAATTGACTTACTAGATTTTGCATAATAATTTTGCAATCTAAACTTTTTTAAAAAATTAAAATTTTTTAAAATCTTGCACAAAAACTATATAAAAACTATAATACAAAGATTTGTCAATTTTTTTACATATAAAGAAGTACTCCACCTATCTAATGCACTTTACAGAATTGAAATCGGATTATTTAAGCAGCCTCAGCAATGTTTTAAAGTTATAAACAATTTTTTGGCTTATAAACAAATTAGTGCTGTGGCCAGGAGGGGGTGCTACGGGCTCCTTTATTTAGATGGACTTACCCAAGTTTTTTATGTATTTTGACCCGTAGAACACGAATTTTTTGGGTAACAGTTGATCCGGATGTCGATAAGATTGTTATAAACAAAGAACTTGAGGAATTACATAACATCGATTTTTCGCAAAATAAGACACTTTTCACGACAGCATTTCAAAGTTTAAGTCAAATTATACCGGTTTTAATTATTTGCATTGCTAAAAATTCATTTTTTTTATTATTAAACAATGCTATTTGTTTATAAGCCAAAAGATTGTTTATAAATTTAAAACATTAATTCTGTAAAGTGTATTAGATAGGTAGAGCACCTCTTTATATGTAAAAAAATTAGCCAACTTCTAAATGGTCTACTTTTTGTGCAGAAATATTTTTAAAAATTTGAACTTTTTTAAAAACATTTAGATTGCAAATTTATTATGCAAAATTTATTAGGTCGATTTTACTGAAATTTGGTACACGATTTAATTATGTTACAAAGAAAATTTCCTAAGCGAATTACTAAAGTTCTAAGTGCCACCAAAGTGGTTAAAAAATATTGAATAACAACAGACTTATTTTGCCCCCTTATTTTGTATTTATTGCTATATTGCAGAAAAGGTAATACCTTAAGACATGTTTTACCAGTCGTATATCATACAAAATTCAATTATCTTTATTTAATTTCTGTACGACTTTGTTCCAAAACGAATCGTTTTAAAGTTATAAGCAAAGAAAGCAGAAAAAAATCGATGTTTTTCGAAATTTTTAAATATTTTAATTTTTTTATTAATGTTACGGGCATATTTGAGAAGGAGCATAAGTCAATTATTATGACTAAAGGTGTCACCTAACTTTATCTGCAAAAATCCGAATGCCACCTCTCACATCCAAAAATAGACGTTTTTTCGCAGATCCTTACTGGTCTAATTAATCAAATATCTGTACCGTTACATGTTCAACTTCAAATATCTCGAAAATTATTTTTTTCATATCGTTGCGAATGAAGTGTATGTTATTTACATAGAGAGTATTGGAGAATCGAAAAATTGCGCTAAAATGGCATTTCCGCCAGTGGCGTAGAATTTGGATAGGGTCAACCATTCACTGTCCCCTGTCGTACGCCTCTGGTAATAGCCAGAAACGTTTGTTTAACAGAATTTTATAGGGTGTACAGTACGTACACTTTTTGCCAAGTATGAAAAGGATACGTCGAAAAGTTTTAAACCACTGAGCAAAAGTAGTTTTTAAATTTTTAAAACACCCTGTAACTCTGTAAGGAGCCACATTTTATTTAAGTGATTTGGGTTAAATCTTAATATTTTGAGGTCTAGGATCTACAACTCAAAGATTGGACATTTTTAATGAAACACCCTGTATAACGATATTTTTTAAGTAAAATACCCCCTAATGAAGGGATGAAAACTAAAAAAACGACCCCTATTATATATATACTCGTTATACGGTATAATACCTCAAATATTCTAAGTTTTCAGCGAGATAACTTTTACAGCTTAAACAAATTTAGTTTCGATCAGGCTTTGACCAATTTTGATCACTGTGCGCCGTATTTAAAGGTCACTTGCCGCGTTTATCCTAAGCAGGCACTTGATGCGTTCTGCCTAAGCATTTGACATATTTTTATAGGTTACAGCATGTGTAAATTTTTTAATAAGGTTAGTTTGTTGCCATTTTTCAACGAGAACGGTTGCTTGATATAATTTTTTAAATATATCAAATAGAACAAAGTTAATACTGCAGAAGGCTATTTTTTCTGTATCAACATAAAATCTAAACACATATGTTAAGTTGTTGGTGATCAAGAAATAATGTGTGGTTCTAAAAACAATGCGGTACTACTAAGTGGGACAAATACTTCCACTAAATGTGGAGTTTCCTATGTGTATGTATATTGTTGTTGTTGATGCGACATTGTATTATTACGTTACATCAGGCATTTTAAACAACGCATATTTTATAAAGTTTGTTCGAAATACGAATTTTGGTACGAAGTATTTTGGTCGCCGTAAGTCGTAGAATTTCCAAATAAAAAATGTATTATAAAAGTACATAGTTAAATCAATGTCTAATAATTAATAATTAAAAATAAACTTGATCGTAAATGTTAATCGTTTCTGAAATGTTTTTAATTTTAAAATGCAAGAAACGCCCCTTAGCGGCAAACATAGAAAAAAGTGTTGTGTGATTTGGGCGGCAAACTTATTAATTCCAAAATTATTTACAGCACTTTTTTTGTCCATGTTCATGACACACTTATAAAAAATGTTTTTTATTCTCCTTTTTCATCGTTATATTGTATTTATTATACAGTAGACTACCTCTATAACGAGAACTGAAATGGCAGACTAATTACCTCGTTATACGCGGATCTCGTTATATCAGACAACAATAATATTGTGCATACATATATAGGGTGAGGCAGGTAACTGGCCTATTAGAAATATATCGAGTACTAAAGACAACAGATACAACAATAAAGGGGCTTTGAAGGATGATCTATTAAATGAAAATATTTTCATCTCTTTGCAACTTCCGGTTATACCGGAAGTTGCTTATAACTTGGTTTTTTTAAATGGGACACCCTGTATATTTTTACATTTTTGGATTCTCCTCAATATCTTCTTTCTTAAAATATGAAATTTTGTAATATTATACAAGGTATTTTAAAAGATATTTACGTTTTTTTATTAATTTCGTAGCAACATTCATACCCTGTAGAATTGTAATAGTTTGACATTAAAAACTCTGCTTACGCTCAAGTGATTTTTAATATAGTCTATTATTGTTAAGAATAATTAGTATAGCTAATTTTGAAATTTTAGTATACAGGGTTGGTCGAAACTCGGAATGAATATTTTCTGAGTTTTCTTAAATAGAACACCCTGTATTTTAGTATTGTAATGAAATGATATTTCATAGTACTTTTATTTTATAAGTATTCCCTATACCTAACTTCTTTAAATTGTGAGTTATTGGTGATTCAAGCTAAACATTAATTGCAACAAAAAAAATACCTAAAATTTTATTAGGTTTGCTGCGAAAATATTCAATCACAAATAATTTTTCAGAAATAAATACATATTAATCCACACTGATCCTTAAAATTACCAATAATGGTTTAGCTATCAAAATACCTACGTATAATAGTTAAAATTGTTGGTGCGACTAACAATTAAGCAAAAACTAAAGCAGTTAGGTATAGGGAATGCTTAAGAAATAAAAAAGTACCATAAAATATCATTTCATTATAATACTAAAATACAGGGTGTTCCATTTAAGATAACTCGGAACATACTCATTCCGAGTTTCGACCAATCTTGTATACTAAAATTAAAAATTTAGCTATACTAATGATTCTTAACAATAGTAGACTATATTAAAAATCATTTGAACGTAAGTAGAGTTTTAGTTGTCAAACTACTACAATTCTACAGGGTGTGAATATTGCTACGAAATTAATAAAAAAACGTATTTATTTTTTAACATACCCTGTATAACATTACAAATCTTCATATTTTAAGAAAGAAGACATCGAAGAGAATCCAAAAATGTAAAAATATACAGGGTGTCCCATTTAAAAAACCGAAGTTATAAGCAACTTCCAGTATAACCGGAAGTTGCAAAGAGATGAAAATATTTTCATTTAATAGATCATCCTTCAAAACCCCTGTATTCCAATTTTCATGATTCTGTGGCCTTTAGTTCTCGAGATATTTCTAATAGGCCAGTTATCTGCCTCACCGTGTATAGTTGTCTAAAATATTAACTTTCTATAGTGATGCCATTCGGATCAATATAAGATGCTAAATATTGTTTCCTCGACAATAAGGCTTCGCCATCATAAATTATAATTTTCTTTACAATATTCAGTATCGGCCAATATACAGGGTGTCCCAGACTAATTTACCCACGCTATATCTCTTAAACGAATAGAGATTTTCGAATGGGATAAAAGGTGATATATTCTACTTGTAATACTTTTTTAATATGGCGTACAAAAAAATCATCCCCTAAATAATCATCCCTTAGTTACAACCCCTAACTTTAATTTTTTTAATAGCACCCTGTATATATTTTTTATAGTTTTGGATGTGGTCTTTTATCGTCTATTCAACACATTTTTTGAAAATAAAATCGGTTCGTAAATAACCTAGAAACTATCAGTTTATTTTTGTTAAATTGTGTGTCCCAGACTAATTTATCCAGGCTATATTTCTTAAACGAATAGAGATTTTCGAATGGCACAAAAACTGATCTATTCCATTTGTAATACACTTTCATATGGCGTAGAAAAAATTCATCCCCTAAATATTCATCCCTAACTTACAGGGTGCTATTTAAAAAAAAATAAAGTTAGGGGTTGTAACTAAGGGATGAATATTTAGGGGATATTTTTTTTCTACGCCATATTAAAGTGTATTACAAATGTAATAAATCAGTTTTTGTCCCATTCGAAAATCTCTATTCGTTTATGAAATATGTATAGCCTTGATAAATTAGTCTGTTACACATAATTAACAAAACTAAACTGATATTTTCTTGGTTATTTACGAACCGATTTTATTTTCAAAAAATGTGTTGAATAGACGATAGAAGACCACATCCAAAACTATAAAAAAATGTACAGGGTGCTATTAAAAAAATTAAAGTTAGGGGTTGTAACTAAGGGATGATTATTTAGGGGATGATTTTTTTTACGCCATATTAAAGTGTATTACAAGTAGAATATATCACCTTTTGTCCCATTCAAAAATCTCTATTCGTTTAAGAGATATAACGTGGGTAAATTAGTCTGGGACACCCTGTATAAGCAGAACAGGAAGAAGTTTTATTATAGGTAGGCGGTGGATTTTTATTAAAGCACTACCCTCGATAACCGCACAGATGTTGGGAATTTATGTATACAGGTACATAGTTGGGGTATTTACTTATAGCCATTACAGCGCTAAAAATAGATAAAGAATAATAAAGATACATATTTTACGATTTTATTTTTCCTCGTTATATCCAAATATGCCTCGTTATAGAGTTGTTCAGTTCAATAGGAATTTCATGGGACATCTAGTGTACCTCGTTATCAGCGAAACCTCGTAATAACCGTGTTCGTTATAGAGAGAGTACACTGTATTATAAAATAAGAAAATGCTTAGCGCAAACGCAGTACTGCATTCTTCCTAAGGAGGAAGAAGTTAATTTATGTAGTATACTTAGAAAGAACGCAGTAACATGAGTTTTTAGAGAAAAATCAGATATATTTTGCCAATCTTATGTATAAATATGAATTCTATGATATTTATTATGTATATAAAGTAGAAAACAAAAAAAATCTAAATAGTTTTCAACGGCTAGGCATTTAAACAATAACCGATTTTACTCAAATGTGATCTCTCTGCAGATACGGCGTTTTTCCTAAGGACGACAGTGATGCTGTTGATGTTTTCACCATTCTTCCATCAACTTCATGCTCCTACACGTCATATCACAAATGCATTACTCAAGCACTAGTCACGATCATACATAACAAGCATTGCCCAGTATTTAGTTATGCACCTGCCTTCTGTGACAAGAATAAAAAAGGACGAAATAACAATACCTTTAACTGTCTGTAGTTGTTTATTGATTGTTGTATATTTTGCATAAAGTTAAGTGAATGTATAAATTAATGAATATAAATTTTGAATACTGATAAAACCGGTAATAAAATCACATTTTTTGAATAATCTCTTCGTTTCTTAGATTCATATGCTTAACATTCTTGTACTGGAGGATGTTCATAACCAGGTAACGGAAGTAAAGTAGCGTATCGTGATGTTGATGGAGAAATATGGAGGATAGTTCTGTTATGTAAATCTTGAACTTCACGATAATTACGTAGAAGAGGATCTCCGTTTTCGTCAAAGATGTACCGCAATGCATTGAGCTAAAATAAAAGAGTAATATTAGGTATATTTAATCTGTAATTTGGAAAACCATGTTTTTTATTTCAAGGGAGGTTAGTTATCAGACCACCTGTACATACAGGGTGATTGATTAGTGTGATAAAGCTCAGTAGATCCGCTGTAGTAATAGATAGCAATAAAAGTTAATAACAAAAATTGTAGCTAACTTTAAGTTTCACATTACAAAGTTAGTTAGAAGGTTACAGGGTGTTCGATAACATATAGTGGCAGACCAACCATATGTTTTTGTTAAATGGAACACCCTGTATTTGATTTTATATTCGAAATTTTCTTCTCCATCACAAAAATATAAAGGTTTGTTATATTATACAGGGTATTTACAAGGTTATAACCGATTTTATATGTTGTTCTGAAGCTACATATTTCCTTGTGGCATTTTTATAATCAACTATTTTCAATGGAAAATAAGCCACAATTTTATCAAAAAAATGATTTTATTAACGTTTCGAAGCCCAAATTAGGTTTCGTTGTCAAAATACAAAATACTACTAAAATAAACAAAAATGTTGTTGCTAAGTAAAAAAATTCTTCTAATAATTTATTTAATCTAATTTAGTAGGATGTGGTTACCCATACTAAAAGAGGAAGTCAATAGAAAGAAAATACCACGATTAGTAAGTCAGTAACATATCGATTTAGTACATATTTTATATTTTAGTATTATGTATGTAATATCTATGTATTATTAATATTTATAATATATTAAATATATTAAAGTATATATAATAAATAATGAATAATTTATTAAAGTCAGAATTTGGTATTAGATTTGAGAGTAAACTAAATGTAAGCCCAAATACTTACGATGTCGGGATAGTATCACGAGGTTTTTTCCTGGTTTTCTCTCTTGATTTACTATGGAATCTCTAACCCGAGAATTTTACTGCCACCGTTGCATTTGGTTATATTTTTAAAGACAGATCACATGCTATGATTTTTTGTGGCGGATATTGTTGAGTTGGGTTGATTTCATGTAATCAAATGAACTATCTTTATAGTAAAGTCGTCCCAGGAACGTAACTCATCAATATTGGCAATATCATTTTAAAGTCTTCTACTTTAAAATGTATAATATATGTCTTAATTGCCGATATAAATAAGTCAGATTAAATAAATTATTAGAAGAATTTTTTACTAAGCAAGAACATTTTTGTTTAATTTAGTATTATTTTGTATTTTGACAACGACACACCCGACTTGGGCATCGAAACGTTAATTAAATCATTTTTTTGGTAAAATTGTGGCTTATTTTCCATTGAAAATAGTCAATTTTATATGAAAATCATAACAGGTTCAACTCACTGTATAAATAAAAATAAGCAAAATAGCAATGGATTATTGAGGCCATATTTTTTATTTATTGTCAAAATAAATTGATGCCAAATTTTTTAGGTTTATCTGCACTCCCCAACAAAAAAAAACTACACATTCAAAAAATTTGAAAAAAATTGAGAAGTTATATGTGATCACTAGAAGTATTTTGCCAAATTTTGAGCAAACTTCATGTTTTCGCAAACTACTCGAAAAAACTCAAAAAACTACTTTTTTCCAAGTAAAAAGCGGGAAAACCAAACATACAATTTTGTTAATTTTCGTACAGCATAAAGATATACTCCTAAGAAATACATATGAATTTTTTGAAAATTTCTGAATGTACAGTTTTGCCACAATAGGAAAAAATAATATGTTACGGCTATTAATAAAGCTACCGGTAAGAAATCGGACAAAATTTTAATAACAACATAAATACAGTGATGAGCGTGCTAATAACCGGCAAAATAGCACAAACGGTGGAAAACATATTAAACTGTGAGATAAAAAGAAATCAAACTAGTAGAGTTGTTAAATTTAGCGATAGTAACCTATCCGCGGTGTGCAAGTACTCGTGCGCGAATAGCGGAGAAATATTGCAACTTTCTTAAATAATTCATATTGTCAATTGAAATTGTCAAATTGACGTACATTTCATACCTATTGTCATTTCAGAAGAAAAATTATATATTGCTTCACAATATTGATATGATATGCAATTATTATATAAAGGTAAATTTAATTAATTGTATTTTGCTTGCAGTACTGCATTTTAATAACTAATTTTATTTACTACATACAATTGTTTACGTTTTAATAACATAACCTAAATCTTATTTTTTCTTCTTATTATTTTTTTTTGGACTATGGCCTTGACAATTATCCAGTAACCAGGACCATATGATTGGCCAATATAATTAAAAGTGCGAATAAAAGTGCAGAGCGAAGAAACCAGGGCCCGGATTACGTACACTCGATACGCATCGTATCCGCCATGTTTTACCGTAGCGCCTTATGGGAAAACATGGCGGATATGATTCGTATCGAGTGTTCGTAATCCGGGCCCAGGTGTCGCGTTTCCGAACTTGCACGGTCCCAATAAGTTGACATTGTTTTTTTTCCACCTTTAGACGTATCAAAGGAGTATGTCAACTAAAACTGTCACTGTGACAGTGGCATTTCCAGGCATTTCTCAAATTCGTCCGATGGTGGGAAACAATCAATATAATGTCAATCTATAAGTTACTATCGCTAAATTTAACACCTCCACTAGGTTCATCTCTTTTTATCTCACAACTTAATATGTTTTTCATCTTTTGCGTTATTTTGCCGGTTATTAGTGCGCTCATCACTGTATTATAAAACTGTAAGAGTGGAAAAGATTTGCAATAAAATGTTAAATATTTTTTCCTAAACATATGAAAAATCTCGTTAAACAAGAATTATACCTTGAATTGCCGCTATCAATTTTTGCTACCGTGAAATGGCTCCATCTATAACATCGGTAATATTTATGTTCGATAGATAGTAGTATAGTACCCTCGGAGATTGCTGGGAAAATTTCCACTCAAAATAACAAAATTCAGTTTGGCAACACTGTGTGAATGTTGATAGTAACATATCCTTTTTAAGATAAACACAACTGTAATTTAGTCCAAACAAATTAATATATTTTTTGCCAACAAAAATGAGATTATTCAACCAAATAATGTTTCAAATATGATGTGCAAAATAATTTTTAATTGGGTTCTGCTAATGGGCTTGCTTTTTTTGTCATTATAGTAAAAAAACTTTAAATTTCACTCATTATAGAATTATTGTCCGGTTATCGTCTTAATTATTTTAACTGTACTAACATCCGTCGAGTAATTCTGAATGATTAATAGGTTGTTAAAACATTTTATCTGTAGCGGCTTCTGGAATGTCTTAAAAATATCGAATTTCATTGATAAAATGCGCATATCCCACCGATCTTCGCTTCGACCCTACCTTCTGCTTGAATCGCGTCAAACAGAACTTTATACTAGCAGCGTTGCCATATCAATTACTTTGTACAACACTTTCGCAGATTAAATACAACAAAATTTATTGTGTCCTCTCATCCACGTGACCTATGAAATTAATTTAACGACTTTTGTTGGAATATTGTCAGTCTTCTTAGTCATATTAGATTTTGATATATTGGGCCGGTAGGTATTTTGTCTCGATTAAACCCCACTTAGAGGAATTTTGTCAGCCAAAATTCATCTTACCAGGGACAAAAAGTACCGGCCCTTTTTGTTCGATATTTTTAAATAATTTATAAAATTTCTATATTTGGCCGTTTCTTGGTCTTTGTAATTGTTGTTTTCACCTATTTTGAAAAAATGTGGAAACGTTGAATTATCCACGTCCGTCTATCTGTAATCACAACTCCTCCGTCATTATACGAGGTAGAATGACAAATGAGGTGTCAAATGAAAGCTTATAATCCAATGATGGTAATAATGGTGAGACATTTGACCCAGACTGTCTGAATATAACTCCTCCATCATTATACCAGGCATGCAAATGAGATTTCAAATGAAAGATTATAATCCAAGGATGATACTAAAGGTGAGAAATTTGACCTAGGCTGTCTGTCCGTCCGACCGCGAATATAACTCATCCGTCATTATACCAGGTAGAATGACAAATGAGGTGTCAAATAAAAGGTTATAATCCAAGGATGGTACTAAAGGTGAGAAATTTGACCTAGGCTGTCTGTCCGTCCGACCGCGAATATAACTACTCCGTCATGAATCCATGTAGAATGACAAATGAGGTGTCAAATAAAATCTTATAATCCATAGATGGTACTAACCCGTTGTCCTAGGTGAGCGACGGAAAACGACGCGATACGATGCGATGCGATGCGACCAGTAATTCACGCGACGTGTGGCTTATGTAGCGTCGCATCGCGTCGCTTTCCATCACTCAAACCAGGACAAACGTGACGATGTCAATTATTCATTCCTATTCTTAAGTTTGGGGAGGTATACGGCAGTGTTACTAGAAAATTCATATTTTAAATACTTAGCTAAAAAATTCCATAAACGAAAAAGAAAGACAACAAATGTCATATATTTAGAACGAGTAAATTTGGAGAGTTTAATTATATTTATATCCGAAATTAATGAAATAATCCACGTTGGTTTAAAGAGTATTGTGGCTTATTCACTTTCGATTATATAATTGCATCTGTTAAACTCAGTATTAATAACTGAGCTATCAATAACTGTCAATAAGTAATTTTCAAAAACCAAATTCTATTGAGGAGGGGCTGTTACTGACTAAGGTATGTTAATGAAAAAACACTGGTACTATATAGTTATTATTAGTTTTAATTTGAATTGAAAAAAGCAATGGGGCGTCACACTGTGTCGTGTCTCGTCGCGAACAAATCAAGTTCGCACTTCGTCGCGTCTTGTCGTAGACTGATTAACCCGAAAACGTAGGCCATACACAAATACAACCATTACTTGATATTTTCGCGTCGCGTCGCGTCGTGTCGCGTTGTCACGTTTGTCGTTCACCTAGGACAACGGGCAAAGGTGAGAAATTTGACCTTGAACTTCCGGTTTTAGAAATGTGACCAGAAGTACTGTTTTAATGCCACCGGAATCGGTAGTAGTACCAGTGATATATTATTCGACGCGTCTTCGCAAGATGAGAACAAATATATACTTCCGGTTTTATGACTGTCCGTCCGTCCGTCCGCGAATTCAACTCCACCGTTATTAATCTAGATAGAATGACAAATGAGGTGTCGAATGAAAGCTTATGACCCAAGGATGGTATTAAAGATGAGGAACTTGACATCAGACTTCTGGTTTTAGAGTTGTAACCGTAAGTACTGTTTTAAAGTCACCGAAATAAACTTACGTGCATATAAATCGGCCCACTTAAAAATTCGGTCGTTTTTGATATCTCGTATTTCCTAAACTTGTTGGCCGATTTAAGTGATTTTTTTTAGCTATAGCCTGATTCTTTAACAATATCGCTGTAATAATATTGTTGCTAAACAGGTAAATTTTTATTGTATACCGGGTGTACGAATCAAACTGTTTTTTTATTGGAGGATGAACTATCAAACCAATTAATATTACCATTACTGCAGCCACTAAACAACAGAAGATTGCGAAGATTATGGCCCATAGATCTTCGCTGAAACTGAGGTGAAACCGCTGGGTGATGTACCTCATATCGGCATTTTAGTGTACAATAATACATTGATATATGTTATTGTACTTGTTATCAAATTAGCTTATAGAATATGTAATACTGATTGTTAATAAATGCTTACAAAAAAAAACCCTGTGGAACCTACAAAAAGAGGGAACGCCGAAATTAAGAACAATAACGTACCGTTAAAAAATATTTTCACATTCATATTAAAAATAAAAAAGGATCAACATAAAAGTAATAATAACAATCAACTTTAAAAATCTAAAGGCGCATTCTCACGGTTTGATTTTAGTTGATCAACTTCAGTGGTTCAAGTCTTTACTGGAATCAGACAGCCAGGGTAAAATTGGCAATTCGTTCACCGAGAGTATTGAGATCAGAAAAGGAGTGTGACAGGAATGTCCTCTCTCCCTTCTCCTTTTTAATATTTCTCCTTCTTTAAGTGCCGTCTCCTAATCGGAGGTTGGATATCATCATCACTATCTTTACTCTATCTACCGCTGATCTGAAGAGTTCTATTGAACTGCATTTAAACCAGTCCCTTAAATTCTTCAACCATGACACTCTCCTTCTTCCTATACTCCTTCCGCCTCTTATCTTCCCTGTATTATCAATCTTAGCATTTCATATCGTTGTCCCCTCGTTACGTGTCTCAGTGTTTATTGTGTTTATTTATTACAAACAAATTAAAAAAAAGCATTGGATGAAGCAAACGAAGGCATTAACAAATATTATCCGATATGCGGACGATACAGTTGTACTTGCCAGTAGTATTGATGAACTTCAGCATCTTATGGACAGGGTACAGAGAGCGAGTGAAGAAAGAGGACTTAACCTTAATAAATAAAACAAAATGGATGCTGGTGAGCAAAACACAAACACTTGTCAGACAATTGAAAATAAAAAACAAATTAATACAACAAGTAGACTTAGTATACCTTCCAACGGTCGTCAACTCGAAATGAGATCAAACACGATGAACCGAAACATGATCTAGAGTTAAAAAGGTCAACGCAACATTTAACAACATGAGAAATATATTCACCCATTACGATATATCTCTCCCACTAAAAATACGGCTGCTATGCGTTTCCAGTTTTTTTTGCAGTATGGCGCAGGGGCTTGGAGAATAACGGAAACACTATTGCAAAAGCTAGAGGCATTCAAAATGTGGGTGTACCGACGTATCCTCAAAATATCCTGGACGACCCACATCACCAACGTAGATGTATTGCGTCGAATGGGAAAACAAAAAGAAATCTCTTTCACAATTAAGAAACAGAAACTTGAATATCTCGTTCATAATATGAGACGTGATAAATATAGTATACTTCAACTGATAATATAGAGTAAAATAGAAAGCAAACGCGAACTCGGAAGAAGACAATGGTTTGGACTAACATCGATCGAGTTATTCAGAAACGCCGCAAACAACATTAAAATTCCTATGTTGATAACCAACGTCCTCAACGGACAAGGCACAAGAAGAAGAAGAAGATTACTTTGACTCACCTGCTCAATTGAGATTCCTATAGGTTCTCTTGCTATTAACCACATAATGTAATGGATACAGTCTTCAGTACTAACAGATCCCCAGTAAAAAAAGTAGTCATCTTGAAAAGGTTTAATCAGTTTTGTTAAGACAATATTTTCAATTTTCTTTGAACAATTTGCATCTGCTATGTGTTCTAAGGACTGTATTATTATTTGAAACGTTGGATTTATCTCGTCTTGTAGCTAAAATGATTAAATGAAATTAAACGAAACATTAAATTAATCATTTTAGTAAAGCCTACAGTCGAGTCGTATAGAAATCGTTCTATATTATCTATGAAATCGATGATAGTCCAGAGAAATAAGGATTTTCTCAGGACACTCTAAAGATCCAGGTAGCTGACTACTTTTTTAGTTATTGTAGACCTATAGGAAAAAAACCTACCTATTTCCTGCCTAGAGTTCGGGTCCGTTTTTTAATTATTATTAACAATTTAGTAATTTAGTGCAAAAAACGCGATTTTTTCGAATTTTTGCACCCCTTAAAAAGCTAAATAGTGGACATAAAATTACAAAATTTGATTTTTTAGAACATTAAAAAAGCTTCAAAATACCGATTTTTGAATGTTAAAAAGTCAATTTGTTACTTCGCAAATTGCAAAATAAATGATAATCGATTTTTGTTAATAACTTTTAAGGTAGTGTCGCCAAATAAGGCCAGTGTCTTAATTAGGCCAATTGCAAATATTTTCTTAAATATAGATACAGTGGAACCTCGATTATCCGTCAGGGCACCGGACCAAGGGTATGACGGATAATCGAAAAGACGGTTAACAGAACATTAAAAAAATTGAAAATTGATAGTACAACTCTCAAATTTTATTTACATATATATTTTGTTTTACAAGATAAGAGGAATTTTTGTTTATACAAACGAGTCAATTTGGTTTAAAATATTCTAAAAGCATTGTTTTACTGATGCTTCACATTTTTCTTAATACGCGTAAGAATATGCAATCTACTTTATTGGATTCCTCTTGTCAAGAATACCACTCGATGAATTGTTGCATGTGCGATGAAGCTTCTCTAGCCTCGTTATGCAAATCTTTGTCAGTTCAGTCAGTTGCAATAACATCATCAACATCGCCACCATCAAATTCCGAGTCTGTGTCAGCTTCTGAATCTGTTTCATCCGCCTCTTTTGCCATTTAAATGATTTCATCATCTGTCAGCAATCAATAGCCTTTTGCGTCCTTATCACAAATTAACGATTCGTTTATGTCATCTTAAGTCAACGAAAACAAAACAGTTGATTCAGCCATAACTTCATTCGTAACCGCACTGCTACATTTCAGCAAATTTCGTTTGGCTTAACGAAGTGCTCAAACAAAATGAATTGATGATCCAATTTTTGCTTATATAGTCAATACAACTTACGTACGGACCCTGACGGTTAACAGAGGTGACGGTTATGGAGAGACGGATAATCGAGGTTCCACTGTATTATATATTAGAGGTCACCGTAAATGTCTTTTCAGTCAAAATTGTCTACGCCAATCAGTCGGTAGTATCACATAGCAGCGCCAAGTAGACTAGACACGTGTTTATTACGGTGCGGAAGTTCGTTTATAAATTTTAGGTAAGTTATAAAATTACTAAAATGGTACTGAGTGAATATAAGTCAATTATTTTTTCTTTGTAAAGCGATAGTAAATTAATACTTTTTAAGGAACTGGAACTGGTTTTTCTCTATATTGCTTTTTATTATTTTATTTTTATGTTAAATAAAAAAGTAGACAGTGTCCTAATAAAGCCAATTGTCCTAGATGTGTGTAAATGTGCGATATGTGTGCTTAATGTATTGACGAATTTTTGTTTTTAATATGAATAAAAGTTTCTTTCACTAAATTTTGTATTTGTTCTTTAATTCTTAGGTTTAAACTTTATTATCCACCTCAATTTGCGTAAAAAATGAAATTGGCCTTATTAAGCTACCAGTTCCTAGTAAGGCCAAATATTCCAGATTTATTCAATGTTGAAATTTTATATTTCTTTATTTATTTAGTAAGTATTTTATCCTGAAATTAGATAGCTAAAATGTTAGGCCATACGTATACAAGAGTTTTCCCCCATATTGTTCCTGAATAAAATATTACAGATATTTAAACCTTAAGGTGGCCTTAATTGGCGACCTTACCTTACTTTTAACCTAGAATTTTGGGGTTTCATCCAAACTTGGGTATTTTGGTAGGTACTTAACACACGCTCAAAATTTGAGACCGATCCATTAATTAGTTTAAAAGTTATTCTATTTGTTTATCCAAGAGACCTTTATTCTGCAATAATATAAGACAGAAAATAATGAACATAGAGCAATTCTGAGTATGCCAAATGAAAGTAGAAGAGTAATAGTATCAAAATGTATTAAAAAAAGATAAAAAATTAATTAACACATACAGGCAAAAATCCTACTGCCAAATTTTTGAAATTTTGTAGTTTATAAACATTTACAATGACTTTAAAAATATTATCTGTAGAAAAAATCTTGTTATATATTCGAAAAGCTAGTATTTTAACACGAATTTTCAAGTAAAGAAATTTAGCTTGGGCTTGAAAAATGGGATTTGTATTTTTTGTTAAAAAATTTGCACAAACATTGTACCTTTACAGCACCCTCTACGATTTTTCAAAAATGTAGTACAAGCGGTTACTAGGGGGAACCTACTAATCCACCGAGTTAAAATACCGAAAAAGCAATTTCAAGCTAATAGAATTTTCTGTATCTCCGGACCAACACAATGGATTTTGATCTTTCTTTTTTTAAATTGTGTGTAATTTCTTCGTACATTACAAATATGAAATTTGTTTATAAATTTATTAATTAATAAACAGTCTAATTTGTTTAAACAATTCTTGAATTTTTTTTACAAAAATCTATTTTTTAATCATAGTATCATTAATGATCATAGAAAAAATTAAAGTACACTTTAATACATAAATTATTTTTATTAGATAATTATTTATTGAAGACAATTTATTTATAAAAGTATACCTTAACTTTTTCTATGATTAATAATGATAGTATGATTATTTTTGTGATATAATAAATATATATTATTAATACACATGGATCTATGGGAAAAAATATTTTTTAAAATTTTTTGTAATGTACAGAAGAATTACATACGAATTAAAAAAATAAAGATCCAAATATATTCAGTAGATCCCGAAATATATTTAGCCAGGCTATATCTCTTAAAAGAATAGAGATTTTCGAATGGGACAAAAACTGATCTATTCCATTTGTAATACACTGTAATATGGCGTAGAAAAAATCATCCCTTAAATATTCATCCCTTAGTTACAACCCCTAACTTTAATTTTTTAAATAGCAACCTGTACATTTTTTTAAAGTTTTGGATGTGCGGTCTTCGATCATCTATTCAACACATTTTTTGAAAATAAAATCGGTTAGTAAGTAATCAAGAAAAATATCAGTTTATTTTTGATAATTATGTGTCTCAGACTAATTTATCCAGGCTATATTTCTTAAACGAATAAAGATTTTCGAATGGGACAAAAACTAATCTTTTCCATTTGTAATACACTTTAATATGGCGTAGAAAAAAATCATCCCCTAAATATTCATCCCTTAGTTACAACCCCTAACTTTCATTTTTTTAATAGCACCCTGTAACTAAGAGATGAATATGTAGATGATGATTTTTTTCTACACCATATTAAAGTGTATTACAAATGGAATAGACAGTGGCGTAGCTAGGGTGGGTGACACCCGGGGCGGTAATCGATGGTGTCACCCCAAATCCTAAAAATCCGATAACCGTATGTTTTGAATAATGAAAAAATTAAGAATTATAGTTAACGAAACTGCAGTAAATAGTATATCATCGTCGTCGTCTAACCGCTATCGTCCACTGCTGAACATAGGCCTCTTAAGTTTCTGCATGTCTCCCTATCTCGAGCTACCACTCTCTAGTTCCCGGCAGTTCTATATAATAGTTTATTTACTTTTTTGTTTTACACTATGTGAATGAATTAAAATATTTTTTAGCTTTACTAGCGAAAAGTTCTGAAATCACATTTTCTATATTTATGTTTTGTGTTGCTTCATGTTCGATAGTTAATCATCATCATCATCCAGCCTCAATAGTCCACTGCTGAACATAGGCCTCCTCCCCTCGTTTCCATCTCCATCTATCCTGCGCCGCTCTGATCCAGTTTTTTTAGCTTTCTTAAGTCGTCAGTCCATCTTGTAGGCGGTCGACCGACGCTTCTCTTGTCTTCTCCTGACCTCCATTCCAGTAACCTCTTCGTCCATCGCCCATCTGTCGTTCTGGCTATGTGTCCTGCCCATCTCCACTTCAACCTGGCTATCCTTTCGATGACGTTAGTCACCTTTGTTCTTCTGCTAATTTCTTCGTTTTTGATTTTGTCTCGCATTGTTATTCCTAACATTGACCGCTCCATTCTCCTAACATTAATTGCTCCGTTCGATAGTTAATAAACCGAGGTTATTAAGCCTTGTTGACGTCATTGTTTCTCGCAAGTAATTCTTGATTGATTTTAGCTTCCCAAAACTTCTCTCACATGAAGCAACCGATGCAAAAATGGTCATAAACAAGTTTAAGGCGACCAAGTTTGGGAGAGATTCCATAAAATCGCATTCCACCATGAATTTTAAAAAGTCTACAGCTAACCATTTAGATACTGTAATATTGGCCGCTTGTAAAAGTCTTCTAAGCCTTGGTATTTCTAGCAGGAGGTCTTCTTCTGATACCTCTTCATGGTAAAAGTCACAAAATGTTGAAACAGCTAATTTCAACTGTTTACTGTTCGTGGAAAAGTAAAGTGTGTGTCTGCACAGCCTCGAACAAAAAAGCCATATGGATGGACTGAACTGGTTTCGAGTTCAACATTGAATGTCAAAACATTTCAACATAATATTATCTTTTTGAAGTTCGGCTCGAAGTGTAGAGTTTTTAGGTAGAAATGTCGTCGTCTTCATATTTTGTCGTTGCAAAATATATGTATTACTTTATTTTATAATATGATTATGTTTTTCTTCAATATAAAGACGAAGTACCCCTATTTTGGTCGCTGATTGATCAATGCCTTTAATTATACAAAGCGGGCATAAGGTTATGTGTGGCACCTCTGGTGTATAAATTTTCTTGTTGATGAGAGACTTTGTAAATTGAAGGAACAACACTATAAAAATGTTCTGCCAATACTTTAACTGCAGCCAGCATAGTGCGCAGTGACTGAGAACTCCAACGCGTTGTGGAAAGTCGCTTAACAGATGTTTTGCTGTGTTTAATAAGCACTTCCTAGCAGCTAATGGAAACACATAAAAAACTTAAAAATTGCTTCTTCAGTTCTGGAAAATGTTATACAAGATGTGTTTTGTGCAAAAGAGTGCTGGCCACATAAATTAATTAAATGATCAATAGATCCGAGGAAAATGGCCTTTTTGATTTTTGCTTTAATAATAGCTTGTATTCCTCCATGTACGCCGCTCATAACAGATGCATTATCGTATCCCTGTGAACGGTATTTCATAATATTTCTACACCATCAATTTCAAGCTTCTTGAGAATTTCGTTACTTAGATTAACTGCTTTTTTCCATTTAACGGAAAAAAATCCAAGAAATGCTTCTTACACCTCGACTTCTCTCGGTTTCGTCACAGTATAAAGAGGAACAGTATAAAGAGGAACAGTAAAATTTCTTCTATGTAGACACTTTGATCTCAAGAAGTACTACCGGAAGTTAACCGGTACGTAGCAATGCGAGAGTGGTACTCTAGCGGTCTAGCGACTGGGAACCTTGCGCGGTCGCCATGCGCCTTTTTTACTTCTTACTTCTTTACTTCTTTTTACGATTTTACTTCCAATTTTTCTCAGAGCAGTTCTAGTGTCCCTATTTATACTGTGGTTTCGTGTGTTCACAAAATAATATCGAACTTTAGATTGATACGTGAGTAAAGTCACAAATTAATGATTTATTCTTTTGTGATCGGGTCTCTCGGGTGTCACCCCTGAAGGGGTGACACCCGGGGCGGACCGCCCCCCCCGCCCCACCCTAGCTACGCCACTGGGAATAGATCAGTTTTTGTGCCATTCGAAAATCTTTATTCGTTTAGGAAATATAGCCTGGATAAATTAGTCTGGAACACATAATTAACAAAATTAAACTGATATTTTCTTGATTATTTACGAACCGATTTTATTTTAAAAAAATGTACTGAATAGACGATCAAAGACCACATCCAAAACTATAAAAAATTGTACAGGGTGCTATTAAAAAAATTAAAGTTAGGGGTTGTAACTAAGGGATGAATATTTAGGGGATGATTTTTTCTACGCCATATAACAGTGTATTACAAATGGAATAGATCAGTTTTTGTCCCATTCGAAAATCTCTATTCGTTTAAGAGATATAGCCCGGCTAAATTAGTCTGGGACACCCTGTAGAAAATGATAGTAGTTTTAAGTTGCCTTTTTTAGTTTTTGAACTCGTGCATTTGTCGGATCCAAGCTCCCCCTTCACTTACCACGACTAGTCACAAATTGAACTACATTTTTAAAAATTTGTGTAAAGTATCAGCATTTTGCTGATACTTTACACAAATTATTATGTAAAATTATTTTTTCTACCGACCATATTTTTAAAGTTATTCAAAATGTTTATAAACTACAAAATTTGAACGATGGAAAGAAATTATAAAAATTTGATGGTGACACCATATTCCTATATAAGGGATTGGGATTAAATACCGGGGAGGAAATAAGGGAACTGAAGATAACGAATAAAAAAATATCTGTACTTATTTATAGGCTATGGATTATGTTCAAAATAAGAGAGATAAAAGGAATTACAACGTTAACAGAATTTTATTATCTCATATTGTCAATAGAAACCTAAATTTGAAAAAAAAACCGCGGAGTGCTACCATTTAAATGGGTGCGTTTTTGAGAAAGGGGTGGATTAGTCCCTAGGCACAGGGTGAATTAGAGTGAGTTCTATGCACTTTTGGTACAAACACGTCTACAGGAAAATTGTTCCAGGTTAAATTTACTATCGAAATATCACATTTTAAAGTCAAATATATTTTTTTTACAAAAATATATTCAAAAGAAAAGCAAGAAAAAACTCGAAAGAAAGCAATTTTGTATTTTGCCCCATAACTTTTTTCCACAGGGATAAAGGTATAGGCATTGCTTCAGCGAAAAATAACTTCCATCCTTCCTCTTTAAAGTGAAGTTTGGCAAAAGTCTCTAGGATTTACAGTTCCCGAAATATGATTTTTCAAAGTTCGCCACTCACAGGATTTTTGGGCCATTTTCCCTATTATTTTGCACACATTGTTCTGTAACTTTTTTCTACGCATTTCAAGGTATATGTAATGGTACATTTAGTAGAAAGAGAAGTCAATTACCTTTAAAATGGTCTATTGTATAAGATTATACGGCTCTTTTTGATCAAGCTATGCTTTTTTAAGGTTTTATACTTTTAATGATTTTTGATATTTTTAATGATTATTTTTTAAATTTCTCATTATGGCTTTTTTTTCTTGTACATTTAGGTATATACATTATGGAATAAAAAAGGTTATTTTCCTTACTTTAAAATGGTGCATTGCAAAAAATTCTAGGACTATTTTTAAACAAGATATCCGTAATCCACTATTTTAAATGGGATATAAGCCACAATTTTACCAAAAAAATGATTTTATTAACGTTTCGATATCCGTAGGATATCCAAGGGTATCCGTAATTTGAGAAAAATTCTGAAAATTTTTTTTAGAATATAATTGCATATTATAACATAATTTTTAATTACAAATAACTTTTCTTAATAACACTTTTTGATATTGTGAAATATAAAGGTACTTTACTCTTGACCGAAATTCATATTTTTTAACATACCTCGTACACTATTGATAAAATTTAATATCTGATGATTGTATCTTAGGTTTTAGACTATGCAGAGCATTTTATGAACAATATTTTTTTTCATAAAGTTAATAATAAAAAAGTTTTCCATATGGTTCCAACTTAGTAGGGACTATCGCATGTGTATATGTCACATTTTGAAAAAGCATATCTTGTTTAAAAGTAGTCCTATAATTTTTTACAATACACCATTTTAAAGTAAAGAAATAAGATTTATTTTTTATTGTACAATGTATATACCTAAATATACAATAAAAAAGTTATAATGAGAAATTTAAAAATAATCGTAAAATATATAAAAAATCAATAAAACTATAAAACTTTAAACAACCATATCTTGCTTAAAAATAGTCATACAGTCTTCTACGATAGACCATTGTAAAGGAAATTTAGTTTTCTTCCTATTAAATATAACATTGCATATACCTAAATCTACATAGAAAAAAGTTACAGAACAATGTTTGAGAAGTAACAAGGAAAATGGTCCAAAATCGCTGTGAGTGGCGAACTTTGAAAAATCATATTTTGGAAACTATAAATCATAAGACTTATACCTAACGCCATTTTAAAGATGAAGAATGAAAGTTATTTTTCTAAGAAGCAATGCTTATACCTATATCCTCGTGGAAAAAGTTATGGGGCAAAAAACAAAATTGCCGTCTTTCGTGTTTTTTTCTTGCTTTTCTCTAGAATACCTATATTTTTGTAAAAAAAAATATTTTTGAGTTTAAAATGTGATGCTTTCATAGTAAATTTAACCTGGAACAATTTTCCTGTAGACGTGTTTGTACCAAAAGTGCATAGAACTCACCCTAATTCGCCCTGTGCCTAGGGAGTAATTCACCCCTTTCTCAAAAACGCACCCCTTTAAATGGTAGCACTCCGCGGTTTTTCATAGTTAGAGGTCCATTGACTATATTAAACAATAAAACTCCGGTAACGTTGTAGTTCCTTTTATTATACATAATCAATAGCCTATACTGGGAGTTTCTAATTGTATCTGGTCTTCATGGTTACCTTACTAATTGTCATTTTGAAGAGGTCAAAATGACAATTCTGTAATAGGCTGTTCAATAGCCTATTACAGAAATCTACACTAAAATACTAAATTTCTAAAAATATATGTATCTCAAATAACTAACATTAAACAAATACACCAACGCTGCACATCCATCTTGTTCCTTTAATGCCGCTTCCTGAGTAAGATAGCTGCTCCTAAAGAAGAGGACATGGAGTTCTGCTGGATATTTGTATCCATCCACGCTGTGCTCACTACCTTCCATTGCATCAGCTCCCCAATGGAAGTGGAAATTAGAGAAAACGTATTTCCCAATAAGTGGACCGTTCGCAATGTATGGTCTTTCTTCCTTCCATTTTGCACTGAAAATTACTGAATTATTATTTAAAAGAACACAAATCTTAAAGTTTAAAAAAATGTTGTTCCTTAAATTCTTAGTTTTATGTACAAGAAAGAAGAAACTTATAAAAAGTCAGTCTGGTCTAGTAGCGACTGCTGACTGGTCAGTCAGCCGTCTCTCCTAGGCCAAAATGGTTGGGTGATACACCCACGCCAGGAAAACTGTTTTTTATGTGTTTGTAACGTTTATGTGGCCGTTTTTTATATTTTTTCTGCTTGGGAGTTGTACGCAGGACCAAACAACTCAATGGTATACATGGTTACATATTATAAGGCAGATTAATATTGTCAAGATGCTCACTCATATGCCTCAAGAAATGGTACTTTTTTCTAATTGACCGTTAGCTCGGATGATGACGTTTATGTCGAAAGCGCTGAGGTAAAGAAATAAATACTTCTTACACACTTTGATATACATACTATTTTTTCACTTCCTTTATTCATTCAAGTGTGTACAAATTTATCGGTCTTTCTGATAAATTTGTATCAGAATTTAAGAGCAGAACTTGATTATTACTAGAAAGCGGAATATATGCAACACAACATTACCAAAATATGCGCATATATATATATATATATATATATATATATATATATATATATATATATATATATATAAAGTAATTAGGTAATATTGACTGATACTATGTAGATTATAGTTTTGTTTTGGGGTTGCAGTCATTTATTTTTTAGGGGCAGGATAAGTAAAACTCTGTGTTATTACCTAGCTTTCGCAAAATATATTTGCTTATATATATACTTATATATATATATATATATAAATAATATATATGCTTATATATATATATATATATACTCATTTCAGCTTACCCTGAAGAAGCAAATATATTTTGCGAAAGCTAGGTAATAACACAGAGTTTTACTTATCCTGCCCCTAAAAAATAAATGACTGCAACCCCAAAACAAAACTATAATCTATATATATATATATATATATATATATATACATCCCGCTATCATTATGTCATCTTTTCATGTTGCAGTCATTTGGCATCACCAAGAAATACTATCATTTTCGAATTTTAATTCGTGTATGTTTGTTGAGCGCATTTTTTAACGCCCTGTATCGTTCTCAGTTTTCTAAAATTTTAATTTTAAAAATTTAAATTATATACAAAAATTTTTACACTTCATAACCATTTTGACTTCCACCACATAAAAATGTGTATTTCCCATCATTTTGCCGCTTTTCGACGTTGCCACGAGTTAAAAATACCGATCTTTTGAGGACAGGTAGAAAAGGTCTATTGTAAACTTAGAGGATGGAATATTTTGGTAAAATATTCCATCCTCTCAGATTATAAACTACATAAAAGGTAGGTTCTTTACCTGTTCAGCTGGATTACCAAGCAAGGGTCTAAATATTTTACGAGTTGAATTGTGTCTATTTGATTTCATCTGTTAAATTAAAATTTCTCATACCGACTTAAAATATTTGTTTGAAAAATTCATTTTATATTTTCGTTTAATTTACTTAGGGTTTTTGGTCAGAATTTTGAAGAAACGCTTGGTTTGACATAAAATTTGGGACACGTACCTATAGCTAATATGTTAAAGAAAAAAAGTGATATTGTGCCGATATGTGCTTTTGATCTGGAGGTGAGTTTCGTCGGTTATAGGGTATGAAAACAAATACGTTCAAATAAGTCCGGAATTGGATAAACTGACTAATTCTAAGCAACTTCTATTTTATAGCGTTTTTCACTAAGTCAATACTTTTAGAGATATTTGCGAGTGAATATGTTCATTTTTCAACAAAAAAAAAAACGTTTTTATACGGTTTTTCGCAAATAACTCAAAAAGTAGGTACTTTATTGAAAAAAAATTAGCAAATAGTAAATATAGCTTATAAAAAAGTGAAAAAATGGTATATGTGTCAGGTCTGTAGACCCAGTAGAAGCAGAGTTATTGCTAAGCTTTGTTTTAAAACCAAGAGGAGTAGGTAAACTAAATGGCAGATTCACACCCAAGAAAGTCACTAGAAATATCATCAGATAAATCTTCTTTTTTGGTTGATCATATCGGCCTTTGACGGTAATCTTGACTAAAAATCTACAAATAAAAGGAAGAACGCAGAAAATACAAAAATTGCTGATAAAATAAATAAACTGACCTATGAAATGCCAATAGTGTCAAAATTTGATATGAGTAAAATTGCCTGAGGTTGTACCAATTACAAACAAGGTGTACGGCGCGGGAAATTTGAATGACTCCTCTTGTTTAAAAACAGACTATAGTGAAAAATAAGCTCTTATATCTCAAATTCCAAATCGAATATTTTAACGTGAAATAAAAAAAATGAAACACTTTTCTGGGAAAACTTATTACAACTTTCTTAAAGTGTTTAAGAAAACGTTTATTTTAATTTTTTTTTAAAGTTTCCAGCAGCAAGAGTAAGCAGGTTACGCTCAAAATACAGTTGTTCCTTTTTTTTTGGTTAAAAATATTCTAAAAACTCCCTCTAATTAACAGCCCAAATGGAATTAATCGTTACCACTTCACAAGTAACTTTATGTATTGTTTGTGTTTGTAAGTTTCATCAGTTCAAAGTGCTTATTTGTGGAAAAATTTGGTTTTAAAGTAAATTTTTTTAAATCTTTAATTTTGAAAAAAAGACTTTTGTCAATATAACTTAAAAATTATTAGTGATACCAAATATCTTAAAGAGTAAAAAATGTAGGTGTTGCTTTTTTAAATATTTGGAATTTTTTGATTTTCTGGAAGACAAAAATTGGTTAAGATATGGCTGTTCAAAATTTGCATATACATACTCGTGACTAGTGATTCGTTCGAGGCCTTTCAACAAAACCCCTTTCAAAAATAAGCATTTTGAACCAATGCAACTTACAGATCATATACAGGGTTTCCCCGAAAATAGTGCGTTCCTTAAAGGTATAGATAGAAAGCACAATGTAGAGCAAAAAAGTCTTATAACATTTTATTCTAAATTCAGCCGTTTGACCAAAAAACGAAAACACATTTTGATATGCAAATTGATACTCAATTAGTAAATAAACAAGGGGTCCCATTAGATTAAATTTCACAGTCACAGGTTCTTCTACGCCATGTTGCCAGGTCATATAAATTTATGAAAATAAAAATTTACTCTTATGGAGAACAACGTAATTTTTGTTGAAACGGTTAACTTAAGGAAAAAATGTTACAACACCTTTTTGTTCTAAATTGTGTATTATATCCACACCTTAAAGGAACGCACTATTTTCGGAGACACCCTGTATAAACAATACATTTATCTAAAGTAACGTGTGAAGCGGTAACAATTAATTTTCATGACTTTCTTTTGCCGAAAAACAGGGAACGATTTTATTTTCAGCGTAACTTGCTTACTTTTCACGCTAGAAACTGTTTTAAAAACACCAAAAAAAATTTTTTTTAAACACTTTAAAAGAGTTATGATGAGTGTTTCCCGAAAAGTGCTTTATTTTTTTGGTTATTTTACGTTGAAATATTCGATTTGGTATTTGACGAATAAGAACCTATTTTTCATTAGCTGCAACCCTGCTTCTACTGGGTCTACAGACCTTATACTGACACCTCTTTTTCATAAGCTATATTATTGCTAGGAATATTTTCTTCGATAAAATATGTACATACTTACTTTTTGAGTTATTTGCGAAAATCCGTCCAAAACGTGTTTTTCTATGAAAAATAAACATATTCACTCGCACATACCTCGAAAAGTATTGACCTAAAACTTTTATAGAACAAAATTTGCTTAGAATTAGAATTAGTCAGTTTATCCACTTCCGGACTTATTTTGCACGTATGTTTTTTCACCTCCAAGAAGGGGTGAAAGTCACATCCAGGACAAGAGAACATATCGGCATAATCTCACTTTTTTCTTTGGCATTTTAGCTACGTGTGTGCCAAATTTTATGTCAATCCAAGCGGTTCTTTAAAATCTGGAGGTTTTGCGATATTTTATCGTGAGTGAATGGAATAATAATTATTACAACGGCAATTATTGCCGTTGTCACTTTTAGATAAGAAGTCATTATCACAATGATATAGTCAGGTTAACTGAATTGTATAATTATTGTTTTTATCATTAAATGTGAAAACCTAGAATTATCCATGTCTGTCCGTCAATAAACACAACTCGTCTATTAGTAGGACAGAAAGAATGACAAATAAGGTGTCAAATGAAAGCCTATAACCAAAATATGATATTACATGTGAGAAGTTTGACCTCGGACTGCCTGTTCCAGAGTTGCAACCGAAAGTACTGTTTTAAATTCGTCGAAATAGTACAAACTATTGGTCAACACGACTAAGAAAGACCAGAACAAATACATACTTCCGGTTTCATGCCTGTCTGTTCGTCCATATCTGTAGGTGAACAAAATTCATCCGTCATATCAGCTGACAAAAAGTTACACGAAGGGTTCAAATATCGACTGCCGGTTCAACTTCCGGTCACTTTTTGTGAAAAATTAGAACTTACGATGTCCAATTGCTTGTTACAATTTTTTTTATAAGTGTTCTACTCTATCTATTCTGACTTTTCATTAACTTACTTAGATCACATATAATTTAATACAGTTTTGATGTCAGGGTCTTCAAAATTTATGTGGTGAGTTCCGGTATGTGATGAATGAAAAACGACTCCATAAGCAGAAGAAAAAAGTGTTCTCAAGACCTAAGACAATACATCGACTCACAAGAGCGTTGTGACAGTAGCAAAAATTCGAGTTGGGGTTCTAATTACTTTCTCATGCGGCTTACTCTCCTGACTTGGCCCCCTCCGATTATTAAGTGTTCCCAAATCTGAAGAAATGATGGGCGAGTCACAAAGTTTCACAAAAAAGCGAATATTTCGCGAAATGAACGTCAGATCGAAAAACTAAAAAATGCGTGTTCAATATTTTTCAAAAGTCTATCGAATGATACCAAAAACGAACCCCCACGGAAAGGGGTGAGGAGTAAATTAAAAATTTTAAATACGAACCCTGCGATATTTCGCTAAATGAACATCAGAGTGCCAGTGTGTGCTTTTTTTCTGGGGATGAGTACCACCCCCTTCTCGAGTGTGAAAAAATATAGGTCCAAATAAGTCCGTAAGTGGATAAACTAATTAAATTCCTTGTAACTTTTGTTTTTAGATGGTTTTTCGCAAATAAATCAAAAAGTAAGTATTTGATCGAAAAACTATTCCTAGCAAATATAAAGCTTATAAAACAGTAAAAAAAATGATGTATGTATGAAGTCTGGACACACAATAAAAACAGAGTTGGAGCTAATCAAAAGTTGGTTCTTATTCGTCAAATTCCAAATCGACTAGTTCAACGTAAAATGTCCAAAAAATAACGCACTTTTCGGGGAAAACCCGCCACAAATTTTTTAAAGAGTTTAAAAAAAGTTTTATTTTTGTTATATAAAAAGTATCTATTCTATCACCATCAGCATCAAAAGTAGACCGGGCAGTATCGTCGCCCCCGCTAGCGAAATTATTCCGATTCGATTTTTTTGCACAAACTTACTCAAAAAGAGGTCCTTATAACATATCCAAAGGGTGCCGGGCGGTGCATTGGTCGAAAAATTGTTTAAAAAATTAAAAAATTTTTTTGAAACAAATTCACAAAAACAATTTTTTCATTTCGAACAATTTTTTTTAGATAACTTGTGTCATTCTGGGCAAAAAAGGTGTCTTGCCATTTTTGTTTAAAATTGATTGTTGTCGAGTTATATGCGATTAAAAATTTGAAAAATGCGAAAATGGCCATTTTTAAGTCTTAATAACTCGATTAAAAGTTATTATTATGAAATTAAAAAGTGAGCAGATCAAGTTTCAAACCCTTGCTTCAAGGTCCTTAAGAGATTTTTGTCATTATTTTATTACAAAGCTGTTATTTTTAATTATTAATAATTAGCGCTATAGTCCCGGATTTATCGTCGCCCCTGTTAGTGAAATTATTCCGATTCGATTTTTTTGCACAAACTTACTCAAAAAGAGGTCCTTATAACATATTCACAAGGTGCCGTGGTCGAAAAATTGTTTAAACAATTTTTTAAACAAATCCACAAAAATAATTTTTTCACTTTGAACAATTTTTTTTAGATAATTTTGGACATTCTGAACAAAAAAGGTCTCTTGTCAATTTTCTCTAAAATTGATTGTTGTCGAGTTATACGCGATTTAAAACCTGAAAAATGCGAAAATGGCCATATAACTCGACAAAAATCAATTTTAGAGAAAAATCTCAAGATACCTTTTTTGCTCAGAATAACCCAACTTATCTAAAAAATCGTTCGTAATGAAAAAATTATTTTTGTGAATTTGTTTAAAAAATTGTTTAAGGTGATACAGTAGCGATCAACAGGTAGCCAAAACGCGTTCCAAGATTGCGGCTGTAATTTTGAATATTTTTTCAAGATATTGGGCACACGTATCCGTAATATAATAAAGAATGGCGGTACAGAGCCCAATTTGAAAAATATGTTAGGTAATATTTGAAAATTATTCTGTAATTAAATACAATATTAAAAAAACGAGCCTGTACCGCCATTAAGAAGAACAAAAAAATACACTTTCTTCAAATAAACTTTTTTATCCGATGCCTAGATTTTGTGTCATTTTGGAACTACTAAAATGTTTTATTTCATTAGTCCAAAACAAAATTTAAATTTTTTAATTCGACAAAATATTTCCACGCACAGGCTGTGGTCTGTATTAATTCGAGAACCAAGAGAGACAGCTCATTAACCGCCTTTCATTTTTTCTTAGAAAATAAACGATCTCTACACAAAGTACTTATAGGATAATACGCCGCCGTTATGAAATGATTGTAGGATGTTAAAATGACGAAGGATGTTTTACCCGGAAATCCGAATTTTATATACTTTTGTTATATTTAATACCCTAATAGCACACGACGTCCTTTGGACGTCCAAAATAGGTCAATTTTTGGTCCTAACGTCCATGGACCATAAACGGACGTCCTTTGGACGTCCGACGCTGGACGTACTTCGGGTGTACTAAATATGTACGTCCTTTGGACGTCCGGCGTTGGACGTCCTTCAGGTGGACTAAATATGTACGTCCTTTGGACGTCCGGCGTTGGACGTCCTTCGGGTGGACTAAATATGTACGTCCTTCGGACGTCCGGTGTTGGACGTCCTTCGGGTGGAATAAATATGAACGTCCTTTGGACGTCCGTACTCGGACGAAATACGGACCTTTTCCAATCGTCCATATTGTACATATTCTACCAATAAGGGGATTAAACAGCAAAATTATGTAATAAAATATTAACTTAATTATGTTAATAAAATAGTTTAAATGGAAAAGATTATAAATCATATTTAATTCAAAACTGTATATGTAGTTTAATATCTAATACATGTTTTTGTTTTTATGTAAAGTGTGAAAATCTGATCGGTAAATTATTCGTTATGTCCACTCTACATCAACAATAAATTGAACAAGAAATTGACTAAGTTATTCAAGGCCAAATTTGACGAGTACAAAATGTATGATTTGTAAAAGAAAATGAAGGAATTTGATGAAATAGAACAATTGGATATGTTTTATTTTGTCAAATTTCTTTATTTTCTGTTTATTCACGGCAAAATTGGAAGTAGAATTGTGTTTTGTATAAGCCAAATTTGACCTTGAATAACTTGTCGTCAATTTCTTGTTCAATTATTGTTGATGTAAAGTGGACTTTATAATGTTTTATTATTCCCTTTACCAAGATGATAGAAGTTTGGTGGTTAATTCTAATAAGCAAAAATATAATTTTTATCAATGTATCCTTACTACAGATGAATATTGAGAGCATCTTTTTGAAGTTGAGCGTACGTGTGCCCAAAATAGGTCCAGTTTTAGTCCTAATGCGGATGGACTATAAATGAACGTCCTTCGGACGTCCGACGTTGGACGTACTTACGTGTTGAATAAATATGAACGTCCATTGGACGTCCGTGCTCGGACGTCCGTTGGACATTGACATCGATCCGTGAGCGTCATCTGCAAAGAAGAAAATCACAAGCCAGGACAACCAATCCAAATAGTGAGTGTTTCAAACTTTTGTGTTGTGTTGTCAAAAGTTTATTTAATTATTTATGTTTTTCCTTACATACTTACATATTTTTTCAAGCTTTTTGGTATATTTTTCATATTTTTTACTATATTTCGATAAAAAAATTCTTCGCAGTTTTATCCTAATCAACATCATCATCATTCTATCCAAAAAGGCAAATCGCCAAAATCGCAATTTTATCATAATATGATATGTATATTTGCATTTTACCACATTTTTTCGATGTTTTGAAACATTTTTGTATATCTTTTGTGTATCTATCTATATTTTGTATATCACCCCTCCTCGGGGTGAAACTCACCCCCCAAATTCACATACTAATTTGTAAGTACACATACTTTGTAAGTATGGAATAAAGGTTGCTTAATATTAATCAGTTTATCGAAGTCCGGACTTATTTTGAACGTTTTTCACCCCAGAGAAAGAGTGAAACTCACCCCAGGGCAATAGCACACATTGGCACAATATCACTTTTTTTCTTTGGCATGTTAGCTATGCGTATGCCAAATTTCATGTCAATCCTTTAAAATTTACAGCAAAAACCATCAAAGAATGTAGTAATACTTGTTTTCATGAAGTCGGTGATAGAGTTTGACAAATCTTTATGGTTGTTAAATATCTTTTAATTTGTGTATTCGATTTTTAAAGGTAGGTACTACATACGTCCATTTGGCACAATAAAAAATAACCTTCGACCGGTACATATTGCTTGTATCGATGCTCGGTGCATTGTTCAGTCATAAATTTTACCTGTCCCTATAGCGTCGGCCGTCGGGTCCTATTGTAAATTATTATAATAATAGTCCGTCTCGGTATTTTATTATTTCTGTCATAAGTATCTCTGTGGAAATGCAAATGCTGCTTGTAACATCCCAAAAACCAGCTCTACTATTAATTGTACTCGTATAAATAAGTGTATAATATGTACCTACCTACTTATTTATTGTATTCATTTATAGACCTGGATACCGCGTAATAAAAAAAGTTGATTAACAGCAAGCTGAAAATTTGTTAATAGCTTCACGGTGTCTAGTCGGACAAACTTTGATGTACGGGAATACTGGAACCGGGGAAGTTTTAATTGTGGAACAGGTTAAAAACTTGGAACATCAGACTACCGAAAACGTTCCATGTATTTTGTCGGACAGAACTTCCAATTGATTTGTTACCATTTCATTAAACTCTTATGCAAAAATCAGACTGCGTACCAGTCTACTTTTATTCTCTTAATATTTTTACTTAAAAAAAGTGTACTACAATCATCTCGCTAAACTTAATATAACTGTTTTCGAGATAAACCCATTTTAAATCTGCGATATAACATAATTTTTTGCATAATATTGTAGTTAAATCCGAAAAATCAACTTAAAACACCATAATAATAATTGTGCCAATTCTCATTTATGTCATTTATATTTTTGGAGATTTTTATGGTTTATAAGTTATTTTTCGAGTTTAGCGAGACGAATGTAGTATATATTTTTTAAGTAATAATATTAAGAGAATAAAAGTTTTGATTCGAAAAGTATATGTAATGTAGAGTTCCCTCAGCGATGTGATATAATATTATTACAGTATAGCTCCCCGTGCATGACAAGCTTATGGAGGTAGCCCATATAGCCTAGGCTATAATATTATTAAAAAAATCACTTAGATGGGACAATGGCTTTAGGAAATTCGAGACATCAAAAATGGCCCATTTTTAAGGTGGTGCGTTAATTTCTTGGAGAAATGTAATTATAATTTAATGTAAATAATCTAATATCCAATAATTGTAAATTAATATAAGATGTAATATAAGTTCCTTAAAAAATATATTTTTTATTTCCCACAATACATTCTCCACAGGTATAAATATCGTCTCTAGACGTCCACCGAACGTCCTCCCAGGACGTTAGATGGATGATCGGCAGCAATACATTGGACCAAACTGGGACGTCCTATGAAGGCCCAATTGACGTCCACCGAACGTCCCTTCGGACGTTAGGTGGACCTCCATTGGGCGTTTGGCAACGTGGAATTTGGACCAAAATTGGACGTCCTGTTAAGGTCCAATTCACGTCCCCTAAGACGTCCGATTAAGATCCAATTTACTCCGATTAAGGTCCAATTTACGTCCAATTAAGGTCCCATTTACGTCCGATTAAGGTCCAATTTACGTCCGATTAAAGTCCAATTTACGTCCGATTAAGGTTCAATTTACGTCCGATTAAGGTCCAATTTACGTCCGATTAAGGTTCAATTTACGTCCGATTAAGGTCCAATTTACGTCCGATTAGGGTCCAATTTACGTCCCCTAGGACGTCCGATTAAGGTCCAATTCACGTCCGATTAAGATCCAATATATGTCCCCTCGGACATTAGATGGACGTCCAATGGACGTTCGGTAGCGCGACATTTGGACCAAAATAGGACGTATAAAGGACGTTCCTCGGACGAAAACGGACGTCCAATGGACGTCCCTAAAGTCCGTGAAGGACGTCCATTGGACGTCCTTGTGCTATTAGGGTAGGTACCTACCTATAATTCTGGTGATTTTTTAAATCCTCTATTGTTAAGAGAATTTACACCTTTAGCCAAAGTTTTACGATTTTCTAACGGAAATTAACAAGTTATTTTAAATACGCACCAATTATCGATGTTGAAAGGAGTTTTTCAAGTTATAAAAATATTTTGTCTGATCAAAGAATATGTTTCCTCGTAAAGAATTTGGAAAAACACATTGTAGTGAATTATAATCGAAGATATATTTATAGTGATATTGTTGTTTTATTTTAAATAGGTAACTATTGGTAGCAGTTTTTGTAAAAACTGTGAATAAATTGCATATATAAAAAATGATTTTATTTGAAAAATAATAAATAAGATTACTAAATAAGACAGAAAATTTGTGGTTTCCCGAAATGCGCATTTTTTGAATTTTTGTGCATATCTTGCGCATATTTCGTAATTTTTTACCGCATATATATGCGAATATTTCATCAAAATTGATCGCATATAAATCCGCTCCCTAGTCATTGTATTCTGTTGGCTGATTCCAATGATTTGAGCCGCCGTACGACACGTTGGGACCAATGGGAGTGAAGATACGTAACTAATACCTATCAAGAGGTTTACTCAAACTTCTTTTCTGTACTTATACCTACCACTCGGTATAAGTACAAAAAAGAAGTTTGTGTAAACCTTTGCACAACTGTGTAAATACTAAAGAAAAATTTAAAATATTAAAAAAAAATAGTGGAATCCGTTAATCTGTTCTCGAAAAAATTAGCTATGAAAATGAGCATAATTTTCTATATCCCTAACTTTTGACGAGCAGTTTAGCTTAAATGGGGAAAAGCGGTAAGCTTAGACCAAACACCAGTAGGAGGCATTCAATTAATTGAGGAAAAAAATTAAATGGATAACAATATTCATTTCAGTTATAGAAAAGGCATTGCCCCGCTAGAATGGTTGAAATCACAAGTAACAATTAATAGTCCTACAAAAAAGACAGGCGCTTGAAAGTGATAAGACCATTGAACAATAAGCCTGCGAACTGCCTTTTAAACACATTCTTAAAAATAATCCATAACACAATTAAAAAAAGGTTTGTTAAGAAATTCTTTTATAGACTTCAGAAATTCAACAACTTCTCCTGATTATGTTTAAAAAACGTACGGAATGCACTAAATGAAAAAAAGAAGAAAAAGATTTATCATACCGTTATACTCTAATATATTCTTACGTTGAATATTTGATGCTTCCCTGTAGAGTATAAAACGGACAGTTGTGTTTTTCCCGTGAGCTGCCTTGTTTAGTCTTCTTTGTCGTTCTATTCGTTAAATCCTATCCTCTCAAGTCACAGCGTCAGAAAGCAGTGGGTATATGCAGTGAACGGGAGGCCTATGTCGAGCAGTGAACGTTGGGGCCCTTTCGCGTTTATCATATGTAGAGAAGTCGCTTGTCAAAAACTGGACGTATGTAATCGTATTCTATTTGTTAAATACTCTCACCTAATATGTCATACCATGTGTGTTAATCCATTTTATTTCTACAATTTTAAAGTGTTATTACATGCCGTCATTTTCATTTGTCTACACCATCTTATTCTGCCAGTTAAATCCCATCATTTCAGACGCTGTACGTCACGATTGAACCAATAGAACCGTAGATACAAGACTAAGGCCCTTTTGACATGATGCTGTAATTGATTTTCATACGTCATTGTATTATATTAGTCAAATCCAGTTATTTTAGGTGCTGTACGCCACGATTGGACCAATAGGAGCGAAGATACGTAAATAAGGCCCTTTTGACATATTGCTGTATTTGATTTTTCTGTGTCATTGTATTCTGTTCATTAAACCCTACCATTTGAGCTGCTGTACGTCACAATTGGACCAATAGGACTAGATATACATAACTAGGGCCCTTTTGACTTGTTGCTGTATTTGATTTTTCTGTGTCATTGTATTTTATTTGTCAAGTCCTATTATTTGAGATGCCGTACGTCACGATTGGTCTTATAGGACCGAAGATACGCGACTAAGGCCCTTTTGACATGAGGTTGTATTTGATTTTTCTCTCATTGTATTCTGTTTGTCAAATCCTATCATTTGAGGTGCTATACATCACGATTGGACCAACAGGACCGAAGATACATAACTAAGGCCCTTTTGACATATTGCTTGTTTGATTTTTCTGTGTCATTGTCTTCTATGATGTCTAAGGCATATCTCTGATATGCCCTATTTTTAAATTGGACTTCGTAAGTCCTAGGTTTTCACCCACAAGCTTTTATTTGACACCTCATTTGTCATTCTACCCGGTATAATGGCGGAGGAGTTATATTGGCGGTCGTACGGACCGACAGAAAGAGTACCCAGCTCAAATATCTCACCTTTAGTACCATCCTTGGATTATAAGCTTTCATTTGACACCTCATTTATTATTATAGCTGGTATAATGATAGAGGAGTTACATTCGCGGTCGGACGGACCCACCGACAGACCGCCTAGGTCAAATATCTCACCTTTAGTACCATCCTTGTGTTACCAGCTTACATTTGACACCTTATTTGTCGTTCTACCTGGTATAATGACGGAGAAGTTATATTCGCGGTCGTACGGACCGACAGAAAGATTGTCTAGGCCAAATATCTCACTTTTAGTACCATCCTTGGATTATAAGCTTTCATTTGACACCTTATTTATCATTCTACTTGGTATAAAGACGCAGAAGTTATAGTCGCGGTCGTACGGACCGGCGGAAAGACAGCTTAGGTCAAATCGCTCACCTGTAGTACCATCATTGGATTATCAGCTTTCATTTGACACCTCATTTGTCATTCTACTTGGTATAAAGACGCAGAAGTTATAGTCGCGGTCGTACGGACCGGCGGAAAGACAGCCTAGGTCAAATCGCTCACCTGTAGTACTATCATTGGATTATCAGCTTTCATTTGACACCTCATTTGTCATTCTACCTGGTATAATGACGGAGAAGTTATATTAGCGGTCGTACGGACCGACAGAAAGATTGCCTAGGCCAAATATCTCGCCTTTAGTACCATCCTTGGATTATAAGCTTTCATTTGACACCTCATTTATCATTCTACCTGGTATAATGATTGAGGAGTTATACTCGCGGTCGGACGGACCGACGGACAGACCATGTAGGTCAAATATCTCACCTTTAGTACCATCCTTGGAATATCAGCCTTCATTTGACACCTCATTTCTCATTCTACATGGTATAATGACGGAGGAGTTATATTCCCGGTCGTACGGACCGTCGGAAAGACAGCCTAGGTCAAATATCTCACCTTTATTACCATCCTTGGAATATAAGCTTTCATTTGACACCTCATTTGTCATTCTACCTGGTATAATGATGGAGGAGTTATATTGGCGGTCGGAGGGACCGGCGCACAGATCGCCTAAGTTAAATATCTCACCTTTAGTACCATCCTTGTATTATAAGCTTTCTTTTGACACCTCATTTGTCATTCTACCTGGTATAATGACGGAGGAGTTATATTCGCGGTCGGAGGGACCGACCGAAAGACAGCCTAGGTCAAATATCTCACCTTTAGTACCATCCTAGGATTATCAGCTTTCATTTGACACCTCATTTGTCATTCTACCTGGTATAATGACGGATAAGTTATATTCGCGGTCGGAGGGACCGAGTCACAGACCGCCTAAGTCAAATATCTCACCTTTAGTACCATCCTTGTATTATAAGCTTTCTTTTGACACCTCATTTGTCATTCTACCTGGTATAATGACGGAGGAGTTATATTTGCGGTCTGAGGGACCGGCGGAAAGACAGCCTAGGTCAAATATCTCACCGTTAGTACCATCCTTGGATTATATGCTTTCATTTGACACCTCATTTGTCATTCTACCTGGTATAATGATGGAGGAGTTATATTCGCGGTCGTAAAGACCGACGGACAGACCGCCAAGGTCAAATATCTCACCTTTAGTACCATCCTTGGATTATCAGCTTTCATTTGATACCTCATTTGTCATTCTAGCTGGTATATTGACGGAGGAGTTGTGGTTACAGACAGACGGACAGACGGACGTGGATAATACAAAGTTTTCACATTTTTTCAAAATTGGGTGAAAACAATAAAACATGATGCCAGACTGATTTCTTTATGAAAATAATATATACATTCTCAAATTGTCTATTTTTCGTTGTGAATAATATTGTATTCAACAGTGATGCCAAATTTCTGATGCCAAAATGATTGATAATGAAAGTGGGATATACGTTTTCATGTATATAACGGCAGCGACAAAACGGTAAAACACTGAACTAAATGTATATAATATTTTCACTGTACGATCATTTTGGACTCAAACATTTTATGGAATAAACTTATATAACTTAGTAAGAGGTAAACAAGGAAAGCTGATATATTAAAGTAACATCAAGGAATCAAATCTCTAACTACCGAGCTGATTAGACTTCTGGTAGCAAGTACAGGAATAAAGTTATTAAGGTAGTGTAAAGTGGCATCGATATACAGATGCCACTTTGCAAGACGATGCCAAATCGATGGTAAATGCATAATGTATCGATGCCAAATTGATAGTAGGATGTATATATATATATATATATATATATATATATATATATATATATATATATATATATATATATATATATATATATATATATATATATATATATATATATATATATATATATATATATATATATATATATATATATATATATATATATATATATATATATATATGCATTACTTTTACTACAAATATATAGTATATATATATATGCATTACTTTTACTACAAATATGCAGGTATTTTTTCTAAATTTGTCTAAATATGCAAATGCATATTAAAAATACTCAAAAATAAAACAGTATATTAAATATAAACATTTATGTTTAAAAAATTCAACCTACATTTATGTTTAATACATATTTATTTTTCACATAAAAACAAATGAAATGACACACAAAAACTGATATTATAATTAAATTAAGAATCTAAATTATAGTATGAATTTATAATGAAATATTTTTCAAAATTTTCAACTAGAAACTTTTGCCTTCTATCATTAAAAACGTGTTTGGACACAGAAAAAGTTCGTTTTACATCTACTGATGTTATAGGACAATATTTTAATTTAGGCAGTAAACTAATTTGCCAAGTCGTAGGATCTTCAGAAAAGTTTCCTTCAAAAATACGTACAACTTTTCTCAAACAATCGAAGCCCTCATTTTTTTCTAAAACATTTTTTAATTTATTTCTAATTGTAATCCCTGTATTTCCGGGAATTTTTTGACAATGAGCAGAAAAAGTGTTAACAGGATTAACCGAATCACTTAATTGTAAATTCCTTTGTTCTAATGACTTTATTAGATCTGGTAAAAAACTAAAATTAACTTTTATGAACATAAGTTCTTTAGCAATTTGTACGTTACTTAAAAGTTACGTTAAAAAGTACGTTAAAAAAAATGTTCAAGCACCAAAAAGAAATCAATTTTCATACGAGAAGCTGAAGAACAAAAGCGGAATTGTCTACAATTTGATGGATTTTTGTATTTTGATGCTTCTCTCTATGTCCGTCTTTATAGAAGTAAAAGCGAATTTGTCGAATAAAAACACTCTTTCCAGAAAAATTTCTTTTGTGGGACATGATGCTTTTGTTTGTCAGTTCCTCATTTAAAAAATGAAATGTGAAAATGAATGTAACTTACGATTTTGGAACAGGCCTTGCAAAATACTTTGTCCCCACTTAGCTTTAACTCGGGAAAACACTTTATCCAAGCACTTTTTTGAATGGTAGACATATTTAAATTTAATATATACCAATCACTTCAAAAACACTAAATACGATACAACGTTTACTTTAAACAAATGTTGGCCGGAAACTTACAAAATAAATATTAGACCCTTAAAAGCAGGTAGGTACCTACGACTTGCTACGCTAATAAAATAATATTTTTCTGGGAACACCCATAATTGTTAAATTCAGTTAGTAATGGGAAAGTCCAGATAGATAATAATGAGCGATAGATAGATAAATAACGAGCTCGTTCATATCGAAGAAATAAAATTCCAACTAAGAGAGGAAAATTTTAAACTTTTATATAATTTATTTTTAAAATATGCAAAATAAATCGTGTTTAGCTTAAATATGTAATGTTGTGTTTGTTGTCTGAAAATATGCAATATATGCATCTATATGCACTTTGCATATATTCCGCTCTTTAATTATTACAAACACATTTTTCAAGCTACCAAACAGACGACTCTATACATGGCGATCGCCCGCAAATACATCGGAGAAAGTAGTTAGGAACCAGATAGACTACATTATGATAAATGAAAGATACCGTAACACTGTTAAAGCCGTGAAAGCATATCCCGGAGCAGACGTGGCCTCAGACCACAACCCACTTATCGCCAGGATTATACTCACACTTAAAAACGTTAACAGACATCAAAGAACTCCTACAACAGATACCAACAAGCTTAAACAACAAAACGTAAAAGAATGCCTCCAACACGAACTGCATATGAACTATAGCAAACTGAACATAGACACCAATGATAATGGCTGGAATGCATAAACCGTAGTACCTGCTAATGCTTCAAGTACGTACTACATTTTTAAAGATTTTACTACACTGACAAAGCATTTACTTTTCTCCGTAGCATCTGTTACTATTTACCAGATACATGGAAGATTGTACTAAGCTTTTGAAGTATTTGCTAGTTTAGTAGTATTTGCTTCAGTTTAAGTGAAGTTGGTGGATGGACGACTTCGGCGTATTTTTTCGTATTTATTTGTTACAGTATGACAGCATTTATGAATGTGTCTCATAGAAAAATCTACAAACTAGGAAGACGATTCTTAATTTTTGAGGTCATTCTTTTATCAAATAAAATTTAGTAATTCTCAAGAAGATTAACACATAACAATAAAATTGTTAATTTTTATCCTCTCGTAACTCTTTTGTCGCTTCTGAATCACTGTTTTACTCATGTACAATAGGGAACTTGCATAAATTTTTAAATTCGAAAAAAATGTTATAAATCACAACAGAATATAATTTAAAACATGTATCAAAGATAAAAAATTTTTGTAGATCTTTCGTTTGGCCCCCAAAGGCGATTAAAAATTCAAATTAAAACAGGTGGCCTAAAACGCGTCGTGACGTCATTCGTTTGTACAGTTACGATCACTGAATAGTTTACACTATGGCTCCAGTACACGTTGGGCCAACTAGTTGGCCAATGAGTTGGGCCAATAAGTTGGGCCAAGTAAGAACAGTGAATATATGGTGATTACACGTTGGTGGAGTTATCAGTCTGCATTAACCTTTCTTAGTGGATAAACAAAAAACAAACTCTGATTATGGATATGGATGTGGAGATTGTAGCAGCTGCCGCAATTAATTTGTACAATGCGTTCAATGCTTATAGAAAAGTGTACCAAACAAGAGTGATTAAAAAACAATGGCGCAAACGACGGTGCTTTTACACCGAAAAAAGTATTCATATTAAAACACAACCTTAAAATTAATACTTATAAACAGTATCAGTATTGTGAGAAGAGAAAACAAATATTTTAAACTCAACGACAACAACGTGTTCAATGTTCATAACCAAACAGCTGTTTGGCAGATCGCGCAAGTCCCAAAAATCCTTTGATTTGTGCACCAAATACCGACAAGATTCGGTTTGTAGACCAACGCTGACCGCCAATCGCAAACTCATGCCAAGTGGTCCTGTACACGTTGGCCCAACTCCTTGGCCCAACTGATTGGCCCAACGTGTACTAGCCCCATTACTTTTAATATTGTAATACTGTAAAATTGCAGTGTCGTACGGATTTGACAAATGTCAAAGTCAAAAACTTTCAAAACGTCAATGCTTGTCAAAACTTTCGCGAGTGTTCAAAAATAAAATAAAAGTATATCAATCTCACGGTTCTTAGACATTACTACGGTTGCCTAAATCGACTAACCAATGAACATTAAGGGTGAGATTACGTCACGAGAGTTTACTGTCATTTGAATCGTAATATGATTTTTTTCGAATCCTGAAAAAACCAAGTATTTTAGAAAAATTTAAACGCAGGATGCAAGATTACATTATTACCGAGGGCGGAAAGCCCTTTAGAATAAACAAGCAGATTCTATTGAATGAAATATTTGAAATTAAATATCACACTTCTCTTTCATTTTCAGCCCTGTAACTTATTAAAATAAACATTATAGAAGTTTTCAGGGACTTTCAGCCCTCGGTAATAATGTAGTCTTTCATTCTGAGTTTAAATTTTTCAAAAATATTTATTAGTTTTCTCAGGATTCGAAAAAAATGAATACAATTAAAACACATTGAGAATTTTGACATGCGTCAAAGTTTTGCATTCTCAATGTAAAATTCTGAACTGTTGAATTCCAGCTTCCTTAATAATTATTTTACATCAAAAGATATTAGAAACTATTTGAAGAGAATTGAAATCTTTATTGGAAATAACTGTTAAAATTGGTCTACGTAATTAAACATATTCCAAAATTTTGTAAAAATGTAATACATTTTAATTTTCAGCCCAAACTTAGGCCACACACAATGCAATAATGTTCACATTTTTGAACTGTCAATATTTTTATTTTATCATCTATTGTTTAAAAACAATACAGTTGTTAAGATACCCTCAGTTGCGGAGAAAGCATTAATAATAAAGATTTTTTTATTCAGTCAATGGTGTGAGCACTGTCAGTTAAATAGTAACGTGTGGCCTTACTTTTACACGCATACCTATTGTGGCAAATGTATCATATTTTTCAAAATATTGGAATGCATTTAAATCGTAGAACAATTTTAACTTTTGATTTTAATACAGATTTTAATTCTCTACAAGTATTCTCTCATGACTTTTGATGTAGAATAATTAGGGAAGCAGGAATTCAACAATTCAGAACTTTACATTGAGTTTCCTATGGCCCTTTTTACGATTCGCCACCCGGTATAAGATAAAATGTGTACTATTTGTCTTATTATTTTATAATAACACAAAAAATACACATATATACACAATAACACACATTCAATGATCGAAAATAATTTAAAAATATGGGAATGTAAACTCTTGTGACGTAAAGTCAAAAATATAAGTCTCCCCACCACCGTCGGACAAGACAACCGTAATAAAGTCTAATAACCGTGTATCAAACTCCTCCAAAATGGTTATAATACATTTGAATGATGCGCAAAAAGCAAGAGCAATTGCCAAACTCGAAGAAAGTTGGTCACTAACGCAAAGTTGCTGCTGATTTGAACGTGAGCCGTATGTGCTTATGGAAGATCAAACAAAGATGGGATAATTTTCACTCTATAGCACGGTTGGGCGGTTCAAGAGGGCAGAAGATCTCCATTGATCAACAGGATGAGATGTTAGTAGATTATTTGAGGGAATCTCCTTTTGCCACAGCTCAAAAAGCAAGAGAAGAGACAGCCTTTCCAGGCAGTATTTGCACTGCACATAGAAGAATTAAAGCAAGTGGACCGCTAAATTGTGCACCTGCAAGGAAACCTTTTTTGAGTGAGGATCACAAGAGGAGACCAGTTGAATTTTTTAATGAATTTTTGAATTATTTTTTTATTATTTATCATTGTTTATCATTATTTAATATAAAATAGATTTAAAATAAAATGCATATTTTAAAACTAGACTTATTTATTTTAGTTATTTAACCATAATCCATTTTATTCAAAAAAACTTCTTTCTATACTTTCCATTTTGTTAAATTTTTTAAAATATTTAGATTTTTTAATTTTAATCAACCTATTCTAGCTAGGTACACCACTGGCAACGTCACTTTGACGTAAAAGGTGCGTTTAAACGAGGTAAAAATTTAAAAAAGCGGCTCCTAGATACGTAAGCCTGTAAACTATTCAATTACCGTAACTGTACATTTACATTTTTCCAACAAAGTAAACAGAATTTTAAATTAGACGTTATTATAAACGTCAGTAGAAAATACATTTATTTGACGTTACAAGTGTTTTGATCGTTTGAACTATTCATAGAAAACTGTACTTTTACAAAATGGTTTTATTTTCCGTAGTAAACCTTCTTTCCTTTCCTTCAATAACTATATCAAACTCCAATGTCAACAAACTGGTATATATTATTACAATGACATACGATAAATGTTAATAAAATATAAATATTTTTCCTTTATTTCGCGACGAGGTATACCAAAATAGGTGGAGGCCAATAAACTAAAGAAGAAGAAGAAAAATATACCTAATTATAACCATAAACGGAGCCATATAGTTAAACTGAGTGACGTCACGGTCCGTTTGACCTATTTTAAGATACCGAAGACTTTAAATTTGTACTTCTAAGTTATTATGAGTTTTTGAAGCGTGAAATTTTGGAAATCTCATTTTTATACAAAACTGAACATTATTATGTAATAAAAAAAATGTGCAAGTTCCCTATTCTAATAATTTGGTACGTAAAAATGTGAATTCACAAATCACAAGCACATGGAAAACTAGTTCCATTACCATTGGTGTAATGCAGACACGGCTGGCGCTACGCTTTGTAGTAGATACTTTAGGTCAGTAGTAGGTAATTCTACTTCTGTTGTGTAGTATGTTCTTCTCAACAAAAGCACCTACTTTTATGTAAAAGAAAATGCTACAAAGTAGATCCTATTTACTAAAGCAATAGCATCTACTACGTTTTATGCATTCCACCGATTAACGAGCACTGGGATCGACTAAAACATTGTCTACTAGAACCGTACAAAGAAATACTGAAGACTTCTACAAAAAGAAATGAAGAATGGATGAACGACGAGATACTCAATATGATGGAACAACGGAGGCAACAAAAGAACAAAGATAACAATAAATACAGGGAGATTAACCACCGGATAAGAAGGATGATAAAGCAGGCAAAAGAAAAACACTTTGAAGAGAAATGCAAAGAGATCGAAAACCTTCAAAAAGATACGATCTATTTAATCTACACAAGAAATTTAAAAAAATGTCACGGCTAAGAAAACAAAGTCTCACTGGTGCACTTCTGGATAGACACGGGATTACTATAACACAAACCGATGAGAAAGTACAACGCTGGACAGAATGCATAGATGAACTGTTCGATGATGAAAGAGGAGACCTGGAAAACATAGAACTTACTTCAGAAGAAATAGGTCCAGATATCACAAAAGAAGAAATAGCACACGCATTAAAAACAATGAAGAACGGAAAAAGCCCTGGAACTGACATGCTTCCTATCGAATTAATAAAAATTATAGATGAACAGCACATTGATGCTCTAGTGATACTCTTGAACCAAACTTATAGCTCAGGCGTATTACCCAAAGAATGGTTAACGTCGATCTTTGTTTGTCTCCCCAAAGAAGAACGCAAGAGAATGCGCCGATTACCAACCGCACCATTACATGATGTCCCATGTGCTGAAGTTGCTACTGAAAGTCATCCATAACCGAATATATCATAAACTGGACATATATACCGAAACAGTGGCTACTCTCCACCTTTTGTGCTCTCCCTAAAAATACAAACGCTAAAGATTGCAGTGAATACAGAACAATATCATTAATAAGTCACATTCTCAAATTATTTTTGAAAATAATACATGGTCGTATAAATAAAAAACTGGAAGAAGGAATATTTATATGATAGTCAGTTTGGATTCAGAAACGGACTAGCAACCAGAGAGGCGTTATTTGATTTTAATGTATTAGCGCAAAAATGCATGGATATGAATATAGATGTGCATGTTTGTTACATAAAAAGCATTTGACAAAGTACCTAAGACATAAAAAATTAGTCCAGATTCTAAAGACAAAAAACATAGAAAAAAGGGACTTACGAATAATAACAAACCTCTACCTACTGGAATCAAAGAGCACAAATTGTAGTAGATAACCAACCCAGTTCAGAAATTGAAATCAGGAGAGGAGTTAGGCAGGGATGTATTATGTCTCCCTTACTATTTAATGTATATGGTGAAGCCATTTTTGCAGAAGCACTACTATCTCAAAGTGAAGGAATAATAATTAACGGAACATCTATTAACAACATAAGATATGCAGATGACCAGTGGCGTACTGAGCATGGTTCCACGGCCTCCGCGGAAACAGGACCCGGGCCTCGCAGGGGCCGCTCTAAAGCGCTTTTTACTACACAAGTACATACTACGAAATGTAACTGCTTAATAAATTTTAATTTTTGTCTAGATACTTATTAATAAAAACGAAGAATAAAAATTCATAAAAAAATTTGAAATTAAAATTTATTAAGAAACTTTGGGAATGCTTTTGTAGGGATCCTTGCTCGTTTTACCTGCTTGCCAAAGTCCCTGTTTAAAGACTAACCGCCGGTGCATGCCTACACGTGCCAACTCAAACGCTTGTATTTTTTATATTAGCACGATCCATGAATAAGTTGTAGGTAAACTACAAAGTTGCAGAAATTCTGAAACTGAGATATTCAATGCAAGTTTTATACAGTCATAAAAATAATCCCAATACAATAGGCTAGATGCTCGATACTCGTGTTATATAATGTGAGTTTTTATTGGGCGGGTGGGCCCGCATCCCAACTGGAACCAGGACCCGCTGATCTATTGGTACGTCACTGCAGATGACACCGTCATTATGGCAAGCTCTGCTAAACAACTCAAATTACTGCTAAGCAAAACAAACAGTTTCTGTGAAAAATATGGACTAAAAATGAATATAAAAAAGACCAAATACACGATAATAACAAAGAAAAAAATTTTCCTGGTTTTCCTTCGTGATTTACAATGGAATCTCTAACGCGAGAATTTTACTGTCATCGTTGCATTTGGTTGTGTTTTTAAAGACAGATCACATGCTATGAATTTTTTGTGACAGATATTCTTGAGTTGGGATTGATTTCATGTAATCGAATGAACTATCTTTTAGTAAAGTCGTCCCAGGAACGCAACTCATAAATATTGGCGATGTAATTTTAAGGTCTTCTACTTTAAAATGTATAATATACGTCTGAATTGCCAATATAAATGAGTCAGATTAAATAAATTATTAGAAGAATTTTTTTACTTAGCAACAACATTTTTGTTTATTTTAGTAGTATTTTGTATTTTGACAACGAAGCCAGATTTGGGCTTCGAAACGTTAATAAAATTATTTTTTCAATTTAATTGTGGCTTATTTCCCATCTAAATAGTTAATCATAAAAATGCCACAAGGGAATAGCTTCATAACAACGTAAAGAAAAAAATATACAAACAAACATACATTTGGGAAATGTACCGATAGAAAGAGTAGATAAATACAAATAAATAGGGATTTGGATTTCAGACAATAATGATCAAACATAATAATAGAAATAGCAAGAAATGCATTTGTAAAAATGAGAACAATTCTCTGCAACAAAGACCTTAGATTAGAACTGAGAGTAAGAGCTTTGAGATGCTACGTGTTTTCAATACTGCAATATGGACTTGAAAGCTGGACATTGAAGCAAGAACACATAAATAAACTTCAGTCCTTTGAAATGTGGTGTTACAGGAGGATGCTGAGAATAGCATGGACACAGAAAAAAACTAACACGGAAGTATTGCGAGAAATGGACAAATAATACGAAATTATAAACACGATAAAAATAAGAAAGTTACAATATCTAGGACACGTAATGAGGGGACAAAGATATGAACTACTAAGAGTGATCATACAGGGAAAGATAAAAGGAGGAGGAAGAAGTATAGGAAGAGAGTGTCATGGTTGAAGAATTTAACGGACTGGTTTAAGTGCAGTTCAAGAGAAATCTTCAGAGCAGCTGTAGATAGAGTAAAGATAGTGATGATGATATTCAACCTCCGATTAGGAGACGGCACTTAAAGAAGAAGAAGGACATAGATATTAATGATACACAATTTGGGTTTCGCAAAGGCCTAGCAACCCGTGAAGATTTCTCACTTAATATCCTAATACAAAGATGCCTATACGTCAATCAAGAAATATAATATGTCTGTTATCTTCTTCTAAAGGTGCCTATCTTCTGGAGATGTTGGCGACCACATTGACCCATCTTATTCTATTTACGGCAGCTCGAAATAGATCAGTTGACGTTAGACCAGACATGTCTGTTATACTTACTATAAAAAAGCTTTCGATAAAGTAGGACATGAACAATTAATGAATGTCCTGAAATTAAAGAAGATAGACTACAATGACCTCAGGATCATAGCTAATTTATACTGCAAGCAGCGAGCAAAAGTACGTGTTAACGAACAGCTGTCAGAGGAAATCGAAATTAGACGTGGGGTGAGACAGGGATGCGTATGGTCGTCAGTTTTCTTTAATGCCTACTCGACAGAAATAGTAAAAAGGGTGAAACAGCTGGAATAAAGGTGAACGGAGTTCCCATTAACGTGATTAGATATCGTCGGTGATGTGAAAATACCTCCTATCTGCTTTTTCAAGAGTTTTGTGGGAGATATGAAAAACCTTTTCTAGGTTTATCTCCTGTTTTCATATGTAAGTTTTGACTTGTTTTGTAGTAAATAAATATTTTAATTTATCATATGAAAACAGGAGGTGATCCTAAAAAAAGCTTGAAGTCTTTCTTAAAAAATTATAAAAAATCAGATAAGAGGTATTGTCACATCACCGACTATATTCGGATGACACTGTCGTCTTAGCCGAAAATGTTGAAGATCTTCAGAGACTGGTTAACAGAATAGCGATATATAGCCAAGAATACGGTCTAACAATGAACATCAAGAAGGCAAATTTAATGAGAATATCTAAAACTCAAAGAAATATCGAGAATCTCCTCATAAACGGAACCAATGTCGAACAAGTACACCAATTTGCATATCTTGGAAAAATGATCAACTCCACAAATGATTACTACAAGGAGCTTAAAATTAGAATAGAAAAGGCTAGAGCGAATTTTAACAAAATAAGAAAAGTGTACAAGACTATGTACAAGAGATCTAAAGTTAAAGCATAGATAAGGGAGTTAAAGCTAAGAGTAAGGTTGGCTAGGTGCTAGGTTTTCTCTACTCTGTTTTACGAAATGGAAGCTTGGACCTTGAATGCCGCATCAATATAAAAACTGAAATCATTCTAGTTGTGGGTATATAGAAGAATTCTGAAAATATCATGGACAAAACACGTCACAAACAAAGAGGTTCTGAGGAAGATGACTAAAGAAATGGAACTCTTAAGTACAATCAAAACTAGAAAATTGGAATATCTCGGATATATTACACGTTAGTTCAGAGAAATAAGGAAAAAAAAAATAGCCTGTTGGTGACACAACCCCCTCCAGGCTGAAACCAAATTTTTTGAGTAATATGGACATCTATAATAATAACCGATATATTTCCTGCAGCCGATTTTGATGATATACATAGTTATAAACAAATGAAGATCAAAAAACGGTAAATTTTCGCTTTTTTCGTCTATTACTAAGAAAATAGTCATTTTAAACAAATTTGAGAGTAAGAAACTCATAAACGGTATAAAAAACTTCAATATGGCGTTTGCTTAATATGTCTATCCTTATTGGTTGCAAAATAAATCATAAATTTTGAGTTTTTATAAATATTTATAACTTATGTAAAAATTAACTTAGAACCTTCTTATTACACGGAATGCTGAGACTTATGGTGCTTAATTCATACCCTAAATTTCGAAGAAATTGGTCAAATAGTTTAAAAGTTATTTAATTTGTTTATCCCAAATTTATTTTTTTTGCAACACTGTAAGTCAGAAAATGATGAAGCTACAGTAATACTTTGGATAGTTTATGGAAGAAGGAAATTTACAGTATTAATTTAATTAAAAAAAAATTACAAAAAATAATTATAAATATTGCAAAATTATTTTGCAAAAACATGTGAATTAAAAAAATGGGGGGGGGGCTAACTTTGTCCCTAATTGTCCTAGGACAGTTGTTTTCTTTCTAAATGTGTATAAAAATTCAGTCTTTCTAAATATGAAAAAATAATTTTTCTACAGGTAACGGTTAAAAAGTTATTCTAATTGTTTTTAAGTAAGCAAAAAATCGACGTTTTTTCAAAATAATTTTACACTGTTTAAAATTATTTTTTGTCATTTATTTTTAATAATGGTAATAGTATAAATGTTCTTCTTTCATAAACTGTCCGAAGTATGATTGTAGCCTCATAATATTCTGACTTGTAGTGTTGCAAAAAAATGAATTTGGGATAAACAAATTAAATAACTTTTAAACTATTTGACCAATTGCTTTGAAATTTAAAATATAATTTAAGTACAAGAAGTGTCAGCATTCCGTGTAATAAGAAGGTTCTAAGTTAATTTTTACATAAGTTATGAATATTTTTATAAACTCAAAATTTATGATTTATTTTGCAATTTTCTAAGCAACCAATAAGGATGGACATATTCAGCGAACGCCATATTGAACTTTTTTATACGATTTATGAGTTTCTTACACTCAAATTTGTTTAAAGTGCTTAACTTTTTGATAATAGACGAAAAAAGCGAAAATTTAGCGTTTTTTGATCTTCATTTGTTTATAACTATGTATATCATCAAAATCGGCTGCAGGAAACATATAGGTTAATAATATAGATGTCCATACTTCTCAAAAAATTTGGTTTCGGCCTGGAGGGGGATGTGTCACGAGAAAAATCTTATTTCTCTGGACTACGTGGAGAAAGATACAACTTGCTTCAACTCATTATGCAGCGAATGGTTCAGGGAAACAGAAGCATAGTGAGACGCAGAATATCGTAACTTCGCAACCTGAGAGAATGGTACGGATGTACAACATCAAACGAAATTTTCAGAGCCGCCGTCTCCAAAGTCCGAATAGCTATGATGATTGCCGACCTCCGTCGCGGAGATGGCACTTAAAGAAGAAGTAGAAAACAATGTATTTGTCGTGCTAGATAACCAGTGGCGCACTACGGGGAGTTTTTGGGAGTTAAAACCCCTCCCAGGGCGTATAAAAAATATATAAAGAATAGTAGGAAAATGTAACTTGTCTTTCAAAAGCAATACAAAAAAATTCTAGGTGCGCCACTGTAGATAACAGACTGTACCGTAATAAACTTCCGCAATAAACTTTTTCTGCAGCCGCCCCGAAAATAAAACTTTCTATTAAATCGAATATGTCTGGATCCCGCGTATGAAAAAAAAGTTGATTAATAGCAAGCTGAAAATTTGTTAATAGCTTAAGGGTGTCTAGTCGGACAAACTTTGATATATAGGAACACTGGAACAGGGAAAGTTTTACTTGTGAAACAGGTTAAAAATTTGGTACGGTCAGACCACGAAAAGTCACATGTATTTTGTCCGACAGAACTTCCAATTGATTTGTTACCCTTTCATTAAACTCATGCAAAAATCAGGCTGCTATTTATCACCAAATGGGCATTATAATGAGTGGAACACGTAGAAAATGTCAAATAACAGGAATTATGACAGGTGATAAATAGCAGTCTAATTTTTGCGTGAGAATTTAATGAAAGGGTAACAAATCAATTGGAAGTTTTGTCGAACAAAATACATGTGACGTTTTCGTGGTCTGACCGTTCCAAATTTTTAACCTGTTCCACAATTAAAACTTCCCCTGTTCCAGTGTTCCCATATATCAAAGTTTGTCCGACTAGACACCCTTAAGCTATTAACATATTTTTAGCTTGCTATTAATCAACTTTTTTTTCATACGCGGGATCCAAACCTAAAACGTAGCAGTTTACACAACTCATACCGAAAGTAACTACTTTCTGGACTAATTTTTTCACTTTCGGGACGATTTTGGGTAGCTAGGTAGCGGCTTTGACGATAACATCAACTTTGTGTTTTATTATGACAACGCTTGTCATTTAAGATTCGTGTGTGATTAACCAAATTAATATCTCAAAAAATAGTAAAAATAGGTACTGACACGTTTAACACTAATTTCAATACTGTCACTTCTGTTAATATTCCTAATAATCATCATCATCAATGGTACTACAGCCCTATGAAAGAGCCTCGACCTTCCTAAGTCTATTACGCCAGTCAGTCCTATCCATTGCTAACTGTTGCCAGTTTGCTGCGCCTATTTTTCTCCCATCCTCATCCACACCATCCTTCCATCTGAGTTTTGGCCTACCCCTATTTCTACTTCCCACAGATTGTGACATAAGGAATCTTCTAGGAGGGTTGTTCTGCTGTGATCTTGCTAGATGTCCTGCCCATTATAGTCTTCCTATTCTTATAAGAGATACTAGATTCCACGTCTTTACCACCAAATTTTTGTTTATATCTGTGGTATACCTCGTAGTTGTACCTCCTCCTCCAAACACCATTTTCACAGATACCACCGAATATTCCTCTCATGATTCTTCGTTCAAATATAAGCAGAATGTTTTCATCTGCCTTGAAGATGGTCCATCCTCTGATCCATATGTCAACGCTGGTTGTAGAAGGGTTTTGTATATGGTTAGTTTTGTTTTTTGGCTTAAGTTTCTGCTTTTCATATGTCTACTCAGTCCAAAATAGCATTTGTTTGCTAGGATTATCCTTCGCTTGATTTCTTCCGTCATGACGTTCTCAGGGGTAGACGTCACTTCAAAGGTAGAGTTATCAACCGTGAATTGGTGACCGATGTTTCTGACTCTATTATTGGGTGTTGATGCCATCATCTTAGTTTTCTCCTCGTTTACTTGCAGGCCCATATTTTTGAGGCATTTGAGAAGGTGGTATACATTTCTTCTAGCTTGCGTGTTGTGCGGGTCACTAGGTCCACGTTATCTGCATATGCCATGCATATGCAATATCAATGTAAATAATTGTTATAATTGTGTTATTAATATTTTTTTTAAGTAGATTTTTCTAATGTTGAATTCACGAGAGTAAGATTAAAGTGTTTAATAAAAGTTCATAAGTAAAGTTTATCCATATGTTCTTTTTAACATACAAAACGGCTGCAGAAAAAATATGGTACGTAACACGATCCAAAAGTGATTTTACGAGACTCGCAGGATTTCAGGACTCGCCTACGGCTCGCCCTGGAAACTTTCTACTCACCTCGTAAAATATCACTTTCGGAACTAGTTAAGTAAATTACTATTAAAAATTTACGTTACACTCTGCAAAAAAATTTGCAAATAAATTCATTGAGAGTGGGAACGAGGTGTAACGCAACAATGCACGTTATTTTGACTTCCGTGGCAGTATCATGAAGTACAGTCGATTAAAAATATATTTGTATAGATAAAAAATAATTTTAACATATTCGAGCTATTCATCATGATTCAATAATATGATTCAATGTGTTTTAAATGCATTAATTTTTTTCGAATCCTGAAAAGACTAATAAGTATTTTTGAAAAATTTAAACGCAGAATGAAAGATTACCGTATTACCGAGGGGCGAAAGTCCCTTAGAATAGCCAAAAAGTTTCTTTTGAATGAGATATTTGAAAATAAAAATCACTATATATTTTCTTTTTTTTTTCACCCATTATTAAAATATTATTGTGAAAATAAACATTGTGAAAATTTTTAGGGATTTTTGGCCCTCGGTAATAATGAAATATTTCATTCTACTTTTAAATTTTTCAAAAATACTTATTAGTTTTCTCAGGATTCGAAAAAAATGAAACACATTGGCGCGAAATTTTGCGCCTACGTCTTAAGTAAGAGAAATATGACTATTAAAAGCAACTCCTTGAGGTCTTAGATTTATTCAATAAGTTTTCTTTATACATTATTTTTCTTTATTCTTTATGTCACAGAATTGGATAGGTATACACTAAAAGCTGTTGGAAAAAGCCCAATAATAAAAAAACTAACTGTAAAAGGAAGATTTCAGGAGGTAAGCAACAACTTCAAAGACTTTTAGGTGAAAGAAATAGGATGTGAAGAAGAGCAAACAGAACTAGAAATTCAGAAGTAAGCACGGAAGTAAACCAACTACATAGGGATGTGAGAAAACAGTTATGGTAGGGGAGCCCAAGCAGGGATTTTTGCAGTTACTCGAGCGCGTCAGATTATCATATGGGGAGAAACCTGGTACCCTGCAGATGTACCTCTACCATATATTGGCTCTTAACACAGGGGAGTTCGTTAAGGGGTCCCGAAAAAAAAATCTATCCTTAAATAAACTCGAAATTGCCAGATTAAGATAAGGTAAGTTAAGTACATACATCCGCGAGGATGAATCGGATTTAGTTCCTACCGTAGTGGAAAAAAAAGAGAAAAAAAAAGAGAAAAAAAATTAGTATAGTTGTTGTATTTATTAACATAGTAAGTAGAGATTATTATTTGTAAGCTTTATTTTTTATTATTCTTTATTTTTAAGTGTATACTGGACAATTTTGTACTTATGAATGAATAATAATTTTATATTTAATTACGTGGCTAAAGGTTATAAACCAAGGCCAGAATCAGAACAAAAAAAAAGTACATACATAAGAAACACTTATTAAAAAGTAGCCTATTTTACGGAGCAGAAACTTGGATAATAACCGAGAACAACAGGAAAAAATTAGAAGCTGTAGAAATGGATGTGTTTAGAAGATCGTTAGGTATATCCCGTAGGGAAAGAATTCGAAATGAGGAAGTAAGACGACGAATTGAATTGGAATAGATGGTTACTTAACAACAGATATTGAGAGGAAACAGTTGATTTGGTATGGTCATGTTCAAAGAATGGAAGACACAAGATCGCCCAAAAAGATCTTGGAGTGGGTACCACCAAACCGTAAAAAACGAAGAAGACCCAAAAAGACATGGAAAGAAGGGGTAACCAAAGCAATGAGTACAAGGGATCTTAGAGATGGCCAATGGGATGATAGAAGGACGTGGAAGTTAGGCATCGGACAACGTTGAAAGACGTTCTAAAACCGATACATACATACAAGTTAAGTACATGCAAAAGAGTGCATATTTCAAAAATCTGACGATTTGAGCCGGTCGTAAGAAAATGGGTGAGTCCCAAAGTTTCACAAGAAAAAAGCGAATACCTATTTCGCGAAATAAATGACAGATCGAAAAACTAAAAAATATGTGCTCAATATTTTTTTAAAATCTATCGAATGATAACAAACACGATATCCCACGGAGAGGGGTGGGGGTAAATATAATATTTTAATTACGAATCCCGCGATATTTCTTGAAATGAACAACAGATCGAAAAACTGTAAAATACACTTCTTCAATATTTTTGAAAAATCTATCGAATGGCACCAAACACGACCCCCCACGGAAGTGGGGTGGGAGGTTACTTTAAAATCTTAAATAGGAGCCCCCATTTTTTATTGCAGATTTGGATTCCTTACGTAAAAATAGGTAACTTTTATTCGAAACATTTTTTCAATTTTATAGACAGATGGCGTTATAATTGGAAAAAACGATTGTTGGAAATGGAAAATTAAATTAAAAAATGACAAGCGCCCACAAAAATGAAAAACTTTACTTAACTTTTTTTGGTTTTAGGACCTACTCTTCACAACCCAATAGGTCCCCATATCGCTCGAGTGACTGTACATTTAGCATACTTTGCTCCCCTACCATTATAAAAACATATGAGCAAATATTGCTTGGAGGTGTGTTTGTTTAACATTTAGATCCAAACAAGCCGGCTACATTGTCTTACTTACTTATAGCACCTTACATTATAGCCGGCACCTTACTTATAGCCGGCACCTTACTTATAGCATTGTTTACCTACACAATGTCTAGTTATACAATGCTTATAGTAAAGATAAAAAGGAACAACGAAAAAACTGTGGATCAACATTATGGAGATCCGTTTAAAAAAGGTTGACTATATTTAAAGAAAAAAGAAATGCAAGCACATAGAAGTAGCCTTAGTGTAATGAGGAAAAATATACCAAAGATAACATTCAATGATTTTTTTTTAAATTTATAATATCTACTTACTGGTATGTCCCGTATTAGTGATTTTAGTTTTTTTTGGAGGGGTTTCGAAATTCATCCAGATTAACGGTGGTAAATCCATCTCTTTAGCATTCTTTAAGTTAATGTCTATAGGAGATTCAAAACATCCTTCGTTCATTGGTAAGTCCCTAATCCACATCAGTTTCTTGTACACGGAAGATCCTCCATTTTCTGTTTCAACTTTCTTGAAAATTTCCTCGATTTCTAGTTCTTTTTCTCCGTCGCTTACAATAGTTTCAGATTCATCGGTACTATCAATAATTTTGCTCATAATATGTGTTGAATTTAATGATTTGACAGTTTTTTAGTGTATATGACTGTTCCTTAACATGACATATTTGTAACATGACATGACATATTTGTAAATAATAGTTGTCATATCTAAAATATATAACACTTGTCACGTCATACTCGCCATAGCTGAGCAAAAGATAATTACCAGTTCAGTTTAACAATATGAGTAAACTGAAAGAGTTTATAAAATTATAGCAATATTATATTTATTAGGCTGCAAGTTAAGATTAAATACCAAAGGAATTCATCATCATCATCATCATCATCAACCCGTACGCGTCCACTGCTGGACATAGGTCTCCCTCAGCTCTTTCCATCTTTCTCTGTTTTGTGCGGCTTGCATCCAGTTGCCGACAATACGCTTCAGATCGTCAGCCCATCTGGTTGGTGGTCGTCCTCTGCTCCGTAGTGCTTTTTCTCGTGGCCTCCACTCGACAATACGTTTTGTCCATCGGTTGTCTGACAATCTGGCGACGTGTCGTGCCCTTTCGACGAAGTTCGCTGTTCTTCTTCTACGACGTATTGTATTGTTTGGGATTCGGTCCCTCAGGGAGACACCAAAGGAATTATGAGTACTAAACTGTTGTGGAGCATCAATGAGAGAACAATTAACAGCATTATTTAACAAAATTATAAAATAACAAAATACTGGAAGAATGGAGAACTAATGAACCAATTCTACTATTTAAAAAAGAGACAAAAAGCACCCAGAAAAGGACCTACAGGTATAAACTTGTTAAATACTACCCTAAAACTTATACCTCACTAAAATTTTAGAAGAACTAATACATCAAAGGATAAGTTTAGAAGACGAACAACAGGGTTTTCTTAGTGGAAGATAATGTACAGTTGCAATATTCGTCAAAAAGCAAATTACTGAGAAATCACTAGAGTATAAAGGATCAGCATTTTGTTGTCTGATTGATGAAAGTATTTGACAGACGAACTCAAGAATGTAATCCATCTTCTGTATGATGGAGAAGTTTCCTTAAATATCATAAAAACTATTGAAAACATCTACCAACAAAACAAAATGAAAGTCAGAATAGTTGGGCAATTAACAGAACCTATAGGTAGACCCAGGTAGCGGAATAAGGCTCATTGAGCCCTATGCTTTCCAATTTATTAATGGATGAAAACACCAAAAGTTTCAAAAAAGAAAAAGGATACAGAATGGGATCAAAGAAGTAAAAATACTAATTGACGTAGACGACGCACTATTGATAACCCAGGATGAAGATAGGCTGCAAAGACTAGTCCACAGATCCAGATAAAAATATCACAAACAGATCCACTAGATCACAGATGAAAACATCAACCAACTAAACAATATGGAAGTCAGAATAGTTGGATAATTAACAAAACCTATAGACCTTGGTAGCGGAATAAGACTTATTGAGCCTTATGCTTTTCAATTTAATAATGGATGAAAACATCAAAAGTGTCAACAAAGGAAAATGATACAGAATGGGAATCAAAGAAGTACAGATACTAATTTACACAGACGACGCAATATTTATAGCCCAGGATGAAGATAGGCTGCAAAAACTAGTCCACAGATTGAACGTAAGAGCAAAAAAGTTTAATATGACAATCTCAACTCAGAAAATTAAAGAAGTAGTAATCAGAAAATAACCAATCAGATGTAAAATATAAATTGGTGGCATCGGTATTATTGAAAAAGTAATGGAATTAAAATACCTTGGAGTTACACTATCCACCTACGGAGACCTGGACAGAGAAGTGAAAGATCAAGTGCAAAAAGCAAATAGACTGGAGGGGTACCTTAACAACGCTAATAAGTACCCCGCACAAACCTTATGGAAATTAGGTCCCAGTGGATGTCATTCATACTTTGGGAAAATACTCTTTGAAGCATCCTGATAAAAATTTCTCATGGGCACAACTCAATCGTATGAAGGATTTTCAATTTATAGAGGCACAAACTCGGAAAATTATAATATTTACTGGGTATTCCAATTCCCTGAGTTACTGGATATCTGGCAACATGTAGAAGTTTGGATCAAGGAAAATACTAGTAGTCCAGGATTTTTCTTGGCTATCCAATGGCGACCTTTACTGTGACCTTGACTTTCAACGGACGCCATCTTCTAGAGTTTCGAGGGTTTTTGGCATTAAATTGATATAAACAGATTACTCATGGGTTTTTGGGATTGCTAAACACGAATACGCCATCAGAATTGACCTTCGGAGGACGTGGTGGCCAAGGCCACTGCAAGGGACGTCATCTTCTAGAGTTTCGATGGTTTTCGGCATTTAATTGATGCAAATGAATTACTGGAGGGTTTTTTAAGGTCGCTAAACACGAATATGCCACCAGAACCGACTCCCGGAGCACCTGGTTTCCTAGGTCAATGAAAGGGGCTCCTGGAGTTTCGAGGGTCTTTGGTAACACTTTAATGCAAGCGGATTAGTTATAGGTTTTTGGGGTTGCTGGACACGAATACGTGATCAGCACAGACACAGGACCACCTGGTGTATAAGACAGGTTATCTTCTGGAGTTTCGGAGAAATCAAATCTAGGAATCAAATGGATTACTCTATTTCTAGGTTTTTAACTCCAGAAGATAAACTGTCTTAGGCACCAGGTGCTCCTGTGTCTGTACTAATCACGCATTCGTGTTCAGCAACTCCAAAAACCTATAACTAATCCGTTTGCATTAATGTAGTACCAAAGACCCTCGAAATTCTAGGAGCGCCTTTCATTGACCTTGGAAACCAGGTGCTACGGGAGTCGGTTCTTGTGGCATGTTCGTGTTTAGTGACCTCAAAAAACCCTCCAGTAAATCCTTTGCATCAATTAAATGCCGAAAACCATCGAAACTCTAGACGATGACGTCTTTTGCAGTAGCCCTGGCCACCACGTCATCCAGAGGTCAGATGGCATATTCGTGTTTAGCGATCCCAAAAACCCATGAGTAATCTGTTTATATCAATTTAGGGCCGGTTGTTCGAATGCTAATCAATCACTAATCAACAATGATCACTATCAAATATTTAATTACTGTCACCAACTGTCAATGTCAACTTTGTTTGGGTTGCTGAAAACATAATTATGGATTACAATTATGAAATTAGTTAATCAATTATGTTAATAATTGTTATGTTAATTGATTAACTAATCTCATAATTATAATCAATTATGTTTTCAGCAACCCAATCAAAGTTGACATTGACAGTTGGTGACAGTAATTAAATATTTGATAGTGATCATTGTTGATTAGCGTTCGAACAACCGGCCCTTAATGCCAAAAACCCTCGAAACTCTAGAAGATGACGTCCGTTGAAGGTCAAGGTCAAAGTAAAGGTCGACATTGGATAACCAGGAAAAAATCCTAGACTACTAATACTACTACAAGTTCCTTGTTCCAAACTTCTGCATGTTGCCAGATAATCAGTAATTCAGGGAATTGGAAAACCCAGTTAATCTTATAATTTTCCGAGTTTGTGCCTCTATATCATGAAAATCCTTCATACGATTGAGTTGTGCCCATGATAACTTTTTATCAGGATGTTTCAAAGAGTATTTTCCCAAAGTATGAACAAAATCCACTGGAACCTATTTTCCATAAGGTTTGTGCGGGGTACTTTATTGCAAAACCGACATACTAACACTGCGATGAAGTCAAAAATTTATAAAGCTAGTATAAGACCAAACATATGCATCAGAACATAATATGGCCACAATATCAGAATATATGCATCAGACATAGAACCAAAAAGACTATTGGAATGACTATTGGTAGAGATGTAAGTACTGAGAAGAATTAATTAAATATAATCTTAATTTATTTACTGTTTAAAATTAGAAATTTTCATTTCTTTGTAATCTGGGAATTCTCATTTCCCTGCAATAATAGATGTCGCTAGATGACCGCTAGAGCGTCCGATACGCAGAATTATTTTTAAAATTCTGCTTAAATAAGCAGCTTGGTTTCGTTTCGATTCAGAGGAAGCGGTCCACAACAGCAGCTTGAGAAAAGCCGCCAGAGTCCCAAGATACGTAGCAGAAAGATTCCTGTTCAGAGAACTCCAACAGGTGAGAGTCACCGAAATTATGACAGACAAGGCAAGGGTCAAATTCGCGGAACTGGAGCACCACCCAAGTCACATACTGCGAGAGATGCTAAGGTATGATGAGTTCCACCGATGGAAGCATAAACGTCCGAAACAGCAAATAGTGGAATAAAGTGAACAAAAATAAAAGTGAAAAGTGATAGTAGTCAGTTCGTAGCTCGAAAACAAGTGCCGAAGACAGCGTTACACACGAAGATCCAACACCACGATCACCTTCAAGGTAAGACAATTATAGAAAATTATAGAAGGGCGCAAGCCCCCCAAAAAATATATAAAATATAAAAAAGGCGTAAGCCCCCAAAAAAATATAATAAAACCAAAAAAAAACACATAAAAACTCGAGCAACAAGTCATTGGGCAGAGCCCAATAGGGCTCAGCACAATGACTTGGGGCCCAAGCAAGCAATTTTAGTTACCGCGGATAAGTAAGTAAGATGATAAAGGAATAGAGCGCCTCACGCTGGCCTAGTTTTTTGCATTCGATTAGGGTACCACATGGAATCTTATTACCCAGGATTCCATTGTGAAGAGCATTTGGGTACGATAGTTGTGCCCTCATCGCGCATCAGCGTGCTATGGGGGGGAAAGGGATGGCCTGGGGCATTGGAGCGAGGTGGGGTGATCCCTGTTTATACTCGGGTCAAAACACCTCGCCCCAATGAATTGTTACACCCGAATGTACTCTTTCGAGAGGGTGGACATTCCCACAGGTCGGGTTGAATCAAATTGCTTGCTTGCTTGCTTTCGATTCAGAGGTGTTCATGTGGCCCCACTAAAGACGCCTGGAGAGACAGCAACGTACGTCTGGGGACGTATAAGCTGTTTTTTAATTTTTCATTATATACACTCACCGCAACAAAATTTCGCCACTCACAACAAAATTTCGCCACCCAATATTTTTGATTAAGTTTGACAATTTATAACTTTATTATTTGTGCTCAGATTTTCAGTAGTAATTGCACAAGAGCTCTAAAATTCTATATTAATTTTAGAGTTCGAGTGCAATTTGTTGCGATTATTTCATGAATAAAACTGTTCAGAACCAAGATTATATTGTAATTTATTTATGTAAGTACAAATTAGTACAATTAAACACAAAGTTTTTATAAATATTTGACGATAGAAAGTCATCACTTTTATAATTTTTAAAACACTAATTTTCATTAATGTCACTGAATGTATTTTTTCGTAGCAATGAAGGGCATCTGAAATAATATACTTAACGACGGGCAATTATCAAAAATTATCGATTTAATTCAGATTTCTGTAGCTTTCTATTGATCAGAATCTCCTATGAATGAAATAATCAGTAGTAATTGCACAAGAGCTCTAAAGTTATTGAATTTTTCCCGAGTGACACTTTGACAGTTTTAATTTCACGAGCCAAAGGCGAGTGAAATTATGTCAAAGTGTCACGACGCAAAAATTCTATATTAATTTTAGAGTTCGAGTGCAATTTTTTGCGATTATTTCATGAATAAAACTGTTCAAAACCAAAATTTTATTGTAATTTATTTATGTAAGTACAAATTAGTACAATTAAACACAAAGTTTTTATAAATATTTGACGATTGAAAGTCATCACTTTTATAATTTTTAAAACATTAATTGTCATTAATGTCACTGAATGTATTTTTTCGTAGCAACGAAGGGCATCTGACGTAATATACTTAACGACGGGCAATTATCAAAAATTATCGATTTAATTCAGATTTCTGTAGCTTTCTATTGGTCAGAATCTCCTATGAATGAAATAATCAAGATTATTGCACCAGTTTGTAGGTACATGTATTGTTATAGTTTGGTACTATTCCGGTAACAAAACAATTTTGCTTGCATGGCATTATACAGGGGTGAATGGAAGCGTTATATTTTCTACTAACTTTAAAAAATTCCGTGGAAAAATGGAAGAGCTAATTTTGTTTCATAGTCCTGTCATATTATCCCGGAGGCACCACAAAATTCTGTTTGTTGAATTATCCGAATATGTCTTTTCTTGTAAGAGCTATACCATTTTGTGTAAATAAAATCACTGATGGACTCATAAAATAGAGGTTGGATCGGTCAGATTAGAATGGCCCACATGCAGCCCAGATCTCAATCCTATTGAGCATTTATGGGATGAATTAAAAAAAGCTATTCGCCGTCATCATAGGTCTCTGGAGAATTTGATACAGTCATGGCCCTGGTAGAGGAATATCAGGCTATTCCCCAGGCAAGGATAACACATATTTAATCGATGCCAAACAGATTGCGAGCAGTCGTTGCTGCAAGAGGTGAACATAACCGCTATTGAATTGTTTTGTTTTGTTGTTAATTTTGTTTTGTTTTGTTAGTTTTAGTGCGTTTGATATGTTTAATTAGAAAAACCTTCAAAGCAGTGTTTTTATTTACAACACTTACAAGAAAAGAGATTTTCGGATAATTCAAACAACAAAACCTTAGTGATACCTCCAGGATAATACAAAAGGAGTATGAAACAAAATCAGCCCTCCAATTTTTCCACAGAACTTTTTAAAGTTAGAAGAAAAAACAACGCTTCTATTCCATAACAAACGACACCAATACATGTACCTACAAACTGATCCAAGAATCTTGAAAATCGGAGTACAAATAATAAAGTTATAGATTGTCAAACTTAATCAAAAATTTTGGGTGGCGGAATTTTGTGCCGGTGAGTGTAGTATATTTTGAGTACACGGAATCAACTTTCGTTAGAATTTTTCCTAGACGAATAGACGGAATGTGACTGCATATTGTAGAGTCTTTCCGTCTTCTTTATTCGTCGTCTCCTTGCCTTATAAATTGTAAAAGGCAGGTATTAAGGATGTTACCAGAAAGTGGTTCAAGGAGAATTTTCAGATTTATTGTTTAGTCTGAAAATTCTCATTTCTCTATTTACTATTATTTTTTATTTATTTTTGGTACAATTTATAAATTTTTCTGTTTTGGCTTCAGTAAATTTTCTTTGACTTAATTAATTTTTGGTCCTTCACTTTATTTTAATAGAATGTTGTCTAATATTTTTTTAGTGAATAGGTCAAAGTAAACAAGAAGAAGTATTTACTATATATTGATTAGTAATTTATATACATAACCATACTATATTTACTAAGTATATTTATAAACGTATTAAATATATTTAGGGTGGAACGGGGCTAATTTTGAAATCCTAAATAGGGACCTCCATTTTAGGGACTAAAAAAATATTTTTTTATCAGGAATTCAAATCTGCAGGGGTTCCTATTTATGATTTTAAAATTATCCCAGCGAACCTTTGGAGGATGGGGAGCGGATCTTGTTTGGTGTCGCTCGATAGGTTTTTGAAAAATAAAAAAAAAGAGTTTTTTGGCTTTTCATCTGGAATTGTATTTCTTGAGATATTAGGTCGTTTCTATAATTCTTGGTCAAGACCAAGACCAAGAATCATGCTTGGTCAACATACAATTACTAAAATAATCGGATATTTTTTTTTTGTATTCACGATAAATAGTTACTAAATTCACATTGTATGACGATAAATAGTTTTTTCCGATTATAACGCCATCTATCCATAAAGGTGGGTTGACATTACTAGTGAATAACGAACGTGGCTCACGCTTACGTATTTTGCCCGTGCTATTGTTAGATATTTTATTATCTATTTTCAAACTCGAGCAGTGCATTTGTATTTATGCGATGCATAGATGCAAATGTACTGCTCGAGTTTGAAAATAGATAATAAAATATCTCAAAATAGCACGGGCAAAATACGTAAGCGTGAGCCACGTTCATTATTCACTAGTAATGTCAACCCGCCTTAATTCTAAAAATGTCTTGAATAAAGCACACTTTCGGGGTGGAATGGGGGGTCGATTTTCCGACTTGTCATTTGGAGTGTATTTCTTGAGATATTATGCCGTTTCTACAATTTACCTAAGGTATCACGATAAATAATTTTTCTGATTATAGCGCCATCTATCCACAATTCGAAAAAATGTCTTGAATAAAAGTTGCTTATTTTTACTTAAGGAATTTAAACCTGCAATAATGCGTGGAGGTTCCTATTTAAGATTTTAACCTTTAACTGCACGCGCTGGCGTATTTTGTACGCCAGATATAAGAATTCTACTGCAAATATATTTAAAAATTTAATTTTTGACCTTGTTTATGTCTCTAACCTATCACTGGAATGTGCTTTACAATTTGGTTTTAGTTTCGTTATAATCGGCGTTCTAGGAAGATCGTGATTTACAGTTTATTATTTGTTGTTTCCGGTGGTGGACAATATGCACCACGATTATATTAATATAAGTAGTAATATAAGTACATATTTCAATTGTTTTTTAGTTATTATGGCACAAAATATATTTTTCTTTATAAACAATACTTTTCTCCTGTAAAAAATCACATTTCAAAAAAATTTTTATTAGCAATTTTATTTATCATGGAATGCAGTTATTCCATGATTCCAGTTATAAATCCCAATTGGCTTACTGAGAAGGAACTCCAAGTATTCACTGATGCCGAATAAGGTTTATAACAAACAACTAAGTGTATCTTTTCAAAAAAAATAAACAAATCCGCTGTTATTGTGTATTTTCTTGTGGCGTATAAAGTACGCCACGCGTGTAGTTATGTCATAACTTGATGCGCGGGTAGTTAAAGTTTAATGTTACCCCTCACTTCACCTCCAGCGGATAGAGTGGGGGTCGTGTTTGGTGTCATTCGATAGATTTTTCAAAAATATTGAACATTTTTTTTTCAGATTTTCAATCCTATGTTCAGTACGCGAAATATTTGACCGTCCCGCTACCTTTGGGACACCCTGGGATGCGTTATTTTATTATTTATTTGTTTACTATAATAAATAATAGTCTAAGAGCTGGGAGCTGATTTTGTGCGTGATAAGTAATATGGGAAAACTATACGGGTATATGTTGACTTAGTTATGTACATGACTTTCCCCAACGACCGGAAACCATAGTGGGGGACGAGGGTAGTTATAAGGGGTCAAAGTCGCGGTTTTTATTATTTTTTTTGTGACGCTCATGATCGAGATAGTGCACCAAAATTTGGGAATAAGTAGGTCATGACGTAACTAAGTAAAATCTCTAGGGACAGAACGCTGCGTGGCCGACAAAGAGGTGGGAGTAGGGGTGAATATAAAAAATATAAGGGGTTTTTTGCGCCGTTCATGATAGAGATAGTGCACCAAAATTTGGGAATAAGTAGGTTATGACGTAATTAAGTAAAATCTCCAGGGGTGGAACGCTGCGTGGCCGAAAAAGGGGTGGGGCAGGGGTGAATATAAAAAATATAAGGGGATTTTTGCGACGTTCGTGATTGAGATAGTGCACCAAAATTTGGGAATAAGTAGACCATGACATAACTAAGTAAAATTCCCAGAGGCGGAAACCATTTTTTTTGTGACGCCATGATGGATATAGCGCACCAAAATTTTGGAGTAAGTAGGTAATGACGTAACTAAGTATCTCTATAAAATCTCTAGGGGCGTAACGCTGCTTGGGTAGAAAGGGGTGGTAGGCAGGCGTGAGTATAAAAATATATGGTGTTTTCTTGCCGTTCGTGATCGAAATAGTGTACCAAAATTTGGGAATAAGTAGATCATGACATTACTAAGTAAAATCCCCAGGGACAGAATGCTTCGCGGGGGCAAATGTTATGCTGCGTCACAAAAAAATAATACAAACTGCGACTTTGACCCCTTAAAACTACCCGCATCCCCAACTCTGGTTTCCGCACCTGGAGATTTTGCTTAGTTACGTCATGATCTACTTACTCCCAAATTTTGGTTCATTATCTCAATCACGAACGTCACAAAAAATACCTTATAATTTTTATATTCACCCCTGTCCCTGCCCCTTTGTCGGCCACGCAGCGTTCCCCCTGGACATTTTACTTGGTTACGTCATGACCTACTTATTACCAAATTTTGGTGCACTATCTCGATCATGAGCGCCACAAAAAAATAATAAAAACCGCGACTTTGACCCCTTATAACGACCCTCGTCCCCCTCTCTGGTTTCCGGCTCTGGGGATTTTACTTAGTTATGACATGGTCTACTTATTCACAAATTTTGGTGCACTATCTATATCACGAACGTCGCAAAAAACCCTTTATATTTTTTATATTCACCCCTACCCCCACCCCTTTGTCGGTCACGCAACGTTCCGCCCCTAGAGATTTTACTTAGTTACGTCATAATCTACTTATTCCCAACTTTTGGTGCACTCTCTCGATCATGAGCGTCACAAAAGAAATAATAAAAATCGCGACTTTAACCCCTTAAAACTACCCTCGTCCCCCACTTTGGTTTCCGGCCGTTGGGGAAAGTCATGCACACAACTAATTCAACATATCCCCGTATAGTTTTTCCATATTACTTATCACGCACAAAATCCGCTTCTATCTCTCCGACTATAATCACTTCGTTGTGAAGCGAAACAAGAGCCGTCTTATTTTAGTTAGTCCAGAGAGCGTCAAAAGCACCCTAACTTGTTTCAACACTTCTTAGGGTCTCATTAGAGAGTGCATATTTGATTCTCTCTGAACCACTAAAATTTGGGCTGCCAGTATCGGTTCACAACCAAATAACACGATGGCATGGATACCGGGGTGGCATCTGCTAAAGACGAATTAAAGTTTTACTTTTAATATTAACTAATCTTCTGGTTACACCATTCGCGGCTTTTAAAATTTGCAAGCCAACGAATTGACGGGTTTAAGAAGGCCGAGGTTGCATCTCACTTCCCGCCTGTCCAGCACGGTAAAATTACAACAAAAATTAGTTTCCAATACTCAGAATAGGAGTTGGAACTAATTAGGCCAGGAACCGAAGCTTTTCACCTCGCAATGTTTACAGAATGGACCGATTTGTTTGAAAATTTGAGAATAAGTAGTGGGTCCAAGGATCAAAATCTATATGATGCCGAAATGCGCTTTTACCATGGGGGTGGGTAATTTTTCATCTCGGGGGTGGAAATTTTTTTATTATACCGGGTGTCCACTTATATTTTCCCCCATTTTAACTGCCTATAACTTCTAAACGGCTTAAGATAGAAATATGCGGTTTTCGATGAAATGTTTTATTTTAGTAAAAGTTTTGTCTGAATGGATTGAATTTTTTATATCACTTTCAAATACGAAAGGAAAAATGGAGGATTTGTGAAAAAAACGTTGTTGACTTTTTTTAATGGAACACCCAGTATATTTTTTTGTAAATTGAAAGAAAGGCCATTCACCTATCCAGCGATATAAAGTTTTTTAAAATCGGTTGTCAAATCACTGAGTAATTAATTTTTAAAATGAGCGGTGCAACGTGGATATCACATAAGTACCTAAATAACATAACTAAGCAAAATAACATTATGTTATGTGATTTCCACATTGCATCTTTCATTTTAAAAATTATTTGCTCAGTTATTTGACAACCGATTTTAAAAAATTTAGTATCGCTGGATAGGTAAATGACAGTTTTTTCAAGCTACAAAAAAATATACTGGGTGTTTCACTAAAAAAAGTCAACAACGTTTTTTTTTTCAAAAATCCGCCATTTTTTATTTAAAAACGACATAAAAAATGGTCATTTACCTAAAAACTTGAAAAAACGGTCATTTCCCTATCCAACGATATAAATTTTTAAAAATCGGTGTTCAAATGATTGAGCAATTAATTTTTAAAATGAGAGTTGCAATGTGGAAATCACATAACATAATATCAATTTGCTTAGTTATGTTATTTAGGTATGTGATATCCACGTTGCATCTCTCATTTTAAAAATTAATTACTCAGCGATTTGACAACCGATTTTGAAAAAGTTTATATCGCTGGATAGGTGAATGACCTTTCTTTCAATTTACAAAAAAATATACTGGGTGTTCCATTAAAAAAAAGTCAACAACGTTTTTTTTTAAATCCGCCATTTTTCTTTTCGTATTTGAAAGCGATATAAAAAATTCAGTCCATTCAGACAAAACTTTTACTAAAATAAAACATTTCAGCGAAAACCGCATATTTCTATCTTGAGCCGTTTAGAAGTTATAATCAGTTAAAATGGGGGAAAATATAAGTGGACACCCGGTATTTTGACCGCAAAAGTTAATAAAAACATTCATTCTAAGCAAAAAATGTTCCATACATTTTTTTGATAAAATTAAGAGTTTTCGATTTATTCGCTATCGCAAGTGTTAGTTTTGTATAGAAAAGATCAATGTTTTTCGATATAATATTTACTCATTTACGATTCACTCAATTTTTGCCGTAGAAAAAATTTTTTCACACCAAGTTCTTGGGAATTAAATAACCTACAATATTTTATATTGAAACATTTTTTCGTTTCTCTGATGCAATTCTTTCTATTCTGAAGAAAATTGCATTTTTTACCACACTACAAAAATTCGTTATTCGCTTTTAACTCCAGTTTTTTAAAAACTTATCATTCTAAGCCAATCAAACTTCTAGAATCCATTAATAATACATAAATAAATAAGAATGAATAAGGCCAATGACTAAAACCACCGCTAACTTACATTATTATGCTTCCAATTTTCAAAATTGGAAGCATAATTGGAATTTCCTTTTTTCAAAAAAAATATTGATTTTTTAACCGTAACATTTTATTTTTGAAGTTATACTTCTTTACGGGCGTAATGACGGTGAAATTTTATATGGGAAAACCTAGCGACCGGGCGCATGCGCATTATAACTTTGTTCTGATTGGATGTTCAAATGACATGACAAAAATTATCCGATATGGCAGCTGTGACACAGCTGTGGGACTGTGCATGGTTTGGTTATAATGTATGCTTGTTGCGTTTTAAAATTTGTAGGAAGAGAAACAACAAACAAAAAGTTAGTTAATGGTTATACTGCCTTTTTAAATAGTTTTCATATTATATTTTTGGACTTATTTACATAGAAGAGATGATTGTTGCATGCCAATGTGAAAGCTCATCAAACTGTGCCTAGTATGAGTGCCGCAGATCTCGCTTATTCAAAGCTAAATAATCTTTCACTGGTAAGTGTTTTATAAATAGTTGATCAAATTTTGTTATGATATTTGAACATAGCCACTTCGCACGACGCAATTGATTGCGAAATTTATTAGTCGTTATACGGGCTCCGATACCTACCTTGAACCTACCAAAATACATAAGTAGTATGTAATACTTTTATTTTACACCTTAATATTCACCTAATATATTGTCTTCTTACCCTATGTTTTGTTGTATTTTTTCAATTCTAAATCATTTCAATTCAAAATCAAAATAATTTGATTTACATAAGTTAAAAATGTCAAAAGGTTAATCTGTTTAGTTAGACGATCTTCGCACATAATGACAAGCTGTGTCTGTAGCGCAGTTTTAATGCGGGTGAATCCCAATACAACGCAAATACCAGCCGCGTGGTAAGTTGGTTCGAATCCCAATAGAAACTTTTATTTTTTTATTTTTTTTTATACATTTTATGATTGTAAGTATCTATCTATCAATCGGTTTTAAAACGTCTTGCGACGTTGTCCGATGCCTAATTTCCATGACACTCTATCATCCCATTGGCCCTCTCTAAGATCTCTTGCGCTCTCTGATTGTAAGTATATTTATTATATAATTTTATTTTCAGAAAATACGTATTTAGTTAAAAATTTTTCCGACAATTAATGTTCAGAAATCATTTGTGGCATTTTTAATGTGTTTGTGTGTGTTTTATTTTTTTATTATTTTAATTTTTGGCACTGTTTTAATAAAAATGTTTGAGAAGTATTAAGTATAAATTAATTTAATATTTAAATAAAATATAAATAAAAAGTATATTAATTTCGTTTATAATCATTTAATCATATAATCATATAATAGAAGTATAACTTCTTACGTGCGTACAAAGTACACACACATTCTTTTTTATCTATAAGCCTATTAATATTAAATCTTTTTTAAATTCTCAGTAGCAAAAAGAGGTTTCTATGAAAGGGTTGGTAAAGGTGTTTTTTGCATGTTATTACAAGTTTTAAATGTCAAGAGCTCACTCAATTTTCTCCGCAGAAAAAACTTTTGCAAACCCGGTTCTTGGAAATTAAATAAGCTACAATTTCATATTTAAATATTTTCTCGTATCTCTGATGCTAATCTTGCTATTCTGAAGAAAAGGCAATTTTTTCCAAACTACAAAAATTCGTTATTCGCTTTTAACTCCATTTTTTAAATCTAATCATTCTTAGCCGGTCAAACTTTTAGAACCTATTAACAATACATAAATAAAAAAGACCGAATAAGTTCAATGACTAATTTTAATTAGGGTGGTGATTAGGGGGTTGCTTGCGATCACTTTCTTTTTCGCTGGAAAAATAGGGACTGACATTCTTTTCATTACAAGCCACTTAATTTTTTAAGCTAGAGACTTTTTTTATTTCTGGAGATATATATTTTTAAGTACTTTATATTAATAATAATAATACGAAGCAAGTTTTCAATCCTAATAGCAAATAATTAATATTGAAAAATATCAAAAATCACTAAAAGATTTTTAAATTGAAAACTTACTGGTACATCCCCATGTATACGCCTCCAAGACTTCTACAATTTGCAAGTCATATGGATGCTGCAGTAAAGACGATAGGGAAGGAATTCTAAACGTTGCAATTCAAATCCCCCGTCTGCAGCCGGCTAGGAACTGAAAGATGCACCATAGTTACTCTACTGAGTAATACGAAAATAAAATAAAAATGTGTACCATTTTTATTCGGCTGCAATACGAAGGAAAAACAATCTTACTTTTTAATTAGAATAAGGAGTGCAGCCAGTCCTTTTAACTGTAGTTTTCTGCTCTTATTGGAGCGTCATCAGAAGGAACGTAGGCACTGTTCTCCTTAATCCAATCAAATCGCATCGAAAGGTTTTCCCAAATATTGCAGCCAAAGTGATGGTAATGGGTGGCTAGCGCCATCTGGCCGTAAAAATACGAAGCAAGTTTTCAATCCTAATAGCAAATAATTAATATTGAAAAATATCAAAAATCACTAAAAGATTTTTAAATTGAAAACTTACTGGTACATCCCCATGTATACGCCTCCAAGACTTCTACAATTTGCAAGTCATATGGATGCTGCAGTAAAGACGATAGGGAAGGAATTCTAAACCTTGCAATTCAAATCCCCCGTCTGCAGCCGGCTAGGAACTGAAAGATGCACCATAGTTACTCTACTGAGTAATACGAAAATAAAATAAAAATGTGTACCATTTTTATTCGGCTGCAATACGAAGGAAAAACAATCTTACTTTTTAATTAGAATAAGGAGTGCAGCCAGTCCCTTTAACTGCAGTTTTCTGCTCTTATTGGAGCGTCATCAGAAGGAACGTAGGCACTGTTCTCCTTAATCCAATCAAATCGCATCGAAATGTTTTCCCAAATATTGCAGCCAAAGTGATGGTAATGGGTGGCTAGCGCCATCTGGCCGTAAAAATACGAAGCAAGTTTTCAATCCTAATAGCAAATAATTAATATTGAAAAATATCAAAAATCACTAAAAGATTTTTAAATTGAAAACTTACTGGTACATCCCCATGTATACGCCTCCAAGACTTCTACAATTTGCAAGTCATATGGATGCTGCAGTAAAGACGATAGGGAAGGAATTCTAAACCTTGCAATTCAAATCCCCCGTCTGCAGCCGGCTAGGAACTGAAAGATGCACCATAGTTACTCTACTGAGTAATACGAAAATAAAATAAAAATGTGTACCATTTTTATTCGGCTGCAATACGAAGGAAAAACAATCTTACTATTGCAGCCGAATAAAAATGGTACACATTTTTATTTTATTTTCGTATTACTCAGTAGAGTAACTATGGTGCATCTTTCAGTTCCTAGCCGGCTGCAGACGGGGGATTTGAATTGCAAGGTTTAGAATTCCTTCCCTATCGTCTTTACTGCAGCATCCATATGACTTGCAAATTGTAGAAGTCTTGGAGGCGTATACATGGGGATGTACCAGTAAGTTTTCAATTTAAAAATCTTTTAGTGATTTTTGATATTTTTCAATATTAATTATTTGCTATTAGGATTGAAAACTTGCTTCGTATTTTTACGGCCAGATGGCGCTAGCCACCCATTACCATCACTTTGGCTGCAATATTTGGGAAAACCTTTCGATGCGATTTGATTGGATTAAGGAGAACAGTGCCTACGTTCCTTCTGATGACGCTCCAATAAGAGCAGAAAACTGCAGTTAAAGGGACTGGCTGCACTCCTTATTCTAATTAAAAAGTAAGATTGTTTTTCCTTCGTATTGCAGCCGAATAAAAATGGTACACATTTTTATTTTACTTTATATTAGTTTGAACAAGTTGTCCTCGAAAAATGCATAGTTTTCCCGTCTTTTGACTTTGAAACTACAATATTTAGCATTTGACGAAGAAGAGCCAACATATAATAAAATATAGCTCGATTAATATTGGTCTTAAGAAAATTACAAAAAGACGGTTTGGTTTATTTTTTCAAAAGGTACATTTTTGTTAAGTAAAGTTGTTTTGATAAAACTAAACCTTTGGAGTTATAAGCAGAAAACTTATTAAAAATATTGATTTTTTCGATATAAAACTAACACGTTCGATAGCGAATAAATCGAAAACTATTAATTTTATCAGAAAAATGTATAGAACGTTTTTTTCTTAGAATGGAAGTTTTTAACAACTTTTGTGATTAAAATATAATAAAAAATTTCCACCCCCGACATGGGGTGGCAACCACCCCCATGGTAAAAGCGCCTTTCGACATCATATATTTTGATCCTTAAACTATCCACTATTTATTCTCCAATTTTCAAGCAAAGCGATCCATTCTGTAAAAATTGCGAGGTTTTGTCCTATTTTAAGCTTAGAATAGAATAGAATAGATATATGCTTTATTGTCATGAAAAATTGTACAATTTTATCGACAAAGCTTACCAGAAGTCAAGAAAACAAAACAATAACAATTCACTTTACTAAAATTACATAAATGTAATGCTTCATTACTTGGACTAAATAAAAATAATAAAATAATCATTTCCTTGTGAAGCGAAACAAGAGCCGTCTTATTTTAGTTACTTCAGAGAGCGCCAAAAGCGCTTTAACTAGTTTCAACCCTTTTAAGGGTCTCATCACAGAGTGCATATATTTGATTCTCTCTGAACCTCTAAAACTGAACCACTAAAACTCGGGTTGTCGGTATCGGTTCACAACGAAATAACATGATGGTATGGATGCCGTTGCGGCACCTGCTAAAGACGAAAGTTTTACTTTTAATATTAACAATATCAAATATGCACTCTCCGATGAGACCATAAGGAGGGTTGAAACTAGTTGGAGTTGTTTTGGCGCTCTCTGAACCAACTAAAATAAGACGGCTCTTGTTTCGCTTCACAACGAAATGATTATTTATTATTTTTATTCGTGCCACTCCTAATCTCAATATTGGGAACTAATCTTTTTTGGAATTTTACCGTGCTGGACAGGCAGACAAACAAAAATGGGAAATCTGCAGGCCCTCATCAAATACCATCAGACTGGCTCAAACTTCTAGATGACGACAATGTCTCAGAGCTAACAAACATTTATAACCACATATACGAAACTGGAATAATGCCACAAATATGGTTGGAGCCTACATATTTTATCCCACTTCCAAAGAATCCTAATACATCATCATGTAAAGACTTTAAACTAATTAGTCTCAGGAGCCACTCTCTCAAGCTACTTCTTAAGATAATTCTTAATAGAATCATGCAGAAATGTGAAGAGACAATGGGAAACGAACAATTCGGTTTTAGAGAAGGATTGGGAACAAGGGTAGCTTTGTTCTCAATGCTAACATTACTTCAACGATCATGGGAAATACAGAAACCAATTTACGTCTGCTTTATAGATTTTGAGAAGGCGTTTGATAGGGTTCAACATGATAGGCTGTTTGAATATCTAGAAATGATTGGAATAGATGATAAAGATCTGAGACTTTTACAACATCTATATTGGAATTAAGAAGCTTCTATTCTGGTACACGCCAAAGAAACAGACAAAATTTGCATTCAAAGAGGTGCCATAAAGGGTTGTGTGCTATCCCCAACTTTGTTTAACGTCTACTCAGAAATAATTTCTAACGAAGCCTTGGAAGGGCAATGTGGAGTTCGAATCGGGGAAAAACTATTAACAACATCAGAATGCAGATGACACCGCAGTCATGGCTGACAGTATCGAAGATCTTCAAATCATTATAGATCGAGTCACTAGAGAATGCTCTAATACCTGACTAAGCATAAATACAACAAAGACTAAGTTACTTGTGGTTAGTAAACAAGACGTCGGCCCTATGCAACTAATTGTCAGTAATGAACCGATAACAAAAGTTAACCACTTCAAATACCTAGGATGTTAGATAAACAAGAAACTAAATTTGCAAGAGGGGCATTTATGAAACTTAGATCTATTCTGAGCAATTCTCAGCTGAATTTACAACTAAGAATCAAGTTCCTAAAATGTTACGTGTATCCTATATTACTGTATAGATGTGAAACCTGGATCATAAAGGTTAACACGATGAACAAATTAGAAGCCTTCGAGATGTGGTCATATCGTATAATGCTCAAAATATCTTGGGTTCGACGAATTTCGAACACAGAAGTTTTAAACAGAGTACGTCAAGGCGAAGGTGACTTAATGAATATGATAAAAACAGAAAACTTGAATATCTGGGCATCTGGGGTATATAATGAGAGGTAGCAGATACAGGATAATGCAGTTAATGCTCAACGGAAATATCGACGGACAAAGAGGAATTGGCAGGAAGAAATATTCATGGCTCCGAAACCTTCGTCAATGGACTGGAATATCAGCAGATGAATTGTTACATGTCGCGCAAGATCGAGAACGATATTGGCAAATTGTCATGGAAGTTACTCATGCCTAAAATTTGGGCACGGTACTTAAAGAAGAAGAAGGACATTTTTTTTATTTATTTATTGTTTATACATATGACCTGGCCTCTAGTGACTAATCCAGGTCGTTTTTTCCTGATGGGATTACAGATATTTTTTTATATTTCTACATTTTTTACTAAACTACTTAATCTATTTTTACAATTTATTAATTAATTTGCCATAATCTATTAATTACATTTAACAAATTTAAATAAACAATATACATTTGTTAAAATATTTTTGGTACTATCAACTCACTTCTAAGTTATAAAGACATTCCCTCTATTTTCAGAAGAGAGTTGGTAGTCTTTTCTTTTTTTTTAAATTTAATGAATTATTTATTGAATTATTATCTTTATTTATATTGAATTATTATTATTATAATTGTAAATATATATTTTTGAATTTATATTTTATTTTATTTATTTTAACTTTATCTTACTCAACTTCATCAGGGTTGGATTATTTGTTGTCTTCTTCTATTATTATAGATTTCTTGTTGTTTTTTAGATATTATTTCTGTTAGATTGTTTAATATTCCAAAATATTCTTCATTTTGTAATATATCTTTTATTTCAATTCTTTCTAATCTTCTTCTGATTTCTCTATGTTCTTCATTTTCTATAGTATTTTCACAATGTAACACTATATGTTCTGATGTACCTAGTTCTCCACATTCACAATATGCATAATATTTTTAGTTAAATCTTTCCAAATATGTTGGGTACGGTCCATGTCCTGTTAAAAAGTGTACTAAACCTTGTTTTGGATTAAAATAATTTGGAATGTTTTCTAATATTGGTATAAAATTGTATAAACGTCTAGATTTTATTGAATTTTCCCATTCATTTTGTCTTTTTCTATTTATTATTTCTTTTAATTCTCTTTTATTTCTTTTATCTAATCCTATTATTTGTATTATTTTTTCATATTTTTCTTTTTTTAGCCAATAATTACATGCTCTTTTTTGTGTTTATAAATGCATTGGCATTACTCCAGTTAAAACTGTGAGTGCCTGTGTTGCAGTTGTTCCAAATGCTCCCGTCATTCTCACAAGAAATCCCCTCTGAGCTCTATTGAATTTTTCTGCATTTTCTTTATTTATTAATATATGTGCCCATACACTTGAACCGTACCCTACAATTGATGCAAGTATTGTACTTAGGTATATTCTCATCTGTCGGAACGAAATTCTATATTCCTTCTGTGCTAGACTAGCAATGCTATGCATGATCTTTGTTGCCTTTTCACAGACACAACTCATGTCATGTGTTTTGTAAATAATTTTTGTTCGTCTATTATAATACCTAAATATCTTGTTTCCATTTTTCTTTTTATTGTTTTCCCTCTAATTTTTATAATTGGATCTCTTTCTAAATTTCCTTTTATTAAACTATATGTTGTTTTTGAATCTGATATTGTTAATTTTACTTTATTCATCCAATCATTTACTCTTATTAATACTTCATTTGATTTATTTTCTAATTCTCTTCTTGGGTTTGCATCTATGATCAACAACAAATCATCTGCATATGCTATGCTTCCAAGTACTTAAGGATCTATAGTCAATTGTTCCAACAGTTCCTCTAGCATTACATCCTAGAACATAGGTCCACATACTGATCCTTGTGGACATCCTTTTGTGATATGTTTTGTCTTTTTTCCTGTTGGACAGCTTAGGCTTGCATATCGGTCTTGACAGTAGTTTCTGAGACTTCCGTTCATATTCTTTGGACATCTCATTTTTCGAATTCTTTCAAAGAATGACGGCCACCAAAGATTGTCAAAAGCCCCAGACACGTCTATAAAGATCATTAAAACATACTTTTTTATGCTTTCATTTACTATTTCAAATACTTTATTATTGGAATATGTTTTTGTAATGTTCATATAAACCACCCTTTAGGTTGTTATTTAAAATGTATATTATAAAAAAAAGTAGGTTGTTGTTGATAAAAATGATAGTAGTTGTTGAATAAATAAAAAGCAGTTTTTATGAAAAGTCAAATCTCTAGTTCTTTCTTAAATTAAATGTATAAAATCTAATAGGTTATGTGGCCCCAGATCATACTTAACTACTGCGTATATATAGTTTAAAGTATCGGTGTGTCCGAAAAAAAGCAAGAAAGTATATTTAAGAACTTTGCCGGTGTGTCCGAAATATAAGGGTTTGAAAGGAAGAACTAGACCCAGTGAAAGAAAGAACTAGAGTGGCGTGTGTCGCCGGAAATTTGAAGCAAAAAAAATAATGGGTGACAAAATAGATATATTCACAGTTGGTAAATTTGATGGCGTTAACTTTCAACAGTGGAAGTTCCAACTGAAATGTGCCTTAAGGGCCAAAGGTATATATGGAGTTATTGATGGCTCGTTAATCAAACCAGAAGTAGCAGGAGACGAATTACAGGCATGGTTTAAAAAGGATGCCCAGGCTATGTTCACTTTAACATCTGCAGTGAGTTTAAATCAGATTACTTTGATTGAAAGTTGTAATACTGCTAAAGAGATTATGGAGACCTTTGAGTATATTTATGAGCAGAAATCAGAATCAAATAAAATGATGTTGCATGAACGGTTTCATCAATATAAGATGAGTAGCCTAGATACTATCGCTCAACACATAGCAAAAGTGCAGAATCTTGCTAAGCAAATTAAAGAAGCAGGTGATAATGTGAGTGATATTGCTATTATGACAAAAATACTGAGTACATTGCCCCAAAAGTATAGAAATGTTAGACAGGCGTGGTTGTCCGTAGACAGTGCTAAACAAACTATAGGTAACCTCACCGCAAGACTGTTAGATGAAGAAATGAACTTAACTGCATATGAAGAGACAGAACAAGCACTGGCAACAATGTCATTCAAAGGAAAATATGATCAGAAAGGTCAAGAAAGGGGTGTAATATGTTTTGGATGTAGAAACCGAGGGCACATTGTCAAATTTTGCAGAGAGAAAAAGAACGAACAAGAAAACAGTAGTAGCAGGTCATATAGAAGTCATAGTCGAGGCAGAGGTGGTGGCTTTAGTAACTACAGAAAAGGTTACAAAAAGAATGACAGAGCACAAGCTGGCAACTCTACAGAAAATCAGCATGGTGGTTCTTCGAGTAGCGTATATTATAATGTTAATAATGAGAGTGCATTCAACATAGAAGAAAAACAGCCAGAAAAAGTGGATACAAGTGATGATTTGATTATGGACAGTGGTGCATCAGCATATATGTGTTACAGGGAAGAATATTTTTTTAATATTGACAGAACTTTTACATCACACGTATCACTTGGCAATAATCAAACACTACCAGTACAAGGTAAGGGAACTATTAAAATAGAGAAGTTGATCAATGGACAATGGTTTAAATCCACTATAAATGATGTGCTATATATCCCACAGTTGAGAAAGAATTTATTTTCAGAAGGTGTTTTGACAAACAAAGGTATGAGTGTAATTAAGATTAACAATGAAGCCAAAGTATATGAAAATGAGAATCTAGCAGCAGTTGGTATAAAGGATAGAAACAACACATATAAAATGATGTTTCGCACAATAATATATAATGCATGTGTGACTACAGTAGATGATTTAAAGATATGGCATGAAAGATTAGGACATGTTAATAAGAAATATTTAGAAGAAATGGTAAAAATGAACTTAATCAAAGGTGTTACGGAAAAGAAACAAGATTTTGTGTGTGAAGGTTGCTTGATGGGAAAACAACATAAGAAGACTTTTAAAGAGAGACCACACACTAAGTTACCTCCTGGAAAAAGAATATTCAGTGATATTTGTGGACCTATGCAAACTGAATCTATGTAAGGAGCACGTTACTTTGTAACATTCAAAGATGAGTACACAGGGTATAGAGTAGCATATTTTATTAGACATAAATCAGATGTACTAGATTGTTTCAAAGTGTATAATAGCAAAATAAAGGCAAAGTATGGCTACTCTGTTGAAAAACTGCATACAGATAATGGTACTGAGTATACAAATAATGCTTTCAAATTGTGTTTAGAACAAGAAGGTATAGAGTCAGAAACCACAGCACCATACACTCCAGAGCAAAATGGCAGATCTGAGCGAGATAACAGATTGATTGTAGAAATGGTTCGATGTATGTTATACCAATCTGGAGTAGATAAGAGGCTATGGGCAGAGGCAGTTAATACTGCCATCTACATTTGCAACAGAATTACAAGCAAACAAACACCAGGTTCTACAGCTTATGAACAGTGGACAGTGCAGAAACCTGTATTTGACCACATGAAAGTGTTTGGGTGTGATGCATATGTACATATTCCTGACCAGAATAGAAGGAAACTAGATACAAAGAGTGAGAAGGTTATATTTGTTGGATATGACAAAAACTCCACATATTATAGATTATTCAACCCAACAACACAGAAAATAGTGATATTTAGAAATGTGTTTTTCAATGAGAAAATGTACAGTGCAAAGAAAGACAATGTGATCAAGATAGCAACAGAAGATAATGTGACAATTTTTGAAATACAAGAAAATGAACTTGAAGAGAGACAAGAAGAACAAATAAATGTTAATAATGAAATAGAAGTTTTACAAGATGTTGACAATATACCCAACTTGAGACCATAACGAAATAGACGTTTACCAGCCAGATTAAATGATTTAGAGGTAAATTTTACTGAAATTGATATACCACAGAGATATGAAGAAGCAGTGTCAAGTAGTGACAAAGAAAAATGGAAAACTGCCATAAATGAAGAGTTTGATGCACTAGTGAAAAATGAAACATGTACTATGGTTAAGAAGCAAGACATGAAGTTCGATATACAAACAGCATTTTTATATGGACATCCTGACGATGACATTTTTATGTCACCACCTCAGGAGCTAAAGTGTGAACCAGGACTAGTGTGCAAGTTAGATAAGTCGTTGTACGGTTTAAAACAATCACCACGGTGTTGGAATCGAAAATGCCACTCGTTCTTGGCTAACTACGGTTTTCAAAAATCATCAACTAATCAGTGTGTTTATACTGGACATGTAGACAATATTAAAGTGATCTTAATCATTTACGTTGATGATGGTTTGTTATTTTCTGAGAAAAATTTAGCAATAGAGACAGTTTTGCGTGCGATAAAAGAATGTTTTGAAGTGACCGTGACGGTTGGGAACTATTTTGTCGGACTAGAAATTACAAGAAACTTAGAGGCTGGTACAATGTTAAGTCAAGCAAGGTATACAAAACAAATAATAGATAGATTTGGTCAACACAATGCAAATCTGTAAGTATAGCAGAAGATGTAAGTGCTGACTTAACAGCCATAGTGTCGAGACCTGACATTGCACATGCGGTGGGAGTAATCAGCCGCTATAATTATGGCATGAGTTATTGTAACTACAAATACAATGAAGCTAACATGCATGGATACAGTGACGCAGATTATGCAGGTGATATAGAAACTCGTCGTTCCACCATTGACTACGTTTTGGACACTGGACAAGTAAGAGATAGACAAACAGAGTGCAATAAAGTGGACATTTGTTATATTTTTTTTTATTTAACTGGTTTGTTTATGGGTTGAACAACTTAACAAAAAGGTGGGAGTATTGGAATATGTTTTTGTAATGTTCATATAAACCACCCTTTAGGTTGTTATTTAAAATGTATATAAAAAAAGTAGGTTGTTGTTGATAAAAATCATAGTAGTTGTTGAATAAATAAAAAGCAGTTTTTATCAAAAGTCAGATCTCTAGTTCTTTCTTAAATTAAATATATAAAATCTAATATTTATTTATTGCATCTTCTGTTGATCTACCTTTCCTAAAACCATACTGACCAGGATGTAATCCAATTTCTGTTCTTATTTGATTTAATTTTTTACATAGTAATTTTTTTTGTAATTTTCCCATTGTATTCAATAAACATACCGGTCTATATGATTTCGGTAAGGCAGGATCTTTATCTTCCCCTTTATGTATTATTATAACTTCTGCTTGTTTAAAATTATTGGGAAACCTTCTTTGTCTAAGACATTCATTATATAATGATGTTAGTACTGGAATTATTTGTTCCGACAATGCTTGAAGTATTTCAACATGAATATTATCCGGTCCAGGTGCCTTCTTTCTTTTCATTTCTCTCATACTTTCATATACTTCTTCTTCTGTGAATTCCTCTATTTCTCTTTCTTCTTTTATTTGGTATTCTTGTATCATTTCTTCTCTTATATTTCTTTGTTCTAATGTTTCTCCTTCTAATTTATCTGGAGGTAATAATACATTAAGTAATGTTTCGGCCGATTCTTCCCAATTTTCTGTAAATGCTCCATCTTCTTTTTTTTTAAGTAGAAAGCATTGTCGGACATCTAATTTTTTTAGAAACTATTTTATATGGTATTCCCCACATATCTAATTCTAAGTGTCTTGATACGAAGGTTTCCCAACTTTTAGCTTTTGTTATTTTTATTTCTTGTTTATATTCTTGTTTAAGTCTTCTATACTCACCTAGAAGGATTTGCCTCTCAAGATAGATACCACATCGTTGATATCGCTTTCGCGCATATCTAACTCTGCTTCTCATTCTTGTGAGGTTTTCCTTCCAGGCTGAGTTTTTTACTTTACTATTTTCTTTTATTTTTGGTATTGCTATATCCATTGCTTTTTAATTTGTTTGGTTAATTCTTTCCCCTTTGTATCAGACAAGGTGGTCGAAACTCAGACTTTAATAGTTCATAATTTGCTTTACCTATATTGTATCTCACCGAAGATATTTCCGTAGAAGAAGAAGGACAGGCGAGAAGTGAGATGCGATGTAACCTGATAGATTTCCCTCGGCCTTTTTAGCTCCGGCAGTTCGTTGGCTTGCAAATTTTATAAGCCATGAATGGTGTAACATAGAAGATTAGTTCTAATAAAGTTTTATTTTTGATATTGTTAATATTAAAAGTAAAACTTTCATTCTTCGTATTTATTATATGTTGGAGACAGTCTGTATGTACCTACACCGCGAATGTAGGTTATCATATGGCACCACCGAGTAGCGATTCTTAAATTCGGACGTTGCGACAATCGATAACGGTGCCAACGACAACGTTTTCACCGAGACGACGGCGTCGACGCGCCTTGAACTCCGACGGCGCAACTGGCACAACAGCGCCGCTCTTCACATATCACGCGAGATACCTCCCGTCCCGATTCGGGAAACTCACCAACATTAACTTTTAACTGCCAAATTAAAAAGTATATTTACTGGAATTGTTCTTGGTCTATAAACTTTCATGTTCCGGAAGAGAGATCGGAACAAACGTCATAACTATTTAGTCGTATAATGGTCGACCTAGAATTTTATCACATCAACTAGGAGAACTCATTTTTTTATTATAAAAATGCAGATTGGCATTTATACTCCAGGACAATACGCTAGCTGAGTATTTCAGCTAAAAAAGTAGCTGACTACTTTTTTAGTTATTGTAGACCTATAGGAAGAAATCCTACCTCTTTCGTGCCTAGAGTTTGCGTCCGTTTTTTAATTATTAACAATTTAGTGCAAAAATCGCGATTTCTTCGATTTTTTGCACCCCATACAAAAGCTAAACAGTTGACATAAAACTACACAATTTAATTTTTTAGAACATTGAAAGACCTCCAAAATGCTGATTTTTAAAAGCTAAAAAGTTAATTTGTTGCTACGCAAACTGCAAAATATGTGAAAATCGTTATTTGTTAATAATTTTTACTAAAACTACTTTAGAACTTTGGTGTTTCACACAAAGTTGGGTATTTGGGTACTTAATAAACACTCAAAATTTGAGACCGATCCATTAATTAGTTTAAAAGTTATTCTATTTGTTTATCCCAGAGACCTGTATTTTGCAATAACATAAGACAGAAAATAATGAAGATAGGGCAATTCTGCGTATGTCAAATGAAAGTAGCAAAGTGATACTATCAAAATGTATAAAAAAGATAAACAATTATCTAATATAGTCAAAAATCCTAATGCCAAATTTTTGAAATTTTGTAGTTTATAAACATTTAGAGTAACTTTAAAAATATTATCCATAGTAAAAATTATTTTACATATTCGAAAAGTTGGTATTTTAAACGAATTTTTAAAAATGTAGTTTAATTGGTGACTAGTCGTGGTGTCGTGGTAAGTGAAGGGGGAGCTGGGAGCCGACAAATGCACGAGTTCAAAAACTAAAAAAGGCAACTTAAAACTAGTATCATTTTCTATACCTCGGGATCTACTGAATATATTTTGATCTTTCTTTTTTTAATTTTTCTATAGATACATTACAAATATGCAATTGGACGGGATTCTGCAGAAAGGAACCAAACCACAAATATGTATTTTTCCTATTAACAGTCTCGTAGGTTGTAAAATACCCTGTAGATACTTGTGCAGAAAATAACCAAGCCACATACGATATATACCGTGCTCTATGAGCGAAAGAACCAACCGACATTATCGTTGCAGCATGACAGCGTTCTGCAGAGAAGATCCATGTGGGTTGGTTCCTTTATGCAAATTCACTTAAGTTATTTTGAAGAAGGGAACCAAGCTACAAAAGTGAATTTTTTTTTAAGACAACAACTGTTTTCTTGAATTCACGGGACTTCCAGAACAAATTATTAAATGCCAGTAATTTCATATTAACATTTTTTTTTAGATTATACGCCTGATTATGTAACTCAATAACGGAAAATAAATGTTTGTTAACTTTGAATTCACTTAAGTTGTTTTGCAGAAGGGAACCAAGACACAAAAGTGGACTTTTTTAAACAACTGTTTTCTTGAATTCACGGGACTTCCAGATTTTGAAATCGAACAAATTATTAAATCACAGTAATTTCATATTAACATTTTTTTATATTATACGCTTGATTATGTACCTCAATAATGGAAAATAAATGCTTGTTTGAATTTGTTTGAAAAAACTTTGAATTCACCTAAGTTGTTTTGCAGAAGTGAACCAAGCCACAAAAGTGGATTTTTTTTGGAAAACAACTGTTTTCTTGAATCAAACAGTATGTGTTAAATCAGATCTAATGCATATATTGACGATTTTAATGTTAAACCATGATTATTTTTAATTGAGAACTTTCAATTTTATCGTAAAATTTTTGGCTAATATCTCAGTTTTAACAAAGTGTGGTTTGGATCTTTTCTGCAGAATCGAATCCCGTCCAATTTGTCTATTTGCAATTTGACATTTATTAATTAATAAACAGTCTAATTTGTTCAAACAATTTTTGAAAAAATATTTTTTCCCCAAGAATCCATGTTCTTAATCATATATACTATTATTATGAATCATAGAAAAAGTAAAAGTTTACTTTAATAAATAAATTATCTTCAATAAATAGTTATCTAATAAATATAATTTATTTATTAAAGTGTACTTTAACTTTTTCTATGATAATTCATGATATTGTGAATAAAAAAATAGATTTTTTTAAAAACATATTTTTTCAAGAACTGTTTAAACAAATTAGACTGATTATTAATTAATACATTTATAAACAAATTGCATGTTTGTAATGTACGTAGAAATTACATACAAATTAAAAAAAGGAAGATCAAAATCCATTGAGTTGATCCGGAGATACAGAAAATTGTATTAATTTGAAATTGCTTTTTCGATATTTTAACTTGGTGGATTCGTCGGTTCCCCCTAGTAACCGTTTGAACTACATTTTTGAAAAATCGTAGAGGGTGCTGTGAAGATACAATGTTTGTGCAGATTTTTTAATAAAAAATATAAATCCCATTCTTTAAAATAGCATCAATGAAATTTCATAGTTATTATAAACAAATTAGCTGTGAATTAAACAAAACACTTGGCTAATTTTGTCCCAAATGAACTAAATTTTTTTATTTGAAAATTCGTGTTAAAATCCTAGCTTTTCGAATATATAAAAAGATTGTTCCTACAGACAATATTTTTAAAGTTATTCTAAAAGTTTATAAACTACAAAATTTAAAAAATTTGGCATTAGGATTTTTGAATATATTAATTATTTTTTTATCTTTTTTTAATACATTTTGATACTATCAGTCTTCTACTTTCATTTGGCATACTCAGAATTGACCAATGCTCATTATTTTCTTTCTTATGTTATTGAAAAATAAAGATCTCTGGGATAAACAAATAGAATAAATTTTAAACTAATTAATGGATGGGATGGATGGGTCTAAAATTTTGAGGGTTTGATAATTACCAAAATACGCAACTTTTTGAAGTTATTCTTCTTTACGCGCGATATGAGGGTGAATTTTTATATGTTAAAACCTACAATCCCGGCGCATGCGCATTATAACTTTGTTCTGATTGGATGTTCAAATGACATGTCAAAAATTATCCAATATGGCAGCTGTAGCGCAGCTGTGGTTTGGACGGTTGACGGTTTGGTTGTTGCGTTTTAAAATTTGTGGGAAGAGAAACAACAGAGGTTAGTTAATAGTTATACTGCCTTTTTAAATAGTTTTCATATTATATTTTTGAAGTTATACTTCACAATGTTTTAATTTATGTATGTATCAGTCCAGAAAAGGTGTGGAAAGAATATATTAGTGTTTTTAAATATATTTTTCTACAAACGTGTTAAAAATGCAATTTTTAGGACTCCATAGGAGCGTTAAAAATGCAACTTTAAGGCACTAGTGCTTTAAAATTTTTAAGGCACTGCAGTTAAAAGTGAATTGTCAAATTGTGAAACGTCCAAATATTTATATTTCATTTATTAACATTAAGATTAATAATACAACTTGCGCAATTTGAAAAAGGTGGTTTAAGAGGTTTCTTATTATAATTTTGTGTCTTTGGATTTGTCTTCCTTGGGCGCAAAATAATAAAACATCTATTTTTATATTTCACTTGTCACCGTGATGTATAATTATGTATAGTATTTTTACTACAAAAGCGATATTACGTAGGTCAAAGTTTTTGACCTTATATAAGAGAGACTGTTAACGAGATAAGTTATATAAGAGAACTGTCAAAACATTAGAATGTGACTTTTCATTATTGCCATGTTTATTATAAACAAAAAGCGATATTACGTAGGTCAAAATTTTTGACGTAAGAGAACTGTCAAAACATTAGAATGTGACTTTTCATTATTGCCATGTTTATTATAAATATGGCAATAATGAAAAGTCACATTCTAATGTTTTGACAGTTCTCTTACGTCAAAAATTTTGACCTACGTAATATCGTTTTTGTAGTAAAAATACTATATATCTGAAAGGTAAGTAGCGTGCGGCTTGATGGCCTTGTTGGTAGAGCATTGGACCAGAGATCAAAAAATCGCGAGATTGCGGGTTCAAATCCCGGACGATTCATATTTTTTTCTTTTTTTTTTTTAATATTTGGCATTGTTAAGTTTTGGTTCATTTTTGGTAATTTTTGTTAATTTTTTGTATTGTAACTGTTAAGTAGGTATATTTATTTCGTTGAAATTATATTATAATAGAAGTATAACTTCTTAGGTGCGTACAAAGTACACACACATTCTTTTTTGTGAAACCCTAAAATTCTAAGTTAAATTTAGTAAAAGTTACTAACACATATCAATTGTCATTTATTTTGCAATTTTCGAAGCAACAAATTAACTTTTTAACTTTCAAAAGTCGGCATATTGAAGGTTTTTTAATGTTCTAAAAAGTTAAATTTTGTAGATTTATGTTAAATGTTTAGCTATTGAATGGGGTGCAAAAAATCGAAAAAATCGCGAATTTTTCACTAAATTGTTAATAATTAAAAAACGGACGCGAACTCTAGTCAGGAAACAGGTAGGTTTTCTTCCTATAGGTCTACAATAACTAAAAAAGTAGTCAGCTACCTGGATCTTTGAGTGTCCTGAGAAAATCCTTATTTCTCTGGACTATTACAAGGTTGTTCAATAGGAAAATGTTTTGCGGTTCGATAGGAAAACCCCAATTTTATGGTTTAAAATACACTTTATTATTAAGTATAGTCTTCCTGAACATCAAGAGACGGGTTCCAATGACATTTTAATTTATAAATTCCATCTCTGAACTACTCTGAAGTGAGAATCAGGAAGGGCTGCAAAATACGTTTCCACGGCTGTTATGACCTCATCATTTGATAAAAACGCTTTTCACGCATGATTTTTTTAGGTACTGAAATAGATGAAAGTCGCTAGGGGCTAAATCTGATGAATACGGTGGATATTCCAACATGTCGAACTTTAATTCATAGATTTTAGCCATTGTTAAAATGCTCGTATGACAAGGTGCATTGTCCTGATGAAAAACGATTTTTCTTCTGCAAACCGGTTTTTCTTTTCACGAATGTTTTCCTTTAGCTCTAGAAGGTTAGAACAATATCCAGCATTTATTGTTTTACCAGTTTGCAAATAATCCCTAAACAAAATTCCTCAAACATCTCAAAAAACTGATGCTAACACCCTTTTGGCCGATTTCTGGACACAAACCCGTTTCGAAGCCGAAGAACTAGGTTCACACCACTTTTAGCCTCTGGTTTTGATTCAAGATCATGGTTATAGACCCAAGTCGTAGACCTATAGTGATGAATCGACGCACAAAATCTACATCATCCTTTTGAAAGTCGCATTCGAATATGTTTTAGCGAATGCGGCATCTATTGTGAAAAAAGCTTTCTGTAACACAATACTTCAAATACACAATACTAAAACTATTTCTTACACTGCCTAATAAGATACCTAGGGCATCCCTACTAAATCTTTTTCAGTCACTCGACGATATTACAATACCCTATCCTGTATTTTTTCTACGATTTTTGCTGTACTTGCTGTTTTTGGACGTACTTGACATAGAAAATCAAGGTCTTCAAGGCTTGTACCACCACGTTTAAATACAGCATCTTTCTACTGTACTAAATGAAGCCGAAGAGTCCTTATACACTTGTACCATTTGTTCATAAATTTCGTTTGCTTTTAATACTCCCAAAAATAAAAAATCCATCACTGCACCATACTTGATTGTTTCCTTTGTAAAAGATACTGTGACGCGTCGATAGTAAATGGCTTGTAAACAAAAAATGAATTGACAGATTAAAATAAAACTTCACACGGGCACGCCAGGTTTCCCCAACACATTTCTACCTTATCAGCAGAGTCTATACGCTGTGAGCTCGTACGTAGAGGGGATATTTATAAATTCGCGAGCGCCAGTAGTGGCAAGTCTATAAACGTTTACCGGAAATTTGACATAAATGTCAAAGTGATTAATTTAAAATTAAAATTAAAAACATTAATTATAAAAAATATTAGTTGGTCAAAGCAGTGGTATATATTTTTACCTTAAATATACTTACGTTTTAAATACTGAATTTACGTTTTTTTAATGTTCCGTAATATGTAATTATAAATTCTTAGCGCCATCTACACGATAATTGTGAAAGTATCCGAAGTAAGAAATTAATATTTCATCAATAGAACGTCAAATTGATTAGCAAAATCTTAAAAAAATCTATTACAATTTAATTAATTTTTAGCGTTGTAAATATTAAGCGATAACAATTAAATAATAAATTTAAAAATTACCGGTGAAAGTTGAATTAGTAATCCGCCAGGAGCGACACCAGCGAAGCTCAGAGCGTATACGAGAAGTGTACGGTAAATTGAAGCTGTAATTACAAAAAAAGAAATAGGTATGTATGTCTTTGTACTCACTTTATAACGCTAAAAAAATTACGGGATCTGGATTTCAATGCATATTTTTTTTTATAATTCTCGTATCAAAGTTACGCGTGAAGTTAGTCGGATTGATGACAGTTGGAGAAACATGGGCGACCCACTTCACACACATTCATATGGAGAGTGTACCAACTGAGTATGAATGGTTTGTGGTACCAACTTAACAAAAAAAAATTAGGCACGTAGCAGTGTCCTCCACAAACCATACATACTTATAGACGTTTCACGTAAATTGTCAAGGTCAAGACAGCAAATTAGTTACCATTCCAATCCAGAGATGTCGCTGTCAGTCAATTCTCTTGTCATATTTAACAACTGAGAGTTGACAATTAAATTAATTTATTATTTACTTTTTATTTTACAGTTTGTGGCTTAATTATTTTATTATAGTGGTGTTACGTTTTTAATTAGATTTAATTACAATTTTAATAAGTGTATTAACCTCCTCGCCATTTTTATGAGTAGAATTTTTAGTTTACATTGATCATCCCGTGTTGTGTTTCTCCACATTAAAAAAACAATATAATAGATCCTGAAACATATTATTATTCCAATAGACAAGTGTATCATCAACATTTCGGACCTATATATTTTTGGAAGTTTGTAAAAGATTATAAGGTAATATTTATCTAAACAGTCATCCTATGTACAAGATTCTTTCAAAAATTTTCATTCAACTCGATACACATCAGTGCTTTCACGTGACACATAGCAGTAGTGTTTATCATTTTGAAAACAAATTGGAATATTTGAAGTTTTCAGTAAAATATGGAATAAAACATTGAATTGTCTTTCTGTTGTTTTAATTTCCTGCGCAATTTCATCAAAAATCCCGCAAAATTTATAATTTGAAATTCTCACGTAACTAAAATTTGTCAATTTAGTTCCCATTCCAATCAAGAGATGGCGTTAATTCGATCCGAAAGATTAACATGGTCGTGAAACGTCTATAAGTATGTATGGTTTGTGGTGTCCTCTCTTATCGAACCGCAAAACTTATTGAACAGTCTAGTATACTGAATTCGCTCTATCGAGATTCACTTTGACACTGACGTTAGTAATTTCTTTTTTGGAAAGTTCAGTTGTCAGAAGTGACTGGAAATTACTACAAAACCAACGCACCTGCTCATATCCAATATTATTAATAGTAAACAGACATAAAAATAACATAAACCTTACGCCAATCAATAATTATTTATTTACACCATTATAATGTATTGACAACAAATGAGAAAATTATTTATTGTACAAAATAAAAATATTTTGTAGAAATAAATTTCAGAAAATTTTATTGGATTAGTAGACACTCCCACTATTTCTAATAATTCTTCTTTTTTTAATGAAAGATTAAGTTGATTTGAGTTGATTTTAGCAGTTAATAGTGTGAGGTAGGAATTTTTGTGTTGTATGTTTCCTATTCCGAATGTGTCAAAAAAATCTCGCGAGAGCAAATGTAGTATATAAAAAATTGATTTAGTAGAAACAGTTAGTCCTGTCACCAGGTGGGGTACAACGGCCTCCTTAATTCAGATGGACTTACCCAAGTTTTTTTATGTATTTTGACCCATAGAACACGAATTTTTTTGGGTAACAGTTGATCCGGATGTCGATAAGATTGTTATACGCTGTTATGTCGATATTACATAACAGCGATTTTTCGCAAAACGAAACATTTTTTTGTGTTTTTGGGTGATTCTCAGCAAAAAATGGTCTTACAAGTTTTTTCGTAGGATGCATAGTTTTCGAGATAAACGCTGTTAAACTTTCCAAAAAATTGAAAAAGTGCAATTTTTTACTATGCATCCTACGAAAAAACTTGTATGCTTCTTTTCATGAGCATTTTTCAGTGCGTCACAAATGATAGAAAAAAAGGTAAGTCCGTGATAATATACATTTTAGTGACATGACATTTTAGTTAAATCTGACAGTTGTCAAATTTTATTTGCAATTTGGCATAAAAACAAATCAATTCTGTTTATTGCATTTATAAAATGGTATTTTCTTTGATTTGTATAGTCTTACAAATTGTACAGATTAAATTCGTAGATATATTATACAATTCGAAAATAATTTTTATCTCGATTATAGCGCCATCTATTGACAATTAGAATAAATGTTATAAATGTCACCGACGAAATGTAATCACCGACGTGCGTTTTTTCTGTCACATGCAATTTACCGCGTTAGAAACAAATCGATAAACTGTGACGCACTGAAAGATCCTCATGAGAAAAAGCATAAGACCATTTTTTGCTTAGAATGACCCAAAAAATACAAAAAAAAAAAATGTTTTGTTTTGCGAAAAATCGCTGTTACATGATTCCTCAAGCTCTTTGTTTATAACAATCTTATCGACATCCGGATCGACTGTTACCCAAAAAACAAAAAATTCGTGTTCTACGGGACAAAATACATAAAAAACTTGGGTAAGTCCATCTGAATTAAGGAGACCGTTGTACCCCCACTGGCGACAGGACTTAGTACATTTTTCAAAATAAAAAATTCTGTTGCTGTTGAAACTGTCAACATTTAAAGAAATAGCAACTTTTAACCCTTATAGAATAAATCTTTTAGTGCATCTAAAATGCGGTTCTACTAGAAACTATTCAAAAATATTATCAGTAGTAATTGCACAAGTGCTCTGAAATTATTGAATTTTTCCCGAGTGACACTTTGACAGTTTTAATTTCACGAGCCGTAGGCGAGTGAAATTATGTCAAAGTGTCACGAGAGCAAAAATTCTATATTAATTTCAGAGGTCGAGTGCAATTTGTTGCGATTATTTCATGAATAAAACTGTTCAACACCAAAATTTTATTGTAATTTATTTATGTAAGTACCATTAAACACACAGTTTTTATAAATATTTGACGATTGAAAGTCATCACTTTTATAATTTTTAAAACATTAATTGTCATTAATGTCACTAAATGTGTTTTTTCGTAGCAACGAAGGGCATCTGACGTAATATACTTAACGACGGGAGATTATCAAAAATTATCGATTGAATTCAGATTTCTGTAGCTTTCTATTGGTCAGAATTTCCTATGAATGAAATAATCGACATTATTGGCACCAATTTCATCTCAGATAAATATACCGCATATAAAAAAGCTTTTTTTCATAGTCCATCATCTTGAAATTCCAGCTGGCAGCCCAGTCCACCTGCTTCTAAAGGAGTCTATAAAGTTGATGAACCAAAGGCAGGTATACCTACACTTTCTAGGCAGACACCTACTGAAGGAAGTTATAAACCTCAGAAACTACCTACAGAGTCGTCGAGGAAGTTCCTTGGAGTAAATTAGTCTAAAGTGATGGATACGAGAATGATTAGAATATACGGACTGCAAAGATAAAGTCAACATATTGTTTCTTCTACGAAAAAAGTACTTTTATAAATATAGTCTGGGCTGATTATCGGAGAATAGGCCATTTTTGGGAAAAGTTATTTACCAGCAATTTTATTGCTGGAATCGAACCTTATGATGGTATATATTAATAATATAGGTATGCAAAGTCCGCAGGTAGTGTGCTACTTTTTTTATAAACAAAATGGCACCCGAAAACCGTGTTTTTTTCAATTTTTGCTCTATAACTCCAAAGATTTTAATTTTACACCAAAAACACCCAAATAAAAATTCACCACAATTAAATTCTGCATAGACACGTGTTTTTCCCGATTCACTTCGACGAAAACTTTCCCCGGAAAAAGCGGGTTTTTCCAACAAAATCTTTAATTTTCAACTAAAATTTTAGATAAGTAATTGTTAATCAATAGTTAAATAACTCGGTAATGTAAAATCCCTTTTTGCATAGACTATAATTCCAGAAGCCGATGGAAATTGAATGAACCGTTTAGCAAAAATTGAATTGTTAATTAGAAATTTACGGTCACCATAATAACGACAATAATTATGGTGCATAAGAATAACTATGACTTTTTCATAAAAAGGCACTATACCTATCTAACGTACTTTACAGAATTGAAATTGGACTATTTAAGCGGCCTCAGGAGTATTTTAAAATTATAAACAATTTTTTGGCTTATAAACAAATAGAATATCTCGGGAAATATTAAACTAAATTAAATTGTAAAAACGGTATTCGAAAAATAGCGGCAGGACTCTTCTTTTAAAAGAAAAAACGTTTAATTATGTTGAGTAGTTCCTGAGATACAACCGGTCAAATTTGACCGGAATTTACGACAAAGATATAAACAATAGGATCATAATTTTCAAGCCATCACCTTTTTATTTTTGTTCTATTTCTCTACACCAATTTTCATATCCTTAAAATACTCATAACATATATTATTATAATAAAAACTCTCGATAACACGTGTGAAAATTGCCAAAAATAGCAAAATTCCAATCAAAAATTAGGTTGGAGAAAATGTAACACTCAAAGTTCAAAATCGGTATACGTTAAAAAAATGCATTTTCTCGGCTTCTCATGGAGCAATTTCCTTCATTCTTTTTTTGTTCCCAAGTAACTCGAGTAGAGCCATCGAACTAATGCATTGTTAAATGTCAAACTTGCTTTTGTTTTGTTATAATAAATTAATTTATTTATTATAACACAAAATTTTAATTTGTTTAAATAAAAATTGTTTAAATAATTATACAGCTTTCAAATGAGAACATTTATGTTTTTAACTTTAAAAGGTACACTTGTAGTAAGTTTATCTAAAAAAAAGCCTACAACTGGAAAAAATATGTAGTTTTCTGTTCTTATAAATAAATTAATTTATTATAACAAAACAAAAGCAAGTTTGACATTTAATAATACGTTAGTTCGATGGCTCTACTCGAGTTATTAGGGAACAAAAAAAGAATGAAGGAAATTGCTTAATGGGAAGCCGAGAAAATGCATTTTTTCACGTATACCGATTTTGAGCTTGAGGGTTACATTTTCTCCAATCTAATTTGTGATTGGAATTTTGCTATTTTTGTCAATTTTCACACGTATTATCGATTGTTTTTATTATAATAATATATGTTATAAGTATTTTAAAGATATGAAAATTGGTGTGGAGAAAGAGGACAAAAATAAAAAGGTGATGGTTTGAAAATTATGAATCTATTGTTTATATCTTTGCCGTAAATTCCGGTCAACTTTGACCGGCTGTATCTTAGGAACCACTCGTAATAATTAAACGATTTTTCTTTTAAAAGAAGCGCCCGGCTGCTGATTTTCGAATAACGTTTTCATAATTTAATTTAGTTTAATATTTCCCGAGATATTCTATTTGTTTATAAGCCAACAAAATGTTTATAATTTTAAAATATTCCTGAGGCCGCTTAAATATTCCAATTTTATTTCTGTAAAGTACATTAGATAGGTATAGTGTATTTTTATGAAAAAATTATAGTTATTCTTATGCACCATAATTATTGCCGTTATTATAGCGACCGTAAATTTTTAATTAACAATTCAATTGTTACTAAACAGTTTATTCAATTTCTGGCTTTAATCGGCTTCTGGAATTATAATCTATACGAAAAATCTATACTATATTGATTAACAATTACGTATCTAAAATTTTAGTTGAAAATTAAAGATTTTGTTGGACAAACCCGCTTTTTCCGGGGAAAGTTTTCGTCGAAATAAATCGGGAAAAACACGTCTCTATGCAGAATTTAATTGGGGTGAATTTTTATTTGGGTATTTTTGGTGTAAAGTTAAAATCTTTGGAGTTATAGAGCAAAAATTGAAAAAAACACGATTTTCGGGCGCCATTTTGTTTGTAAAAAAAGTAGCACACCATCTGCGGACTTTGCATATCTATATTATTAATACATACAATAATAAGATTCGATTTCAGCAGTAAAATTGCTGGTAAATAACTTTTCCTTGTATTTTGCTAATTAGCCCAGAGTAATAGTACTAAAGTAAACAGTAATAACATTATGAAAACTAAAAGTATTAGTATTAATAATGTGCCCATTGGAGGCTGTCATGCTAATAGTAGTAATTATATTAACTATAGGAATAACTATGAATTTGATAGTATGGATATTATTAGTGAAAGTAGCAGTTAGTAAAAAGATGGGAGTGATTGAAACAACCTAAAAGATAGGGAGAAGGAGACTAACATTATAAGTAAGAATAGCGCAGCAAAAGACAGAATCTTTTTTGTCTTCTCATATCACTGATAAAAATAGAAATAAGAATATGGCGTATAACATCACTAACAGGAAAAGATATTAAACTAACAGAGGAAATGGAAGAAAATAAGTGAAAAACACGGGCACATAAATTTGATCCACCCTGTATATTGATTTGTAAATATTTATTAGAAGTTAGCTTGCATGTAAGTGGGTCTCTCCTTTAATGAGCTTTTCGATGAAGAATTAAAGACTTTTGTGAATAATTAAAGTGAAAGGAAGATTTGTTTAGGATCATAATGTAAAAAGATTGTTTATTACGGGAAAAGTAGAATCTACAGGTAGCGGTAATTATTAGGTTCTAGAAAAATAGTTTAAAGGAAAGTTTGGAATTTTAATCTCTTTTTGTTTAACCCCGAGTAAATGTTGTAGAATTTCCCGAAAGTAATTAATATGATGGTAGGAATAATTTTGAAAGAATGTTTGTTTTCGAATGAAAAGAGAGGAAGGTGGAGAGATAAATGTTTCTGATTGGCTAGACAATTTGGAAGGGGGAAAGAGAAGCTTGAAAGTTGAGACAGTTTGAAAAAGAAAAGGTTATTATGATATTGGCATCGCTGAAGAGCAGTCAACGTTTTCGTGGATAGTTAGATAGGAAGTACCAGTGGGTGTTTGATAGTGGAGAATAGAGCTGAAAAGTGGAACGAGAGACAGATCAAATTGAGACGAAATACTTCTTTGATTCTGTATTATTGTGAGAAGGAGAGGAGAGAATTTTTAGAGTTTGTTTTTGTTGGAGAATTGGTGCTGGTGTGCTGCTAGATTGAAACTTGAGAACGGAGAGTGCTTTGATGGGTAGCCTAACATAGTCAACAAGGGAGAGCTGTTTTGGGTCAAGAGAAGACGTCAGAGTGAGTGAAGTATAAGTAATTTTGCGAATACCTAAATTTGTTTGTTTAACTTGTTTCATCAAAGTCATCGGGAACAAACCGATAAATTGTTATTTGAACTAGAATAAATTTAAGTGGTAAAAATTTCATTCGGACAGCTGTGTCCACAGGTTTTAATTTGATCAATTTTTAGAGTATTGATTTTGATAATAAAAGACAATTCTGTATGCTTATTTTATATTTCTATTTAATTCCTTTTCCTAATATTTTTTCCCGATTAGAACCAACTAAGAGATACTGAAACCACGAGAGAAGATAAGTAAAACATAAGATAATTTAGATATTTTTTTTTGTATTATAAAAAGGCACCCTGAGAATTTTTTTTAATTTTTTTGTATGATTTGTAACAATTGGATAATTGATTAAATAATTAATTGGAGTAATCAAATAAAGACTAATTGATATAAAAGTAATAAAAAGTAGATCATAACAATTCAAACTAAAGAAGAGAGAAATGCAAGAAAAATACAATTTAAAATAAACAAAGAGTTCCAAAAATTAGAAAATGAAGAAATCCAAAGAAATCTGAAAGAATAGTGGAAAATATTAAAAAAATAACTAACAAGCAGCATGAAGTATACGGAATAAGAAAATTTAACGAAGTTTTTAAAAGAATATAATGGTAGATCGAAGAAATCAACATATTAATAAAGCAAAAGAAAACTGACTGTAAGAAATGCAACCAAACATAAACATGTACATGTAGAAATAATAAGAAGAAGTATACTATTGCAAAGAGAAATATAGCAAAAATAAAAATGGCAATCAAAGTTGAAACGAAAAAAGGCGAATGGACTACCCCAGCTAATTGAAATAATATCCGAAAATATTACCTCAATCATCCAAAATAGCCATCGCTACACCCTTAGCTTAGCTCAGTCTCTCAAGGTGTGTGCTCGTCTTGTCCTAATCTTAGAAATGAACTATGAAAATTCGGAATGAAGCAAACACAACAATATTTTTAACTAATCATGTTTATTGTTCAATAAAGATATAACAAAAATATGACTTATTAATTGCATTAACAAATATATTCAAATTCTTGCCAAAAACTAACAATTCTGGATTATACTTATGGCTTTTGGTAACTCCTTGATGTCGAATGGTACTGCTGTAGACTTCTTGTAGGCCTGGGCGGATGTTCTGCCCTAGGCCCCTGCAGCTGAAGATGTTCGTTGTTGCAGTCTAGATGGCATGGTCTTCATTCTTTCATTCTTGTCAGCTTAGTTCCATCACCGGTGAGAATGCTGGTGTCTCCCGAAGGGAGAAAAGTGATTTGTTCCCAAAAACTAGAAGAACAATGCGTGTATAAGTTTTGAAATCAAGAAGAAAAGGTACCCTTTGCCAAAAAGTATTCAAACAGTAGCAGATAGCAAGGGGTAAATTAAATGAAATTAAGATGAGGAGAATAGTTAAAATTTTGATTACTAAACATGCCTATATGTAAATTAAAAAGATCTATTTAAAACTAAAATATCAGAAACTATGCCTTTAGATGGGAGGTTAGGTTAGATATAAAAATTTTTAGAAAAAGGCGTTAGATGTAGAAATGTAATTACAAAAATTGCAACACCTTGCTCAACAACTAAATATACATTGCAACGATTATGGACTAAAAATAAATTTGAAGAAAACCAAGTTCGTGGTATTCACAAAAGCACAAAACATCAGAGTTAGACTAGTACTGGATAATACAGAAATTGAGCAAATATCTTCGTACAAATACCTTGGAGCATGGATCACAGAAGATACTGATCAGACAAAAGAAATAAGATGCCGCATTGAAATTGCACGATCCATTTTTAACAGAATGAGGAAACTTTTCTGTAATCGCAATATCAATATAACGCTCCGGATAAGAATGCTTCGTTGTTATATTTTCTCCATCCTTTTGTATGGGGTTGAGGCTTGGACACTAAAACAATCCAACATTAAAAACCTGGAAGCATTCGAAATGTGGTGTTATAGACGTATTCTGAAAATATCATGGACAGATCGTAAAACAAACGCACAAGTGCTCGAACAACTAGGAAAACAATGCGAAATTTTAAATTCCATAAAAATCAGGAAGTTGGAATACTTGGGGCACATCATGAGAGGTGAAAAATACGAACTATTAAGGAATATAATGCAGGGCAAAATCAAAGGCAGAAGAAGCGTAGGAAGACGTAAAATCTCGTGGCTACGCAATCTCCGTGAATGGTTTGGTTGCAGCTCAATTGAACTACTCCGGCGCGTAACCAACAAAATTATAATTGCCAGAATGATTTCCAATCTCCGATAGGAGCGGAACTTTAAGAAGAAGAATTACAAAAAGAAAATAATTAGAATACACAACTCACCCCAAGATAATGAAAGTCTGGAAATAGATAGGGCCTTATGGGCCCATCTCTTTAAATAGATTTATTTTTCCCTTCCATTTTGATTTTGTGTCAGCGAATAGGGATGAAGTGTCACTTTAATGACAGTGCGAGGTAGGCAATGGCGGGCATGTTCCGTATTGAAAAACAGATACTTACAGAGTAAGAATATACGGGGTAGGTTTAGTATGATGACTTAGATGTTAGATGAAAAGAGATATATTAAATAGAAGATAAAAAAGAGGATAATAAAAGAGGGCGCCAACGAGTTTTTAACGAAAAAAATTGGTAAAACAAATAGAAGGAAATTATTTTTAATGAAATATTAAAGAAAATAAAGTAAAATAATTATTTAAAAATAAAATATCAAAGATGTGACGTTTGTAACGTTACAAAGTGACAAAAAGAAAAAAATTGGTGGTTTGAAGGATATAAAATAAATAACAGACAATTCTGGGCTCTCATAAAGAGGTTTAAAGGCAACAAAAGAAAAGAAATAAGAGCAATAAAAGACAAAAACGGTCAACTAAAAAATAGAGCAAATAGTAATATTAGAAAGCTGAAACAAATAATTGGGGGTGAACTGGTAGAAGAATAGGTAGGTACTTAGAGGAAGACGAAGTAGTGGAAAGCTTAAACCGGAGATAACAAGAGAGAAAATTGACGAAATCATAAATATAATCAAAACAGGAAAAGCATGCGGGGAGATACGTACATATAATACAATAAAATTATTTACAAAACAATGCTTATAAATGTTTTCTGACCATTGATAACTAGCCTATTTGGTCTATTCTCTGTCGCATGCCAGCCATTCATTTGGCCACTTCGACTCTACTACCGGGATGGATATAAGTAGCCGCTGGCCTATGCTGCATAGGCTATGCAACAGACATTTTTTCATTGCTTTTAGGACCCGTGCACCTGCTGGTATTGTTCACGAAAATAAAAAAATCGTTCTATTTTTAAACAAAGCTACAGTTGTTCCAACGGATCTTTGCACAAACGTGCAAACGTGATTGATGTGGAAACAAGTTAAATCAAAACATTAAGTGAAACGTATTGTACGTCGACATGTACTATCAGTGTAATTATTAGGAAATGGATATTATCCCGGTGGACGTATTTTATAAAGTTATTTTATTAAAGTGTTTGATCTTTTTTTCACTACTGAGGAGATTGATGGACTCAAAAGTAAAGAGCTTGAACAACGTAACGACTATTACTAATATAAAAATAAATAGAGAATTGTAATAAATAAATAAAAAAAAAAAAACAAAAAGTTAAACAGTAATTCCGAAAATAAACAAATAAGTTCTCTTTCGACTGAACTATAGCCAGACGCATGTAGTTTAATGTATGTATGTATGTTTAAAAATATTACTTGTCACATTAGCTTAAAAATACATAATTAGCTGAAGTAATCAAATAAGAGAGTAACAGTTAGTCGCTTTAACAATTATGTTTGAAAATAAAAATTACAATGAAATGTACAAACAAAGCCTAAAGGTTTAATTATTACTTCTCCGTTTAGTTTCGCGGCCTCCACCTCTTAAGTACTTCTCGTGCCAGTTCTCGTATTTGAGCCGTAGATTGGAGGGAATTCTCTTTTCGGAGGGTCTGGACAACAAATGCGCCAATGTCACTGAAAATGATAAAGGTCAAAATTCTTAGTAAATAAAGTATCAAAGACGCCGTATTACTTATCTTTGTTTAACTAACTTATTGTGGTTTATATGGACAAGCAGCTTAATTTTGCGATTCTAGTTTCTGTGAGTAAAAAAAATTGAAGGCACTCGTGGGAGTGCTGACAAAAGTGAAAACTTCTTATAGTATATAAATTACGAGCTCAATGCTTTTTCTCCATCCAAAAAGAAGTTTTTACTTTAAAAATTTATTTCGCTGAAGCGATGATAATCGCGATGACGGTCGCCAATTTAATACCTTTTCCTCATCCAAAAAGAGCACAACGTCCCTAAAGAAGTTTTCACTTCAAATGTTTATTTCGTCGAAGCGATGACGGTCGCTAATTCAATACTTTTTCCTCATCTAAAAAGTGCACAACGTCCCTAAAGAAATTTTCACTTCAAAAATTTATTTCGTCGAAGCGATGACGGTCGCTAATTTAATACTTTTTCCCCATCCAAAAAGTGCACAACGACCATCAAGAAGTTTTCACTTCAAAAATTTATTTCTTCGAAGCGATGACGGTCGCGATGTCGGTCGCCAATTTAATACTTTTCCCATCCAAAAAGTGCACAACGTCCCTAAAGAAAAAAATTATTTCATTAAAGCAATGACGGTCGTTAATTTAATACTTTTTCCCTATCGAAAAAGTGCAAAACGTCCTTAAAGCAGATTTCACTTCAAAAATTAGTTCGTCAAGGCAATGACGGTCGCGATGACGGTCGCTGATTCACTATTTTTCCCCATTTAAAAAGGGCAAAACGTCCCTAAGAAAGTTTTTACTTCAAAACATTATTTTGTCGAAGTAATGACGATCGCGATGACGGTCGCTAATTCAATATTTTCCCCATCTAAAAAGTGCACAACCTCCCTAAAGAAGTTTTCACTTCAAAAATGTATTTCGTCGAAGCAATGACGGTCGGGATGACGGTCGCTAATTCAATACTTTTTCCCCATCTAAAAAGTGCACAACTTTTCTACAGAAGTTTTCACTTCAAAAATTTATTTCGCCGAAGCGATGACGGTCGCTAATTCAACACTTTTTCCCCATTTAAAAAGGGCAAAACGTCCCTAAGAAAGTTTTCACTTCAAAACATTATTTCGTCGAAGTAATGACGGTCGCGATGACGGTCACTAATTCAATACTTCTTCCCCATCTAAAAAGTGCACAACGTCCCTAAAGAAGTGTTAACTTCAAAACTTTATTTCGTCGAAGCAATGACGGTCGCTTTTCCCCCATCTAAAAAATGCACAAAGTCCCTAAAGAAGTATTCACGTCAATAATATTACTATTATTATACGTAGATTATAATAATATACGTACAAAATTTATTTCGTCGAAGCATGACATGACGGTCGTGAAATCAATCCTTTTTCCCCATCCCAAAATAGATTGTATATTTATTTTAAATTTAAATACTTCTACACAATTAATACAGAAAGAGTGTGTAATTTGGAATAAATTCAATATCTCAAATACTAATTGTTTTTTTTGAAAAATGCTCAGACCCGTCGATTAGTATTTCAAATTGTCCTCTTTGACATACAATAATAATGTACAAAGGGTGTCCCAATTTAGAGATATGATGTCATCGTTGATTTTCTTAAATGGCAACACTGTCCATTTGATAGCTATTTTGATAGGGTGTGTAAAGTCATACATAACTGCTAAATATAAATTTTTTATTTTCTACCACTTACAAGATAATAAAAAATATCAAAGTTATGTCTGTAATTTGGAATAAATTCAATAATTCAAATATTAATTGTTTTTTTGAAAAATGCTTAGACCCGTTGATTACTACTTCAAATTGTCATTTTTGACATACAATAATAATGTATACAGGGTGTCCCAATTTAGAGATATAACGTCATCATTGATTTTCTTAAATGGCAACACTCTTATTTTGATAGGATGTATAAAGTTTTACATAACTGCAAAATTTCAAATTTTTATTTCCTACCATTTACAAGATATGTAATAAAAAAATAACAAAGTTATGAAAAACAAGTAATCGAATAATAATTGAATTTAATTATTTCAGTTAAGCAAATGCTCATAATGTTGCCCTTAATTATTGTCAAATTGTCAATGGGCAACATTATGAGCATTTGTTTAATTGAAATAATTAAATTCAATTAATATTCGATTACTTGTTTTGTATAACTTTGTTATTTTTTATTATCTTGTAAATGGTAGGGAATAAAAATTTGAAATTTTGCAGTTATCTATAACTTTACACACCCTATTAAAATAACTATCAAAATTACAGTGTTACCATTTAAGAAAATCAACGATGACGTCATATCTCTAAATTGGGACTCTCTGTATACATTATTATTATAGGTATGTCAAAAATGACAATTTGAAATACTAATCGACGACTCTAAGCATTTTTCAAAAATACAATTAGTATTTGAATTATTGAATTTATTCCAAATTACAGACATAATTTTGTTATTTTTTATTATTTTAAAGATGGTAAAAAATAAAAATTTAATATTTTGCAGTCAGGTATAACTTTACAACCCTATCAAAATAGCTATCAAAATGACAGTGTTGCCGTTTAAGAAAGTCAACGATGACGTCATATCTCTAAATTGGGACACCATGTATACATTATTATTGTATGTCAAAAAGGACAATTTGAAATACTAATTGACGGGTCTGAGGATTTTTCAAAAAACAAGTAGTATTTGAGATATTGAATTTATTCCAAATTACAGACTCTCTCTGTATATACATACACAAAATAATTATACGTACAAAATTTATTTCGCCGAAGAGTCTAGAGTTTTACGTTATAATCATTAAAAATCAGTCAATATCCATTACTCGGGGGGTTTTTGGGGTCGCCGGCCACGAATTTAGTGTTGGCGATGGTCTCCAAGATACCTGGAGAAACTCGTCGCCTGGAGTTTTATGTTATAATCATTCAAAATCAGTCAATAACCATTACTCTGAGGGTTTTGGGGTCGCTGAACAAGTGTTTCATGTGGTCGATGGACTCTAAGATACCTGGTGCCCAGGGTGGAGCTCGTCGTCTGGAGTATTATGTTATAATTATTCCAAATCATTTAAAACCATTTAGCGGGGGGTTTTGGGGTCGCTGAGCACGAATTTCATGACGGCGATATTCTCCTGTGTACCTGGTACCCAGGGTGGAACTCGTCGCCTGGTGTTTTATGTTATAATCATTCACAATCAGTCAATAACCATTACTCTGAGGATTTTGGGGATCGCTGAACAATAATTTCATGTGTTTGATGGTCTCCAAGGTACCTGGTGCCCAACGTGGAACTCTTCCTCGGGAGTTTTATGTTATAATTATTACAAATCATTTAAAACCATTACTCGGGGAGTTTTGGGGGTCGCTGAACATGAATTTCATGACGGTGATGGTCTCCAAGGTACCTGGTGCCCAGTGTGGAACTCGTCGCCTGGAGTTTTATGGTATAATCATACAAAATCAGTCAATAACCATTACTATGAAGGTTTTAGGGGTCGCTGGGCACCAATTTCATGTTGGCGATGGTCTTCAAGGTAGGTATACAATAATCTAAAAAATACCTGGTAAATTAAATGTTTGTGCACGTATTCATAATCAATTTATTTGTATAATATAATGAAAAAATTAATAAAAAAGTAAAATAAAATAAAAAAATACATTTACTTACTTGAAGTTACACAAATTTCTCTCTTCCGCAATTTCGAAAACCAAAATTATAAAACAGCGCAGCTATAGACTGTTACAGTATCTACAGTAGATAATGAAAATTCCTTTAATACCAATCTTAAACGGCTTGATATTATAATATTATTTATTCTGTAATTAACAAAACTAATAAGTATAAAATATATGACTTTTTCAAAACACCAACATTAAAAACTTACTTTGCTTTAAATCTGGTATCACTTTTTAGATGTTTTTTTATAATTAATTAAAATTTTTTAAAAGAACAGAACTATATAAAAGTGTATTGTCCTTTTCATGATCATTTTTCAGTGCGTAACAAATGATAGGAAAAAGGGTAAGTCCGTGATAATACACATTTATGTCATTTATTCTAACATGACATTTTAGTTAAATCTGACAGTTGTCACATTTTATTTTCAATTTGGAATAAAAACAAATCAAATGTGTTTCTTGCATTTATAAAATGGTATTTTCTTTGATTTGTATAGTCTTATAAATTATACAGATTATATTTGTAATATTATTATCTAATTAAAAAAATTATTTTGTTATTATGGCGCCATCTATCGACAACTAGAATAACTAGAATAAATGTTATAAAAATGTCACCGACGAAATGTAATCACCGACGCGCCTTTTTTCTGTCACATACAATTTAATGCGTTAGAAAGAAATCGAAAAACTATGACGCACTGAAAGATGATCATGAGAAATACTGTAGCTTGGAGGTATTCACATATATACTATGCTTTGTTTTTAAACTAGGAGCAGTAAAATAAAAAAGACAGATTCACACCCAAGAAAGTCAATAGAAAAATCACCATATACATCTTCTTTTTTGGTTGATCATATCGGCCTTCGACGGTAATCCATCAACATTATATTATACTAATACGTCGCTAAAGAGTTCTAAAAACCACTGTTTTTTATATAAAAGCAGACAAGAAATTTAAAAATTAAAATAATACTGTAGAAAACACAAAAAATCGCTGATATAACTTAATTACCCTTGAAATGCCAATTATGTCAAAATTTCATAAATGTCATTAGTGTCAAAATTTAACGACAACTGTTTTAAAAGCGACAAAATTTTAAAATAATTTTTAAATAGGTTTAAATTTTTTAGGATATAATATAAAAGTGTTTTAAGAAAAATTATTAATGAAAAATATATTTAGCGACCCCCAATACACCGAAGTAATGGATATTGACTGATTTTGAATGAATATAACATAAAACTGGAGAACTTTGGAGACCATCGCCGACATGAAATTCGTACTCAGAGACCCCAAAAACCCCCGAGTAATGGTTATTGACTGGTTTTGAATGGTTACAACATAAAACTCCAGACGACGAGTTTCACCCTGGGCACCAGGTAACTTAGAGACCATCGCCGACATGAAATTCGTACTAAGCGACCCCGAAAACCCCCAGAGTAATGGTTTTTCATTGATTTTGAATAATTATGACATAAAACTCCAGGCGACGAGTTTCACCCTGGGCACCAGGCACCTTGGAGACCACCGCCAACATTAAATTGTCTTTAGCGACTCCAAAAACTCCAGAGTAATGGTTATTGACTGATGTTGAATGGTTATAACATAAAACGCTAGGCAACGAGTTCCAAGGCACCAGGTACCTTGGGCACCATCGCCGACATAAAATTCGTACTCAGGGACCCTCAAAACCACCAGGGTAATAGTTTTTGACTAATTTTGAATAATTATGACTAAAAACTCTTGGCGACGAGTTCCACTTTAGACACCAGGTATCTTGGAGACCATCGCCGACATTAAATTCGTGGTCAGCGACTCCAAAAACCACCGTGTAATGGATATTAATTGATTTTTAATTATTATAACATAAAACTCCAGGCGACGAGTTCCACACTGGGCCCACGGTACCTTGGAGACCATCGCCGACATGAAATTCGTACTCAGCGACCCCCAAAACCGCCAGGGTAATAGTTTTTGGCTGATTTTGGATAAATATAACCAAAAACTCTAGGCGACGAGTTCCACCCTGGGCACCAGGTATCTTGGATGCCATCGCCAACATTAAATTCGTGGCTGGCGACCCCAAAAACCCCCCGACTAATGGATATAAACTGATTTTTAATGATTATAACATAAAACTCTAGGCGACGAGTTCCACCGTGGGCACCAGGTACCTTGGAGACCATCGCCGATATGAAATTCGTGCTCAGCGATCCCCAAAACCCCCGAGTGTAAAAATTCATCTCATTTCCGTCAATATTTCCCAAGTTCAAAATTTTTCATTTTCACCTCTTCGAGATGCACTTTTAAAATGCATTTTCTTATGCACAAAAACTTTTGCCCTAGATGAATTTAGTTCACAAAGTTGCCTGACACTCTCTCTAATCGAATGAAAAAAGTTCCATGACGATTCATCTTACTGCACAAAATTCCTAGGTTTTGGGCTTTTTAGTGCTTCGTTGCTTCGTCTAACAATATTTATTTCACCGAAGCGATGACGGCCGCGGTGACGGTCGCGATGATGGTCGCGATGACGGTCGCAATGACGGCCACGATGACGGTCGCAATGACGGTCGCGAATTTATTGCTTTACCCCATCCAAAAAGTGGGTCTCTCAAGAAGATTTCACTTCAAAAAGAAAACATAAAAACCTTTATAAAATGGAAATATGTTAAAATCCCCATACAGGGCTACATCACAGAACAGAACTAGTTTTCAATCGGTTAACCGATCATCATCAGTGTTTGCGTGAATCTAACATGCTAACCAACAAAGTAAAAAATATTTGGGTAAAAACCCTTTACAATTATAGACAAGACGAAAACAGCGGGTTCGTTGAGATACCCCAGAATAAGGTTCAAGAAGTCGCCCACGCGAAAGTTGTCCAAATTTTTTTTAACATGGTTTTTTTGCATCAAATTGCAAAAATCAATATTTTTGGCCCGGACAAATTTTTTTTAGGTTTTTTGGACCATTCTGAACAAAAAAGTCTGTTATATTTTTTCACTGAAGTTGAGCGTTTTCGAGTTATAAACAATTTAAAATTTGAAAAACGCGAAAATGGCCATTTTTAAGGCTTAATAACTTGGTTAAAAGTTATTATTATGAAAGTTAGAAAGTGACTAAATCAAAGTTGAAAGCCCCCGCAACATGACCCTGAAGAAATCTGTGTCATTAATTTATTTCTTAGCTGTTATTTTCAATTAATAACAATGAGCGGTTAGATCGTATTGATGCGGCTGTAAATGTGAGTGCGAGTAAGATGCACAAGTGGACGAGTGATTATGCAAAAAAAGCTCATGGGAATATTTCTCCCAACGAACCCGCCGTTTTCGCCTTGTCTATTAATCCGTCATAGGAATATAGAAATAAAATGTGAAAGTAAACGTGGATGTTTAAAATATCCAATGTTTCATGCTCTAGGTACCATTGAGCTCGAATCTGACTTGTAGACATCCTGACTTTATGGTAGCAAGTGGCACTGAGCAATTCCAATTTGTACTGTATTATCAGCGTAACATTAAACAGTAATAGTAAATACCTGAAAAAAAAAATAATATAAATCACTCGAAAATATGGAATTAATATAATTTTTAGTAGAATGCAGTAATTAATCACTTCATAGTTTTTGAAATATTATCTCCTAAAATTAAAGCAATTTCGATTTGTTGTACCTACACGGCATATGAATGTAATATTATAATATACAGTCGGAAAAATCAAATCACGCCAGAAGCTGACATCCCTAGGGTAATAACACCACCTTCAAAAAATTTTTTTCAACCATACACATGCTGTGACCTACAAGATCGAAGCGTAGTTTGTCAATTAAAAAAAAAAAGAAGAATAATTATTCTTTTTTGAGAATGATTTGAGCGGCAATCGAAACGTCAACATTAGTTAACTAAAAATGTAATTTTTATAACACCATTAGTTTGTGGCTCAATCTTATATAAATGTGATATTTAAATTTCATTAATATTTTCATATTTAGAACAAATTTACCGAATATTATGTATGATTAAAATTTTGAAATTTGAAAAAAAGAATAACTTGGGCGTTAATGGGTTAAGCTGGACAATAGCAGGTAAACTAGGTCGAGTATCTGACGTATTATTTATATTAATTAAATGGCTTATTTCCTGATTTAAATCTAATATTAGGTACCTATTCATTATCGATTCTGTGCATGAAAATGTTAGGTCACTTGTTATTAAATTGATTTCCAGATAATATTTAAAATGCATAGGCCGTGCTTGGAGCAATTCAAATCGAACAACAATAATAATATTGCCTGAGTAATGCATAATATAATCAGATTTATAAATAGTAGTATGTCTTTGCCTTTACAATCTTTTATTAGTCACACAAAGTAAAATTTTATCTGCTCTTTAGTGGTTTGTAAAAATTGGTTCATAATATCGTAACACTTCATTAAAGAATAAATTTGTGATAGTTTGTGGTTTTGTTTTGGTAAGTATTTAAAAATTCATGAATTATTTTAATTTTTATTCGATATTACTTTATATTATAGTGGAGTCAATGGAGCTTGACTTACGGAAAAATCAAACAATATAAGTAGAATATTTTATAATTTTATTAAGAGCGTAGGCGCAAAATTTCGGGCCAATGCTTTTTAAATGCAATCATTTTTTTCGGATCCTGAAAAAACTAATAAATATTTTTGAAAAATTTAAACGTAGAATAAAAGATTTCATTATTACCAAGGGCTGAAAGTCCTTTAGAATAAGCAAAAAGTTTCTTTTGAACGAGATATTCGAAATTAAAAATTACACTCAATTTTCTCTTTTTTTTTTCACCCCTGTAATTTATTAAAATAAACATTATAGAAGCTTTCAGAGACTTCAGACTCTCGGTAATAATATAATCTTTCATTCTGCCTTTAAATTTTTCAAAAATGCTTATTAGTTTTCTCAGGATTAAAAAAAAATAATGCATTTAAAAAGCATTGGATCGAAATTTTGTGCCTACGTTGTTAAGAAATGTATAATAAACAATATATCAAAAAGTTCTACTCCAAAATTGGGTGCTTAATGTTTTATTAAACAAATAAACTGCGAAATTAGTTGTTTTTTAAATACCTCGAAAATATAAATTTTAGAAAAAAACTGACTTGACCATTGAAAAATTCAGAAAATTTTACACAAAAAATCTTATATAAAGATTTTTATTTAATTTAATTTTTTATTTATAACACTCAAGTAACCATTCTCAAAAACATGTTGGTCCTCCATAAAACATAATTTTTTAACTAATTGATTAAATTAAATTTTACAAATTGGAAATGAAAGAAGAACAATAAAGCTATCTTACGGTTATACCCAATACAATGAAAAAATATGTGCATAAGTACAGCGTGGGCGGAAAGCGTGACTTACATAAATTTTGTTTAAACATGATTTAAAAATGTGTTACTCTAATTAATTAATAATATATTTTTTCTACAATCGTGTTAAAAAAATGCAATTTTTAGCACTCCATACGAGCGTTAAAAATGCTACTTTAAGGCACTAGTGCTTTAAAATATTTTTAAGGCACTGCAGTTCGTATTGACCGTATAGGCAATTTTGATGTAATGTCAAAAAAATATAAAAATGGAATCTCAGTCAAGTTCAAGTAAAAGTTTTTGTAGATATTGTCCTGTAATTACGTTTGTAGAAAAAATATTGTATGATATGCGTGTTAAAAAGTACATCTTTAAGGCATTCATGTGAATTGCAGAACTCGCTATCGCTCATTCTGCAAACTTTCACATGCGTGCCTTAAACGTGTACTTTTAACACTTACATATATCATAAATAACTATTTAAGTATTATAAAACCCTCAAATTTGGACATCTTACTTTTAAAACATCTTGCTTAACGAGTAAACTATGTTTCATTCAAAACCAATCTCAAAAATTTAATTCAAATGATACGATGTCTAAAAAAATGTAATTTTTGAAAAACTTCATAGTTTTACAGTTACAATTTTATAGGTATTTTTTTAAGAATTAAGACGTAGTCTTTAAAAAATGCACTAAATTACTTTACTTTAAAATAGAAATAAAAACTTCTTTTTGAGACAATTAGTATGGTATAGTTAGTACCAAACCCAGACATCCAAAGTGAAAGTTATCCTCCAACACCAAATTGTTCTATATGGTCCACATAATGTTCAGAAAAAAGTCACACCATTTTGAGCGTCGGGTTTGGGGGGGGGGGGAGAGGGGGGAGAAATCTGCAAATTCGTAGTTTTTTACGTTTTTCGTCAATATTTCTAAAACTAAGCGGTTTAGCATGAGCAACCCTCTACACAAAATTGTTCTACATTTAATTTGAAATAAAAAAGGCCCTATGCATAACCCTTCTAAAATGAACGGTTCCAAAGTTACGGAGTTAGTATAGTATAATTGGTCCAAAAAAAGGCCTAACCTAAACATCCAAAAAGTTTTCCTTCAACACTAAATTGTTATAAATGGTCCACATATTGTTCAGTAAAAAGTTACACCATTTTGAGCGTCCGGTTTGGGGGGAGATGGGGGAGAAGTCGGTAAATTAGTAATTTTTTTACGTTTTTCGTCAATATTTCTAAAACTATGCTTTAGCCTAAGGAATGTTCTATAGAGGAATGTTCTACATAAAATTTAAAATAAAAAAGGTTCTATACATAATTGTTATGAAATCAACGGTTCCAGAGTTACGGAGGGTGAAAATTGGCGGTTTTCGATACTTTTTATACTTACCGATTTCTCCCCCCTCCTCCCCCCCAAACCCGACGCTCAAAATGGTGTGAATTTTTTCTGAACATTATGTGGACCATATAGAACAATTTGGTGTTGGAGGATAACTTTCACTTTGGATGTCTGGGTTCTAGGTATAGTTATATCATAAATATTGCCCAAAAAATATAAAAAGTATCGAAAACCTCGAATTTCACCCTCCGTAACTCTGGAACCGTTGATTTTATAACAATTATGTATAGAACATTTTTTGTTTTAAATTTCATGTAAAATATTTTTGTATATAACATTGTTTACGCTAAAGCACAGTTTTAGAAATATTGATGAAAAACGTAAAAAAACTACTAATTTACCGGCTTCTCTCCCGTCTCCCATCTTCCATCTCCCACCCAAAATGGTGTAACTTTTTACTGAACAATATGTGGACCATATAGAACATTTTGGTGTTGGAGGAAAACTTTTACTTTGGATGTTTGGGTTAGGCCTTTTTTTAGACCAGTTATACTATACTATCTCCGTAACTTTGGAACCATTCATTTTAGAAAGATTATGCATAGGGCCTTTTTTATTTCAAATTTCATGTAGAACAATTTGTATAGAAGGTTGTTCATGCTAAACCGCATAGTTTTAGAAATATTGGCGAAAATCTTAAAAAACTACGAATTTACCGATTTCCCCCCTCTCTCCCCCCCAAACCCGACGCTCAAAAAGGTGTGACTTTTTTCTGGACATTGTGTGGACCATATAGAACAATTTGGTGTTGAAGGATAACTTTCACTTTGGATGTCTGGGTTATGCCATCTTTTGGATCAACTATACTATACTAAATTGAGAAAGATAAAAAAATGTTATAAAAAAACCGAACAATATCAGTTACAAAATTTATACAAAGTCATCCAAACCTTTTTGTGTATAATTCATCCAAAGTACATTTAATAACAGGCATAAAAAATAACAAATGTTAAATTTTTAACAAATAACACGAGTGATCGTGTCTAACCTTAAATTAATACCTTTGTTTTTTAATTGTTAAATATGCGTGTTTATCCGATTTTTTTGTCGGTGCGGCGCGCTCTATTTCAAAAATCTCCTATTTTCCTCGGAAAAATATTTTTTCTAGTTTCTTTGGGACATTCTAAATAAAATAAGTTTCTTGATATTTTTCTCAAAAGTTAACGGTTTTAGAGTTATAAACGATTTAAAATCCAAAAATGCGTTTTTTTTGGCATTTTTCAGATTTTAAATCGCTTATAACTTTAAAACTATCAACTTTTGAGAAAAATGTCGAGAAACTTATTTTATTTAGAATATCCCAAAGAAAGCAGAAAAAATATTTTTCCGAGGAAAATATAAGGATTTTTGAAATAGAGCGCGCCGCACGGACAAAAAAATCGGATAAACACGCATATGTAACAATTAAAAAACAAAGGTTATAATTTAAGGTTAGACACGATCACTCTTCAGAATATTGAAGCTGAATGTTTGGTCTTCAATTTAAGTATTTTGCAACATCAAAAATACTAACTTAAATATGAGTTTTTAAGTCTCGAAAATGCGTATTTTCGCATTTTTCAGATCTTAAATCGCCTATTACTCGAAAACCATCAATTTTTAAGAAAAATTACAAGATACCTGTCCTGTTTAGAATGACCGAAAAAACCTAAAAATATATGTTCCAGAGCAAAAAACGTGGTCTTTTGTATTTGTTTAAAAAAATTGTTTAAACAATTTCTGCCCAAAAATTACGCCCGATAACCTTCAGATTTGTTTAAAAGGGACATTTTTAAATAGGAATCCACAAAGAAACCGAATCAGAAATTTTTTCAGATGGAAGCGGTCTCATCACATGAACTAAAATAATGAAAAAAATATGGAAAAATGAAAATACCCTAAGGATTGGAAAGTGTTACTAAGTAATAGTATCCATATACAAAAAAGGAGATCAGAGAGAATGTAATAACTAGCGATGGTTGACGTTGCTATTTTTGTACATGTATCAAACTCTTGGAAAAAATAATAAATCAAATATTAAGAATAATGACAGAACACATTAAACGAAGTACACAGTGGATTTAGATGTAGTAGAAGTATACAGAACCATTATATTTTATTTACTTTAAAACACAACATAGGTCAGAAAAAAATACAATGTAGAAACCCTAAAGCAAGAAGAAACAAGGAAAATATTCACTGACTGACTTACAGTAAACCAGTTACCATACACCACTGCAATGGAGATTCTGTGGAAGAAATATGGAAAAACTTCAAAGAGGTCATGATGAAGACAGCAGATGAAACAATCGGGCTGAAAAAAAGGGAAAATAAAAAATGCATAACTAAAGACACGTTACAGCTTATTGAAGAAAGAAAGAAAATCAAGGAAGACATATTGCAGAAAGAAGGAACAAGGGAAGAAGAGATCCTCGAAAGAAAATACAAAGCAAAAAACATAGAAGTGAAAAAGGCATCTAGAAAAGATAAAAGGAATTACATAAACGAAATGCTAAAATCAGCAGAGAAAGCAGCACAAGATAATGATCTACGAACAAAATATACGATTATACGAAACCTAACAGGCAATCGAGTAAGAAATGTAAGAGAAATAAAAGATAAACAAGAGTACTTTGAAGAAATATACGCCAAACATGACCGAACCCAAGAATTGGATGATCAAATTGAAATACAAGAATTAGAGGTTAACACTGGGGCAATTACAAGAGAAGAAATTGCCAACGCACTTAAATTATTAAAGAATGGCAAATCCGCAGGAACAGATATGGAATTTACCTATCGACCTGATAAAAGCAGACACCGAAAAAGCCATAGATATGATACATAAATTACTTGGAATATGGACCAACGAAGAACTGCCACAAGAATGGGAAGAGGGACTGATAATAAAAATACCAAAGAAGGGAGATCTGAGTAACTAAAAATTGGCGTGCAATAACTCTATTAAGCGCCTCATCCAAGGTGCTAACAAAAATTCTGCTCGAAAGAATGAAAGAAGAATTGGACAAGAAACTGAGAAGTAACCAAGCAGGCTTTCGTGCTAAACGCTCCACTATAGATCACATATGCACCTTAAGAATCATCCTAGAACAAGCTAATGAAAGGCAGAAAGACATAAACTTAAGTTTTATCGACTTTGAAAAGGCTTTAGACGGACTCAATAGGGAACAAATGGGGAAAATTTTAAGACAGTATGGTCTACCAACAGAAATTATTAACCTGATCAAACTGTTTTATGATGGGTATAAAGCTAGACTAGAATACGAGGGAGCGATCACAGAAGAAACAGCTATTGAAAGCGGTGTTAAACAAGGTTGTATCTTATCTCCTGCTTTGTTTCTTATCTTGGTAGACTGGATTATAAGGAAAGTAACGGATGATCGGACATACATTAGATGGTACCTCTTTAATCAGCTAATAAAATAACGAATGAAGAACTATGGAAACGAACGAAACAAACCAGTGTAATAACAACAATCAGACAGAAGAAATGGAAATGGATCGGCCATACGTTAAGAAAAGATCCTAGTAACATCACAAGACAAGCACTCGTTTATCAACCTGAGGGGACAAGGAAGAGGGGACGACCAGATAATAGAAAGAGAGAGAAAACACAACACAAAAATTTTTCTTCCAATGTGAAATAGTATCTAATGCAATTTTTTGATATTGTCCTTATTCAGATACATATTATTTTCACCCAATTTTGAAAACATGTGAAAATGTTGAATTATCCACGTTTGTTTGTTCGTCCGTGAACACAACTCCTCCATCATTATGCCAGGTAGAATTAAAGGTGAGAAATTTGACCTAGCACTTTCGGTTTTAAAAATAAATCCGGAAGTACCGTTTTAAAGTCACCGGAATAGTACAAGCTATATTTTTCGAAGCGTCTTAGTAAGACCAGAACAAATATATACTTCCGGTTTTACGAATGTCTGTCCGTCTGTCTGTCCGTCGGTGAATATAATTTCTCCGTCATTATACCAGGTAGAATGGCAAGTGACGTGTCAAATGAAAGCTTGTAATCCAAGGATGGTACCACATGTGATAAATTTTGACCTAGGACTTCCGGTTTTAGAAATGCAATCGGAAGAACTAATTTAAAGTGACCAGAATAGTACAAGCGATATATTATTCGAAGCGCCTTAGCAAGACGAGAGCAAGAAATAATATATACTTCCGGTTTCCTATTTCCCCGTGGTATACTGTGGTATAATATTTAATTTCTACCCCGATCGTCAACTTTAAATTATAAATTATCATCATAAATGATCACCCTTTTTGTTGTTAATTGAAGAAAACTTCTTAATTAGTATTGACCTAGACAACGTCCCCTATTTTCCTGATTATTTTTAATATTATATTAATTTTTATTTTTTACGGCAAAATTGTTGAAAGTTTTGGTATTTCTGACGAGTTATAGAAAAAACATTGTATTATACATGGCGCAAAATGCAGATTTTAGCGTTTTTTTTAAATCTGCCATTTTCCTAATTTCTCTACATTTTTCCTCCGTTACTACATGTAATGCTAAGTACTGGACTGAATTGGACTGAATATGACTATGGAGTTCTTGAATTTCTTCAATACATATTAGAAAACCAGTATCAACCAATGTATTTTCTCCTCCGTATTGAAATATACATATTTTAATATTTTTTATAATACAAAAATGTATGTTCTATATTATTTTTTAAAATAAATTATTTCCAAGAATGTACGATTTTTTTAGATAATTCTTTGGATCGATCAAATTAGTTTATTTATTACCCCGCTTGTGAACATTAAAAAATTATAAATTATTATCATAATTGATAACATGTTTTTATTACTAATTGAAGAAAATTCCATAATTAGTATTTACCTAGACAACGTCCCCTACTTTGCTGATTTATTTTTGATATTATATAAATTTTTGTTTTTACGGCACAATAGTTGAAACTTCTGGTGTTTTTTGCGAGTTATAGAAAAAAATACTGTGTTATACACCGGCAAAATACAGATTTTAGCGCTCTTTTTTACGCTAAGCGTAGGTAAGTAATTTTCATATACCGCGCTAAAATGTGATATTTTTGCCTTTTATAAAATAAATAATCCTTTTTACATCTTCTCTTTATTCTATCTACGTTTTCCCTCCATTACTACACATAATGCTAAGTACTAGACTGAACTGGACTGATTCCGACTATCGAGTTCTTGAATTTCTTCACTATCAGAAAACCAGTACCAAGCCATCTATTTTCTCCTCCATATTGAAATATTTATTTTCATATTTTGTATAATACAAAATATATTATATTCTACATTATTCTATATTATTATGAATGCTTTTCCAAGAATGAACGATTTTTTTTAATTAAATCATTTTTTTAGATCTATCAAATTATTTGAACATATATGACCAAAAATTCTGATGTCATCTGCTCGAGTAATTAGGTTGTGAATAAATTTGACCGAAATTCACTTACCCCGTTCATCTACTGCCTAGTACGATCGTTACATTGATTAAACTATCGCAACAAAAACAACATCGTATTTTTAATATTTGACACTTCCCTCGTAGACGATAAAACGTATAAGCTAAGAAACAAAGAAATGCAAAAATATCTGAGAAATAAGTAAATAAAAAATTAGAACAATAAAAGAAACAGAAGTCCCAGCAGGGGTGGTCCGAAAAAATAAAAAAACAAGTACAAGTGAAAGAAAAAGCATGGAAGCAGTATCTGAAAGATAAAACAAACGAGAATTACAGTAACCATCAAAATGAAATACAAAAGGTGAAAACATTAGTAACAGCAGTAAAGAGAGAGAATTGGGAAAAATTCGCAGACAAACATAAGAAATATACAGCATTAAAAATAGAAATGGAAAATGAATAACAGAAACAAAATAAATAGTTAAAACTTGGAAACAAAACTTTGAAGAAGTATTAACAGATATAAACCAATATGATATTAATGAACGACAGAATAATATATTGGAAGATAACACACAAAACTCAATAAAAGAGGAAGAACTAGAAGAATCAATAAAGACCTTGAAATAATTGATGGATTCGACCATTACTTGATGGAAGTTCATTTTATCTAACAATAAAACACTGAAAACGTTTGTTTTCGATACTTCCACAAAATTTATTACAACTATGTGACTACAGCTGTTTCGACACAGTGCCTTTCTCAAGTGATATAGTTTACAATGTGTTTGCCTTTTTAAGTCTTTAACTGAAGAGGTTGAGGAGTGGGGAGCTGTTTGTCTCGAGTTGATCATTCAGAATTATATCTGTATTTTTCAATTTATTAATTTCCATAGATTCTAAAAAAGATAGCTTAAGGCGTTTATTTTGAATATGCAGAATTTGAAACTCCTTATTGAAAGAATGATTATGATCTAGAAGGTGAAGTGCGTATGTAGAATTGTCTGTTTTTCTATTGTTGTGAGCCCTTTTGTGTTCTGCTATCCGTTTGTCAAAGGTTCTGCCAGTTTGACCGATGTAAGTTTTCGGACAGTCACCACAAGTTAGTTTGTACACACCACTCTGTAGTTGCTTTCTCTTTCGGCTTCGAGATAGAACTAAACATCATTAAACAAATAGCAGTAAACAATGGCTATAACGAACAAACAGTTAACAAAATTTTAAACCAAACACTCCATAAGAAAGCTCTGAAATTAGTGTATCCACCACCACAGAAAGAACCCAGTACCTTCTGCTCTCTCACATATACTGGCAAGCTTTTTTTTTTATTTGCTAAGTGCTACAATCTGGTCTTTGACCAATGAGTAACTTTTTATCTATCCTATCTTACTAACTACTTAATATCTAAGAGTCACCCTTTGATGTCTTCTTAGTTGTCTTTATTATTACTGGGGCACTTTTTGCTTGCGCACTATCACACAAAGCGCTGCTTTTCACTTTACTGGCAAGATAACAACAAAAATAGCCAGATACATAAAAAAAAAGAAAGGAATAACACCAGCTTTCAGAACTAACAACAACTTAAGCAAATATATTAAGAACAATAAGAGCCGAAAGAGAAAGCAACTACAGAGTGGTGTACAAACTAACTTGTGGTGACTGTCTGTCCGAAAACTTACATCGGTCAAACTGGCAGAACCTTTGACACAGGGATAGCAGAACACAAAAGGGCTTTCAACAATAGAAAAACAGACACTTCTACATACGCACTTCACCTTCTAGATCATAATCATTCTTTCAATGAAGAGTTTCAAATTCTGCATATTCAAAATAAAGGCCTTAAGCTATCTTTTTTAGAATCTATGGAAATTAATAAATTGAAAAATACAGATATAATTCTGAAAGACCAACTCGAGACAAACAGCTCGACATTTCTAAACCTCTTCAGTTAAAGACTTAAAAAGGCAAACACATTGTAAACTATATCACTTGAGAAAGGCACTCTGTCGAAACAGCTGTAGTCACATAGTTGTAATAAATTTTGTGGAAGTATAGAAAACAAACGTTTTCAGTGTTTTATTGTTAAAGACCTTGAAGTATGGAAAAGCTCCTGAAGTGAATAGAATAACTGCAGAAAATAAAAAAAAGGAAAAATGGAGAACAAATATTACTAAAAATAATGACAAAATATGGAAAAATGAAAATACCCTTACGGATTGGAAAGTGTTACTAATAGTATCCATCTAAAAAAAATGAGATAAGAGAGAAAGTATTAACTACCGAGGATTGACGTTACTTTTCGTATATTTATTCAAACTCTCCAAATAATAAATATTAGGAATAATGACAGAACACATATCAGACAAAGCACAAAATGGATTTAGAAGTGGTAGTATTACGTTCTTTAAAGGTAAAATATTGCTAACCTCTAAATTTTAAAGAACCGCTTGGATTGACATGAAATTTGGCATACACAGCTAACAAGTCAAAGAAAAAAAAATGATATTGTGCCGATGTGTGCTTTTGCCCTAGGGATGAGTTTCACCCTCTTTTGGGGGTGGAAAATATATGCTCCAAATAAGTCCGAAAATAGATAAAATGACTAATTCTAAGCAACTTAGGTTCTATAAAGCTTTTTCACCAAGTTAATACTTTTCGAGTTATTTGCGAGTGAATATGTTAATTTTTCTACAAAATAACCACGTTTTCAGACGGTTTTTCGCAAATAACTCAAAAAGTAAGTATTTGGTCGAAAAAAATTCGTTTTAAAAATATAGCACGTAAAAAAGTGAAAAACATGGTGTATATATTAGGTCACTACAACTAGTATAAAAGCAGAGTTATAGCTAATGAAAAATAGGTTCATATTCGTCAAATTGCAAATCGAATACTTTAACGTGCCATAACCAAAAAACGAAAAGTGTTTAAAAAATGCTTATTTTTGTTTTTTAAAAAAAATTTTTAGCATCAAAAGTAAACAAGTTACGCTCAAAATAAAGTTGGTCCCTTTTTTGGTAAGAAATCGGGAAAATTACCCCCTAATTAGCATTTCAAATGAACTTAATTGTTACCACTTTACAAGTTTTTTACTCGCGTATGTATTGATCATATGATCTGTAAGATTCATCGGTTCAAAGCCCTTTTTTTTGGAAAAAGCTATATTAAAAGGGCTTGAACTAGTCATTTATCACGAGTGTATGCAAATTTAGAAACACCGAATCTTAACCAATTTTTGTCTTACAGAAAAACAAAAAAAAAAATACAAAGTATTCAGAAAAGTAAAGCCGACTTTTTTTATTGTTTAAGATTTTTGGTATCTCTAACAATTTTTAAGTTATTTTGAAAAAAGCATTTTTTCAAAATTAAAATTTTTAAAAATTTTATTTTAAAACTAAATTTTTTCAAAAATAAGCACTTTGAATTGATGAAACTTACAGATCATATAAACACAACATAAGTAAATTAACTTGTGAAGCGGTAACGATTAATTTTATTTAAGTTGCTAATTGGGGGGTGATCTTCCTGATTTTTTTTTTCCAAAACAAAAGGGACCAACTTTATTTTGAGCGTAACTTGGTTACATTTGATGCCAGAATTTTTTTTTTATAAAAACACTTTAAAAAGTTGTAATGTGTTTTCCCCAAGAATGCTTCATTATTTGGATATTTCACATTGAATTATTCTATTTGGAACTTTTTGAATATGAACCTATTTTTCATTAGCTATAACTCTGCTTTTGCTAGGTATAGAGACCTAATATATACACCGCTTTTTTTTCACTTTTTATAGGCTACAGTTTTGATAGGAATGTTTTTTTTGACAGAATGCCTACGTTTTGAGTTATTTTCGAAAAACCGTCTAAAAACGTGGTTATTTTGTTGAAAATGAACATATTCACTTGAGAATAACTCGAAAACTATTGATTTGGTGAAAAAACTCTATAGAACAAAAGTTGCTTAAAATTAGTCAGTTTATCCATTTCGGGACTATCTTGGACATATATTTTTTCACCCCCGAGATGGGGTGAAACTCACCCCTAGGGCAAAAGCACACATCGACACCATATCACTTTTTTTCTTTGACGTGTTAGCTATACGTATGCCAAATTTCATGTCAATCCAAGCGGTTCGTTAAAATTTACAGCAAAGACCGTGAAAGAATGTACTAACAGGATCATATATATTTACTTTAAAAAACATATAAATAACACAAAAACGTTTGTTCCATTGTGACATGTAATGATAACTAATGCAATTTTTTGTTATTTTTCTTATCAGATGCATTATTCTACAATATGAAACTGGATTTTTCTTGGCTATCAGAAAACAAACAATCTATTTTCTCCCCCACATCGATGTATAAGTATTATACTTTTAGGCAATACCTTTATAACACAAAAATATATTCTATATTATTTAAATGACTTAATTTGAATAAGAATGAACGATCTTCTTTAAAATTCTTTTTTAGATCGATCAAATTAATTTATTTATTTGGAACATATGACCAAAAATTCTGATGTCATCTGCTCGAGTAATTAGGTTATCAAGAAACTTGACCGAAATTCAGTTACCCCGTTCACCTAGTGTCTAGTACGATCGTTACATTGATTAAACTATCGCAACCAAAACAACGTTGTGTTTTTAATATTTGACAACTCCCTCGTAGCGTCGGTTTTATTTTAATATAAAATAATTTACGTTAATAACTAAGTTGTGCGTTTATAAGGAATAATAAAGTTGTAAATTTTTGTTTAAATTTCCATTTGTTTCCAGGGTAAGAAAAAAATCAATGTTAGGCAACGACGCCGAAATGTGCAACGTCTAACAGCGCGCATCGGACGGCGAGCGTCTCCGACACGTATTCTCGTTGCCACCGTATTCAGTCGAGTTCAAAACGTAAACGCGCTCCAGAGCGGTAGTCCCCCAGGAAGCCCTATGCGATATCCTAGGTGAAATAGAAGAAACAACCGCGTGAATGCCTTCGTTTGGCACAAAATGTCGTCTACCGGTGAGGACGTGCCCGTCAACCTTACCCTTCATGAAATCCACGACACTTGCCTTGACGACAGAAAGTACTGGTGCTTCTTGCTCTCCTCCATTTGTACTTTTATCGCGGGCTTGCTCATTGTGCTCGTGTGGAGATTGTTTGCGTTTCTGTGTTGTAGAAAGGATCCCGAATTGGGGCCCAATGATCCCAAACAGAAGGAGCAGAAGGCTGCCAGACAGGGGAAACAAGAATTCGAAGGGACTTTTATGACAGAGGCCAAGGACTGGGCGGGAGAGCTGATATCTGGTCAAACGACTACTGGAAGAATATTGGTAAGAACATTTATCTTCATATCTAATTTTAACGTATTAAATCATAAATTAAAAGGGATACAAAATTTATCGATATTCTCTTTTATGTCAAAAGGTCACTACACTTCCCAGTACACATTCCATGAAGTTAAAATCTTTATAACGACTTAAAACAAGTTTTTTTCCAATAAAGTAGCATTATCTATTAGGCTACCTAAGAAAATTTTAATACAGTAGGATAGGCTAATTTTTTTCTAATTTCTCTACTTTCATTGTGTGGACAAATAAACCATTTTTTTTCAAAAGGGCGTACTTTAAAACAGCTCAAAATTAATTTGTTTACAAACGATTTTCTTTGTTCTTTTTTAATGACTAGTAGTTTGACAACTCATAAATACTGCTGTGAAAACATCAAATGACCTAGGGTGGTCTTGGCAATATACAAAAAAATTATCTTGCTTCTCGCTTTCTTTTCTATTACTTGCTTTCTTTCTTGGCTTAATTATTGTCACATAATAATATTTTTCGGCTTGCTATTATTTCTTCGATGATTTTTCACGATTGATTCTTTTTCGAAATTCCATAGGTCCTTTGGTGGATGATTTGAAGTTTTGATATTAATTTATCTTTATCTTACACATTCCGTTGTTGCTTGACCTTTTCGTCTTTTTTTTATCTAATTTGTTCAAATATGAAAGTAAGGAATCTCATGCATCAATTTAATGTAATTTGTACACTAGATCTGATCTTTCTGATACTCTCATTTATTTGCTTTTTTTTTTTAAACCATTCTACAGCTTCTTCCATGTCTTCTATCTTTCTTTGATATGTCGAAGTTAAGTTTGAAATTATTTTAAAATTTTTTTTAAAATTCTGTTTTCATTACGAGTATACGCTCAACAATTCAAAACAATTTTTTTGTTGTAATGTGTCTACACCATTTTAGTTCTTTTTTTAGTTAATATAACCAAAAATTTAAGTATTTGAAAATTATACAAAAAAGTTGTCTCTCATGGTCTAAAAACATCAACTGACCTAGGATGGTCGTCACAATATACAAGAAAATAATCTTGCTTCTTGTTTTATTTTATACTACTTGTTTTGTACTACTTTTATACTACTCATTTTTTTCTTGTCTCAATTATTGTCATATTATGTGATTAAATATTTTTCGGTCTATTATTTCTTCGAAGATTTCGCACGATTGATTCTTTTTTCGCAATTTTGTAGTTTTTAAATTTTGTCCTAATATTTTATCTTACATATTACGTCCTTGATTGAACTTTTCATCTTTTTTTATATAAGAGCTTTTGTTTTCGTATTCTTCAGACATTTCTTTAATTTATGCAAATCTCTGCAATTTATCGTTTATAAGATGATCTACTTATCTAATAGCTATTTTATGATTTCTAAAATTTGATGAAAGTGCACTGCTTTTTTTATTTTTATTTATACTATTTTTATTTATGTACTGAAAAAAACTGGTTATTTGATTCTTATTTTTGGTAGTATTGGATTTGCGATAATAATAGTACTCCATACTTTTTTATCTGCCATTGTTTCTCCAGCTTTTTCTGTAACTTCATCTTTTTCTTTGTTTTATAGAAGTTCAGGTCATAACTCTTAAATATTTATGTTGTTTGTCTTCTAAAACTGTAGTACACAATAATTCTAAAGTTATTTTGGTGTTGCATTGTATCTTATCCATTCAGTTCTTCCTTCATTTCTACGTTTTTCTCGTATTTCATCCTCTCTTGTTATGTTTGTTCCAAGTCTGAATCTCATGCCCTTATATTTTAGTATTTTTAGATTAATTGTTTTTGTTCATTGTGGTTGTTTCTATTAAATGTGATATTGTGGATGTCATTAGGGTATTGTAAAATTCAATATTTATATTCTTTTTATCTGCTTTTTATTAAGGTCTTGCTCTTATCGTAGGCGTCGTTTCCACTCTTAACTGATTAGTACTTTGCTGAAAGTAAAAGTGTGACTTATTCCAAATAAAAATTATTGTAAATTGCATTATGATGCCACATTATGTCACAAAATCAACTTTACCTCAAGAATATCCATCAGAAAAGTTATTGTATGTGCTCTATCTTTAAAACGACAATCACATGTAATGATTTCAGTAACATTCTTGTGTTAATGATCTCATAGTAAAACACAAGGAAAAAACCAGGAAAAAAATTCAATAATATTATCCCGACGTGTTAAGTATTTGGTCTTTCATTTAGTTTACTCACCAAATTCTGATTTTATATGTATGTTATTTTATGTAATAAATGGTGTTGTTGTTTGTTTCAGTTTTTATGACACTAAATCTATTCGCCCATTTTACAATTTTTTTTACTTATTAGTCGTTTCTTCGTATCTACCTAAAACTAATACTAATATTAATCTCTAATAAACAATTCTACTAATAAATAATTATTTTTGTATTTGTTTGAATAATTTGTTTGTAACATATTTTCTTTCTATTTTTTTTTGTTTTTGCTTTTTTTAAATGATGTTCTCAGAGTTTCACAGCAATATACTTAAATTATGTATCCTCAATATATTATTTAACTTATTTAGTACCTTGATATACATATTATTAATATATACTCTGGGCTAATTAGCAAAATTCATGGAAAAGTTATTTACCAGCAATTTTATTGCTGGAATCTAATTATAAGATCCTGCATATTAATAATATAGGTATGCAAAGTCCGCAGATAGTGTGCTACTTTTTTATAAACAAAATGGCGCCGACAAATCGTATTTTTTTCAATTATTGCTCTATAACTCTGAAGATTTTAACTTTACAACAAAAACACCCAAATAAAAATTCACCGCAATTAAACTCTGCATAGAGATAAGTTTTTCACGATTTCCTCCGATGAAAATTTTCCTCGGAAAATGCGGGTTTTCCTAACAAAAACTCTAATTTTCAAATAAAGTTTTAGGTAAGTAATTATTAATCAATAATAATGAAATAACTTAGTGAAATCAAAGCTTTCTTGGTATAGATTGTAATTCCAGAAGCCGGTGAAAATTAAAGGAATAATTTAGCAACAATTCAATTGTTAATTAACAATTTACGTTCGCAATAATAAACAAAATAATCATGATATATTGATCAAACTTATAAAGATTATAAAGATGAGATGCTTATTTAATATTTTATCGACAAAATATAAATTTTTCGTTTTTTTGCATAATTATTAAATTTTGAAAAATAGTTATTTATGTACCAAGTCAGTAAAGTGACTCTTTATCGAACGAGTCTGATATTATGAGCCGAGCGAGCGTAGCGAGCAAGGCGAATAACAGACGAGTTCGATCAAGAGTCTTTACTGACGTGGTGCATAAAAAATTTTATCGCCAATCATAAAAAACATTAACACTTACTTAAAACTTACTTAATTATATCCTTCTAATGAACAAAGAGCGTGTGTACTTTGTACGCACAGAAGTTATACTTCTATTATCATGATTTCAACGAAATAAATATATTTTAAACAGTTTTATCGTATTTATATTTAAATAATATACTAATTTTAACACTTAAAGTAAAATACCAAAAATTAAAAATACCGTTAATAGTTAGGTCATTGTTTATGAAGTGTAGCGTGTAGCCTGCCGCAGCGAAGTTGATTTGCCGTGATGAATAGTAGAAAATCTAAATAAATACATACATATTTTATATTTGCTAACAAATTATCAGTACCTACATATCTATGACCGTCCTATATATAATCGAATTAACAAAAACACCATTTCATACTATATTCGCATTAATACGAAACTTAAAAGATTTAAGAATTCTTTTACTTTTACACAAAATAAAAATTTCGTATGACAGTAATGACAGAAGGCTCTTGGTTGCATGACGGCCGATTTCGATGTTTAATCGATAGTTGTTAGGTATCAATATTGAATACCTAAATACTAAGTCTGTAAAGTTTTGATTTATGTTTTATAAATATAATTGCAAAATACTACAGAATTTCATTTTCTGACATAAATTTAATTAATAATAACGCAAATTTTGTACAATATTTTTAATAATTAAAGTAAATAAATTTTAAGGTCACTCAAATTAATAATCGATTACTGCCATCGACCACTTACATTCAATCTCAGTTAATTTGATTAATCGCGGCAGGTAAAGTAAAACTCTTCTTTCAGTACAATAAAGTGTTACTTTACTGCCGCAAATGGCGGCAAATGAGTACAATAATGAATGACTTTAGTGACGGTTGGTGATAAAAATGTTATAATACGCTGGACTAATTAGTAAAGTACAAAGAAAGGTTATTTACCAGCAATTTTATTACTGGAATCGAATATTATGATCCTATATATTAATAATATAGGTGTGAAAAGTCCGCAGATAGTGTGCTACTTTTTTTTATTAACAAAATGGCGTCCCCAAATCGTGTTTTTTTCAATTATTGGTATATAACTCCGAAGATTTTAACTTGACACCAAAAACACTCAAATAAAAATTCACCAAAATTTAATTCTAAATAGAGACATGTTTTTCCCGATTTGCTCCGACGAAAATTTTCCCCGGAAAATGTGGGCTTTCCCAACAAAATCTCGAATTTTCAAATAAATTTTTTGGGCAAGTAATTATTTATCAATATTTAAATAAATTGGTGAAATAAAAGCTTTCTTGGTATAGATTATAAATTCAGAAGCCGGTGAAAATGAAACGAATATTTTAGCAACAATTCAATTGTTAATTAACAATTTACAGTCGCAATAACAACCAAAATAATCATGAGACATTGATAAAACTTAGAAATATTATAAAGATGTGATGCCTATTTAATATTTTGTCGACAAAATATAAATTTTTAATTTTTTTACATAATCTTTAAATGTTTAAAAAAATAGTTATACACAAATTAACATTTCTCAGAAATTATTTACTATATTCTAATTTTAAAAAATACTTAAAATGCGTATTTCAAAGGACTTGAAAATGAATGCTTCAGAAATCTTTTCCAACCATTTGCAAAAAAGTTATGAAACAGCAAAATAAATATAGGATTGCTCCGTTGTTTATGATTTTTTTTAATTGTTTCAAAGCTTAAAAGTGAGTCTGTGGTACAATCTAATTACTCACAAAGAATATCAAATATTAGTTCAATGGTTATATTTTAATCAAAGATTAAAATACTTTTTTTTGTAATTTTTTGCGCGAAAGTAGGCTTGATACAGAGCCAGAGCTAAAATGTTCACTCGAAGCGACTGACACGCAGCATACATAATACTATAATTTTTATTATTAAGTGTACGTCGCGAGGCGGTCGTCGCTTCGAGTGAAAATTTTAGCTACAGTACTGTATTAGTCTACTTTCGCGCTTGTAAATTACAAAAAAATATATTTATAATCTTTAATTAAAATATAACCATTAAATCAATAATCGATATTTTTTGTAAATAATTAGCTTGTACTTTAAACTCACTTTTACGCTTTGAAAGAATTAAAAAAAATTATAAACAACGTAGTAATCGTATGTTATTTTGCTGTTTCATAACTTTTTTGCAAATGGTTGCAAAAAAGATTTAAAGCATTCATTTTCAAGATATTTGAAATACACAATTTAACTATTTTTTAAAATTAGAATATAATAAAAACTTTTTGAGAAACGTTAATTTGTTTATAACTATTTTTTTTGGAAAGTTTAGTAAAGTTTTCCATTTTAGTGGGCGCTTGCCATTTTTTAATTATTTTTCCATTTTCAACAATCGTTTTTTCCGATTAAAGCGCCATCTATCCATAGTTCGAAAAAATATTTTGAATAAAAGTTGCTTATTTTTACGTAAAGAATCCAAATCTGGAATAAAAATTTAGTGCTCCTATTTAAGATTTTAAAGTACCATTCGTACCATAAAGTCGTGTTTGGTACCATTCGATAGATTTTTTCAAAAATATTGATTAAGTATATTTTGAACTTTTTCGATCTAATGTTTATTTTGCGAAATATCGCGGGATTTGTATTTAAAATTTTAAATTTGCCCCCACCCCTCTCCTTGGGGTGTCATGTTTGGTATCAGTCGATAGATTTTTGAAAAATATTGAACACGTATTTTTTAGTTTTTCCATCTAACGTTCATTTCGCGAATTATTCGCTTTTTTTTGTGAAACTTTTAAACTCGCCTATTTCCTTACGTTCCGCTCAAATCGTCAGATTTATTAAATATACACTCTTTTGCATGTACTTAACTTACCTTATCTTAATCTGACAATTTCGAGTATTTTTAAGGATAGATTTTTTTTCGGGCCCCCCTTAACGAACACCCCTGTGTTAAGAGCCAATATATGGTAGAGGTATATCTGCAGGGCACCAGGTTTCTCCCCGTATGATAATCTGATGCGCTCGAGTAACTGCAAAAATCCCCGCTTAGGCTCCTCTACCATAAGAATATCTATCAAGTGAACTCCAGATGAAGTTGATAGCATCAAAGCTAAGCAAGTCATGATGTAAATAAGAGAACCCTTTCAATTTTTTTAGAAAAAGGTGAAAAAATAAATATACTCTATTTCCACAAAAATTAAAATTTATAGTAGGTCCTATAATACTTTCTTTATTTTAGCATTTAGTCGTTGTCAATATGTGGACATTAAAACGTTAAGGTGATACAATAGCGATCAACAGGTAGCCAAAACGCGTTCCAAGATTACGGCTGTAGTTTTTTACATTTTTAAATTACTCTGTAATTAAATACAATATTAAAAAAACGAGCCTGTACCGTCATTAAGAAGAACAAAAAAATACACTTTCTTTAAATAAACTGTTTTATCCGATGCCTAGATTTTGTGTCATTTTGGAACTACTAATGAAATAAAAAATTTTAGTAGTTCCAAAATGACACAAAATCTAGGCATCGGATAAAAATGTTTATTTGAAGAAAGTGTATTATTTTGTTCTTCTTAATGGCGGTACAGGCTCGTTTTTTAATATTGTATTTAATTACAGAGTAATTTTCACATATTAATATATTTTTCAAATTGGGCTCTGTACCGCCATTCTTTATTATATTACGAATGCGTGTGCTAAATATCACGAAAAAATATTCAAAATTACAGCCGCAATCTTGGAACGCGTTTTCGCTACCTGTTGATCGCTACTGTTTCCTCTTAATAAAATCATTTTTTAGTAAAATTGTGGCTCATTTCCCGTTTGGAATAGTTGATTACAAAAATACCACAAGGAAATAGCTTCCGAACAACAGAAATCTTACTGCGAGAACAATGTAACCATGTAAACATATCTTTAGAAAATAAGGGATATAAAAGATTAAGTTTAAAATTGTTTTATAGCCCTTGAAACTACCTTTTTAAAATCTATTTGATTTTTTATTATCTTTAATTTTGGTGATTATAACTTTTTGGTGAAACTCGTTTTTGAATTATATTTATCAAAAACCGCTTAAAACCATGCATTTTTCGCGAAAAAGAAAAATTTTTAATCTTTAATAACTCAAAAAGTATTGATATTGGTAGGGGAGCAAATTATGCTAAATTTGCAGTTACTCGAGCGTTATGGGGAGCTATTGGGTTGTGATTATTACGTCCTAAAACCAAAAAAAGTTAAGTAAAACGCAAAGAATCCAAATCTACAATAAAAATTTGGGGGTTTCATTTAAGATTTTAAAGTAACCCCCCACCCACCTCCGTGGGGTGTCGTGTTTGGTAACATTCGATGGATTTTTCAAAAACATTTTTAACGTATATTTTGCAGTTTTTCGATTTGATGTTAATTTTGCGAAATATCGTGGGGTTTGTATTTAAAATTATAAATTTACCCCCACCCCTCTCCGTGGGGGGTCTAATGTTTAGTACCATTCGATAGATTTTTGAAAAATATTGACGAACTATTTTTTAGTTTTTCGATCTGACGTTCATTTCGCGGAATATTCGCTTTTTTTTGTGAAACTTTTTGACTCACCCATTTCTTTACGAATCGCTCAAATCATCAGATTTTTTTATTATACACTCTTTTGCATGTACTTAACTTACCTTATCTTAATCTGACAATTTCGAGTATTTTTAAGGATATATGCTTTTCGGGCCCCCCTTAACGAACTTCCCTGTATTAAGAGCCAATATATGGTAGAGGTACATCTGCAGGGTACCAGGTTTCTCCCCATATGATAATCTGACGCGCTCAAGTAACTGCAAAAATCCCCTCTTGGGCTCCCCTGCCAATATTTTAGTAACTTGATATAACAAATTTTACTTAAAATTTATCCCTCTATCGATTTAAGGAGTTATCTTTAATAAAATAATTTTCACCCACGAGAGGGGGTGGCATCCACCCCCAGAGGAAAATCGCAAGTTGGCACCATATCATTTTTGTTTCTTGAGGTATCCTCTAACTACTCACCAATTTTCATGCAAATCGATGGAGGTTCAACGAATAGGAGGTGAAAACATTTAGTAACTGCACTAATTTTCCCCTTTCACCCCTTATTGCTACTTGCTGTGTCCTGTGTAGATTGTGTAAGTTATTGTGTAGATTGTGTAAGAGGTTATTCATGTTGTTGATGGAGGAGATGGAGGTGCATGTAAACATCGAGGATATCTTGTTTTATATCTACGGTTTGTAGAATTTGTGGTTAGACTAGGGATGGGAAAAACCTACCGGTTATAACCTAAAATCGGTTTTTTTGCTCCGCGACAATCGGATTTTCCGATTGTTTTTTTGTCCCGATTATAACCGGTATTTTCTTTTTAAAGTAATAACCGGTGAAAAACCGTATAAGTTACCTCTGGAAAAAATAATGAATTTTGAGAAAAAAAGGTGATATTTTTTTGTATATTATGGTGTCCATATTATATAGCTCTGGATCCCGCGTATCAAAAAAAGTTGATTAATAGCAAGCTGAAAATTTGTTAATAGATTAACGGTGTCTAGTCGGACAAACTTTGATGTATGGGAACAGTGGAACAGGGGAAGTTTTAATTGTGGAACGTGTCATCCTGACAAGTTTAGGATTGTGAAAACTAGCAGGTTGTTTTTAAGTTTATTCAATAGCAAACTTTATACAGTGATGACGTTTGAGTTGGAATAAATTCATTATCTCGAGAAGGGGAGAATTTGGAGGGAAATCCTGAGACAGGTCGATTTTTATTTTTAAATTATGACTTTTCGTCATATACCGGGTGTCCACTTATATTTTCCCCCATTTTAACTGCCTATAACTTCTAAACGGCTCAAGATAGAAATATGCGGTTTTCGCTGAAATGTTTTATTTTAGTAAAAGTTTTGTCTGAATGGATTGAATTTTTTATATCGCTTTGAAATACGAAAAAAAAATGGAGGATTTTTGAAAAAAACATTGTTGATTTTTTTTAATGGAACACCCAGTATATTTTTCAGCAAATTGAAAGAAGGGTAATTTCAGTAAAATGAGAGGTGCAACGTGGATATCACATACCTAAATAATATAACTAAGCAAAATGATTTTTTTATGTGATTTCCACATTGCACCTCTCATTTTAAAAATTAATTTCTCAGTCATTTGACAACCGATTTTAAAAAATTTTATATCGCTAGATAGGTAAATGACCGTTTTTTCAAGTTACCAAAAAATGTACTGGTATTTTAATAAAAAGAGTCAACAAAGTTTTTTTTTTCAAAAATCCGCCATTTTTTTTAAAAGCGATACAAGAAATGGTCATTTACCTAAAAACTTGAAAAAACGGTCATTTACCTATCCAGCGATATACATTTTTTTAAAATCGGTTGTCAAATGACTGAGCAATTATTTTTTTAAATTAGACATGCAATGTGGAAATCGCATAACATAATATCAATTTGCTTAGTTATGTTATTTAGGTATGTGATATCCACGTTGCACCTCTCATTTTAAAAATTAATTACTCAGTGATTTGACAACCGATTTTGAAAAGCTTTATATCGCTGGATAGGTGAATGATCTTTCTTTCAATTTCCAGAAAAATATACTGGGTGTTCCATTAAAAAAAATTCAACAACGTTTTTTTTCAATAATCCGCCATTTTTTTTCGTATTTGAAAGCGATATAAAACATTCAATCCATTGAGACAAAACTTTTACTAAAATAAAACATTTCTGCGAAAACCGCATATTTGTATCTTGAGCCGTTTAGAAGTTATAGGCAGTTAAAATGGGGGAAAATATAAGTGGACACCCGGTATATCATACTAGTGACGTTATTCATCTGGGCGTGATAACGTAATCGATGATTTTTTTAAATGAGAGTAGGGGTCGTGTAATAGCTCATTTGTAAGGTTATTTAAGTCTCTATTCGGTAATATAAACGTTAACATAATTATTTATACAGGGTGTCCAAATAAATTTTTTTAATTAAATTAATTGGGACAAAAAGAAGAATGTATGTAATTCATTTATTTCAAAATACATTTGAGTGCTATCAGAAAATAGACAGAAATGTTTATTTGACAAATAAACATTGTTTTTCGCTTAAATTCAATGTTAAAACTGCCACCCACCTGTCTCTTAACAATTTGAACATTGAATTTAAGCGAAAGGCAATGTTTATTTGTGAACTAAATATTATTACCTGTTTTTCTGACAGCAGTAAAATGTATTTTGAATTAAATAAATTGTTTATATCCTTTTTTTGCGTAAATTAATTTAATAAGACAAATTGTTTTTGTACACCCTCTATAAATAATTATGTAAATGTTTATATTACTAAATAGAGAATTAAATAACTTTTCAAATGAGCTATCACACAACCCGTCCTCTCATTTAAAAAAATCATCGATTACGTCATCACACTCAGGGCCGCGTTTAGGTCAAACGACGCCCTAGGCAATTCTCTAGTAGCCGCCCTTCAAACATGTACCTAACATTTTTGCGAAAAAAAAAAATGCAAACAGAATTTTTTATTTAAATAAGAATGTTAGGTTCTTCAGATAATATTTGGAAATGTGTTAAAAATATTCTTTATTTTACATCAGTCGTAATGTTACATATTACTATTATAAGTATGTTTGAGCGTTTTGACCTGTGCCCAATGCATGCGTTTTAACGCATAATACGTAGAAATTGCCTGTTTGTAGGCGCGCTTAATCGTTCGATTTTAAATGATAGATGCATTGAAAACATTACTCGAGCACTATGTGTTTATAGCTTTGTTTAACAATAAAAAAATTAATTTTTAGTAATGCAAATAATCAAAACCGGTATAATTTGACATGCACTTTCAAATGCGGTAAGCAGAATTGCTATTTTATTTTTAATCAAAAGTTATTCGGGTTCAAAAATTGCAATTTTTCGATATTTTGAAAGTTCAACCACGTTTATCCCGAAAACTATGCATCCTACGAAAAAACTTGTAACAACATTTTTGCTTAGAAAGACCCAAAAAACCAGGTTTGTTTTGCTAAGAATCGCTGTTATATAATTCCTCAAGTTCTTTGTTTATAACAATCTTATCGACATCCGGATCAACTGTTAAAAAAAATTCGTGTTCTTCAAAATACATAAAAAACTTGGGTAAGTCCATCTGAATAAAGTAGGCCGTTGTAACCCCTCGGGCAACAGGACGGAATGCAATAATTGTATATCGAAACATGGTTTTTAATTCCAAATATGTATTTGTATGTAATTTTTTTTTAATTTTCATGTAATTTCTACATACATAACAAATATTCAATTTTATTATAAATGTATTAATTAATAAAGGGTCTAATTTGCTTAAACATTCCTTGAAAACATATATTTTTTTCCAAAAATCTATTTTTTTAATCATATCATTAATGATCACAGAAAAAGTTAAAGTATATTTTAATAAATAAATTATTTTTATTAATTAATTATTTATTGAACATAATTTATTTATTAAAGTATACCCTAACTTTTTCTATTAATAATGATAGTATGATAACAAAAAATGGATTTTTGTGAAAAAATTATTTTTTCATAAATTGTTTAAAAAAATTAGACTGTTTATTAATTAATAAAAATGCCTAGACAAATTGCATATTTGTAATGTACACAAAAGTAATTACAAATTAAAAGAAGAAAGATCAACATCCATTGAGTAGATCCCAAGATGTAGAAAATGATAGTAATTTTAAGTTGCTTTTTTAGTTTTTGAACTCATGCATTTGTCGGCTCCCGCCAGGTAGCTGACAACTTTTTTAGTTATTGTTGACCTATAGGCTGAAAACCTGCATGTTTCCTGCCTAGAGTTCGCGTCCGTTTTTTAATTATTAACAATGTAGTGCAATCAAAGCAGCAGCTCCCCCTTCACTTACCATGACTAGTCACCATTTCAACTACATTTTTAAAAATTCGAGTAAAATATCACCATTTCGAATATGTAAAAAATGTTTTCTACTGACAATATTTTTAAAGTTTTTCTAAATGTTTATAAACTAGGATTTTTTACTATATTAGATAATTGTTTATCTTTTATTAATACATTTTGATAGTATCACTTTTCTACTTTCATTTGGCATACGCAGAATTGTCCTATCTTCATTATTTTTTGTCATTTGTTATTACAAAACAAAGGTCTCTCGGATAAACAAATAGAATAACTTTTAAACTAATTAATGAATCGGTCTCAAATTTTGAGGGTTTGTTATGTACTCCAATACCCAACTTTGAGTGAAATACTACTAGTCCAGAAAGCCACTGCGCATCCGCTAGGAAAAATATTCTAATTCGGATTTTTTGCACAATCTTACTCAAAAAGGACTCCTTTTAACAAATTTGCATGTTGCCAGGGCCAAAAGGTGGTCAAAAATTTTTTAAACGTTTTTTTTTTGTTTTTTTCCTAAAATTATTTTTTTTGCATGGAATAAAGTTTTTTTTAGATTTTTTGGATCATTCCAAACAGAAAAGGTCTTTAGTGACTTTTCTCTAAAAATGATAGTTTTTGACATATAAGCGATTAAAAATTGAAAAATTGCGAAATTGGCCATTTTTAACCCTCAAAAACTATGTGAAAAAGTTAAAATTTGAATGTTGCCAAAGTAAGTAGATATTCTTTAAACATCGATTCATGAAATCCCGAAGATTTTTTTGCAATACAATATTCAAAACTCCTTTGTTTTTTAATTGATAATCAAGCGTGCGCGACACTATTTTCCACCGACAGTATGGTGCAAATAAAAGGAATAAATTCGTTATTTCGTAAACCGGCGACTTTAAGGAAAAATCCCGAAACAGGTCGATTTGTATTTTTAAGTTACGATATTATGGCATATATGATATACTAGTGACGTCATCCATCTGGCCGTGATAACGTAATCGATGATTTTTGTAAATAATAATAGGGGTCGTGTGCTAGCTCATTTGAAAGGTTCTTCAATTCTCTATTTAGTAATATAAACATTTATATAATTATTTATACAGGGTGTCCTTCTAATTCTTTTTTGTCAAATAATTTAATTTAATAAAAATTTTTTGGACACCCTGTATAAATAATTATGTAAATGTTTACATTACTGAATAGAGAATTGAAGAACCTTTTAAATGAGCTACCACACGACCCCCATTCTGATTTAAAAAAATAATCGATTACGTCATCACGCCCAGACGGATGACGTCATTAGTATACCATACATGCCACAATATCATAACTTAAAAATAAAAATCGACCTGTTTCGGGTTTTTTCATAAAGTAGCCGGTTTACGAAATAACGAATTTATTCCTTTCATTTGCACCATAATGTATACACATGCAACGGTGGAAAATAGTGTCGCGCACGCGTGATTAGAAATTAAAAACAAAGGAGTTTTGAATATTATATTGCAAAAAACTCTTCGGGATTTCATCAATCGATGTTTAAAGAATATCTACCTACCTTGGCAACATTCAAATTTTCAGTTTTTCATATAGTTTTTGAGCGTTAAAAATGGCCGATTTCGCAATTTTTTAATTTTTAACCGCTTATATGTCAAAAACTATCATTTTTAGAGAAAAATCACTAAAGGCCTTTTCTGTTTGGAATGATCCAAAAAACCTAAAAAAACTTTGTTCCATGCAAAAAAAATAATTTTAGGAAAAAAACAAAAAAAAAACGTTTAAAAAATTTTTGACCACCTTTTGGTCCTGGCAACATGCAAATTTGTTAAAAGGAGTCCTTTTTGAGTAAGATTGTGCAAAAAATCCGAATTAGAATATTTTTCCTAGCGGATGCGCAGTGGCTTTCTGGACAAACAGTTCTAAGTTAGTTTTAGTAAAAGTTATTAATAAATAACGATTTTCAGTTATTTTGCAGTTTACGAAGCAACAAATTAACCTTTTGACTTTCAAAAATCGTCATTTTGAAGGTTTTTCAATGTTCTAAAAAAAATAAATTTTGTAATTTTATGTAAATTATTTAGCTTTTTAATTGAGTGCAAAAAATGGAAAAAATCGCTTGGATTGAACTAAATTGTTAATAATTAAAAAACGGACGCGAACTCTAGACAGGAAACATGTAGGTTTTCATCCTATAGGTCAACAGTCAACAATAACTGAAAAAGTAGTCAGCTCCCTCAATATTTGCTCCCTCAAAAGGACTTGAACAAGTCACTTATCACGAGTGTATGCAAATTTAGAAACACCGAATTTTGACCAATTTTTTTCTTACAGAAAAACAAAAAAATACAAAATATTCAGAAAAGTAAAGCCGACTTTTTTTTGTTGTTTAAGACTTTTGGTATCTCTAACCATTTTTATGTTATTTTGATAAAAAGCATTTTTTCAAAATTAAAATTTTTAAAATTTTATTTTAAAATCAAATTTTTTTCAAAAATAAGCACTTTGAATCGATGAAACTTACAGATCATATAAACACAACATAAGTAAAGTAACTTGTGAAGCGGTAACGATTAATTTCATTTAAGTTGCTAATTGGGGGTGATCTTCCTGATTGTTTTTGCCAACACAAAACGGACCAATTTTATTTTGAACGTAACTTGCTTACATTTGATGCTAGAATTTTTTTTATAAAAACAGAAATAAAGATTTTTTTAAACACTTTAATAAAGTTGTAATGTGTTTTCCCCAAGAATGCTTCATTATTTGGATATTTCACATTGAATTATTCCATTGGGAATTTTTCGAATATGAACCTATTTTTCATTAGCTATAACTCTGCTTTTGCTAGGTATAGGGACCTAATATATACACCATTTTTTTTACTTTTTTATAGGCTATAGTTTTGCTATCGACAAAATGCTTACGTTTTGAGTTATTTGCGAAAAACCGTCTAAAAACGTGGTTATTTTGTTGAAAAATGAACATATTCACTTGCAGATAACTCGAAAAGTATTGATTTGGTGAAAAAACTCTATAGAACAAAAGTTGCTTAAAATTAGTTAATTTATCCATTTCGGAACTTATCTTGAACATATATTTTTTCACCCCCGAGATGGGGTGAAACTCACCCCCAGGGCAAAAGCACACATCGGCACCATATCACTTTTTTTCTATGACATGTTAGCTATGCGCATGTCAAATTTAATGTCAATCCACGCGGATCTTTAAAATTTACAGCAAAAACCGTGAAAGAATGGACTAATGAGAGTTTAATGAAAGGGTAACTAATCAATTGGAAGTTCTGTCCGACAAAATACATGAGATGTTTTCGTAGTCTGACGTTCTAAAATTTTAACCTGCTCCACAATTAAAACTTCCCCTGTTCCAGTGTGCCCCTTTATCAAAGTTTGTTCGACTAGACACCGTTAAGCCATTAACAAATTCTCAGCTTGCTATTAATTAAACTTTTTTTAGGTCTAATATATTATGTATTATTCTGAAAACCTATTATTGGATGGACGATAAACGAACATTAACCCTTAAGTATTTTGTTTATATTATGTATAATTGTTTTGTTTGTATTATGTTTATATTATGTACTACTTATTTTGTTTTTGGCCGCATGGTCTTATCCTAAAGCCAATAAAAAAAACCTTAAGTACCTACTAACATCTTAAATCAATGACATAAACACTAACTAACCGCCTGACAGACGGGTTTAACATTTTACTCGTTATTTTTTATATGTGAAATATTTTAATGCAAAAAAATATTTCGATGACTTAATGAAAGTATTAATTATCTAAAAAAACACAGTAATTGATCTAGTTTTTCTGTATTTATTAAAATAAAAAACATTATAACAAGAATGGAAGGATTGTTTGTGTGACTTTTTGTTTCTGAAAAAAAGTGTGATAAAAATGAAACAAATTAAATTTTGATAAAAATTTAGAATCGAGTTAAACAAAGAGTAATAAACATGAAAATAAAAAGTTTTTAAAAAATGTTAAAACAAAAAAAAACTGACAGGCACTAAAATTTGTACAGTGTAGCAATGGTAGTCAGTGGCAACATTTTCATCACAAATTGATCCCACTTCGCTTATGTCGTCTTCTATCTCATCAAGTCATTTCAAAAGAGTTTCCTTATAGTCTTTATCTCCTTATTTGAACTTTTTGATGAACTAGGGCACATTATGTTAAATGACGAACTGGGCACAAACACTAACACCCCCTCTATTAGACGGAAATCATACTTTGAGTCTAAATATCTTTCGAATAACAACCTGCCGTAAATTGCCGTATTCAATACTACTAAATAAAAACCAACTTAAAAAGTCATAAACGAGTGACCTTCAAAATTTTCTAGGAAGGGAAATATCCCACTTTCAACAAGCGATGCCGTCTGAGAGACGGTGTGTTAGTACTTAAGGGTTAAACTAGCATAGATCGACTATTTTTTTATCAGTGTGCCAGAATTGTGGATTACTGTAAATATAGAGCACAACGCTCATGAAAATTGGCAAGAACAAGAATAACAGAAGGTCAGATCTACGTCAACCAAACCACGGTAGAAAGAGTGATGAATTACAGCTACATACATCGGCACTATAATGAATGAAGAATATCTAGGGCATAAGAGTGCTCATTGGAAAATCCAGCTTCAAGAAGGTGGCCGTGCCTCTTGAAAGGCCTCCTTCAAGAGCCACTGCCTAGATCTTGCTATAAAAATAAGAATGCGATCATGATATTATGTCTTTTCTGTCCTTTATTACTCTGTTGAATCGTGGATCTTGAACGAAGATACATGCAGAAAATTGGAATAATTTGAGATTGTGCTATATGACGAGTCCTAAAAGAGGAGGCCCTCAGAAGAATGATGAATGACCGAGGTCACCATCAAATCTCGAAAGCCGGACACAATATGAGAAATGAATCCAGATATGCCCTCCTACAAGCCATACTAAATCGTTTATATATCGATTGATTATTTTAGTATGTATTTTATTATATGTATTCTTTTAATAGTATCGATATCGATAATCGATATTAGAATGATATATGTAATTGTATATTTAGACATAGTTTCTAATTTCAAACAACTTTTCATAATAGCATTTTTTGATATTCTGGAATATAGAGGTATTTTACTTTTTAACGAAATTCATATTTTTGACATAACTCGTATACAATTGATAAACTTTGATATCTGATGGTTGAGTTTTAGATTTTTGACTATCCAGAGCATTTTATTATGAATAACTTTTTTTCGTAAAATTAATAATTTAAAAGTTTTTCATGTGGTTCCTAGCTACGCAGACACACTGTATGAGAGCTTCTGTATAAGAATTTTCAAATTGCAATGCCATATTCGGATTCAGCATATTCAAAAACAAAATAGAAACATATTTGATCAAAGTAAAATGATGAATTTAACGATATTTTGAAAATTATTTATACAAAATATTTGTTATCGTTTAAACAATTAATAAACAATTAGCGGCCAAATCTGCGAGTAGAACTTTTTACTTTAACATGTAAATAAACTAACAAAAAAATTTTTAGAAAAATATAAGCTTGTTTGAATTTTTCCGAAACAATGCATATTTTCGTTCTAATTGCACTCCCCTATTATTATTATTATTATTGAAACCGATTCGAGTGGAGTACCGCAAACTAAAGTACCTACAAAGTAAATGTAACATTGTAACCTAATGGGAATAAATGATTGATTAAAAAACCGAAAACTGGTTTTTGCAATAACTTTTTTTACCGGTTATAACTGCCAGGTTAAACCGTAAGTAAAAAAACTTTATAACCAAAAACAGGTGTTTTGTCGAAAACCGCCATCCCTAGGTTAGCGTATTACTTATTCAGGCTTGGAAGAGAGGGGAAGTTTTCTGGACGTTATAGGAAATTGATTATAAAAAACAACCACAAAAACATTTTTTCGTATTTAAGTGTTGATTTCGACCTTTCTACGGCAAATGCGATCGATTTTTTATTCTAATAATTTATTATCCACCTACCTCTACCGAAAGTATACTTTTCCGGCCCTGATTGTAGGGAGCAAAGTTGTACTTTTGTTCCTAGGGAGGAAAAGTTGTAACCTCGAAAACCTTTTCTTGGATGGTGCTAGAAAAGTCACCAATGGAGACACTGCGACGGCAGCCAGATGGTAGGTGGAAAGCGAGTCGTGGGTTCGAAACTAGCTTTTGGAACGTGGAAGAGAGCCAATAGAAGAAATAGGTAAAGGTAAGACAAGAGAAGGTAGATAAGAGAAGAGAGAGAAACAGATAAAAAGATAGATAGGTAAAGTTACCTAAGATAAGAGAAGAGATACAGGGCGCCACTTAACTTTTTGGGGTTGAAAGGGGAAAATTAAGAAACCTTAGAAACGAAAACAGGTAGGCAAGAAAAGATAATGAGGTTCTAAGACCAAATACAAGAAAAGATATAGACAGGTAATTAGTAAATATTTAGCGGTAATTTATTATCAGGGAATTTATTATGAGTAGATAAATAAAACTAGTAAAATAAATAAAAAACAATATATTAAACAAATGGCTCACCAGAAGGGTGAGTCCAAAAAAAAAAAACACAAGAAATAAAGAGAAAACAATGTATATACACCCATCAAAACTGCATCAACAATTAATGTGTTTTGGTGTACAGTTAGAAATAAACAAAAATTATGATGGAATAAATACAAGTAACATATTATAACAAAAACATGCACAATTAAAAACACAGTAAAGAGAGCCTGGTTATGAATTAAAAAAAAAACAAATCAAGCATCTATAATGAGAAATCTCTCTTTACTGGTTTAGGGCTTATCTCGAGATAACGGATATGGTAACCTTAATGATTGATAGAAAATATAACGTACAAAGATATAATAAAATTGAATGCAAAGCATACAAAAGTAACAAACGTTTACTGTTCAAAAATCAAAAACCACCCCGCACTTGGTTTCATAAACAAAAAGCCAATCGCACAGCTATTAATGAATTAGTGAATGTTTGTAGGTACTTAGTTTTGACAATGAAAAGTTTTATTAATGAATAAAGGATTGTATTGATGAAATCGCTGATGAGATTCATCGGAGGTTAGCCTTAACCACAGATGAAGATATGTTGTGGTAGATAGCCCATAGATTGCTCTATTTTTGAAAGTAGTTTTAGGTAGGATTATTAAGACACTTGCAGTTGCTCTGCCTCTTAATCTGCACTGACTCTATATTATTTACTTTACTTAGTAACCAAACACTGAAGTTATTTGGTAATTGAATCTAGTCGGATGTTAGATCCAATTACAGATACGATACGAGAGTGAATATCACTCAGATAAGATATATTGTAGGTAAGGTAGATGGTAGATAAGGTATTAGATACTAGACAGACGTCTGTACCCCACGATACTTAGCCACGAAGTCCATTTTCCCTTCGCAATCTTTGCGATGCTTTCCTTCTAAAAAAGTGGGGATATCTCCCTACTCAAAAAAATTGCAACTCTTAAAAAAGATCCGACCTACTTGCGTTTTTAGGTAAATTAACGTTACGTCACACAGATACCGCAAAAGAAGGTAAAAATACCTAACCGACACGATTTTGCCAGTACCGTTATGATAGCCAATTTTAGCTAAGGGTAGTTATTTACGGAAACGGCCATAGGCGTACCCGTAATGAGTACTAGTGGGTTTAAAATTTAATCCAACGGGTAAATTAATTATTAACTAATCCTAGTATATAAAAAAGGCCACAGATGCGATGGTCAGATGACCTGAAGAAACACACTGGGTCAAAATGGATGCAAATTGCCCAAGAGAGGCATGGAAGAAGGAAGAGGAGGCCTATATCCAAGGATGGATGTTTAGGGCTGATTAGATAGTATATAAAAAAATGTTACAAAGTAAAATTGACGTCATGGTATTTCATTCATGAAATATAACTTATTGACGCCCTGTACAATATCTATTTTCTATTACGTAAGTATCTATACATTTTAACGTTTATTTATAAAACACCCTGTATTTTGCAGAATGGTAAAAAACAGTAAATTGTTATTTTGATTTATAGTCGGTTCGCTAAACTCAGACGCAACTGGCTAGATATTTTAGTCGATAATTTTTTTGTTTTTTGCCAATTTTGCAAAAATTGTCAAAATTACTATCTATTTAGTGATTATTAACTATTTAGTAATTATTTTTTGCCAATTTTACTAAAATTGGCAAAATTACCTACTAAAATATCTAGAAAGTTGCGTCTGAGTTTAGCGAACAGATTATAACAATGTTTACATTAATAATTTGACTTATATTTGACAGTTGACAGTTATAGTGTACCTACTTGTTAGTTTTAGTTTTAATAAATTTTGTTGGTTAGTTACATAAGTAAATTAAGTAAAAATGAAAAATGACTTGTTATTAATTTGAGGAAGGTGGAAAAACCATATGTATAACATGGGAGTAAAGTGCCTTTTCCTCCCTTGAATGATTACTGCCCTCCGCTAAGCGTCGGGCAGTAAACTTCATGCTCGGGAGGAAAAGTAGCACTTTCCTCCCTTGTTATACAAATAGCTATTTCCTGTTGCTAGATTTCGGGCTAAACTTTGGCGCCTGTAAAAATACACCGTTATATTTTCTTAATTTTCGTTGATTATTCTATTAAAAAGCCAAACATTGTTACACTTTAACACGTATTTCCTTTATAAATTATCTTACAACAATATAATAATCATTGCATGTGTAACTTTAAACAAACTAAGTGTATAGCAAGCATAGTTGACCTATTTATATCCATATTATTAGATATACTAACAATTTTAATAAAAAAATTGCAAACAACTTTAACCTCCGTTAAAAATCTAAAACCCATTAAAATAACCACAATATTTTTACGTAGTTAGCGAGAAAAATGTGAGTTTTTCGTGTGTTGATGTTGTGCCTGTATCTGTTATTCTTGTCATCAAGATATATAATGTCATTACTACGGACTGGTGCGACTTTTTGGCGACGCTCCAACTCTAAAAGAAGCAGTTCACTTTGGATGTTCACTTGTCTAAAGATATATTTTTGTATGAGTCACATGAGTCACTGAATAAAATAATTCCTTGTACAAGATTTAATAAATGTGAGATATACAGTGACGAGCGCACTAATAACCGGCAACACAAAAGACGGAAATAGTTATTATGATATAAGTGTTAAAAGTACACGTTTAACGCACGCATGTGAAAGAGTGCCTTAAAAATGTACTTTTTAACACGTATATCATACAATATTTTTTCTACAAACGTAATTACAGGACAAAATCTACAAAAACTTTTGAACTTGACGACTGATATTCTATTTTTATATTTCTTGACATTACATCAAAATTGCCTATACTGTCAATACGTAAATTTTAACTACAGTGACTTAATAATTATTTATGATATAAGTGTTAAAAGTACACGTTTAAGGCACGCATGTGAAAGTTTGCAGAATGAGCGAAGCGAGTTCTGCAATTCACATGAGTGCCTTAAAAATGTACTTTTTAACACGCATATCATACAATATTTTTTCTACAAACGTAATTACAGGACAATATCTACAAAAACTTTTGCTTGAACTTGACTGACATTCCATTTTTATATTTTTTTGACATTACATCAAAATTGCCTATTCGCGGTGTGCAAGTACATACTTGGAAGGGAATTGAGAAACGATCGTGCGTGAATAGCGGAGAAATATTGCAACTTTCTTAAATAATTCATATTGTCAATTGAAATTGTCAAATTGACGTACATTTCATAGCTACTGTCATTGAAGAAGAAAAATTATATGTTGCTCCACAATATTGATATAATATGCAATTATTATATAAAGGTAAATTTAATTAATTGTATTTTGCTTGCAGTACTGCATTTTAATAACTAATTTTATTTACTACCTACAATTGTTTACGTTTTAATAACATAACCTGAATCTTATTTTTTTTTTCTTATTATTTTTTTGGACTATGGCCTTGACCATTATCCAGTAACCAGGACTAATATAATTGGCCAATATAATTAAAAGTGCGAATAAAGTTGCAGAGCGTAGAAATAGGTGTCGCTTTGCCGAACTTGCACGGTCCCAATACGGTCAATACGAACTGCAGTGCCATAAAATTTTTAAAGCACTAGTGACTTAAAGTAGCATTTTTAATGCTCGTATGGAGTGCTAAGAATTGCATTTTTAACACGGTTGTAGAAAATAGTTATTTATGATATAAGTGTTAAAAGTACACGTGTAAGGCACGCATGTGAAAGTTTGCAGAATGTGCGAAGCGAGTTCTGCAATTCACATGAGTGCCTTAAAAATGTCCTTTTAAACACGCATATCATACAATATTTTTTCTACAAACGTAATTACAGGACAATATCTACAAAAACTTTTACTTGAACTTGACTGACATTCCATTTTTATATTTTTTGACATTACATCAAAATTGCCTATACGGTCAATATAAACTGCAGTCCCATAAAAATTTTAAAGCACTAGTGCCTTAAAGTAGCATTTTTAACTCTCGTATGGAGTGCTAAAAATTGCATTTTTAACACGGTTGTAGAAAATTTTTTTTAAAGCACTAGTGCCTTAAAGTAGCATTTTTAACGCTCGTATGTAGTGCTAAAAATTGCATTTTTAACACGTTTGTAGAAAAAAGTATTTAAGCTGTGAGATATACGCTCTGAGCTTCGCTGGTGACACTCCTAGCGGATTACTAATTCAACTTTCACCGGTAATTTTTAAATTTATTATTTAATTGTTATCGCTTAATATTTACAACGCAAAAAAGTAATTAAATTGTAATCGATTTTTTTTTAAGATTTTGCTAATCATTTTGACGTTCTATTGATAAAATATGAATTTCTTACTTCGGATACTTTCACAGTTATCGTGTTGATGGTGCTGAGATTAACAGAATAATTTATAATTAAATATTACGGAACAGTAAAAAAACCTAAATTCAGTATTTAAAACGTAAATATATTTAAGGTAAAAATATATACCACAGCTTTGACCAACTAATATTTTTTATAATTAATGTTTTTAATTTTAATTTTAAATTAATCACTTTGAAATTTATGTCAAATTTCCGGTAAACGTTTACAGACTTGTCACTACTGGCGCTCGCGAATTTGTAAATATCCCCTCTACGTACGAGCTCACAGCGTATAATGAAATCAAACTGGTCGAGCTGGGAAATTTAGCGATAGTAACTATTTTATTTACATTATATTGATTGTTTTCCAGCTTTACACGTGTCAGAGGAGTATGTCAACTAAAACTGTCACTGTGCCAGTTGTATTTGCCAAACTCGTCCGATACGTCTAAAGGTGGGAAACAATCAATATAATATAAATTAATGGGTTAATATCGCTAAATTTCCCAGCTCGACTAGTTTCATTTCTAAAAATAAAATAAAAATTTTATTATATACATAGTTTCATTTCTTTTTATCTAAAAACGTAATACTTTTTCCATCTTTTATGATATAATATTTTGCCGGTTATTAACGCGCTCATCACTGTATTGTATTATAAATGTGGAATATTAAGCTGTATAGTCTGGACAAATTATCGAAAAAGGCCAATGTTGGGAAAAGTTTGTTAGCAGTTACTTTATTGCTGTAATCAAATTGCATACTTATAGTAGGGGAGGAAAGTATGCTACATTTGCAGTTATTTGAGCGTTATGGGGGCCTATTGGGTTGTGAAGATTAGGTCCTAAAACCAAAAAAAGTTAAGTAAAATTTTCTATTTAAGTGGGGACTTTCCGTTTTTTAATTTAACTTTTTATTTCCAACAATCGTTTTTTTCCGATTATGGCGATATCTACTCATAATTCGAAAAAATCTCTTGAATGAAAGTTACTTATTTTTATGTAGGTAATCCAAATCTGCAATAGAAAATGGGGGCACCTATTTAAGATTTTAAAGTAACCCCCCACCCCACCTCCGTTGGGTGTCATGTTTGGTGTCATTCGATAGATTTTTCAAAAATATTGAATACGTATATGTTGCAGTTTTTAGATCTGATGTTTATTTCTCGAAATACTCGCTTTTTGCTTGTGAAACTTTGTGACACTCATTTCCTTACACCTTATTATTACCTTACCAATTACCTAGAACTTAGAGACCTGGATCCCGCGTGCCAAAAAAAGCTGCTGAAGCAAGCTGAAAATTTATTAATAGCTTAACGGTGTCTAGTTGGACAAACTTTGATGTATGGGAATAGTGGAACAGGGGAAGTTTTAATTGTGGAACGTGTCTTCCTGACAAGTTTATGATTGTGAAAACTAGCATGTTGTTTTTAAGTTTATTCAATAGCAAACTTTATGTAATATATGAAAAAATGTTTGTCTGACAGATATATTGGGCGTTTTAATAAGTCCGACACGTAGAACATTTCAAATGACAGGAATTATGTTAGTGATAAATAGCAGTCTGATTTTTGCATGAGAGTTTAATGAAAGGGCAGTGGCGTAACAAACTCCGTCGAGGCCCCCCCGCAGGATTGGAAATGGGGCCCCCTTTAAAAAGTCACTAAATAAGAATTGTGTACAAACCGGTTAAACTTTTGAACCCTTACAGATCATAAAAACAATACACATACAAAGTCAACGGTAAAGTGCTAACGATAAATTTTATTTGAGGTGGTAAACAGGGGGACCTTTTCACGATTTTTTTTACCAAAAAAAAAACGAGCCAACTTTATTTTGAGCGTATCTGGCTTAGTTTTGATCCTAAAAACGTTTATAAAAAATAAAAATAAAGCTTTTTTTAAACATTTAAAAAAATTTTAATGAGTTTTCCCCGAAAAGTGCTTCATTTTTTGGTTATTTTGACGAATAGGAACAAGTTTTCATGAGCTTTAACTTTGCTTTTACTGTATCGATTGACTTCATGAATAGACCATTATTTTATAAGCTAAATTTTTACTAAAAATATTTTTTGATGATATTTAATTCGAGAAAAATTTTTGTTTTTTTTTTGTTAAAAAGTAAACAATTTCACTCGCAATAACTCGAAAAATATTTAACAAAAGTTGTAGTCCACAGTACATCGTTTTTTTTTGGAAGATGATAAGAGTCTTAAAAATGTTCTTAACTGCTTCGTTTGAACGAGTCTACCACTTTCAGAAAAATTGGAGAGTGCAAGTTGGGCGCGTTTCCGCGTCATTAACATATTTACGTCGTCGGACTAACGAAACTCAGCTGTAAATTTGTCGAACAAGAGATCGACAATCTTTATTAATTAAATATAAGTATTTTAAACTGAAAATTAAGAGTTTTGTAATAACAAAACTACCGCGCTAAACTTTATTTCACGTTAAGAATAGAACATTATGAAGATAGCCCCATGCATTTATTATGAACGATAGAAGCGGGCCGATGCCACGCCGTACTGATTAAAATGAATCGTATATCGGCAGTCGAGTAGCCACCCGTGCCGAGAGGTTTGTCAACACTGATCTCCTTAAGCCTAATGTTCTATTCTTAACGTGAAATAAAGTATAGAATGATATCTTGCGGGTGTCGGACTCTACGATTTTGTTAACACAAAACTCTTAATTTTCAATTTAAAGTACTTTATTTAACATACTACTAAAGATTGTCGATCTCTTCGTCGAACAGCAGCGTTTCGTTAGTCCGACAACGTAAATATGTTAATGACGCGGAACGCGGAAATGCGTCCAACTTGCACTCTGAAATTTCTCAAGTGGTAGACTCGCTCAAACGAAGCAGTCTTGATAATTAAGACCTTTGTAGTCATCTTCCAAAAAGGACGATGCACTGTGGACTATTGCTTATAATTAGTCAATTTAACCATTTCCGGACTTATTTTAAACGTATGTTTTTTACCTCCCAAGTGGAGGGTAAGTAGAATCAAAATCCAAATTTTTAAGCAAATCCGTCGTGACGCTGATAATTACACTCCAAATCGGTCATTTACTGGGCTATTTGTGTATACATTATACATATGTTTATGACAACTTAAATTTTGCATCTTTATTGGTATAGAATAAAATAGAACAAAAATTAATAAATTATTACATTATTGCATAGTATTATTGATGAGAGGAACAACTTTCTTCGTGCACTATTATCAGCCAATATATCTACAATGTTATTACTACATATCTATCTGATGGACAACTTTATTTTCAATACTAAACTGCTTAAAAAAACGTTGCGTATGTATGCGTAAAATAATATAAAAATGACAAATTTTTACATATCTTAGACGACAAGATGGGGCTCCCCGCAAGCTTCAAGACTTAGACGGGTAATCCATCTCCTGTGTAATAGATTAATAGAGAAGTTCCTGTAGAATAGATGGACAACTTACAGAACCTATAGACATGCGCAATGGAATAAGGCAGGGGACTCATTGAGCCCAATTCTCTTCAATTTAATCATGAATGAAATCGCCAACGGCATCAACAAAGGAAGAGGATACAGAGTGGGAAACAAAGAAGTAAAAATACTCTGTTATGCAGACGACCCAATATTGATAGACCATGCTGCGGGGGCCTCTGGTACGCCTCTGGAAACTACTACCGATAATAATTGTATCGAAATACTAAAATTTAGCATTTAATGTAAAGAGAGCTCATTTCTAGAATTAGAAATATTGTTCTAAAATTCGGCAAATTGCAATTCTCAAATTTTTCAATGGTCACGTACAAAGCATTATAGTTTATTGTCGTCACCATAAAAGTTTCGGAAGACCGGAAAGGATTAAGTTTATAGATGTGAGATGATTCACTTGCCGAACATGCCTATTGAGAAATTTACGTTGTTAAATTTAAACACACAACGTAAAATAATATATCAATAACAGATGTTTACCTAATATCAGACGACAAGGTGGGGCCCATGATCGATTGGGGCCCCTGACAGATTGGGGCCCCCTCTGTTACGCCCCTGTGTGGGCCTCTGTACAAAATACATTGGACGTTTTCGTAGTATGACGTTCGAAACCTGTAACCTGTTCCACAATTAAAACTTGCTCTGTTCCAGTTTTCCCGTACATCAAAGTTTGTTCGACTAGACACTGTTAAGCTATTAACAAATTTTCAGCTTGTTATTAATAGACTTTTTTTGGTACGCGGGATCCAGACCTATTACTTTGAATTAATATAAGAAGGTTTTTCGAGGACGTGATTTTTTGGTTTTTGTATTTATTTTTATTTTTTCGTTTAGCTTTTGGTAAGAATAACTTTTTGTAAAAACTACTTATAGTTTTTGAGTTATTTATGAAAAACCGCTTTAAAACATGAATTTTTTTACGAAAGTAAAATTTTTCATCTCTAATAACTCAAAACGTAGTGATTATGTTAATAACTAAATATGACAAATTTAGAATTTGTCCCTCTATTAATTTATGGGGATATTTTTAATAAAATAATTTTCACCGCCTAGAAGGAGCGGCATCCATCCTCAGGGTAAAAGCTCAAGTTGGCACCATGTCAATTTTATTTCTTGAGGCATTCTCTAACTATCCACCAATTGTCATGAAAATCGATGGAGGTTCACCAAAATTGGAGGTAATACCCAAGTAGCAATTTTACGACCTGCAACCAATTTTGTCCTAATGGGACGTTAAATTTAAGGACAAAATTGGTTCACAATAAGCATTAACCAAGGTCAACGTCTGTTTTTCCTATGGACCAACGTTGCTGCTAATAAGTAATATAATCTGATGACCAATCGACATCGGGAATAACGACGTCAATTATTAGGATAAGGTTTGACGTTAAGCTGACGTCGGTCTTAACCTATCTGTAGTATGTGCAATTAAGTGGCATACATCAACGACTACTCAACGTCGGGAATTACAACGTATTTTTTAGGATAGATGCCAACGTTCAGAGGACGTTGGTGTTTTATCGAGTATGGTAGACGTATTTTTCGGGAAGACGACAACGACAATCCAACGTTGAGAATACCAACGTTAATTATTAGGTTAAGGTTTAACGTTAAGCTGACGTCGGGTATATGACGACGACCGGTCGTCGGGAGTCTGTCGTCAAGACCAGGTTGTTTGCGCTTACTTTAGGACGTATTAGGTATACCAATAGGTAAATTCGAGGTGTGCAAGGTAAAAATAGGTTATACTAAAGATCGGCAGGGAGTGTCCTTGTCCAAATCAGTTAAAATGTAGTGCAATTGAGGTCGTGAGTCAAATCCGCCATTAATGAAAAATCGCCATGGTTCAGCCATTTTTTGAAACATAATGTTTGGCAATTTTTTTGCTAGATTTTAATGAATATTTGATTTTAATTAATGAATTTTGTTTATATATAAATCAAGGATAATTTTGTATGGGTCTAGACATAATAATATGTTTTTTTAATTACGATGGTTACTTCTATTTTTACCGTTTTTTTCGATTTAACCTGTAAATTTCTGAGGCGCTTTCAGTTTTTAGCAATTTTTATACCTAGTTTAACAGTACACTTCCTTGCGTTTGTAAATTTTCGACCGCATTATGCAATGAGGCAGATGATTATAATAAAATAATTATACAAGTCACTTAGGTTATATTCTGAATAGTCATGCATCTTAGTTTCTGATGATTTAATATCCTCCAAGATTATTAACCTATTTGGTAAAAATGAAGTGTGTCGGCCGTACTTCTGTGGTAGAGAATTTTATACTATTACTTTACAAGACCAAAGTCCTAAAAACTAACGTAATTTGACGATAAAATATCTCGAGCTGAGAAGTCGAGAGGGGGACGTCGAGGCAACCCGTATTTCTATTCCCCACTTAGGTGCAAATAGCGGTTTTCTAACCGTCGTCGCAACGTCGCGTATTAACGTTGGGGCATTTAATCCAACGTTAAGACGTCGTAATATTACGTCCAATTGCTTCTTGGGTAGCTCATATCCACCTTCATTGACTGCACTATAGTCACTTCAGTGACTGCACTATATCCCATATTTTCTTTATCCCACTGAATCAAAATATGATGAATTATCTGTAACAATTAAAGTTTTTTACGTCATATTGGACAAACAAGTATTGTTTGCAGTATTTATACTTTCACGGGCTATTTTTACTACTATAAAATTGTTTTTTAAGACTACAATAACTACTGGAAAATCAAATAGGCATTTATTTAATATTTGAAGTATATCAAAATAACACAGCGGTAAGTTTTTAATTCATCATCGAACAAAAGAACAATTCTGTCTATGATGTTTTTATGTTGGCATAAATTTACGTCAGTCCGTTATTCAAAATGAAAGAATAATCATTGATTAACAACCCTTGCCTAAAACGATGAATTTGGTTTAGTTCTTGATTAATATTACTCTTGAAAAATAAATGACTATTACAAAAAAACTTTATATGAAAAGGAGAAATCAGAGATATAGGCCTGGATCCCGCGTCCCAAAAAAAATTTATTAATAGCAAGCTAAAAATTTGTTAATACCTTAATGGTGTCTAGTCGGACAAACTTTGATGTACGGGAACATTGGAACAGGGGAACATTGGAACAGGGGTGGAACAGGTTACAGTTTCGAACGTCAGACTACGAAAACGTCCCATGTATTTTGTCGGAGAGAACTTCCAATTATTGATTTGTTACCATTTCATTAAATTCTCATGCAAAAATCAGACTGCTATTTTTATCACTAACATAATTCCTGCCATTTAAAATGTTCTACGTGTTGGATTTATTAAAATGCCCACCATATTTGTCGGATAAACACTTTTTTTCATATATTAAAGTTTGCTATTGAATAAACTTAAAAACAACCTGCTAGTTTTCTCAATCATAAACTTGCCAGGACGACAAGTTCAACAATTAAAATCACGTTCCACAATTAAAACTTCCCCTGTTCCAGTGTTCCCATACATCAAAGTGTGTCCGACTAAACACTGTTAAGGGGATGGGTACGTATTTTCGACTGCAATGGTATTTAAACGCGGATTCATTTTTTCGAATCCTGAGAAAACTAATAAGTATTTTTAAAAAGTTTAAACGCAGATTGAAAGATAACGTTCTTACCGAGGGTCGAAAGTCCCTGAAAACTTATATAATGTTTATTTTAATAAGTTACAGGGGTGAAAAACTAAGAGGAAGTGTAGTGTGATTTTTTATTTCAAATATCCCATTCAAAAGAAACTTTTTCTACGAGCGTGCAAAAATGTCTACTTTCGCGCACGCGTTTTAGTTTAGAAAGTTTCACTTTTCCGCACGCGTTTTACGTTTCCGCACGCGTGTAGATATTTTAATACGGCCTTAAAATAATTATAATACATGCAATACACTAATATTTAGATATTATTTACTATTTTATTTCAAGTGTATCTTATTGTGTTCCTGTTTTAATGAAATTAACGCGATTATTTCATTTGTACAATAAATATATTATACACGGCTCACTAAAATAATTAGTTACGCCCCTGTACTACTGATTACTTAAAATTCAAGTAGTATTTATGTAACCTTTCTGGAAACTCCAGGTTATTGTTGAGACTCGCATTTGAACCCCTCGCCGGGGCAGATCGTCAAAAGCTTCCTAACGAGAATCATCTCTAATCTATCGACGCTCCCGCTATTCGTAAAAAGGCCGCATTTTACCGGCTTTTTTTTGCTATCGTTTTATACCGCTCAGATAATTCAATCTGCTCAGTATTATCGACGATGATTTATTTAGCGTATTAGTGAGTGCCTTACAAATGAACCAAATGGATTATGGAATTCAATCAGAGCTCTGATGTGACACGTCATCAAGGAATAAAACTGTAAGTACTCTACATGTATGTGAACATAACTTATTAGTCGTGATACTGTATGCATTTTGAACCATATACCTCTCGTAGCAAATATTCTTTGTGCCATTTATGCAGATAATACTTTAAATTACATATGAAAAATCGTTATCTACTCTTAACCAGCTTACCTATGGGAATATACTCTATAACCGTACAATAAGTATAGGTTACTATTGTTAAGGATACTTTACGTATTGCCTAAACATTTCTGTTCCATCGAGCCGTATCATATTAATTATTTATTAATTAAATCCTCAAGGTCCTTCGTATTTGCATATTTTGATAATCTCTATTCTGAGAATAACGGTTTTTCATTTATAGTGTCTTTCTGTTGCATTTGGAAATTTCCAAGCCACGCCGCCCCGGCACAAAAATAAAATATTCCTCTCTTTCTGCACTCAAATTCTCAGTATTTAACCCAGCACGTCTCTACAATAGCTGGTAGGTTGTTAAGCCCGGTCTACACGTGCAATTTCAGAAACTACTTGCTTTGTTCAAATAAAGGAGTCGTTTTGTTTGTATGAAAAAATATTTGCATATATTACATTATTTTATTTTCGTAAATATATTTTTCTGTTTATAGTATACAAAAAGTGTACTCATTTCTTGGCTGATAGTACGGGTGTTATAATTTTAACATTGTTTGTTCAACCTTTTGATTTAAATTAAATTTATAATTTTGAATCCGATTAAGCCTGGTTCACAGGTTACAAAAATTATTAAAAATAATTTTGTTTTCTTGCATAAATTGTAAGTTTTTGCTACATTTAGCTTCGCTTAAGCTCATTTTACACTTCTAGAAAACTATAGAAAATAAATAATTGTTTTTTCCTTCAATTTAATTAATTTAAATACTTGTTAAGGGTGTCTCACACTTGCTGAAAAATACCCATTTTGGAAAATTGCATATATTTTGAAATTTTATAGTTTTGCATTTCATATACTAATCTGCGCTCATACAGGGTGATACTATTAAGCCAATCTCACACTATTAAACGTGTAATATATAATATATTGTACATATTCTCTCATTTTCGCATCGATTTATAGGTTTAGACATTTGCAAATAATCTATCTAATCTCACATTCTCGCAACATGGCTGACCGATCAAAATATAACCGACAGAGGCTCACCGCAAAACTTGATATAACCAAGTTGGCTGATTCGGTTCCCACAACTCTTAATTCTCTAAACAAATATAAAATTCGTGAAATAATTTCACAACTCAAACATTCTTACGGACTTTTCCGCGATGCTCAAAATGTGCTGGAGACGATCCCCGAGGAACCTACCCCCTCTACTGATTCCTCTGTGGTTTTTGATAAATATTTGGATACAATTTCTCTATTGGAAGAAAGGTTAGAGGTCATTGAAAGTTCTAATGTGACTGCTACCCCCTCCCTCCAATTTGACCCTAATTCTTCTCTAACCTCACAGTCTATGGCTAGGCAACGAACAGTAAACCTCCCTCGTATTCAGTTAAAACCATTTAGTGGCTTAGTTACTGAATACAATTCATTCATTGAGACCTTTGATACAATAATAGGATCTGATACTACATTAAGTGATCTGGAAAAACTCATTTACCTCAAAAGTTTTCTAACTTCCGAGCCTTTGACGCTTCTCGAGCATATCCCACTCACAGGTGACAATTACAAAATAGCCCGGGATAACCTGACACAAAGGTACGCCAACTCTAAATCGCTTATCAAAACTCTCATCTCTCAAATTCTTGATGCGCCTCCTATTTCTGGAAACGCAAATCACTCACAATTAAGAAATTTTCATACGGTCATGTCAAATAATTTCAAGGCCCTATTGAACTTGAATAGGCCCCCTTCAGATCTCTTGCATTTACTTCTCATACATATCGCTACTCAGAAACTCGACGCACCTACCATTAGGGCTCTTGAGTTCCAATCCGGTGGTAGCCAAGCTACCCCTGATTTTGTCCATTTTCTAGGGGAAATCGAGACACGCGTTGTTCATCTTGAGAATATTCAATCTCAATCAAAACCAAAATCGACTACTACTTCCAGACACTCTTTACACCTAGCCTCAGACACTTCTACCAGTAACCTTTCGCCTCGCTTAGGTCCTAAGAAATGTTCCTATTGCAACGACTCTCACTCGATCTACTCTTGTCCTCAGTTCAAGCAGTTGAATTCTAAAGAACGTTTTAGTTTTGTCAAACAAAATAAATTTTGTATTAATTGTCTTGGGTCTCACATGCTCGATCAGTGTAAATCCAAATTCTCTTGCATAGTTTGTAAATCTCGTCATCACACGTTGCTCCATTTCGACAAAACGGGTCATAGTAACCCTTCCGCGGCTGTTGGCCAACACAACTCAAATAATCATAATAAAACCGCTATCTCAAATAACTCCCATACACAGGGTAATTCACAACAGGGGCCCTCACATGTTAGAGCTCCTGAAACGGAAGTTAATCTTCAAAATTCGACTCCACATTCAATGGCTCTATCTGCAGCCTCGCTTGATAATCATTTGGTGTTATTAAGCACACTCCAGGTCTATCTTGTCGCTCCTAGCGGCAAGAGGGTCTTCGCAAAGGCACTTTTAGACTCGGCCTCACAGGTTTCATTTATTAGTGCTGACCTCGTAAAGGAACTGTCACTCACCACTAGAGATGGAAAATTACGGATCAATGGAATTAACTCCACCTCATCCTCGTCTCAATCTATTGTAGATACAACAATTTTCGCTGTCGCTAACGACGTTCCTTTTGACATCTCGTGCTCTGTACTCCCAAAGATAACAAATCCGCTTCCTCAAATTTCTATTTCGGCGAGCAAACTAAACATACCCTCAGAGATACCATTAGGTGATCCGATGTTCCATGTAACATCCCCAATTGGTATCCTGCTCGGTGCAGACCTGTATAACGATATCATTCAACCTGAAATAATTCGTTTGGGAAAAGGTCTTCCCGTTCTTCAACGCACTCTACTCGGGTACACGATATCAGGGTCAGTTCCAGACTTTGCTCTTAAGTCGAAAAATACTAAAAAGGCTTTGGAATTTTATTCAAACTCTCTCGTTACTTGTTGTTCTCATAACACTCCTTCCGCCGTAAATGAGCCGGTAGTGTCCAACGAGGAACTATCCGATCATTTACAAAAATTCTGGGAGCTGGAAGAAGCCGCTCCTCAGAACACCGATCTCATTAATGATCACCCCGCTGAAATTAATTTTGTAAAACATGTTAATGTTCTCCCCAATGGACGATATGAGTCCACACTCAATCTCAAACTCCCTATCGAAGATATAGACATGGGAAATTCGTTTCTCTCGGCAAAAAGACGTTTTCTCAGTCTCGAGAAACGTTTTCAACTCAACCCTGATTTATTGGAAAAATATCAGGACATTATATCGGAATATCTCAATAACGGACAAATAATTCAAGTGCCGTTAAAAATGCTAAATGACTCAGGTAAACCTAATTACTTTCTCCCTCACTTTCCCGTTTTCAAATCCAACTCTACTACTTCCACTCGTATAGTTTTCGATCCAAACAATAAATCGTCTACGGGAATCTCCCTCAGTGACGTCATAGACAAAGGTTATGTCGTCCAACATGAACTTTTTGACATTCTCGCTAAGTTTCGTCAGTTTAAATTCGCACTAGTAGGCGACATCAAGGCTATGTTCCTACAAATCGCCATTTGTCCCACTGAAACATTTCTGTTAAATTTTCTCTTTAGGGACAATATTCAGCAGCCTTTACGGTGCTATCAATTTCAAAGATTACCCTTCGGGCTCCCAAGTAGCCCATTTATCGCTCAAAGAGTTATCAAGCACATCGCTGACAACAACAAACATACCCACGAACTTGCTACTAGTGTTCTGCAAGAATCTATCTATATGGATGACCTGATCAGCGGTGCTGACAGTCTTCATGAATTAAGTTGTCTTTTCGAACAATTAACTTCTTTGCTAGAAACCCATGGTTTCCTCCTCCACAAGTGGAACTGCAGTTCTTCAGAATTTCTGTCTCAACACAATTTAAATCCCGTCTCTGAAGTCAGTCTTAACTTCACGGGATCTGATAAAGTCTTAGGCATATTCTGGGATTCAGAACGCGACCACTTTTCGTTTAAAACTCCTATCTTCAAATTGGCTAATGTTGTTACTAAACGTACTATTCTCTCCTACATTGCTACTTTGTATGACCCGCTAGGATGGTTATCCCCTGTCCTTGTGAACGCTAAGCTCTTGATACAGGAAATATGGTCCCAGAAATTGGACTGGGATCAACCCATTGACTCACCCATCATTATGAAAAATTGGCAAAACCTCTTATCGACATTCAAAACTATAGAAGAGGTCAAGGTACCTCGATGCTTACTTTTACAAAAGAAAGTTGTTGATGTTCAATTAATTATTTTCACCGACGCATCGGAAAAAATATACAGCACTTGTGTGTATCTCAAAGCGACATACTCAGACTTTTCTGTATCGTCGCGGCTTATCGCTTCTAAAAACAAAATTTCTCCGCTAAAAAATAAACTCACCATCCCCAAATTGGAACTTTGTGGAATAGTGTTGGGAGTCACTCTGGCTCATAGACTTTTTCACATCTTCAAGAAAAATTTGAGTATATCTTCATCTCATCTCTTTGCTGACTCTACAATTGCCTTGTCTTGGATACTTTCTAAAAAACACATTTGGAACATTTTTGTACAAAACAGAATTCAAAAGGTCAATTCCTTGTTGGAAACTTTTCCTTGTGATTTCCATTTCGTCAGAAGTCACGAAAACATCGCTGACCCCGCTTCCAGAGGGATAAATGTCTTTGATAATCCCCAGACCACCGAAGACTGGTTATGCGGACCTAGCTTTATTAGAGACAATCCCATCGATTTTTCTCTTCATCAAATTCCTCATTTTCAGGATGATCTTCCTGAATTAAGGAAGTTAGTTGTCTCAAACATAGCAACAAATCACGAACTCAACGACACCTTTGAAAATCTATTCGCTAAATCTTCTTCTTTTCGTAAAATTCAAAGAATTGTCGCTTATCTTTTTAGATTCATCAGTAATATTAAAAAGAAAATAAATAACTCTCCACGAGATACGGATATATTGACGCCACCCGAAATGGAGATCGCTGATCACGCGATCATCAGGTATATCCAAAGTATCTACTTTAAAAAAGAGATTCTTGAATTGAAAAATGCTAAACTCGTGACCAATAAAGCCATTCGTAAACTCAACCCCTTCCTACAACATAATGATGGGCTGATTCGTGTGGGAGGACGTCTCCGACACGCCCCCATATCGTATAATCAAAAACACCCCATTCTACTTCCTTCTAAATGTCGAGTTGTAGAACTAATCTTGACTCAAGCTCATCATAAGTTATTACATTCAGGCGCGCAAACAGTACTTTCGTATGTCAAAATGAAGTACTGGCCAATTGACGGATTAAGACAGATTAAACGCTTAATTCGTAAGTGTGTAAACTGTTTCCGATTCAGGACACCCAATTCTGTTCAACAGATGGCAGATATGCATCCCGATCGTGTACTCCCCACTAGACCCTTCCAAGTCGTCTCAGTGGACTATGGGGGGTTCTTCTTAATTAAGTCCTCACATTTGAGGAAGGCACCGCTTTACAAAGCATACGTAGCCTATTTCATTTGCATGAGCACTAAATGTGTTCATATCGAACTCGTCACAGGATTAAGCGCAGAAGCCTATATTCTTACTCTGAAAAGGTTTATTGCCAGAAGATCCACGCCCAGTATTATTTGGAGCGACAATGCCACAAATTTCCATGGGGCAAAAAATGAAATGCGCGAATTCTATGATTTTTTCTTAAATCAAAATAATTCGGAACAGATTAAGGAATTCTGTACTCAAAACTCCATAACTTTCAAGATGGGTGTTCCCCGCAACCCCCATCAATTCGGCCTCCATGAGGTAGGAATAAAGAGTGTGAAGTATCACCTCTATCGAATTATAGGAAATTCCCACTTCACCTTTGAAGTGTTTAACACAGTATTATGCCAAATCGAGGCTATTCTAAATTCGAGACCCATCACTAGGATGTCGTCTGACGCCAATGACTTCGCTTTCCTATCTCCAGCTCACTTCTTAGTTCAAAGAAGTTTAACCGCGCCCCCTGAACCAAGTGTTTCAGAGATACCTGAAAATAGGTTGAATCTTTTTCAGCGTATTAGTAAAATTCAACAGCAATTTTGGAAATTGTGGAAAAAAGACTATCTTTGCCTCCTGCAGCAAAGAAATAAATGGACCGACCCTACTGACCCTGTCAAGATCGGGGATTTGGTTCTGTTGAAGGAGGATGGTACTCCTCCACTCTTATGGCCAACTGCCAGGGTAATAGATGTATTGCCTGGTAAGGATGGTCTAGTTCGTACTGTCAAGATTCACACTACTCACGGTGATTTTCTTCGTGGTATTACGAAAATCGCTGTGATTCCCCTGGAAGATTAAAATCTATCCCTAGGGGGAAAACTTATCGTTTTCCTCCATTTTATCGTTGTTACCCCTTGTGTATATAAACTCTAATTTCTTCAAACATTTCTTATCGTTGTGCACATCTTTGCCAATCCCCTCTCTTCGAGGTGATATAGGCCATCTCTCTCGCCTGTCGCCCCCGGCAATATGTACAATAAATATATTATACACGGCTCACTAAAATAATTAGTTACGCCCCTGTACTACTGATTACTTAAAATTCAAGTAGTATTTATGTAACCTTTCTGGAAACTCCAGGTTATTGTTGAGACTCGCATTTGAACCCCTCGCCGGGGCAGATCGTCAAAAGCTTCCTAACGAGAATCATCTCTAATCTATCGACGCTCCCGCTATTCGTAAAAAGGCCGCATTTTACCGGCTTTTTTTTGCTATCGTTTTATACCGCTCAGATAATTCAATCTGCTCAGTATTATCGACGATGATTTATTTAGCGTATTAGTGAGTGCCTTACAAATGAACCAAATGGATTATGGAATTCAATCAGAGCTCTGATGTGACACGTCATCAAGGAATAAAACTGTAAGTACTCTACATGTATGTGAACATAACTTATTAGTCGTGATACTGTATGCATTTTGAACCATATACCTCTCGTAGCAAATATTCTTTGTGCCATTTATGCAGATAATACTTTAAATTACATATGAAAAATCGTTATCTACTCTTAACCAGCTTACCTATGGGAATATACTCTATAACCGTACAATAAGTATAGGTTACTATTGTTAAGGATACTTTACGTATTGCCTAAACATCATTCATAGGAGATTCTGACCAATAGAAAGCTACAGAAATCTAAATTAAATTTATAATTTTTGATAATTTCCCGTCGTCAAGTATATTACGTCAGATGCCCTTCGTTGCTACGCAAAAATACATTCAGTGACATTAATGACAATTAATATTTTGATGGATTCGACCGTTACTTGATGGAAGTTCATTTTATCTCACAATAAAACACTGAAAAACGTTTGTTTTTCTATACTTCCACAAAATTTATTACAACTATGTTATTACTACAGCTGTTTCGGCAAAGTGCCTTTCTCAAGTGATATATTTTACAATGTGTTTGCCTTTTAAGTCTTTAAATGAAGAGGTTGAGGAGTGGGGAGCTGTTTGTCTCGAGTTGGTCATTCAGAATTATATCTGTATTTTTCAATTTATTAATTTCCATTGATTCTAAAAGTGATAGCTTAAGGCCTTTATTTTGAATATGTAGAATTTGAAACTTTTCATTGAAAGAATGATTATGATCTAGAAGGTGAAGTGCGTATGTAGAAGTGTCTGTTTTTCTATTGTTGAAAGCCCTTTTGTGTTCTGCTATCCGTTTGTCAAAAGTTCTGCCAGTTTGACCGCCCAAGTAGCAATTTGTCGACGCGACAACGTTGTCTACCGCGTGGCAACGTTTTGTTACAACGTTGTTATTGACTAGAAGACGACCCAATTCTGCACTAATTTGGTGAACGATTTTTGAGTTGTCTTGACGTTGCCTAGGCAACCTTAAGCGTTGCATAAGACAACTGAAGCGACTATAAAAAGTGCCTGCGTGCTCAAAGAGTCGGACTGGTTATGTTTTTTTACCTATATAAAAAGTAAACTATTTTGACATCATATCAGATATTTAAATTTATATAAATACATAAATAAGGACTTAAACAAAATTACCTGATGTGAAATTTATAAACGCATCTCAGATTACCGTCAAATATGGATATTCCACCTTTAAAAAACACACGCGCTCATTTTTTATCACCTTTTTAACAAAAAATATGTAAATTTAAAAAATCTAATTTTAATATAAAAGCCAGAATTTATGTTAAAGATGTTTTGTATAAATTTAATGTATTGATGGTGCTTTTAAAGGTATTAGAAAATGCCTGCATTTTTTATATTTTGTGTTTTTATTTTCTTTACATTTAAAAAAAAACCAAAATGGTGCATTAAACAACATTACCAATATTACTTAAAATATACCTTATTACCAACCATAGACGGATGAGACAACCGAGAAGTCCAATCGCCGACCAAACACGGCCTGGACCGACTATCCCAACCACTTTAGAACGCACCCTCTTATTGGGTGACAGAGGTCATGTGACCAGTGCAATGAAGTGCATCATTCTCCTTAACAGCGTTGCCGCATTTAGTAGATATCTACTGTTTTGGTATATTTTTGATATTATTTAAAAAATTCTAGTAGGCAATGTTTTTTTATTAGATGTTTGGTATATTTCAATATTTTGTTATCACTAAAATACAATTTGCTTTTTAATAGTATTCACCCCATTTCTAAATTAATTTTCAGACATTTTGTTACAATTTCCCAATGTCATTACCGAAAATAAGATTCAGGACGTAGATGATGATAATAGATGGACAGAGAAATGAAACTGGTAAATACCAGATCTAAATAAGGAAATCTTCATATAATTGGTTTGGAGAATTTTCAAAATGATTGTAACGCTCGGTTTCATAATCAGTTAAAGTGGATTTTAAATTTTAAGTTAGTTGGTACCTACCTTTATCACAATTCATATATGGGTAAATGTCAACTTTAAAGTGAACTTTACTTAATGTTTACTTTAAGTTGATTATGAAACCGGGCGATTTTGACAGGTAACCGTTAACACAGATTTTACTGTATTTACAGGGCCTAAAATTAACGAATCTACTGATTTCTATTGATTTTTTGAAAGCAAAACTACTATCCGCTGCAAGATAATTCGGATTTAATTCAGACAAAATATGTACAAAAAGTACATATTTTGTCGGACTTTCAGCCAAATTATCTTGCAATGGATATAGTACTGAAAGAGTAAGAACTGGCCTGGCAACCCTGTCTAGCAAAGCTGATACAAAGATTTAAGCTTATCAAATCTACTGATAAACCATGGACAATGGAGAAACCAGCTAATAAAAAACAAATAAACAGGTTGTTAATAAATCGAAAATTTCCAGCAAAATAAAATATAAAATAATAAGAAAAAAGTAAGGTTATAAAGTAAATTCTTTTTTTGCTCCTGAAGTTGCCGTAAACGTGTCACACAACTATAGAACTATACGTGAAGGCCCTGGGGTCGTGAGAGACAACTACCTAGTCAGCCAGAAAACCCATGGGCGTAAATTAGTTTAGCATTATAACGTTTTTAAGTAGTTGCGATTGTTGAAAAAACTTAACTGTGATATGTAGTTGTCACAATAGTAATAACTTAGTTGCCCATATAACTAAAGATATTACTTAACGTCGTAACATCGTAATGTCAGTCGGGTTAGGGGTCGTTGGCCGAAACAACTGAAAGTCCACTGTGGCAACGTTATATACAGTGCATTTGTTTGTACTGACAACCAATGCGTCGAAAAATTGCTACTTGGGCGATGTCATATTAAAAACAATAAAAGCCGAAAGAGAAAGCAACTACAGAGTGGTGTGTACAAACTAACTTGTGGTGACTGTCCGAAAACTTACATCGGTCAAACTGGCAGAACTTTTGACAAACGGATAGCAGAACACAAAAGGGCTTTCAACATTAGAAAAACAGACACTTCTACATACTCACTTCACCTTCTAGATCATAATCATTCTTTCAATGAAGAGTTTCAAATTCTACATATTCAAAATAAAGGCCTTAAGCTATCACTTTTAGAATCAAAGGAAATTAATAAATTGAAAAATACAGATATAATTCTGAATGACCAACTCGAGACAAACAGCTCCCCACTCCTCAACCTCTTCAGTTAAAGACTTAAAAAGGCAAACACATTGTAAAATATATCACTTGAGAAAGGCACTTTGCCGAAACAGCTGTAGTAATAACATAGTTGTAATAAATTTTGTGGAAGTATAGAAAAACAAACGTTTTTCAGTGTTTTATTGTGAGAATTAATATTTTAAAAATTATAAAAGCGATGACTTTAAACCGTCAATATTTATAATAACTGTGTGTTTAATTGTACTAATTTTTACTTACATAAATAAATTACAATCAAATTTTGGTTTTGAACAGTTTTATTCATGAAATAATCGCATCAAATTGTACTCGATCTCTAAAATTAATATATAATTTTTGCCCTCGTGACATTTTGACATAATTTCACTCGCCTTCGGCTAGTGAAATTAAAACTGTCAAAGTGACACTTGGGAAAAATTCAATAATTTTAGAGCTCTTGTTCAATTACTACTGATTATTTCATTCATAGGAGATTCTGACCAATAGAAAGCTACAGAAATCTAAATTAAATCGATTCTTTTTTGATGATTTTAACTTCCAATCGTATAGTAAGATATTTGATCACGTGTTTAATTCTGTTCAATCAGATTAAAATTATACTGAGAATTATCTACTGTAGAAAATTACCGATAGAATTTTTTCAAGTAGATTGTTTCTGTTTAATGGCAACCAGTTTCCTAGTTTTGACAACTGTCACATTTAAGAAAATATCCATAACATACGTATTAAAAAATAATCTTACGAATGTCACACGACAGTAAGAATAACTAAGAAAATAATGCTTCATTTTTACTTAAATTCGTTGTCATTGGGCAATAGCCACTCGAGCCCTGCGGGCTCTCGTGTCTATTGCCAGACAACAAATTTTTGAAAAACTGTCGCATTATTTTCAATTTATTCTCACTGTCTTGTGATATTATACCCGATAATTTTTGATAATTTCCCGTCGTCAAGTATATTATGTCAGATGTCCTTCGTTGCTACGAAAAAATACATTCAGTGACATTAATGACAATTAATGTTTTTAAAAATTATAAAAGTGATGACTTTCAACCGTCAAATTAATATTTATGACAACTGTTTGTTTAATTGTACTAATTTGTACTTATATAAATTACAATAAAATTTTGGTTTTGAAAAGTTTTATTCATGAAATAATCGCAACAAATTGCACTCGGTCTCTAAAATTAATATAGAATTTTTGCCCTCGTGACACTTTTGTCATAATTTCATTCGCTTTCGGCTCGTGAAATTAAAACTGTCAAAGTGTCACTCGGGAAAAATTCAATAATTTTAGAGCTCTTGTGCAATTACTACTGATAATTCGATGAAATAAAATTATTTTGACATAATATTCGAAAGTTAAATATTATTCGAAAGTTAAATCAGTAGACAATAACACTCGTTTTGAATCATCGTCATGGAAACCAAGATCGTCGTCATGCTAACTAATTATATTGAAAGTTTGGTTTTGACAACCTTCTCAAAGAATTAATTTGTGTACGTATTTTCATATTAATTAAATTAATTGATTAAGATTTGGTCATTTTTTAGACTCGTAGAAAAAATATTGTTCCTAACTCTTGCAGAAAGTCGCTTTTCCGCACTCGACTGCTTGCCGGACTCCCGCTTCGCGTCGTTCGGCAAACTGCAGTCGCGTGCGGAAAAGTATGACTTTCTGCACTTGTTAGGAATTAGTATATTGTGCAACAAGTGCAGAAAGGTACCTACTAATTTCTCACGAGTTTGAAAAGTTGCGGTACGAGCGCAAGCGAGTGCCGCAATTCAAACGAGTGAGAAATTACCTTTCTGCACGTGTTTCACTCTATACTTTTTCTACAAGCACAGTTTTTCCTAAAAATAAAAATCACAATTTCCAAACGACGATTAATTATAATAGGTACCTATGTGATAAATTTTAAACTGTATTTAATTAATACCTACTAATCAATTTAAATTCCTTATACCTAAATAAATTGCACAGAAATCAGTTAAAAAATTAATGCACTGCCTTAATTTGTTTAAATTTAAACAATTATTACACATTATTGACATTATATTTATGCAGTCACGGATTTACACAAAACCTACTTCATTCGACGTCTCTTGCACAGGTTGCTAAATCCTTATTGGTTATTTGATAATTATAAAATGTTTAATAAAAATAAAATTGTAAAATAAAACAGTTGTAAAATCCATAATTTAGTTTCTATGCTATAGCTAAATATAATAATTGTCTTATAGGTTATATATTTGTCTAAAGTTTAACCACGGATGTAAACAGAATATAACGTTACTCAGAATGCGGTAGTCCACGGATGTAAACAGAATATAACGTTACTCAGAATGAGGTAGTCAACTGTGTAGAAAAGAACTTTGCGGCACAGAAACGTCACTTTGCGGCACAGAAACGTCACTTTTCTGCACACTAATGTCAAATATCTTACACTGTGAGAAAATATCAAGTTTGCTAACATAAAACCGTGCAGAAAAGTGCACTTTGAATAGTGGTTGTAGAAAAATAACTATTTTATACATTCTAAGGAACTTTCGGCCCTCGATAATAACTTTAGTCTTTCATTATGCGTTTCAATTTTTTAAAAATAGTTTTTTCAGGATTCGAAAAAAATGGACACCATGTCCGTGGTGATTTTTTCCAAATCGAACATTCGCTATATTTGTCACACAACGCACTAATTCAAATAGAATATTATGACAAGACAGTGACAGTTTTAAATATTTGACATGGCATCGGGAATATTTTGAGTCGTTGATTAAATTGATTAAATTGATAGTGTATTAGATAAATAATTGATTTAAGACGTGAACTTAATAAAAAGTTAATTGTTTGTTATTTATGGACGATCCAAGCAGAGAATTGACCAGGATATATTCTGTGAGCCAAGTATTTTGTTGTTAAAGATGTTCAAAATTGTAAGCGTTCCATAGTAACAATATATTATTAAAAAATCACTTTAACACTAAAACGAAATAAGCGATGGACTACCCCAGCTAATTAAAATAATATCCGAAAATATTACCTCAATCATCCAAGATAGCCATCGTTCACCCTCAGCTTAGCTCAGTCTGTCAAGGTGTGTGTTCGTCTTGTCCTAATCTTAGATATGAACTATGAAAATTTGGAATGGAAGCAAACAAAACATTATTTTTAATTAATCATGTTTATTGTTCATAAAAATATAATAAAAATATGACTTAGTAAGTTGCATTAACAAATATATTCAAATTATTGCCAAAAACTAACCATTATTTTTTATACTTATGGCTTTTGGTATCTGATGGTAACTTCTTAATGTTGAATGGTACTGCTGCTGGTTCTCCAACGGGCTCTGGGTTTGTAGGTGTTGTATTCCATCAGGCCTACGGATATTGGTCATTGCAGTCTTGGTGATGTGGGTGCAGCATGGATGACATGTCCTCGTTGTTCTATCGCCGGCGATTTGAGGGTTGTTGAAACTCCCTGAGGGAGAACGGTGATCTTATGCCAAAAACTAGAACAGTAAAACACATATCAACAATCAAGAATATAAACCAACGTGTGCCGTCTGCCATTCTAATCGTCAGAAAGAGTAGCAGATGACAAGAATAAATTAAATGAAATTTAGATGAGAAGAATAGTTAAAATTTGATTACCAAACGTGCATATATGTAAATTAAAAAGATAATATATTTAAAACTAAAATATCGGAAACCATGCTTTTGACATTGGAGGTTAGATATAAAATTTTTTAGAAAAAACTAGAAAAATTTAGATTTAGAAATGTAATTACAAAAAAAAATAATAATGAATTCTTACCCCAAGAGAAAGATGATTTGAATAAAAATGATTTATTTTTCACATTACCTGCCTTTTTAAGACATAATTTGTCCCTTCCATTTTGTGTCATCGGGTAGGGATGAAGTGACACTGTCATTGAAAATGACATTTGAAATGACTTCCAAGTACTATGAAGTAGCAGGCATGTTCCGTATTGAAATACAGATATTTACAGGGTAAGAATATACAGGGTAGGTTCAGTATGTTCAATCGATGATTTAAATGAAAAGGGATATAGTAAATAGAAGATAATAAAACAGGATAATAAAAGAGGATAATAAAAGAGGATAATAAAAGAGTGTAATAAAAGAGGATAAATAAAAGGGGGCGCCAACGAGTTTTTAACGAAGAAAACAGTTTAAACAAATAGAAGAAAATTATTAATAAAATATTCAAAAAAATAAAGTAAAATAATTATTTAAAAATAAAATATCACAGATGTGACGTTTGTAACGTTACACATTCCTCTCACCCATTAGAAAAAATTTGAACTCCTCTTTTCTAGTTAGTGAAAAAATTATCACATTTATTAACTGAATTAATAATTTGCAATTATACAAATAACAGTTATCCAAGAACATTCAAAAGCCATCTCTTTAAAGTTAATGATGACATTTTCAAGTAGAATGATATTCTAATTAGTAATATTGATGTATCCATACCACTGTGAGTTTTACTACACCTAATTTGCCGTGTAAAGACAGAAAAAGTAGTGATAGCCGTAAAATATTTGCGAATTATGTACCGATGGCCTTAAGCTATTAACAAACTTTTAGCTTGCTTCAGTTGTCCATTTGAGTGATTTTTTTTGTATCTTATAACCTTATTATTTAATAAAGTCGATGTAATAATATTGTTGCTAGAAAGGATAGATACTTTTGAACACCTTTAACAAGTAAAATCTTTGTTTACATGCAGTGCATGTCTTATTTAAACTTAGTGTAACTTGTTGGAAACTATAGCTAGTGGAGTCAATGAAGGTTTTCACCTCCGATTTCGTTGAACCTCCATCGATTTTCATGAAAATTGGTAAGTATGTAGAGGATACCTCAAGAATCAAAGGTGACATGGTGCCAACTTGCGCTTTTACCCTGGGGGGGATGCCACCCCTTCTCGGGAGTGGAAATTATTTCATTAAAAATAATACCACTAATCGATAGAGGGACAAATTATAAGTAAAATTTGTTATATAAAGTTATTCCAATAAATCAATAGTTTTTGAGTTATTAAAGATCAAAAGTTTTGATTTTTCCTGAAAAAATCCATGTTTTAAAGCAGTTTTTCATAAATAACTCAAAAACCATAAGTTTCTTTAAAAAAGTTGTTATTACCAAAACCGAAGATAATATAAAAATAAATAAGTTCCTTATTCGAGAAATCCTTTATTACATATACAAAGTGAGTTATATGCAATTGAATGTATATTTTTTTTTCCGCGAGTACTCAAATCTTAGTATTCAAGCTTAAATAACAGGAAAACGATGCACTTTGTTAAATATAGATACTAAACATTTTAATAAAGCACTTAAAGGTAACTATCAAAAAGCTATATAAGAAGTCGATAGCATTAAAATTAAGCAAGTTATGATGGAAATAAGAGGATCCTTTCAGATTTTTTAGGGAAGAATGAAAAATGAAACATACGTCATTTCCACAAAAATTAAAATTTATAGTAACCCATTTAAAAATTTTATTTATTTTAACATGAGTAATAACGTCAACAATTTTGACCGGTTTAGAATGCATATTTTTGAAAAAAATACGATTAAAAAAATTAGAATTTTTCAAATTTTAGTGAATTTCATTTTCTTTTGATAATAACTCCAAAAATACTCGATATACTTAAAAAATGGCACAGAACAAAATTTTAGTTTTAACTTTATTTAAGCTTTTTCTTTTTTTAATATTTTTTTACGACAAAAATAACCGAGATAGAAACATTTAAAACCTAAATTTTACTGCGAGAACCATGTAACCGGGGCCATTTCACCTTGTATTTAAAAAAAAAATAAAGGATTTAGAAAATGATGTTTAATACAGTGTTATAGACCGTTTACTTAGCTCTGTAATGGTTTTTCGATAAATCTCCTATTTCAAAAATTAACTGAGTTATTTTAAAAAAACCAATAACATTTTCTTTGAAAAAATTTTATAGCGGAGATTTTGTATGTATACAGGTTGTGTGAAGTCCAATTAGTTGTTTGTTGTAGGAGATACGAAAAAAGTTTATTTAGGTGAGATTGGGGCATAGATAATATCAGAATTTAAATAAATTTCCAAATAAACAGGGCCACCCATATTGACAGGGTGAAACAAAATTATCTTTTGTTTAATGGAACACCCTGTATATTTTTACTTGTTTTATTCCTTAAAATATCAGGTTTTGTGATGTTATACGAAGTAGTTTAAAAGATAATTACGTTTTTTTTTTTCAAATTTCATAGTAATATTCACCCCCTGTACAATTGTAGTGATTTGACATCAGAAAATCAATTTATGTTCAAGTGATTTTTAATATAGTCTATTATTCTTAAAAAATATTAATCTAGCAAAACGTTTAATTTTAGCTAATACAGGGTTGGTCGAAACTGAATGAGTGTTTTCTCAAAGTTTGAGAATATGAGTTTTCTCAAACGGAGCAGCCTGTAATGCCTGTAATGAGCATTATAATGAAATGCTATTGTATGGCACGTTATTATTTCCCACCCTGCCAGTGAGAACTGAATTTATTTTTGAAATCCCTAACTTTATGTTTTTAATTATTTTAAATATTGTAAACGATTAAAAAACAATCAAATTAAATTGTAATGAATAACCAGTGTATATCTTCCACATTTACTTCATATTTAACGTAGCCTGTACCATAACATTGCACAGATTATTATCCCTGTATAGCAACGATATACCATGAATGTGAATTCATACTTGAGAAATGTCCTATATCCAGTCTCACAAAAAAGGAATTCTTCAAACATAACATATATGCAGACAAAATCAGTCAAAGTGATTTGCGATATCTAATTAAAGGCCGTACCAAGTTGGTTTTGTTGAATATAGCATGAAAGCACGACGATACTTTAGTGATAAGCGTATTTTTCGTAGTAGCTATAGTATGTTGTTTTATATTATGTATTACCTATATTAAATTAGTTTTAGTATGTTTCGTTTATCTAAAAAAATGTAAAACAAACAAAAATTCTGTTTTTCTTGTAGTTGTTTTTTCGTATAGATATTGTTTTATATTGTAGTAAATTGAATTTAGTTTTAGTATGTTCCGTTTGTTTGTAGAATTATATTTAATTAGATTTGCTTTAATTACTAAAATAAATAAATTTTCAATTATATTTTATGTATTTGTGGAAAAGGAAACCTAGCATTAGCGGCCACATTTCTATAACGGCCAATTGTTTTCTATTTTTAGTTGCCGTTATTGGCAGGTTCTACTGTACCAATAATATTTTATTAAATTATGAAATATTATTTAAATAAAAAATTTATAAACTTGATAAAAGAAAGTTTGCTTAGAATTTACTCCTCTATCTAATTATGGGGTTATTTTTAATAAAATAGTGTTCACCCATGAGAAGGGGTAACATCCACCCCCAGGATAAAAGCGCAAGTTGGTACCTCATCATTTTTGTTTCTTGAGGTATCCTCTATCTACTTACCAATTTTCATGAAAATTGATGGAGGTTCAACGAAATCAGGGGTGAAAAGCTTCAGGGACTGCCTTTTTGGAAATACAAAAGAATAATTTTTTTCGTAATTGTCGATTTGCTAATTTTCTGATTTTTGGTTGCTATAAGGTTTGAAAAATTAATAAAAATTATAAATCATGCACATTAATGTAAAAAAATATTTATTTTACTTAATTAAACGAGATTGCTTGAGCCAGAATGCTGAAATCTGCATTTTTATCATTAAAAAAAAAAGGTGGATTTCACCCCTAAAATGCAGAAAGCGCAACTTGGTACCATATCACTTTTGTTTTTTGAGGTATCCTCTAACTAATCAACAATTTTCATGAAAATCGATGAAGGTTCAAAGAAATCGTGGGTGAAAACATTCAGTGACTACACTTTCAGAAATATAGAAGAATAAGGTTTTCGTGATTTTCGACTTGTTAATTTTCGGATTGTTGGTTACTATAAGGTTTGAAAAATTAAAAAAAAAAGTAATTCATGCACATAATTATAAAACAAATATTTATTTTTCTTAATTAAAGATTACTTGCGCCATAATGCGGAAATCTGCATTTTTTACAATTTAAAAAGTAGGGGTGTATTGCACCCCTAAAATGCAAAAGCGCAAGTTGATGCTATATAACTTTTATTGCTTGAGGTATCCTCTAACCATTTACCGATTTTCATGAAAATCGATGAAGGTTCAACGAAATAGGAAGTGAAAACTTACAGTGACTGCACTTTCAGAAATCTAAAAAATAATTTTTAAAAAAGGGGTACAGTGACTGCACTTTCAGAAATCTAAAAAATAATTTTTAAAAAAGGGGTGTATTTCACCCCTAAAATGCAAAAAGCGCAAGTTGGCACTATGTCACCTTTGTTCCTTGAGGTATCCTTTAACCACTCACCAATTTTTATGAAAATCGATGGAGGTTCAACGAAATCTGAGGTAATAACTCATATCCACCTTCATTGACTCCACTAAGCTGGTTGCCACATTTTTCCTTCTTGAATGACTAAATTATCCTTTGCTTTCTTTTATCCATTTCTAGCCCTGGTGGGCCTACTTCGTCTGCTATGACTTATTATTTTATGTTTAGCATAATATATTTCATGGACGTGTTCCTTTAATATTTGTATTATTTCTTACAATTTTTTTTTCTTTTCTTCTTTTTTTTATTTCTCGAATATTTCTTTGAGCTTTTCCTATTTAAATTATTTTTCTTGCACAGCTTTCTCTGATATTTTTAGCATTTCATTTATAAAGTTTTTTTTCTTTTTGCCTCTTTTTTCACTTCTGCGTTTTGTGACTTTTATTTTCTTTAAATACCCCATCCCCTTGCGATCCTTCCATTTGTAAGATTTTTTCTTTAATTTTCCTCATGTATTCTATCAGTTGTAGAGTATTTTTAGTTATCAATAGAGTTCGGATTGAAAAGCATAAAGAAACGCAAAAAAAGCATAACGATTTTATGAAAAAAAGCATTTTATTATACAAAAAAAAGCATGAAAATAAGCATATAAAATTTGACAAACCATTTTTTTACGAAAATAAGAATAAAATTTTTATAATTATTCCTAAGCTTAGCTTAGCTTAAGAACTAGTAAGTACCTATTATAAATTTAAAAATTAATAAGATAGAATAAACAAAAAAAAATATATAACTGAAACAAAAATGCTTTAACCTAATTTTTATCGACACGCTTTACATTATGAAAAATATATCATTTTTTTTAAAGCATGAAATAACTAAATACTTATTTAAATGCCGCTACGCACCTACTACCTTCACGTCAATTGCAATGGGGGGTTAATATGTCGAAAAAATTTTACCTGGACTAGAGAAAGCAGCCTATGCATTCTCTGAAGAGCCTCTAACAAAAAATGAAATTGTCGATATGAGTGCTGGCTGCACTCTCTAATTTAAGTAAAAATTAAGACGGTTTTGGCTTCGCATTGCAACTGAATAAAAATGGTATACATTTTTATTTTATATTAAAGTATTACTCCTATAGAGTAACTAGGTTCATTTTCCGTTGGAACTTTACCAAGCTGCAGACGGGGGTTGTGAATTGCATAGTGTAGAATTCCTTCCCTTTTGTCTTCACTGCAGCATCCGTCTGGCTTGCATATTGTAGAAGCCTTGGAGTAGAGGTGTCACCAGGAAAATGGGCCAATAGGTTTTTCAATTAAAAATCTTTTAAAAATATTTTATTTTACAAATATTTTTATTAGGTTGAAAAACTTAGTCTTTCATTTAGCAGATGCCGCTACGCACCTGCTACCTTTCACGTCAGTTGCAATGGGGGACTAATATGTCGAAAAAATTTTACCTGGACTAGAGAAAGCAGCCTATGCATTCTCTGAAGAGCCTCTAACAAGAGGTGAAATCGTCGATAAGAGTGCTGGCTGCACTCTCTAATCTAAGTAAAAATTAAGACGGTTTTGGCTTCGCATTGCAACTGAATAAAAATGGTATACATTTTTATTTTTATTTTTTTATTTTTTATTTAATTTATTTAAATGTTCCATCGTAAAGTTTCGGCGCCTGTCACTCAAAACATTTTTGTATATCAAAAAGCTTCTTTCCTTAAGGAAAGATTCCTTAAGGAATCTTTCTTGTTGGAACTTTTACCACTCTGAGCAGATGAGTTGTGAATTATTTAAAATTCTCTCATTTTAATTTCCTCGGCATCCTGTTTGATTTATAAACTTTGAAAATCTGAGGAGGTGTAACCAAAGAAAGTATTCCACCTGTTGTCAATCCGGTGGTATGGGAACGATATTTATTGTCGTTTTCTGTGCTACTTCGATTGATAACTTACTTTGAAAATATTTTCTTTATTTTTTTAAATCCTTCGTTTTTTGTTAATACATCTTTGATTTTTGTTAATACTATCTGACCAATTTTTCCAGAGATACCTTCCATATTTTTTCAAAACTGTTTATTTTTTGGATCGACTCAACTGACATTTGCTGTTTCTCCAAATATTTTATTGTTTCACTCACAAAGCAAGATTGTTTTGTAATTCTGTTTTACCTAAAATATCCTGACAATCTTTTATCGATTTGCTAGCAGTATCTTTAAATTCCAATAAGAAGCTTTTAAAATTTTCGAAATATTCGGCCTAGTATAAAGCATGTACCCTATTTAGTTGACACTGGTTCCGGTGGTAATAGAGTGTTAGGGAATCTCATTCAAGGGAGGAAAGGCACTTTACTCCCATGTTATACATATGGTTTTTCCTCCTTCCTCAAATTAATAACAAGTCATGTTTCATTTTTACTTAATTTATTTATGTAACTAACCAACAAAATTTATTTAAACTAAAACTAACAAGTAGGTACAATATAACTGTCAACTGTCAAATATAAGTCAAATTATTAATGTAAACATTGTTAAATCAAAATGACAATTTACTGTTTTTTACCATTCTGCAAAATACAGGGTGTTTTATAAATAAACGTTAAAATGTATAGATACTTACGTAATAGAAAATAGATATTGTACAGGGCGTCAATATGTTATATTTCATGAATGAAATACCATGACGTCACTTTTACTTTTGCTCCCTATGGAGGAAAAGTACAACTTTGCTCCCTAGGGAGGAAAAGTACAACTTTGCTCCTTACAATCAGGTCCGGAGAAGTATACTTTCAGTAGAGGTAGGTGGAAAACTTTTTTCCCATTTTTTTATCAACTCATTAACAAGTGAAAATTGCAGCCGTATAATCTCAGCAACGCGATTCAGGCCGTGTGCTAAACACGTACAGTGAATTAGATTTGTATAAAAATGATAATTATATATAAAAAAGCACCAAATAAGCACAAAAATTCAAAAAAGGCATACAAATTTTAAAGAAGCAAAGAAGCATAAAAAAAGTGCTGTCAAAATGACTTATTTTTGCATATTTCGTTCGTATTTAAAGAGAAAATAGTCCTGCTTGTATTATTTACTATAAGCATTATGCTTAGAAATCCGGACTCTAGTTATCAATTTTTCACATTTTCTTCTTTTCAATCAGATTATTTTTATCGCTTTATTAATTATCACTTCTTTAAAGTGCTTCCATGTTTCTTCGACAGACTCTCTGGTTACTGTGTATTGTTAAGTTATCCTTAATTTCCATTTATCCATTTATTCTTAAGAGAAAAAGCCAGTCAATAGCTGGAAAGACTACGACTATATTATACTCACGGACAAAAATATTGCATATGCATGCGTAATGAAATTTTTTGTGCTGTTATCCTTAGCCCCCCTCAGGGGCGGATCCAGAAAATCGATTAGGGGGGGCACATAGGGTACAAACTCAAGGAGTCTGGAATATACCCCGATAAAATCTATTATATCTAGTGTATTTTTGATCCGTCTAGGGAGGGCACGTGCCCCATGCCCCACCCCTGGATCCGCTACTGGCCCCCCTGTATCATAGGAATAGAATTTCTTTTCCGAATGCGATGTTTTAAAGTGATTTAGATTTAAAGGGATTGTTTATAAAGTATCGCGTTTTATTTTTTTTACGAAAAATATGGTCACAATAAAGGGATGATAGCCCAAAGTCTTGTCACTAACCATTTAACATCTTTCGCCAAACTCATGGTCAAAGACAAAGCCATACAAACCCATAAAAAAACATCATACCACAAGGAGTGCATTCAGGTTAAGATGAATTTTCTACAAAGTTATCGCAAACCGCAAAAGTCAGTCATTAACCAGATATACCCTCAGAGGTCTAAATAGGTGCAAGAAAATAGAGAAAGACTACGACTAATAATAGAATCTATAGTGTTCTAAGTCGACAAAATACCCTTTAAGAGGCCATCGTAATGATAGCCTTCTGCTTCTGGACGAAGATGCTGGACCTAATAATGAAGGGAATTGTAAACGTTTAAAATCGCATCAGGAGATAAGATCACCATAAGATAACAACACCTATCTACAGCATCTTCCCGAGCAACATACATTAGTAGCACTGGTCAAAATCAATTGATAGCATGTTGTGGTGAAGACATAATTGAACAAATAATTAATCAGGTTCAAAGTGCAAATTATTACTCTGTCATATTTGATGAAATGACCGACGTATCCCACGTGAAAAACTTGGAACATCTTTCTCTAAATTTGAGATACATACACATTCGTGAAGACTTTGTCAAGGTCATTGACGCTTATGAGAACATAAAAATAAATACTGAAAATTAGAAAGAGGGAAAGAACAACGCCCGACAGGAGAAGCATTGGGAAAAAGAGTATTAAACTTGTTAAAAGAACTGCACTTGGATCCGAAGAAATATGTAGGAAATTTTACTGACTTTAAAAATACTTTAATAACGATAAGTTTTGAATGTCTTTATGGTACTCAAAGGTGTGTGAAAAGTGCCTTAAAACTCACCATTGTAACCCAATTTTTTTTAATTATCCCCAAACCCTCCGGTACTCCTCTCCAAAAAAAGTTCATGGCCCCTCCCGAAAATCGGTCCTGGATCCGTCCTTGTCATCTCGGCAGAATAGTGAATACGTACCTTGATGAGATTTAATCTAAAAATTATACTGTCCATCATATAGCCCATATCAAATTTAAATCCGACTATACCATTTATGATACTTCAAAACATCACATTCCGAAAAGAAATCCTATTCCTATGACACTGGTGGCAGCACAAAAGTTTTATTTCACACGTTAATTTAAAAATATGCAATATTTTTGTCCGTGAGCGTATAACACAAAAAATTGGATTAAGGTGGGGTGAAGTCAAACATAGAGCAAGTAATAGAAGAGACGAACAAGTTCTCTTTCCTATGGCGCTACAGCCCAAGTCGAGCCTGGCCTTTCCAAAACATCCTATTATTTATAACTTCGTCGCAAATGCCGATCGTATGTCATTTTGACCGGTTGTAACTCAGGAACCACTCCATAAAATTTAACTTTTTTGCATTGAAATAAGAGAGAGTCTTGCCGCGTCCTTTCACATACCGTTTTCTTAATTTAATTTAATCAAATAGTTGCCGAGATATTCTATTTGTCTATAACCCAAATATTTTTTATAACTTTTAGGGGAGTGCATATAGATTTTCAATTCGGAAAAAATCAAACAAGATAGAACTTTTTGTAATTTCATTAAGAAATATTTAATAAACAACATATCAAAAAGTTCTACTCAAGAAGTGGGTGCTTCATTTTTTATTAAACAAATAATGAACTACGAAATTAGATGATTTTTTAAATAACTCCGAAAATATAAATTTTAGAAAAAACTGACTTGATCCTTGAAAAATTCAAAAAATTTTACAAAAAAACCTTATATAAAGAATTTTCTAAAATTAAATCTGTATCTTCTATAATTTGTTATTTATAACGATAAAGTCACCCTTCTCACAAACATTGGTACATTCTTTAACTAATGGATCAAATGAAATTTTACAAACTGAACATGAAAGAAGAATAATTAAGCTATCTTATAGTCTAGGCGCCAAATAGAGGTCACCGTGTCCTTTTCAATTCTGATGGACAAACTCAACGATTTCTTATGGATTTTTGGCTGCTGATTACGAATTTCGAGAGTGGAATTCCATCCGAGTGGTCAAAAAATTGTTATAAACAATTTAATTGTTTATAAATTTTTTATAAGGCCCTGGCTCATAAACTAAAAGAAATAAAAGATAATGTTTCAAATAAAATTTGTTCGTTCATAAAAAACAAAGAAAAAAACGTTTACTTAACTTAAATCCAACAATTAGAACTCAAGATATTGTAAAATTAGTGCACACTACAAATTGAAAATTGCAAAATACGTATTTTTCGAAGCTTTATCGATCGTAACTCGGCTTCTACGCATGAAAATGAGCCTTGGAAGATCTCATTTTAAAGTTTAATGAATATTATTCCAAAAAAAGTTTGTTAAATTACTTTAGCTTCACATATTGGCTCATTTGCATGCGTAGAAGCCGAGTTACGATCGATAAAGCGTCGAAAAATACTTACATACTTGACTGTGAGCCGATTTTGCGCCTCATAGCGCGTCATTAAAATATCGATATCTTGACCAAAAATAAACTTACTAACATTTAAAAAAGCTCAAAATGTTCCTTTTGAGTTCTTATATCATTATTGTTAATTAAAGTATAAATGGTTGCAGCTCTTTACTTGAAACCCTTATAAACCAATTAATGTACAATTTTTTAAAGAAAATTATAACTTCAAACTGGTATAACTTTAAAACAAATGAAGATAAAGCAATTTAACAAACTTTGTTTGAAATTATATTAATAAAGCTTTAAAATGAGACCTTCTAAGGCTCATTTGCTTGCGTAGAAGCTGAGTTACGATCGGTAAAGCTTCGAAAAATACTTATTTTGCAATTTGCAATTTGCATTGTGCACTAATATTACAATATCTTAAGTTTTAACCGTTGGATTTAAGTTTAGTTAACGTTTTTCTCTTAGTTTTTTATCAAAGAACAAATTTTATTTGAAACATCCTTTTTTATCTCTTTTAGTTTATGAGCCAGAGCTTTAGAAACAATTTATAAACAATTTAATTTATAAACAATTTTTTGACCACTCGGATCGAAATCCACCCTCGAAATTCGTAATCAGCAGCCAAAAATCCATAAGAAACCGTTGAGTTTGTCCATCAGAATTGAAAAGGACACGGTGACCCCTCTGGCGCCTAGACTATTATCGTTATAATAGAAAGAAATAAAATGTATGGACATAAGTACGGTGTGAGCGGAATGTGAGCCTTACATGAATTTTGTTTAAAAATGATTTAAAAATGTGTAACTAATACAATTTTTCTTATAAAACTCTCAATTTTGCACAACTTACCTTTCAAGCATCTTACTAAATGAGGTTTGATTAAAAAAAAAATAATTCAAATGATATGACGTCTCAAAAAATGTAATTTTTGAAATCTTCGTAGTTTTATAGAATTACCACCACTTTAAGACGGTATCCTTGAACAGATCTATTACAGTTTTATAAGTGCTTTTTTAAAGCTTAGGATGTAATCTTTAAATTGCACTAAATTATTTTACTTTAGAAATGAAATAAACTATTTTTTTTAAGAAAATTAAGAAAGATAACAAAAATGTAACACAAAAACCGAAAATTATCAGCTAAAAAAATGTATATACAAAGTGATCAAATCTTTTTCTGTACAACTTACCTAAAATACATTTAATAATAAGCCTCAACAATAATAAATGTTCAGCAAAAAATTTTTTTTAACTCTTATACTGTATGTCTGCGTAACTTGGAACCTATTGATAACTTTTTTATTATCAGTTTTACGAAAAAAAGTTATTCTTTATAAAATACTCTGCATCGTATAATCTAAGATGCAATGATCAAATATCAAATTTAATTAATGTTATACGAGGTATGTCAAAAAATATAAATTTCACTCAAGACTAAAAATAGTCCTGTCGCCAGTGGGGTTACAACGGCCTTCTTAATTCAGATGGACTTACCCAAGTTTTTTTATGTATTTTGGCGCGTAGAACACGAATTTTTTGGGTAACAGTTGATCCGGATGTCGATAAGATTGTTATAAACAAAGAAGTTGAGGAATTACATAACAGCGATTTCTCGCAAAACAAAACATTTTTTGTATTTTTTGGCTCATTCTAACCAAAAAATGTTAATACAAGTTTTTTCGTAAGATGCATAGTTTTCGAGATAAACGCGGTTGAACTTTCAAAAAATCTAAAAATTGCAATTTTTGAACCCGGATAACCTTTGAATGAAAAATAAAATAGCAATTCTGCTTACCCCTTTAAAAGTTTGAGTCAAATTATATCTGTTTTGAATATTTGCATTGCTAAAAATTTATTTTTTGATTGTTAAAAAAAGCTTTTGATTGTTAAAAAACACATAGTGTTTCCCGTATCTAATACATGCGTTTTAATGCATGCTCCGTAGAAATAGCCCCGCTTGCACTTTTACCTCTTCTACATACTCGTTCGATTTTAAATGAGAAATCATTGAAAACATCACTCAAGCACTAGGTGTTTATAGCTTTTTTTAACAATAAAATAATAAATTTTTAGCAATACAAATAATTAAAACCGATATAATTTGACTTGAACTTTCAAATGCGGTAAGCAGAATTGCTATTTTATTTTTTAATCAAAAGTTATTCGGGTTCAAAAATTGCAATTTTTAAATTTTTTGAAAGTTCAACCGCGTTTATCTCGAAAACTATGCATCCTACAAAAAAATTTGTAGGAACATTTTTTGGTTAGAATGGCCCAAAAAATACAAAAAAATGTTTTGTTTTGCGAGAAATCGCTGTTATGTGATTCCTCAACTTCTTGGTTTATAACAATCTTATCGACATGCGGATCAACTGTTACCCAAAAAATTCGTGTTCTACAGGTCAAAATACATAAAAAAACTTGGGTAAGTCCATATGAATACTGGAGGCCGTTGTACTCCCCCTGGCGACAGGACTAAACGTACCTTTACATTTCACAATATCGAAAATTGTTATTAAGAAAAGTTGTTTGGAATTAAAAAATTTGTTTTAGTGTTCAATTATAATAGCATTTTTTGATATTCTGGAATATAAAGGTACTTTAGTCTTTAACGAAATTCATATTTTTGACATAACTCGTATAAAATTGATAAAATTTGATATCTGATGATTGAGTTTTAGATTGTTGACTATCCAGAGCATTTTACCAAGAATAACTTTTTTTCGTAAAATTGATAATAAAAAAGTTTTCCATGTGGTTTCCAGCTACACAGACACACTGTATAAGAGCTTCTGTATTAGAGTTTTCGAATTACAATGCCATATTCGGACTCAGCATAATCAAAAACAAAATAGAAACATATTTGATCAAAGCAAAATGATGAATTTAACGATATTTTTAAAATTATTTATACAAAATAATTGTTATTGTTTAAACAATTAATAAACAATTACCGGCCAGATCTGCGAGTAGAACTTTTTACTTTAACATTTATATATGTTACAGTTCAAGTTGATTCTCAGTTAGAGTTGACTCCAACTATGTAGTTGGAGTCAACCCCAACTGAAACGAGCAGTAAAAGTTGATTTTAAAAATTTAAATCAACTTTTACTAGTTGGAGTTGACTCTTCCTGGATCGATTCAGTAAATGTTGATTATACGAGAATCTCAAGTGCATTTTTGATGAGTGTGCGTTTCTTTGTTTTGACCGTTTCAACTACTTATTAGTATAGTCTGTAACGTCGCCCCCGTTAGGTAAATTATTCTGATTCGATTTTTTGCACAAACTTACTCAAAGAAATACATCCGTATAACAATCCTTATAACAAATACACAGGGTGTCACGAGGTACCGCGGTCGAAAAATTGTTTAACCAATTTCAGTAAAGTCAGTCAGTAAAGTGACTCTTTATCGGACGAGTCTGATATTACGACCAGAGGAACAGATGCGTTCGATAAAGAGTATTGAGGTGGTGCGTACAAAATTGTATCGTTAATCATAAAAAACATTAACACTTACTTACAACTTTGAGGAAATTTTTTTAATTTTAGACGAAATAAAAAATTCGTATGACAGTAATGACAGATGACTTTTGCATGATGGCCGGTTTTGATGTTTAATCGATAGTTATCAATATTGTATCCGCTGTGAGCTCGTACGTAGAGGGGATATTTATAAATTCGTGAGCGCCAGTAGTGACAAGTCTGTAAACGTTTACCGGAAATTTGACATAAATGTCAAAGTGATTAATTTAAAATTAAAATTAAAAACATTAATTATAAAAAATATTAGTTGATCAAAGCTGTGGTATATATTTTTACCTTAAATATACTTACGTTTTAAATACTGAATTTGCGTTTTTGATGTTCTGTAATATGTACTTATAAATTAATCTTGGCGCCATCTACATGATAATTGTGAAAGTATCCGAAGTAAGAAATTAATATTTCATTAATAGAACGTCAAAATGATTAGCAAAATCTTAAAAAAATCTATTAAAATTTAATTACTTTTTAGCGTTGTAAATATTAAACGATAACAATTAAATAATAAATTTAAAAATTACCGGTGAAAGTTGAATTAGTACAGAATTTTACTTTTTGACATAAATTTTATTAATAATAAGATAAATTTGGTACAATATTTTTAATAATTAAAGTAAATAAATTTTAATTTCACTCAAATAAATAATCGATTGCTGCCATTGACCACTTACATTCAATCTCGGTTAATTTGATTAATTATCGCGGCAGGTAAAGCAACATTCTTCTTTCAATACAACAAAGTGTTACTTTACTGCCGAAAATGAGTACAAAATGAGTACTTGAGTACAATAATGAATGATTTTAGTGAAGTTTGGCGATAAACAATGATTTTAAACAAATTCGCAAAAATACATAGTTTTTTCACTTCGTACAAATTTTTTTTAGATCCGTTGGGCCTTTTTTTTTCTAAAATTGACTGTTGTCGAGTTATTAGCGACTTAAAATTTGAAAAACGCCAAAATAACCATTTTCAAGGTTTAATGACTCGGTTAAAGATAATTATTGTGAAAGTCGAGAGAGCGGCCGTGGAGTAACGGCATAATCACTGGCCTCATACGCCAGTGTACGTGGGTTCGAGCCCTCCTAAAGACAAACCATTTTCATTTTCAATAATGACACGAGCCGTCTCACCGTGCCTCGGAGAGCACGTTAAGCAGTCGGTCCCCCTGGGCTAGTGTACATCGACACTAGTTACTTGAAACAGGGTTAAAGATGCAATTGGCGCCGGAACTGTCCGAAAGGCAAAAATGCCATACGATATTATATATTATGAAAGTCAGAAACTAAAAAAATCAAAGATTAAAGCTACCTCTATAAGATCCTGAAGAAATTTTTGTCATTATTTCATTAATAAGATATTATTTTTAATTATCAACAATGAGCGCTAACCGTGTATTGAGGCGCCGTCAATGTGAGTGCGATTGAGATTCACCATTGGATGGCTGGAATGGTGCATCTCTTTAGCACTCACCATTGACCGCCGCCTAATACGCACTTAGCGCTCATTGTTAATAATTAAAGATAAAGCTTAGTAATAAAATGGTGACAAAAATTTCTGCTGGATCTTGTAGAGGGGGCTATAACCTTTGATTTGGTCACTTTCTGACTTTCATAATAATGGATTTTAACCGAGTTATTAAGCCTTGAAAATGGCTATTTTCGCATTTTTCAAATTTTAAATCGCGTATAACTCGACAACAATCAATTTTAGAGAAAAATCACAAAATACCTTTTTTGCTCAGAATAACCCAAATGATCTAAAAAAAAAATTGTTCGAAGTGAAAAAATTATTTTTGTGAATTTGTCTAAAAAAATTGTTTAAACAACAATTTATCGATCAAGGTACTGCCTGGCACCCAGTAGATTTGTTATAAGGACCTCTTTTTGAGTAAGTTTGTGCAAAAAATTCGAATCAGAGTAATTTACCTAACGGGGGCGACGATACAGCCTAGACTAATTTGAACATATTCAGTAACATTTAATTTCTAGAATCGGCTGTTTGTGTGAATCAGAATCAACTTTTACTAAATGGCATTGGGAAGAGTATACTTTTCCTAGTTGGAGTCTACTTTTACTAGTAAATGTTGAATATAAATCTTCATTTTATATTTATAATCAACTTTTACTGAAACCAGCTAGTTGGAGTCAACTCCAACTGGATAATCAGCTTGAACTGTAACATATAAACTAACAAAAAATTTTAGAAAAATATAATCTTGTTTGAATTTTTCCGAAACAATGCATGTTTTCAGTAGTAATTGCACAAGAGCTCTAAAATTCTATATTAATTTTAGAGATCGAATGCAATTTGTTGCGATTATTTCATGAATAAAACTGTTCAAAACCAAAATTTCGTATGTAAGTTTGTATGTAAGTACAAATTAGTACAATTAAACACACAGTTGTTATAAATATGTATTTGACGGTTGAAAGTCATCACTTTTATAATTTTTAAAACATTTGTCATTAATGTCACTGAATGTATTTTTTCGTAGCAACGAAGGGCATCTGACGTAATATACTTAACGACGGGAGATTATCAAAAATTATCGATTTAATTCAGATTTCTGTAGCTTTCTATTGGTCAGAATCTCCTATGAATGAAATAATCGTTCTAATTGCACTCCCCTATTTAAAACATTCCTGAGGCCGCTCAAATAGTCCAGTTTTAATTCTGTAAAGTACTTTGAGCTGTGGTCTCCAATAAATGCCGTAAGTTGCGTACAGCGTCATGTCGTAGGAAATATGACGTGTTACTTTTAATGAAGACGACAAGGAGGAATTTTATGAAATTCTAGAACAACAGTACAGAATGGCACCAAGACACGACGTCAAAATCATACTGGGAGACTTCAATGCCAAACTAGGTAAAGAGGACCATCTTAGAGCGGTGATCGGTACACATAGCTTACACGATAACACCAATGATAACGGATCAAGATTGGCAGAGTTCGCTGTAGCCAACAATATGGTAGTGAAAACTACACAGTTCCAAAGGAAAAATATACATAAAGTAACCTGGGTGTCAAATGACGGAATCACACGAAACCAGATAGACCACGTGCTCATTGACGGAAGACACTCTAGCAATATCATCGGCGCACACAGTTTAAGGGGAGCAGAAAGTGACTCTGACCACTTCCTGGTCAGAATAAAAATGAGAACAAGGCTAAACACGAGACATCCAAAGCAACGCCAACAAGGAAACAGATGGGACATTTCAAGGCTCGATCTACCTGATAATGAACGCCAATATCAGTCACTGATCCAAAATAAATTGCAGACAATGGAAGAAGAAGAGACATCAACACCAGAATTGACCATAGACCAGAAATTGCAAAATAACGCCATAGAAAGCGCCGCAGCGGAAACGATAGGGAAACAAAAGAATAACAAGAAGAAAAACCAGTGGTTTGACCAGGGGTGCGAACAAAGCTTACAGCAGAAAGCAATCAAGAGGCTGGAGCTACTAACGCCACGTACAGAAGAGAACAGGGAAGACTACAACAGAGTAAGGACTCAAACGAGAAGACTTTTGAGAAGAAAAAAGAAACAGTACCTAGAAGCACGAATACAGCAACTCGAGGAGGAACATAGAACCGGTCAGTCTAGACAGTTTTATAGGGACATAAAAACAATGACGGGCAACACGATCAACAGCCCAAGATTTATAAAAGACGATGCAGGACAATTGCTCACTGACGACGAAGAGATAAGCCGCCAATGGAGAAAGTATTTTGAGCAACTCTTAAATACAGAAAACCCCACAACGACAGGGCAACAAAGACAGTACCAGTTAGCCGAACCTGAAATACCAGGGCCCACACTAGCTGAAGTAAAGTCCGCAATTTCGTCCCTAAAAAACCATAAAGCCCCAGGCCCAGACGGCATACAGGCGGAACTACTAAAAAAAGGGGGAGACAAACTACATCTTGAGATATATCATCTTATAAGAGAAGTCTGGGAAAGAGAAGAAATACCGAAACACTGGCATGAAAGCCATATAATACCTATTCACAAGAAGGGAGACAAACAAATATGTCGGAACTATAGAGGAATATCGTTAATTAATACAACATACAAGATTATATCCATAATACTGTTTAGAAGATTAACTCCATACGCAGAGGAAATAATAGGCGACTACTAAAGCGGATTCAGACCGGGAAGGTCGACTATAGACCAGATCTTCGTCCTACGCCAGGTGTTGGAAAAAAACTGGGAATTCAACCGCGATGTACACCAAATCTTCGTGGACCTCAAACAAGCTTACGATTCTGTTAGCAGAGAAGCATTGTGGGAGACTATGATAGAAATGGGAGTACCTGGAAAACTGGTACGATTAGCAAAGGTGAGCACGGAGAACGCTTCCGCACGAATCAGAGTTGGCAGCAACACGTCGGAGGAATTCCTCATTGACACAGGACTTAGACAAGGAGATCCTCTCGCCCCCCTGCTGTTTAACTTCGCACTGGAACATGCAGTAAGGAAAGCTCAGCCACAACTGACAAACGGATTTGCCGCCCAAGGATCAAAAATACTATTAGCCTTTGCGGATGACGTGGACACAATTGCACAATCCACCAGAGATGCAAAAGAAGTTTTCACCCTATTCGAGAACGGAGCCAAGGAAGTTGGTCTTAAGGTCAACGAGGACAAGACCAAGTACATGGTGGTTACGAAGAACCCAAGACCAAGGGTTAGACAAAACGTGACAATTAATGAATACAATTTTGAAGTCGTCAAAGAATTTAAGTACTTGGGAGCGATCATAACATCTGAAAATAACTATGAAAAGGACGTGGCAGCCAGGATTATTGCAGGAAACAGGGCATATTACTCGTTAAGGACCCTACTTATATCAAAAATACTCTCAAGACCAGCAAAAATAAGAGTATATAAGACAATAATTCGTCCCACAATAACGTACGGAAGCGAAACCTGGACTCTGAATCAGCGGGAAACAACAAAATTACTGGTACTTGAATGAAAGATACTGCGGACTATCTATGGACCTTGCAGAGAAGAGACAACAGGAGAATGGAGACGAAGACACAATGATGAACTCCAGACAATATACGGAGATGAAAACATAGTACGCTACATTAAAACAAACAGAATACGATGGGCGGGTCACGTACTAAGATCAAGTGACGAAAGACTTCTAAACGCCATATTCTGGGAAAGGCCCGATGGAAAAAGGTCAGTTGGTCGCCCAAGAAAGAGATGGAAGGACGCAGTAGCCAGCGATCTACGCAAAATGGGAGTACAGCAATGGGAAATAGCTGCTCAGGACCGACAACAATGGAGGGAAATAGTAAACGCGGCCAAGGCTCACATAGAGTTGTAGAGTCAAATGATGATGATGATGATGATGACTTTTAATAAACTTTGAGGGGCAAAAACTATCTTACAACCGAAAATAGTTAAAAAAGAGTAATTCTAAAATAAATTCTAATTACGAGGTTTATTGAAGTGACCACTGACTTGGCCGGTTTTCTCCAATAGGCGCCGTAGGTTGCGTACAGCGTGTATTGGAGACCATTGACTTAGATAGGTATTTTATTTATTGTATGGCAGTTACAACACATTTAGAACAAAATTACAAACACTAGTAATATAGGTATATGACAAACTTTAAATAGTTACAAACAAACATCAAGTGTATTAATATAATCAATTGACTCTCAAGTTGCAAACAGGAAGTCTTCAGGGCTACCATTGTAAGATATTGAGGGGCACTCATCATAATGTGGTCAATGGTTTGGTTCTCCCCACAGTCACATTGAGGAGACGGGTTCTTTCCCCATTTATGTAGCATGCATGCACATCTGCCATGTCTGGTTCAGATCATATTCAGAGTGGACCATGTTTTGCGTGGAAGATCAAAATCTGGTGGCTTGTGGGTAATGCAGGGCATATTATTTTGCCATGCGTTCCATTCTTGGGACCATGCATTCGTGATGTTGAACTCCTCATGTATCATTCTTGTCGTTTTTATTGGTGGTTGTCTAGAGCGGAGACGGGTATTTCATGCATCCTCGGTATCTTGGTCGATCGGCAGATTTATATTGTTCATGATCTCTTTGTATTCACGTGTAAGTGCGCCAACTCGTCGTTAATGTGGAGGTGGGATGTGACTTAACACTGGAAGCCATTGGGTGGGAGTTGATTCAATTGTACCAGCTATCATCCTCATAGTACTGTGCAGCTGAGTGTCGACCTTTTTTACGTGTGGGCTGTGTAGCCAAACTGGAGCACAATATTCAGCGGTCGAGAAAACAGGGGCTAAGGCAGTAGAGCGGAGAGTGGAAGCCGATGCTCCCCAGGTGGTACCGCAGAGCTTCTGTATGATGTTATTTCTTGTACTCAACTTTTGGGCAGTTTTTGTTAAATGCTCTTTAAATGATAGCGTTCTGTCTAGTGTTATGCCCAGGTACTTCGGTGTTTTGTTTTGGGTAAGTGTGGCATTTTCAAAACCGTATGTTGAGTTCCTTTCCAGCAAGTTTATTGTTCAGGTGAAAGCAACTAACTTCTGTTTTGGATGCATTTGGTTGAAGTCGCCACTTGCGAAAATATTTGCCCAATATATTATTGTGTTTTCAATTTTATCAATCAAGGGCAAAATAAAAATTAAATTAAATTTTTTTTAAATAACGCGGGCACATAAATTTGATACACCCTGTATATTGATCTGTAAATATTTATTAGAATTTAGTTTGGATGTAAGTGGATTTCTTTTTTTATGAGCTTTCCGATGAACCATTAAAGACTTTTGTGAATAATTAAAGTGAAAAGAACGATGCATTTAGGTTTAAACTGGAAAAATATTGTTTATTACGGGAACTATAGAATCCACAAGTAGAGGTAATTATCATTTTCTAGAAAAATGGTTTAAAAGGAAGTTTGGAATTTTAATATCTTTGTTTCACCCCGAGTAAATGTTGTAGAGTTTCCCCGAAAGTAATTAAGATGGTCGGAATAATTTTGAAAGAATGACTGTTTGTTCATCGAATGGAAAAGATAAATGCTTCTGATTCTTGGCAATTTGGAAGGGGAAAAGTGGTTTGAATGATTGAGTGAGTTTGAAAAGGAAGGCAGTATGTTATTGGCATCGCTGAGGAGCAGTTCGACGTTTTCGTGGATAGATAGTTAGCAAGTACCAGTGGTTGTTGGATAGTAGAGAATAGTGCTGAAAAGTGGAAAGAGAGACAGATCAAATTGAGACGAAATACCTCTTTGATTCTGTATTATTGTGAGAAGGAGAGCAGAGAAATTTTGGAGTCTGTGTGAATCGAGTACTGGTCAAAAGAGGCTTTGGCTCGTTGGAGAATTGGTGCTGGTATGCTGATAGTTTTGAAGCTGGAGAACGGAGAGGGCTTTGATGAGTAGCCTTTAACATAGTCAACGAGGGAGAGCTGTTTTGGGTCACGAGAAGACATCAGAGTGAGTGAAGCAAAAGGTCAGTCAACTTATGTGAAAGATATTTTTATGTTCGGAAACTAAAATTTTGAGTAAAAAGCGTAGGTATTAAAATTCCAATATTTCAAAAAGTAAATAGGAAATATAGCTAATCTTGCGAATACATAATTTGGTTTGTTTTACCAAAGTCATCGGGAACAACCCGATAAATTGTTTTTTTTTAACTAGAATAAATTTAAGTGGTAGAACTTTTCATTCGGACATCTGTGTCCACAGGTTTTAGATTTGATAGATTTTTAGAGTATTGATTTTGATAAATAAAAGACAATTCTGTATGTTTATTTTATATTTTTGTTTTATTTCTTTTTCCTATTTTATCCCGATTAGGATCAACTAAGAGATACTGAAACCACGAGAGAAGATAATTATAACGTAAGATAGTTTAGACATTTTTTTAATATTATAAAAAGGCACCCTGAGATTTTTTTATTCATTTTTTCTGTATGATTTGCGACAATTAAATGATTAATCAAATAAATAATAATTAATATAAAATTAATAAGAAGCAGATCATAACGATATATAAGTCTGCCGTCAGAACTTCTTCAGACGTTTCTAGTGTTCTGCATCGTGTAGTGAGGGCCCAGTCATCGGCGTATCCGAACTTTCTTGATTGTGTTTCCGGCATATCTGCTAAGTATAAGCTAAATAGTAGTGGAGAGAGCACTGACCCCTGTGGTAGGCCATTCTTAAGTTTCTTTGGTGGGCTGATATCTGTGCCCATCACTACTTGAAACATTCGGTCGTTGAGCATGCTATCTATTAGGCCTGCTATTGGTTTACAGGGGATTGCACGGAGAATTTTGTATATAAGGCCCTCTCTCCATACTTTATCGTAAGCTGCCGAGAGATCAATAAATGCCGCTGAAATTTTGTCTTCTTTGGAAACCCGCTTCGATGTAGGTGGTGAGTGACATTACCTGGTCCGCGCAGCTTCGTTCTGGTCGAAAACCTGCTTGTTCGACTGGGATCACCTGGAACAGTTCTGTGCTGATTCTATTATATGTAAGCCTCTCTAATATTTTGTAGATGGTAGAGAGAAGCGCAATTGGTCTGTAGTTTTTTAGGCTGTCGGCGGGTTTGCCTGGCTTTAGTATGGCTATTATCTTAGAGCGCTTTAGTTCTTGTGGAATATTTCCAGTTTCCATGATGTCTGTGAAAAATCGAGCCAGGTATACTTAGATAGGTATAGTGCTGTTTTATACAAAAAATCGTATAGACCTGGATCAAGCGTACCAAAAAAAGTTGATTAATAGCAAGCTGAAAATTTGTTAATAGCTAAACGGTGTCTAGTTGTACAAACTTTGATGTACGGGAACACTGGAACAGGGGAAGTTTTAATTGTGGAACAGTTTAAAAATTTGAAATGTCAGACTACGAAAACGTCCCAAGTATTTTGTCGGACAGAACTTCCAATTGATTTGTTACCCTCTCGTTAAACTCTCATGCAAAAATCAGACTGGTATTTATCACCAACTGAGCATTTTAATAAGTCCGACACGTAGAACATGTCAAATGACAGGAACTGAAAGTTTAATGAAAGGAAGACAAATCAATTGGAAGTTCTGTCTGACAAAATACATGTGACGTTTTCGTAGTCTGACGTTCCAAATTTTTAACCTATTCCACAATTAAAACTTCCCCTGCTCCAGTGTTCCCATACATCAAAGTTTGTCCGACTAGACACCGTTGAGCTATTAACAAATTTTCAGCTTGCTATTAATCAACTTTTTTTTATAGGCCCTTGTAGTTATTCTGGTAGGTATATATATCATAATTATTATTTTGGTTATTACTGAAACTGTAAATTTTGAATCGACAATTTAATTGTTGCCAAACTATTTGTTAAATTATTGCCGGCTTCTGGAAATATAATCTACTTCAAAAAATATTTTATGTTACCAATCTATTTAATTATTAATAGGTAAATACTTAGTTCCCTAAAATTTAAGTTGAAAATTAAAGATTTTGTTGGGAAAACCCGGATTTTACGAGGAAAATTTTCGCCGAAGGAAATCGAAAAAAAAATGCCTGTGCAGAATTAAATTATGGTGAATTCTTATTTCGATGTTTTTGGTTTATAGTTAAAATCTTCGGAGTTACAGAACAATAATTGAAAAAAAGAAGATTTCGTGGCTTATAAACAAAATAGCACACTTTCTGCAGATTTCGCAGACCTACATTACTAATATATGCAATTTTAAGATTCGATTCCAGCAATAAAATAGCTGGTAAATATATATTTCTTGTTTTTTCATAATTTACCCAGAGTAATTATCTATTGTAAGTTAGAGCAGTAAACAATAAATGCATAATATATTGTTTACTCCACCACTTCCTGATTATTAGACAGCTAAACCACCTTTAACCTTTTGGGTGGCGCTGTAGTGCGTGTCAGGGTAGTATCTAGAGGGAATGAATTATGGACCTATTTCAATTGTAGCTTACGTCATTGATCAAGGCCAATCAATAGAGAAAAGATAAATCACGAAAAAAATACCTTCAGTATTTGAAAGAATTTAATTGGTAAAGGGAGAAAGTTTTCTTTCTGGTTTTAAATCAATACGTTTATACAGTGATGAGTGCGCTAATAACCGGCAAAATAATGCAAAAGATGGAAAACATATTAAGTTGTGAGATAAAAAGAAATGAAGCTAGTGGAGTTGGAAAATTAAGCGATAAAAACCTATAAATTTACATTCTATTTTTTGTTTCCCCCTTTAGACGTATCAGAGGAGTATGTCAACTAAAGTTGTCACAGTTGCCACCAAACTGGTCCGATACTAGTTTCATTTCTTTTTATCGCACAACTTACTAGTCCTGTCACCAGTGAGGGTACAACGGCCTCCTTAATTCAGATGGACTTACCCAGGTTTTTTTATGTATTTTGACTCGTAGAACACGAATTTTTTGGGTAACAGTCGATCCGGATATCGATAAGATTGTTATAAACAAAGAACTTGAGGAATCACATAACAGCGATTTTTCGCAAAACAAAATATTTTTTGTATTTTTTTTGGTCATTCTCAGCAAAAATGTTTTTATAAGTTTTTTTGTAGGATGCATAGTTTTCGACATAAACGGGGTTGAACTTTCAACAAATCGAAAAATTTCAATTTTTGAAGCCGAATAATTTTTGATTGAAAAATAAAATAGCAATTCTGCTTATCGCATTTGAAAGTTCAAGTCAAATTCTGTCGGTTTTGATTACTTTCATTGATAAAAATGATTTTTTTTATTGTTAAACAAAGCTATAAACACATAGTGATTGAATGATATTTTCAATGCATTTCTCATTTAAAATCGAACGAGTAGGCGCACATACAGACAATTTCTATGCAGATTATGTACATTAAAACGCATTTATTGGGCACGGGAAACACTATGTGTTTATGGCTTTGTTTAACAAATAAAAACTTAATTTTAAGCAATGGAAATAATCAAAACCGATAGAATTTAACTTGAACTTTCAAATGCAGTAAGCATAACTGCTATTTTGTTTTTTAATCAAAGGTAATTCGGGTTCAAAAATTGCACTTTTTTGAAAGTTCAACCGCGTTTATCTCGAAAATTATGCACACCTACGAAAAAACTTTTACCTACGATCATTTTTTGCTGAGAATTACCCAAAAAATACAAAAAAATGTTTTGTTTTGCGAGAAATCGCTGTTATGTGAACTTCTTGGTTTATAACAATCTTATCGACATGCGGATCAACTGTTACCCAAAAAATTCGTGTTCTACAGGTCAAAATACATAAAAAAAATTTGGGTAAGTCCATCTGAATTAAGGAGGCCGTTGTACCCCCCTGGCGACAGGACTATAATATATTGTGTTTTCCATCTTTTGGGTTATTTTGCCGGTTATTAGCGCGCTCATCATTGTATACCTTTTTTCTTTTTTGTTTTTAGAAGTATTTGGAAACTATGTGTAGCCTTTTGTTTACTTTTGAAATAATTTATTTGTTCTATTCTTGATTATCGCTTATTTTGGTTATAGATTTTTTCATGACATTTCATAAGTATTTTTGTATCCTTTAATGTATTCCTTTTTTTCGAATCCTGAGAAAACTAATAATTAATTCTGAAGAATTTAAACTCATAATGAAAGATTACGTTATTACCGACCGAGGGCCCAAAGTCCCTGAAAACTTCTATAGTCTTTATTTTAATAAGTTACAGGGGTAAAAAAAAGAGAAAATTTAGTGTGCCTTTTAATTTTAAATATCTAATTCAAAAGAAACTTTCTGGTTATTCTAAAGGACTTTCGGCCCTCGGTAATAATGCAATATTTCATTCTGCGTTTAAATTTTTCAAAAATATTTATTAGTTTTCTCAGGATTCGAAAAAATGAATACATTTAAAATACATTGAACATTTTGACAGGAGACATTTTGCGCCTCTGCCCTTAATATTGTATTTACACGTGTTTAAACCACAATACTTGTGTGTGTGTTCACAGAGAGGGGATGCTAAATGTTAATCACAATTGATTGCAATAAAAATTGCATTTTATGTTTAATTTTAATGTTTCGATTTTTTCCAAAGTCTAGTCGCAACATAGGGGATCCTGTGGGGACTTTTAGGTCGCCGCGATTTGATGGTGGTATTATAGGTTTTTTAGGTTGCTGAATCCAATGGAAGGGGTCTGGAAGCTCAAATGTGGTGCGTTTAATTGTTATTAACAAATGATGGTAAAATTATGTGTTTTTCAGGAATTATTAGAAGCCCTGTAAATAAATTGATAGTGTTAAGGTCTTCTCTGGTGTATTTTTGGTCACTGAATCGAATGCGACGAGTCGCGATTACCCAAAATATGTTCTTATTTTGTTAATAACAAAATAATTGTTTATTCGCCGAAAAGCTCGAAATGCGGCATCTACAGCAAGTTTGTAGTCTTTTTCATAGTATTTTTATGTTGGTTTTTTACAATTTAGAGGAAAAACCGTGAGTAAACGTACTATAAACCATTATTTTTGCAATAATTTATTAATAACAAAGTCGGAACGTGGTTTAAGCTATCACGACTAGTGACAATCGATTTTGAGTATAAAAATACTATGAAAAAGACTACAAACTTGCTGTAGATGGAGCATTATTTCGAGCTTTTCGGCGAATAAACAATTATTTTGTTATTAACAAAATAAGAACATATTTTGAGTAATCGAGACTAGTCGCATTCGATTTAGCGACCAAAAATACACCAAAGAAGACCTTAGACTATAAAGTTATTTACAGGGCGTCTAATAATTCCTGAAAAACACCTAATTTTAACATAATTTGTTAATAACAATTAAACGCACCACATTTGGGCTTCCAGACCACTTCCATTGGATTCAGCGACCCAAAAAACCATATTATTTATATTAATTTTTTAAACTTTATTACCATCAAATCGCGGCGACATAAAAGTGCCCACGGGACCCCCTATGTTGCGACTAGACTACCGCTCAGTTTATAGACCTTTTATAGACCGCGTACCAAAAAAAAGTTGATTAATAGCAAGCTCAAAATTTGTTAATAGCTTAACGGTGTCTAGTCGGACAAATGTTGATGTATGGGAACACTGGAACAGGGGAAGTTTGTTAATTGTGGAACAGGTTAAAAATTTTTAACGTCATACTACGAAAACGTTCCATGTATTTTGTCTGACAGAACTTCAAATTGATTTGTTACCATTTCATTAAACTCTCATGCAAAAAATCAGACTGGTGTTTATCACCAACTGGTTATTAATAGTTGGTTAGTAATAGCAGTCTGATTTTCGCATGAGAATTTAATGAAAGGGTAACAAATCAATTGGATGTTCTGTCCGATAAAATACATGGGACGTTTTAGTAATCTGATGTTCCAAATTTTTAAACTGTTCAACAATTAAAACTTCCCCTGTTCCAGTGTTCCCGTACATCAAAGTTTGTCCGACTAGACACCGTTAAGCTATTCACAAATTTTCAGCTTGCTATTAATCAACTTTTTTTGGTACGCGGGATCCAGGTCTATTATAGAGAAAAGTTTATACTCAGTTTATAGTTTATCAGAAAATAGTTTTCAAAAAATATTCTATTTTAAAATCAGTTGTTGTTATAACCTCTAACTAGCCTTTTCGGTCCATCTTTAGTTTTAGGCCTCCGCAATTCTTTTCTATTCTTCTCTCTCTGCCGCTACAGTCATCCGAGCCCACGTGCTTCTTGATATCATCTGCCCATCTCATTTGCCTGAGCAACTGATGCCCACCGACCACCGGAACACCTGGTACCCAGGTTCACTGCTAAGATACGTCATCTGAAGTTTCTAGGGTTTTTGTCACTCAATGGATACAAACAGATTACTCGGGGAGTTTTGGGTTGCTGAACAAGAATACGTCATCAGAACTGACTCCTGGTGCACCTGGTGTTCAAAACCTTCAAACTCTAGAAGATGCCATGTCTTAGCAGTGAACTTGGACACCAGGTGGTTAGGGGGTAAGTTCTGATAGCAAATTCGTATTCAGCGACCCCAGAAACTGCCTAGTAATCTATTTGCATCCATTTATTGCCGAAAACCTTCGCAACTCCAGAAGATAACATTCCTCAGCAGTGACTGCATGGGCACCATGTGCTCCGAGAGTCGGTTCTGATGGCGCATTCGTGTTCAGGAAACCCAAAAACCCCTCGTGTAATCTGTTTGCATCAATTTAGTGTAAAATCACTCGAAACTCCAGAAGATGACTTGGCCCTAGACACCAAGTGCCCCTGATGTGGTTCTGATGATGTTTTAATGTCGAGAACCCTCGAAACTCCAGAAGATGTCGTGCCTTAGGAATGATACTGGATACCATGTGCTTCGGGGAGTTGGTTCTGATGGCGTATTTGTGTCCAGTGTCCCCAAAATCTTAAAGTGATCGGTTTGCATTAATTTAGTGCAGATAACTATCGAAATTTCAGACAAGGTTCCTTAGCAGTGATCCTGGGCCCCAGTGGCCATTTCTGATGGCGTAGTTGTATTCAGCGACCCCAAAAACCTCTCGAATGACAAAATCCAGCACTTAATATACTTATTGTGACATGTTAATGCACTTTTGGATGCATGTTATACACTTTAAACTGCAATTATGCATTTACACCCATTTTTCTATTGTAGACTTTTTCCTGACATCATTCTGAACGGAATGCAAAAAGCTGCAAGGCTGGAGATGCTGTTGCATTTAAAAGTCGATTTTTTACGGTGTTTTTAGTGGTAAATGCCCTGGTCTACTATGGAATTTATTTTCACCAATTTTTATCTCTGTTATTCTATTTACTCTCATCTTCATCATCAAGTAGCGCTACAACCCTGGGTGGGTCCTGGCTGACTGTACAACTTTCTTCCAATTTGCTCGGTCTTCGATCAACCTAGGGTCAAATGTAATGTTCATTTTTCGGAGATCTGATTGGATGTTATCTCTCAATCGCATTCTGGGACGCCCGAGTGGTCTTTTGCATGTAGGAATCTCCTCCCATACCAGTTTTACAAGTCTCTCGTTATGAAGCCCATCTTAGTCGCAGTGATTTAATTTCTTGGACAATATATATCGGTGTCATTGTAGAGTGCTTTTAATTCGATGTTGGTTCTGATCCTCTACTGATACTGGTTCGTGTTAATGTCGTGGTGAGGTCCGAAAATTTTTTTAAGTATTTTTTGTTCAAAACGTCTGAGCTTTTCTTCGTTTGATTTGGTCGTGGTCCACGTTTCGCATCCATATGTTAGTACAGGTCTGACGATGGATTTATAGATTTTGATCTTGGAACTTCTTGTAAGATTTTTTGATTTTATAAGCTTATCCAGTGCGAATAGACAGCGATTTTGCTGATTGGATTCTGTCTTTAATTTCTTCAGTAACATCGTTGTCACCTGTGATTACGGCCCACAGATACTTAAAACGTTGTACTCTTTCAAAATTGAAGGTGTTGACCGTCACATTTTGTCCTATCCTGTCTCTTCGTGTCGTTCTATTTATACACATATTTCGTCTTCTCTTTATTAATCCTCAGCCCTACTTCGCTTGTTGCTCCTTCCACCTTGTTGAAAATGGCTTTTGTGGATAAGATGGAGTCTCCAACGAGATCAATGTCATCTGCGTAAGCTAGTAATAACTTGGGACCTTGAACCGATAGCAAGTCTGTTTTTATTTTGGCCGACCTCTAGCTTTCTCTAATACAAGGTTAAAAAGTAGTGGAGATAACGCATCACCCTGTTTGAGTCCACTGTTGATTTCAAAGCTGTCAGACAGTTTATTATTTACACGTACTTTTGATATTCTACCCTCCATACAGACTTAGCCATGCGAATGAGTTTCTTTGGTATTGAGAACTCCGCCATGGCATTCCATACTTGCCTTCTTTCTACGCTATCATATGCCTGTCGAAAGTCTATGAAGATATTTTGTATGGGTCTGTTATACTCCCATCCCTTTTCTAAAAGCTGTCTCAGCGTGAATAGTTGATCTATTGTGGATCTGTTTGTCCTAAAAGCGGCTTGATATTCTCCTAGGACATTTCCAACATAGAGGGTTAGTCTACTAAGAATTATGTTTGAGAGGATTTTATATGCCGTGTTTAGGAGTGAAATTCATCTATAATTCGCGATTTTGTTTTGTCCCCTTTTTTGTGGATGGGCACTATGATGTTTTCCTTTCATATTGCTGGTATACTTTCTTCTAACAAGTGGTGTATTTGGCGATGTAGTGCGTTTCCACCATATTCACACGTTCTGCTGGTATCTCGTCCGTATCCGGCGCTTTGTAATTTTTCAGCTTATTTAAGGTCTTTTGGGTTTATTCAAAAGAGGGATTTTCAACGGGCATGTCCGCTGTGGTATAGATCTCTTCTTTGTGCTAATCTTCCTGTATGATGTTTAGAAGGTCCCTAAAATACCCTTTCGATTCTTCTGTTAGTTCTTTATCGTCGAATATCATATGACCTTGCTTGTCTCTCAGTGTATGGATAGAATTGGTTATAATATGTCCTCTTTTCTAAGTGAAAATAGCTTTATAGAATTCTCTGGAGCCTGGTCTGGGTCGATCTCTCCCCATAGCTTCATATTTTTGTTGTTCATAGTTTCTTTTCTTTGTGCATATCATTTTTCTTGTTTCTTTTCGGCAGTCGTATTCCGTTTTACTTCTGTCTGTTTGTAGTTGTATCCATGTCTTCCTTATTTTTTGTCTTTTTTCCAGCTGTTTCCGATATTCCTCGTCATACCATCTTTCTGCCCTCTTCTGCCTACTCTTTCCAAAGATCTTGTTGGCAGTCTTGGTTATTGTTTACATCTTCTCCTGTACTTCTACTCGCATGTAATGGCTATTACTCACTCTGATGAATTACGACACTCTCCTACGGCTCGTGTCGCAAACTTCATCATCGTGAGTAATAGCCATCATTACATGCTCGTTGAATAATATACTATTGTTTTATTCTGATTGATTATACAATTATTATGCTAAAAATTATCATACATTATTAACCATCTGTTTTTGTTTCAGGTTGTTCTAGTATTCATTTTAAGCATAGCTTCGTTAATTATATATTTCATAGATGCCTCAAGGTAAGTCATAAACTAGTTTTTATCTAAAAAAAAAAGAAAACCATTCAGTTGAAAATACAAGACTCTAAAATAAGCAATGTAATCATTAAAAATTTCTATTTAATCACAAAAAAATATTAAAGTTACCCTAAAGAGTGTATCAAAAACTCAAATTTGAAAAATATGTACGATTTTATCACATTTTTATCATTTATTTATTTTTTTTTAGTATGCGTCCAGGGTAAATATATTTTTGCTAACCAAATTACATCATCAGATAAGTATACAAAAGTTGTTACACTTTTTGCATTAATACACAATTGGTCTTAAAATTCTTATAACACAACTAACAACAGTTATGTCCTTGTCGTTTAAGTGTTTAAAAAGGTTATTTTATGATACTTTTTGATTGAAGGTTCTTGGTATATTCATTTTTTTTTGAAATATGACAAAACAACACAGATGCGCTCAAATGATTTGCTAATTGTTTCTTAACTTTGAGTTGTAGCTGACACATATAGACAAGGCAAAAACGGCGGGTTCGTTGGAAAAAATATTCCCATGAGATTTTTTTGCATAATCACATTCATGAGACAACCCAGAATAAGGTTCAAGAAGTCGCCCACGCGAAAAATGGTCCAAATTTAAAAAAAAAATTTTTTTTTAATCAAATTGCAAAAACCAATTTTTTCGGCCCAATTTTTATTATAACTTAAAAATAACAACTTAGTAATCAAATAATAACAAAAATTTCTTCAGCATCTTGCAGGGGGGGATTCAAACTTTGATTTAGTCGCTTTCTGACTTTCATAGTAATAACTTTTAACCGAGTTATTAAGCCTTGAAAATCGCCATTTTTCGTTTTTTTTTTTCAATTTTAAAATGCTTTTACCTCGAAAACGATCAACTTTAGAGAAAAATTATACCAGACCTTTTTATCCAGAATGATCCAAAACACCTAAAAAAAATTTCGTAAAATATACAATCCTTTATAAAAGGTATATTTGTTAAAATCCCTATACAGGGCTACATCAAAGACATAACTAGTTTTCAATCGGTTGACCGATCATCATCAGTGTAATCCTAAAATGTTTATAACCAGATAAAATGATGCAAAGTATTTAAAATGTTGACTAAGGTTATAAAAAGTTATAGGCTATACTCACTCAGAATCTAACATGCTAACCACCAAAGCAGAATGTGGGTGGTTGAGTTGATTTCTCTGTCTTTCATCTTTCTTTTTGTGAAGACAGAGAAATCAACTCAACCACTCACATGCTCGTGGTATAGTCATATGATGCTTTGAGGTATATCTTTTTTAAATTTCACCCATCGCCAGGGTTTAATATATACCACGCCAATGTAAGGATTTTAGTCGGCATTTTAAGGGTTTTAACCTATGTATTTTTGGTGGCTTAGCATGTAGAGCTTGCTTAGAACACTGATGATGCTCTCTTTAGAGCGAAAACGTTCTGTTTTTTAATGTGGCCCTTTATTGGGATTTTCAAATAAATATACCTCTTACACAGAAGATCTTTTTCTTAAATTATTAATAGATTATTAATTTTTTAATATTAAAAGAAATATTAAAAAAAAATAATGCGCTAATTTCCAAATCATGTTAACTATTCTACTTATTAATATCACATCTGTGGCCCTACTGCTTTCATATATTGCATAATCTAGATTAGAAATAAACGATATGAGAGTTTTGAGCAATGTTGTGATCCAATTTCAGTGTCTGCTATACATCATATATTATTTTGCAAGCCGCCTTTTTAAGTCTTTAGTTGGTATTATTTTATAATTTAATTTTATACACTGCGCGTCAGAGAAAACAGGTCACCCACAAAATCGGTCATTTTTGATGTCTCGTATTTCCTAAACCTGTTGTCCGATCTAAGTGATTTGTTTATGTTATAGCCTTATTCTTTAACAATATCACTGTAATAATATTGTTGCTAGACAGGTAAATTGTCATTGTATACCGGGTATACCGATCAAACTATGCTTTTTTCTTAAAGTTCACCGCACCCTCAGCTCAACTACAGCCTCGGGTTTTCATAACATTTTGTTGTTTGATTCATTCGCTTATGTTGGATAATAAAAAAGTTAGGTACTATGTTGTTTAACAACTACCCGTGCTCTTCATCAATACAGAGTGTTTCTAAATAAGTTCGATAAACTTTAAGGAGTAATTCTGTATGGAAAAATAATGACCGTTTGCTTTATAAACATATGTCCGCGAATGCTTCGTTTCCGAGATACGGGATGTTGAATTTTGTCTTACAAACTGATGATTTTATTGCTCTAAAACTGGTTAAGATATGCAAATGAAATTTTGTAGGTTTTAAAAGGTAGTTATTGCGCATTTGTTGACATACAGTTAAGAATTTTATATTCACCATTGGCGTGCATACGGGTATTATGAAGTTGTTAAGGTACCTAACTTTTTTATTATCCAACATAAGCGAAAGAATAAAAAAAAACAGAATATTAAGGAAAACCTGAGGCTATAGTTGGGTTTCAATTTCAGTATTTTATAAATGCTAGCATATTCCACAGGGTGTGCTGAACTTTGAAAAAACAACACAGTTTGATCGGTACACCCGCTATACAATGACAATTTACCTGTCTAGAAACAATATTTTTACAGCGATATTGCTAAAGAATAAGGCTAGAACATATTAAAAAAATCACCTAAATCGGACAACAGCTTTAGGAAACTCTATACATCAAAAATTACCCATTTTGTGTGTGGCCCGTTTTATCTGACGCGCAGGGTGTATTATGATTTGATCATAATTTGCTTTGATGTTGTCAGTTATTCGTATGTAAGCTTGTTTTCATATTAGATTTTTAGATCTCTATTTGGTGGTCTCTTCGTTTTATAACTGTTTTTTCACTAGCGTAATTCTTGGTAGATTTATGACTGTATCATTAATTTTAGTTATCATTTACATACTTATTAATATGTTTATTTTCGTTACTCGTGCGAACATTTAGTTTTAAACCTGTCTGTCGTAAATCGTCATACTGCATTCAATTAGCTTCTTATACATATTCCAATATCTTCATGAGAGTCATTGCAGGATTATGGAACCATTTATCAATTTGTGCAGGTCTATTCGTATTCGCCCGTATTCGCTTCGAATACGAATAGAGCTGCACAAATTTTTAAATGGTTCCATAATGCTGCAATGAGTATCATGATGATATTGGAAGATGTATAAGAAGCTAATTCCTTCCTACCTAAGAGGTCCAGGGCCTCGATTTTTGACTCTTCGCTTCGTTATCGATCATTGCTATCTGTACACTAAACAGATACGAAGCGAATACGTTCGGTAATGAAGCGAAGGGTCAAAAATGGAGGTAATAATTGTTCGTTCAATTCCCATTATTTCTCTAATGCATTTGCTGGTAGTCCTTCCTTTTCCAGATCTTCCTGCTGCTCTTCTCCAAAACTCCATTCCCGTTGCTCTCAGCGTTGCCACTGTTCTTTCTTTCAATAGCCATACATCACAGCTGTATAGGGTGATAATTTTTACTATACCCTTTTTGTTTTCTTTATTGATAGACTGGTCCCGTAAAATACTGTTTAACATTGTGCTGGCTTTTCTACTTGACGTATTTCGTTTTCTTATGGCTTTCTCTAATGTTCGATCTTTCGACATATTGATACTTAGATATTTGTAGTCGTAGCAGTGGTTCGTCGTGGTCATGTCGTCTAATATGCGACTTTTTGTTCTCCTCCAATGCACAGGTATTCGGTTTTCTTTTATTCACTTCTAGACCCCGTACTTATCCTCCTCCTCAGTCGTTTCCTCATTGCTAAGTGTCGTGATTCCTTATAGTACAAGCAACTATCTCTTTCCATCGGCTTCTGTCCTGAGCTTCCCTCATGGATTCAGAAAATGTTTTTCCACTGGCTTTCTGTACTTGATCCGTCCATCGAGTAGGTGAGCGACCTCTACTTTTGCGTCCTTCAACGTTTCCCGAAATTATAAGTAAAGACCGGATTATATGTTCCTGATTTGACTGAAATATGTGCATATATATGTCTGAAATATGAGTAAAATATGTTGAAAATATTCCCTAAAAGTTTAAAATATGTTCCAAATATGTGGAATATGTGAAAAACATTTTAAAGTAACAAGAAAATATGCATTAAAAAATGTATAAAAGTTTTATTAAATAACGGTAAGTACATATATTGACAAAATTAACCTAAATATACGAATGTATACCTATTTAGTACCTATTACTATTACTTACGTTTCTACATTTTATTCCTTCTTATAAAAACAATTCACAATCAAATGTTTTTAAATATTTTCAATAGTAAAATTATGCCGCCTATCCGTTAGTAGTAATTTGTATGTTGAAAATCTTTGTTCAACATCAACTGATGTGATTGGTGCAAACATTAACAATCTCCGCATTTAAATTGGTATTGACATCAAAATCGCCACAAATAATTTGGTTTGCTTCCTGTAATAATAATTTTAAATCACTATTTTTCTGTAAAGTTTCAATCCATTTTTTATTTATTGATTGTCCAATCCTTCCAGAAACTTCTTCAGCGTTTTCCTTAAATTTCTGAATTAAATTAAGGGACTCTTGTAGTGGAAACGATTCAGTTTCAAGATTGAGGATGGTTTTATAAACAAATTCATAATTCGATTTAATAAAACAAAGCTCATTGTGCAGTGATCTGTTTTCTAAACTTGATTTGCATTTTGAAATCGCACCAATATTTGTTTCTTCAAAACATAAAATTAGTTCTTTTATAGGGAGAAAATGTTCCGCATAAAAACAGGCAGCTTTTAAATATGTTCCCTAACTTGTGATTATAGGCTCCGGTGGCAAAGGAGTATTTGGTAATTTTTCTTTATATATCTGAATCCTTAAAGGCGATTTTACAAATATTTTCTTCACGTTGCTAATTAAACTATTAAATGTAGGAAATGAATTTCGAATTTCTTCCGCCACTCTGTCTAAACCATGCACCAAACACGTCACATGAATTAAATTGGGATATAAAACTTTTAGTTGTTGGTCAGATTTGACCATGTATGACGCAGCATCGGAAACCATAAGCAAGATTTTGTTAGCTGGAACAATGTCGGGAAGGAAAAAGTTCATGAATGCATCATTTATAAACCTAACCATTGTTACATGGTTAACTGTGTCAAGCTGTTTACAGCCAAAAATATGTCAAAATATGCCAAAATATGTTAAAAATATGCCAAAATATGTTAAAAATATGTCAAACGGTCGAAAATATGTTCAAGCCATCAAAATATGTTAAAAAACAGAAAATATTCTAAATATGTAAAATTAAATTAGTGTCAAACGCCTTTAATTATCATAATTCGTCCACATCCTGAAGCGTTTGATTGTATCTTTGATGGTTATCGATATGCAAAAAACATATAATCCGGTCTTTAATTATAAGTCTCTCAAGATTATCATCACTTTTTCTTGCAATATGGCCGAAAAATTTTAAGATGGTGGAGAGGCAAATAGAGGAAAGTCGAGTTTGAATATTAAGCTCTTGGAGGATTGAGTGATTTGTTCTCTGTTCCGTCCATGAGATCCGAAGCATTCTTCTCCAGCACCACATTTCAAAGGCGTCAATCCTTTTTCTGTCGTCTGATTTCATTGTCCATGTTTCGGATCCATAATTTAATATGGGAAAAATTAAGGCACGTACTAATCTTATTTTGATGTTCTTCGATAAAGTGCAATCTTTCCAGATTTTCGATAATCGACTCATAGCGTTTTTGGCCATGCCTATTCTCCTACGTATTTCTGTTTCACAAGATCCTGTATTACTGATGTAGGATCCTAGATAATTGAACTCATTAACCGCTTCAAACTGATCCAAGGCTCCTGTTGTCTGAAGTGAATTTGAATAATCTACTATCATAATTTTTGTTTTTTGTTTACTGATCTTGAGACCACATCTGTTGCTTTCGGCTTCCACTAGCTACAGCAGGCTGGACATTTCTTCTTCGGATGCAGTTATTAATGTTTTACCATCTGCATATCTGATATTTGAGATCTTCTTTCCTGCGATAGAAATACCGCCATTCCATTTGTCGAGTGCTTTTCTCATTATATATTCCCCATAGAAATTAGAAAGACCTGGAGAGAGAATACATCCTTGTCGGACTCCTCTGCCTATTTTAAAAGGATCGGACTTATGGTTTTTAATTCTTATTCTGGTTTCACTGTTCTCATATAGGCTTTTCACCAGAGCTGACAGATGATCAGGAACCCCCATCTCATGTAGAACTTTCCACAAAACTATCCAGTTTACACAGTTAAATGCCTTATGATAATCCAGAAAGCAGATGATCATCGGAATTTTGAATTCTCGTGCTTTCTCAATGAGTTGTCGCATATTAAAAATTTGCTCCCTTGTGCCTTTACTCTTCACGAATCCTACCTGTTCTTGTGGTATTTGTCTATCCAGGTATGTCTGCATGCGACACTTGATGATTCTCAACAGAATTTTACTTGGGTGTGAAATTAGTGAAATGGTTCGGTAGTTACTACATTTTGTGGTTACGCCTTTCTTATAAATGGAAGTAAATAGTGCGGTACACCAATCACTGGGCCATTTGCCGATTCTCCATACATGATTGCACAGTCTCCACATTAACTGGAGACCATGTTCACCCATGTTGTGTAAAAGTTCTGCCGTGATGTCATCGCAACCAGGTGATTTATTTCTTTTAAGGTGTTTTTGGCTTCATCGACTTCAGACCTTAGAATATTTGGTTCTAGGGTTGCTGTTGAGACTTGCATTGCTGTTATATGATTAATGTTAGAGGTATCAGCTTTATAGAGTTCTGTGCAGTATTTCTTCCAAGTCTCCAGAACCGCATCCATATCGCTTACCATATTACCTGTCTCATCCTCTATAGCGTAATTTCTGGGTTTGAATTCCCGAGCCAGTAATTAGCGTACTTATACTAGTCTTCAATTAATTTTCGGGCCATATAGTTTAAATCGTCATAATCTTGAGCCATTATTACTTGATCGTCTGCAAAGTTGAGTGTATATGTTAGGCTCAAACTCCGAATTCGGACAATGTCTGAAATCTTTAATCACTTCTCGATGTGGACAACGTGAATTACCCACGTCGCGGAATTAGCGTTTTATTCGGACATTGGCCAAAGCAAAATACCCAGAACGCGTCGTGGGTAAACGAAAGTACTCAATTGCCGAAATAAACACGTTCACCGGAGATTGAGCAAAACCATAACACCCATAACCCGACGTGGGTAATCTATTTTACCCATGTCGGGTTGTAGGTATTTCTAGTTTGCGCAAACTCCTAAATTCATTTCTCACGGTTCAGGCGTGCAGGTCGAGACATGTCACCCCCATGTACTAAATTTATTAATAACATCGATGTAACCGATGAACAGCTCAATGTCCGTATAGAAGCAATGATGTCATCCAGGTCCAAACAAGGTTTCGTCAGATGTGAATGCAAGAAGAACTGTTCGGGCAAATCTTGCAAATGTGTAAAATCAAACATAAAATGTAATTCTAAATGTCACGGTAGCACTCCTTGTGCTAACAAGTAAAGTGAATATTTTCTGAAAAGAACTGTAATACACATTGAAAGTGGTACATGGTACATGTATGAAAAAGACTCGTATAAAAGACGTATATGTATGAAAACGTTTAATATATTTTTTTCTATTTTCAATAATAAGACACTTGTTGTATTTTACTGTATAGTTTTTTTTAAATATACATTACAAGTAAATACATGTTTTTTGTAACATAAGTATACATAAAATAAATGGAATTTCAAGGAAAATTTGATTTTATTTTATATGTTATTATGAAATTAGTGTAGGGTGTGGTTGTGTTTGAAGGCTTTTAGCGGTTTGCGTAAATTACAAATACCCACAAGCCGATGAAGGTAAAATAGATTATCCACGTCGGGTTATGGGTATTATGGTTTTGCTCAATCTCCGGTGAACGTGTTTATTTCGGCAATTGAGTACTTTCCTTTGCCCATAACGCGTTCTGAGTATTTTGCTTCGGCCCATGTCCGAATAAATTGCTCACTCCGCGACATGGGTAGTTCACGTTGTCCACATCGCGAAGTGAGTAAAAATTTCGGACATTGTACGAATTCGGAGTTTGAGTGTAACATATACAGCGTGTCTACTTGAGTTGGAAACATATGGGAAACTTTTTTATTATTAATTTTACGAAAAAAAGTTATTCTTTATAAAAAGTTCTGCATGCCCCAAAACCTAAGATTCAATTATCAGATATCAAATTTTCTCAATATTATACGAGGTATGTCAAAAAATATGAATTTCGGCTAAGGGTAAAGTACCTTTATTTCTCTCAATATCGAAAATTCTTAGAATAAAAAGTTGTTTAGAATTAAAAACTAAGATGAAATATGCAATTACATGCTTCTTATTGAAAAAAAAGATATTTTTCTCAAATTTATGGATACCCAACATGGTTTTTAATTATTACAAATATCATAACTCGTTTATTATTCATTTTACGAAAAAAAGTTATTCTTCATAAAAAACTTTGCATGGTCTAAAATCTAAGATACAACCATGATATATCAACTTTTATTAATTTTATACGAGGTGTGTCAAAAAATATGAAATTCGCTCAATATTATAGCACCTTTATATTTCACAGTATTTCAATTAGAAGGATGTAATTGCATATTGACACATAGTTTTTAATTCTAAACAACTTTTTTAATAACCGTTTTCAATATTGTGAAAAATAAAGGTACTTTACTCTTGAGTGAAATTCATATTTTTTGACATAACTCGTATAAAATTAATAAAATGTCATATCTGTTGGTTGAATCTTCGGTCTTAGGACATACAGAGATTTTTATAAAGAATACCTTTTTTTCGTAAAAGTAATAATAAAAGAGTTATCGTATGTGTAATGAATAAAAACGAAGTTAGTATCAATAAATTTGAGAAAAATTTGGAAAATATTTTTTTCCAATTAGAAGCATGTAATTACATATTTGAGCTTGGTTTTTATTTCCAAACAACTTTTCATAATAAGAATTTTCGATATTGAGAGAAATAAAGGTACTTTACCCTTAGCCGAAATTCATATTTTTTGACATACCTTGAATAATATTGAGAAAATTTGATATCTGATAATTGAATCTTAGGTTTTGGGGCATGCAGAACTTTTTATAAAGAATAACTTTTTTTTGTAAAATTAATAATAAAAAAGTTTCCCATATGTTTCCAACTCAAGTAGACACGCTGTATATACTACAGTTTTGGTGATTGGTATCCCTATTGTTTTACATTTTTGTTTCCATCTTTTTAAAACACTTTCGAGGTATATTTTAAATAAAGTGGGGGACAGCAACATCCTTGCTTTAATACTTTTGATGTTACAAGCCCTGTTGTTATTTGTGTCTCGTTTTTATTTTGTTCTGGGTTGATTGTATATGTACACACACCCAAACTTATATGGAATCACCTGATATTTCTTATTATTTCGGACGAATTTAAAAAAACGAACACACGAAGTCAAACAATATTTATTTGAAAGCAATTTAATAACAAATACATAACAATTAAATAAAACAATAACGTATTTAACAAACAAATTGAAAGTAGTTGTTTTAAAGTCAATAGCATACAAAATCTCAATGTAAAACGAATACTGTTTATTTTGATTTTATTTATTTTTTTTGTATTCTGTGGTAGTCAGTGTTATCACCTCTAGCCCTTATGCAAGCTTCAGTTTGCGTGGGCACGCTCCTAATCAAATTATCAACATTTTGTTGTGGTAGGTTGCTCCATCCTTTAAAAGCAGTTTGTACTAGCCTTGTGGTGTTTTGTGGGTTATCTCGACGAGCTCCAATTTTTCTTTTAAGCATATCCCACAAATACTCTATAGAATTAAGCTCGAGTGAGCAAGCAGGCCACTCCAAACAAGGGATAGCTTCTGCTTCAATGATGTCTGTAGTCACTCTAATGGTATGTAGAGGTACATTATCATGCAATAAAATTAAATTTTCTCCTGTTGCGCCTCTCCAGAGCCTGACTACAGGTTATCAACATACCTGTGAGCAGTTAAAGTTGATTGGATTAAAATTAAAGGAGTTTTTTTTACGGTCCACAATTCCTCTCCAGAACATTACACTTTCCCTTGTATAATTGTGAACAGATCTGACAGTCTTCGTTCTTGCTTGTCTTTCTCAATCTCTTACACGATTTCGTGAGTCATCTGATTTTCCATCTGATTACATTAAATTCTGACGGTTTTTGAAAATAGCACATTTCGTCAAGTTTTGGTGGTGAAGACACCAATTTAGGCGATCAATCTTGTGCTGCCTGAATAACTCGGTAACCCATAACTGTCACCTGCTGTATACTTCTTGGTACGAACTCTTCTTCTTATCCTTTCAACTGAAACAGTTACACCTGTAGCTTCCAAAAGTTGCCTTTGGAGCTGCAGGTGAGAAATGGTTGGGTGTCTTCCAGCTGATTGGACAATTTAACGATCGTGGAGAGCCGTTATTACTTTTGGCGTCATTTCCTTGCTTTTTTTTGAGCTTTCCTAGTTTCTGTTACCTAGCATATGTTTTGGAGAGAACGCCCTGTATTACTCCTAGCTCTGCAACTATGTCCATCTGAGAACATTACTTTCTCCACAAGACCAATAATCTTTCCTCGTTGTAAGTTCTATAACCCCACATGAGGCATATTTTCGTTTTTGGACGCAAAAGTTAGTTTATTTATTTTCGTTCAACTTGCAACTCAAGCAAATAATCTATACCGTACCGGTTTGCACTATCCGATTGTCTTATTACCGATTGTTTATTTTCAATAAAAACCTTTAATCTTAGCAACAATAACAAGTTTTTTCAAAAGAAATAAATATTACTTTGAAATACATGGTGATTCCATATAAGTTTGGGTGTGTGTATAATATATTAAATATTACATTATTATACAGGGCGTAACAAAAATACAGGTCATAAATTTAATCACATATTATGGGACCAAAAATAATTCGATTGAACCTAACTTACCTTAGTACAAATGTGCACATAAAAAAAGTTACAGCCCCTTTAAAGTTACAAAATGTAAATCGATTTTTTCGAATGTATCGAAAACTATTGGAGATTTTTTATTGAAAATGGACATGTGGCATTCTTATGGCAGTATCATCTTAAGAAAAAATTATAGTGAAATTTGGATACCCCATAAAAATTTTATGGGTGTTTTGTTCCTTTAACCCCCCCCCAAACTTTTGTGTACGTTCCAATTAAATTATTTTTGTAGTACCACTAGTTAAACACAATGTTTTTAAAACTTTTTTGCCTCTTAGTATTTTTTCGAAAAGTCAGTTTTTATCGAGATATTTCGAATATTTGTCAAATCCACCACATATTTGTATATGGTTAAGTACGATTATGGAGACTTGGTAATAATATGAACATTTATTTATGATTTACATTTTTAGGGATATCTTGAACCATATTAAAAAAGAAGTCACATCTCGATAAAAGGCGCCTTTTCGAAAAAATACAAAGAGGCAAAAAAGTTTTAAAAACACTGTGTTTAACTAATGGTACCGCAGTAATATTTTAATTGGAACGTAAACAAACATTTGGGGGGTTTAAAAGAACAAAACCCCCATAAAATTTTTATGTAAACATATTGAAAAATAAGCTTACACTCGATAAAAACTGCCTTATCGAAAAAATACTAAGAGGCAAAAAAGTTTAAATAATATTGAATTTAACTAATGGTACCACAATAATAATTTTATTGAGACGTTCACAAAAGTTTAAGGGGGTTTAAGGGAACAAAATCCCCATAAAATTTTTATGGGGTGCACAAATTTTACTATAATTTTTTTTAAGATGTTCCTGCCATAAGAATGCCACATGTCCATTTTCAATAAAAAATTTCCAATAGTTTTCGATATATTCGAAAAAATCGATTTTCATTTTGTAACTTCAAAGGGCTGTAACTTTTTTTATGTGCATATTTGTACTAAGGTAAGTTAGGTTCATTCGAACTATTTTTGGTGCCAGAATATGTGATTTAATTTATGACCTCTATTTTTGTTACACCCTGTATAATCTTGCAAATATAGTCTAAGAGCTAGTGAATCCTCCGACTAACGTTCTTCCTGTAAGGCTAGAAATTTGTATAGTGATAATCCATAGCACACCAAGGCTAAAACTCACGACCTGGCAGGCATCAGCCCTGCACGTGTATCTACCAGGTGAATCGAAAAGTGCCTACTTTAGGGGAAAATAAACTTTCTCTTGTAAAGTTTAAATTTAAGTATGTGTTTCAGTAAGTCATTCAGAAGAAATGTGTACAATGACAGGCGATTCTGAACAGCATAAGACCTTGCCAGGCGAGGGGAAAGATTAGGGGTTTTTCCTAAAATTATTTTTCTTGCATCGAACAAAGTTTTTTTAGGTTTTCTGAATCATTCCAAACAGAAAAGGTCTTTGGTGACTTTTCTCTTAGGTTAATAGTTTTTGTTATATAAGCGATTAAACATTTTGAAAATTGCGAAATCCGCCATTTTTAACCCTAAATCCATTTAACTAAAAATTTAAATGTTGCCAAGGTAGGTAGATATTCTTTAAACATTGATTGATGAAATTCTGAAGAGTTTTTTTGCAATACAATATCGAAAACCCCTTTGTTTTGAATTGCTAATCAAGCGGGCGCGACACTGTAGTATAAGTGAGGACGTTTGAGTTTGCATAAATTTATTATCTCGAGAATGGGCAAATTTGAAGAGAAATCCTCAGACAGGTCGATTTTTATTTTTAAATTAGGACTTTTTGGCATATATACAGGGTATCCAGAAACTCTACCGACAAACGAAGACAGGAGATTCCTTAGATAATTTTAAGATAATTCAGCCCAATTCTCCTAGTCCTAAAATGCTTCTTAAGGGAGCTAGAGCTCTTTGAAGATGGCGTCATGAAATTAGTTTTTCTTAAATACCTCTAGAACGCTTCTATTTAGAAAAACGAAAATTGGTATGTATATTTACTTTTCAGAGATGAATCGATTCCATCCATTGCAAATTTCTAGTACCGGTCATAGGCGTCCGTTTTGGGTAGAGCAACGGGTATTTTATCGCATAACTTTTTTGTCCTTAACTTTTATGCATTTCTGACACCGGATTATTAAATTGTAAGGTATTCTAGTACTTAAAGATACTCTTGTTTTAAGTCGATAGGACACACCGTTTTCTAGAAATATCGATTTGAAAGTTTTTCGTTTTTGGAATTTGAAAAAAAATTGAAAGAACTTTTCTACAAAAAACGAAGTATTTTACCAACATAAAGTAAGAGTAACTTTTAGTACTCGAATACCTCATAATTTAATAATCTAGTGTCAAAAATGCTCAAAAATTCAAGACAAGAAAGGTATGTTATAAAATAACAGTTGATCTACCCCAAACGGACGCCTATGACCAGTACTAGAAATTCGCAATTAATGAAATCGATTTATCTCTGGAATATAAATAAATGTACCAGTTTTCGTCTTTCTAAACAGTTTTTTTTTGAAATTTTTTTTTAATTCATAAAGCGAAAAATTTTCAAATCGATTTTTCTAGAAAACGGTGTGTCCTACCGATTTAAAACAAGAGTATCTTTTAGTACTAGAATACTTCACAATTTAATAATCCAGTGTCAGAAATGCATAAAAGTTAAAGATAAAAAAGTTATGCGATAAAATAACCGTTGCCCTACCTAAAACGGACGCCTATGATCGGTACTAGAAATTTGAAATAGATGGATTAGATTTATATCTTGAAGATAAATACGCGCACCAATTTTTGTTTTTCTAAATAGAAGCATTCTGGAGGTATTTAAGAAAAACTAATTACAAGACGCCATCTTCAAAGAGCTCTAGCTCCCTTAGGAAGCATTTTCGGACTAAGTGAATTGGGTTAAATTATCTTAAAATTATCTGAAGAATCTCCTGTCTTCGTTTGTCGGTAGAGTTTCTGGACACCCTGTATAACACTAGTGACGTCATCCATCTGGGCGTGATGATGTAATAGATGATTTTTTTAAATAAGAGTAGGGGTTGTGTGATAGCTCATTTGAAAGTTTATTTAATTATCTATTCAGTAATATAAACATTAACATAATTATTTATACAGGGTGTACAAATTTTTTTTCTTTTTGTCTAAATTAATTTAATAAAAAAAATTTTTATACACCCTATATAAATAATTATGTTAATGTTTACTTTACTGAATAGAGAATTAACTAACCTTTCAAATGAGCTATCACACAATCCCTACTCTCATTTAAAAAAACCATCGATTACGTCATCACGCCCAGATGGATTACGTCACTAGTATTATATATACGCCAAAAAGTACTAATTCAAAAATAAAAATCGACCTGTCTGAGGATTTCTCTTCAAATTTATCCATTCTCGAGATAATGAATTTATGCAAACTCAAACGTCCTCACTTATACTACAGTGTCGCGCCCGCTTGATTAACAATTAAAAAACAAAGGGGTTTTCGATATTGTATTTTGTTCGGGACTTCATCAACCAATGTTTAAAGAATATCTACCTATCTTGGCAACTTTGAAATTTTTAGTTAAATGACCGATTTAGGGTTAAAAATGGCCGATTTCGCAATTTTCAAAATTTTTAATCGCTTATATAACAAAAACTATTAATCTAAGAGAAAAGTAACTAAAGACCTTTTCTGTTTGGAATAGTTCAAAATACCTAAAAAAAAATTTGTTCGATGCAAAAAAAAATTTTAGGAAAAACCCCTAATTTTTCCCCTCGCCTGGCAAGGTCTTATGCTGTTCAGAATCGCCTGTCATTGTACACATTTCTTCTAAATGACTTACTCAGACACATACCTAAATTTAAATTTAAACTTTACAGGAGAAAGTTTATTTTCCCCCTAAGCTATGTTTTCGATTCACCTGGTAGATACACGCCTAGGGCTGATGCCTGCCAGGTCATGGCTTTTAGTCTTGGTGTACTATGAATTATCACTATACAAATTTCTAGCCTTACAGGAAGACCGTTAGTCGGAGGGTTCACTAGCTCTTAGACTATAATGTTTTAATTTGAAACCCTTTATTATTCGATAATGCCATATAATGCGCTTATTTCATCCTTAAACCTATTCATTTTAGTACTAGGTCTTAAGTGGTAACTATTGTTATAGATGACAATAATCTAAAATTTTTTTGAAAAATATGTGTTGTTTTAAAACTATTTCAAAAATATCTATATACCAGAGAACTTATTAAAATCTTAAGAGACTGTAGTCAGGAAATCTAAGAATATACTTATAATAATTATGCTATCTAAATTATTTCCTGCAGTTTAATTTAAAGGATGCCGTCTAGAAGCTTGATAAAAGTGTTATCTGTGAACACGTTATTGTAAACCAATTAAAATTAATATATTAGGGTCATAGAAATATTCCTTTTTTATGTATTGACTCAATATTGCAATAGGTTAACAAACTTTGCTTAGAATATGAGCGTGAACTTTAGATACATTTTAAGAATAAAAAGACAGTTATTGGTATACAGAAGGCAATCTGAATTAATTGATCATTCAATCAATTGATCATCATCAATTGTACTATTTCTAAAATCGTTAAAAATAAAAGGTGTCAATAGTACTTATATGAACGCCCTGTTGAAGCGTTGGATGAGTTTTTCTAAAATTATTATAGAAATACTGCATAAAATAATACAAAATAAATTGAAAATAAATTAAACAAAATTGTGTCAAGCTAAAAGTATTAATAATAATGTATGAGAATAGTAAAAATATGTATCTCCAAACATTCTACTATAATATGATTAATTACAAACTAATCAAAATGTCATCTTGCACTGTATATGCACTATTTTGCACTGCACCGTAAAACTTAAAGTGTTCTGTCCTTGTCAGTGTGCACTTTCGATATTAAATAAGAAAAGATTATAAAAAAATATATAATTAATAGTAACATATATAAATTTATAAGAAACAAAATAATAATAAAAGTAGGTAATAGTGAATTATAGTGATAATAGTAAAAATGACTTCCGAGTGTGTACGAAGAAAGAGTAAGACAGCTAAATCGGTCATACCTCAATACTAAAAAAATTGTTTAAGGCATTATGGTAGGAGAGCAAAGTATGCTAAATTTGCAGTCACTCGAGCGTTATGGGGACCTATTGGGTTGTGATTATTAGGTCCTAAAACCAAAAAAAGTTAAGTAAATGGTCCATTTTAGTGGGGACTTTATATTTTTTAATTTATTTTCCATTTCCAGCAATTGTTTTCTCCGATTATAGCGCCATCTATCCATAATTCGAAAAAATGTCTCGAATAAAAGTTGCTTATTTTTACGTAAAGAATCCAAATCTGCAATAAAAATTTGGGGGTCCCATTTAAGATTTTAAAGTAACCCACACCCCACCTCCGTGGGGTCTCGTGTTTGGTACCATTCGATAGATTTTTCAAAAATATTTTGAAAGTGTATTTTGCAGTTTTTCGATCTGATGTTCATTTTTCGAAATATCGCGGGGTTTGTATTTAAAATTTTAAATTTACCCCCCTCCCCCCTCCGTGAGGGGTCTACTTTAGTACCATTCGATAGATTTTTAAAAAATATTGAAGACGTATTTTTTAGTTTTTCGATCTGACGTTCATTTCGCGAAATATTCGCTTTTTTTGAGAAAATTTTTGACTCGCCCATTCTCTTACGCTCCTCAAATTGTAAAGGCGGCTGCACAATTGACCGGGAACGGGAACGAGATCGGAAACGGGAACGAGAACGGAAACTGAAAGCATCAGCAGATTCACAATTAAATGGTAAACAGCTGTTTTGTGTCACTGTCACTTGTGCTATTAATTATTTTTCTTCTCAAAATAAATTTTGTGGAACTATCTTTTTCTAATTTTATTAAAAGAACATGTCTGTTAACTCTAAAAATATGGATTTATTTGATGACGAGCTTTTAATATTTTCGTTTTTTATGATCTTGGAACTAATTTACATAATATGTGTGCAGTCGCAAAGGTTCGTCAGCATAAAGATAAAAAGCATATCATTCAAATATTTATATTATTATTGTATCTTATTACCATATAAGTACGTACTATGATCTACATCAATCATACGGATGAGGACATTTTTCCAATAAAGAAATCAATTTTTCGTCATTTATTTTAATGCAAAATGTATCAAAATTGTCACTAAAACTTGGTCACACACTTCTAATAACAAATTTTTATTGGGCATTTGACAGTATTCTTAATACTGCCTTCTGATTGGTTCCGGGAATACAACGGAAACGAGAAAGTTAAAACATGGTCAACTTTCCCGTTCCCGTTACCGGACTGCGTCTCGTTCTCGGTTATTGTGTATCTACAACATTAATTTACGTAGAGGTTAACTTTTTTCCCGTTCCCGTTTCCGTTCTCGTTCCCGTTCCCGGGCAATTGTGCAGCCGCCTTAAGATTTTGGACATATACACTATTTTGCATGTTAACTTACCTTATCTTAATCTGACAATTTCGAGTATTTTTAAGGATAGATTTTTTTTGGGCCCCCTGAACGAACTTCCCTGTGTTAAGAGACAATATATGGTAGAGGTAGGTACATCTGCAGGGTACCAGGTTTCTCCCCATATAATATTCTGACGCGCTCGAGTAACTGCAAAAATTCCCGCTTGGGCTCCCCTACCATTAAATATGTATGTACGGCTATTTCGCGCTTAGCTGGTTATTTGGTATTTAGTCTGGGCAGATTATCGGAGAATAGGCCATTTTCGGGAAAAGTTATTTACCAGCAATTTTATTGCTGGAATCGAATCTTATGATTGTATATTATGCAAAGTCCGCAGATAGTGTGCTACTTTTTTTATAAACAAAATGGCGCCCCGAAATTGCGTTTTTTTCAGTTTTTGCTCTATCACTTCAAAGATTTTAATTTTACACCAAAAACACCCAAACAAAATTCACCGTAATTAACTTGTGCATAGAGACGTGTTTTTTTCGGTTTACTTCGACAAAGCTTTCCCCGGGAAATCCAGGTTTTTCCAACAAAATCTTTAATTTTCAAATAAAATTTTAGATAAGTAATTGTTTATCAATAATTAAATAACTTGCTAATATAAAAGCTCTTTTCGTATAGATTATAATTCCTGAAGCCGCTGGAAATTGAATGAACAGTTAAGCAACAATTGAATTGTTAATTAAAAAAAATTACGGTCTCTATAATAACCACAATAATTAAGATACATAAGAATAACTATGGTTTTTGTATAAAAAGACACTGTACCTATCTAATGTACTTTACAGAATTAAAATTGGACTATGTAAGCGGCCTCAGGAATATTTTAAAATTATAAACAATTTTTTGGCTTATAAACAAATTAGACCAGTAAGGATCTGTTTTTAGGTGAATGTGAGAGGTGGCATTCAGATTTTTTGCGGATAAAGTTAGGTGATAACTTCGTTAATAATAATTGATTTATGCTCCTTCTCAAATATGCTCGGAACTTTAATAAAAAAAAAAAAACAAAATATTAAAAATTTTCAAAAAATCTCTTTTTTTTTTCTACTTTTTTTGCTTATAAAAACTATTCACTTTAGAACAAAGTCCTAAAGGAATAAAACAAAGATAATTAAATTTTCTATCAGATGCGATTGGTTAAAAATGTCTTAATTTATCACCCTTGCTTCAAAATAGCAATAAATATAAAATAAGGGGGCAAAACAAGCCTGTCTTTATTTAATGATTTTCCATCACTTAGGTTACACTTGAAACCTTAGTAATTCGCTTAGAAAATTTTTGTAATGTGCTAAAACCGTACACCAAATTTCATTAAAATTGACTAACTAGATTTTGCATAATAATTTTGCAATCTAAACTTTTTTTTAAAAAATTAAAATTTTTTAAAATCTTGCACAACCAAAATTAGAACATACAAAGATTTGTCAATTTTTTTACATATAAAGAAGTACTCCACCTATCTAATACACTTTAGAGAATTGAAATCGGATTATTTAAGCAGCCTCAGTAATGTTTTAAACGTAAAGTAAAGTTATAAACAATTTTTTTGATTATAAACAAATTAGTGCTGTGGCCAGGAGGGGGTGCTACGGGCTCCTTTATTTAGATGGATATACCCAAGTTTTTTTATGTATTTTGACCCGTAGAACACGAATTTTTTGGGTAACAGTTGATCCGGATGTCGATAAGATTGTTATAAACAAAGAACTTGAGGAATTACATAACATCGATTTTTCGCAAAATAAAACATTTTTTGTACTTCTTGGGTACTTCTAAGCAAAAAATGTTCCTACAAGTTTTTTCATAGGATGCATATTTTTCGAGATAAACGCGGTGGAACTTTCAAAAAATCGAGAAATTGCAATTTTTGAATGTGAATAACTTATGATTAAAAAATAAAATACCAATTCTGCTGACAGCATTTAAAACTTTAAGTCAAATTATACCGGTTTTAATTATTTTCATTGCTAAAAATTAATTATTTTATTATTAAACAAAGCTATTTGTTTATAAGCCAAAAAATTGTTTATAAATTTAAAACATTGCTGGGGCCCCTTAAATAATCCGATTTTAATTCTGTAAAGTGTATTAGATAGGTAGAGCACCTCTTTATATGTAACAAAATTAGCCAACTTCTAAATGGTCTACTTTTTGTTCAGAAAGATTTTAAAAAATTTGAACTTTTTTAAAAACATTTAGATTGGAAATTTATTATGCAAAATTTATTAAGTCGATTTTAATGAAATTTGGTGCACGATTTAAGTATGTTACAAATAATTTCCTAAGCGAATTACTGAGGTTCTAAGTGCCACCAAAGTGGTTAAAAAATATTGAATAACAACAGACGTATTTGGCCCCCTTATTTTGTATTTATTGCTATATTGCAGAAAAGGTAATACCTTCAGACATTTTTTAGCAGTCGTGTATCATACAAAATTCAATTATATATATTTTATTTCTGTACGACTTTGTTCCAAAACGAATCGTTTTAAAGTTATAAGCAAATAAAAAAGAAAAAAATCGATGTTTTTCGAAATTTTTAAATATTTTAATTTTTTTATTAATGTTCCGGGCATATTTGAGAAGGAGCATAAGTCAATTATTATTACTGTAGGTGTCACCTAACTTTATCTGCAAAAATCCGAATGCTACCTCTCACATCCAAAAATAGACGTTTTTTCGCAGATCCTTACTGGTCTAAATAGTCTCGGACATATTAAATTAAATTACATCATGAAAACGGTATTGGAAAACTAGCGGCTGGCCGCTTCTTTTAAAAGATAAAACGGTTAATTGTGATGGATGGTTCCTGAGATACAACCGGTCAAAGTTGACCGGCATTTACGGTAAAGATATAATCAATTGGATCATAATTTTCAAACTTTTTATTTTCAAATCACCTTTTTATTATTGTCCATTTTCTCTACACCAATTTTTATATATTTAAAATCCTCATAACATATATTATTATAATAAAAACTATCGATAATACGTGTGAAAATTGCCAAAAATAGCAAAATTCCAATCAAGAATTGGGTTGGAGAAAATGTAATTTCAAAGTGCAAAATCGGTATACCTTAAGAAAAAATTCATTTTCTCGGCTTCCCATGGAGCAATTTTCTTCATTCTTTTTTTGATCCCAAGTAACTCGAGTAGACCCATCTAACTAACGCATTTTTAAATGTCAACGTGTCATTTGTTTTGTTATAATAAATTAAAGTATTTGTTATAACAAAATTTTTAAATTTGTTTAAATAAAGATTGTTTAGATAATTATACAGCTTTCAAATGAGAATATTTGTGTTTTTAACGTTAAAAGGTACACTTGTAGTAAGTTTATCTAAAAAAAGTCTACCACTGGTGGAAAAAATTATAGTTATCTTTTCTTATAAATAAATTAATCTATTATAACAAAACTAAAGCAAGTTTGACATTTAACAATACTTTAGTTAGATGGCTCTACTCGAGTTACTTGGGAACAAAAAAAGAATGAAGAAAAATGCTCCATGGGAAGCCGAGAAAATGCATTTTTAACGTATATCGATTTTGAACTTTGAGATTACATTATCTCCAACATAACTTTTGATTGGAATTTTGCTATTTTTGGCAATTTTCACTCGTAATATCGATAGTTTTTACTATAATAATCTATGTTATGAGTATTTTAAAGATATGAAAATTTGTGTGATCAAAGAGGCCAAAAATAAAAAGGTGATGGTTCAAAAATTATGATCCTATTTTTTATATCTTTGCTGTAAATGCCGATTAACTTTGACCGGTTGTATCTCAGGAACCACTCATCAAAATTAAACGTTTTTTCTTTCAGAAGAAGTGTCCTGCCACTTTTTTCCAATCACCGTTTTCATGATTTAATTTAATTTAATATTTCCCCAGATATTTTATTTGTCTACAAGCCAAAAAAATGTTTATAATTTTAAAATATTCCTGAGGCCGCTGACATAGTCCAATTTCAATTCTGTAAAGTACATTAGATAGGTACAGTATCTTTTTATACAAAAATCATAGCTATTCTTATGTATCACAATTATTGTGGTTATTATAGCGACCGTAAATTTTTCATTTACAATAAAATTGTTGCTAAACAATTCATTCAATTTTCATCGGCTTCTGGAATTATAATCTATACGAAAAGAGCTTTTATATTACCAAGTTATTTAATTATTAACAAACAATTACTTATCTAAAATTTTAGTTGAAAATTAAAGATTTTGTTGGAAAAACCCGCATTTTTCGGGGAAAATTTTCGTCGAAGTAAACCGGGAAAAACACGTCTCTATCCAGAATTTAATTACGGTGAACTTTTATTTAAGTGTTTTTGGTGCAAGAGTTAAAATCTTTGAAGAAATAGAGCAAAAATTAAAAATAAACACGATTTGGGGGTGCCATTTTGTTTATAAAAAAAGTAGCACACTATCTGCGGACTTTGCATAACTATATTATTAATATACAGAATCATAAGATTCGATTCCAGCAATAAAATTGCTGGTAAATAACTTTTCCTTGTATTTTGCTAATTAGCCCAGAGTAATTTTAAAGTAGTCGAAAACGGATATAATTAATATGTACAAACTTCAACAGAAAGTAAGAAGACTTCTCACAAAACCAGAAAAACATTACCCACGCAGTACACTGGAGAAAAATATTACATAAGAAAAGAACTCAGGGACACGAGTGAGCAATTGGATAAAATTGCTAATTTAAGAACCTATTTTCAGAAGGGGAACTAAGACATAATATAAGGTTTGTTCCAACTCGATACAAAACCGCTCTTGAACGGTTACGAGTATGCGCAGTAACGAAAAATGTGTTACTGCTCATAATCATACGTTATTGCGCATGCGCATTACGATTCATAAACGGTTTTGTATCGAGTTGGAACAAACCTATAGTTGGCATCGTGCTCGTGCAATTTGCGCCGTAGATGACACAACGCCATTTAAACTGAGGGAAAAAGAACTGCGCATAATCCATATATCCAAGCAAGAAAAAATACGCACCTGGATGGGTAAACTTCTGCATGAGCAACATCTTAATGAGATTAGCCAAAAATATGTCGACATTACGGCGTCTAATTATTTGTTGACATTTGGAAATATGTTTTCCTAGAAAGAGGGTCTGCTACTTGCCATTGAGGATCCGGTTATTCCAAAAACTACCTGAAATATATTGTCAAAGACCCTCACATCCAAAACGACAAAGTCACTATGTATATCAAGTCCAAGAAATCATCCAACATCTTAGCCTGGACTGCCAGACATTTGTCGGAACTCATTATAAAGAAAAGTACGGCATCACAGTTGGAAAGATAATCACCACGAACTAGTTAGCAAACTGGGAATTCTCTATATCGACCATTACCCTTATTATAAATAATTAATACGTTCCTAATAGACAAGGCAAAAACGGCGAGCTCATTGGAAAAAATATTCCCATGAGATTTTTTTCCATAATCACATTCGTGAGACATCCCAGAATAAGGTTCAAGAAGTCGCCCACGTGAAAAGTGGTCCAAATTTTTTTTAACAATTTTTTTTAATCAAATTGTAAAAATCAATATTTTTGGCCCGGACAATTTTTTTTAGGTTTTTTGCACCATTCTGGATAAAAAATGTCTGTTATAATTTTTTCTAAAGTTGATCATTTTCGAGTTATAAGCAATTTAAAATTGAAAAAAACGAAAAATGGCGATTTTTAAGGCTTAACAACTAGGTTAAAAGTTATTATTCTAAATAATAATATCTCGCTTAGTTTAAATTTAATCGATATTTAATATTGCTCATTTTAAAGGTCTTTTTAAGTATGTACTACAAAAGGCATTGGTAGCATTATACACATAGAATCGACCGTTTCTCTGTTATTTCAAGTTTTTTTTTTGCTTGAAAAATGGCTTTGGCAGAGCCAATTAGCCAGACTTTTTTGTGATTGATTGCAGATTCATAGTCAGTCATAAATTTCTTATTTCGTAACGTAAGTACTACAATATTATTTTTTTGATACAACATATCATTATATTATATTTTTTTTTCTCAAAAAGTATTGAATTTTGAAAAAAAAATATAGAACAGTTCTTGCTTAGAATTAGGTTCTCTAGCCACTTCTGTGGTTATTTTGATCAACAACTTTTTCACCCCCTTGAAGGGGTGGGAACTGCTCCCAAGATAAAAGCGCCATAGTGTATAGGGTAAAATTTGTTTCTTGAGACATTCCCTACTTAATGTGAAAATATCAAGTAAATGGAATTCGGAGCCATCGGAGCCATATCAAGTAAATGGAATTTAGGATGGAATTCGGAGCCCAATACCCTCATTGACTTCCCTACTCAGAACGTATTGATATTAGGAGAGATAGTTGTATTAGAGAAGTCCCAGTTTGTTAGCTACCTCTTGATGAATTATCTTTTCTGTTGAGTCATGCCGCTTCTTATAGTTAGTTGCAGCAAATGCCTGCCAGCCCCCGGTAAGATATGGGATGGTTTCTTGAGTTTAACATCTATATCGGCAATTGTAGTTTTAGATCTGAGGGTCTTTGACGATATACAGGAAGGTCTCGTTTTATGCGGTGGATACGTTCTACAGAAAAGCGCATAAAAAAAGACTTTAATTGCATTGAAAAAGTAGGGATACGTTCCGTAGATTTCTAAAATCACATAAAATGGTGGACGTTTGTCCACCAAAAATTGTATGTGTTTGATGCTTTTTTCTCCATTAGGCCAGATAAAATCTTAAAAAAGGAATTAAAAATGCAAACTAACGATATTGAAATTGCAAAAACCTCTTCTAATGAAACATAAAACTTTATGACACTTAATTAAATGTTTCAATCCAGAAATCAAAATGTGCTGTTTATTATACTGCAACTGAAATCAGCAGCATTTACGCCCGGTTTCATAATCATCTTAAAGTGAACATTAACTTAAGTTCACATTAACGTTGACATTTACCCAGTGGCGTAGCTGACAGGCCCGCAGGGCCTGCAAGGCGGGGGCCCCGACGTTAGGAGGGGCCCCTTAAGGCCTTCAAGCTTAATACTTCTACTTTCTTTAAATTGGGGACCAAAACATATTTTCCTAATGAGCATCAAAATAAAAATTTGAAAGGAAGTAATGAAGTGGGTAATTGACGTAACACTTACTCTTTCCGGGTGCAATTTAGCGTTTCGTGGACATGTTGGTAGTTTAGACGAAAGCGAATCCCAAAAAGGTAATTTTTTGTCAGTGGTTCTTTTACCAGCTAAATATGGTCCTGCTTTAGTTAAATTAATTGATAAAAACAATAACTTAAAAACAAATTACTTGGGCCCCCAAAGACTGGACGAAGTTATAAGTTTGCTGGCTCAAGAAACTGAAAAAATTGTTAAAAAATTGTTTTTATTCATTTGATACCACTCAAGATATTTCCAAAGACGATCAGCTTAGTTTTATTTTCTGGTATATAAAAATAACTTGCGATGAAAATAATTTACCTTCCAAAGCAGAAGTTGTTAAAATATTTTTGGGATTTATTCGCATATTAGACCAAAGTGCAGAAGGTCTTGTAAATGAAATTTTAAAATTTATACAATCAAAGCACCTTTCCGTACACAACTACAGAGGAAAGGGGGATGATGGGGCAAACGTTATGAGTGGTCAAAAATGAATAACCATTTTCAATTTCGTTGCAACACGAAACTACAGCCGCATCATTATTCCAGTTCAATCAGAGAGTGCAGCAAGCACCTCTACCGGTTTCGAAACTTATTATTGTTTTCAATCTGGTAGGATGTATAGTAGCATTTTTGGATGTTGTTTTATGTACTATTAGATTGAAAAATTAGTTTTTGTTATGAGTGGTGTTTATTCAGGCGTACAAAGGCACATAACTGACATTAAAAAAAACAGGTTCCTATGTTCATTGTGCATCCCATAATCTGAACCTAGTGTTGAATAAAGCCGTTGCTGGTGTGCATGAGTTGTTTTTTTACGATATAATGAAATTTTTTTAGTGCAAGTATTAAAAGATGGGATGTACTAGGTACTATTATGACTTTGGATTCATCGCGTTTGCCAACACTTAATAGGTTATGTGAAACCCGGTGGTCATCCAGGCATGATGCTGTTATGGCTTTGCGTCGAGCTTTCCTACAAGTAATGAAATCTTTAACGAAAATTTCATTACTATCTAAAAAAACGATGTAAAAGTAGAAGCTAATGAATTAGAGCATATGAATAATTTTGAATTTGCCGTTAACAGTACTATTCAATCTAAAATATGTACGTACCTAACTTTATTAATCTAACATCAAAACTTTTGCAATCTGATTATGGAAGAGATAACGGTCGCCCGTCAACTTTTTGAAAAATCTCGTGACAATCTTTGAGAAATGAGAAATTCGTTTTCCAAAACTTTATAAGAAGCAGCAGGAATAGCAGAATAGTGGGGTATTATACAGGACGGGAAATAAGCCACAATTAAATTGAAAAAATAATTTTATTAACGTTTCGACGCCCAAGTCGAGTGTCGTTGTCAAAATACAAAATACTACTAAATTAAACAAAAATGTTGTTGCTTAGTAAAAAATTATTCTAATAATTTATCTAATCTGACTCATTTATATCATGATTTACTATGGAATCTCTAACGCGAGAATTTTACTGTCGGATATTCTTGAGTTGGGGTTTATTTCATGTAATCGATTTCATCTTTCAGTAAAGTCGTCCCAGGAACGCAACTCATAAATATTGGCAATATCATTTTAAAGTCTTCTACTTTAAAACATAATATGTCTTAATTGCCGATATAAGTTAGTCAGATTAAATAAATTATTAGAAGAATTTTTTACTAAGCAACAACATTTTTGTTTAATTTAGTAGTATTTTGTAAAACGACACCCGATTTGGGCGTCGAAACGTTAGCAAAATTATTTTTATCAATTTAATTGTAGCTTATTTCCCATCTAAATAGTTAATTATTATAAAAATGCCACAAGGAAATAGCTTCAGAACAACATTATACGGGAATTTAAAAATAAACGGATAAAACGTATAAAAAAATGTACGATGAGCTCAGCTGCGACGAAAAAATTACTTGCAGCAATAAAAAGTTTTGAAGTTAATGTTTTCAATGTAAGTTTAGTTATAATATTGCAACAACTCACTAATAGGTTTGTCGAATTAAGAAACATGTATAATAAGTTTTCATGTCTATTCCCAAAAAATGTATTAACACTAACTAATGAAGACTTATTAAAGAAAGGCCAAATATTTTCATTTACACATATTTTATTAATTATACTGTTATTGGTTGTCGTTATGTTTATAATACGGGGGGCCCACAAAAATTGTCGCGGGGGGGTCCCGCAATCTTCAGCTACGCCACTGCATTTACCCATATGAATTGCGTTGATAAAGGTAACAACTTAAAATTTAAAGTCCACTTTAACTGATTATGAAACCGAGCGTTAAACTCTTAAATACTTAAACATTTAAATTTAATTTCAAAAGAATTACAGGTTATACCTTTCAATGCGAAACTCAGATTGATGTAATAGCTACATGCTACATCATGGAACAAGGGGAATACCCGAATTGCAAACCCTCAAATGAGTGACATCTGGATGGGAATAGGTAATATTAATTATACTAGTTATTAATAATAGAAATTTTTGGATGAAATACAAACCGCATAACTTCAAAATCGCATAAAAAAAATCCGCATAAAAAGAGACCTTACTGTATTTCTAATAAATTTTGGTTGTTTTATCCTGATCCCGAATGGCAAGTAAATAACTTTCTTTTGGAGGTAACATGGTTTCTGATGTCATTGGACAGTTCGGCGTTATATTTTTGGCATAGTCTTGGCTGAATTCATTGGGATGTTGCACATGAAGAGATTTACCTATAAAAGGGGGCATTTTTTCCTTAAAAATGTGTTATTTTCTTCCTTAAAAATAAGTTCTTAAATTAGCAATCTATTGTGTTATTGCTGCCTATATCCATAAGTCCGGTAAGCGGTAATGTCTTTTCTACTACGATGTATTTTTGCCTTTGTGAGATATGTTCGTACTTTTCGCTGAATATTTTCTGTATATATTTTAGTCTTTTTCAATCCATCCAGCATTGGTGTTAAAAGTAGCTGGAGTTGAAAGTTGATTTCCCCAAAACTTAATTTTTTCTTGGCTTGGGTAGGATTTATTTTCACTTTCTATAATGTGGAATTAAGTATGTTCTAAATCACCTTCTCTGCAAGCTCAAAAATATATTGTTGCGCTTCCGGTATTTAGTAACTTTTTATCTCCTTAGGCGGTTGAAATAAATGGAGAGATATTATTTTAATGTGTCCAGGCATTGTTGAGCTATGGATAATGTTTTGAGTGTATTGAAGTGTTCAATATTTCTTCAGCACTTTTGATTACTTTTTAAATTCGTACCCGTAGGATATATCCCAAAAATTGTCCAATATCCTGAGGCAGTATTTAAATCTTTCTCAGCATTTGTTATTAGTCCTTCCATTTGAAGGACTTAATATCAGTCCTTCCGACACTAGAACGCCATCGTATTCTGATCTTAATGCCTATGCTATTAGCAAATTGCTTTTGCTGCACAGTAAATCAGCATTTGTAATTATTCGAATGTATAGGCTACCACTATACAGTGGGATGGAACTTCAATTTACATACTTTTTAACAGCGTATCTGTAACATCTGCTGTTATTGTTCTGCTGTGTCAATTATTTTTGTTCCTTGTCAGGTATTTCTGCTACCCTTTGACTATAATATCGACGTCAAGAATATTATGGTAGCATCTCCCCTTCTTAAGAGGGCTTAATAGAAGAACTGACAAAAACTCCCACATAAGTTAGTTTTATTATTATGACATTTTTAAACAATGGACTCCAGCCGTAACATAACGTATCCTTCATTTCCAAAGTTTGTCCAGCATTATAGCTATTTAAATTTTGGTTACAGCTGCACGAGATAGTTAGTTATAGTTGTAACTAAACGATTTTCTCTTAAATTTCGCAATCGTAATATTCTTCTTCTTCTTCTTCCTATAGCTATACTTGTTTTTCTCATAAATATTTCTTTGGATCATATTTTACAGAATTTAATATTTGTCCCCTCCTATAATTATTAATATGCCCAATATTTCAAATGCTACTAACTTATTTATAGTAATCTGTAACATTATCATAATTTTAATAAGTCCTATTTTTTCGCACGGTGATTATTTTCAATCGGGGATCTTTCAATTATGTTTCTCCAAATTTTTCAATCAATCTCCATTAATTTGTAGGCTGACATTATTCATGTCTTTTTTTAACGATTACTTAGTTCGGGATACATTCTCCATTAATATTCCATTTTTTGATTTTTGATTATAAACCTGGATCCCGCGTATCAAAGAAAGTTGATTAATAGCAAGCTGAAAATTGGCCAATATCTTAATGGTGTCTAGTCGGACAAACTTTGATGTATGCGAACACTGGAACACGGGAAGTTTTAATTGTGGAACACGTTAAAAATTTGGAACGTCAAACTACGAAAAAGTTCCATGTATTTTGTCGGACAGAACTTCCAATTGATTTGTTACCATTTCATTAAACTCTCATGCAAAAATCAGACTGGTGTTTATCACCAACTGGGCATTTTAATGAGTGGAACACGAAGAACATGTCAAATGACAGAAATCATGTTGGTTAGTAATACTTACTTTCCGTGTCCGGAACACCAACAACTTTAAATTCTGTATTTCCAATGGTTGGCCACATAGATGGCACTGTCATTTGCTATAATTAAGTCTTCTTCTGTGCAGGTCTCTCTCATCTCTGTGCATGATAGTAGATGCCGGCTGGTCTGAACCGCGCCACAGTCGCAGGTATCGTCCTCCTGGTATCCTAATTTTTTCAGGTTACTAGCACAACGTGAAACGCCGGTTTTTAGTCTGTTTAGCGCTTTCCAAGTCGGATACGGTAAATTGTGTCCAGCAGCCATTTCCTCTGAGGGAGGAAAATGTGTTGCAGTAGCTGACGCTTGCCATAGGTGTATTCGGCGCGTCTCTGGCGCTTCGGAGATGGATCTTGATGTTTTCAGGAAGCTTTTCCGAGATCTTAGTCTGCTTGGCTGAGTTTGGTGGTCATATAAGGGGTGTCTTCGGTCCGTCTCCTGCTTTTTCCGTTCTACCTCTGACGTGACCTTTCTCCTGATAGGTGGTGGAGCAATTCCAGCTATGGGGTATACCTCTTCGATAGGTGTCGGTTTCAGGCAACCCGATATTATACGGACCGTTTCATTTAGAGCCACGTCGACGTTCTTTGCGTGAGCAGAGTTTGCCCATACTGGTGCTCCAAACTCCGCGGCCGAAAAACATAATGCCAAGGCAGAAGTGCGTAGAGTGTGTGGTTGTGCTCCCCATTTTGTATTAGTTAGCTTGCGGATGATATTATTTCTGGCACTTACTTTCTTCTTGACATCTTGACAGTGGTATCGGTAAGACAGAGTTCTATCCAGACGGACGCCAAGGTATTTTGGCGTCTTGTTGTGTTCCAGCATCTGACCACGCCATTCCACCTCCAGCGGCCTTCGGGCATGCTTGTTTCTCAGGTGGAAAGCACATACCTGGGTTTTTGTGGGATTGGGTTTCAGATGGTTTTTATCATAGTATAGAGCTAAGTCTCCCAGGGCATCTGTCAGTTTCACTTCGACTTCATTGAAGGTTTTTCCCTGAGCTGCCACAGCTGTATCATCAGCGTAAATAAATTGCCTTGTTTGTTGGTGTATGGGTTGGTCGTTGGTGTATATGTTGTATAGAATCGGCGCGAGGACACTTCCCTGTGGTAACCCATTTTTTTGGTCCCTCCACCGACTGTTCTTGGACTGGAGCGTTATGTAGAAGTGTTTATTCTGAAGGAGGCATTTCACTAACCTTGTTAGTCAGAAATCCTTTGTAGTTTCGTAGATTTTTGCGAGTAGCCGTTGATGGTTAACTGTATCATAGGCGGCAGTTAGGTCTATGAACGCTACTCCTGTTATTTCCTTCCGTTCAAAACCATCTTCAATATGTTGGGTGAGATTAAGAATTTGATTGCAGCAGCACTTTCCGGGCCTGAATCCTGCTTGTTCTGGAATAATTTTAGTCTCCACATATTCTGCGATCCGGTTCAATATCATTCTTTCAAAGGCCTTGTAAAGGTGGCACAAGAGAGATACAGGTCTAAAGCTCTTTGCATCCGCTGGATCCTTCCCTGGTTTTAAGAGGACTACCACTCTAGCTTTCGTCCAGATTTTGGGGATTTGTAATGTACGTATGCAGCAATTCATCATTTTTACGAGTCACTCTACGGTTTTTAGTACAAAGTTCTTTATTTGCTTCGTTCGTATGTCGTTCAGGCCAGCCGTTTTATTATCTTTCATTTGGTGGATCGCGCCTCTCATCTCCTCTAGACAAAAAGAGGTACCTAGAACATCTCTTTCTTCGTCGATATTCCGTTGAGCTCTCATCTTGTTCTTTCTTGATGTCTTCTTACCGTTTATTAGAAGATTATGTGCTATCTGATCGGGTGTGACTTCTGCCATGTTGACTGCCGGAGCAGCGGGATCGTTGCCAAGATTCCGAATCAGCTTCCAGGCACGTCTGCTGTTTTGTTTCATGTCCAGACTCGTGACCAGCTTGCACCTGGTTGCTTACTGGTTAGTAATAGCAGGCTGATTTTTTCGCACGGTGATTATTTTCAATCGGGTATGTTCAGTTATGTTCCCCCAAATTTTTCAATCAGTCTCCATTAATTTGTAGGCTGACATTATTCATGTCTTTGGGTTTAATGGGAGAGAATTTAATGAAAGGGTAACAAATCAATTGGATGTTCTGTCCGACAAAATAAATGAGACGTTTTCGTAATCTGACGTTCCAAATTTTTAAACTGTTCCACAATTAAAACTTCCGGTATTCCAGTATTCCAGTATTTCCGTAAATCAAAGTTTGTCCGACTAGACACCGTTAAGCTATTAACAAATTTTCAGCTTACTATTAATCAACTTTTTTTAGTACGCGGGATCTAGGTCTATTAGTAATATTTCATCACGTGGCCAAGGTATTGTCGTTTTTGAATATTGTTTTCATTATTCAGTTTTCTTTCTTCTGAGAGTCTTCACAAAACGTCTTCAGTCGTGATTGTGTTTAGGTAAGGCATTCTCAGGATCCTTGGATTCTTCGATAAAGCGAAATCTCTAAAACTTCCACTTTTCTTATAATCGATTTACAGTGGCTCCTTCTATATTGTATTATATTATAGGAGGATAATAAATATTTATGTGACATGTGCCTTTTTATGTCAACGCTTCAAAGTCCTATTGCAAATTTTTTTTTCATTTTCAAAAATGAGTTGCGTGCAATTTTAATTCTGATTGTTACATTCATTGCAAAATCGTTATTCTCATAATATATTATCGTTCCAAGATATATCTGGTATTTTGGCCATCAATAATAAATTGGGCAATATTATTTGGTTTCTTGGTAAACATTAGAAACTTGGTTTTATCTAAGTTCATATTCAAGCCATAATGTAAACTTGCCATATAAAGTTTTTGGTCTATTCTCTGCAAATCTTTATAGACCAGGACTAATCTGTAAAAAAACGTGTATTTTTGGATGTGAGAGGTGGCATTCGGATTTTTGCAGATAAAGTTAGGTGACACTTTCAGTAATAATAATAACATTAATAAAAAAATTAAAATATTTAAAAATTTTAAAAAACATCGATTTTTCTGCTTTCTTTGCTTATAACTTTAAAACGGTTCGTTTTGGAACAAAGTCGTACAGAAATAAAATAAAGATAATTGCATTTTGTATGATATACGACTTGTCAAAAATGTCTTAAGTTATTACCTTTTCTGCAATATAGCAATAAATACAAAATATGGGGGCAAAATACGCCTGTTGTTATTCAATGTTTCTTAACGTTTTTGGTGGCACTTAGAACCTTAGTAATTCGCTTAGAAAATACTTATAACTCACTTAAATGGTCTACCAAATTTCATTAAAATCGACCTAATAGATTTTGCATAATAAATTTGCAATATAAATGTTTTTAAAAAGTTCAAATTTTTTAAAATGTTTCTGAACAAAAAGTAGACCATTTAGAAGTTGGCCAATTTTTTACATATAAAGAGGTGCTCTACCTATCTAATACACTTGTGTTAAAATGTTTTAAAATTATAAACAATTTTTTGGCCTATAAACAAATAGCTTTGTTTAATAATAAAAAATTAATTATTAGCAATGCAAATAATTAAAACCGGTATAATTTGACTTAAACTTTCAAATGCTGTCAGCAGAATTGCTATTTTATTTTTTAATCAAAAGTTATTCTATTTCAAAAATTTCAATTTTTCGATTTTTTGAATGTTCCACCGGGTTTATCTCGAAAACTATGCATCCTACGACAAACCTTTTAAGAACACTTTTTTGCTTAGAATTACCCAAGAAATACAAAAAAATGTTTTGCGAAAAATCGATGTTATGTAATTCCTCAAGTTCTTTGTTTATAACAATCTTATCGACATCCGGATCAACTGTTACCCAAAAAATTCGTGTTCTACGGGTCAAAATACATAAAAAAACTTGGGTAAGTCCATCTAAAGAAAGGAGCCCGTAGCACCCCCTCATGGACACAGCACTAATTTGTTTATAAGCCAAAAAATTGTTTATAACTTAAAACATTGCTGAGGCTGCTTAAATAATCCTATTTCAATTATGTAAAGTGCATTAGATAGGTGGAGTGCTTATTTATATGTAAAAAATTGACAAATCTTTGTATGTTCTAGTTCAGGGGTGGCGAACCTTTTTATATTAGAAGGCCAATTTTCATTTTACCATTTTTGAGAAGGCCGCATCCATATATTATCTTACAACTTACCTTATTAAAAAAATAAACAACATTTAGTAAAGTTGATACAGTTATACACCGGCAATTTAGTTGCCTCGACGTTACTTGGCTGCGTTCCTTTATGCAACTGCGACGATCGTTTTCATGGACGTATAAATAAAGATGGACTAGGCATGCTCTACACTTTGTTCACCGAAATTTGAAGCCAAACAGTTTATAGGCACGGGGAAGGAATCGAGGTGATAGCAGATAGAATGTGACATTTCCTTCTTAGTCAGTGGCGTACCTTCCAATAATTGAACGGTATTTGAAACAATTTTTTTTGTTTGAATAAATGATTACTAATGGTATTTTTAGTATCGTAATTTTTTTTTATCGTTTAGTATCGTAAAATTTTTATAACTTTTAATTTATGAAAAGATCACAACTTGGGCAAGTAAAGGCCACATGCGGCCTTAAGGCCGCACGTTCGCCACCCCTGTTCTAGTTTTTGTTGTGCAAGATTTTAAAAACTTTTAATTTTTTAAAAAAGTTTAGATTGCAAAATTATTATGCAAAATCTAGTAATTCAATTTTAATGAAATTTGGTGGACGGTTTTAGCACGTTACAAAAATTTTCTAAGCGAATTAGGAAGGTAAACTGTATCTAAGTGTAAGTGTAACCTAAGTGATGGAAAAACATTGAATAAGGACAGGCTTGTTTTCCCCTTATTTTATATTTATTGCTATTTTGCAGCAAGGGTGTTAAATTGAGAAATTTTTAACCAATCGTATCTGATAGAAAATTTAATTATCTTTGTTTTATTTCTATACGATTTTGTTCCAAAATGAATCGTTTTAAAGTTATAAGCAAAGAAAGTAGAAAAAAAAAACGAAATTTTTAAATATTTTATTTTTTTTATTAATGTTCCGGGCATATTTAAGAAGGAGCATAAGTCAATTATTATTAACGAAGTTATCACCTAACTTTATCCGCAAAAATCCGAATGCCACCTCTCACATCCACCTAAAAACAGATCCTTCCTGGTCTATTAATATTCTAATACTATACTAGAGAGCTGGTTTTTATGAAACTGATTAATTTAACTAAAATAGTCGGTCACGACGGCTCAGTTGGCAGAGGCGCAGTCGATCGACAAGTTTAGTGGATTTGCGATCGACGGTTTGAGCCTCAGCCAGGTCGTTAAATTAATAAAAGGCCAACGTCGCGCGTCGGTAGTATAAAATTCAATAGAATCTATGACTTGGTCTGGAATAAACTGGTGTCTGATCGGCCTATGGAGGATCAGTACGGCAAGGGGTAAGGGTTTGCGGCTTGGTGATACTCCTCAATAGATCCCTACCGAAGGGCGTTGACGCCTAATAACGGTGTATATTTAACTAAAATATAAAGTGTTAAAGTAATGTGTTGGAAGTTAGGTTTTTACATCCTATATCTATATTATTATTATTATTATTTGAAATAATGTTAGTAATATGGTAATACTTTTAGAAGAATTAATTAATTCAGGTTGATTCTGTCTTTTTATATACAATACAAAAATTTTTCGAGTATACAATGGAAATATAAGAATATTAAATTTTTAAATATAATTTGCATGAAAATTCTCTAACCAATTGGCACTCTTAAACAATACTACCTCTAACATGTCATGTCTTGTTTTCAAAGTGAATGTTTAATACAACTAGCTGTTTTGAAAAACATATTTTTGCTATGAACATTAAAATGCCGTATGCCTGTATACAAGAAAATTGTAGTTAATTTTAAAATTGTTTTGTGGAGCGTAAAATGTTTTTTTATATGAAATCAACCAAGCATGATAATTTTAAGTGTTGTTAAATTAATTTGAGTTATTTATTGATAAATAATTAATTTTATATCATGTAATGTAACCAATTTAAGTCGGCACTATATGGGAGACATTTTTATTTTTTCCTATATGAAAAAAAGTGATTCTTTATAGAAAGATCTGCATGTTCTAAAACCTAAAATTCAATCATCAAAATATTAAATTTGTTAGTCATATACGAGGTTTGTCAAAAATATGAATATAAAATTCATATTTTTTGACAAACCACGTATATTGCTAAAACAATTTAAAAGCTGATAATTATTATATTCTAGGTATAGATCATTCAGATCTTTTTATAAGGTATAACTTTTTTATAAAATTAAAAATAAAATAGTTTCCCATAGTGAATAATTAATTTCCACCATATGGGGAACTTTCTTATTTTTAATTTTATGAAAAAAAAATTCTCTACAAAAAGTTTTAGATGATTCAAAACCTAGAATACAATCATCAAATATTAGATTTTTCAGGTACGTACCTATATACGCGGTTTGTTAAACAATGTAAATTGTGGATATTGTTACTGTTACCCTTGATTTATAACCTACACATTGATTAATAACCTACCACAGTAGGGTACTTTTTAAACAATGCTCTAACATAAAGTTAATATTTTTTGATAAACCCATATATGACTGAATATGGTTTATATCTAATAATTGCATTCTAGATTTTAGATCATTGAGAACTTTTTATAAAGAATATCTTTTTTCATGAAATTAAAAGTTCCCCCCTAATATATTTTAAACATAAGTAAAGCGCTGGGACAGGCCGACTCTTAAAATAACCATAGTATTATTATAGCATCAATGTTTAGAACTTTACGCGAAATCTCTTCAGGATTACATTATTACCGAGGACTGAAAGTCCCTTAGAATAAACCAAAAGTTTCTTTTGAATGATATATTTGAAATTAAAAATCATACTCAGTTTTCTCTACTATTTCACTCATGCAACTTATTAAAATAAACATCAAAATTTTGCGTCTACTCTCTTAAAAAGTATTAAAGTATTATACATTTTTGTAATCAGTATTTCAAAATCTTTTAAATGAGGTGTTACGACATGATGTACTTTCCTATTAAAAAAAAATGTGTGTGTATTTTGTACGCACGTAAGAATACTTCTATTACATGATTTCAACGAAATAAATATACTTTTGAACAGTTTATTTATATTTTATTTAAAGATTCAACTAATTTTTACTTACTACTTTCCAAAATTTTTTATTAACACAACACCAAAAATTAAAAAAAATTTGAAAACACCCGGATTCGAACCGGGGATCTCTTGATCTTCAGTCAAACGCTCTACCACTGAGATATACTCCTTATGTTTGTGCGGGTACTGACTACAAGATTTCTCAGACAATGTGTCAAATAGACTCAGTGAAAGTGAACTATAAAAGTACTGTAAATATTACTTTTATTATCTTATTCTCGAGGTAGACAAATCCAAAGATACAAAAATTATAATAAATATATTTATAAAAACACTAATATATTCTTTCCACATCTTTTTTAGACTATAATACATACGTAACTAACATTTAGCAACGAACTCAATACTGTCTGTGTGCGCATGCGCGCAAAATAATAAAAAACTCCCAATCGCGCCTAAAGAAGTATAACTGCAAAAAATTAAAATTATGACTGTCACCTGAAGAGGGATCGCGTAAAGTTCGAAACATTGATGCTATAATATATTATGAGTATTTTAAAAATAGATCTGTCCGAGCGTTTTGCTTATGTGCTAAAAATAAATAAGTTAATAGGGGGGAGGGGGTGTTATACTTATTCCAGTGCACTGTATGAATAATATGTGAATATGATGATATATTAAAAAAGTTATTCTTTATCAAAAGTCCTGAATGATCTAGAACTTAAAGTGCAATCATCAGATATTAAAATTTTTTAGTCATATATGCGATTTGTCAAAAAATATGAATTTTATATTCATATTTTTTTGACAAACTTCGTTATGGTAAAAAAACCTCGTGTGACTGGAAAATTTTAGTCTTTGATGATAGCTTTTAGAACATGGATAACTTTTTATAATTTTCCAGTTTTCTTAAAAAAAAATAGTAAATCGACATTCATAAATTTCTGTTTTAAAGTTTTCAACGTGTTTTACACTTCAACGATCCGTCCAAACTATTTTACTTTTTACTGGTAGACGAAAGTTCCTAAAATGGTATATATTTGCCTCTAATTTTTTAGTAATATGTATGAAAAAGTCTACCCAACCATATTCAGGAAATGTAGAGCTTTTGGTACTCGAAGTCCATAAAACTTGTCAGATACCTAGCCCATCAAAGTCCTCAACAGGGTACTATTTTACCTTATTTTTCCATGGAGAATATGAGAAAAAATATGAATGAAAGATATAGTCCAAGTAATGAAGCTTAAAATAGGACAAAACCTCGCAATTTTTACAGAATGGATCGATTTGATTGAAAATTTGAGAATAAGTAGTGGATAGTCCAAGGATCAAAATCTATATGATGCCGAAAGGCGCTTTTACCATGGGGTGGTTGCCACCCCATGTCGGGGGTGAGAATTTTTTATTATATTTTGACCGCAAAAGTTGGTAAAAACATTCATTCCAAGCAAAAAATGTTCTATACATTTTTTTGATAGAATTAATAGTTTTCTATTTATTCGCTATCGAAAGTGTTAGTTTTATATTAAAAAAATTAATGTTTTTAATTAGTTTTCTGCAAATAACTCAAAAAGTTTTCGTTTTATCAAAACAACTTTGCTTAAAAAAATGTACCTTTTGAAAAAATCAACAAAACCGTTTTTTAAATTTTCTTTAAGACCAATAGTAATCGAGCTATACTTTATTATATGTTAGCTCTTCTTCGTCAAATGCTAAATAAAGTTTCAAAGTCAAAAGACGGGAAAACTATGCATTTTTCGAGGATAACTTGTTTAAACTAATTTGAAGTATTTAAAAATATCTATCTCCAGAAATAAAAAAAAAGTCTTTAGCTCAAAAATTAGGTGGCTTATAATGAAAAGAATGTCAGACCCTATATTTTTCTGCGAAAAAGTGATCGAAAGCAAACCCCTAATCACCACCCTGATTAAAATTAGTCATTGACCTTATTTCGTCTTCTTTACTTATGTATTATTAATAGGTTCTAGAAGTTTAACTGGTTTAGAATGATTAGTTTTTAAAAAAATGGAGTCAAAAGCAAATATCAAATTTTTCAAGTTTGGTAAAAGATTCCCTTCTCTTCAGAATAGAAAGATTATCATCAGAGATACAAAAAAATATTTATATATGAAATTGTAGCTTCTTTAATTTCCAAGAACTTGGTTTGCAAAATTTTTTTCTACGGTAAAAATTGAGTGAGCTATTGACAATTAAAACTTGTAATAACATGCAAAAATCACCTTTACCAACCCTTTCAAAGTCACCTCTTTTTGCGACTGAGGATTTTAAAAGGATTTAGTATTAATAGTCTTATACATCTTGTAAAAATCTACAAATATATTTTTTTACAAACTTTCTGAAATAAAAATCAAAAAGGTTACGGTTAAAATATCAATATATTTTTTTCAAAAAGAAATCCAATTGGAAGCATAATAATGTAAGTCAGCTTTGCTTTTAGTCATTGGCCTTATTCATTCTTCTTTATTTATGTATTGTTAATAGATTTTAGAAGTTTGACTGGCTTACAATGATTAGCTTTAAAAAACTGGAGTTAAAAGCGAATAACAACTTTTTGTAGTTTGGTAAAAAATGCCATTTTCTTCAAAATAGAAAGATTAGCATCAGATATACGAAAAAATGTTTTTATATGAAATTGTAGGTTATTTAATTCCCAAGAACTTGGTTTGAAAAAATTTTTTCTACGGTAAAAATTGAGTGAATGGTAAATGAGTATATATCGAAAAACATTGATTTTTTCTATATAAAACTAACACTTTCGATAGCGAATAAATCGAAAAGTATTAATTTTATCAAAAAAATGTATAGAACATTTTTTGCTTAGAATGAATGTTTTTATCAACTTTTGTAGTCAAAATATAATGAAAAATTTCCACCCCTAAGATGGGGTGGCAACCGCTCCCATGGTAAAAGCGCCTTTCGGCGTCATATAGATTTTGATCCTTGAACTATCCACTACTTATTCTCAAATTTTCAAGCAAATCGATCCATTCTGTAAAAATTGCGAGGTGAAATGCTTCGGTTCCTGGACTAATAGGGGAAAAATCCGCTAATAAACTCAGACACAGAGTTCCATAACGGGTCATGGAAGGTGCAAGCCTTCGGGACAACATAACAATCCAACAAATCAGGTAAAGATCAAGAGTTCAAGACGTCATCGAAAGAATCACGACGCTTAAGTGGAAATGGGCAGGGCACTTAGCTAGAACACAAGATGGACTGTTAGTCAAATCAACAGCCATTTTCTCGTGGAATTTTGAGAACCAAGGTTTGATTTTCTTGAAAATTCTCATCTAGGGAATGAATTTTTTTAATCAAAATAACTATTTAAATCGATAGAGTGACCAATTCTGAGTAAATTTTGTTCAATAAATTGTTTTCGCAAAATTGACACTTTCCAAGTTATTTGCGATTGAAACTATGCATTTTTCATTGAAAAAACTCACGTTTTATAACCGTTTGTCATTAATAACTTGAAAAAATTTAATTTTTGAACCAATTACTAATGGAAAAAATCATTAAAAACAAAGTTATAGATAATAAAAAAAAAAACAAAGAGATTCGTGTCTTAAAGACCTATGTAAACCCAATAACGACTGAGCTATTGCTCTTTAAAGTTGATTAAATCGAAAATTACATTTTTAAAATTAAAAAAAGTGCATTTTTCTTAAATAAATCTAAAAGTATTCATAATATGAAAAAATGTTTCAAATATTTATTGTAGAATTTCTTTTACTGAAAATTTTGATTTTTTTTGTTTTTGTATCATGAATACTTTTAGGTTTATTTAAGAAAAATGCACTTTTTTTAAATTATAATAATGTCATTTTCGATTTTATCAAATATTTTTTCATTCCAAACCGGTCGAATTACATGAATCGTATCAAATATACCTAAATAAAGTCAGTCAGTTCTTATGCAAAATACTTTTGTCGGAGTTTATTTGAAAGATTTTTTGATGGACTTTAAAATATGTCTTTTAAGTTTTCTAAAAAAAAATTGCACCACATTCGAGTTATTTGAGATTGAAGGTTCTCCAGTTCGAGGTTTTTCGAAAATAACCCTCCTTTAAAAAGCAATAACTCAGTCGCTATTGAATTTATCTAGGCCTTTCCAACGCGAATATGTTTGTTTTTATTAGTCATAATTTTGTTCTTAATTTTTTCTATAAAATTAAATTTTTTTTAAGTTATTCATGAAAGACGGTTATAAAACGTTTTTTCAATGAAAAATACACAGTTTCAAATCGCAAATAACTTAAAAGTGTAAATTAGCAAAAAAATTTTATAGAACAGAATTTACTCAGAATGGGTCACTCTATCGATTTCCATAGTTATTTTGATTAAACAATGTTCATCTTCTAGATGGGGTTGTTTTCACCCCAGAGCAAAAGCGCAGTTCGGCATAGGGTAGATTTTGAAGAAGAGTGTCAACAGAGCTTAAACCTAAATTTTTATTAAAATGGGTGTTGATTCTCAAAATTCCACGGTTTTACAGCTTTTACCGCTGATGAGTGGTATATGGGTACAAGACGAATCTTGGAATGGAGCCCCAGCTACTATAAAAACAGCCTAGGACGACCACTGACTAGATCGACCGACGACTTAAAAGGAGTAGCGGAAAACTGGCTACAAGTGGCCCAGTGTAGGAAGGTCCAGTGGCCAGTGGCCCACCAGAAAGAACTGAGGGAGGCCTATTTCCAGCAGTGGACGCGATTGGCTGATTGATGGTGATCATAGAAAAAAGTGTTGTGTGATTGGGTAGAATGCGATCTTACTCTTCAAAAAATATGTCACGTATTTCAGCGCCATTTCAGCACCTGGTTAATTGGAAGGATACTACAAATCTGGCCTCCACATAAGTGGTCTGTAGCTTCGACATGATGGGTGTGAAATTTTAAACGTTCTTGTTGTTGATTGGATAGGAAGAGTGGCGTAATCTAGCCTCCATGCTAGGTACATCATAGCCTCCATACGGTACTTCCAATATTTAATATTTTATTCAAGTGGATAATAAAGGTACAACACAAACAACTTTTGTTTCTTAATTATTTATTTATACAATAATGTGATATTTTACATAGAAAAATGAGAATTTAATTTGGATTAAATAGATGTTTACTTGTTGGATTTTTCCTAATTAGACCTAACAACAAAACGCGAAATAAAATGTGTATTTTAAAACTGTTGGATAAACAGTACCTACAATCAGAAAATCTCTACCTTACAATCAGAAAAACTTACCTTTAAAAAGGTACTCGATTGATACGGTTGAAAGGTACTCGGCTGAATGACTGAACACAGATAGCCAATCAGATAGCGCAAGATTTGTCAAAAGTCATGTTCCACCAATCACGATGCCGACATCAGCGCCTCTGACAAATTGGAAGGAAAATAAATACGATTACATTTTTTTTATTAGAGTGCGCGGGGCATGATGGTGATGATGATATGGAGGATTGTTGCTTCACCGTATCGAGATACAGTTAAACGTATTGGGAGACGTACAGCTCAAATAGAAAAGACGTAAATATCTCCATGCTTGTCTCTGGGTGTCAAGTGTGTCTCTTCGTACCTTTTTTTACTATAAAAAAAAAAAGATATTTACGGAAAATACATATTAGTTTTTGGCAGATTTTCTTCAACAATTTAATTATCACTTTTCCTTATTTGGATTAATGAAAAGAGTAGAATTTTGCGTAGAAGTTCTTAAATGATATAACATCGGTTAAACGTAATAATAGCACAGCAGGGGAAATAAAAAGTGCAACATAATATGGCAAATAGAATATTATCGCAGTCTATCAAAGTACCTAGCGGTACTATACTGTACTGTAAAGTACCTAACGGTACTAGTACTGATAGTCCCCGTTCTCACATTTTCCCGTCACACCCTGGTGGGTTAAAATTAAGTCTTATTTTTAATCCAATGGAACTTAAAAAAATGAAAAAATAATGAATTATAGTAGTGAGGGAGGGTACCTTTAAATTTATTTATCCCTTCCATAAGTGGAAATTTTGATGCTCCACTATCGACGCATGTGCCACTAAAAAGTGACGGCACAATGTTCATACGTTTTCTTTTAGGTTCTACTACTTAAGTTATAGATATAGACTCTTATCGTGCCTAAAAGATTAGCTCACCTATACCGGCTCATATCCTATTACCTACATAATAATATGTGCATATAATAAGGTTTTTAAAATATAAATTATGGATAGTATTTTTAATTTATGTCATGGTGGCAATATATATTTAGAGAAAAAAATTATAGATCTCTTATATATCATTTTATTCTAATTTTACTCGGCAATCATTAGAAGTTTAAAAAAAAAGTGCATTACTGTAATGAACACATGAATTTGCATCTAAATTACATCTCCCATCAAATAACGCAGTTTTATTGCCTTACACGTTTATCCCATACATTTACAAGATTGTATAATTACCTCAACTTTAGTAGAGTATTTATATAATAAATGAATTAACAAGACTATTGAAATTTAAACATTAACATTGAAATTGAAAGTCAAATTTCGCCCAACCACTTCGGGTTCATAAATGCTCTTGCTACGAGAGAGGCTGTGTATTCAATACACGTCTTATTCCAGAAATGCAGAGACGTCAATTGCGACGTATACGCATGTCTGGTTCATCATCACGTAGCGCTACAACCCTGGGTGGGTCCTGGCTGACTGTACAACTTTCTTCCAATTTTTCGGTCTTCCATCAACCTAGGGTCAAATGGGATGTTCATTTTTCGGAGATCTGCTTGGATGTTATCTCTCCATCGCATTCTGGGACGTCCGAGTGGTCTTTTGCCTGTAGGAATCTCCTCCAATACCAGTCTTACAAGTCTCTCGTTATGAAGTCTGTGCACGTGGCCTGCCCATCTTAGACGCTGTGATTTAATTTCTTGGATAATATCGGTGTCATTGTAAAGTTCTTTTAATTCGAGGTTGGTTCTGATCCTATACTGGTTTGTGTTGTGATCCTAGGTCGTGGTGACGTCCGAAAATTTTTCTAAGTATTTTTCGTTCAAAACGTCTGAGCTTTTCTTCGTTTGATTTGGTCATGGTCCACATTTCGCAACCATATGTTAGTACAGGTCTGACGATGAATTTATAGATTTTGATCTTGGAACTTCTTGTAAGATTTTTTGATTTTATAAGCGTATCCAGTGCGAATAGACAGCGATTTGCTGATTGGATTCTGTCTTTTATTTTTTCAGTAACATCGTTGTCAGCTGTGATTACGCCCCCCAGATACTTAAAACGTTGTACTCTTTCGAAATTGAAGGTGTTGACCGTCACATTTTGTCCTATACTGTCTCTTGGTGTCGTTCTATTTATACACATATATTTCGTCTTCTCTTCATTAATCCTCAGCCCTACTTCGCTTGTTGCTCCTTCCACCTTGTTGAAAATGGCTTTTGTGGATAGGATGGAGTCTCCAACGAGATCAATGTCATCTGCGTATGCTAGTAATAACTTGGGACCTTGAACCGATAGCAGTTCTGTTTTTATTTCGGCCGACCTCATGGCTTTCTCTAATACAAGGTTAAAAAGTAGTGGTGATAACGCTGTTTGAGTCTACTGTTGATTTCGAAGCTGTCAGACAGTTTATTATTTACACGTACTTTTGACATTCCACCCTCCATACAGACTTTAGTCATCCGAATGAGTTTCTGTGGTATTGAGAACTCCGCCATGGCATTCCATACTTGGCTTCTTTCTACGCTGTCATATGTCTCTCGAAAGTCTTTGAAGAGATTATGTATGGGTCTGTTATACTCTGTTATAGTTGATCTATTGTGGATCTGTTTGCTCTAAAACCGGCTTGATATTCTCCTAGGACATTTTCAGCATAAGGGGTTAGTCTACTAAGAATGATGTTTGAGAGGATTTTATATGCCGTGTTTAACCTTCGGAGTACGGAGATTATTTGACTTACTTAGATTACGAAGATGGGTCAAGCGTGACCCATTCTCATTTTATTTATAAGGATGTTTTAAATAGTCAGTATTAATAAACAGTATCTTTAATTCAACAAAAAACAAACAAACATAACAATTATAATCCTGAATTATTGTATTTAAATTTTTTAAGATGGTTTCCCATGGGTATATACTAGTTCGCTCCGGCGGCCAGATTTTAATACCTTACAGAAAACGGGCATAGGTAAATTCGCTCCGGCCATATATTTGAATACGTATACCCGTAAACAGAGACGGCTGCGATTTACGTGTACCTACAAACATATTAAAAATATTTTTAGAAATCCGAAGACCGGGTCAGGAGTGACCCGGCATCATAGATGTTACGTAGAGGAAAAACTGTAATTTGCATGTTCACGAATTATATACGAAAAAATAGATTGAAACAAATAAGGAGAACTTACGATCAATCGGATTTGTAAAAAAATTATTTCATAAAATATTAAGAAATAAGTGAATTTCGGGTCACGCTTGACCCAGTCTTCGTACTCCGAAGGTTAAGAGTGAAATTCCTCTGTAATTCGCGCATTTTGTTTTTTTTTTGTTGATGGGCACTATGATGTTTTCCTTCCATCTTGCTGGTATCCTTTCTTCTAACCATATCTGTGTTATTAATTGGTGAATTTGCCGATGTAGTGTTCAGGGATGGGCGGTGTCGATAATGTCATGTCGACAATTCGATTGTCGACATGTCGACAATCATGTCGATGTCGAGTGATTTAAAGTTGTTGCCAATGTCGACAATGTCGAGTATGTCGACAATTAGCAAACGATCAGAATGACGTTCCGTGCGCACTAATTTGAAATTTTAGGTTAATCTGACTGCGCTGACTTATTGAAAAAGTATGCATTAATGTTTCAACAAGTTGCAAAGAGACCAAATAATCTCAAACTTTTGAAACTTTTAACCTCACTATTAACTTGCGATTGTCAAATTCATAGGATATTCCATAATTGTTTGATTGCAGGTTTTTCAAGTGTAAATGAATTTTAAATAGATTCATATAGAGACAATTTATTATGTGCAAACCTCATGATAGAGTAATGCAATGTAATGAATCTAAAATATTACCATATAGATGCAAAAGCAGAAAAAACCAGCAAAACAAATTTTCATAGATTTTTAATTTTCTATCGTTACTCGTAAACTCGTAACATTTACAGAAAGGTTTAAAAAAATTAAAAAGAAACGTAAACCTAAACGTCAGTAAACGAGGTAAGATTCAAAACCACAATCAAACATATCTCAGTACATTGAAACCTTACCTTGTTTCCTAACATTTCGTTTACTTTTTTTTAAATTTTACTAACTCTTTATTATAATAATTATAGTATAATAATTACTGAAACAGTGTTGAATCTCTTCGTGCTTTGGCAGAGACTGCATAATAAAAACATTACAACATTTTGCGGTTTTGCTAATTTTTAACCAAAGAAAACATTTAACCAATAATACATCAAATAGTTGTACTTTCCCCGTCCATATCTACAATTTCTTCCTCGTCCAGGTCATAACTATTTTTATCAGGATACTCTCCCTTTAATGAAACATAAATATGTACCAATTTCTTGGAATTAGTGAACGTTAATCTATTTCTTATCAGACTGTGAATGTGTCCCCAATTTGAAAAGAGTCTCTCGATTTGAGCTGAGGAGGCTGGCATTTTTAGAAGTCTGAGAGCCATTTTAGCAAGAATTGGGCATTCCAGATTGACCACTTGCCAAAATACTAGAGGCTTTTCAACTTCTTTTTCCCAAAGTGTTGAGAATATTCCTGAAATTGTAAACCTAATATATTAAAAATCAAAAGAGCGATAATTTTGTCTGAAAGACTTACCCGATTTAGTGTTAAATTTGTCCCATTCTTCTATGCCCTGATTGAACAACTTTCTGAGTAAGAACTGAGTTATTATACCAGTGTGCTCTGACGTAAGCTTGGAATTTTCATATTTCGGATGCAGATAGTACGCAGTTAATGCGTACACGTTTAACGCCATTTGTTGTCTGTCTTTCAATTTTTCTTTAAGGTTATCTGGCAGATTCAAATTGAGCCACAGATGAACGGCATCTGCTACAGATGTGTCAGATTTCTGACAAACATTGATCAGATTACAAATGGGTTCATAAATTTCTATGTTCTGTTGAATCTCATCCACAAATTCATCGTTGAAGATTAATTCCTTGACTTTCGGCTTAACCTTTTTTTTCGTTACAGCGGCTACTTGTTTCATATATACCAGATTTTCTAGGAGACTTTCGAAAGAATCTCGGTAAGAGCACCATCTTGTTTCGGCCGGCAATTTGATTCTGCGCCCTCCCTTATCAACTATCATTTTTTCTAAATCTGGTTGCTTAAATTCTTTGAGGACAATGACTACATTGTCGACTAACTTTTTATCCAGCACGTCTTTGGCTAAAAGGTTGCCGGTGTGGCTACTGCACGTAGAGTGCCACATGTTGTGCTTGAGGAGGGATCCCATTTTAATCATTGCACTAGCATTATCCGAAACTATACCGTACGCATCTACATCGTATTTTTCTTTTGCAATTTTTTTTAGATTCTGTTATTATTTCGGCAAGTTTTTCTCCAGTCTCAGACTCCGTGGTTAAATCCCAAGCATCAAGAAAGGCATTTTTTCCGTCTGCACTATGCAACATTGTCACAACCGTTTTAGAATTAGTAGATGAGTTTTTCCAACCGTCACACAAAATGACTGACTCGGTTTCCACTTTTTTACGTGAAATCTCAATACAGTCTTCATAGCACTTATTTAAAAGCGATGTACAAAGTTTTTTCCGGCCAGGAATTTTGTCTAAATAAGCAGGACGGATCGTTTTTATAAAATTTTTAAAGAGAGGTGATTCTACCACAGTAAATGGTAAGTTACAGCCGAATATAAATTTGGCTAGTGCAGTGCTTATCTTCTCCTCTTCATACTCTTGTAATATGTCCATATAGTCGGTGATTTTTTTTGATTTTTTGGCTGGTCTAGCTTGAGATGTAGCGAATAAATTTCTTTTATTCGTGCTTGTGTAGCTTGTGCTGGAGGAAGTTGGAGTACTTAAGTTAGTCAAATTACTACTCTCAGTATCAGTAGTTGATAACATCATATTTTCAACAATACTATGAGTGCCTTGAATTGCTACACCATTGTTTTCTTCCAATTCCAATAAGGCGGCATCGGTATCTAATGAATTTTCTATAATTCCATTTAGCATGTTTTTAGGTGAAGTTCCAGTCACAATAGCTAGCGAACCATCTTCCATAACTTCGTAACTACCGTTCGTTGTATTCTAAAATTCAAAATAAAAAGAAACTCTAAGGGTGACTAAATATGAAGGGCGGATCTACGGACACCCTGTATACAGAAGTTGGCATAGATACAGCGTTTTGTACTTAATTCAATAGGCCAATCCGTTTTTTGCCGTAAAATACTAAACTTGGTGTTTTTTAAATGGGACACCCTGTATATAGAGATGCAACAACGTGAAAACCTCAGAATACAAATTCTGGGGTGAAAACTGATGCAATTTATGTCCCCTTCCGAATTCGAATTAAATAGTAATCAAGAAATCTACAATAATATATAGTGCGTTATTTTCACTTCTTGCCGTTAGATGGCTATACGGTTTTTGACGCCATGTTTTCTCCAATATACTACTACCGAAATGGTGATCCATGCGTTGTTGAGTTATGCGGCTCCGAACACATTTTACGATTCATTTTTATATTATAGATAAATGTAATTTCAAAAAGTTCCCCCCAAAATTTTTTCTAGATCCGCCCCTGCTAAATATGTAGTAGAACATACGTCCTATATACTCACTTGTGGATTAACTGTAGGTGTAAAACCTGTGTCTGAGCCAGTATTTTCGTATATCGAAACATGCGACATTTCATTATTGGATTGATTACCATTGCCACGATCTAACTTGCAGACGTTTCTTAAAATGAAAGTACGGGACGGGGTTAGTTATCAGCCGATACAAATATCAATTTCAGAGAATAAATCTCTATAGCTATCCAGCTAAAATTAATTAAAATATTTCTTCTTACCTGTGACTTTGCAATCTTGCTGCAGCTGTATTTTTTATCACATTTCCACATACACAATATTTAGCCGCGTGCTTTCCTTCTATCTTTAATACTTTGAATGATAATATATCATAGTTTTTATTCAGTTTTCTGCCACTCATTTTGATTCTGATCAGATCAGATCACATGCAAAGTTTACAACTGAATAATTTCATAACATAACCTCACTTTTTTCCATTATGGACACGTTGCTGACATTGTCGACATTGTCGACATTGTTGACACGTTCTCGACATTGTCGACACGTCTGTGTCGACAATTAAAGTCGACGTGTCGATGCCCATCTCTGGTAGTGTTTCTCCACCATATTTCAGTAATTCTGCTGGTATCTCGTCCGTACCCGGCGCTTTGTGATTTTTCAGCTTATTTAAGGCCTTTCGGGTTTCTTCAAAAGAGGGATTTTCTACGGGCATGTCTGCTGTTATATAGATCTCTTTTTTGTGCTGTTCTTCCTGTATGATGTTTAGAAAGTCCCTGAAATACCCTTTCAATTCTTATGTTAGTTCTTTATCGTCGATTATCATATGGCCTTGATTGTCTCTCAGTGTATGAATAGAATTGGTTCTTTGTCCTCTTTTCTCAGTGAAGATTGCTTTATAGAATTCTCTGGAGCCTGGTTTGGGTCGGTCTAGTAAGTAAGTAAGTAAGGTATGCTTTATTGTCATAAAATTTTACCAATTTGTGGACAAAGCTTATACAAAATAAAAAAATACAATAAAAAACAAAAAATAATAAAAAACTACAGACAAAACAAAAACATAAACAGACACCAAGTAAATGGCGTGAGTTATACTACTTAATATAATTTTACAGTTATTAAGTACACATTAAAAAATTAAAAATTTTGCAAACAATATGTATACAACGTCAGAGCAAAAATAAGGCGAACAAGGAAAAGGGAAAGGGAAAGTAAATCAAAAGTTCTATGCCGCTGCAAGTATGTACAAAAGTACTCGAAAGTAATAATCCTGCAAGTCAATTTGCTGAATTCAAATCGTTTATAAAAAAGTCATTCACTGTATCAAAAGCTCTCTCTAGCAAATAAGCTTTCAAGGCCTTGCGAAAAGTCTCTCTCCATAGCTTCATATTTTTGTTGTTCGTAGTTTCTTTTGTTTGTGCGTATCATTTTTCCTGTTTCTTTTCGGCAGTCGTCGTATTCCTTTTTACTTTTGTCTATTTGTAGTTGTATCCATGTCTTCCTTACTGTTTGTCTTTTTTCCAGCTGTTTCCGACATTCATCGTCATACCATGTTTTTGTTCTCTTCTGCCTACTCCTTCCAAAAATCTTGTCAGCTGTCTTGGTTATTATTTCGGCAGTCGTTTCCCACAGCTTTTCTATATCATTGTAAACTGTTTCAGGGTTCAAGGTTTGTTTTCAAGTTGTTCTATATATTTTTGATGTTTCTCTATGTTCTGCATTTCGTCCATGTTCCAATGGGGGGTTATTGTTGTTTTCTTGTATTTGTGGCTAGATATTCTGGATTTGACTGGTTGATTACGAGAAAGCGTTTGATCGAGTACAGTGCAAGGTGATGCAAATACTAAAAGAAGCAGGAATTAACAACCAAGATCTGAAAATAATTAGAAACGTTTACTGGAATCAGACTGTAAACCTCAGAGTTGACGGTGAACACACCGAGTATGTGAAAATCATTGGTGAAGTGAGGCAAGGCTGCACTTTGTCCCTCCTAATTTTTAATCTTTACTCTGAAAGAATATTTATCGAAGCTTTGCACGAAACTGAAAAAGGTATTTTACTAAACGGCTACCGGCTAAATAACATCAGGTATGCAGATGACACCATAGTATTTGCGGACAACCTAGAAGACCTACAAGTCCTCATGAACAAAATCACGTAATACGTGAGGGTGAGGGGAAGTAAAAGGGAGGTGGTTGACAAATTACAAATGTATGTACCGTAAAAATGTTTCCTCCTTATATAAAAAATCGACCTGTTTCGTCATTTCCTTAGAATCTAATAAATACTGCCAAATATCGAGGTAGACTGTTTTCTTTGGCCCACTCTTATAATAACTGTTAATTTTTTCTTTTGTTAAGGTTGGCATTTTTGATCATGTAGTTTAAGCGGGTGATAAATCATTTTTGCAGATTTTTTTAAACACAATATCTTATATGATCTAATTTTTCTTATAATTATTGACATTATCAATTACCCTCCAGGGCTTGGTGATCGGTTCTATGAGCATTTTCGTTTTTACCGTGGTAGGTCGCTAACCTCACCCTCAAACCCTCCTCCTTTATCCGGGCTTGGGACCGGCAACCCGCGCAACCCGCTGATGAGCTAGTTATTTCACCCAACAGCGGGTAGGCGAAGTTAAAAGGTGGCGAGATAGCTGGCAGTCAACATCATAGCTACGAATACAAGCTCAAAATCGGTTAAGAACAGACCAAGAGGCCTAATATAAGAAGATCAATTACCCTCATTAATATTTTTGATCTTTTATTGTGTGCCATAATAAATTTTCATGAAGAATTTGATACAATAAATTAACAGCATAATGTTTAGAAAGTATTATCGGTACTAAAAACTGCTCCAAAACATATACAATAATATAAAAAATAAAAATGTACCTATATCATTTTTATTCAGTTTTAATGCGATGGTAAAACAATCTTATTTTTCACTTAGAATAGGGAGCGCAGTCCAGCACTCTGAATAGACGATTTTCGACTCTTATTGGAGTCATCATTGAAGAGGCCTAGGCCTGCTGCTCTCTACTCGAAGTGACCAACCCTGGAAGCTTATCCCCACATTGCAACTGAGTATAAGGATTAGGTGACTAGCGTCATCTGGCAATTAAAAGGTAAAGTTTTCAATCCTAATAGCAACATCAATAATATTGAAAAATATTAAAAACATTACTAAAAGATTTTTAAATTGAAAACTTATTGGTCCAATTCCCTGGTGACACCTCCAAGGCTTCTAAAATTTGCAAGCCAAATGGATGCTGCAGTAAAGACAAAAGGAAGGAATTCTAAACGAAAAACGAATAAGAGTCGAAAATCGTCGATTCGGAGTGCTGAACTGCGCTCCCTATTCAAGTAAAAAATAAGATTGTTTTACCTACGCATTGCAACTGAATAAAAATTGTATACATTTTTAGAATTTACATTAGTATTACTCCTTAAGAGTAACTAGGTCCATTTTCCGTTGGAACTTTACCAAGCTGCAGACGGACGGGGGTTGTGAATTGTAACGTTTAGAATTCCTTTGAACAGGATTGTATTTTGTAAATAAAATTTGCTATTGAAGTGGCCGATGGTATGTTAGTGATAAGCCCTTGAAGAAACGTCAACATCACCACCCAAAATCATCATCAATGGCCCAAAAAATATAAAAAGTATCGAAAACCTCCACTTTTCACCCTCCGTAACTCTGGAACCGTTCATTTTATAACAATTATGTTACCGACCTTTTTTGTTTTAAATTTTTTGTAGAACATTCCTGTAGAGAACACTGTTTATACTATAGCATAGTTTTAGAAATATTGACGAAAGACGTAAAAAACTACTATTTTAATTTACCGACTTCTCCCCTATCTCCCCCCCCCCCCCCGCAAACCGGACGCTCAAAACGGTGTAACTTTTTACTGAACAATATGTGGACCATATAGAACAATTTGGTGTTGGAGGATAACTTTCACTTTGGATGTCTGGGTTATGCCATTTTTTGGATCAATTGTATCATACATGTATAAATGAAATTAACTAAAAAAACTAAAAACTAAATGCATGGCAATAAGATAGGGTGCACTTGAGTACAACTGCAAGTTAGATAATGCTCCAATCGAGCAAGTGAAAACTGAAGACATTCAAATACTTGGGAATGGTGGTAAATGACCAATGGGATCCTCAACAAGAAATAAAATGTCGTACCGAACAAGCACGACAAGCTTTTATTAAATTTAAACCGCTACTTTGTAACCGCAGTCTTTCCTTCAATCTCGTTACAAAATAGTTAACTGCTATGTATGGTCCATATTCTTATACGGCATGGTGACATGGACGTTGAATATATCTTGCGAAGAATGTTCCGCTTGCCATGGACAGATACGGTGAGAAACGAGGATGAGGTCTTAATAAGAGCAAATACTGGGAGAGAATTGCTCAACCTATAAAGTATAAGTTGAAAAATAAACCTTTTAATTATTCTAAAATGAAAAAGCCAGATAAAATAAATGTTTTACATATATTTTCCCATAGCAGTCTCATGCAATGCAATGTAAAATTTCCTAATTCAACGGTTTTGACTTTATCGTACTACATACGTAGTATAGTATTCTCCTTTTCATGAACATTTTTCAGTGCGTCACAAATTATAGAAAAAAAAGGTAAGTCCGTGATAATACACATTTATGACATTTATTCTAACTTGACATTTTAGTTAAATCTGACAGTTGTCAAATTTTATTTTCAATTTGGAATAAAACCAAATCAATTGTGTCCAGGGAAGTATCTTGCCATTCCTGCGCCCTTGGCGAAATTCAATGCTCCCGCCCCCCTTTCCACAAAAAACGAGACTCCCATTAATTGCAACCACAATTCACATTCACTATGCAGTGGGACTGTAATGTAACAATTTTTAAATAGTTGTAGGCAAATTACTATAACTACTACTTTAAAATGTATTAGGCCTAGTTTCAAAAAACAATAACAATAAAGGAGGTATTTTTGAAACATTATTTATTTTACTCACTACTACTTTTGTAATATTGTGATTCACAATTTGTGAATATGTTACATTCATGACAAAATGTACTTACTTGCATAAACTATCATACCTATGCACTTATGTTACATTACTTATTACTTTAGCGAAAATATATTGATATACATAATACATAACATATTGAAAACATATTGATATAAATAATAGCCTACAACAGTTCATAAAGTTTTGATTTAGAATTTAAATTTTTAGTCAATTTAATTTTGTTGATTTAACCTGGTATCTTTTATTATTGTTAAAATTTCACTTTGCGTGCTTTAATAGATGCGAATTCATTTATGACGTCGTCAAAGTTAAGTTTTGAAGCTGTTTCGTATTCAGTTGATAAGATTGCCAGATTGCTCATGCGTGTTTGACCAGTTCTCGACCGTAAATAGTTCTTAATAAGTTTAAGTTTACTAAATGTCCTTTCACACGATGCAACGCTAACGGGCATTGTAAGGTAAATTCTGTAAGCAATTTCAATATTTGGGTAAGCATCTCTTAGCTGGTACTTATGAACTGCCTGTAAAATTTCCAAGTGGGATGCCGAGCCCAACTGTTCAAACAGCTCGTTCATATGGAATTTGAAACTTCCAATGTCTCTTACTATTTCAACAGCGTCCACGTCGTCTCTGCTGTATTTGAGGCCAGAATCTTTTGCACAGTTTTCCAAATCAGAGTCTGTTGTTTTTTGCAGTGATGACCCTGATAAGAATCCAAAATCATTTGAAACTTTTGTGTAGGCCTCTGATCTTTTACTCATTTCGGTTATTAATTTGTCATAATCATAAACCAAAAAACATTCTCGTTGGAATTCTTGTCTTTGAGGTATGAGGCAAATCACATCCATGGCCATTTCTGATGATAAGGCTTTAACTCTCTTAGTTCGTTTATTTGGAAATGAACTCTCAATGCCAATTTCATCACATGTTGATACAGCTTTGGAAATTATATCATCCACACCATCATCACGCCGTTTCTTAATCTTATTGGACAGGCCATTCAACAGTTTTGATGCAATGTCAAGAGACGTGTCTTTAGCTTGTAATGACTTGTTTGTACAATCAATTGATATTAATATTTCAAACCACAAATAGAGCAGGCTTATAAACTTAAAATCAATGTTTTTGATTATTCTTGAAGCCCCAAAAACAGTTTCATTATTCCATTCATGATCTCATTTAGAACAGTGTATAATCCCTTAGTGTTTTTCTCAATAGAAGTGATGGCCTGTCTTTTTGAAGACCATCGTGTGTCACTGTTTCCCTTCAGAGTGCTACTCAAATACTTGTTAAAATATTCCCATCGTATCGATGAAGCACTGGCAAAACAGAATATACTCTGTACAATACCAAAAAAAGTGATCATCATTGGGGATACTTCTTCTGACTGAACACCAACCAAATTCAAGCTGTGCGCGGCACTTTTCACAAATCTAGCTAAGTCATTGATGTTGCCAATGTGAGCTTGTACGCTTGTAAATTCCTGCCATGTTCGATCCGTTATCGAAGCCTTGGCCACGACAATCATTTACGTCCAATCCATCTTCTTTCAATTTTGTTCGAATTTTATTTGAGATTCCTTCACCAGTTTTCTTGTGGCTAACAATAAAATCAACAAAACTCTCCACGATTTGAGCCTGACCACTAGAGAAATCAATGTATCTTATGACTTGACTCATTTGTTCGGAATGCGAAACGTCTGGAGTACAGTCAAAGATGATAGAAAAATACTTTGCTGATTTAATTTTCAACAAGATATATGAGCGAACTTTATTTCCAAGAAGCTCAATAATTTCATTTTGGATACCAGGTGAGAGATATCTTGTAGCATTCTTTGTTGATCTTACGTATTCAATGTGTGGTTTCAATTGGGGGTGGTAATAACTTATAAGATACAAAGTGCTCAAAAAGACACCACAGCTTTGATCGTATATTGAATCTGATGACCCCCTAAGAGATAAATTGGTTTTTGCACAGTGCAAAATCACATCTACAACAACTTTTAATATTTTTCGCCATTTTTCCACCTCCATGTTGATTGCTTTTTGAAAATTTGCATCTAAACATAAATTTTTCTTGAGTCTAATCTAGTTCCTTCCATTTCAGATAAAAATTTCTGCGAATTTCTGAGTTTTCATGTAGTTTAAAATGAGGGTTGAGGTGCTTGCAGTCATCAAATCCTTGTTTGATATGCGCAAATACTCTAGGGCTAGAATGTTTTTCAAAAAGAAGGCACGGGAAACAATAGACATTTTTTGATGTACTGTACAACATCCACTGTCTTTTAACAGTTTCACCATTAGGTAGGTCTTTAAGGCAGGCCGCACATCAAAGAAACATAAAACGTAAATTACGTTTCATGGAAATAAACCACTGCTAAACAAATATATGTCCGGCCATTTATGAAACTCTCCGAAAATAAAAATGTGTCATGAGCATGAATTACACTCGTTTCATTGGTAGGCGGACTTTGAGATTTGTTTAGCAGTGTTTTCTTTTCATGAAACATGTTTTTCGTTTCATGTTTCTTTGGTGTGCGGCTTGGCTTAAAGACCACTTACTGCTCAAGTGTCTTCCATCATCTGACGTTGGGAATTGAAATTGTTCAATATTTACTGTTTATAAAATTAAAATCTTGGATTTCCTAGAAGTTTTTCTTCCGCTAATTTTGCGCCCCCTCACTCTTGCGCCCTTGGCGGGCGCCTCTTTCGCCAACCCCTAAATACGTCCCTGATTGTGTCTATTGCATTTATAAAATGGTATTTTCTTTCATTTGTATAGTCTTATAAATTGTACAGATTATATTGTTAATAGTATTATTTTATTTAATAAATAATTCTTTTTTGATTATGGCGCCATCTATCGACAACTAGAATAATCACCAAACTAGAATAATTACCAAAGTATTCACAGACGTGCCTTTTTTTCTGTCACATACAATTTAATGCGTTAGAGAGAAATCGAAAAACTGTGACGCACTGAAAGATGATCATGAGAAAAAGAATATAATAGATAAAGTTATAGGATCGTGCAAAATTTTTTTTTTCAGATTTCATTTTTTTTTTCGACGTTTTGAGTCCCCCTAAAAAGCAAATAAAAAAACATGTCGGAAGTATGTACGTATGTATGTACGTACGTACGTATATATGTCGCCACCGCCCAGCAAAAACTACCGAACCGATTTCGATGAAATTCGGTATGATTAAGTTTAAGAGAATTTTGTAGAGAAACTAAGCTTTAAAAAAAATCTCAAAGGGGGACCGAAACGAATAAAATTTAACTCAAAGTTAGCTCATCGATAGGTAAATAGAAATACAGAATTTGACACTTCCAAATTCAAAATGGCAGCCAACATGGCCGACTGCCCACCCGACACATTTCCCTACCTATCTAAAAACTTGTTTAAGCTAAGTTTAATTTGAAAAAGTCGTTATATAGCCTAAAGATGGGGCTATAAGAAGAATATTATCGTTTTTCAGAAAAAGTTATGGGTTGCCTATATGTATTTAAGAGGTCAAAATTTGACATAATTTTGAACTAGATTTTCTCAAAAATGGCTCCAAGGAATTTGTATATTTTTTGATATATTTTTGATATCCTATTGGTAAATTGAATGACATTAGTCAGATTTATTAACTCCCCATAGATGGTACTTTATTATCTATTATAACAATAAATTTTACCCAAAATGTGGCTTCTGGTTGACCCGGAAATGAAAAAATATCTTAATTTTTTTAGATACGCCCTGTATATTTTTACATATTTTGAAATAATGTAAAATTACCTTTCCAATGACATAAAACTCGTTGCCGTTGCTCAAAATCTCGAAAAGTTACAGTAAATAGAAATTTTGCTATAATCTTGTGTGTGTCTTCTCTCACGCGATCATAGCAGAGCATTATTATAGGGCAGCCAATGAGGGTATTTGGCTCCGAATTCCATTCTACTACATTGATGTACTTGATATTTTCACAGTAAGTAGGGAATAGCTCAAGAAACAAAATCTACCCTATATACTGTGGCGCTTTTTCTTGGGGCGGTTCCCACCCCTTCAAGGGGGTGGAAAATTTGTTGGTCAAAATAAGCACGGAAATGGATAGAGAACCTATCTCTAAGCAAAAACTGGTCTATGCTTTTTTTGAGAACTCAATACTTTTTGAGTTATGCGTAGTTGACAATTGGCCATTTTCATTGAACCGTCCTTTTCGGAAGGTCCATGTCACCAGCCCCCCCTTTTTCAATTTGAGGGTCAAAAAAAAGCTCATTCGTTTGTATTGCGTTAGTACTGGATTGTATCACCCTTCGTTCGTTTGTACTGCCCCCACCCTTTTAAATCTGCCTGGAGGGGCTGGTGACATGCCATCCCCCCCTTTTTCGATTTGAAGGTCAAAAAAAAGCTCATTCGTTTGTATTGCGTTAGTACTGGATTGTATCACCCTTCATTCGTTTGTACTGCCCCCACCCTTTTAAATCTGCCTGGAGGGGCTGGTGACATGCCATCCCCCCCTTTTTCGATCTGAGGGTCCGGGATGGGTATGTTCGTTTGTACTGCGTTAGTATCGGATTGTATCGTCCTTATTTTGTTTGTACTGCCCCCACCCGTCTAGATTGGCCTGGGGGGGCCAGTGACATGCTACCCTCTACTCTGCACTTTTTGCCTTCTGAATGTCGAAAATAGGCTATTTTGTTTGTACTGCGTTAGTACTGGATTGTATCACCCTTCATTCTTTTGTACTGCCTCCACCCTTTTAAATCTGCCTGGAGGGGCTGGTGACATGCCATCCCCCCTTTTTCGATATGGGGGTCAGGGATGGGTATGTTCGTTTGTACTACGTTAGTATCGGATTGTATCGCCCTTATTTTGTTTGTACCGCCCCCACCCGTCTAGATTCGCCTGGAGGGGCCAGTGACATGCTACCCCTCTAATCTGCACTTTTTGCCATCTGACGTCGAAAGTAGGCTATTTCGTTTGTACTGCGTTAGTAGCGTTAGTACTGGATTGTATCACCCTTCATCCGTTTGTACTGCCCCACCCTTTTAAATCTGACTGGAGGGGGATCCCTTTTTTCGATCACGGGGTCCGGGATGGGTATGTTCATTTGTACTGCGTTAGTATCGGATTGTATCGCCCTTATTTTGTTTGTACCGCCCCCACCCGTCTAAATTGGCCTAGGGGGCCAGTGAAATGCTACCCTTTACATTTAAAAAAGGGGAGGATAAATTCTAGGAGTAAGGACACAAAATTAGCCAAAACTATTGTAACGTGACTATTGTAATTACTTATAATTACAATAAAACTAGCGGTTCGTATTTATTTACGACTTTATTATTTATTTATACAAGTTTACTTTACAAACTTTGGCTTAAGACTAAACTGTATTTACAAATATGCCCGTATTTATACCCAGTTGTTATTCTGGAACAATCGACGCCCATCTCTAGCTATCAGCGTGTTCCGCCTACGGGTCGTATGTTCGAGAAGTTCCTCCTCCTTTCCGCCGAGGCCTAGATCATTCGATGACGTCATTCTCGAGGTGTTTACTGTTATACGGCGGTCGGCCAAGTTTTTCTCTTTTATTACACTGCTCCCCTCTTAAGATCTGAGCGTCCCGATCAGCAACTCTAGATGAAGGCCCAGGATGGCGGAATCTACACGACTCTCCAGCTCTGCATACACCCTTCAAGAAGAAAAACCCCTTCGGGTTCATGCAACACACAGTAATTCGTACGCCAGTTTCTCTGAAGATCACTTCAAGCATGCTTCTCACAATCTTCCAATCCAGATTTTCTACTGCATGGCCTATTTTTGGTATAGCCAAATCTTCGATGTCATAATTACACACGATTTTCTTCAAATTAGTTAGAGCACGCCATATGTTCTCGTAGCTTGGCGTGTCCGTATAAGACTTCCTGGTCACTATATACAGAAAAAGATCGAGGACCATCTTCCAATCGCAATACTCTTCCAATTTTAGGTTGTTGATTCCTTAACTCATCCAGGCGGCCGAACTTTCTATTGAATACGGACGAGATTCCTTTAGTCATCTCGAGGTCTTGGGCAACACAGTGGGCTAGAGAGACGTTTTCTGGAACACCAAACAGATCTTGCTGAACTTCTGTGGTCACGCCGAATCTAGCACTCTTTCTTTCTGCGTAATTTGACATAAATTCCTTAAAACTTGGCTGTGGTGCATCTTTCATCTCCTGTTGGAGGAGTCGGGCTTCCTCTGTTTCATTTGAGCCAGCATATGGTGCAAGACGATTTATGTGAATAACTTTTGGTTTACCGTTTGGTAACTTCTTAATTCTGTATATTACGTCATTTATTTTCTTCTTAACTTCATACGGACCTTCCCATTGTCTTTGCAGTTTAGGACACAGGCCTCGACGACGTTGTGGATTATAAAGCCAGACAAGATCACCTACTTCGAAGCTTTCATTCTTACAGCGAGAATCATATTGATCTTTCATTCTGTCACTGGCTATCTGGATGTGTTGTCGGGCAAGTTCATGAATGTTGTTCATTCGTAACTTCAGGCGGTCTACGTATTCTTCGCCTGCAACATATTCCTCGGAAGATCTGCAGCCAAACTCTAGGTCGCAGGGCAAACGAACTTCACGACCCAACATCAGGCAGGTTGGTGTTTGACCTGTAGTTTCATTCCCGGCCGAGCGGTAGGCCATCAGGAATAAATGAATGTGTTGGTCCCAATCTCGCTGATGTTCAGATACAACTTTGGACAAGTGTTTACCCATCGTTCGGTTGATCCTCTCGACCATTCCATCTGATTGAGGATGCAGGGGTGTTGTTCTGGTCTTATGGGCACCAATAAATTTACAAACGTTTTGGAAAAGAGCTGACTCAAAGTTTCGCCCTTGGTCGGAGTGGATCTCCAAGGGAACACCAAATCGGCTGAAGAATTCTTTAACAAGTACCTCTGCAACGGTAGCAGCTTCTTGATTCGGTAATGCATAGGCCTCGGTCCATTTCGTAAAATAGTCCATGGCTACCAGAATGTATTTATTTCCAGCATCGGTTTCTGGAAATGGACCTGCAATGTCGATTGCTACTCTTTCCATAGGACTTCCAACATTGTACTGTCTCATGGGTGCTCTCTTTTTACCAACTGGACCATTACCGGATGCACACAGTTCACATTTCCGGCACCATCTTCTTACATCATCTTTACAGTTCACCCAATAGAACCGTTCTCGAACCTTTTGCAGAGTCTTCGTAATACCAAAGTGTCCACCTGATGTACCGTCATGCAACTGACGCAATACTTCTGACACTTTACTTTTAGGTACAATCAACTGCAGCTTAGATTCTGTACCATCATCGTTCTCAAAGGTTCTGTACAGAAGATCATCTTTTAGTACCAGGCAATTCCATTGGCTCCAGTAGGCCTTGACTTCTGGACTACATGCACTAATGTTCTGCCAACTAGGTCTTTCACCTTGCCGCATCCAATCCAATACTCTTTTTATACATGGATCATCTTCTTGGGCGTTTTGTAACTGTTGGGGCTGCCATTGCTCATTAACTACGGTGGTTCGTCTCACGGGGCAAAATCGTTCCTCTAATTTGGCACAGTGATTACAATTTGCACTGCATGGTCGTCTCAAAAGGGCATCAGCATTTGAATGAACTCTTCCGGCCCTGTGTTCTATCTCATAATCATATTCTTGCAGTCGTTCTAACCATCTTGCCATCTGGCCCTCTGGATTACGGAATTGTATGAGCCATTTTAGAGCAGCGTGATCTGTTCGAAGAAGGAACTTTCTGCCGTACAAGTATTTATGGAAATGTTAGCAAGCCTTCACTACACCCAGCAGTTCTCTTCTGGTAACGCAATAGTTTCTTTCTGGTTTCGACAGGACTTTGCTGAAATAAGCGATGACTTTTTCCTGTCCATCCTGGATTTGTGAGAGAACAGCTCCTATGGCACTGTTGCTAGCGTCGGTATCCAAAACAAATTTTCCTGCCTGTCCCGGGTAGCTTAATATCGGTGCACTGATCAGAGCCCTTTGTAGTTGTTCGAAAGCTTTTTGACACTCCTCACTCCATGTATATTATTTGCCCTCCTCCGTCAACTTTGTTAGAGGCTTGGAGATATTGGCAAATCCTTTGACAAATCGTCGGTAATATGTACATAGGCCAAGGAAACTTCTAATTTCATTTTTATCTTTTGGTACTGGCCAATCTTTAATTGCTTCAATCTTTTCAGGATCAGCTGTTACACCATTACTCGATACAATATGTCCCAAATACTTAACTTCTCGTCGAAACATGTGACATTTCTTCGGACTTAACTTCAAGTTCGCTGCCCTCAATCGTTGAAAGACTTCTATTAGATTCTTGGCATGTTCATCAAAGGACCTTCGAACCACAATTACATCATCCAAGTAAACCAGGCATGTTTTCCATGTTAGACCTCTTAAAACTGCCTCCATTAATCTTTCAAATGTGGCAGGGGCATTACATAAACCAAACGGCATAGCCGTAAACTGCCAAAGCCCTGATCCTATCGAAAATGCGGTTTTCTCCCGATCGGCTGGCTCCATGTCTACTTGCCAATATCCACTTTTTAAATCGAGTGTGGAAAACCAACGAGAACCGGAGAGAGTATCCAATGTATCGTCTATTCTGGGCAAAGGATAACTATCTTTTTTTGTTACCGCATTGAGCTGGCGGTAGTCGATACAAAAACGCGTTGAACCATCTTTCTTCTTTACCAGAACTACTGGTGATGTCCATGGACTGTTCGATGGTTCAATTAACCCTTGTTTGTCCATATCCTTGATAATCTCTTCGGATTCATCTCTTTTCGCAAATGGAAGTCGTCTAGGCCGTTGTCTGATTGGCTGAGCGTCTCCGGTATTTATTTTATGCGTCACTATGCTTGTTTTTCCCTTATCCTTCGTGTCAATAGCAAAAACATCTTGATACTCTATCAGCATAGACGTCACTTTTTCCGTTCGTTCATGATCAAGATCTTGGCATCTTTCAATGATCATCTCAACAAGCTCCTTTGGATACTTCGCCTTCGATGATTTCTCATTGGTATTCACAGAGCAAATTGAAGCCACGGGAACACACTGCCCGATCAAAGCTCCTCTACTTAACTTGATAGCAGTTTCCCTTAAATTCATAACTCTTACAGGGATCACATCTCGAACTTTTACCAAAGTTTTCGCCGTTAGGAACTCGACATTATCCACATCTTCGACCATCCTTAAACTTCCCTCTCGGCAGTGTCCATCAAGCATGGTCATCAGAATTTTCTCACTATTACCGGGTATGGTTACGTCGCATGTAGTAAGTAAGCGGATGACATCTTCTTTGTCGTCGTGAAAGGGCAACTCTTCACCATTGATCTTGAGAACTCCATTTTGAACATCCAATATTGCCCCCACTTTCCTTAGTACGTCCATCCCCAATATGAATTCGTCGGAGATCTCGGCAATTAATACTTGATGTTCAACTGTGGTCTGGCCAATGGATACTGACATATTAGCCTCGCCATATGTATTAATTAGCTCACCAGTCGCTGTTCTAAGCTTTACTGTTGCAGGTGATAATTTATTATGGTCTCGTACTACATCTGGACGTGCGATAGTTCTCGTTGCACCTGTAACCACCAAAAATGATCTACATCTATTACTGATACGACCTTCGATGTATAAGTTGTGGATTCCACCGGAGGACGTGAGGTTGACAGTTACTATGGGGGCTCTAGTTCTCGAGGTCGGCAGTTGCCCCTTGGTGTCGACCCGCTCTAGTTTTCCGACGGCTGTACGATCTTCTTACAATTACGACGAATGTGGCCTACGTCTCCACAATTCCAACATCTAGGCTCGCGTCTCTTTGGCATCTGATTACTTAATACTCCCCGTATCATTTCCTCCAGACGTTCATCGTTGTGTTCGTCACTTTCTTCAATGGTTCTTACTCTATGGCCTCGTGAAGTTTGACTAGCCGTTTCGTGTTCCAATGCAATAGCAAGTGCTTCATCTAAAACTTTCGGCCTTGCTAGTCGTAAAGCTTTCTGTAGTTCATTATCTTTCAGCCCATTGACGAAGGTATCTACTGCAATTTCTTCTAAAACGCTGTCTGGCACCTCTGGATAAGCCAACCGCATCACACGAGCCACATCTGCTTCAAATTCTTGCAGATTATCACTTGCTCGTTGACTTCTACTTCGCAGTTGTGCTTTGTATACTTGTTGTAGATGGGCATCTCCATAGCGTTTTTCTAGACGAGTGAACAAGGTCTGGTAACAATTTTCTTGACCCTTAGGAATTGATCTTGATATATCTGCAGCATCACCTCGCAAAGCAGCAGTCAAGGAAACAGCCTTTTCCTGTTCGGTCCAATGATTGGCGGTCGCAATAGCTTCAAATTGTCTAAGATATATGGACCAAGAGGACTTTCCATCGAATGGTGGTAATTTGAATCTCATATTATGCGACGTTTCGTCTCTCGGTAGTTCATCTTTCACTACAGGATCTAACGCTGCTGCATTAACTGATGGTTGTACTTGTGTATCGGTTATCATGCTCTCTAGTTGTTTGATCTTTTCTTCTACGGTCTCTACACTTTTCTGCATCTTATCGAATGTTCTAGAAACTTCTTCAAATTTCTCGTCATTCTGTCTACAAACGTCTTTAATTACTTGAGAAACACTTTCAAATTTCTCGTCGCTTTTTTTAGAAGTTTCATCGATCTTTTGAGAAACACTTTCAAATTTCTCGTTGTTCTGTCTACTAACTTCTTCAAGTTTCTCGTTGCTTCTTCTAGAAGTTTCATCGATCGTTTCAGAAACAGTTTTTAATTTCGATAAGATTACTTGTTCTGCTGACTGGAAGTGGAACGTCTTTGGGTCTTCTCCGTTCTTCGTGAGGACATCCTCGAGTCGTGCTTGTAGGACTATCTTGAGCCCACTGCTGTCCAGATCCCGTTCCTCTAGCTGTTCACGGAGCTGTTTTACTGTAAGTTCTTGTAGCAACATCTTTGGTCGGCACACACGTACTTTCCAAAATGTCTTTTAACAGTCTTTCCGAATACCGAACAATCAACGCACTTTAACTATTCCCGACGAATAAAGTCCAAAAGTCTTTTAAAGTCTTTCCGAATACCGAACAATTAACGCACTCCGGTTATTCCCGACGAATAAAGTTCAAAAGTCTTTTAAAATCTCTCTGTAATTCACTTATTTATATCGCACTAAGTTAACCCCACACCTGACACCAACTGTAACGTGACTATTGTAATTACTTATAATTACAATAAAACTAGCGGTTCGTATTTATTTACGACTTTATTATTTATTTATACAAGTTTACTTTACAAACTTTGGCTTAAGACTAAACTGTATTTACAAATATGCCCGTATTTATACCCAGTTGTTATTCTGGAACAATCGACGCCCATCTCTAGCTATCAGCGTGTTCCGCCTACGGGTCGTATGTTCGAGAAGTTCCTCCTCCTTTCCGCCGAGGCCTAGATCATTCGATGACGTCATTCTCGAGGTGTTTACTGTTATACGGCGGTCGGCCAAGTTTTTCTCTTTTGTTACACTATTATAGTAACACCGCGGGTGTAAAATTTGGTAAATTCGTCAAAAATGTAACGAATTACATTTTGAAACTGAAAAACAGGCTTGCAAGCCACTCTCCATGGAGATTGGAAAGTTACACCCTCAGATGGATCTCGGAGTAGTTCTACGCTACCGATTTGAAAAATGGTACATGTATTTGTTGGAGATATTTTGAAAAGCATTTTCGATCAGAAATCAGAGGAGCGACCTTGCCTTTTCCTACTAGGAAGAAATTTATCCATCCCCTCAATAAATTTTACAGTTTTACACGCTATCGATATGAAAATCAAAGATCTCATGCGGCGCATTCCGAAATGCACTCTTCGTTGTACAATTTCAACCTCTCTGGATAACTGATTAACTGAAACATACATACGGCAGAATTCATTGGCATCGAAAATTACTAAAAGTATTTGGAACATTAAATGAAAAATTCCCACAATCAATGTTTTTCCTACCATCTAATGCGAGAGATCAGATAACAATAATTGCCGTTGCTATGTTATGGTAATTTGTTTTCTAGAAAGGTTTGTATTGTTCATTTATGACCGCAATGAGATTCAGAATTTCCGTATTCCATTTGAAAAATAAATATAGTGTCAAAAACTTGCTTATACATTTGACGCACTGTCCGTCAACGTGTTAATTGACTCTACAGATTCAGTGCCAAAACGAGACATTTTTATAGATAAATATTGGCAAATGTATGAAATGCCAAACTGACCTATTAAATAAACAATGACAGTGCAATTTTCGATTTTTTACTATGGAATTATCGCTGTATAGACCAGGACGGATCTGTTTTGAAGTGGATGTAAGAGGTGGCATTCCGATTTTTGCAGATAAAATTAGGTGACAACTTTAGTAATTATAATTGGCTTATGCTCCTTCTCAAATATGTCCGGAACATTAATAAAAACATTCAAATATTTAAAAATTTCGAAAAACATCGATTTTTTTCAACTTTTCAATCGTTTTTAAAACGATTCATTTTGGAACAAAGTCGTAGGGAAATAAAATAAAGATAATTGAATTTTTTATGATATACGACTATAAAATACACTTAATAGATTTTGCATAATAATTTTGCAATCTAAATTTTTTTTTTAAAAAGTTAAAATTTTTTATAAACTTTCTGAACAAAAAGTAGACCATTATTTAGAAGTTTGCTAATTTTTTTACATATAAAGATACATCCTACCTATCTAATACACTTTACAGAACTTAAGTTGGTTTATTTAATCGGCCTCAGCAATGCTTTAAAGATATACACAATTTTTTGGCTTATAAACAAATACAGTGAGGACGTTTGAGTTAATAAATACGAATAAATTCATTTTTCTGTCATTTATCAAATAAACATTTTTTTCTGTTTTAGGACAACAGTAAAATGAATCTCGAATTAACTAAATTAAATTCTTTCTTCTGTTTGTCTCAATTAATTAAAAAAAAATTTGGGCACCCTGTATAAATAATTATGTAATAAATAGAGAATTGAATAATCTTTCAAATAAGCTAGCACACGACCCACATTTTCATTTAAAAAAATCATCGATTACGTCATCACATTCAGATGGATGACGTTAGTAGTATGATAGATATCCCAAAAATTATAATTTAAATATAAAAATCGACCTGTTTAGGAATTTATCTCCAGTGTTGACCATTCTCGAGAAAATGAATGTATTCCAACTCAAACGTCCTCACTATATTTGTTTATAAGCAAAAAAATTGTTTATATCCTTAAAACAGTGCTGAAACCGCTTAAATATTCCGATTTTAATTTTGTAAATTGTATTGGATTGGTAAAGTACCTCTCAATACGTAAAAAAATTAGCAAACTTCTAACAGGTCTACTTTTTGTTCAGAAAGTTTTCAAAAAATTTGAACTTTTTCTAAAAAAATTTGGATTGCAAAATTATTATGCAAAATCTATTATGTCGATTTTAATGAAATTTGGTGGACGGATTGAGTATGTTGTAAGAATTTTCTAAGTAAAATACGAAGGTTCTATGTGCAACCAAAGTGGTTGAAAACATTGAATAAAAAGAGGCTTATTTTGCCCTCTTATTTTGTATTTATTGCTATTTTTCAGAAAGGATAATCATTTAAGATATTTTATACCAATCCTGTCATATATAATACAAAATTCAATTATCTTTATTTTATTTCCCTATGACTTTGTTCCAAAATGAATCGTTTTTAAGTTACAAGCAATGAAAGTTGAAAAAAATCGATGTTTTTCGAAATTCTTAAAAATTTAAATTTTTTTAATAATGTTCCAAACATATTTGAGAAGGAGCATAAGTCAATTATAATTACTGAAGTTGTCACCTAATTTTATCTGCAAAAATCGGAATGCCACCTCTCACATCCACCTCAAAACAGATCCGCCCTGGCCTATACAGCGATAATTCCATAGTAGAAATCGAAAATTACAATGTCATTGTTTATTTAATAGGTCAGTTTGGCATTTAATATACTTGAAAATATTTTTCTATAAAAATGTCTCGTTTTGGCACTGAATCTGTAGAGTCAATTAACACGTTGACGGACAGTGCGTCAAATGTATAAGCAAGTTTTTGACACTATATTTATTTTACAAATGAAATACAGAAATTCTGAATCTTATTGCAGTCATAAACGAACAATACAAACCTTTGTAGAAACCAAATTGCCATAACATAGCAGCGGCAATTATTGTTATCTGGTCTCTGACATTAGATGGTAAGAAAGATATTGATTGTGGGAATTTTTCATTTAATGTTCCAAATACTTTTAATAATGTTCGATTCCAATGAATTCTGCCGTATGTATGTTTCAGTTAATCAGTTTTCCAGAGAGGTTGAAATTGTACAACGAAGAGTGCATTTCGGAATGCGCCGCATAAGATCTTTGATTTTCATATCGATAGCGTCTGAAACTGTAAAATTTATTGAGGGGATGGATAAATTTCTTCCTAGTAGGAAAAGACAAGGTCGCTGCTCTGATTTCTGATTGAACATGGTGTTCAAAATATCTCCAACAAATACATGTACCATTTTTCAAATCGCTACTACTCCGAGATCCATCTGAGGGGGTAAATTTCCATTCCCCATGGAGAGTGGAGAGTGGCTTGCAAGCCTGTTTTTCAGTTTCAAAATTTAATTCGTTTCATTTTTGACGAATTTACCAAATTTTACACCCGCGGTGTTACTATGTGCAAGGTTTGGCTGATTTTGTGTCCTTACTCCTAGCACTAATCCTTCTCTCTTTTTTAAATGTAGAACGGTAGGGGTAGTACAAACAAAATAAGGGCGGTACAATCCAGTACTAACGCAGTACAAACGAAATAGCCTATTTTTGACATTCAGATGGCAAAGAATGCATAGTAGAGGGGTAGCATGTCACTGGCCCCCCAGGCCAATCTAGACGGGTGGGGGCGGTACAAACAAAATAAGGGCGATACAATCCGATACTAACATAGTACAAACGAACATACCCATCCCGGACCCCCATATCGAAAAAGGGGGGATGACATATCACCAGCCCCTCCAGGCAGATTTAAAAGGGTGGAGGCGGTACAAACGAATGAAGGGTGATACAATCCAGTACTAACGCAGTACAAACGAAATAGCCTATTTTCGACATTCAGAAGGCAAAAAGTGCAGAGCAGAGGGTAGCATGTCACTGGCCCCCCCAGGCCAATCTAGACGGGTGGGGACAGTACAAACAAAATAAGGGCGATACAATCCGATACTAACGCAGTACAAACGAACATACCCATCCCGGACTCCCAGATCGAAAAAGGGGGGGTGACATGTCACCAGCCCCTCCAGGCAGATTTAAAAGGGTGGGGGCAGTACAAACGAATGAAGGGTGATACAATCCAGTACTAACGCAATACAAACAAATGAGCTTTTTTTTGACCCTCAAATCGAAAAAGGGGGGGATGGCATGTCACCAGCCCCTCCAGGTAGATTTAAAAGGGTGGGGGCAGTACAAACAAATGAAGGGTGATACAATCCAGTACTAACGCAATACAAACGAATGAGCTTTTTTTTGACCCTCAAATCGAAAAAGGGGGGGCTGGTGACATGGACCTCTTTTCGGACGGATTTTTTGTGAATACCTTAAAAACTATGCATCGAACTAAGGATACTATATGTATAAAACATTTTTTAGATTATAAATAACAAAGAGATTCGTTCCTTCGTAAATGTTCTATTTATAATACAAAAAGAGATATGCTAGGTGAAAAGAGTTTGTTTTTTGGTGCATGTTCAAATTGGTGTATTGAACTTGAAATAACAGAGGAACGGTAGGTTTTAGGTGTATAATGCTACCAACGCCTTTTGTAGTGTTTGAAAAGGCCTTTAAAGCGAGCACCATTAAATGCCGGTTACATTCAAACTAAGCGAGATATGGTGCAAAAAAATATATGACTAATGTACTTTAAGGAAAAATGAAAAGCACATACATTTAACCCCTCACCCACCATAATTTAAATGCATTGTTTTTCTTCTGCAATACCTTTTACTATAGTGTTATTTATACTTCAAAAAGTTGAACGAGTTTAAAATAAATGGTTTTTGTAAAAAATGTTATCAAATTATAGAATGCATTTTTAAATTTTCTTAAAAACCTTTTTTTTCTCCATGTAATTCTAAAATAAAAATGTTCCACCCCCAAGAAGTGGTGGGAACCGCCCCCATGATAAAAGCGCCCTAGTATATGGGATAGACTTTGAATCAGGTGATTGGGCTACTCCGAAAATTTCATTAAAATCCATGCAGTAGGATAAAATTCGGAGGTAATATCTTGTTCTCAATCTCGCGCATTGAATGGCGTAATAGAAATAGAATGAAATGCAAATATTGTAAACTATTAATTTCTCAAAAAAATGAACTAATTTGAAATGAAAGTATGACTATAATATTCTATTGATTTATGCAATAATCTATACATCTATAGTGTGTCCCCGAAATATGGCACCGAACATTTTCTCAAATGGAGGAATTATTGATGCGTAGAGACATAAAATATTTTCAAGTATACAAGGTGTTTCTAAAATATCTAAATAACGAGTAACTTTGCTATTTCTATAGAATGCCAGTATCTAGTACGATAAAGATAATAGATCGGTACGATAAAGTTCTCGGGCGGCTCTTTCGTCCAACGTTTTTTCCCATACGGTCGATAGTTGAGCGCTGAGTGTGACTGAACACACGTCGATCATGTTAAACCAATGTAATAAAGGTCAAACTGTTAGGTATCAGCCTTTTCGGAGTATTGAGAGCGAAAACTGCCATATATTAGCACAAAATTGACAATTTATTCGACGTTTTATTGGAACTGATGGACGGGTCTGTATTCGCAATATCGACTGACAGTTTGAACGGTAGGGACGACACAGTTTTATGTGCTTTGGGCTTGTAATACGTTTAAAGCGTAATAAAATCCGAATTACAGGGGCTATGTTTTTTCCTGATTATAGCAAAAAACGCAAAACTTACAAGGGGTGTACAAAAGTTTTTATAGTTTTTACCAGTTCTCTTTGATATGAAACAAAACTGAATGGCTAGAAGAAGTTGTTTAACGACAAAAATGTTAAAGTATGGCAGAAAAATAACAATAGTCTATGTTAATTAAGTTCGAATACAGTTTTAATTAATAAAATTTGGAATAAACTCATAAAGTTAAAAAGAAATAAGCGATGGACTACCCCAGCTAATTGAAATAATATTCGAGAATATTACCTCAATGGTCCAAGATAGCCATCGCTACACCCTCAGCTTAGCTCAGTCTCTCAGGTGTGTGTCCGTCTTGTCCTAATCTTAGATATTAACTCTAAAAATTTAGAATGGAAGCAAACAAAACAATATTTTTAACTAATCATGTTTATTGTTCATAAAAATATAATAAGCGAGCTGAAAATGCGAGCATTATCATAACGAAAACTTTGTTTATTTACGTATTTTAATTCATAATATGGAAAATTGCTATTATGAAAAGTAGTTTAGAATTAATAATTATGTTTTAATGTGCAATTATATCATTCTAATTTAAATGTTATGAACTATAAAGGTAGTTTACTTTTGATCGAAATTCATATTTTTTATATACCTCGTATAAAATTAATAAAATTTTACATATGATGGTTGCATCATAAATCTTAGAACATGAAGAGGTTTTTATGAAGAATAACTTTTCTTCGTCAAATTAAAAATAAAAGAGTTATAAATGAAAATGTTGTTGGTATCCATAATTTGAGAAAAATCTTCAAATATTTTTTCCATTAGAAGGATGTAATTTTGCACATATCAGACCATAATTTTTTATACCAAACAATATTATTTCATATACTGTCGGTTCGCTAAACTCAGACACAACTGGTTTGTGATTTTAGTCAATAATTTTGACAATTTGGCAAAAAAAATAATTACTAATTAGTTAATAATTACTAAATAATTAGTAATTTTGTCAATTTTGGCAAAATTCGCAAAAACAAAAAATTACCTACTAAAATTACTAGCCAGTTGTGTCGAGTTTAGCGAGCCGAGTTTTTAATTTCATAGCAAATAGAACAGTCCATTTATCATAAAGGGGAGGCCGTATACCCGTATAGACCTTTTTAAAGCTGTTAATAAATAATTATTGCTTTTAAAATATACTCAAATTGTATTTTTGAACATCTTATTTATTTTATATAATAATTAAATTCACTATCAAAAATGTCATTGATGTTTTATTAATACTTAATTTAAAATTTAGTTTGACATTCACGAAGTGTCAAACTCAAATGTAAATAACCTATGCTTTGCTTAACAAATTGAGATTAAAAAACTAGCCTACTTAATAGCAACGATTTCAGCTGGACGTGTAGTGTGTCGGCAGAAAATAAAACGATTGTGACGTCACATTTTAGACTTTGAAGTCGATTATCTCGAAGACGGTTAGAAATATCGAAATGTTGTTTTCAGATTTGGATTCAGAAGGAAAAACTACATAAGAATCCATCGATAAATCTGATCTGAGTAATGCAGGAGCGGCAACGCAATAACACACACACTTTTGCGAATTTATAAACGAAATGTTTTCTTTGAAAAAATATGACTTATTATGTGCATTAACAAATATATTCATGTATATATATATTCAAAAGTATGGCAAATAAAAGAAAGATACAAGAGAAAACTTGAAGCAACAGAAATGGATTTCTGGAGGCGCTCAGCAGGAAAATCAAGATTAGAAAGGGTAACCAACAACAGAATTAGGGAAATAATGAATGTGAAACACACAATAGTAGATGACATTAGTACCAAACAGCTTAGATGGTATGGACACGTACAAAGAATGTCCGAAGAACGACTCCCGAAACAAATCCTAACGTGGACCCCTCATGGTAGACGAAAAAGAGGAAGACCCCGCCTGAGTTGGAGAGAAGGCATAAATCGAGAAATGAGAGAAAGAGAATTGGATGAAGACCTTTGGATGGACCGAAGTGAATGGCGACTAGGCATCGGAAGACGTAGGAGAACGTTTTAAAACCGATATATATATATATAACAAATATATTCAAATTCTTGCCAAAAACTAACAATTGTGGATTATACTTATGGCTTTTGATAGCTGGTATTTGATGGTAACTTCTTGATGTCGAATTTTACTGCTGTAGCCTTCTTGTAGGCCTGGGCGGATGTTCGGCCCTAGGCCCCTGCAGCTAAAGATGGGGGTCGTTGCAGTCTGGATGTCATTGTCTCATTCCGGCAAGAATTTGAATATATTTGTTAATGCACATAATAAGTCATATTTTTATTATATTTTTATGAACAATAAACATGATTAGTTAAAAATATTGTTTTGTTTGCGTCCATTCTAAATTTTCAGAGTTCATATCTGAGATTAGGACAAGACAAACACAAACCTGAGAGACTGAGCTAAGCTGAGGGTGTAGCGATGGCTATCTTGGACGATTGAGGTAATATTTTCGAATATTATTTCAATTAGCTGGGGTAGTCTATCGCTTATTTCGTTTCACTGGCGCCCAACGTGGGGCACGAAAAAGCAAGTTAAGACGAATAGAAGATAATTATTAATGAAATATTAAAGAAAATAGAATAAAATAATTATTTAAAAATAAAATAAGAAAGATGTGACGTGTGTAATGTTTCGGTTTCTGTTTTCTTTGAGAAAAATTTCTCACTTGTGTTCAAAATTTTTCTGATGGGTGAGAGGAGTGTGTAACGTTACAAACGTCACATATTTCTTATTTTATTTTTAAATAATTATTTTATTCTATTTTCTTTAAAATTTCATTAATAATTATCTTCTATTCGTTTTAACTTGCTTTTTCGTGCTCCACGTTGGGCGCCAGTGAAACGAAATAAGCAATGAACTACCCCAGCTAATTTAAATATTATTCAAAAATATTACCTCAATCATCCAAAATACGACAACAAAAAATAAATGGCATGTAGAAAAACTGAATGCTCCAGACATAAGAATTAAGTATGCTGATGACATGAACAAAAAACTAAAGGAACAATATAAACCTACAAGGGATATAGAAACAGACTGGAGAAATATAAAAAAATGTATAAATTAAACAGCGGATGTACACATAGGTATAAAAAGAAACAAAAAAAGACAAGAATGGTATAACGAAGAATGCCATAACATGCTAAAAAAGAAGGTAGAAATGAGACAAATGTTATCCACATTTGTCTCAGAACAAATAGACAGGATTATAGGGAAGAATACAATAGAATAAGACATGAATTTAAGAAAAAAATAAGGAAAATTAGACGTGACTGGTTGGATGATAAGATAAAAGAAATAGAAAAAGAAAGTAAGAACAGAAACAAAAAATAATTCTATAAGAAAATTAGTGAGCAGAACAAAACCTTTAAAGGAAAGATAAAAGGCATAAAAGATGACAATGGAAAAGTATCAGAAAACGATGAAGGGTATAAAGAAATTTGGACTAAATATTTTACAGAATTATTGACAGAACAGGAAGATCAAGACCTAAATGAAAACATAGAAGAAGAGACAATGATGTTAGGAAACCAGCTAGAAAAACCAACAAAAGACGAAGTTGAGGAAATTATTAATAGTAGTCGTAATGGTAAAGCCTCAGGATCGGACTGTATCAATATGGAGCTTATAAAATATGGTGGTGAAGAATTAAAAAATAAATTATACAATTTAATAAAAGACATATGGAACGAAGAAAAAATGCCGGAAGAATGGTACAAAGAACAAATTATCACGATTCATAAAAAAGGAGATCAACAGATGTGTAATAACTACAGAGGACTGACGCTATTAAACACAGCATATAAAATCATGTCCGCCTTAATACAACGAAGACTGACCGAAGCTACCACGAATATCATAGGACACTATCAATACGGATTTGTTAAGGGAAAGTCTACAACAGATGTCATACATACGGTTAAACAAATTAAGGAAAAAGCTCATGGATATAAAATAGAAATTGAACTGCTTTTTATAGATTTTCAGCAAGCATTTGATACAATAAAGAGATCAAAATTAATGGTAGCTTTGAAAGAAATGGGAATACAAAATAAATTAAGAAGATTAATACAAATGACAATGAGTAGAACTGTAGTTAGTATAAAAACTCAAATAGGCGACACAGAAGAATTTGTCATCAATAAAGGCGTGAGACAAGGAGATTCATTATCAGCAACTGTGTTTAATCTTGCCCTAGAATACATCGTCAGGAAGATCAACAAAGGCACTCTCCGAACGAGAGAAGGACAAATAATAGCATACGCTGATGATATTGTGCTAATAAAAAAAAAATAGAAAAACAATGGAACGAATGTTAAACGAAATGGTAACAGAAGGAAAAGTAATGGGATTAAAAATAAACCAAGAAAAACCAAAATAATGAGATTTGACAAAAACTTTGAAAAGAGAAAGGTTAGAGTAGGAGAATAGACTTTTGAAGAAGTCGAAAAATTTAAATATTTAGGAATATTAATAACAAACAATGGAGAAAGAGAAACCGAAATCAAAGAAAGGATTATTACAGCAAATAAGAGCTTCCATGCAAATAAAAAATTACTTAAAAATAAGTTATTGAGTAAGAAATCAAAAACGAAAGTAGACAAAACAATAATTCGACCGACGATGACGTATGCAGCCGAAACTCTTAGCATGACAAAAAAACAAGAGGAAAACCTTAGAATACAAGAAAGAAAAATACTAAGACCAATATTAGGACCAATAAAAATAAGTGACAATGAATATAGACAAAGAACGAACCTTGAGCTACTGGAAGAAATTAAGGAGAATATAGTGTGTAAAATAAAACAACAAAGAGCAAAATAGCTAGGACACATATGGAGATCCGGATCAACTACGACGATATTCTCAATATTGGAATGGACACCAGCTGGCAAAAGAAGACGTGGAAGACCAAGATCTACATGGTTACAAGAAGTAGTAAGTGATCTCAACAAGGCGGGCATACGACATTGGAAAGAAAAAACCAGAGACAGGAAAGAGTGGAGAAAAATAACCGAGAAAATTAAATAACGAACATGAGGACTGATCTACCTCAAACCATAGATCTAGAGAGCGTAAGCGGCGTAACCCCTAAAGGGGTGTTTAGCCACTATGTATGTATAAAAGAGAAGTGGGCAAAAAGCGTTCTACAACAGGCACAATAGGATATCCGGACCGATTGGAAAGCCCTACCTGATTGTGAAATAATACCAGTTGTTGATTTTAATCTTATCGATTGTGAGATTCAAAAAGTTGATAAGCGTATTCATAGCAAGGACCGATTGTACTTGCTTGAGATATCAGAAGTCGTCAAGTTAGGACATTGTTCAGAAGACTTGGTAGTACGTGATCCTGGCGCAATGTCAAAGTTAGCATCGCTGAGCGGTGCAATAACGTGGTTCTAATATAGCCGTCTCTGGAACTGTGTCCACACACTTTACTTGAAGCTTCGGTCACTAGCTTAACGCATCTTTCAACTGCCTGTGTATGGCATGGGAAAGTATCTATACTCATAACAGGCTTGAAGTCATTGCTCACATACTGTTTTATCTCTTCATTAGTCAATGTTCTTATCAGTGGAGAGGAGTCAGTGTACTGGTGTTCCATTTGATAATTTAGTAATACTATTTAGCTTCAAAGTTTAAGTTTGGTAGTTTAAAGTTTCTGATCGAGTCACTTTTAGATATTGCTTGCTTTTCCTTCCTGATATGCCTAAAGCCCAGCTCTCGGATATGGTTTCATTCATCAGTTACCATAGCCAAAAGTAAATTTTCGGGATGGGCAAAGTAAGCATTCGGTTGTAAAACGGGATCAACAAGAAGCTCTTCTGGTAAGTACCTTGAAGATTCAATGATTTTCTAATCATGTCTAGGCCCATCTGTGAATTTGTGGTTTATTTTTGTGGCAAACCACATAGGCATATTATAACATTTGAGAATGAATGTGACAATCTCTCTCAGATTTTCAGAAGGATTGGACACGCTGATGTAGAAACGCAAAACTCGGTTTGCAGTAGTAAGCCATCTTGAATGTGACGTTGGGCTAGGATCACGTACCCACTACAAAGTCTTCTGAACAATATCCTGACTTGATGACTTCTGATATCTCAAGCAAGTACAAATTGGTGCTTGATAAGAATACGCTTGTCAACTTTTGGAATCTCACAATCAATATGATTAAAATCAATAAGTGGTAGTCTTTCACAATCAGGTAGGGCATTTCCAATTGGTCCGGTATATCCTACTGGGCCTGTTGTATTTTCATTTAAGTGTTGGAAAAGGTGATGGAAGGCAGTTCGTTGTAATAAAGAAGAAAAATACTCCATTGTAGAGGTATTCCCACATGTATCTTTATTTGAGGCTGCGCGCGCTTCGCTGGCATTCGTCACTTTCGCCTCGCCTCTCGGTAGTCTGCTGTTTTTGACGAAGCTGCGCGACCGAATTCCACTTGAATATCAAAATTTATCTTATATGCTTGGATTTTAAATATATTATTGTAATTGAATTAAACTATAGGATCTCTAAAAGTCGTATGATTAAATTGTACCAAACAGTCAAACTTTGAAATTTTGCAAAAACTACTAATTGTACACATTTTGTATTATTTTGCGCGATCGGAAGATATGAAACAAATGTATAATAAGTGCATTTATATTGATTTTACATACTTTTAGTAGTTAATTCATGGTACATATAGGAACGCAATTAAAATCATCTGGCCTGTTTAAAAAATATATGAAAAATTAAGGTTTTTCACAATTCTTGCTAACTTCGATGGCATTGCGCGACCGGAAGACAAATTATTAAAAAAGTAATAATTAGTGTTTTTTTCAAGTCTATACCAATGGCAACTTTTGCCCACTATAGCGATCTGAATAAAAAAAAAGTTTTTTTCGAACCACCCTAACTATCATCTATTCATTCTCCCAGTTTTTTATTTATAAGACCATTTATTATTTTCAAGAATAATTTAAGAATGTGACTTATTAATGCCATGTTAAAAATCGATAGAATTTGTAAATTATATCGAGAGAACTACACACCATAGATAATTAATTTAATAAGTAAATTCTCGAATGTCTGTCCAATAATATTGTAAAGCTATTTTCTTTTAACATATTTCCTTTTAGTCTTAATAAAAATGGGGTATAGCAGATATGAGCAGATTAAAAACTTGGAAATACATACAAGTATTTTGACTTGGCGACTTCATCATTTAGATATGTGACGTAGAATTTAACGGTTACGTATTATGACACGCATTACATTGTGTCCATAAATTAAATCTAACTATATAATTAAAGCTCTATATTTACTGTTTTAATATTAGCTAGTGGTCTGTAATTTTACATTAATTAATATTGTGATTTTGTTTTTCAGTGAAAAGGTAGAACGTTGCCAATCATGGAGCAAGAATATTACCCAACAAATCGACCTTGCCTTTAACATATTTTTTATGGTCTATTTTTTTATACGAGTAAGTAGATCTTAAAACTATTAATACATATGCGAGCAAAAAAATCGACCAATTCAATGAATAATTGTAGTTTATTCTTATGAGTTCTTTGAATTAAAATGACTAATTTAAAAAAAATTGTCTATTATAGAGCTTCCAAAACATATTTTTTTTTTGTGTAAATTGGCAACGTCTTGTAACATTTGTTTACTTCTGTATGACATAGAGAATGAAGCAAACATTGTAACGGGAATGTTCTATGCCGGTACGCTATTGTAAAGGGAGTGTTTATATACAATGTAAACCTCTATGACCTAGTCTTGTGTTGTTGTATGAAAATGTCCTGATGGGTCCCTGGACGAGAAGTGTGTGTCCCAGTTAATGTTCCTTTTGACATAATTATTGATTTTTATTTCGAATATTCGCTTAGGGTAGTTAGGATTATTTAGGTTAGTTAGGGCTATAATATGTATGTTGTGACTGGCTGAATCACTAATGTGTATGCCAATAAAAAAAACCTCTATGAGTTTGTCTGTGGTCGTCTCAGTCACTTTTCAAACGTTGATCTGTATGTGGACTTCGAAATGGAGTAAGTGAATATTTTACAATTACGGCGGCTCGGGTAATTGCAAAATTAGGAGAGGGTTATAGTCAGAGGTCTGTCGCCCGTCGCCTCCTTATGACGCAGTATGCAGTCTCAAGGGCTTACTGTTGATACCAGGAGAACGATAGCTACAATCAACCACCAGGTTCGGGTAAGCGACGTCTAATGCCATAGGGAGATTATCGATTCATTGTCCTGAGTGCCTTGCGGAATCGGCACGCGATAGGAGTTAAGCTTCAACAATCATTTAGGAATGTTCAAGGTGTCACCGTAGCTCAGTAGATAGTTAGAAGACTTAAGGCTACCACTTGACTCCCAGACAAGTTAATATAGGGGCTAAATTGAACGCACGTTAGAAACAAGCTCGACTTCAGTTTACCCGAGAACACGTCAATTGGGACCTTGGCCAATGGAGCAGTTTTGTTCTCTGATGAGAGTCTAATGTGCTTGTAAAGCAATGACAGATGATGCGTCTATCGATGACCGGAGAACCATTTGTCCAGTGCTGCAATGTCAAAACAGTGAGCTATGAAGGTGGTTCGTGAATGATTTGGGGGCTATTGATTATGTTCAAAATAAGAGAGCTAAAAGGAACTACAACGTTAACGGGATTTTATTATCTCATATAGTTAACAGACCTCTATATTTAAAAAAACCACGGAGTGCTACCATTCAAATGGGTGCGTTTTTGAGAAAGCGGTGAATTAGTCCCTAGGCACAGGGCGAATTAGGGTGAGTTCTATGCACTTTTGGTACAAACACGTCTACCGGAAAATTGTTCCAGGTTAAATTTACTATCGAAATATCTCATTTTAAAGTCAAAAATATTTTTTTTTACAAAAATATATTCAAAAGAAAAGCAAGAAAAAACACGAAAGAAAACAATTTTATTTTTTGCCCCATAACTTTTTTTCACAGTGATATAGGTATAGACATTACTTCAGCGAAAAATAACCTCCATCTTTCTTCTTTAAAATGACGTTTGATAGAAGTCTCCAGGATTTATAGTTTCCGAAATAGGATTTTTCAAAGTTCGCCGCTTACAGCATATTTGGACCATTTCCCCCATTATTTTGCAATCATTGTTCTGTAACTTTTTTCTACGCATTTCTAGGTATATACAATTGTGCATTTAGTAGAAAGAGAAGTCAATTACTTTTATAATGGTCTACTGAATAAGGTTGTACGACTATTTTTAAGCAAGTTCTGATTTTCCAAGGTTTTATACTTTTAATGATTTTTGATATTTCTTATGATTATTTTTTAAATTTCTCACTATGACTTTTCTTCTTGTACATTTAGGTATTATATACATTGTGGAATAAAAAAAGAATGTGTGTGTACTTTGTACGCACGTAAGAAGTTATACTTCTATTATATGATTTAAACGAAATTAATATACTTTTTATTTATATTTTATTTAAATATTAAACTAATTTATACGTACTACTTCTCAAACATTTTTATTAAAACAGTGCCAAAAATTACAATAATAAAAGAATAAAACACACACAAACACATTAAAAATGCCACAAATGATTTCTGAACATTAATTGTCGGAAATTTTTTTAACTAAATACGTATTTTCTGAAAATAAAATTATATAATAAATATACTTACAATCATAAAATGTATAAAAAAATAAAAAAATAAAAGTTTTTATTGGGATTCGAACCAGCTATCAGCGCGGTTGGTATATTGGGGTTCATTCGCTTTAAACGCTTCGCCACGGAGGCAATGTGTCATTATGTGCGAAGATCGACTAACTAAACAGATTAAGCTTTTGACATATTTGAATTAAATTAAATTATTTTGATTTTGAATTGAAATTATTTAGAATTGAAAACATACAACAAAGCATAGAGTAAGAAAACAATATATTAGGTGAACATTGATAGAAATTTTGATGGTAATCAAATTATGTAAATAAAAGTATTACATACTATGTATTTTGGTAGGTTCAAATAGGTAGGTACCTATGATACATTTACAATTATTACGTACCTGTTGCTTTTAAAAACTATTTAAAAGTCACTACAATTATAAACTTTTTTGTTTCTGTCCTCACAACAATAAAACTAATATATTATACATTTGTTTACCTTTATATTGAACAATTATTGAAGTTATACTTCTTTAGGCGCGATTGAGATTGAAGGTGAATTTATATTGATCTGCGCGCATGCGCACACCGACAGTTTGGTATTAGTCTTTATGGCTCTGATTGGGTGTTGAAATGATCTGTCAATAATTGTTCAATATGGAGGTTATCGGTAAACAAAAATGTTGTATAATATATTAGTTTTTATTGTTGTGAGGACAGAAATAAAATCAAATTTATAATTATAGTGACTTTTTAAATAGTTTTGAAAAGCCACAGGTACGTAATTCTAAATGTTTCAGTTGTTGCCACGTTCTAAATGTTTCCAATAAAAAATTATCTTCATACCTATTTGGAAAATGTAAAAAAAATAATGTACTTACCTAGTACTTGATATGCTATACCCCTAGTAGGCAATGCTTTAATTTACATAATCTTATTACGAACAAACGTTCTACAAATTTTCATCTAATGTATCGTTTTCTTACTCTATATATTGTTGTATTTTAATTCGACAAAAATCAAACTAATAAAAATTCATATAAACAAAATGTCAAAAAGTTGTTCAGTTTGTGTATATTCCCACATGACGTATACGCGAAGGTGGTGCAGCTTGAAATCGCTTCGACTCTCGTACGGCGGATACACGGGAAGTAGGTTCAAGCCCAATGCAAGTTATATCATTTTTTTTATTTTTTTTTATAGATTTTATGATTGTAAGTATATTATTATATAATTTTTTTCAGAAAATACGTATTTAATTAAACTTTTTGGCAACAATTATTGTTCAGAAATAATTTGTGGCATTTTTCAATGTGTTTATGTGTGTTTTATCCTTTTATTTTTTTAATTGTTGGTATTGTTTTAATAAAAATTTTTGGAAAGTAGTAGAGAAACTGTTTAAAGTATATTGATTTCGTTGAAATCATATAATAGAAGTATAACTTTTTACGTGCGTACAAAGTACATACATTCTTTTTTTTTATTATTGACAGATCATTTCAGCACCCAATCAGAGCCCGTATAACGACTAATACCATACTGCCGGTGTGCGCATGCGCGCAGATCAATATAAATTCACCCTCAATCTCAATCGCGCATAAAGAAGTATAACTTCAAAAAGCTTATTTTTTTTTTACTTTAAAATTGTGTATTGCAAAAAATTCTAGGACTATTTTTAAACAAGGTATCCGTAGAATATCCAAGGGTATCCGCTATCTGAGAAAAATTTTAAATTTCTTTATTTTTTTCAATTAGAAGAATATAATTGCATATTATAACATAATTTTTAATTCCAAATAACTTTTGTTAATAACACTTTTCGATATTGTGAAATTCAAAGGTACTTTACTCTTGAGCGAAATTAATATTTTTTAACATACCTTCTACACTATTGATAAAATTTGATATTTGATGATTGCAGATTAGGTTTTAGACTATACAGAGCATTTAATAAAGAATAATTTTTTTCATAAAGTTAATAATAAAATATTTTTCCATATGGTTCCAACTTAGTGGGACCTATTGCATGTGTAGAAATTTTGAAAAAGCATATCTAGTTTAAAAATAGTCCTAGAATTTTTTACGATACACCATTTTAAAGTAAAGAAAATATGCTATCTTTTTTATTCCACAATGTATATACCTAAATGTACAACAAAAAAAATTATAATGAGAAATTTAAAAATAATCGTAAAATATATCAAAAATCAATAGAAGTATAAAACTTTAAAAAACCGTATCTTGCTTAAAGCCATAAATACCATACGGCCTTCTACAATAGACCATTTTAAAGATAATTCACTTCTCTTCCTATTAAATGTAACAATGCATATTATGTAAAGCTGCGTAGAAAAAAGTTACAGAACAATGTTTGCGAAGTAACAAGGAAAATGGCCCAAAATCGCTGTGAGTGGTGAAGTTTGAAAAATCATATTTTGGAAACTGTAAATGACAGAGACTTCTACTAGACGCCATTTTAAAGAGAAAGGATGGAAGCTTTTTTTCGCTAAAGCAATGTCTATACCTATATCACCGCGGAAAAAAGTTATGGGGCAAAAAACAAAATTGATGTTTTTCGTGTTTTTCTCTAGCTTTTCTTTTGAATATATTTTTGTTAAAAGAAAATATTTTTGACTATAAATATGATATTTCGAGAGTAAAATTAACCTGGAACAATTTTCCTGTAGACGTGTTTGTACCAAAAGTGCATAGAACTCACCCTAATTCGCCCTGTGCCTAGGGACTAATTCACCCCTTTCTCAAAAACGCACCCCTTTAAATGGTAGCACTCCACGGTTTTTTCATATTTAGAGGCTCATTGAATATATAAAATAATAAAACCCCGTTAACGTCGTAGTTCCTTTCTAAAATACAAAATTAATAGCCTATAATATATCTTTATAAGGAAAATTAGAGCGTATGTTCGTGTCCGATGGTGGTCGCAAAAGGGTGTTTAACAGCGCATCGTTGGTCACCAACGTGGCAACCAAATGGCGTGGCAATGGCGTGCAAGTGGTGTGGTGAACCAGTGGCAGGTAGAATTGCTAAACCTGTATAAACATATGTACGACCTTTCGATTCATTTGACTACATATGTTTATAAAGGTTTGGCAATTCTACCCACCACTGGGTCACCACACCTCTTGCACGTCATTGCCACGCCATTTGGTTGCCACGTTGGTAAACGGCTTGTCTTATATTACGGATATTCTCCAAGACCATGTTGTTCCTTACGCCGCGCGCCGACTACATAGGCGACGGTTTCATGCTCATGTATGATAACGCTCGATTTCACACAGAGCGGATTACAAGGGATTACCTGGTCAGCACCAATATGGACAACAACAATGGACTCTCCTCCATTGAGTCCGGACATGAATCTCATCGAACACATATGGGATGAGCTCAAACTCAAGGTTCGGGTCCGTACTCCAGCACCAGCGACAGTGGCGAAGTTAATAACTGCATTAGAAAAAAAGTGGGAAGCGATTATTAAGCAATCAGCCAAAACTTAATGAGTACCTTAAGACCTCGCTTGGAAAGTGTAACACAACGTATTCATTTTGATTTTTTGTGTTAATTTATTGTTATAGTCCGTCCGCTATAACTTTTCCCATGCGTCACGATTAATTTTCAAACAAATTAAGTCAAAACATAAAGTAAAACGAACGTCGATGTGTATATACATTTTATATACTGTATACTATATACCAGGGCTTCCCAAACTTATTCTTACTGTGACGCCCTTGGGACTTTGCTATTTTTTGCGACGCCCCTCAATTCAGCCTACAAATAATACTTCCCAATTTAACCACTAGCCTAGTAAGAGGTTATAGTTATAACAAAAACACTATTTGAACATTTATAATTTCTATTAGAAATTAAGAATGAAATCAAAACATAGACACAAAAATAAAAAGGTATATTTATTTATATAACTGGCTGGTTAATGTGAGGGATGTGCTTGCTTTTTTGAGCACAGCGTATGAAACCGGCACTCCAGTTTGGAAATTACCACCCTCGTTCCTTTTTCTGTACTTGTTTTTAATTAGTGTAATTGCAGAAAAGCCCGTGTCGCACAAGTACGAAGTAGCAAATGGTAATAAAACCTTTAATATAGCAGTGCTGACGGCATGATATTCATGACAAAGTGAGCTACAAAATTCAAACAGTTGTCCTTCTGCAAAATAACAAATCCTCATTCTTGTATGTACCTTACATAACATATCAATTGAGCATCATCACTACTATCAGTCTCCTCGTCCAGTTGAATGACAAATAAACGTGAAAGTTTCCCAACAATTTGCTCATTAATATCTTCTGCCATGTCGTGAATACAGCGACTAACTGTATTGTTTGATATAAGTACATTTTTATTTCTTTAGCTGCTGGTTCTCCAATCATCACTTTTACCATATCAACCGCTGCAGGTAAGATCAGTTCCTCAGCGATACAGCGATCAGTTCCTCGGCCTTTTCGCGCTGTATACCCCGGACGTACCCAGAGGGAGAAGGCCTGCGCATCACAAAATTGGAATATTTTCCTCCGAAAACGTAATGCGCAGGCGATCTCCCTCTGGGTACGTTCAGGGCATGCTCCACGAATAAGTCGCCAATGTCCGGATAATTATCCGATTTTCGGATAATTTCGTGGACCATCGGATAATTTTCGGATTGAACAATTTTTTGAATAATTCGGAAACTCAGGGGTCTATCGACTTGATGTTATATTTTTTATTTGATTTATTTATTTAGATATTTTATACTCATTTAAAATCAAATAAATATATTTTCTGTATTAAAAGTTCGCTCTGACATGTGACACGCCTGGGACAACGCCGCGACGCCCAAGGCGTCGCGACGCACAGTTTGGGAAGCCCTGCTATATACTACACACATCGGCATACGTTTCACTTTATGTTTTGACTTAATTTGTTTGAAAATGAATCGTGACGCATGGGAAAAGTTATAGCGGACGAACAATACGTTCATTACATAATGAGTTTCATTCAAAACATGTTTTCTCATATAAAATATTATCAAGTCATCTTTGTTATGTTCTTTAGTTACTAACTTTATAAGTATTGGTGCCATTGCAATAAAAATCTCTTCTGTTCACAATATTTTACTTCTAATTTTATCTATAATATGTGGATAGACACCAAACAGCGTAGTCAAAAAATATAACTTACATATATTTTACTTTCGAGTCGATTGTTTTGTTCGCAAGTGTAGTTTAATTTAGAATAAGTAAAAAATTGTTACCAAATAAAATTCAATAATCTGACATTCGTCCTTTCGTAAATTTACATACAGGGTGTAGCATTAGTGCGAGCAAGTCCAATTACTCGTTTGTCGTAAGAGGTACGAAAAAAATTTATTTAGGTAAAAGTTGGGGAAAGATAGGACCGTAATTTAAAAATATTTTTAAATATTATACAGAGCCACCCGTCGTGACAGGGTGACACAAATTTTTTGTGTCCGTTCCATACCTTTCTACGCAGTACTGCGTAGTGCGATCAATCAACATTTGAAGCCATTCTCTACTGTCTGTAAGGAGTATTGTATGTACATATTTTATCATCTGCATCTCTGAGATTATTCACTAGTGATCCGTTTCTTCTAAGCACTTAAAAACTAGAGGGGATAGTTCATATCCTTGTCGTGTTCCTCTTCTATTGAAATCTCTTTAGATTTTTGTTCTTCTTTACGTGCCATTTCCGCGACGAAGATTGGCAATCATCATTGCTATTCTAAGTTTTGACACTATACGCACCCCTCCCCCCTACCGAAAGAGTTCATTTGAGCTGCATCGAAACCATTCTCTGAGATTTCTCAGCCAGGACATTTTTATTCTACCTATGCTGCGCCTTACTTGAATCTTTCCCTTGCTATAATCGTTTGTTTCATTAATGTTTGTCCCTAAATAGTTATAATTCTGAACTCGCTCTATTGTCTTATTACTTACGTGTAGATTAAGGTTTCTAATATTTTTCTTTGGTATAACCATGAATTTTGTTTTCTTTATATTTAGTGAGAGACCAAATTCTTCACTTGTTGCAACAACCTTTTTTAAAATTCTTTGCAGATCTGTAATATTTTCTGCTATTAGTATTGTATCATCTGGTTATTGTATTATCTGATTTTTGTTGATCTACGCGAATTGTGGCTTTCTGATATCGGTATAAATGTATAATGATTCTCACATCATATATATATACAGTGCTAGTCAAAAGTCCGTACCCCCCCTCTTATCTTTTGAACGGTTATACCTATAATAGTGAAATTTGGAGGGAGGAAATAAACGGACATAAGCTTCTTAACTATTCATGACAGGTGACGTAATAGTGACAGATGGCGTTACAGAGCCACTGTGACCGATAATTTTAAATGGAACCTTATGGCAAGTGATACCTCGTTTGAAAGGTACTCAAAATACCTATTCAGTCATACTATTTTTTTTGGGTTTAAGTGGATTTTGATTTTGGTGAATAAATTAAATAAATATAATATTGTAGATTCGCATTTAATTAATAAAAATTCAAATGTCCGCCTATGGTTTTTTTTGTCAAAAAAGTTGACGTTTTTCAATTCTCTAGTAGTTTTACGACAACATCAACCTTTTTGACAAGTAATCATAGGCGGAATTTAGAATTTTTATCAATTAAATGCGAAAGTACAATTTTATATTTATTTCATTTATTCATCAAAATTTGCTTAAACTCAAACAAAATTAGTATATCTGAATAGGCATTTTCAATACCTTTCAAACGATGTATCACTTGTCATAAGGTCTCATTTAAAATTATCTGTCAGAGTGGCGCTGTAAAGTCATCTGTCACTATTACGTCACCTGTCATGACTAGTTAAGAAGCTTACGTCCGTTTATTTCTTCCCTCCAAATTTCACTATTATAGGTATAACCGTTCAAAAGATACGAGGGGGGTACGGACTTTTGACTAGCACTGTATATATATATATATATATGTATATATATATATATATATATATATATATATATATATATATATATATATATATATATATATATATATATGAATTAAAACGCCATAATACATGGCATTGGAGCACAAATTCGTCAAAACTTCCGTGATTTAACTGGTACCAATAGACTGATATATCGATATTTCAAGGTCTCCCTCTCATCAGTCAGTCGAGCTGGTACTACAAATTAAATCACGGAAGTTTCTCTGAACGTCTCCAAAAATTTCGCCACTCTAGTGGCAGCTTACAGAGGCGCCATCTCTTTTGATGGCAGGGAACGAAGACGATTTAATAATACCGTCTCCTATCCTCTGAGGTATCGGAATGTGCAAAAAGAATAAAGCTTCTAGCAAAGCTTGCTATTGCTTTTATGAATTAAAACGCCATAATACATGGCATTGGAGCACAAATTCGTCAAAAGTACCAGCTCGATTGACTGATGAGAGGGAGACCTTGAAATATCGATATATCAGTCTATTGGTACCAGTTAAATCACGGAAGTTTTGACGAATTTGTGCTCCAATGCCATGTATTATGGCGTTTTAATTCATAAAAGCAATAGCAAGCTTTGCTAGAAGCTTTATTCTTTTATATATATCGATATTATATATATATATATATATATATATATATATATATATATATATATATATATATATATATATATATATATATATAAAGTAAAGAAAAAAGAAGTACTTTGTTGACTTGTTTGGATAAAACAATTTTGAGTTTCGGTGGGTTGGAGTCAATAAAAGGGCTACTAGAAGACTATTTTTTAATTACTCAAGCTTTCGAATGTGTTTACATTCATTTTCAAGAGCTAAAAAGTAACTGATAAAGTGGAACAAAGATCATGTTTGATTTTTATTGACTTTTATTGACTCCAACCCACCGAAACTCAAAATTGTTATATATATATATATATATATATATATATATATATATATATATATATATATATATAATCGGTTCATAACGTTCTACGACGTCTTCCGATTCCCAATTGCCATTGCTCTCGATCGTAGCACATGTCTTCGTTCTAGCCTCTTTCTCTGATTTCCCTTTGGATTCCTTCTATCCAGCTTTTCCTAGGTCTTCCTCTTTTCCGCCGTCCTTTTGGTGCCCACCGTAGCACTTGCTTGGGTAATCTGTCGTCTTCCATACGTTGTACGTGGCCAAAAAATCTTAGTTGCTTTGTTTTTATATCGTCCATTATTGTATGCTTTACATCCATTATCTCCAATATTCTTGTATTTCTGATTTTTGTATTCTTGATATACCATCAGATCTTCTCCAGAAGTCCATTTCAGTTGTTCTGAGCATATTTTCGGATTTTTCTTTAAGTGGCCAACTTCGCTGCTGTATGTTATAATGCTCTTAACAATGCTGTTATAGATATTATGTTTATTTTCTTTGGAGATACTTTGGTCCCATAGGATTTTGTTCAATAATGCGATAGCTTTCCTTCCTTGTATGCACATTTCTTGGATATTCTTGTCCAATGTTCCATCTTGTGTAATTTTAAGGCCCAAGTATTTATATTCCTGACAGTGATTAATAGTTATTTCATTTTCCAACGCTAGATCCTGCTATATACCTCCAACGCACATATATTCCGTTTTCTTGGTATTCACTTCTAAACCCCAGTTCCGGTACTCTTCTATGATTTTTCGGGTCATATATTTAATATCGTGATAATCCTGGGCCATAAGAATCTGATCATCCGCAAAACATAGAGTAGATATTATCATCATTTAGCGGTATACCCATATTCTTACATTTCCTTTTCCAGGATTTCAAAACTTGCTCTAAATATATTTTAAATAGTGTCGGCGATAGACAGCAGCCCTGTTTAAGACCCTTATTCACTTCAAATCCTGAGATTTCCTTGCCTAGCTTAACTTTTGCTATATTATGGTGGTATAGATTTTTTACAGCTTTAATGAGATTCAGACTGATGTTAGTTTTTTCGAGGGCTTCCCAAAGTTTACTTTGTGGTACAGTATCGTATGCTTTTTTTAAAGTCTATGTACACTAAATGCAGTTCTTGATTGTAGGTTATTTGTTTGTCCATTAACTGTGTTAAAAAAATATAGGTGGTCACATCATGATCATCTATTTATGTGTTCCGTAATATGTTTGCAAGCCTTCTGTTTTGTATTTTGTCGAAGGCTTTCTTAATGTAAACCAGACATATGAATACGTCACACTTGACATCTCAACATTGTTCTATAAGTGTTTGCATAGTAAATTATGCCTCTCTGGTGCCAAAGCCCTTTTTAAATCACAGTTGGTTTTCTGTTGCTATGGTCTAGTTTTTTGTAGCGACATTTATGAATTACACGCAAGAAAACTTTTAAAATAAATATGGTTCTTCTTCTTCTTCTTCTTCTTCTTCTTTTGGTAGCAGTGCAACCCGGGGTGGGTCTTGGCTGACTGCACAACTCGCTTTCATCTCGAACGGTCGTCCATGATAGTTCCAGTGGGTCACTGGGTAGCCCCATTGTTCTTAGGTCTGACCATATATTGTCTCTTTATCGCATTCGTGGGTATCCTAAGGGCCTTCTTTCTATCGGAGCTTCCTCCCAGGTCAGTTTGGTAAGGCGGTTATTAGGGAGTCTATGGACATGGCCGAACTTAGACGCTGGGGTTTAATTTTTGGACTATGTCACTCGCCTATATATCTGCTTGACCTCAGCATTTGTTCTCATTCGGTATTGGTTGCTATTATAGTCGTGATAAGGTCCAAAGATTCTTCTGAAGATTTTTCTCTCAAAACATCAAAGTTTTCTTTCAATTGCTTTGGTCAGAGTCCACGTCTTACACCCATACATGAGCACCGGTCTAATCACTGTTTTATACATTCTGATCTTTGATGCTCGTGTTAGGCTCTTAGATTTAATAGTATTGTGGAGGCTATACATACATCTGTTTACTGCCTGAATTCTCCCTTTAATCTCTTCCATGATATCGTTATCTGCAGTGATTGTTGCTCCGAGGTATTTAAAACTCTCCACTCTTTCAAAGTTATATGGGTCTATCGCAACATTTTGCCCTATTCTATCTCATCCCTTTTGTCTGTTGATGCACATGTATTTGGTTTTCTCTTCATTAACCCTTAAACCAGTTTTCTTCGCCTCCTACCAATTTATTGAAAGTTTTCTTCACATTGGTGACTATGTTTCCAACAATGTCAATGTCATCCGCGTACGCTAGTAGTAATTTTGGTCCATTTACTGTCAGTAATTCTGTTCTAATTTGTACTGTTCTTACTAATTTCTCCAGGATTATATTAAAAAGGAGAGGTGACAGTGCATCTCCTTGTTTCAGGCCATTGCTTATTTAGAACGATTCTGAGAGTTTGTTACCTATCCGTACTCTGGATCTACAGCCGTTTACGCATATCTTAACAAGCTGGATAAGTTTTTTTGGAACTGAAAGTTCTGCCATTTCATTCCATATCTGATCCCTTTTAATGCTATCCTACGCTTGTCGGAAATCTATGAAGAGATTATGGATAGCTCTATTGAATTCTCATCATTTTTCAAGCAGCTGTCTTAGAGTAAAAATCTAGTCTATGATCGATCTATTTTTTCTGAAGCCGGCTTGGTATTCCACTATGAAATCTTCTACAAACGGTGTTAGCCTACTTAATAGGATGTTCGATAAGATTATATACGCCGTATTAAGTAAAGAGATGTCTCTATAATTGGAGCACTTGGTTTTGTCTCCTTTTTTATGGATGGGGATTATTAGAGGAACTGGTTCGAATATGGGCTATGTATTTAATATGGGCCACCACACTACCTAGGAAACAAGTAGTGCTATCTGTTAGAAAATGCCCAAATATACTAGAGGGCCCCTCTCTTGTCATATATTTGCAGATTCCTCCACCAGTGCATATGTTGTTGTTACACAGTGTAGACCGTTTGATTTTGACTCTTGAAAAAATTTTATTGGGTAAGTTTATATAAAGTGATATTTGTGTTTATGTACATTATTTCGGAATTGATATATTTTGCTTGTGCGACAGAAAGAGGGAAGAAAAGGGTGTTATTGTAGATTATGACCAAAAAGTAATTACAAAATCATAAGCTAATATTTTTCTTGAACGTACATATTTTGAAATATGGGCCCCTTGTGTGACGTAAATATGGGCTAGGGGCTCATATTCAGACCACCCGCATTGATCTAGAAGAACTGTTGGAAAAAGCCTTTCTGAAATGCCAGACGGCAGCTAAGAATGGGTTTAAAGTAACAGGACTAGGGCCAATAAATATAACCATTTTTTCTGATGCTGATTTCGGTGCTGAGAAACTTGAATCTGAGAAAAGTTGTAACTCGACTGGAATTTATTTGGAAGGATTGACAGGTCACCTTGCAGAAACGATTTCTTTAGAAAATATAACAGTTCGTTCAGAAGATCAAGGACCAAGTTATTCTAAAGACCCAGATCGACCATTAAGGAACACAGCGACCGCAACAACTAAGTATGCCAGAACATTGTTCAAAAATATTCATCAGTCCATTCGTTCATTCACCTGCCCCATCAGTTACGAACCGAGCGTTTTTAAGAGGAAGGAAAACTTCTTGGTTCTTAAATTATAACTTTATCTCGGTATAAATTGGTTCGTAAATTAACAATTGAGAATATAAGACAATCAGAAGAAGGGAAGGAAAAAAGAACAGTATTTTCAGTTGAATTAAAAGAAAATGTAAAGATAAAGGAAGGAAAGGGAAAGCTAATAGGGGAAAAATATAAAGAAATCCAAGAGAAAAAACAAAACCAAATTCAGTTCGGATGAAGAAGATAAAGAGGAATTTTTGCCCGCTGATGAAGACCTTGACATAGCGCAGATAGGACAATAATCTCCTGAAAGCAGTGGAGCCACATGTCTATTATGTATGTAAAAAACAGTTTTCTGATGATACTAGATAATGGAGAAGAAACTGGTTCAATGTTTAATGTGCAATCTCTGGGCACATGAACAGTGTTCCGGAGCAGAAAGAGACTCTTATCTACGTTTGCGATTTTTATAGATAATTTTATTTTATTTTTCAGAGATATTTATTATTCCTTAAGCATGAATTGTTGGCTAAGTTATGTCGTATTTTTATTGTCAAAAGAAAATTTTGATAGTTTTTTAATGGGGCCCATATTTCAGACAGCCTGGCCTGGTTAGAAAAATATGCCCCACTTCATATTATTACCTGTAAAATAAATAAGCTTTATAATAAAAAATACATAGTTAGCAGTTTTATTTCTAAGGTCTTATAGCATGTATACATGACATTTAAACAGTATTATCAAAATATAATAAGCAAGTTTCAATAAAAAAACAAATGAGGGGCCCATATTCGGACCAGTTCCTCTACACTTTCATGCCATTTTGTTGGTATTTTCTCTTCTTTCCATTGTATGTGCAAGATATTTCTTTAATTTTTCTGTATGTGTTAAAGCTGTCATGTTGTTTATCTAATCTTTCTATCTCTGCACATATTTCTGATAGCCACAATTCCTTTGCTATATTTACGTTTTTGTTGTTCATTTTTTTTTTATATTTCCTTCTTTCCGATAACATTAACTTTAATTCTTGTGTTATGCATTGTTGGTTTTTAGGGAATGTAGATATCTTTCTCCGGTGATTGTTGTATGATGTTCCTCAGGATCGTCTCTAACTCTCTCCATTTTTCTGTAGCATTAAGTTGTCTTTATCTTTCTACCTTCTGGACTTCCTGGTGTGTTTGTTCTTTGATCTGTTGACAGAGATCAGCTTTTTATAGTTTTCTTAATTAATTCTATGCTATGTGTTTTGGTGGCTGTTCTGTAAAACAATGTTGTGGTCATTTCCTATATCTGCTCCCGAGAAAGCTTTAGTAGATACTATTGCATTATGAAATCTTTGGTTTATAATGATGTAGTCGATCTAGTTTCTTATTATGTTTTTACCGTCATCTCTAGGGGTTTTCCAGGTTCGTTTTGGTAGTTTCTACCATGTGTTTATAATGAGTTCGTTTTCCTTGCAAAACTGAACTAGACTCTTTCCTCTCTCATTACGTGTTCCTAGTCCATATTTGCCTACTACCTGTCCATATTTTCGTTTCCCTAGCTTCGCATTAAAGTCGCCTAAAATAATATTAACTTCTTCTTTTTTGCTTTCAGTGTTTTGTCTAATTCGTTATAATATAAAAGCTGCCTAAAATAGGTACCTACCCAAAAATGTCTACCAGCTCTATTACTAATTCTTTATTACCTATTATTAAATATACCACTTATAAATAATTTTTATATTTCTGGTGTACGCCAGTGGGTGATGCTGAAATTAAAATTATAAATTCTATTAAAACGTGCACATTAAATAAATAAATATACTCCAATACCAATTAATTGAACTAATTAAAATAAAAATAGCTATTTACAAAATTTATGAATTTCTACTTAACTAAAATAAACAATATTGTATAGAACAATATACCATTATATTAAAATAAGTTTTCAACAAACGCATACATTTATTTCTCCCTGAAGGCATATTTATTTAATTTCTGATTAACGCGATCTTATTTTCGAAATTAAAATAAATTTAATTGGCACTATTAGTCCATTGGCTCACGGTAAAATATTGCAAAACCTCCCAATTTAAAAGAACCGCTTGGATTGACATGAAATTTGGCATACACATAGCCAACATGTCAAAGAAAAAAAGTGATATTGTGCCGATGTGTGCTTTTGCCGTAGGGGTGAGATTCACCCCTTCTGGGGGTGAAAAAACATACGTTCAAAATAAGTCTGGAATTAGATAAACTGACTAATTCTAAGCAATTTTTGTTCGATAGAGATAAGTCAATACTTTCCTAGTTATGTGAGATATAAAAGAAAACAAGATTTTAGACGGTTTTTCGCAAATAACTCCAAAAGTAGGTATTATATCTAAAAAAAATATTAACAAAAATATAGCTTTTAAAGAAGTGAAATAAAATGGTGTTTATATGAAGTCTGTAGACATAGTTGAAGCAGAGTTGTAGCTAATGAAAAAATTAAGCACTTTTCGGGTAAAACCCATTAAAACTTTTTTGAAGTGTTTATAAAAAGCTTTATTTCTGTTTTTAAAAGAAGTTTTTAACATCAAAAGTAAGTTAAGCTCAAAATAAAGTTGGTCCTTTTTTTGGTAAAAAAAATCGTAAAAATCACCCCATAATTAGCATATCAAATGAAATTAATCTTTACTGCTTCACAAGTTACTTTACTTATGTATTGTTTATACAATCTGTAAGTTTCATCGGTTTATTTTTATAACAACACTACCACGAGAATTAAACAAGGAAACAAACTTACCGAAGAGTTTTTGACAAATAAAGGGCTCAAACAAGGATGCTGCCTCTCTTCAACACTTTTTAAAATATATTCGGAACAAGCTCTGAAAAATTGGAAACGGCAATGAAAGAATAAGGGACTTCCATTGAATGACCACACACTATATTATACTCTTTGTTTCGCAGACGACTAAATATTAATAGCACAAGACTACAATGATATATTTATGTTACATGAAAAGAAATCTAATAGAGGAATACAGGAAATGGGGACTAGATATCAACATAGGAAAAACCAAATATATGAATATCGGTGAAACGCAGCAGGACTTGATACTAGACGGAGAAGAAACAATCAGTAAATGTAACAAATATAAATACATGGCTATGAAAATCACGAATGATGGAACACTGGAAGGAGACATTAAAGACCGAAATATTCAGGGCAGGAAAGCAAATGCGCTTCGAAACTCAGTACTCTGGGACAAGCAAATAAACAGCCAAATAAGAAAAAGATCTAAAATGCTGTAGTGAAAAACACACAGCTGCGAAGTATGGCCTGTGAAGGAAAAATCAAAACAAATGTTAGAGGTCACCGAAATGGATTTCTGGAAAAGAGTTACAGGAAGATCAAGAAGAGAACATGTCACCAACGAACGGATAAGAGAAATAATGAAGGTCACACATACAATAAATGACGAAATCAACAAAATACAACTTTGTTTGGTTTGGTCATTTACAAAGAATGCATTCGGACAGAATCCCAAAACAAGTACAAAACGGGAAACCGCAAGGTAGAAGAAAAAGAGGTAGACCGAAAAACAGTTGGCAGGAAGGAATAAACACAGCCATGGATGAAAGAGGTCTGCAAGTAGATCAATGTGCGCACAGAGAGGAACGGCGAACGGGTATCGGAAGACGGAGAACGTTGTAAATCGATAGTATATATAAGTTTCATCGGTTCAAAATGCCCATTTTTGAAAAGGCTGTAGTTAAAAGGGCTTGAACGAGTGAATCACTAATGTATGCAAATTTTGAATAGCCATTTATATTAACCAATTTTTGTCAAAACAAAAATTACTTTTCCCGTGACGGGAAAACAAAAAATCCAAAATATTCAGAAAAGCAAAACATACATTTTTTATACCTTGAGATTTTTGGTATCACTAATAATTTTTAAGTTATTTTGAAAAAAAGAAATTTTTTCAAAATTAAAAAGAAGCTCAGGTTCTAGGATGTCTGACTTCCATACAGTTAGAGCAAAGTTTAAATCCCAGTGCCAGCGAGAACAGCTAAACGCACGATTCGGACATCGACAGCAGGCCGTAGACGGCAACTGCAAGAGGCAGTTGCAGTTGTCGCCAGGACGACGTCATTACTTTGCACTATTAAGTTGTATATTTCTTAGCAACTGACGTTCTGCCGAATAGCGAACGACGACGTCATTACTTTGCACTATTAATTTGTATATTTCTTAGCAACTGACGCACGTTCTGCCGAACAGCAGTTGCTAATAAATATAAAAATTAATAGTGCAAAGTAATGACGTCGTTATGGTGACAACTCTAACTGTCGCCTGCAGTTGCCGTCTGCAGTCGTTGTCGGAATCGTACCTTTATAGACATTTTTAAAAATGTCTATAGGCCCCCGGCCTCGATTTTTGACCCTTCGCTTCGTTATCGAACGTATTCGTTTCGTAATATCTGTTTCACGGATCACCTACCTCCTTTAGATGTTCCACGATAACGTTTTGGTTAAATATGATAAACAGCGCTCCATGCCGCTTGTATCGGAACTAATCCAAGCGGGAATTTCAAAATGTAATTTTGGTGAGAAGAAAATGTTAGGTTAAAATATTTGTAGTTGAAAAAAAAAATAATTTGGTTTTAAAATACGCAAATTATTTTTAATTTCAAATATACAAAATACCATTTGGGAAAAAATGAGACATGACAACGTATTTTTATTTATTTATTTAATACCAGCAAAACCACTTTGTATATACTTTTTTACAAATCGTATCTGTACAAATGAAATTATTAATAGTTATCTTCCAAACTGAGTTCCAAATACTTCTACAAAAGGGTATCTCAAATGATTGAAACATGTGTGCATCTCTACTTGTTGAAGGACTTTCAACTAAAACAATAGTATATTGTACAACAAGAGAGAAAAAAGACATATTTCTCACGAGCGCGTAAGTTTGTTGGCACGAGCCGAGGTACGAGGCGAGTGCTGCAAATCAAGCCAGGGAGAAATATGTCGTTTTTTCACGTGTTGTACACTGTCCTTTTTCTATGGATGCGTTTTTGTCAATAGTTCAAACTTCAAAATTAAATAATTTAGGTGCTTTTATGTAGATTATATGCCAAAATGGAAATAAAATACATATTATACACATATGTAGGTATTTAACATTCTTAATATTTATATACTTTTATTTATTTAAAATTATAGTTACCAGTTATATTTGAACAGTTTTGAAAGGTAATTCCTGGTAAGTAAAATGACATGACACTCAGACTCAGTGATATAGAAGAAATCTTCACTCCAGGTGCATGGCGACATCCCAAAAAACGTATCATTACTGAAAATGACATTTAGTTTAGTATGACCTTGAGATACCTGCGTGAAACATCTAAAGAGAGTTAAGTGATCTGTGATCTGTTTAGTATACGAAGCGAATACGTTCGATAACGACGCGAAGGGACAAAAATCGAGGCCCAGGTCAACTCAGCCTGAATAAAATGAGCACCTTGTGAAAACCAGGGCTAATAATAGTAGGCTGTTGAAGCGTAGCACTGGTCTTGTTACCTTTCTTGTATACCGTAGGTAGGGGTCGACAAGACAAGAAATCTTGTCTTGATAACAACTTCTTGTCTTGTCTTGAGAAAAAATCAAGAAATTCTAAAAAATCTTGTCTTGACGTTTTCTTGACATCTTATATCTTGTCTTGACTCAAGAAATTGCAAGATCTTGAAATTTCTTGATTACCCGGTTTGGTGATTCTCCGGCGACCTTTTTATTGCGTTGCGTGCTAATAAAATAAGCATTTTGTACGTTTCGCGCATACTCTAAACATAGCTGTCCAGGATTTCATAAAAGTTGTTGAACAGTTCGAAACAGTTTAGACATCGAAAAGAATTTTGATAATTTGTAGGATACGATAGAAGTAGAAAATGATATAAGTTATACTGCTTCAGATTTTACTCCTGTGAGTAAAATTAAATAAATATCTTGTAAAAAAATCAAGAACTCAGAGCAGATGCAACTTAAACAGTGCTTGCGAGGCCTTAATATGACTATGCCAAAATTAGATGTGCCTACAAAATGGCATTTAACTTTCGAGATGCTAACATGGGGTTTAAGTGTAAAAAATGCTTTAACTGTATTTTGCGATAACATCGAAAATCTAACTAAATAAATGCAAGGTATTAGATAAAGAATGAGTTCTGATCAGCAAATGTTGTCAGTATCTGAGAAGCTTTAAAACACTTTCTTCAATACTCGAAGGGGAAAAATATTGCACACTCCCATTGGTAGTAATGGCAATAAATTTACTTCTAAACAAACTGGAAATATGGGCTCATTAACTTGATAATAAAATTGATAGAGACGCTACCGAAGATCAATTAATTTGCTGCATTCAAGCTGCGAGACATAAAATACTGAAACACTATAACACAACTAATTGGATATACAGTGCGGTGGAATAAGTGTTGCCCCCCCCCTGTTAACTTGTTTATTTTAAGAATATAAGCAAAACGCTCGGACAGATCGATTTTTAAACTAACCATAGTATATTATAGCATCAACGTTTCGAACTTTACGCGATCCCTCTTCAGGTGGCAGCCATAACTTTGATTTTTTTAAATGGGAAAGTACATCATGTGACATCTCATTTAAAAGCTCTTAAAATACTGAGTTCAAAAATGTATAATACTTTGTTTGAGAGCGTAGGCCAAAATTTCGGTCGAATTCTTTCTAAATGCAATAATTTTTTTCGAATCCTGAAAAAAATAATAAATATTTTTTAAAAATTTAAACGCAGAATGAAATATTACAGTATTCTCGATGGTCCAAATTCCCTGAGAACTCCTATAATGTTTATTTTAATAAGTCACAGTGGTAGAAAAAAGAGAAAATTTAGTGTGATTTTTAATTTCAAATATATCGTTCAAAAGAAACTTTTTGTTTATTCTAAGGGACTGTCAGCCCTCAGTAATAATCTAATCTTTTATTCTGCGTTTAAATTTTTCAAAAATACTTATTATTTTTCTCAGAATTCGAAAAAAATAAATGTGTTTAAAAAGAGTTCGACCGAAATTTTGGGCCTGCGATCTCAAAAAGGATTAAAGTATTATACATTTTTGAAATCAGTATTTTAAAAGCTGTTAAATGAGGTGTCACATGATGTACTTTACCATTTAAAAAAAATCAAAGTTATGCCTGTCACCTGAAGAGGGATCGCGTAAAGTTCGAAAAGTTCGAAAAGTTGGTGCTATGATATACTATGATTAGTTTTAAAATCGACCTGTGCGAGCGTTTTGCTTATATTCTTAAAATAAACAAGTTAACAGGGGGGGGGGCAACACTTATTCCACCGCACTATATTATGCACTATATTATATAGTTCTTATTTTGGATCCTCGGCATAAAGTAGATGCCTTTTCCTCTTCATCTTGGGGAAGGCTCCTACAATCAGAGGCAGTAAAAAAATTGAAGAAATATTTAAAGCTAACTACTTTAATAAATCCAAGAATGATCGACAGAATCCAATAACACTTAGTCCTAAAAAAGAAATAACCAATTTGATTTAGATATTGGGTACTTGCCTATTTAAAAAAGCTGATATTGATAACTTCTAACAATCTAGGAAGCATGAACTTGAAAAATACTTAAATAAGCGTAGGCCAGAAGATTCTGAGAATATATATATTGAAGTTGAAGACACAAAAATACTTACCAGTCGTTATCGAAAATGGCCAAGGATTTTCTCGAAACGCCAGCAACATCTGTATCTGCGGAAAGGCTATTTTCAAGAGCAGCTTTAACAATAACAAAGCCAAGAAATCGGCTAGACATTGACTCCTTAAAAAGTGTTATCTGCTTTAATGCATGGCTTATCAATTCTTACACAGGTTTTAGAGTTTTCATTATTAGTTAAGATATTTCAAGATTTCTTGATTTCTTGACAAGAAATATTGGTATTGACATAAAATTTCTTGTCTTGTCTTGAAATCTAAAATTACTTCTTGTCTTGATCTTGTCTTGAAATCAAGACAAGATCAAGACAAGATCTTGAAATTTTCAAGCACTTGGCGACCCCTAACCGTAGGGCCTAGATATAGCAGACTACCCTGCTATAATCCCAAAGCCACGGTAGCGGTATAAAACAGGAGACAAGAATATTAAAAAAAAATTACTTAAAACCGTATTTTTTTTTTAAATTGAGCACCTTGTACCGATGAAACTTACAGATCAAATAAATCATACATAACTAAAATAACTTGTGAAGCGGTAACGATTAATTTCATTTGAGATGCTAATTAGGGTATAATATTTACGATTTTTTACCAAAAAAAGGAACCAGCTTTATTTCGACCGTAACTTTTTTACTTTTGATGCTAGAAACTCTTTTAAAAAATAAAATCAATGCCTTTTTAAACACTTTAACACGTTGACGGACAGAACGTCTATAGACGTTTAATTTCCATTGATGTAATGTGACACAACGTCTATAGACGACATTTCTACAATATCGAGTTGTGGTGAAAAATCGGTGTCAAAAAATATCACATTACATCTACAGATGCATATGAAATGTCACACGACGCCGACGTCTACGGTCGTCGTCCACATTTTTACAAAAAATGTTAAAAAAACTCATTGTCTTCATAAACTATAAGCGCTAAAATCATTGAGGATTTCCCTATTCTCTTTGCAAAATACATATCGTGTCACAACACTTGCTTATACATTTGACGCACTGTCCGTCAACGTCTTTTAAAAAAGTTGTGATGAATTTTCACGTTCACACGTTCACAATTTTCATGTTATTCCACGTTAAAATATTCGATTTGAAATTTGACGAATACGAACCTACTTTTCGTTAGCTACAACTTTGCTTCTACTAGAACTGGAAGAATATCGCACCTCCGCTCAAAGAGTGTTATAAGTCAAAAAAGCAAATTATCGAGAAAATGACGTTCAAAATTTGTGCTAGAACTTTTCCGGGTTTAATTCAAAAACTATTAAAATTAGAACAATAACTGTTTAAGAAATATAACAAATACTACAAAAAGAAAAATAAATATGTTACTTTACTTGAGCATATTCGCAGATTGTTTTGAATAAAGTAATCACATATACTGTCTTAACGCAACAAACGACGGCGACGTTTTATACCGATCTTAGATGGACAAATACCTTGCACAAGTCGATATGTGACACTGTATATGTTCGGGGCATCGTTGATTTTGGGGCATATTTTTTTTTTATTTATTTATTTGCCAAGTGCTACAATCTGGTCTTTGACCAATGAGTAACATTTTATCTATCCTATCCTACTAACTACTTAATATCTAAGAGCCACCCTTTGATGTCTTCTTAGTTGTCTTTATTATTACTGGCGCACTTTTTGCTTGTGCACTATCACACAAAGCGCTGCTTTTCACTTTATCACGCACTACACTAACACGTTGCTTGCACACTAGTCGCGCAATGCTCCGCTATTAGCTTTTTCGCAAACTACACCAACTCGTGAGGTTTGGTCCTCTTCAGTCTTTTTTTCTGGTTTGAGTTGTCCAGGAGCTGGATGGCCTCAATATTTTCGTGGAGAAGAAGTCTTTTTTCATGACTTTCTGCGTGTTTTCGGATTTCTTTGTCGACGGGCTCCATTCGTAGATCCTTGTGGAGGTCGTCATTACGGATGTACCAGGGTGCGTTAACTATGCCCCTTAATACTTTGTTTTGAAAAGTTTGTATTATTTTTAAGTTTGTCTTTTTTGTACATCCCCATAGTTGGATACCATACGTCCATACTGGTTTTATAACTTGTTTGCAGATTAGCATCTTGTTATACGTTGACAACCCTGAGTATCTTCCCAGTAGCCAGTACAATTCTTTATATTTGATATTTAATTATTCCTTCTTTTTCTTTACATGGGCTTTCCAGCGAAGCTTCGTGTCTAGGGTTAAGCCCAGGTATTTGGCTGTGTTGGCATAAGGAATGTCTTGTCCATTAATTTTTATTGGTGCGTACATAATTGTTTTATTAGTGAAATCAACATGTACTGATTTGCTTTCATTCAATGTAATCTTCCACGTCTTAGTCCATTTTTGGAATTTGCTCATCGCATTTTGTAGTTTATTGGCTGTTTCTACGGTATCTTTACCTACTGCTAATATGGCGGTGTCGTCGGCAAAGGTAGCTAAACAGTAGTTATCGAATTCTGGTAGATCACATGTATAAAGGAGATATAGGACCGGGTCCAATACGCTACCCTGGGGGACTCCGGCTTTCATTTCTTTAAGTTCAAAATAAGCATCATCTTGCTTGATTCTGAAATATCTATCAGTTAAGTACGATTGAATTATGTCTGTGTATGATTTTGGAAGAACTGTCTCTAATTTATATAATAGTCCTTCATGCCAAACTCTGTCAAATGCCTGGGCAACATCTAAGAATAAAGCTGAACAAACTTTTCTTTCCTCTAATGCATTATCTATAATATCGGTGACTCTGTGGAGTTGGTCTATAGTTGAGTGTTTCTGCCTAAAGCCAAACTGGTGATTTAGAATTAATTTTTTGTTTACTTTAATTGGTTGCAATCTTCTGAGGAGAAGTTTTTCAAATAATTTAGACATTGTGGGTAGCAGTGATATTGGTCTATAGGAATAGGTCATATGTGGTGGTTTACCTGGTTTTGGTATCATTACTATTTCCGCCACTTTCCACAACGAAGGAACATATTTTAATCTGATCGTGACATTAATTAAATATGTTAACTTGACAATTGCTTTTCTTGGCAGCTGTTTTAATATTTGTCCTGTTATTAAATCAAAGCCAGGAGCTTTTCTCGGGTTTAAATTATAATTTTGGGGCATATAATAATCTAGTCGCAACATAGGGGGTCCCGTGGGCACTTTTAGCTCGCCGCGATTTGATGGTGGTATTATAGGTTTTTTGGGTCGTTGAATCCAATGGAAGTGGTCTGGAAGCCCAAATGTGGTGCTTTTAATTGTTTGTGTATTTTTCAGGAATTATTAGAAGCCCTGTAAATAAATTGATAGTGTTAAGGTATTCTCTGGTGTATTTTTGGTCACTAAGTCTAATGCGACTAGTCACCATTACTCAAAATATGTTCTTATTTTGTTAATAACAAAATAATTGTTTATTCGCAAAAAAGCTCGAAATAATGCGCTATCTACAGCAAGTTTGTAGTCTTTTTCATAGTATTTTTATACGATTAATCGATTTCCACTAGTCGTGATAGTTTAAATTACGTTCCGACTTTGTTATTTATAAATTATTGCAAAAATAATGGTTTATAGTACGTTTACTCACGGTTTTTGCTCTAGATTAAAAAAAAACCACTTGTACTGACATGAAATTTGGCATACACGTAGCTAACGTGTCAAATAAAACAAGTGCTATTGTGTAGATGTGTGCTTTTACCATGGGGGAAAAAAGAAACGTTTAAAATATGTCCGGAAGTGGATAAACTGATTAATTCTAAGCAACTTTTTTTCTGTACGTTTTTTTCACTAAGTCAATACTTTTCGAGTTACTTGCTAGTGAATATGTTCATTTTTTCAACAAAAGAAAAACACGTTTTTGGTGGTTTTATAAGCACTTTCGAACTGATGAAAGTTAGAGAACGTATAGACACAACATAAGTAAAGTAACTTGTGAATTTGTGAAGCAGTAACTATTAATTTCATTTGAGATGCTAACTAGGGGGTGATTTTTCTGTCTTTTTTTTATCAAAAAAAATGGGCCAACTTTATTTTGAGCGTAACTTGCTTATTTTTGATACTAGATACTTTTTCAAAAAATAGGAATAAAGGATTTTATAAAAACTTTTAAAAAGTTGTAATGAGTTTTCCTCAAAAAGTTCTTCATTTTTTGGTTATTCTATGTTGAAATATTTGATTTGGAATTGGACGAATATGAACCTGTTGTTCATTAGCTACAACTCCGCTTCTCCTGGGTCTACGGACCTCGCACATACACTGTTTTTTTCACTTTTTATAGTCAATATTTTTGTTAAGAAATTTTTTTTTGAAAAAATACTTAGTTTTTAAGTTGTTTACGAAAAACCGTCTACAAACGTGGGTATTTTGTTGAAAAATGAACATATTCACTCGCAAATAAATCGAAAAGTATTAACTTAGTGAAAAAACTGTGTAGAACAAAAGTTGATTAGAATTGATCAGTTTATCTACCTCCGGACTTATTTTAAATATTTCTTTTTTCACCCCCGAAAAGGGGTGAAAATCACCCCAGGGTAAAATCACACATCGGCACAATATCACTTGTTTTGTTTGACATGTTATCTACGTGTATGCCAAATTGCATGTCAATACAAGTGTTTTTTTTTTTTAATTTAGAGCAAAAACCGTTAGTAAACGTACTAATGTCCGTCCCACCTTGACTTTACAGTATAGGGAACATAGGCAATGCAGTCCTTATGAGAGTTTTTAGCATGGTGATGCCGATTTTATCAAAAATAATTTTAGGATTCATATGCGTAATAACTTTAGTATATCAAATAAACTTAAAACGCATACCAATCCTAAAATGGTAGATTGTCTTTCTAAAACAGTTTTAATTTAATCTCTCTAATTTTCGATTACAAATTCTTTTTGATAAAATCGGCATCACCACGCTAAAAACTCTCATAAGGACTGCATTGCCTATGTTCCCTATACTGTAAAGTCAAGGTGGGAGAGACTATTATAGAAATTATTATATTATAGAAATCATTATTTTTGCAATAATTTATTGAAATATTATCATTATTTGCAATAATTTATAGAAATTATTATATTATAGAAATCATTATTTTTGCAATAATTTATTAATAACAAAGTCGGAACGTGGTTTAAACTATCACGACTAGTGGCAATCGATTTAGCGTATCAAAATACTATGAAAAAGACTACAAACTTGCTGTAGATAGCGCGTTATTTCGAGCTTTTCGGCGAATAAACAATTATTTTGTTATTAACAAAATAAGAACATATTTTGAGTAATCGTCTAATTGCGACTAGTCGCATTCAATTTAGCGACCAAAAATACACCAGAGAAAACCTTTACACTATCAATTTATTTACAGGGCTTCTAATAATAATTCCTGAAAAATACCTAATTTTACCATAATTTGTTAATAACAATTAAACCCACCACATTTTGGTTTTTCAGACCACTTCCATTGCATTCAGCGACCCAAAAAACCTATAATACCACCATCAAATCGCGGCGAGCTAAAAGTGCTCATGGGACCCCCTATGTTGCGACTAGACTATAATGACACTAGTATCATCTAACGATAAATACTTTAGCCTTAGACGCAACACTTCTTGAGATAGGAATTTGTAGTTTTGTTAAACTGTTGGTGCAATAAAACCGTTTTTAATTTTTTTTGAGTTGTGACACTCTTTGAGCGGAGGTGCGATATTTGTTTCGGTAAAATACTTATATTTTGAGTTATTTCCGAAAAACTGTCTAAAAACGTGTATTTTTCTGTTGACAAATTAACGTATTATTCACTTGCCAATAACTCGAAAACTGTTGTAGTAAAAAAACTCTTTTCTCAGTTGCCTAGAATTAATCAGTTTATGCAATCACAGACTTATTTTGAACGTATGTTGTTTCACCCCCGCGAACAGGTGAGAATCACCCCCAGAGCAAAAGCACACATCGGCACAATATCACTCTTTTCTTTGACATGTTAGCTATGTGTATGCCAAATTTTATGTCAATTCAAGCGGTTTTAGCCATAAAAATATAATGGTCATTACTTCACTAATCCCATATAAATACAATATGTCTATATGTGTAATGTCAAAATCTACATTCTGTATGAAAAGTTATTTACTGAAAATAATGCTTCTCCTTCTTCTTCTTCTTCTTCTTCTTCTTCTTCTTCTTCTTCTTCTTCTTCTTCTTCTTCTTCTTCTTCTTCTTCTTCTTCTTCTTCTTCTTCTTCTTCTGCTTCTCGTGTAGACATGACTCTGTCTGTTTTTCAATGTGCCTCCAGTAAGTTGTCATTCCATCGTTTTCGTGGTCTTCCCACTGAACGACTTTCTATTGGAGAAACGTCTCTAGCCGTTCTTATTACTCTATTTGTTGTCATTCGGCTTATGTTCCATTCTACTCTTCTGCTTTTCACCCAGTTATAAATGTTCAACTTGCATCTCCATCGTATATCTGCACTTCTAGCTTTATCGTATAGTGTCTTACCATCGATTTTTCGAATTTTTTTCATCTCTGCTGTTTCTAGCAATCTTTTTGTCCTTTCTGTATCAGGTCGTGTTTCTGCCGCGTATGTCATTATTGATCTGATGACTGTTTTGTAAATTCTTCCTTTCACTTCTTTCCCGACATTTTTATAGCTCCATATTGTTTCAATCGGGCATTCTGGGGCTGTGCTTGCTTATTCTGTTTCGAGCTTTCCGTAGCTAGATAGTGTAATGCCTAGATATTTAAACTTCTTCATTTGTTCTATTGTCTGACCCTCCAGCTCTAATTTACACCTTATTAGATTTGCTGTTATAACCACGCATTTAGTATTTTTGCAGTTATATTTAGTTGGTGCAGCATACGTTGTAAATCATCTTCACTTTGAGATATTTGAGATGTTATTGAGATATTAGTATTGACGTCGTCTGCATAGCCGATTATTTTAAGTTGTTTTTCTCCCATTTACTGTACTTTTTTTGTAATTACTTTTTTATTATTTCATCCATGATCAGGTTGAACAATCAAGGACTCATCTCTTACCAGGACCCTGTCTTATCCCATTGGCAGCTTCAATTGGGTCAGCTAGTTCTTCATCTACTTTTACTTTTATTGTGTTACTCTGGTAGATATTTTCGATAGTTTTAATTATTCCTATAGGTACCTCTCTTGCGTACAATAAATAGATAACGTTCTTTTAATTTTAATGGGTTCAGTAAAAATTGAACCCCACGAACTGTAGACTCATGCAGCTTTTTACGGGCCTCTTGCTTATTCCATTCGAAAACCTCGTCCTTCGTACCGTAAGGGATACGTCAAGGATACTATACAAAGTGCCAGACAAATAAGACAAAATAGAGGTGTAAAATCAAAGGCGGCAATCTCCACTTTTTCTTGTTTTGAGTTAGGGACGCCTTCTGTTGCGTTTTTTTATTATCTGTTAGATAAAACTATTTTCAAGAACCAAAAGCGGTCTTAACTGTATACAAGTCGCAGTGAAAAATTCATATTGGGATCAAAAGCGGCAATATCCATAGCTGAGTGCGTACCAAACACGACAATCTCCGCTGCGGCCAGTAAGAGCCACGTAACGCTCGCATGTGATCAACTGTGAATGTCGTGAACTCTGTCGAAACCTGTGAATGTGAATATATACCCGAACTTCCGAATATTTTAGTTTAAGTGATATGCATATAAATTGCTTTTACGTATTATATTATTTTCTTCTGCTTACAGTACCGTCTCCTATCGGAGGTTGGCTACCATCACAGCAATTTTAACTTTGTTGGCTGCAGCTCTGAACAATTGTATTGAACTGCACCCGTACCGCCTTCTTAAATTTCGCAACCAGGAAAAACTCCTACGTCCCCCATTTCTCTTTCCCGAGATTTTTTCTTGGATTGTGAGCCTTAGCAGGGAGTACTTTTCTCTCTCATTATGTGCCCTAGATATTCCAGTTTTCTCGTTTGTATTGTTTTTATTACTTCCCATTCCTTCCTCATCTTCAGCAACAAAACATCTTGATTTGTTATTCTATCTGTCCACGGTATTTTCCACATTCTCTGCTCTGGTCATTAGTATCAGTGGACCAAACCCCTAAATTATATTATTGTTCAATATTAAAATTTATTTTTCTTCACTACATAGCCGGCACAATGATTTTTTATTAGTTTCAAAACTGGCAATATCCTTATAGATAATTTTCATATCCGTCAATCTCCAAGCACTGCAAAAAAAACGGCAATCTCCAAACTAAAATATTAAAAAAAGGAAAAGAAATAATTTTCTTAAGCCCCTCTTTCTGGACATCCGATAACAAACCAAATTTTATATGATTATTTATCAGTTTTATTGTTTTAATTTCATTTTGTTAGTTTTTACAGTTTTTCGCGGTTTCCCAAAATTATGGAGATGGGAGATTGCCGACTTTGATTTTACACCCTTCAAAGGTAGAAATCGACGCAAAAGCGAAAAAAAGTGCGTAATAAATAATGGTACCCCGTCAAAATAGCCCCGTCAAAAAAGCTCCGACAAAATAGCCCCGACATAATATCCCGCACACAAAATAGCTCCGACAAACTAGCCTGCAGACAAAATAGCCGCGGAATAATAGCCCGCCGACAAAATAGCCCCGACAAAATGGCCCCGACACAATAGCTCCGAAAAAAAAGCGCTCCCTTCAGAATTAATCATGAAATAATTCCTTCAAAATACATTTTTTCCGAAATGGTAATTATCCTCTATTCAGATGTTTATCTTAACCACATTAAATAAAAATTGTCTTTTCAGAGAACTCGAGTCCTGTCTTTCCTGCCTCTTGGAAGTTTGAACATTTAAGTTAAGCGAAAATCAATGTTAATTTATGATATAAACAATTTTTTCTGTTTTCAGGCAACAGTAAAATGCATTTTAAATTAAATAAATTAAATAATTTCTTCATTTTTGTCAAATAATTTCAATTAAAAAAAGTTTTTGGACACCTTGTATAAATAATTATGTAATTGTGTATAAGAGGCTGTTTTAGCCGGGGCTATTTTAGCCGGGGCTGTTTTGACCGGGGCTATTTTGTGTGCGATCTATTTTGTCGGGGCTATTTTGTTTGCGGGCTATTTTGTCGAGGCTATTTTGTGTTCGGGCTATTTTGACGGGGCTTTTTTGACGGGGCTGTTTTAACCGGGCTATTTTGACGGGTTACGATAAATAATACTAATCGAAAAGTCGAAGCGTTTTTCGAACATTGATTTTTAATTGAGTTTATTCCATTTGCCTGATATACACCGTATAAATGTTTCGTATTATTAAAATTTAATATATTTTTTTTTTCAGTTCATAGCTGCTAGTGACAAGCTGTGGTTCATGTTGGAAATGTACTCTTTCGTAGACTATTTTACAATTCCTCCATCGTTTGTTTCGATCTATTTAGATCGAACATGGATAGGTAAGTCCTTATGCTTTATTTTCTTAATACTATTAAGAGGGTAGTCGAAAAATTTCGGATGCAAAAGTATTTTTGAAAAATTTAAACGCAGAATGAAAGATTACATTATTATTGAGGGCCGGAAGTCTCCGAAAACTTCTATAATGTTCATTTTAATAACTTACAGAGGTGAAAAAAAGAGAAAATTTAGTCTGAGATTTAATTTCAAATATTTCATTCAAAAGAATCTTTTTGTTTATTCTCAGGGACTTTAAACGCTCGGAAATAATGTAATCCTTCATTCTGCCTTCAAATTTTTAAAAAAAGTTTCTCAGGATTCGAAAAAAAATGCGTTTAAAAAGCATTGGTTCGAAATTTTGCGCCTACGCTCTAAACCCGGGAGCAGTCGCGCCGTTAGAAAAAATCGAAAATTTTATCCTTTTCCGTGATAACTTGATGAACAATTTTGGCACAAAACTCTCCACTCGTAAGTGCCTCGAGGAAGATTGTAGTAATGCGTAGGTATTTTTTTATTTACTTTCTTTTATATTTTTTTGTGGAATTTATGGCTTAGGTGAAAACCAATTAGCTTTAAAATAAATAGATATTCTTAACATAACGAGTAGGTAAATAAAAATATACATATATATTTTTTAAATTCTTATATTCGTATTGTAGACCGGGCAGTATCATCGCCCCCGCTAGCGCAATTATTCCGATTCGATTTTTTTGCACAAACTTACTCAAAAAGAGGTTCTTATAACATATCCACAGGGTGCCGGGCGGTGCCGTGGTCGAAAAATTTTTTAAACATTTTTTTTTAACAAATTCACAAAAATAATTTTTTTATTTCCAACAATTTTTTTTAGATAATTTGGGTCATGCTGAGCAAAAAAGGTCTCCTGTAATTTTTCTCCAAAATTGACTTTTGTCGAGTTATACGCGATTAAAAATTTGAAAAATGCGAAAATGGCCATTTTCAAGGCTTCATAACTCGATTAAAAATGATTATTATGAAATTCAAAAAGTGACAACATCAAGATTCGAACACCTTCTTCAACGTCCTGAAGAGATTTTTGTCACTATTTTATTACAAAGCTGTTATTTTTAGTTATTAACAATTAGCGATATAGTCCAACTGTATCGTCGCCCCCGTTAGCGGAACTACTTCGATTAGATTTTTTTGCACAAACTTACTCAAAAAGACAAGATCAATATTCAAATACGTTCTTTAGCGTCCTGAAGAGATTTTTGTTGAAAAAAAATAATAATAAAAAATAACATATCCACAGGGTGCCGGGCGGTGCCGTGGTCGAAAAATTTTTTAAACAATTTTTTTTTAAACAAATTCACAAAAATAATTTTTTCATTTCCCACGATTTTTTTTAGATAATTTGGATCATTGTGAGCAAAAAAGGTCTTTGGTCATTTTTCTCTAAACTTGACTGTTGTCGAGTTATACGCGATTAAAAATTTGAAAAATGCGAAAATCGCCATTTTCAAGGCTTCATAACTCGATTAAAAATTATTATTATGAAATTAAAAAAGTGACAAGATCAATATTCAAATACGTTCTTTAGCGTCCTGAAGAGATTTTTGTTGAAAAAAAATTGTTGGAAATGAAAAAATTATTTTTGTGAATTTGTTTAAAAAAATTGTTTAAAAAATTTTTCGACCACGGCACCGCAAGGTACCCTGTGGATATGTTATGAGGACCCCTTTTTGAGCAAGTTTGTGCAAAAAAATCTGATCGAAATTGTTCCGCTAACGGGGGCAACGATACAGTTAGACTATAGCGCTAATTGTTAATAACTAAAAATAACAGCTTTGTAATAAATTAATGACAAAAATCTCTTCAGAACGCTGAAAAAGGTATTTGAATCTTGATTTTGTCACTTTTTGAATTTCATAATAATCATTTTTGATCGAGTTATGAAGCCTTGAAAATGTCCATTTTCGCATTTTTCAAATTTTTAATCGCGTATAACTCGACAACAGTCAATTTTAGAGAAAAATGACAAGAGAAAGCGACCTTTTTTGCTCAGAATGACCCAAGGTATCTAAAAAAAATTGTTGGAAATGAAAAAATTATTTTTGTGAATTTGTTTAAAAAAATTGTTTAAAAAATTTTTCGACCACGGCACCGCAAGGCACTCTGTGGATATGTTATAAGGACCATTTTTTGAGCAAGTTTGTGCAAAAAAATCTGATCGAAATTGTTCCGCTAACGGGGGCGACGATACAGTTAGACTATAGCGCTAATTGTTAATAACTAAAAATAACAGCTTTGTAATGAATTAATGACAAAAATCTCTTCACAACGCTGAAGAATGACCCAAATTATCTAAAAAAAATTGTTGGAAATAAAAAAATTATTTTTGTGAATTTGTTTAAAAAAAATTGTTTAAAAAATTTTTCGACCACGGCACCGCCCGGCACCCTGTGGATATGTGATAAGGACCTCTTTTTGAGTAAGTTTGTGCAAAAAAATCCAATCGGAATAATTGCGCTAGCGGGGGCGACGATACTGTCCGGTCTATTGTTACATAAAATCTAACGCGCGGAACGTGATAGAAGAGAGCGCGGGACTTTTTCCGGGTTAATTTATTTATAACGCGACAAACTAAAATTTATTAAATAAATAATCCTAAATAACGCAATTTTTCTTATTTAGTTTAGTGGTGGGACCATACAATTTAAAATAAAAGCTGTCACAATTGGTTAATATGCTCAAGAAATGCTCAAGAGCTAGCAACGTCGGAAAAAAATTTATTATTTTAAGACAACTGGTTCTTTAATATATTATTCCCTATGCTCCTTGGAACACCGTACCGGCCATCTGGCTACTGATTACAGATTGTATTCATTACTGCGCGGCACGCGGCACACTTGTACAGGTAAATATCGTGACCCGTCAAAATAGCCCGGTCAAAACAGCCCCGACAAAATAGATCGCACACAAAACAGCCCCGGTCAAAACAGCCCTGGCTAAAATAGCCCCGGCTAAAACAGCCTCTTATAAACAATTACATAATTATTTATACAAGGTGTCCAAAAACTTTTTTTTTAATTTAAATTATTTGACAAAAAGGAAGAATGTATTTAATTTATTTAATTTAAAATGCATTTTACTGTTGCCCGAAAACAGAAAAAATTGTTTATATCATAAATAAACATTGATTTTCGCTTAACTTAAATAATCAAACTTCCAAGAGGCAGGGAAGACAGGACTCGAGTTCTCTGAAAAGTCCGTTTTTATTTAATGTAGCTAAGATAAACATCTGAATAGAGGATAATTACCATTTCCGAAAAAATGTATTTTTAAGGAATTATTTCATGATGAATTCTGAAGGGAGCTATTTTGTCGGGGCTATTTTGTCGAGGCTATTTTATCGGGGCTATTTTGTCGGCGGGCTGTTATTCCGCGGCTATTTTGTCTGCAGGCTATTTTGTCGGAGCTATTTTGTGTGCGGGATATTATGTCGGGGCTATTTTGTCGGAGCTTTTTTGACGGGGCTATTTTGACGGGGTACCGGTAAATATATCGAATTTAAAATTATTGTAAGACGAAAAATTTTTTTGTCATTACTTTTTAAACATTATTAGAAATATGAATTAAAATTGCTAGACATTTCTGTGGTTTAAAAATTAATGACAAACAATTTTTTGTCTTAAAATAATTTTAAATTTAATATGCAGTAAGATTGAATAGTATGATAAAGCTCAGTAGATCCGCTATAGTAATAGATAGCAATAAAAGTTAATAACCAAAACTGTAGCAAACTTTGAGCTTCAAATTAAAAAATTAGTTACAGTGTTACAGGGTGTTCGATAACATAGTGGCAGACCAAACTTTTGTTTTTTTAAATGAAATACCCTATATTTTATTTTACATTCGAAATCCTCTTAACTTCCCCATCACAAAAATATAAAGGGTTGTTATGTTATACGGTTTTTTTAAAGTTATAACCAATTTTCTATGAAAATCGTAACAAGTTCAGCTCGCTGCATAAATAAAAATAAACACAACAGCAATGGGTTATTATTGGTGCCATATTATTTTAATGATTGTGAAAATATTTAAGGATTGTTGATATTGCTAATTTTCTTTATATCGAATACACGATGAGTCAAAACGCAAGTACATTATTTTCTCAGAAATTTTATACACCTATATTTTATATCACTATCGAAAAGTACCATTACCGTACTTAAATTTTTGTATAATATTCCTTATGTCTAAATTTGTTAGTTTTCGAGATATTTTCATTTTTCAGAGCAAGTTATTAATTAGGGTGTTCTATTTAAAATTATTAAGAACATAATGTACCTACTTGCGTTTTGACCCTATATTCGATATAAACAAATTAGCAGTATCAACCATTTTTATAAATTTTGACAATCAACAAAAAATATGGCGCCAATAAACTATTGCTGTTGTGCTTATTTTTATTTATACAGGAAGCTGAACTTATTACGATTTTCATAGAACATTGGTTATAACTTTGTAAATACCCTGTATAACATAACAAACCTTTATATTTTTGTGATTGGGAAGTTAAGAAGATTTCAAATATAAAATAAAATATAGGGTGTTCCATTAAAAAAAAAAACAAAAGTTTGGTCTGCCACTATATTATCGAACACCCTGTAACATTCTGATTAATTTGTAATGTGAAGCTCCAGATTGGCTACAATTTTTGTTATTAACTTTTATTGCTATATATTACTATAGCGGATCTACTAAGCTTTATCATCACACTAATCAATCACACCGATTTTGTATTTACCTGTACAAGTGTGCTGCGCAGTAATGAACGCAACCTGTATCAGCAGCCATATGGCCGGTACGGTGTTCGAGAAAGCATGGGGAACAATATATTAAAGAATAAGCTGTTTTAAAATACTTTCTCGGAAACGTTGCTCTTAGACCAAAATTAGGTATCCCCACGGTACTTTTGAGTACCACCAAATTCTGGTATACCTCATATCCCAAGTATTGAAGTACACTGACCGGCACGAAAAACGGGCACCCCAAAAAATGGGTAATTTTTGATGTCTTGTATCTCCTAAACCTGTTGTCCGATTTAAGTAATTTTTTTAATGTGTTATAGCCTTATTCCTTAACAATATCGCTGTAATGCTATTGTTGCTAGACAGGTAAATTTTCATTGCATACCGGGTGTACATTATTAGAATATTGTGGTGTTGTGAAAATTGAGAAAAAAAACCCAGTTTGATTGGCACACCCGGTATACAATGAAAATTTACCAGTCTAGCAACAATATTATTACATCGATGTTGTTAAGGAATAAGGCTATAACACATTAAAAAAATTACTTAAATCGAACAACAGGTTTAGGAGATACCTAACATCAAAAATGACCCATTTTTTGGGATGACCGTTTTTCGTGCCAGTGAGTGTAGATCTAATTTGCGAATTTTCTGTTAAATGTCCTCTATTAGTTATCAGTTGATGTGTAATACTTCAAATGTTATTCAAACGATTTCGTTTTAGATACACCATTAGATTTTTAGGTACTCTAAAGTCTAAATGATCGTTGGAAAGAAACAACGTTTTTAGCTTATTGTAAAAAGTTATGACCGATAAACGTGGTGGGTGCCTATGGGTTAAACCTCTAATAAGAAAAATAACTTAATAAAGAAGAGGTGAAAATAGTTGTTTATATGTTAGCTGTTAGCTGTTTATATGAGTAGCTGTCTAGTATTTTATTATAAAGTTTCCCAATTCCGCAATAATCATTGTATTTTTTCTTTTTAACACGTTCTGTGCGGACGGCATACATGTGAGCCACCATAACGGCATACATGTGAGCATTCATAACCGAACAGAATAAGATAATAACTACCTACCCGATGTTAGGGTAAGAACAGAACAAGTGGGTTAGTGTGGAGGTGTAGTTCGCGGTGGATGCTACTAGTTAATTCGCGGTCGATCTCGACAGCACATAGCAAGGAGGTCACCTGCGCTGTCAGCCGAGCTAGAACCACTATCAAGTGAAGTAGTTTAATGAAATTTGAATGACAAAAAGACTGTGCTTTTGCGATGTTGTGTCAGTCAAGTGATGATAGTGATGAAATGTCAGCTGTAGATAATCAGATCCTCCGTCATATTTCAAAAACTTACTGTATTTAATTACTTTAGAAATTCAAAAGCAAACTGAATACAAAAAAGGGATTATATAAAAAGTATCAAGTCAAATAGCGCAGGTAATGACAACTTGACCTCGAACGGAACAATTACAGGGAAGCATCCTTGTAGGCCGCACAGTAGACATCCATGTAAAACTAACTCATTTTATTTTTAAAAGCATCGATGTAAACCTTCTGGATGGCATCGCGCTAAGCCTCCATCGCGACTTACCTGCTCTGTTCGCTTCCATTCATTACAATGTGTTTGTTTTACATGGGTGTCGACATCGACCGCGACCGACACCTCCACCTCCACCGCGACCCAAGTAAGTCGAGGTAGAGGTGTAGGTCCCGGTGGATGCCACTAGTTAAGTCTCAGTCGATGTCGACAGCACATAGCAAGGAGGTCACCTGCGCTGTCAGTCGAGCTAGAACCACTATCAAGTGAAGTAGTTTAATGAAATTTGAAGAAATTCAAAAATAAACTGAATACAAAAAAGGGATTATATAAAAAGTATCAAGTCAAATAGCGCAGGTAATGACAACTTGACCTCGAACGGAACAATTACAGGGAAGCATCCTTGTAGGCCGCACAGTAGACATCCATGTAAAACTAACTCATTTTATTTTTAAAAGCATCGATGTAAACCTTCTGGATGGCATCGCGCTAAGCCTCCATCGCGACTTACCTGCTCTGTTCGCTTCCATTCATTACAATGTGTTTGTTTTACATGGGTGTCGACATCGACCGCGACCGACACCTACACCTCCACCTCGACCTACTTGTTTTGTTCTTATCATCATAAGTGGCTCAACAATCCGTTGTGGATCTTGGCCTGCTCACAAAGAAGTCGCCACTCCTGTCGATTCCTGGCAACTTCCCTCCATCTTCTGACCCCTAGAATTTTTAGGTCTTCTTCAACATCATCAATCCATCTTCTTCGTGGTCGTCCTCTACTTCTTGTACCTTCTGGTTTTGAAAATGATAATCTCTTAGTGTATTCGTGGTCTGACATCCTAGCAATGTGTCCAGCCCATCTAAGTCTCTGCACTTTAACGAATTTCACAATATCTGGATCGGTGTATAACTGATACAGTTCAAAGTTGTATCTTCGACGCCATAGCCCATTTTCATTTACTGCCCCAAAAATCTTTCTAAGAATTTTTCTCTCAAAAATACCAAGAAAAGTCTTTCATCACTCTGAGATAGGGTCCACGTTTCAGCTCCATATATCAAAACCGGTCTTATTAAGGTCTTGTATATATTGAGCTGTGCGTTGGAGCTATATATACAGGGTGTCCCGAAAAGATTGGTCATAAATTATACCACAGATTCTGGGGTCAAAAATAGGTTGATTGAACCTCACTTACCTATATACAATAGTGCACACAAAAAAAGTTACCGTCCTTTGAAGTTACAAAATGAAAATCGATTTTTTTTCATATATCGAAAACTCTCAGAGATTTTTTATTGAAAATTGACATGTGGCATTTTTACGACAGCAATATCTTAAAAAAAATTAAGTAAAATTTGTGCACCCCATACAAATTTTATGGGGGTTTTGTTCCCTTAAACCGCCCCAAACTTTTGTGTACGTTTCAATTAAATTATTATTGTGGCACTATTAGTTAAACACATTATTTTTAAAACTTTTTTGCCTCTTAGTACTTTTTCGATAAGCCAGTGTTTATCGAGATATTTTGAATATTTGTCGAATCCACCACATATTTGTATATGGTTAAGTACGGTTATAGAGACCTGTTAATAATCTGAAAATTTATTTATAATTTACATTTTTAGGTATATTTTGAAAAAGAAGCTACATCTCGATAAAAGGTGACTTATGAACAAAAGACTAAGAGACAAAAGTTTTAAAAACACTGTGTTTAACTAATGGTACCACAATAATAGTTTAATTGGAACGTACACAAACATTAGGGGGGTTTAAAGGAACCCCCATAAAATTTTTACGTAAATATATTGAAAAAGAAGCCGCATCTCAATAAAAACTGGCTTATCGAAAAAATACTAAGAGGCAAAAAAGTTTTAAAAACGTTGTGTTTAACTAATGGTACCACAATAATGAATTAATTGGAACGTACACAAAAGTTTGGGGGGGTTTAAGGGAACAAAATCCCCATAAATTTTTTATGGGGTGGACAAATTTCACTATAATTTTGTTTTAAGATGTTCCTGACATAAGAATTATACATGTCCATTTTCAATAAAAAATCTCTAATAGTTTTCGATATATTGAAAAAAATCGATTTTCATTTTGTAACTTCAAAGGGCTGTAACTTTTTTTGTGAGCACATTTGTACTAAGGTAAGTTAGGTTCAATCGAACTATTTTTGACCCCAGAATGTGTGGTATAATTTATGACCATTCTTTTCGGGACACCCTGTATATTGAGCTATATATGTGCGTTGGAGGTATACAGCAGGATCTAGCGTTGGAAAATGAAATAACTATTAATCACTGTCAGGAATATAAATACTTGGGTCTTACAATTACACAAGATGGAACGTTGGACAAGAATATCCAAGAAAGGTTCACACAAGGAAGGAAAGCTATCGCATTATTGAACAAAATCCTATGGGACCAAAGTATCTCCAAAGAAAATAAACGTAACATCTATAACAGCATTGTTAAGAGCATTATAACATACAGCAGCGAAGTTTGGCCACTTAAAGAAAAATCCGAAAATATGCTCAGAACAACTGAAATGGACTTCTGGAGAAGATCTGCTGGTATATCAAGAATACAAAAAATCAGAAATACAAGAATATTGGAGATAATGGATGTAAAGCATACAATAATGGACGATATAAAAACAAAGCAACTAAGATGGTTTGGCCACGTACAACGTATGGAAGAAGACAGATTACCCAAGCAAGTGCTACGATGGGCACCAAAAGGACGGCGGAAGAGAGGAAGACCTAGGAAAAGCTGGATAGAAGGAATCCATAGGGAAATCGGAGAAAGAGGCTTGAACGAAGACATGTGCTACGATCGAGAGCAATGGCGATTGGGAATCGGAAGACGTCGTAGAACGTTATGAACCGATTATATATATATATATATATATATATATATATATATATATATATATATATATATATATATATATATATATATATATATATATATATATAGAAATACTGGATATTAGTGACTGTCAATATCAACAAACAAGTGGTTTATTAGGGTTGCAGTCAGAAGTTTGGCCAGGATATCAAAGAAACACTCTTTTGACTTTTTGTCTAGCTTTCGGGATTGTTTGACCCCTTTATCAAGACTCTGTAATATAAAACAAAAATGTAAGTATTTTAAAATATTACATTGTTTTAGTAAACCTACTAGTCGTTGAGATTATTAAAGAGAAGCTTGATGATGCTCAACATTTCAAATTAACACAAATATTGGAAACAGAAAACAAAGGACACAATACATTTTAAAATTTTTGAATAATTAGCAGAAATACAATAATTATTCTGTCATGTTAACCTACTGATAATGTAAGTCAAAAACTCTGACACATAGAGAACAGAAAGAAGAAACAATCAAATTAAATAGTATCAAATAAAAAAGTAATTAAGTGTTATGATTATTGTGGTTCTTTTTAAAACATCAGAGGCCCATACAAGGTGTGTTCAAATTCACTAACTGTACTTAAGAGTATGCAACTCATTATACGTCCATGTGTGTTTTGTAAAACAAACAAGTATTTTTATGTTTTGGTTTTTAGTGTTGCGCAAGTAGATAACAATATATGTTGCTAAGTTTTTCTATATCTGATTTTTTATTTATACATGAGTTGCTCGATTTTATGCAACACATTTCCACAAAAACGCGTTTACAGTGGTTTGTTTCCCTTGCCAAAATACAAAAACCCTCGAAATTGAACTCATGTTTCAATGTTATAGCATGTTCTGTTAGTGCACATGCATTTATTTTGTTAACTTTTATGTCACTACGGTGACTGATGGCTCTACTATGGAAATTACGAGATGTTTCGCCAATGTACACGTTGTTACAATTGAAACAAGGTATAGAATATACAACATTCGAAGATTCCTGCATAGTGAAGGGATCCTTAGTTTTTGTGTATAACATAGACACCGTTTTCACATTCCTTGTTGCGATTTTTAAGCCATTCACATTTTTGAAAATGTTGAATAGCTTCGGTGTCAGATCAGGAATGTAGGGCAAGGAACCAAAAGTTATTTTGGGTGGTACTACTGATGTGTTGCCTGTCAGTTGTCGGACTTCATTATTATGACAATTTCGTCCGTCAGCTGATTGACAAGAAGGAGAACCAAAAATAAGTTTGTTTAGAAGCCCTATGGGATAAGAATTTTCTAATAATATGGATCTCAGGTTCCAGAGAACAAAGTAACTGATGTTTTAAACACTTTTAATAACCAATGTGAACACCTTAAGTTTACGGTTGAGAGGGAGGCGGATAATATGATTCCTTTTTTAGACATGCTCATTCATCGTGGCAGGGATGGCATTCTGAAGACTGAGTGGTATCGCAAGCCTTGTTTTAGTAACCGTTTCATAAATTTTCATTCCCAACACCCATCTAAGATGAAAACAAACTTGGTTTTGGCCTTAAAAAGTAGAGTCACTAAATTGTCGCACCTGGAATTTAGGGATAGGGGACTAAAAAAGCTGAGATCCATATTATTAGAAAATTCTTATCCCATAGGGCTTCTAAACAAACTTATTTTTGGTTCTTCTTCTTGTCAATCAGCTGACGGACGAAATTGTCATAATAATGAAGTCCGACAACTGACAGGCAACACATCAGTAGTACCACCCAAAATAACTTTTGGTTCCTTGCCCTACATTCCTGATCTGACACCGAAGCTATTCAACATTTTCAAAAATGTGAATGGCTTAAAAATCGCAACAAGGAATGTGAAAACGGTGTCTATGTTATACACAAAAACTAAGGATCCCTTCACTATGCAGGAATCTTCGAATGTTGTATATTCTATACCTTGTTTCAATTGTAACAACGTGTACATTGGCGAAACATCTCGTAATTTCCATAGTAGAGCCATCAGTCACCGTAGTGACATAAAAGTTAACAAAATAAATGCATGTGCACTAACAGAACATGCTATAACATTGAAACATGAGTTCAATTTCGAGGGTTCCTGTATTTTGGCAAGGGAAACAAACCACTGTAAACGCGTTTTTGTGGAAATGTGTTGCATAAAATCGAGCAACTCATGTATAAATAAAAAATCAGATATAGAAAAACTTAGCAACATATATTGTTATCTACTTGCGCAACACTAAAAACCAAAACATAAAAATACTTGTTTGTTTTACAAAACACACATGGACGTATAATGAGTTGCATACTCTTAAGTACAGTTAGTGAATTTGAACACACCTTGTATGGGCCTCTGATGTTTTAAAAAGAACCACAATAATCATAACACTTAATTACTTTTTTATTTGATACTATTTAATTTGATTGTTTCTTCTTTCTGTTCTCTATGTGTCAGAGTTTTTGACTTACATTATCAGTAGGTTAACATGACAGAATAATTATTGTATTTCTGCTAATTATTCAAAAATTTTAAAATGTATTGTGTCCTTTGTTTTCTGTTTCCAATATTTGTGTTAATTTGAAATGTTGAGCATCATCAAGCTTCTCTTTAATAATCTCAACGACTAGTAGGTTTACTAAAACAATGTAATATTTTAAAATACTTACATTTTTGTTTTATATTACAGAGTCTTGATAAAGGGGTCAAACAATCCCGAAAGCTAGACAAAAAGTCAAAAGAGTGTTTCTTTGATATCCTGGCCAAACTTCTGACTGCAACCCTAATAAACCACTTGTTTGTTATATATATATATATATATATATATATATATATATATATATATATATATATATATATATATATATATATATATATATATATATAAATCTTGTTAATTTTGAGGTTGCAGTCATAAATTTCAGGGGGCAGGATAAGTAAAACTCTTAGTTATTATCAAGCTTTCGCAAAATTTATTTGCTTCTTCAAGATATGCTAAAAAAGTTTTAGTAAATACAATGAAATTAAGATGATAAAAAATATTGTACATAAAAAGCATAAAAAACTTACAACGTGAGGTTAATCCATTAAATTTTTGGCATACATAACAAAAAAATATATAAAATTCTTAATCTAATTCCTAATTTTCTACAATGCCTTAATTTTAGTTAATTTAAAAAGAGAAAAATAATTTGACAATTTAATTTGAAATTTAGTATGTCAGAAAGACATTTGTATCTGTTTATTATATTTTATTTTAAGTTGCTAATAACTAGTTTTTTATTATTTCTTATCTGCGTACTTATTATAGAATTTATGGATATAAGTAATTTGTAAAATATTAGTTTTAGCAATATTTTTAATCATCTTAATTTCATTGTATTTACTAAAACTTTTTTAGCATATCTTGAAGAAGCAAATAAATTTTGCGAAAGCTTGATAATAACTAAGAGTTTTACTTATCCTGCCCCCTGAAATTTATGACTGCAACCTCAAAATTAACAAGATTTTACATAGTGTCAGTCAATATTACCTAACTGCTTTATAATATATATATATATAAAGCAATTAGGTTATATATATATATATATATATATATATATATATATATATATATATATATATATATATATATATATATATATATTGAGCTTTACTGCACGTTCTATATTTTTATTTTTTAAATGTTTATGGAGACCGTGAACAGTTCTGTTTGCTATTGCTATGCGTCTTTTTATTTCATCATTTTATTTCATCTGTTTTGTTCTTACCCTTAGACAATTAATACTTAAGCTCCTAACCTAAGTGCTCGTTTTACTTCAAACTCAATAATGACAAACTTATTTTTTGGCAAATTATTATTTTTTGGACAACTCGAAATCATTATTGGTAAATGTTAAAATATCTACCTAATTAATGGTAGGGGAGCCCAAGCGGGGATTTTTGCAGTTACTCGAGCGCGTCAGATTATCATATGGGAAGAAACCTGGTACCCTGAGATGTACATCTACCATATATTGGCTCTTAACACAGGGACGTTCGTTAAGGGGGGCCCGAAAAAAAATCTGTCTTTGAAAATACTCGAAATTGTTAGATTAAGATAAGGTAAGTTAAGTAGGTACATGCAAAAGAGTGTATATTTCAAAAATCTGACGATTTGAGCGAGGCTTAAGGAAATGGGTCAAAAAGTTTCACAAAAAAAGCGAATATTTCGCGAAATGAACATCAGATCGAAAAACTAAAAAATATCCCTTCAATATTTTTCAAAAATCTATCGAGTGGTACTAAACATGGCCATCACGGAAAGGGGTGAGGGTAAATTTAAAATTTTAAATACAAACCCCGCGATATTTCGCAAAATGAACTTAAGATCGAAAAACTGCAAAATACACTTTCAAAATGTTTTTGAAAAATCTATCGAATGGTAATAAACAACCCCCCACGGGGTGGGATAAGGCGTTACTTTAAAATCTTAAATGGGACTCCCAAATTTTTATTGCAGATTTGGATTATCTACGTAAAAATAAGCAACTTTTATTCGAGACATTTTTTCAAATTATGGATAGATGGCGCTAGAATCGGAAAAAAAACGATTGTTGGAAATGAAAATTAAATTAAAAAATGGAAAGTCTCCACTAAAATTGAAAATTTTAATTCACTTTTTTTGGTTTTAGGACTTAATAATCACAACACAATAGGTCCCCATAACGCGCGAGTGACTACCATAATACCATGAGTCCCCTACCATAATACTTTGATCGAAAAACGAAAATGTCTTATATAACTTCCTTCAAAAGAATTGAAGTATGATAATAGTACTTTTCGATAATGATATAAATTACAGGGTGATATCCATTTAACATTACCAAGATAATAATTTACTTGCATTTTGGCTTATTCGGTATTGGATTTAATGAATATTATTAAAATTAATTAAAATTGATCATTATTCTTATACTATTTTTTAATTATATATTAATACGATTTTAACGTAATATTGGTTATACCTTTTTAGTTATAACTTTATTAGTATTAACTTTAATGTTATAACTTTATATAGCTGTGACGGAGAAGTAAAGCAGATTTTAAATTTAAAATAAAAATACAATGTGTGTCATTAAAAAATATATATCTTTAATCTAGCACGCCCTTTTATGACATCCTGTAAGACTGTAGCTACTTTTAAAATGCGGAATTTAAAGCTGCCTGCCATTTTTTGTCTCAATGTAATTATGTTAATCAAAAATATTCTCTTTCAGGTCTACGTTTCCTACGAGCATTACGTTTAATGACTGTACCCGACATATTGCAGTACCTCAACATTTTAAAGACTTCTAGTTCTATACGGCTTGCTCAGTTAGTTTCCATATTCATATCTGTATGGCTCACTGCTGCAGGAATAATCCATTTAGTAAGTAAATCAATATTTATCAGTCAAAATCAGTATTTGTTGCAAAAATATAAAAGTACGATAATATTTTATCTTCAAAAGTCGCAGATGACTACGTTGCGTACATTTTGGTTCTTGTGAGAAGTATAAATAAACAGTAGAATAATGTTCGTTAGATAGAATGAACTATAGATCACTCATTGCTGTCGGTCACTTAAAATTCAGTTACCCATCGTTCATGCTTTTAAACTGAATTTTAAAAATAATCTTATAATGATTTGAAACGTGTTTAGCACTTTAAAGAAGATAAAGTATATTGGATTTATACACCAAGGAAATAAGGCAAAAATATACCATGTTCGGGACACTTGAGCAGCCAGGTTGCAAATGGTTTTTTTGGATACTATATGCCTAATACATTATAAATACAAAAATGCTCGTCAGAGTTTGGACGAGAAATTTAGTTATTAACAAATAAGGGTCAAAAATGAGAGTTTTTTAGTTTAAATCGCTGCAGGTAAAAATAGGGTAATTAAATGTCTTATTTATAATATTTTTCTTTTAGTAGATGAGCCAAGGTGTAAAATAGCGTTTTTTGAATTTTGGTCCGATTATTTGTTGCTTCGGATATTGCAAAATAAAACTAAAATTTCGAAAATAAAAAATTTGCTATAACTTTTGCGAAATTGAATTTAGGATTTTCATATTGCATGAAAAATTGAGTCAAACACTCCATACAATGTACAAAAAATTTTAAGATGACGCGTCAATTAGTTTAAATTTTATTCAATTTGTTTATCCCAAAGAGCTTTTTTTTCGCAATATTATTGTTCAGAAAATAATAATGATGCAGCAATTCTGTGAAAACAACGTAAAAGAAGAATAGTCATATTTTCAACGCATTTGAAACAATCATTAACAAGTCATTTTTATCACCCAGAAAACATTTTACTAAAATAGAGTCATTTTTGGCTTATAAACGATTTGAATAACTTTGTTAATATTGACTGTAGGCTAAAACTACAATCGAATTTGAAAAACTCGTATTTTTATACAAATTTTTAAAGAAAAACTTTTGGCCTAGGTTAATTACGGTCAAAGTTAGCCACTTTTTTATTTAATTGACGGCTACTTTGTTTATAACAATTAAGCAACCTAACTAGAGCCTTTTTGAAGTTGAAGATATATAGGTTGTGTGTCAAAGTTTTAGTAAACTTTCAACCTCAACAGAGTGGTTAATAAAGCTTTAAAATGGCGTCCGAACGGAATTAATTCGTGGTCGGTGGAGGGGAATTACTAAAATACGTGCACTCAAAAAATGAAACTGATTCTGCAAACATATGCTGCGATTAATATCGCTGGAACGCGTTGATGGATTTGATCATATTTTTTTAATTTGTATGTACTCGTAGTCTTATAGAGTACCTTATGTACACACAACCCCACCTAACATTACAAAATGTTAGGGGGAACTCCCCTTATCACTCAGGGATATGAAAAATAGATTACAACCGATTCTAACACCTACCGAATATACATATATAACTTCATAAAAATCGGTCAAGCGGTCTCGGAGCAGTATGGAAACTAACACTGTGACAGGAGAATTTTATAGATGTAAATATATAGATGGCTATTAACAAATAGGGGTTGGTGATAGAAGAGTGAAAATTAAGGGTTGTATGTATTTTTTAATTCTACATCATATAAAATTAAGGTAGATAATTTTGTCCAAAAAAATAAAAAAAATGTCAGGGGGCCATCCCGCTTATAACTTATGGGTATAAAAAATAGATTAAAACCTCTTCAACGTCCTACAGGATAAACGTGTAAACTTTAATAAACATCGGCCAAGCCGTTTCGGAGTAGAATGGTAACTAACACTGTTAGTTACAGGAGAATTTAATGTATATAGAAGTAACTGCGAATTAAATAATAAAAGTGGCTAACTTTGAACCTAATTAACCTAGGCAAAAAGTTTTTTTTCTAAAAATTACTAAATTGCAGCTTTTAAAATCCAGATTTACTTTATAGTCAATATTAACAAAGTTATTCAAATTGTTTAGAAGCCAAAAATGACAAAAATTACTAAACTTTTCTCGGAGTGATAAAAACGACTTTTTAATGATTTTTTTCAATCCTTTAAAAATATAACTTTTATTCTTGCATGTGGTTTCCACATAATTGCTATGTCATTATTATTTTCTGAACAATAACATTGCGAAAGAAAAAGCTCTTGCGATAAACACATTGAATAAAATTTAAACTAATTGACTAATCGTCTTAAAATATTTTGTGCATTATTATATATATATATATATATATATATATATATATATATATATATATATATATATATATATATATATATATATATATATATATATATATATATATATATATATATATATATATATATATGGAATGTTTCACTCAACTTTTCGTGCAATATGAAAGTCTTAAGGTCATTTTCGCAAAAGTTATAGCACATTTTTTATTTTTGAAATTTTAGTCTTATTTTGCACTTTCCGAAACAAAAAAGCATCGGACCAAAATTCAAAAAGTGCCATTTTAAACCTTGGCTCATCTACAAAAAGAAGAATACTTATTATAAATAAGATATTTAATTACTCCATTTTTACCTGTAGCGAGTTAAACGAAAACACTGCCATTTTTGACCCTTATTTGTTAATAACTAAGTTTCTCGTCCGAACTGTGACGGGCATTTTTGTATTTATAATGTATTAGGTATATAGTACCCAAAAAATCTATTTGCAACCTGGCTGCTAAAGTGTCCCGACAAAAACCTTATTTCTCTGGACTATTAGAGAGTACCTGTTGAAACGTAGTCAATGAAATTGATCGATGCCAGTTATGACTACAGATTTAAAACATTTGCCATACCTTTGGGACAGTAGGGTCTTAATTCAGCCAAGTTGTATCTTAACCGTAACAAGCACTGTCATATTTTTAGCAATCTTCTTATTCTTCAGCAACTTTTTGTCCGCCACGAACATAGGCGTCTTTCATATTTTTCGATGTCGTGGTGTCCTGATCTGTGGTATTTTAACCACTTATTTCTTGCATATGTTTTGATATCAGCAATAGATCCCTTCTTGGGTCTTTAGACATTAAGTTTCATCTATCTTGGTCCTCAATCGACTAGTTTGATTGATTATTTGGTTTAATATTGACGCGATACATGTTCTAATCATTGCCATTTAAGTTCTGCAATATGTTCTAACATATCTGAAATTTTGGTCCTTTGCCGGATTTCTTCATTTTTTGTTCTTCTGTATCTAAGATAATACCAAGCATTTTCCGTTTCATTGCCCTTCGTATAACCCTTAACTGATTTGAATACTTTTCTGTTACAGCCATCGTTTCTAAACCATTAGGTTCGCGCTGATAATATACAGGCATCTTAAGACTGTTCTTTTAAGATTTGTGGTAATACTATTACTTCCAAGTATACACTATTATTCCTAAATGCTGCACACGGCCATCAGAGGAGGCAGCGGTAGCCAAAGAAATAGTAGGGGCACTGCCCCCTCCTCCGATGTGTGTGATTCAGTCCGATCATCAGGTCTGGACACCTGCCTGCCACATGAAACTCAAAAAAACCCCTACGTTTGTGTAAACCTACACTTGTATCACTCTTTTACATCAGGAATTGTCTTTGTCCATTGTGCCTTTTCAGTATGTGCCTTACATTCATTTTGCCATTCATCGAGTATTTCGTCTAGTATGTCTCTTCTTACCTATGATACATGGCCATCTCTATTCTTATAGATAATCTTTATTTCTTTTGCTAGGTGATGTAGTACAGAACATCAAGAGCTGCAAAAAGCCTATCGGGAAAAAATTTTCACCAAAAATAGAATTAAATGGGAAATACATAGATTTAAGCCCTACAAATCTCCTGGAGAGGATGGTATCTTTCCAGCCCTGCTACAACAGGGCGTTGATACATTAACTCCTCATCTAGTCAAAATATTCAAGATGAGCTTCATCTTGGGCTACATTCCAAAAGGGTGGAGAGAGGTTAGGGTATGCTTCATTCCTAAGAGTGATAAACGCCCTCCAGAGGAGCCGAAGTCATATAGACCCATAAGCCTTACCTCCTTTCTACTTAAAAGTATGGAAAAAATACTTGATATATATATACAGTATGTCCCTGTAAGTTGTATCCATATGGAAAACTTTTTTATTATTAATTTTACGAAAAAAAGTTATTCTTTATAAAAAGCTCTGCATGGTCCAAAACCTAAGATTTAACCATCAAATATCAAATTTTTTGAATATTATACGAGGTATGTCAAAAAGTTTGAATTTCACTCAAGAGTAAAGTAGCTTTATTTTTCGTAATATTGGAAATTGCTATTATGAAAAGTTGTTTGGAATTAAAAACTATATTCTAATATGCAATTACATGCTTCTAATTGAAAAAAAAACATTTTTTTGAGAAATTATGGATAACTATCATTATTTTTTCAGTTATTTCAATTCTGATAATTCTTTTATTATGAATTTTACGAAAAAAAGTGTTTCTTAATAACAAGTTCTGGATGGTCTAAAACTTAAAATACAACCATCTTATTTTATCAATTTTATACGAGGTATGTCAAAAGAGATAAATTTAGATCAAAAGTAAAGTACCTTTATATTTCAGAATATTTCAATTAGAAGGATGTAATTACATACTGAAACATAGTTTTTAGTTCTAAATAACTTTTCATAATAACAATTTTCGATATTGTGAAAAAATAAACACATTTTACTCTTGAGCGAAATTCATATTTTTTGACATACCTCGTATAAAATTGATAAAATTTGACCAAAGATGATGATTGTATTTTACATTTTAGACCATGCAGAACTTTTTATTAAGAATCACTTTTTTTCGTAAAATTAATAATAAAAGAGTTATCTGAATTAAAATAACTGAAAATAATGTTAGTTATCCATAATTTTTCAAAGAAAAAAATTTTTCAATTAGAAGGATGTAATTGCATACTAGAATACAGTTTTTAATTCCAAACAACTTTTCATAATAGCAATTTTCAATATTGTAAAAAATACAGCTACTTTACTCTTGAGTGAAATTCAAACTTTTTGACATACCTCGTATAATATTCAAAAAATTTGATATTTGATGGTTAAATCTTAGGTTTTGGACCATGCAGAGCTTTTTATAAAGAATAACTTTTTTTCGTAAAATTAATAATAAAAAAGTTTTCCATATGGATACAACTTACAGGGACATACTGTATATATACATAAGAAGCGAATATTTAACAAATACAGGGTGTCCCAGACTAATTTAGCCACGCTATATCTCTTAAACGAATAGAGATTTTCGAATGGAACAAACAGTGATATATTCTACTTGTAATACACTTTAATATGGCGTACAAAAAAATCATCCCCTAAGTATTCATCCCTTAGTTACGAACCCTAACTTTAATTTTTTTAATAGCACCCTGTATATTTTCTTATAGTTTTGTATGTGGTCTTTTATCGTCTATTCAACACATTTTTTTAAAATAAAATCGGTTCGTAAATAACCAAGAAACTATCAGTTTATTATTGTTAATTGTGTGTCCCAGACAAATTTATCCAGGCTATATTTCTTAAACGAATAGAAATTTTCGAATGGGACAAAAACTGATCTATTACATTTGTAATACACTTTCATATGGCGTAGAAAAAATTCATCCCCTAAATATTCATCCCTAACTTACAGGGTGCTATTAAAAAAAAGTTAAGGGTTGTACCTAAGGGATGAATATTTAGGGGATAATTTTTTTTCTACTCCATATTAAAGTGTATTACAAATGTAATAGATCAGTTTTTGTCCCATTCGAAAATATCTATTCGTTTAAGAAATATAGCCTGGATAAATTAGTCTGGGACACATAATTAACAAAACTAAACTGATATTTTCTTGGTTATTTACAAACCGATTTTATTTTTAAAAAATGTGTTCAATAGAAGATAGAAGACCACATCCAAAACTATAAAAAAGTATACATGGTGCTATTAAAAAAATTAAAGTTAGGGGTTGTAACTAAGGGATGAATATTTAGGGGATGATTTTTTTCTACGTCATATTAAAGTGTATTACAAGTAGAATAGACCACTTTTTGTCCCATTCGAAAATCTCTATTCGTTTAAGAGATATAGCTTGGCTAAATTAGTCTGGGACACACTGTATACCGCTTCACAAAGAACAATTTGTCTACCAATCAGGCAAATCCACCGTGGATGCCTTGCACTGTCTCGTAAAAGACATAGAAAAGGCAATAGGATCAAAGGAAGTGGCGCTATGTGCATTCATAGATATAGAGGGTGCGTTTGACAACACCTCATATGAATCAATCAGCGCCGCCGCAACAGCAAAAGGTATCCAACCTTCCATAACTAAATGGATTCAATCCATGCTAAACACTAGGAAAATTATTACCTACCTAGGAGGCAAATCAACTACTATAAAAGCAGTAAAAGGTTGTCCTCAAGGAGGAGTCTTATCACCTCTACTGTGGTCGCTAGTGGTTGACGACCTCCTAACAAAGCTCAAAAGAGCAGGATTTCGTGCTCTGGGCTATGCTGACGATCTAGTTATAGTGGTTAGAGGCAAACATGACGGTATTATTGCCGAACGCATGCAGCAGGCCGTAAACATTATAACCACTTGGTGTTCGAGGGAAGGGCTATCAGTCAATCCCAACAAAACGACACTTATTCCGTTCACTAACAGGAGGAAACTAACATTACAGCCTCCGATCATGAATGGAATAACCCTTTCTTTCTCAGAAGAGGTTAAGTACCTAGGAGTCATCCTTGATAGGAGACTTACGTGGAATGTACACCTCACTCATATTACCATAAAAGCAACAAGGGCTTTCTGGATGTGCTGTAGGCTTTTTGGGAAAACCTGGGGTCTGAAGCCAAAAATGATCTACTGGTCATATTTAACGGTTGTCAGACCCATTATCACTTATGCTGCGATGGTTTGGTGGACCAAAACAAAGCAGCAAAAGGCAATAAACGAGTTGCAAAAAGTGCAACGACTTGCCTGTATTGGGATCACGGGTGCAATGAGATCGTGTCCTACCGCAGCCTTAGAGGCAATGCTAGACCTTCCTCCACTACATTTACATGTACAGAGGATCGTTCTAGAAAATGCCTATAGGCTGACACAGACTAAATCTCTAAAACCCGGTGACTTAACGGGACATCTTGAGGTATTAAGGGCTGGAACAACCCAAATCATGAAGATGCCTATAGACGTAATGCCTGCAAAACAAGATTTCGAACTCGCGTTAGATGTTATTATTAACGACCGCGAGTTGACAGAAAACGAAATCGCTCAAATCACAAAAGGTGCCCTCACTTACTATACTGATGGGTCAAAAACAAACGAAGGAGTAGGAATAGGAATCACAGGTCCTAATATTAGGATATCCGCAGCCCTTGGAAATGCTCCAACAATATTTCAAGCAGAACTAATAGCAATAGAGTTCTGTGCTCAAGAGTGCCTAAGAAAAGGGCTCAACTCAGCAAGAATATTTATTGCATCTGATAGTCAGGCTGCTTTGAAGGCTCTGAAGTCCACAATTTACGAGTCAAAAATAGCCTGGAATTGCAAACAATCCCTTAAACAACTGGCTAGACGCAGCAAACTAACGTTGCTATGGGTGCCAGGGCATAAAGGAATTGTCGGAAATGAGATTGCCGATAGTCTCGCAAAGGAAGGAGCTTGATTGTACTCCTTTCATCGGACCTGAACCATTTTGTGGCATACCAAAAAGCCGCATAATGGAAGAAGTTCGAAAATATGAAAAGGAACTCAGTGCAGCCTACTGGAAAAATGTTCCAGGCCAAAGACAGGCAAAAAGGTTATTACGACCCTCTGCCCGCTACGCGAAATTACTCTTAGAGCTTCAGAAATCTGATCTCAGAGTAATCACAGGAATTCTCACTGGACACTGCTCACTCAGATACCATCTCTGTAAAATGGGCATACTGGACAGTGGGACATGTAGATGCTGCGATGAGGCAGATGAGACGTCAGAACATATTATCTGAAATTGCAGAGTAATTGTTCGGCAACGCCATAAATATCTGGAACAGGTATTCCTTGATCCTGATCAGATTACAAACCTAGTTCCAAAACGGATAATGGACTTTCTTAGAAGCCTAGACCTTTTGTACTAAAATATAGATGTAGGGTATACACAAAAGATCCTTTAGGTCGCAGTGTAGTAAGGTCAACTGGGCCAATCGACCCCTTTGCAATCTACAATCTAGGTGATGTAGTCCAAAGAGTAGCACCTAATACTCTTAGACGGGCTTTCTTTGTACTCTCGTTATCGTTTATACTTCGTCATTCTCACGACGGAAGGCCGAAGATCACGAGGAAGATCCCCAACAAGATGGATCGATCAAATTACAGGAATATGGAAAAGACCTATGCATGAGTTAAAAGAAGTGACCAGAGACAGAGATCTTTGGAGACGGACAATACACGACATCACGTCGACCACTACACTCCGTCCGGGGGGTCAAGATTGAAGAGAGAGATTCTCACAACATATGTCCGACAGTCCATTTATGTTGTCCCCGTAAAGGATAGTAGAAGGTATATCCTTCTCTTGTGGCTATTTGGCCCGCCTATATTAGGCAAAATCTTCGTTAGGGCTGCTCTTCTTTGCTCCATCTTCTGGACTACATTATTTGTAAAATGTTTCGTAAATCGAAAACCTGAATCTAGGTTTATGCTCAATTATTATTTTTTTTTCTTCTTTTATGGCCTTTGGCAACTGCGCCCATTTGTATAACTATTTAGCACAGTTAACTAAGAGAGTCTAGGGACTTTTTTTTAAAGTTATGATGGTGAGCACATAGCCCAATAAATGACCGTTTTGGAGTGTAATTTCCAGGGGCAACTACGAATTGCATGAAAATTTGGATTTAGATTCTACTTACCCTCCACTTCAAAGTTGAATTTGTGCCGTTGGTTGCTTTTATTTGGGGGGTGACATTTACCCCTTCTCGGGGAGTGAAAAACGCGTGTTTAAAATAAGGCCGGAAATGGATAAATTGACTTATTTTAAGCACCTTTTGTTCTATAAAGTTTTTTACGTAAGTCAATACTTTTCGAGTTATTCGCGATTTAAAATGTTGATTTTTCGACAAAAAAAACTACGTTTTCAAACCGTTTTTACCAAATAACTCAAAAAGTAAATACCTTATTGAAAAAAATATGTTTAGCAAAAGTGTAGACTATAAAAAAAAAAACGAAAAAAATGTTGTACCAGTAAAGTCTACAAATTGAGTAGAAGCAAAGTTGTAGCTCAGGAAAAATACGTTCTTATTAGTCCAATTCCAAATCGAATAATTCAACGCGAAATCACCGAAGAAAGAAGCGTTTTTCGGGAAAACCTTATTAACATTTTTAAACTATGGAAAAAAGCTTATTATTTGTTTTTTACAAAAGTTTACAGCATCAAAAATAAACAAGTTACACTGAAAAAAATGTTGACCCCTTTTTTTTGTAAAAAAATCGTGAAAACCTCCCTCTATTTAGCACCCTAAATGAAATTAATCGTTTGGCTTTACCATCTATTTTAACTGTATGTGTATTGTTTATATGATCTGTAAGTTTGATTGGTTTGAAGTGCTTATTTTTGAAAACATTTGGTTTTATAGCACAAAAAATTTCTAAAAATTTTTGGAAAATTTCATTTTTTCAAAATAACTTAAAAGGTATTAGTTATAAGAAAAATCTTAAAGAGTAAAAAAGTAGGTTTTGTTATTATAAATGTGCCAGTTTCATTTTGTTTCTCCGTAAGACAAAATTGGTTAAGATATGGCTGTTCAAAATTTGCATACACTCGTGATTAGTGACCCATTCAAGCTTTCTCAATCATAACCCTTTCAAAAATAATCACTTTAAACCGGTGAGACTGACAGATCATATAAAAAATAGATAGGTAAGGAAATTGTTTTTAAAGCGGTAGCAATTAATTTCATTTGGGGAGCTAAACACGGCAAGATTTTCATGATTTTTTACCAAAAAAAAGAGGGCCAACTTTATCTTGAGCATAACTCGCTTATTTTTAATGCTAAAACTTTTGTTAACAATTAAAACAAAGCTTTTTATAAACACTTTAAAAAAGTTTAAATGGGTTTTTCCCGAAAAGTGCTTAATTTTTCGGTGATTTACCTTGAAATATCCGATTTGGAATTAGACGAATAAGAACGTATTTTTCATGAGTTACAACTTTGTTTTTATTTGATTGATAGACTTAACTGATACACTATTTTCTTGGGTTTTTTACAAGCTACACTTCTGCTAAGGATATTTTTTTCGATAAAATATTTACTTTTTGAGTTATTTGCAAAAAACCGTCTGAAAACGTAGTTTTTTTGTCGAAAAATTAACATTTTCAATGGCAAATAACTCGAAAAGTATTGACTTACTTAAAAAACTCTATAAAATAAAAGTTGCTTAAAATCAGTCAATTTATCCATTTCCGGTCTTATCTTGAACGTATGTTTTTTCACCCCCGAGAAGGGGTGACTGTCACCCCCCAAGTAAAAGCAACCAACGGCACAATTTTAACTTTGAAGTGGAGGGTAAGTAGAACCTAAATCCAAATTTTCATGCAATTCGGAGTTGCCCCTGAAAATTACACGGTATCGCCGAATTTCCCGTTCATTTACTGGGCTAACAGGTGAATCGGCGAATTCAAAATCACAACTTGCTCCAATAATAAACAAAAATACGAAATAAAAAATTAAGCACAAGGATTGCGACTAGCGCAATTTATACAAGGTATACCTATCCTAAATACCTTGGAATATAAATTCCAGCAAAAAATAGACTCCTATTAAAATTATCCAATTCAAAAATATCCCCCTGGATTATTAATAAATAACATAATTTTTTATTTTCAGTTGGAAAACTCCGGTGATCCCTTAGACTTCAAAAACCACCAATCTTTGCCATATTGGAATTGTGTATATTTCTTGATCGTTACTATGTCAACGGTGGGATACGGTGATGTTTATTGTCACACGGTATTAGGAAGAGGATTTCTAGTTTTTTTTCTACTCGTCGGTTTGGTAAGTTGACGTATTTTATTCTCTTATGTGTAGTCGTGGAATAGATGTAGTCTCTTTTCTGACATTTCGATACGCGAAAATTTAAAAAGTACTCGACAATTTTGACTTGTGCGAAATACGCTCTATAAATTATTCTCCATCTGCTACAGAAATTGTAATAAATAGAGCTAAATTTTTAATATGTACCAGTTAAGATGCCCTTAATATTGTTTAATTTAACTTCTTTCTTGTAAAATAAATATATTAAACGTAGAAAGAAAGGTGCAAAACTATCTAATCTATCTATTTTAAAGTAGGTAACGTTTTTTTGACCCCAGTTATTTATTTTTTACGTTTATTTTTACTCTTGTGGGCCCCAACTAATTACTCTAAATGATCTTATTGCGTCCATTTCCATAACACTTACTGCCTTACTAATAAAACACTCGTATTCTAAGGTTATTCCGTATTTATATCTAGAATAGTTATAATAGGTATAAGGTAGATATAATACGAAAATAATTTGTTACCAATAAACTCGGTATAAGTTAGTTATAAGTATTCCCACTTTATTCCGAAATAATAGTTTGGCAACGGCGCAATCTTCTACACAATTGCATAAAACAACGATATATTGGGTGAAATATGTCAATTTTGACTTTTCTCTACAACTGACAAGCCAAATTTCGTCATTTTTCGTACTTTGTATTTTCTGCTATATTTTAATAAATTGTTATTTCATATGTTGTATGTTGAGTTTGAGTATTTCATAAAATGGCTTCAAATAAAAGAGAACGTTACATTAAATGGGAAAGTGAAGAAAAAGTAAACAAACTGATTTATTTTACTAATAAATGCAATGTAAATATGTTAATTTCAGCATATTTTGAGAGATGTTCTACATATTATAGAAAATAAAGACCTTATTTTTCTTGTAGATTGGAGGATAAGCCTTCGCTTGTTTACAATAAGTGAATCACCTACTAATTTTTCTAAAAACTTTACATCATCTTTAGGAAACCGGATTTTTATTCTGCATTCTTTGAGAAGGAATTTATGCTTTCTTTGAAAGTTTTCCTTTTTCGTGTATTTTACATCATCATGTTAATTAAATTATCAACTTCCTCGTTAGCCGCAATACCTCTTAAATACATTTTTTTATTATATGTCTACTCAAAAAACAAATCAAAAAATAATAAATTTTTGTCTCTGATGACTTTGACATTCATAAAATAGGTTATACCAGACTTAAACAAGGGTGTGGGTCGGTATAAACTTGGACTAAATTCTTATACCAAATATAACTTATACCGAAGTTATTCCATGTTTATTGGTAGTGATTTTGCCTATACTTGATTTATTCTCAGTATAACTTTTATACTTGGTTTATTAGTAACAGTGTATCACTGTTACTAATAAACGAAGTATAAAAGTTATACTGAGAATAAGTCAGGTATAGGCAAAATCACTACCAATAAACATGGAATAACTTAGGTATAGGTTATACTTGGTATAAGAATTTAGTCCAAGTTTATACCGACCCACACCCTTGTTTAAGTCTGGTATAACCTATTTTATGACTGTCAAAGTCATCAGAGACAAAAATATATTATTTTTTGATTTGTTTTGTGAGTAGATATACAATAAAAAAATGTGTTTAAGAGGTATTGCGGCTAACGAGGAAGTTGATAATTTAATTAACATGATGGAAAATACACGAAAAAGGAAAACTTTCAAAGAAAGCATAAATTCTTTTTCAAACAAAGCAGAATAAAAATCCGGTTTCCTAAAGATGATGTAAGATTTTTAGAAAAATTAGTAGGTGATTCACTTATTGTGAACAAGCGAGGAGGAGGCTTATCCTCCACTCTACAAGAAAAATAAGGTCTTTATTTTCTATAATATGTAGAAAATCTCTCACAATATTCTTCAAAATATGCTGAAATTAACATATATTTACATTGCATTTATAAGTCAAATAAATAAAGTTTACTTTTTCTTCACTTTCCCATTTAATGTAAAGTTCTGTTTTATTTGAAGCCATTTTATGAAATGCTCAAATATAACATACAACATACGAAATAACGATTTATTACAATACAGCAGAAAATACAAAGTTCCTTTTATTCGAAGCCATTTTATGAAATGCTCAAACTCAACATACAATATAAGAAATAACGATTTATTAAAATATAGCAGAGAATACAACGACCATAGTCCATCAAAAAATTATGTAATCTACATATTTTTTGAGTTTATACGACTCATAAAGGGAAAAGCAACTGCGGGTAGTTCATCAAAAAATGACGGAATTTGGTGTATTATTTGTAGAGAAAAGTCAAAATTGACATATTTTACCCAATATATCGTTGTTTTATGCATTTGTGTAGAAGATTGCGTCGTTGCCAAACTAATATTTCGGAATAAAGTGGGAATACTTATAACTAACTTATACGGAGTTTATTGGTAACAAATTATTTTTGTATTATATCTACCTTATACTTAGAATAACTATTCTAGATATAAATACGGAATAACCTTAGAATACGAGTGTTTTATTAGTAAGGCAGTAGATCTTTTTCTGTCCTATGCTTCCCACTTTTAAGTTACAGCATTATTTTCTTTCCAACATCGTTTTTTTTAATCTGCTTATGTTTTTTACCACCCCAAGTCAATATATTTTTGACATCTTTCTTTAGTTAAATACCTTGTCTTGTCAAGACCTAAGCTGCTGTTACAAAAATACCATCTGATAATTGTTTTATGTACAGTCGGAAAAATGAAAGAATACCCATGAACGAACATATAAAACACACTGTATTTTCCTGTCACCGTGTCACACAAAAAATTTGCCAGCGCCAGTACATGTAATAATTATTGTTACATGTACTTGCACTGGACAATTTTCTTTGTGACACGGTGACAGGAAAATACAGTGTGTTTTATATGTTCGTTCATGGGCATTCTTTCATTTTTCCGACTGTATATGATACATTTGTGTAAACGTCTAAATCAACTGAAAAATAAAAAAAAAACTTTTAAATTTCTTAAGGGTAAAGGCGCAAAATGTCTCCTGTCAAAATTTTAAATGTGTTTTAAACGTATTAATTTTTTTCGAATCCTGAGAAAACTAGGAAATAAAAGTAAAACTAATAACTAATATTTTTGAAAAATTTAAACGCAGAACGAAAGACTATAGTCCAAAGAAATAAGATTTTTCTCGCGATACATCCCTCTTCAGCCCAAAAACAAATTTTTTGAGTAGTATGGACATCTATAATAAGAAATTATATGTTTCCTGCAGCCGATTTTGATGATATACATAGTTATAAACAAATGAAGATCAAAAAACAGTTAATTTTAGGTTTTTTAGTTTATTATCAAAAAGTGAAGCATTTTAAACAAATTTGAGACTAAAAATCTCATAAATCGTATAAAAAACTTCAATACGGCGTTCACTCTATATGTCTACCCTTATTTGTTGCTTAGAAAATTACAAAATAAGTCATAAATTTTTAGTTTTTATAAATGTTCATAACTTATTTAAAAATTAAGTTGGAACCTTCTTATTACAAGGAATGCTGAGACTTCTGGTACTTAAATTATACTCTAAATTTAAAAGTAATTGGTTAAGTAGTTTAAAAGTTTTTTTTTTCTCTGATTCTGGCCTTGGTTTAGAACTAGAACCTTTAGCCACGTAATTGGATTTAACTCAGGTGTAATGTGTAGTGTGTGCGTTGAGTAAGTGTCTTGTTACTTTGCAAAGTCGACGTCATTGTCTTTGCAAAGAGACGCTAATTGTATCCGAACGTCTGCGGGCCCTCCGGTGAGTTTAAAAGTTATTTAACTTGTTTATCCCAAATTAATTGTTTTTGCAACAATATAAGTCAGACAATGATGAAGTTACAGTAATACTTCGGATAGTTTATGAAAGAAGAAGATTTATACTATTAATTTACTTAAAGAAAAATAATTTTAAACATGTCAATTTTTGCTTAAAAACAAAGAATAACTTTTTAACCATTACCGCAGAAAAATTATTTTTTCATATTTAGAAAGACTGAATTTTTTACAAATTTAGAAAGAGAAAAAATTGTCCTAGGATAATTAGGGATGAAGTTGCCCCCCCCCCCCCCTTCGTTAATTCACAGCAGCTTTGTTTATAACAATTAAAAAATAAAATTAGACGCATTTGAAAGAACATACTTCATATATACCAAATATAAAAATATAGTTTTAATATACCAAATATAAAAAAGATTTCCTTTTAAGAAAATCGTCCACAAAGCTCCAAAATGTGGCCCTGAAAATCGGCCGGCCTTGAAATTTGGGTGAGAGATCAAAAGGCGGAAGGAGCTGTTAACTGTATCTCAGGTTCTCGTTTTTGGATTTCGACGTTTCTTTTTTAAGATGTATGTACTTTATGCGTACATTAAAAATAAGCAATATTTAAATATATTAATTGATATATACACCATCAAATTTGGGTTATTATCGAGGGCCGAAAATACCTTAGAATTAATAAATAGTCTCTTTTGAATGAAATATTTGCAATTAAAAATCACACTCATTTTTTTTTATTTTCACCCCTATGACTTATTAAGATAGACATTAAGTATAGAAGTTTTCAGAGACTTTCAGCCCTCAGTAGTAATCTAATATTTCATTCTGCGTTTAAATTTTTCAAAAATACTTATCAGTTTTCTGAAGATTTGAAAAAAATTAATACATTTAAAACCATAGAGTTATATATTAACATAGAGTGAGACTACCCTCCGCGCTTCGTGACGACAAGATCTCTTGGACTGGTTTGCGGTATCTCTTTCTAGCACATTGTATCGAGAAACTTAGATGACATTAAGTGTGAGTACAGTCACGGAAGGGGAGGACCACTGTCGCAAATTTACTATGCGTAAGAGTGAAACAGCACTGAGCCAAATAAAAAAGATGGTGTCGTCACTTTGCTCTGAATGACACTCTGTCTTGTTTTTTAATGGCATGGACTTTATATCAATCAGCCAGTCACAACATGAGGTATTTTAGTGCCATGGGTAGTGTGTGTTGAGTAAGTGCCTTTTACTTTGCAAGGTCGATGTCATTGTCTTTGCAAAGATACGCTAATTGTATCCGAACGTCTGCGGTCCCTCCGGTGAGTGACATTCTGTCTATGATAACATATAAGTCTATATTTAAAACACATTGAAAATTTTGACAGGCGACATTTTGCGCCTTTTCCCTTAATGCTTTATAATGACAAGAAACGTCAAACTTTTAAATCATAATTTTGTTATTACGATACAAGAAACGTACTTTTTTTCTTATATTATGTTTTTAATGTTTTATTTTCGTCGATAGATTTTTAAGCCTTCCTGGTGATGACTTTTATTGACACGTGGTTCCATCCTTCCTTCAAGTATTAACCGGTATATAGTGGACTTTTCAGTTTCAATCATGTTTGAAAATATTTCCACCATATGATCAGTATGACTATCTGTTGCCATATTTTTTTGTCGAGGTGTATTTTTAAAAAATTATGACCTTTTTTGTTTAGGAAAAATTGTATTTTTTATCTCGAAATAGTTATTATTTGCCCCTGTATTTATAGTGCACCTTAGTTGCAAAAACTAATAAAATAAACTGTATGCTCGAAGTTATAATCATAAAAGGAATGACAACTTACAGTGATTTATTACTCTTCCTTAATATTAAATAATATTTTTGCTTTTATTTTAAAAAGCTTTTAAAAATGCAATTCTCGGCATTAATATAAATTGTATGAATTAATACAAAACATCTCCGCTTAAATTTTTTTTTATTAATATTTAAATATTTTGATTAATTATAATTAATAATTTTTTTTTATTTTTAAATTCGACATAATTCCTAGAATAAATTGTAAAATTATTTATTTTTAAAAAACTTGGATAAAATATGTTCTATTCACTTAAAATTAAGATATAACAGTTTCATATTAAGATATTACATATTATTAAATTAAGATTTACAAATCATGGCTGAACTTCTGTCTTATATCCCCCGGTCTATTGTACAAATTAGTGGTTTGATAATGAATGCAGTAATGTAACATAATAAAAAGATAATGCAGTATACTAAACACTGATAACCTGACAAATTAACCCATCACAGTCGAGAATTACCTAACAAATAGAAGGAAAGAAAAGATAATACATAAGAACGAAAACAAAATCACTTAAATAATGAACTTAATAGACAGAAATAAGAGATAATAATAAATTAGAACATTCTATAAGTAACTCGACACTACTGGACAAAAATTTAAGGTAACGCCGAACCAATACAGAAGCATGAGTGAAGATTTATTAATACGAAAAAACTCAAAATTCAATAGACCATATCCGGTCACGTAACTTTAACAGCGTACCTGAGGGGCAAATATTGTGTTTTCAGTGTTCTTTTTGCTATTTTCTCGTTTTATTATAAAAAATATGTGGTTTTAACTACAAAAATCTAAAATATTGGATATTATGACACTCTCACAGGGGATGTAAAAACCCGGTATAATCAGTAAATCAGTATCCGTGACCCACAACTCTCGTCGTTCTCTTGACAGTGCATTTAAAACATCTCGATCTTTAAATTCGGCTGGTATCCTAAAAAAACTCACTTTATCCCTTTTACCTTTACTGAAACACTTCACAACTGAACAAAACGCTGGTATTTTAATCATATTATTAAATTAAACAATAGTTTTCTGAAGTAAACGTACTTTGTTTACAATATGTTTGCCGCTTAGCCGCTGTCAAATGACGTCACCCTGGAATGGTCTAATAGACGGAAGGATATATAGTATTCTTACTACAAAAGCGTTATTACGTAGGTTAAAATTTTTGACGTAAGAGAACTGTCAAAACATTAGAATGTGACTTTGCCATGTTTATAATAATTATAATAAACATGGCAATAATGAAAAGTCACATTCTAATGTTTTGACAGTTCTCTTACGTCAAAAATTTTGACCTAGGTAATATCGCTTTTGTAGTAAAAATACTATACGCTGTGAGCTCGTACGTAGAGGGGATATTTACAAATTCGCGAACGCCAGTAGTGACAAGTTTTTAAACGTTTACCGGAAATTTGACATAAATGTCAAAGTGATTAATTTAAAATTAAAATTAAAAACATTAATTATAAACAATATTAGTTGGTCAAAGCTGTGGTATATATTTTTACCTTAAATATACTTACGTTTTAAATACTGAATTTAAGTTTTTTTAATGTTCCGTAATATCTAATTATAAATAATCTATTATAATCTTAGCGCCATCTACACGATTATTGTCAAAGTATCCGAAGTAAGAAATTGATATTTTATCAATAGAACGTCAAAATGATTAGAAAAATCTTTAAAAAATCGATTACAATTTAATTACTTTTTTGCGTTGTAAATATTAAGCGATAACAATTAAATAATAACTTTAAAAATTTCCGGTAAAAGTTGAATTAGTAACCGCTAGGAGCGACACCAGCGAAGCTCAGAGCGTATAAATGAATGTCAAAACAAAAATCCCACTTTAAATAGATAGAGATATTAAAAACAAAACACTTTCACCTTATCGCTAGCTAAACTGGCGATGGTTTTTGGATGCGGGGGATATACTAAGAATAAATGACAATAGAATAGGAAAGGAATAAGTTCAAACTTAAATTAAATAATACAGATTAAACATAATAAAATAATTATTTAAAGAAAAATAGCCAACAGGTGACGTTTGACAAATTTCTGTCACAATTCTTCTTTTTAATATTTGATTTTAATGCAAAATATCTATAAAAATTACAAATCCTGCAGAAGTTGGTTACCGTTGGATGACGATAAATTCGGCTAGTAGTGATTGTAATAACAGTAAATAATTTTAAAATTTAATTTTTGTTAATATCTAAATCATATTTATTTAAACTCCACTTAGAATTAACTGAATTGATTCCACTGGTCACTTCAGATGACCCATTATTTCAATTTATGTCTTATTGTTGATCTTCAATTAGGGAACATTTTTTTAACAAGTTAAGATATAAGCAGTTTTATAAAAATATTTATTAAATTCTCGTGGCCTAAATGTCACTAGATTTGTAATCTGAATTTACAGCACCAATAGGAGAATTTATGGAGCGTACCTCGTATATATAGTACCCAAATTGAATTTAGACGTGTTTTTGCACCCCAAATCTGGAGACTGAATATGAAAGTTTCAGTTCCCAAAAAATAGAGTTGGCAGCCAAATAACCTTTGTTTTGAACAGATTTATCACTTGAAAACTTTGTTTAGTGTCCCCTGATGCATATATCACTTTATGCTTGGAGCGATGTTTTTAAACTTTGTATGCCAAAACGAATATTTTGCCCTTGTTCTATAATTTATGTATTAGCCTCAAAGTAAATTTTTAAAAACTCATTGTTACATTTGGTATGATCTAAGAAAAATTTCAGAAGAGTAAAATATAAAAGTCTATCTTTTTCAACTTTTTCAATTTTTTTCCAATTAATACTATATTATACACTTCTCCAAGAAATTAACGCATCACCTTGAAAATTGGTCATTTTTAATTTCTCGAATTTTTTAAACCTCTTGTGTGATTTAATTGATTTTTTTAACATGTTATAGTCTTATTCTTTAACAATATCGCTGTAATAATATTGTTGTTAGCCATGCAAATTGTCATTATGTACCGGGTGTACCAATCAAACTGTGACTTTTTCTCAAAGTTCTGTGGAATAGTCTAGTATTTAAAAAATACTGAAATAAAACCCAACGATAGCCTCATGTTTCTTAAGATTATGTTTTTTGTTTCATCCTTATGTTGGATAATAAAAAACGTTAGGTACTTTAACAACTAGCCCTGTTTTTCATCAATACAGGCTGTTTTTAAATAAGTATTGCAAACTTTAAGGGGTGATTCTACATGAAAAATAATGACAGTTTGATTTATAAACGTATGTAAGCAAATGCTTCGTTCCCGAGATAGAGAATATTGAAAGTTTTCTTACAAACTGACGATTTACTTATTACTCTAAAACCGGTTGAGGTATGCAAATGAAATTTGGTGTGATTTAAGAGGTGTGCATGAAATTTGGTAGTTATTGTGCATTTTTTGACATATAATTACGAATTTTATGTTCACCATTGGCACACATGCGGGTCATATTACCCGTATGCGCGCCAATGGTGAATATTAAATTGCTAATTGTATATCAAAAAATGCGCAACAACTACCTCTTATAACCCACCAAATTTTATTTGCATATCTTAACCGGGTTTAGAGCAATAAATACATCGTCAGTTTATAACAAAAATTTTAACACTCCCTATCTCGGAAACGAAGCATTTGCGAACATATGTTTATAAAGTAAACTGTCATTATTTTTCCCTGCAGAATTACCCCTTAAAGTTTGCCATACTTTTTTAAAAACACCCTTTACTGATGAAAAAACATGGCTAGTTGTTAAAGTACCTAATTTTTTAATGTCCAACATAAGCGAATGAATAAAAAAATAGAATGTTAAGAAAACATGAGGCTATAGTTAGATTTTAATTTCAGTATTTTAAAAATGCTAGAATATTCCACAGGATCACGCGAGCTTTGAGAAAAAATAACAGTTTGATTGGTACACCCTTGGACGTACCCTTGAACTTAATAGTTGATAAAAGTATTCCTTCCAGGTTTTTAGGATTTTTTTGTCATCAGTGATAAGCTGCCCGGTGTCGTTTTTGAGGAAGTTTCCTGTTCTTGCACCCGGTCTTGATCTCTGAAACTCCTTTGAAGAACTGTCTTGCTTGTTTGTTCTCTCTTTTTCTTCTATATCTCTGATTATTTGTTCCTGATACTCCCTTTTCTTCCATTTCATTAGTTTTTTTGTCTCTGTTCTTCTTTGTTTATACGTTTCATTATTGTTTTCTTCTAGCCGTATTTCTTTCTGTTATGGATTTCAGACAATCATCATCGAACCATTTTTTGTTGTTTTCTTTTTGTGTGCTAGTATTTTATCTGATACACTTGTCAGAGCTAATTTTATATTTTTCCAAGCTGAGTCCATATTGTTATAGTTCTCTGCCTGTGCTAGAGCTATTTCTATAGCCTTTTGAAATTTCTGTTTTGTCTCATTATTACGTGGAACTTAGTTATTCCATAATGGTGTTGGTTCTTGTATATTTTTTGGGACGCTATTATTGTTCTTATCTTCATTTTTACCAGAAAAGGATCCGTGTCTCCATCAGATCCTCTTAGGGTTCCCTCTCTTTAATTTTCTCGATGATCGATCTGATTTCTTGTGACGCCGTCGTTGGAGACCCATGTTTCTTTGTGTATTTTCTTGTATTCGAACATTGTTGATTTTATTAGTACGTTGTGAGACGCTGCAAAGTCTATTAACTTTGTTCCATTATCGTTGCTGACATCGTGAAGACTATGGTTACCTATTGTTGGTTTGTACGCTGCTTCCTTCCCAATCTTTGCATTGAAATCTCTTAAGATAATATGCCTGTCTTGTTTGGAGATATTATTTATCAGTTCCTCTAGTTTCTCATAGAAGTTATCTTTTATATGCTCTTCCTTTTCCTCTGTCGGTGCACGGGCAGCAACTAGGGAATGGTTATGCAGTTGTTTTGAGTCTGATATAACAGAACCTTTCGTGAACGGGTTTGAATGTTAAGACTGACCCCACAAGACCTTCCTTGACTATAAAGCCAGTGTCGAATTGATGTTCCTGTTCGCTTCCGCTGAAAAATACTACTGATTTATTAGTTTTTAGTGTGTCTTCTCCAGTCCATCTGATCTCTTGTAAGGCAGTTATGTGCATGTTTCTGGATTTAAGTTCTTTGACCACCTGAGTTAGGGCTCCAGGCCGATATAGGCTTAGTACGTTCCGGTTCCTATATTTATTGTCCTTTGTCGTCGCTTTTGTCGTCTGATAAGATCTATACTTATCCGAGGCATGTGCTTCGTTTTCATAACTGTGTTTTGTTACAAGAAGGAGTAGTTAGTCCCTTGCTTAACCCTCCTCCTTTTTCATCCTGGACTTGGGACCAGGCAACGGCGGAGTTGGCAACGACCACTCTTCCTAGCATATACTAGAAAATGATAGATTTCATTCTTACAGGTCTTTGACTTCTTACGTCTACGTATGTACCACTCCTCCTGGCATATACTAGAAAATGATAGATTTCATTTGTTGTGACGTCGTCGTTAAACGTCGTCGTGACGTCTTTTTGTGTATGTTGATGTGTTCGAAGATTTTTGATTTTATTGGTAGGTTGTGGGATGCTGCAAAGTATATTAACGTTGATTAATTATCATTACTGATATGGAGACTATGGTTATCTATTAGTGTTGGTCTGTATATTGCTTCCTTGCAAATCTTTATACTGTAATCTCCCAAGATAATAGGCATGTCTGGTTTGGGGAGATCATTTGTCAGTTTCTATAGATTCTATAGAATAGTTATGCAGTTTCATTCTGATATAATACAGCCTTTCGTTAATGGGCTTGATGGTTATGACTGACCCCACTTTCCAAGATTTTCCTCGAATATGAAGCCAGTGCCGAATTGGTGCTCCTGCTTTTAGTATGCCTTCTTCAAGTCCAGTTTTCTTACTACAGATATATATTAATGAAAAAAAAAATATGATCAAATTTCTAGCTCTTGCGTTAAGTTCTGAGAAATACTCGTTTTTCTGGACTGAGAAATGTAATTCGCCGTTTAGTCAGAAAGTCAAATAATACATGACTCATTTTACCATTCTTCTTTCCTTCTAATCAATTTTTTTTTTGTTTTCTACTGTGAAATAATTACAAGTATTTGTCACTTATGGATCAATACTACATTACCTACTAATTCGTTTTGTATATGCACAGTTTAAAAATATTAACAGCTAAATATAATAGGATTACAATTAAGTTGGCACAAAAATAGACACAATGTTTGCTGTTTACTACTTGACTTATTTTAACTGGGGTGTAAATTGTAAGAAATGCGTCGAGTACTTTTTAAACGTTTCAGCTTTAATACAATAATTTTTGCGACAACAGTTCAACTTTTTTTTGTGGTAAAACTACAAAACCCAATGGTTTTTAAATTAAAAATGCGGTAAAAATTGATTAACTCTTGTATTCGCCCATTTTACAACATTTAAATGTGAAAACCTTGAATTATCCCTGTCTGTCTGTCCGTCCATAAACACAACTCCTCCGTTATTACAACAGAGAGAATGACAAATGAGAAATGAGAGCTTAAGACCCAAAGATGTTATTAAAGGTTGGAAATTTTACCTCGAACTTTCGGTTTCAGCAACGCACAGTATATACCTACTGCATTAAAGTCGCCGAAATACATAGTACAAGCGATGTCTTATTCAACGCGATTTAGAAATGAGAGAACAAATAATATATACTCTATATTATAACTACCGATTAAAAAGTTATGACCGGAAGTTTGGCAAAGTTAACGAAAGAGTTGAAATATCGACTGGTCATGTTAGGTGAATACCTAAGACTTACGAAGTCCAATTGCTTTTTTATAATGTTCTTGTTAAAAACTACGATGTTTTATAAAACAATAATTATTCCAAAAAAATTCCTGAGCGATGGGAGAAAGCCTAATGATGCTATAAAAAAACAGAATATAATTAAGACACATAGAAATAAAAAAAAACGCCAAATTAGCGGGAGCAAGCATTTTTTGAGAAGCTATAACTTTTTTGACAAAGGTTAAAAGTAAATAAATAAAATTTTAGTTATGAAAATGATCTGTGTAGTATTCAGAATATTTAAATTTATCATTAATAATGATAATTGGGTACGTAAGTCAAGTTAAAGAACATATTTCATGAAGTATATATAAACTTAAAACATCGAATTAAAGAACCTCATGAAATATAAAAAGCAGTGCAACATTTAACAGAAGTAATACAAGATTCTGCATGGAAGTCAACTCCAGATGATAAAAAAATTACCACCCATGATCATAACATTCCTTTACAAATTAAAGAAATTTTAAATGAAAAAAGAAGAGCTAGAGCCAAATGGCAGCGGTCAAGGAATCCCCGGGATAAAACACAATTAAATCGGTTAACACATCAACTACGTACAGCTTTAATCCAGGCCCGTAATGAGACTTTTAAATATTACATCTCCAACCTAACACCTAATGACCATTCATTATGGCAAGCGACCAAAAAATTCAAGAGACCAATAGCATCTATTCCACCAATTAGAAAATCGGATCTAAGCTGGGCAAAAACTGATGAAGAAAAATCAAACACATTAGCACAACACCTCGCCCAGGTATTTAGTTTACATACAGAAGTCAATGCTGAAGATGAAGAAGTATACACATTTCTCGACGCTCCTTGTCAATTATCACTACCACTGAAGCCATGTACACCAACAGAGATCTGGAAGGCGATAAATAAAATAAACCCTCATAAGGCTCCAGGTTATGACTTAATTAATGGTGATGTACTAAAGAATTTGCCTAGAAAAGCGATAGTCCTGCTAACTATTGTATATAACAGCATGATAAGACTGTGTCACTTTCCTATTCAATGGAAATACGCATAAATAATTATGAGTGCGAAACCGGGAAAACCGCCTACAGAACCCTCCTCCTATCGTCCTATAAGCCTTCTACCAATAATGTCAAACATTTTCGAAAAACTTCTTTTAGTCCGAATTCTCGAAAGAATAAACATAAATAACATAATACCTGACCATCAATTTGGCTTTCGACAGAACTACTCAACAATACAGCAGTGCCATAGGATTGTAAATTATATAAAAGAAACTTTAGAGGGAAAGAAAATGTGTGCGGCAGTATTCCTTGATGTGGAAAGGGCATTTGATAAGGTGTGGCATAAAGGCCTGTTGTATAAAGTGAAAAAGAATATGCCTAATGAAATATACCTGATATTAAAATCATATCTGAATGAGCGATTTTTCCAAATCAAAGTAAATACCTCACTTTCCAAATATCATCCTATACAATCCGGAGTACCTCAAGGTAGTGTCCTCGGTCCCTTCCTTTATCTCCTTTACACTGCTGATATACCTGCTGATGATGACATTACTATGGCCACATTTGCCGACGACACAGGAATCCTTACATCAGACGATAACCCAGATAGAGCTTCTAACAAACTGCAAAACTATTTAAATTCACTTCAAACATGGTTAACAAAATGGAAGATTAAAGTAAACGGTGAAAAGTCTTCACAAATTACGTTCACAACAAGAAGGATCGACTGTCCACAGGTTCATATTAACAACATTCCTATCCCCTTAAAATCAGATGTCAAGTACCTGGGACTCCATTTGGACCGAAAGCTGACATGGAAGAACCATATCAAAACCAAGAAAGCTCAACTAAATTTAAAAGTCAGACAAATGTATTGGCTCCTAGGTAAAAGATCCCAGTTATCATTAGAAAACAAAGTATTATTATACAAAATTATACTAAAGCCGATATGGAGTTATGGTATAAAGTTATGGGGCTGCAGCAAACCGAGCAACACTAAAATACTGCAAACTTTTCAATCAAAGACGCTGCGCATGATAGAGAATGCACCATGGTACGTCTCCAATATAACTATCCATAATGACCTTGGGATACCATTCATCGAAGATGTTATTAAACTACAGGCAACCAAAGCCCAAGAAAGAAATTTTGCCCATGAAAGTCAAACTATTCAACAACTCTACCAGCCGCCACTTGTGGGAATAAGACTGAAAAGGACATGGCCAGAGGACCTAACTGATTAGGTGTATTGGAGAACCATCGATGGATGGTGCCCAAAGCATGCCAGGATTCAAGACTTTGCTACTATTTGCTAAATACTCTGTGTTGTAATTGGAGTAGATTGTAAATTTGCACTTAATAAAATGAAAAAAAAATTTCATTAAGTATATCAATTATCAAAAACGTCTATCCGAAAGAACAGAAGAAGAATGAAGACAACTGTAACTTATTAAATTGTGGCTCACCGTAGCGGCATATACAGGGTTGACCACGAAAAGGAGTCCACTCTGATATTTGGCAATATTCGTCTGATTTTGTGAAAACGCTGTAATAGATCGGTTCTTATTCCAAAGGGTTCATCTATTAACGATACAGATACCTGTCATTTGTCAACTCCCTATCGTCCAATACCAAAAACATATTATTTTACAATAGGAGCGAATATAGGAGCTTACAGACGGTGCATATGATTCCAGGAAGCAAGGCAAAAGGAATCCAGGATCAAATCTGGAGACATAATTAAAAATCACCCAATCTAAATATAAATTCAAAGAGCGCTTTACTGTCCTCTTTCCAGGAAGGTACGATGTGAGTCGAATAAAATGAATCTAATAATGGTAGATCAATATTGGTATACAGATGGCTCTAAAACCGATGAAGGAGTGGAATTAACCAAGGAAAACCAAAATATAAGGAAAACCAAGGCTAAGTCTTGGTGAAAGCTTAGGTAATCACTCTATTATCTTTTCAGCGAAAATTTTTGCTATATAGATATATCTACAGGAACTAACAAATAAGTGTATTCCAAAGGCCCTGGAATTCAATCGGACAGACTCCAAGTGAGTTTGGAACTGTCTTCAGTAGCTGATTTGGACCGGAAAAAGGAATAAAGTAAGTTTACTCTCGATGCCTGGATATACTGGTCTTGTAAGAAATGAAAAAGCGGAACTACTGGCCAGGGAAGGGATACAAGAAACATTCATATGCCCAAAACCTGTGGTTAACGAAGCAATAAGCACAGCCAAAACAACAATATTGGACTAGATAAAACGTAACTAATGGTACGAACAAATGGGTTTCTAAACATTCGAAGGCCTTTATATTTATATTCGAAAGAGATATTTGAATATTTATCTGGTAAATAAGAATAGCAATGATCTGAGAATCACTGTAGGTCGCTTAACAGGACACTGTCGCCTCAACGGGTTCATTAACCAAATCGGACTGACAGAAAGTGTGAATTGCGATATAAGGTGAGAGTTGAACAACAATACTCGGAGACATTTGAAATAAATAATGGACTAGAACAGGGAGATGCACTCTCACCACAACTCTTCAACTTAGCTCTGGAACACATAATCAGAAGTGCAAGAATCGAAAAACCGAATAAGGTATTGCATCGAGAAGATTCAAACTTACTACTGGCATTTGCAGACGATGTCGATCTAATATGAAACACCCGATTAAGGATGAAGGAGACTTTTGTGAGGTTCTAGAAGGAAGCAGAGAAGATGGGGCAGCAAATTCACGAAAACAAGACGAAATATGTGTATATGAGCCGCAATAACCAAAGCAGAGACAGAATCGGTAAGAACTCAGAACATCACCATCGATGACTTAAACTTTGAGCGCGTTAGAGAATTTAAGTATCTTGGAACAACATTAACTGAAGATAATAACGGATCACAAGAAATAAACAATAGGATACAGGCCGGCAACAGATGTTCTTTTGCCTTCCAAAACCTTATAGAATCGAAACAACTCACAAGACGTACGAAGATACAAGTGTATAAAACAATCATACGACCCGTTGTGATGTATGGAAGCGAAACGTGGACCACAATAAAGGCCAACGAAGAGAGACTATGTGTTTGGGAAAGAAAAATCCTAAGGAAGATCTTTGTGCCTGTGCTGGATAAAGCATCAGGACAATATAGGATAAGAACTAATAAAGCTATCGAAGAACTTTACCCAGACGCCAACATCATAAAAGAAATAAAGTCCAAAAACTCCAATGGGCAGGACACCTCAGAAGACATTCTGATCAAAGAACAGTAAGACTATTGTGGGAGGAAGTCTCAACTGGAAGAAGACCACGCGGACCCCCGCGACTCCGATGGCGAGATAATATAGAAGGAGACCTGAAAACTATGGGCGTGGACAATTGGATGGAGGTTGCTCAAGACCGAGAACAGTGGAGGTATGTTGTCGAGTCGGCTAAAACCCACGAAGGGTTGTAACGCCACGGAGTAAGTAAGTAAGTAAGTAAGTAAGTAAGGGGTGGTACATACGTAGACTTTAATCGAAATATAGTAATTCGACCCATAGTGGTGTATGATAGCAAAACGTAAACGATAACAAAAGCAAACGATAAGCTACTACGTATTGGGGAAAGAAAAATCCTAAGAAAGATATTTTTACCTGAGCTTGATGGATCAGCAGGACAATATAGGATAAGAACTAACAAAGAGTTCGGAAAACATCACCATCGATAAGTATCTTGCAACAACAATTACTGAAGATAATAACGGATCACAAGAAATAAACAATAGGATACAATCGAAACAACTAACAAGACGTACGAAGATACAAAGTCGTACGAAGATACAAAAAATACAAAAAAAAAGACGTGTATAAAACAATCATACGACCCGTTGTGATGTATGGAAGCGAAACGTGGACGATAACAAAGGCAAACGAAGAGAGATTATGTGTTTGGGAAAGAAAAATCCCAAGGAAGATCTTTGGACGTGTGCTGGATGACGCAGCAGGACAATATAGGATAAGAACTAACAAACAGCTCGAAAAACTTTACCCATACGCCAACATCATAAAAGAAATAAAGTCCAGAAGACTCCAATGGGCAGGACATCTCATAAGACACTCTAACCAAAGAACAGTAAGACTGGCGTGCGAGGAAGTCCCAACTGTAGAAGACCACGCGGACGCCCTCAACTCCGATGGCGAGATAATATAGCAGGTGACCTGAACACTATGGCGTGGAGAATTCCCTTAGAGCCCCTAGTCTGAGGACTAGACGGCGGAACACGTTGTGTGGAACTGTCCACAGTTGGATAGGATAAGGCCATCTAACTAACTAACTAACCTAATTTACCCCTAATAAACCTAACCCTTAGTTGATATTTCCCAGCTTTAAGACACTAGAAATTCAGCTTTCACTTTCTCTATTTCTCTCTCTCTTTATTTCTCTTTCTCTCTCTCTCTCTCCTCTCTCTCTCTATCTCTCCCTCTCTCTCTCTCTCTCTCTCTCTCTCTCTCTCTCTCTCTCTCTCTCTCTCTCTCTCTCTCTCTCTTTTTTTTTTTTTTTTGTCAAGAACTTCATGACGTTAACCCATTGTACGAGATGTGATCAGTGGTTACGCATCTCATTGTGTCTTCTAGGACGTGAGATTAAAGGCTGATTCTCATTATAGCTCAAGGCAAGTGCTCGGCATGGGCAAGGCATCGGCTCGGCAAAATACATTTTACATAAAATCTTATGCACTGCACGGGATGTAATTCACACTATGCGTGCCAGGCATCGGCAAGCGACGGGCTTTGCATGCGACGTTCTTTTCGAAACAATCTTTGCCTAGCATGTGCCGTGAAGGTCACTACAGTGTGAATCCCGTACCGGCAAGCAATCTGCAATCGTGGTTGTTTGATATCAGTTTCATAGTGACAATAGACGATGAAGCGTCAACAGAGACCTGCTTTTTCATCGGAGCAAGATGAAATGCTCATTGACTGTGTTCGAGAACGGGGGCAAGCCTGTCTCAGTGTGAATTGGCTGTGAAAACCTTGCCCGTGCCGAGCGTGTGCCTTGCCGGTTCCTTGCACGTCTAATGAGAATCGGCCTTAAGATTTGCAATCACAGCTGAGTTTTAATTCTAAAGGTCCAAACAAATTCGTTATTATAATAGAATAGAAAATATTTTTTACAGTAGAAATAACGACAATTTCATTTAACTCCAAGATTCTTTATTATTTCACTCACATTTCTTAATATTTCTCGTCTTTAATGATAAAAAACAGAACGAATACCATTTCTAGTCGGTACTGTTTTAGAAAATCCATCATTCATCTACCAATAAAACACTATAAACTTTTATTTCCAATACTTCCACAAAATTTATTACAATTGACTGTCACTACAACTGTTTGGACAGACTGCCTTTTTGACGTGATGTATTTTTATTATGTGTCTACATTTTATACTTTAACCTTGTCTTTAACTTAATGAGTTGAAAAGAGAGCAGTTTGTCTAAAATTTGTCATTCAAAATTATATCTGTATTTTTTTATTTACTAATTTCGATAGATTCTAATAAAGCCGTCATTTTGAATATCGAGAATGAGCAATTGGTCAATAAGAAAAGGATTTTTTTTATTATTTTTTTATGGCCTTTGGGAAAAGAAGGATTATAATTAGTGCAGTCACTGAAGGTGGATATGAGCTATTGCCTCCGATTTCGTTGAACCTCCATCGATTTGCTGGAAAATTGGTGGGTGGTTATAGGATATCTCAAGGAACTAAGGTGATATGGTGCCAACTTGCACTTTTACCCTGGGGGTGGGTGCCACCCCTTCTCGAGGGTGAAAATTATTTTATTAAAAATAATCCCATAATTCGATAGAGGGACAAATTCTAAGCAAAATTTGTTATATGAAGTTATTAAAATAAATCAAAACTTTTTAAGTTACTAAAGATCAAAGATTTTAATTTTTCGTGAGAAAAATGCATGTTTTTAACCGATTTTTTAACCTTTGTCGACCGGCATAATTTTACACCGGTAACAGACGGCATAGGTACAATTGTACCTATAACATATTTTCTTAAAAATTCCTTAATCTAAAGGTAATATTTGTTAGTTTTAAGATAATATTATTTATTTCTAGCATAACTGGTAAACAATTGTTTAATATTGCAATAAATAAATAATAATATACGATAATTTGTTCTTGTATGGATTTACAAACAAACATTGAAAGCCGCTTTTAAGTGATCCCTGTTATCTATGGTAAATTATTGAAATTACTACAACAATAAACTTTTGGAAATAGTGGTCGTTAACAAATTCTAGGAAGAGTAGCATTGTATTGTATTTCAACTGGAAACATAGATTTCATCCACATTTATTTAGTTGTTTGGTGTTTATCAATATATGTATACCTGAAAATTATCATTAGTATTAATAATTCTACATCTAGTTTACCAAAATTCCGACAAAAGGGTTATAAATAGAATCAACGAAGAAAACTTGTGTGAGATGAAGAATATGGAGCATCTCATACGTGCCGCTATGTCTCGTGATCATCTCAAGACTATGCTAATATTTATAAGATTTGACAACGAAAGTACGCGTCAATAACGCAAAAAAGCTGATAAGGCTGCACTCATACGAGATATCTGGTCAATGCTGAATAAAAATGTGCAACAAGACTACAAACCATCCCAATGCATAACCATAGATGAACAATTGTTTCCGTTTAGAGGCCATACCTACAAAATGTACACAATATATATCTTCCAAACACACTAAACATGGTATTTTGGGTTTGTAATGCATCAAACACCTTATCCCATACAAATTCATCTTTATATTTGAAAAACAGAATATGGTTTCCGACAAGTTAACGTTGGCAAACGAAGAGTTTTGGATCTGATCACGACTTATAAAGGTTCTGGGCAAAAGGTTACCACAGATAACTTTTTACCAGTTTTGAACTCGCTAAAGTCTAGAATTCGTGTCACATGGCATTCGTGGGCTCATTTAGAAAAAAAAAAATAATATAATTTTGCTCACCAATATGAAAGCAAGCAAGGAAAGAGCTGTTTTTCCACAAATCATGATGCTACCATCTAACATGATGATGTATGTTCTTATTTGCTAAAGAAAAACAAAACAGTAGTGTTACTCTCGTCCATGAATATGACAGAAAAAGTAGCCTGAAATGATTAAGAATTAGAGTAAAACTAAAGAGAGGTTGATACGATGGATAAAATGCTGGGGGAATGTACGCTCAAGCGTTGAACATTGAGTTGGTACTTGACCTTTTTTTGTAATATGATTGACGTCACTGGCTTAGCATCCTACATTATATCGAGATCACAATCCATTACAAAAAAGGACCAACGCAAGAAGTTTTTGAAGGATCTTTCTAAAGATCTTTGTCTTGCTGTAGATACTCCTCCTCAAGTATCTCACAGCATTCGTGGATCTACTTCAGTAACCGGAAGTTACCATGTTTGTCGAAACGAACGGAAAAAACAGCCTAAAACGAGAGAAAGTTGTGTAGCATGTTTTCTACCTGTGTGTGACGAACATTCTTTGTCTAAAACGATATGTATGTTGCGAAAATCCAGACTAACATTCATTTTTAATTTTTGTTTTAAATAAACTATCATTTAAATACCAAACGTATTGATTTTGTATAACATTTATTTAAAAAAATACAAGGTACAAATGTACCTATGCCGTCGTTTATGGGGGTAGGAAAAATTTAAGCACCCTGCTGGGAACTGAATGAATATTTCTTTGTTATCTTTGGCTTACATAATCTACTGGATAAATGTAGAGATGTCACAAAAGTTCAAGTCTCTTTAACATAATCTCTTTAACAAAAAAAGTTATCACAATTTAAAAACTTAAAAGTTACAATTGTACCTATGCCGCCCGACGAAGGTTAAAAATAACTCAAAAGCTATAAGTTTTTACAAAAAAGTTATTATGACCCAAAATTAAAGCTGATAAAATATGAAATAAACCACTTACTAAAAAAACCTTTTAATGTTAACTGAAAGTGAGTTATAGGTAATTTAATGTATATTTTTTTCGGCGAGTACCCAAATCTAAGTATTCAAGCTTAAATAACGGGAAAATTATGCTTTTTATAACATTAACTTATTAAGCATTTGTCAAAGTACTTAGAAATATCTATTAAATGAGTCCTCGAACAAGTTGATAGCATTAAAATTTATGTACCAAAAATTTTTCAAAATTTTCTTTTAAACTTTTTTCCAAAAAATGTTATTGTTTTTTTTTTAATAACTCCGTTAATTTTTAGGAAAGCAGGTTCACTTAGAAACCATTTGAAAGTTAATTCTAAGAGCAATTAAATGATGTTAAATTTAATCTTTTAGACCCCTTACTTTTTTAAAAATAAAAGGTTAAGTGGCCCGGTTACATGGTTCTCGCAGCAAAATTTAAGCTTTAAACGTTTCTATCTCGGTTTTCTTTACCCTATAGAAATAATAAAAAAGGTAGAATATTTGATACAGAAAAAAACTAAAATTTTGTTATGTATCATTTTTTACGTATATTGAGTATTTTTGGAGTTATTACCAAAAGAAAATGAAAATTACGATCATTTTAAAAATTCAAATTTTTTTAAATCATACCTTTTTTCAAAAATTTTCATTCTAAACCGGTCAAAATTGTTGAAATCATTTCTTATGCTAATATTATAAAGAATGTATTGTAAGGATTAATATAAATTTAAATTTTTGTGGAAATGGCATGTTTTATTTTTCACTTTTTCCAGAAAAATTCTAAAGGGTTCTCTTATTTTCATCATAACTTGCTTAATTTTATTGCTATTATCTTCTTCTGAAGCTCAATTGATAGGTAATCCGAAGTGCTTTGACAAGTGTTTAACAGGATAATTTTATCAAATGCATCGTTTTCCCGTTATTTAAGCTTGAATTCTTAGATTTGAGTACTCGTCTAAAAAAATTTACATTCAGTTACCCCATAACTCACTTCGACTTAACATTAGTTGAGTTCTTTAAGTGAGGATTGTATTAAATTTTTTATTGTCTTCAATTGAGGTAAATATAACTTTTTTGCAAAAGCTTATAGTTTTTGAGTTACACGTGAAAAACAGCTTTAAAGCACGCATTTTTTTACGAAAAAATAAAATCTTTGATCCTTAATAACTCAAAAAAGCATTGATTTATATTAACAACTTTATATAACAAATTTTGCTTAGAATTTGTCCTTATATAGATTTATGGTATTATTTTTGATAAAATAATTTTCACCCCTGAGAAGGGGTGGCTTCCACCCCCAAGATAAAAGCGCAAGTTTGCATCACGTCACCTTTGTTGCTTGAGGTATCCTCTAACTACTCACCAATTTTCACGAAAATCGATCGAGGTTCAACGATATCGGAGGTGAAAACCTTCAGTGACTCCACTATGATCTAGAAAGTAAAGTGCGTACGTAGAATCTGCTTTTCTATTATTGAAAGCCCCTTTGTGTTCTGATATCCATTTGCTAAAGGTTCTACTTGTTTGACCAATGCAAGTTTTTGGGCAGTTACCACGTGTAAGTTTGTTTAGCTACATTATAACTGTGTAAGTGCTTTTTCTTTTGTCTCTTGTTGTTCTTAATATATTTGCTTAAGTTATTGTTTGTTTCAAACACCAGCTTTCAGAACAAATGAACTTCCATCAAGTAACGGTCGAATTTATCATTTATCTATCTTTTGTCTTCGTTTGGCTGAAAATACGCTAAAAATCTATAACTTCCAAATCTAAAAATATTTATGTACTTATTATACAGGGTGTCCCGAAAAGAATGGTCATAAATTATAGTACACATTCTGGGGCCAAAAATAGTTCGATTGAACCTAACTTACCTTAGTACAAATGTGCTCACAAAAAAAGTTACAGCCCTTTGAAGTTACAAAATGAAAATCGATGTTTTTCAATATATCGAAAACTATTAGAGATTTTTTATTGAAAATGGACATGTATAATTCTTATGTCAGGAACATCCTAAAACAAAATTATAGTGAAATTTGTCCACCCCATAAAAAATTTATGGGGATTTTGTTCCCTTAAACCCCCCCCAAACTTTTGTGTACGTTCCAATTAATTCATTATTGTGGTACCATTAGTTAAACACAACGTTTTTAAAACTTTTTTGCCTCTTAGTATTTTTTCGATAAGCCAGTTTTTATTGAGATGCGGCTTCTTTTTCAATATATTTACGTAACAATTTTATGGGGGTTTTGTTCCTTTAAACCCCCCTAATGTTTGTGTACGTTCCAATTAAACTATTATTGTGGTACCATTAGTTAAACACAGTGTTTTTAAAACTTTTGTCTCTTAGTCTTTTGTTCATAAGTCACCTTTTATCGAGATGTAGCTTCTTTTTCAAAATATACCTAAAAATGTAAATTATAAATAAATTTTCAGATTATTAACAGGTCTCTATAACCGTACTTAACCATATACAAATATGTGGTGGATTCGACAAATATTCAAAATATCTCGATAAACACTGGCTTATAGAAAAAGTACTAAGAGGCAAAAAAGTTTTAAAAACAATGTGTTTAACTAATAGTGCCACAATAATAATTTAATTGGAACGTACACAAAAGTTTGGGGGGGTTTATGGGAACAAAACCCCCATAAAATTTGTATGGGGTGCACAAATTTTACTTAATTTTTTTTTAAGATATTGCTGTCGTAAAAATGCCACATGTCAATTTTCAATAAAAAATCTCTGAGAGTTTTCGATATATGAAAAAAAATCGATTTTCATTTTGTAACTTCAAAGGGCTGTAACTTTTTTTGTGTGCACTATTGTATATAGGTAAGTGAGGTTCAATCAACCTATTTTTGACCCCAGAATCTGTGGTATAATTTATGACCAATCTTTTCGGGACACCCTGTATACTTACTCGTATGTTTATTATTTATGACACTATTTTTGCTTTTGTTTGCGACAACCAGACTATACACAAGGGAAGTTGAACATACTGCGTCGCAAACTAAGAGCGTATTAACTTTCCCACAACTAATTATTCTTGAATTATTTTAAAAGCTCTTGGGAAATAAGAAAGAGTGTACCAAAGTTATTAAAGCTGAAATGTCTGAACCCGTTGGCATGTCATTTATGTTATAGCCGGGGAGGTAATGTCAAATGTGGCCGGAGCATTTTAGCATGGCTGGCTTTTTTTTATATAGTTAGTTGTTCTAAACCTTATTAACAAATGATATGTCAGCTGGCCCAAAACCGAGACTTTTAGGCAAGAAAAGATAAAATATAATAGTACATGGAAAAACCGTGTAACTTCAATATGTCAAATATTTATCTGCGTGACTTACATTTTTATAATGGCCTAGTGGTTAGAATACCTGGCTTTCACCCAGACGAGTCGGGTTCGATTCCCGGCTTCGGAAATGTTTTTTGTTTTTAAAATTGACATTTCGATTTGAAAAATAATTGTTTTTATAATACTTTTTTATCTTGTGTCGCATAAATAATAAAAACATGGTATTATAAGGACAATTATTTTTCAAATCAAAATGTCAATTTTAAAAATAAAAAAGCATTTCCAACGCCGGGAATCGAACCCGACTCGCCTGGGTGAAAGCCAGGAGCCACGTATTCTAACCATTAGGCCATTATGGATGTAAGTCAGGGAGATAAATATTTGACATACAGTGATGAGCGCACTAATAATCGACAAAATAACGCAAAAGATAAGTTGTGAGATAAAAAGAAATGAAACTAGTGGAGGTGGGAACTTAAGCGATAAAAACCTATAAATTTACATTCTACTTACTGTTTCCCACCTTTAAAGGTATAGGACGAGTTTAGCAACTGCCACTGTGACAGTGACATACTCATCTGATATGTCTAAAGGTGGGAAACAATAAATATAATGTAAGTTTATATGTTTTTATCGTTAAATCTTCCACCTCCACTAGTTTCTTTTCTTTTTATCTCACAATTAATATATTTTCCATTTTTTGCGTTATTTTGCCGGTTATTAGCGCGATCATCACTGTATAAGTTGCATAGTTTTTCCATCTACTTTTATATTTTATCTTTTCTTGCCTAACAGCCCCAAAATCGCGCCAGCTGACAGATATTTTTGTTATCAAATAAGTACTATCTACCAAAATATATTCATAGAATCCATGCTAAAATCACCGTAAAAATTTGACACTACCTCCCAGACTATTAGTATTAGACAATCGATAACTGTTTTTACCCCGCGGGTAAATTATCAGATCGTTGATTTCTTTATCCATATATACCCAGTGTTCCTCCTAAATATGCCGTTAAACTGATTTTTGACATCTGACATAAAGATCCCTTGTTTATTTTGTTTATAACAAAAATATGATAAATATTTGATATCACACAGATGTCTAGGTAAATTAATATCTTTTATAGAAAGTATTGTCCATGCTTGACACTATAACAGTCGGGTTTAAGAGCAAGGATAATGTATTTTTAAACATATTCAATGGTTTAAAGAGAAAATACGTCTTATTTTCATAACTACATTAAAAATAATTTAATGATGCAACCTGTTTATTTGACATATATTCTACGAACAAATAGAATCTTCCTATTTGCTGGCCAATTTGAGTTTACCTATTGTCTTTCTATCTTCTGACCACAGTAATAAACTCTTTTGCACGACGCCGACATGACGGTGTTTCCCACAATGGCAATGCCATTCACGTATGCTAGTAGTAATTTTGTAACAAGTCTCCTTGTTTCAGGTTACTGTTTATTTTAAACGATTCTGAGAGTTTGTTACCTATCCTATCTCAGTACTCTGGATCTACCTGCAGTATAGCAATTTACACATATTTTAACGAGCTTAATAGACCAGGGCGCATCTGTAAAAATATTAGTACATTTGGACGTTGAGAGGTGACTCAAATTTTTTTGCAAAAATTGCTTGAAAATAACTCAAATAATAATATTTGAGTTATCCTCCCTCTCAAAAAGGTCCGGAACATTATTTAAATAATCAAAATGTCAAAAAATTAAGGAAAAATTCGATTTTTTCTTCGTTTTTTGATTATAACTTTAAGAGTATTCATTTCCGAGAAAAAATGTATTGACATAAAAGTTGTGTAATTAAATTTCCTACAATATAGAGTTGGTTGAAAATTTAAAAAATAGTCACCCTTGTTGCAAAATAGCAATAATTGGGAAAAAACTATACAAAAACAAGTATTCGCATTTTCCGTTTTTCAACCATGTATGCCAAACTTAGGACCTTAAAATTTCACCCAGAAAAACTATATGATACAGTTAAACAATACTGTAAATTTCATTAAGATCGGTTCAATAGATTTTGCAAAATAAATTTTGCAATCGAGCTTTCGCAAAAAAAATTCATTTTTTCAAACTGTTACAGGACTGAAAATAAAGCAGATAGCAAGTAGAATTTTTTTTTGCTTATAGAAGTGTACTGTACCTTTCATTTGCAATTTACAAAACTAAAATCGATTAACCACCACGGCGTCAGAAATTTTTTTAAATAAACATTAATTATTGGTATTGCGCGCAGGACACCGGATAGTCTGCTCTGATTGGGCATTCCAATGACCTTTGATAATTATTGATACATTTTAATTTTTATTACATTTCGATATAAATAAATAAATTTGTTTATTGCAAAATAAAAACACATACTCTATCTTAAAATTTCACCCAGAAAAACTATATGACACAGTTAAACAATACTGTAAATTTCATTAAGATCGGTTTAATAGATTTTGCAAAATAAATTTTGCAATCCAGCTTTCGCAAAAAAAATTCATTTTTTCAAACTGTTACAGGACTGAAAATAAAGCAGATAGCAAGTTGAATTTTTTTTGCTTATAGAAGTGTACTGTACCTTTCATTTGCAATTTGCAAAACTAAAATCGATTAACCACCACGGCGTCAGGAATTTTTTTAAATAAACATTAATTATTGGTGTTGCGCGCAGGACACCGGATATTTTGCTCTGATTGGGCATTCCAATGACCTTTGATAATTATTGATACATTTTAATTTTTATTACATTTCGATATAGATAAATAAATTTGTTTATTGCAAAATAAAAACACATACTCTATCTTAAAATTTCACCCAGAAAAACTATATGATACAGTTAAACAATACTGTAAATTTCATTAAGATCGGTTTAATAGATTTTGCAAAATAAATTTTGCAATCCAGCTTTCGCAAAAAAAATTCATTTTTTCAAACTGTTACAGGATTGAAAATAAAGCAGATAGCAAGTTGAAATTTTTTTTGCTTATAGAAGTGTACTGTACCTTTCATTTGCAATTTGCAAAACTAAAATCGATTAACCACCACGGCGTCAGGAATTTTTTTAAATAAACATTAATTATTGGTGTTGCGCGCAGGACACCGGATAGTTTGCTCTGATTGGGCATTCCAATGACCTTTGATAATTATTGATACATTTTAATTTTTATTACATTTCGATATAAATAAATAAATTTGTTTATTGCAAAATAAAAACACATACTCTATCCTTTGAAATAACACTTTTTTTAGCAAAAACTTTCTTTGTTCATATATTTTAACTTGAGAATAAAAGTTAATTATTTTTAAACATATACAATTGTTTAAACAATATTTCACAAACAATAATAAAATTAGTTTGATTTTTGTGGAATTAAAATATTAAAATACAACAAAATATAGAGTAAGAAAATAATATATTAGATGAAGATTGGAAGAAATTTTGGTGGAAATCAACTTCATGTGAATCGAACACCGCTGTCCTGCGCGTAGCACCAATAATTAATGTTTATTTAAAAAAATTCCTGACGCCGTGGTAGTTAACCGATTTTAATTTTGCAAATTGCAAATGAAAGGTACAGTACACTTCTATCCGCAAAAAAAATTTCAACTTGCTATCTGCTTTATTTTTAGTCCTGTAACATTTTGAAAAAATTAATTGTTTTTGCGAAAGCTGGATTTCAAAATTTATTTTGCAAAATCTATTGAACCAATCTTAATGAAATTTACAGTATTGTTTTACTGTATGATAAAGTTTTTCTGGGTAAAATATGAAGGTCATAAGTGTAGCACTATGTAAGAAGTCATATGTGTACTTGTTTTTGTATGGTTTTTTTCGCAATTATTGCTATTTTGCAACAAGGGTGACTATTTTTTCAACTTTTAACTAATTCTATATTGTAGGAAATTTAATTACGCAACTTTTATGTCAGTACACCTTTTCTGGGAAATGAATACTTTTAAAGTTATAATCAAAAAACGAAGAAAAAAATCGAATTTTTCCTTCATTTTTTGACATTTTAATTATTTAAACAATGTTCCGGACCTTTTTGAGAGGGAGGATAACTCAAATATTATTATTTGAGTTATTTTCAAACAATTTTTGCAAAAAAATTTGAGCCACCTCTCAACGTCCATCTCAAAACAGATGGGCCCTGGACTATAATAAGTTTGTTTGGAACTGAAATTTCTACCATTGCATTCTACATCCGATCGCTTATAATGTATACTTGTCGGAAATCTATGAAGAGATTATGCATAGTTCTATCGAATTCCCATCCTTTAATAAATAGTGCCTTATAGTAAAAATCTGATCTATGATCGATATATTTTTTCTGAATCCGGTTTAGTATTAAACAGTTAAAAAATTACTCTTATGATAGGTTAAATAGGATGGTAAAATAATTTAGCAAAACGTTTTGGATCTAGCTAATTTGATAATTTATTATGTAGTAATCATTTTTGAAAATATTCACCTGTCTTTTCTCTTTAAATCATTTTTTTAAAACGAAAATTATCCTTCCCTTAAAGCTACCATCTATAATTATAAAATTTTTCAAATAATAAAGGGTCTCTCAGTTATGCAAGTTTAATAATTAATAAATTATTAACGTATGTAATACTTGAATTTTTTTTTAAGTGAGATATTTTTGTTAATAATTGATATCATAATCAATTAAATAATATAATAAATTATACAGTGAGCACGTAAAGGTTGGAATAAATTCATTTTCTCAAGAATGGAAGATTTTGAAAAAAAATCCCGAAACAGGTCGATTTTTATTTTTAAATTACGACTTTTTGGCATATATATCATACTAGTGACGTCACCATCTGGGCGTGATGACGTCATCGATGATTTTTTTAAATGGGAATAGGGGTCGTATGATAGCTGATTTGAAAGGTAATTTAATTCTATATTCAGTTATATAAACATTTACATAATTATTTATACAGGGTGTCCAAAAACAAATTTTTTTAATTTAATTTATTGACATAAAAAGAAGAATGCATGTAATTTATTTAGTCCAAAATACATTTTACTGCTCTCAGAAAACAGAAAAAAATGTTTATTTGAAAAATAATCATTGCTTTTTGCTTAAATTAAATATTCAAACTGTTAAGACGAAGGTGGGTGGCGGCTTTAGTATTGGATTTAAGCAAAAAACAATATTTATTTGTCAAATAAACATTATTTCTTGTTTTCTGATAGCAGTCAAACGCCTTTTGAACTAAATAAATTACACACACTCTTCTTTTTATGTCAATAAATTTTATTAAAAAATATTTTTTGGCCATCCTGTATAAATAATTATGTTAATGTTTATATTACTGAATATATAATTGAATAACCTTTCAAATGAGCTATAATACGACCCCTATTCTCATTAAAAAAAAATTATATATGCCGTCATCCCGCCCAGATGGGTGACGTTACTAGTATGATACATATGCCAAAAAGTCGCAATTTAAAAATAAAAATTTACACGTTTCGGGATTTTTTTCCAAAATCGTCCATTCTCGAGATAATGAATTTATTCCAACTTTACATGCTGACTGTATCATGACTGTTACGAAGTGGAACAGAAATTGTTTAATAAATTCAATAGTGTTAACAGTACTTTTAGGCCCATTGCTGGATAGATAATCTCCATCGTTTTCCATTGGCGTCTTTCATTACTGCATCTCTCCACATCGTTCTTGGTTTTCTTCTCTTTTTTTGCCCCCAGTTGCTATCCAACCAATATTTTTGACCCGTGTTGAGCTGGCCCCCCCACTTGCAAAAATTAAAAAACAAATAGCCCTGATTTATGAGCTACTTATGAGCTCTCATATTCCGCAAATTAAAAATTTTGAGCTCGTTCCACTGAGCAGGAATTTAATACCCTAGTGGGGGGGGGCTGAGTCAGCTGAGTCAGCCCCCCCCCACTACTTAAAAATAGGAATATTGAATCGGTTTTTGCGGCAGAATTACGAGCTATTTATGAGCTCATGAAATTATATAGTTTCGATTTTTGAGCTCATCCCTTCCACCCCCAAACAACCCTTTAATTGATTTAACTTAAGAGAAAGATGCTGAGAAAACTTAAAATATATCGTATTGCGGATATAATTCATATAGCTTATATACTCTAAGAATAAACTATTAAATCAAGAGCATTTCGATTATTGAGCTACAACCCCTTCGCAAGAAAACCACCCTATCTTCCCGGCTTAAGAGAAAGTTGTACTTAAAATGCATTAAACTAATTATTTGGCGACTACATATCATTTAATAATTTATAAGCTTCCAAATTACGCGCATTTAGATCAGTAGATTGCAATTTATTTTGTATAGTGCAGTCACTGAAGGTAAAAATCAACGATTACCTTCAATTTCGGTGAACCTTCATCGATTTTCACGAAAATTGGTCAGTAGTTAGAGGATACGTCAAGAAACAAAGGTGACATGGTACCACCTTGCGCCTTTACCCTGAGGGTGGATACCGCCCCTTCTCGGGGGTGAAAATTATTTTATAAAAAATAAATGCACAAATCAATAAAAGAACAAATTAAAAGCAAAATTTATTATATAAAGTTAATAAAATAAGTCAATACTTTTTAAGTTATTAAAGATCAAAGATTTTAATTATTTGTGAAAAAAAATGCATGTTTTGAAAAGGTTTTTTGTAAATCACTGAAAAACTTTAAGTTTTTACAAAAAAGGTAATAGTAGTTTAATTCGTATAGCTTATATTCTAAGAATAAACTCTTAAATCACGCGTCTTTCGATTATAGAGCTACAACCCCTTCGCAAGAAAACGACCCCATATTCCCGGCTTAAGAGAGAGTTGTTCTTAAAATAATTTAAATTAATTATTTGGCGACTACATATCGTTTAATAATTTATGAGCTTGCAAAATATACGCATCTCAATTATTGAATTGCCATTTTCTTTCTATAGTGCAGTCACTGAAGGTAAAAATCAACTAGTACCTTCGATTTCGGTAAATCCCCATTTATTTTCACGAATTGACAATAACAACTTGGGGTTTTAGCCTGGGGTATATGTCACCCCTTCTCGGGAGTGAAAATTACTTTATTAAAAATAACCCCACAAATCGAGAGAGGGACAAATTTTAAGCAAAATTTGTTATATAATGTGATTAAAATAAATCAATACTTTTTGAGTTATTAAAGATCAAATATTTAAATTTTTGGAAAGAAAATGCATGCTTTAGAGCGATTTTTCATAAATGACTCAAAAACTGTAAATTTTTACAAAAAAGTTTTCATCACTAAAATTGAAGCTAATAAAAAATATAATAAATTGCTTACTTGAAAAACCCTTTAATGTTAATTTAAAGTAAGTTATTGGTAATTAAATGTATATTTTTTTTCCGCGACTGTTAAAATCTAAGGGTTCAAGCTTAAATAACGGGAAAGAGATGCATTTTATAACACTTAGGTACTAAATACTTGTCAAAGTACTTAGAAATACCTATGAAAAATAAGATGCAGAAAAAGTTGATAGTATCAAAATCCGCTCACCAATTTTCGTGAAAATGAATGGAGATTTACCGAAATCGAAGGTACTAGTTGATTTTTACCTTCAGTGACTGCACTATAGAAAGAAAATGGCAATTCAATAATTGAGATGCGTATATTTTGCAAGCTCATAAATTATTAAACGATATGTAGTCGCCAAATAATTAATTTAAATTATTTTAAGAACAACTCTCTCTTAAGCCGGGAATATGGGGTCGTTTTCTTGCGAAGGGGTTGTAGCTCTATAATCGAAAGACGCGTGATTTAAGAGTTTATTCTTAGAATATAAGCTATACGAATTAAACTACTATTAACTTTTTTGTAAAAACTTAAAGTTTTTCAGTGATTTACAAAAAACCTTTTCAAAACATGCATTTTTTTCACAAATAATTAAAATCTTTGATCTTTAATAACTTAAAAAGTATTGACTTATTTTATTAACTTTATATAATAAATTTTGCTTTTAATTTGTTCTTTTATTGATTTGTGCATTTATTTTTTATAAAATAATTTTCACCCCCGAGAAGGGGCGGTATCCACCCTCAGGGTAAAGGCGCAAGGTGGTACCATGTCACCTTTGTTTCTTGACGTATCCTCTAACCACTGACCAATTTTCGTGAAAATCGATGAAGGTTCACCGAAATTGAAGGTAATCGTTGATTTTTACCTTCAGTGACTGCACTATACAAAATAAATTGCAATCTACTGATCTAAATGCGCGTAATTTGGAAGCTTATAAATTATTTAATGATATGTGGTCGCCAAATAATTAGTTTAACGCATTTTAAATACAACTTTCTCTTAAGCCGGGAAGATAGGGTGGTTTTCTGGCGAAGGGGTTGTAGCTCAATAATCGAAATGCTCTTGATTTAATAGTTTATTCTTAGAGTATATAAGCTATAGAAATTATATTCGCAATACGATATATTTTAAGTTTTCTCAGCATCTTTCTCTTAAGTTAAATCAATTAAAGGGTTATTTGGGGGTGAAGGGGATGAGCTCAAAAATCGAAACTATTTAATTTCAAGAGCTCATAAATAGCTCGTAATTCTGCCGCAAAAGCCGATTCAATATTCCTATTTTTAAGTAGCGGGGGGGGCTGACTCAGCCCCCCCCCCACTAGGGTATTAAATTCCTGCTCAGTGGAACGAGCTCAAAATTTTTAGTTTGCGGAATATGAGAGCTCATAAATAGCTCATAAATCATTGCTATTTGTTTTTTAATTTTTGCAAGTGGGGGGGGGGGGCAGCTCAACACGGGTATATTCTTGATTTGCCTGCCCGCCTGCAATCTTTATAGATGACCGAGCCATTCTAGTCTGCGTTTCCTCATTATTTTTGATATCTGAGGGTTAACATACAGTTGGTACATTTCTTCTTTCTTTATTTCTTTCTTTTTTTATTTCTTTCTTTCTCTCCTTCCTTTTACCCTATCAGGGTGTCGGATTTGGGATGGGTATTTTAATTTCCATTCACCCATGTCTTCCATTCTTCCCTGTTTTCTGCCATTACTTTCCATTCCTCTACTATGAACACTTCTTCAACTACTCAAACTTCTTCATGTATCGGACCCTAACATTGTGGCTCTAATTATCGATTTGTATACCCTCATTTTTGTATTAAGTGATATTTCTTTCATCATCCCCCCCCCCCCAATTATGTTCATAGCCCCAGCGTACCCATTTTTCTTGATCAGTCTTAACTAGATTTCTGCGTCTTCCTTATTATGTCTAATCGATAAGTGTACCCAAATAGATATTGGTCCAACATCTCAAATTCTACCTTTGATCCATCCTCCACCTCTAATTGTCCCATGCTGTTTCTTTCTCTTTTTACCTCGTAATTTCCATATACCTAGATTTATCTATATTCACTCTCAGTCCGATCTGAGCGATAGCCCCACTCAGTCTATTTGACGTACTGACCAGTTCTCTTCCACCTCTTGCTTGCAATGAGAACCACATCATCAGCACATGCCAGGCATTGTTGTTCCTTGTAGAAAAGAGTTCCGAACCTATGTTTTTCACTATTCCTCACAAGCTTCCTCCTCACTATGTATATTGAATAACAAAGTGGACAATGGATCTCCTTGACGAACCCCTTTTTTCGCAAATTGTTCTAAATGGACATAACTGAGAGATGCGTGAGATCAATATTCCGTACAAAAAACGAAATAAATAGGGGACACGAGAAATTTTAGAGTAGATCGTAGTTAATAAATAGTGGTCCGAAGAGGAGCCTGATTTCGGGTTTATCGGTTGTTGCTCTTGCTAGGCTGTTTTTGCCAGCTGGATCCCAGAGATAACTGAATTAGCTGCCAATCGACCCAAGTATGGTGGGAAATACACCAAAGATGTGCGACGCAGGTACAAATAACAGAAACAACACCCGACACAAAAATCAATTCTATCTAAATTGCTGAATGTTATTATTAATAAAATTGGTATCGCGAATACAACAACTTGCAAAGTTTTAATTTTTTATGCACAGGCACTAACACAACAGACAGAATTATGGATGAAATTGCTTTATTATAATAAATTATTTTATAATGCTTTTCATGATAAGTAACATTATTATTTACTAATAATCTTACAGTTCTATTATATAGTTTTTAGCTCGTATTTGACAAACTTGTACAAAGTATCAACTTCAGGATTAATCACGAAAGATGTATGTTCAGTAACAAAATTCGATAAATTAAGGGAAATTGAATTCTTTCCCACCATTAAAAATGTATAAACATTTTCAATTTCGGTGCAACCCGAAAACGCAGCAGCATTATATTCTAGTTCAATCAGAGAGTGCAGCAAGCTTTTATACCGGTTTCGGAACTTTTTTACCCCTCATCAGTAGACACATATGCTCTTCTATCTGACAATCAGGATACTCTGACGAGTGCAGTCTCGGATTGCAATGAACGAAATGACTGGGATGCCGTAGCGACATCTGCTAAGAAAAAGACTAAGTTTTCAATCTAATAACACATAAAATAACATTAAAATATTATTATTCCACATTCCATCCGATGGAAAATAGTGGGAACTTTCTCTGGTAAAAACCTCCGAGGCTTCTAAAAAATACAAGCCATACGGATGCCAAGACTATGGGAAAATGAGGAAATTTTACAATTTATGATTCACATCCCATTTGCTCAGCGTGGTAAAAGCTCTAACGAGAAGGTTTCTACGTACTTCAGATAGAGTAAAGAAATTAGAACAGACAATTAAAACAGACAACATAGAAAAACCTCTCCACATTTTTAAGACCACAGCATATGTTGCTAAAAACAAATATTAATGTGAAGTATCTACGGAATATCTTGCACGGATGTTTAAAATCTTGTGAAACTCTAATGTTATTATAATAGTATGAGAATAACAGCTATGAATCTACAGTTTCTACACGATAGACACATGTCACTTAAATGAAGTGTCACTACTGAGGAATATATTATATTGTACTGAAAATGCGTTTGTGGAAAGTAGAAGATTAGTTACCTACTATACAGGGTGAGGCAAATAAAGGGCCTATTAGAAATATCTCGAGAACTAAAGGCAACAGAATCATGAAAATTGGAATAAAGGGGTTTTGAAGGATGATCTATTAAATGAAAATATTTTCATCTCTTTGCAACTTCCGGTTATACCGGAAGTTGCTTATAACTTCGGTTTTTTAAATGGGACACCCTGTATATTTTTACATTTTTGGATTCTCTTCGACGTCTTCTTTCTTAAAATATGAAGTTTTGTAACATTATACAGGGTATTTTAAAAGATAATTACGTTTGTTTATTAATTTCGTAGCAAAATTAACACCCTGTAGAATTGTAGTAGTTTGACATCTAAAACTCTACTTACGTTCAAATGATTTTTAATATGCTCTACTATTGTGAAGAATCATTAGTATAGCTAAATTTTTAATTTTAGTATACAGGGTTGGTCGAAACTCAGAATGATTATTTTCTGAGTTTTCTTAAATGGAACACCCTATTTTTTAGTATTGTAATGAAATGCTATTTTATGGTACTTTTTTATTTCTTAAGCATTCCCTATACCTAACTGCTTTAATTTGTGCTTAATTGTTAATCGCACCAACAATTTTAACTACGTAGGTATTTTGATAGCTAAACCATTATTGGTAATTTTAAGGACCAGTCTGGATTAATATGTATTTATTTCTGAAAAATTATTTGGGATTGAGTATTTTCACGGCCAACCTAATAAAATTTGACGTATTTTTTGGTGCAATTAATGTTTAGCTTGAATCACCAATAACCCACAAATTAAAGCAGTTAGGTATAGGGAATTCTTAAGAAATAAAAAAGTACTATAAAATATCATTTCATTACAATACAAAAATACAGGGTGTTCCATTTAAGAAAACTCAGAAAATACTCATTCCGAGTTTCGACCAACCCTGTATACTAAAATTAAAAATTTAGCTATACTAATGATTCTTAACAATAGTAGAGTATATTAAAAATCATTTGAACGTAAGTAGAGTTTTAGATGTCAAACTACTACAATTCTACAGGGTGTGAATATTGCTACGAAATTAATAAAGAAACGTAATTATCTTTTAACATACCATGTATAATATTACAAAACCTCATATTTTAATAAAGAAGACATCGAAGAGAATCCAAAAATATAAAAATATACAGGGTGTCCCATTTAAAAAAACGAAGTTATATATAAGTTCCGGTATAACCGGAAGTTGCAAAGAGATGAAAATATTTTCATTTAATAGACCATCCTTTAAAACCCCTTTATTCCAATTTTCATGATTCTGTTACCTTTAGTTCTCGAGATATTTCTAATAGGCCAGTTATCTGCCTCACCCTATATAGAGAAGAACTTAAAATGTACACTGCCCAAGTTATCAGCATAATAATGAAAGTGGATAGTGAATCATGAAATGCAATTATATTTTGTTTACCGGTATGTAAAAAAGACGAGTATGGGTCATTCAACGAATATACGACTCTCTTGGATTATCTCGACAACGAATATTTTACTGTGCAACATAAGAAGTACGAAAGTAAATGGCTCTAATAATTATTCCAATAAACAACAATGTAATTTTTAATTTATTTTCGTTCTTCATATTTTGCACAGTAAAATATTCGTTGTCGAGATAATCCAAGAAGTCGTATATTCGTTGAATGACCCACAGATTTGATTACAGAATAGGGCATCTACGTATTTCGTATTAAACATTACCTTGTCAGTACCGTGTCAGTGCATCTACATGGTGCTCCTATGAGGGTAACGTTAAACCCGAAATACGTATAAGTACATAGTACCTAGATGCCCTATTCTGTAATCAAATCTGAGTCATCTTTACTTTCATTTTATTTTTATTTACTTTTGTGGGTGTAAAAGAAACTAGTCCGCTAAAGATTGTTATCACGGTGAACGGCAGGTCGTAAATGAAATTAGAGATATCCTTGTCGGCTAATCCATCACTCTGTATTGCATTATTTTACATCTTTAAATGCATGACAACAATTCGGATTTTTAGTCCCTGTCTATTTGAGCTAACTTTTATTTTGTTATTTATTTCAAAGTACGCTTAAAAGAGCCAATATTCCACGTATGTATATCAAGCATTCGAATAATATTAAAGTAACGAAGTATATAGACATAATTCTGTCTTAGATGTGAACAATATGACACTGTTATTTCTTATTTATTTACATTTAATAGCGGCTTCTTTATTATTAAACACATTGTATTATATTTTTAAACAATATTCTTGTTCAAAATATTGTATATTGTCTTCTTTCCAAATTTAGCATTTCAAATTACGCAACATTCAGCATTTTAGCATTTACAAAAAATGACTAAAAACCACTCAAAATAATATCATATTAACTTCAAAATTATTAATAAGTAGCATTTGAACTATACCTAATAAATTATTGAAAAATAAATAAGGCATTAGAGACATTGAGAAAAAATAGAATATTAAGAGAAGTAATCGTAAAGTCTCGACATTTTTACGATCCCATATACTTCATTCTACGAATGCCTGATTTATTTTAAATAATAACAAAAATATTGCCCATTTCAATTATTTTATGGGGTAATATTTTTGAAAATCCTCTTAAGCATCATCAATTTTTACAGTTGATTAATTTTGGCATGGTGCTAGCTGCCGATATTTTAGTTGCATTGTGTATATTCTATAAATGTACCTTTGGAAAGTAAAATTTTTTAAGAAATATAAGTAATTTAATAGTACCTGTAGTTCATTTAATAAAACTGCAACAAATTAATCGGGATTATTATTGATTAAAAATTAAAATAAGGAGTAACTTAAAGTCATAAACCAAAGGATGAGTTTGGTTGTCAATGTCAAATTTTCATTGTGTGAGACATTAACTTTATTCCTATAGTTCTTAGTCCTGAATGTTCTCTTTATCTGTATACAATGAAACCATCACACTCTCTCTCTCCATAAATTAGGCATCATGTCTTCCTCATATATCCTACTACTCATTTTTCCTGGAGGCTTCCAAGCCTCCACAGGTATTGCATCAGGTCCTACCCCCTTACCAGTTTTCATCTTATTTAACGCATCGACAATCTCAGCTCTTACCATACCCAGTATTACATTTTGTTATAATTGAAAACATAATTATTCGTTTTTATTAATAATATTAATTTCGTAATAGAAATGCTTTTATAAATTAAAGTTTTTTCTTGTCCTATCTGGTCAATCTCCACTATCTTCGAAACGATTCCGCCAGCGATTTTTGGGTAACCCAAGCTACATAGTTTCCTTCCTAATTTTGTTTTGTGTTGTGTCTTCTTTATTCTCTGGGCCTGCCTGATTCAAAAAATCTGCGTTATCACTGACGCTGAAGCTTATAGTGTTTGGTGCGTATTGTTGTTTCCTGCACCTAGTCTAGAATTTTTGTTCCCTGTAGAAGTTGGTACTTTTGCTTGGTATGATCTAAGTGTATCAGGATCTCCTCTTGGCTACTCATATAGATTTTGTATTTTGAGATCCAGCGCCTCGCAATTGACATGTACTACAGTTTTTGGTTATCTATATATTAGAGTCTGCAGTTAGGAATTTTATTAACTAATTATTGTTAAGCTTTTTTAGATCTAGTTTTCTGTACATTTAGCATTTTTCTTTGTCCTCTTCTGTTTCTTTTTCTTCTTTATCATCTCATTACCGTACTTCTTGTTTATTAGCTACCTAAATCCTTTATCTCACCAGGTACACAGTCAAAGTTTGTTTCTCTAATTTTTTTTTGGATAATTTACAGTCTTTTTAGAGATCCAATATTATTTGTCGAAAATTCAAATCTGTAATTAGTAATAACCCTGTTTTACCACGTTTATGATTTTTAATGTATTGATTTGATTCATATTACTTGTTTATTATGTTCATTATATTAGAACTATTTTTTTAAACTCAGTTCTATCATAAATAGGGTATGTCCATATTTTTTTTATTTTCTCGTTCCTTTCTACAGGAGCTCTACTTTTTTCCTCCTATTCATTGGTATATAATTTTACAGTGTCTTTTACCACTATTTCATCTCCAAAGTTTTGCCTAGTACATTAGTTCTGTAGTATGGTAAGTTCTCATTTTTCCTAATTACGTATTTTTTATGGGAAATAAGCCACAATTTTACTAAAAAATGAATTTATTAACGTTTCGAAGCCCAAATCGGGTTTCGTTGTCAAAATACAAAATACTATTGTATTTTGTATTTTGACATATATATAATATACAGGGTGTCCCGAAAAGAATGGTCATAAATTATACCACACATTCTGGGGTCAAAAATAGTTCGATTGAACCTAACTTACCTTAGTACAAATGTGCTCACAAAAAAAGTTACAGCCCTTTGAAGTTACAAAATGAAAATCGATTTTTTTCAATATATCGAAAACTATTAGAGATTTTGTATTGAAAATGGACATGTAGAATTCTTATGTCAGGAGCCTCTTAAAACAAAATTATAGTGAAATTTGTCCACCCCATAAAAAATTTATGGGGATTTTGTTCCCTTAAACCCCCCCAAACTTTTGTGTACGTTCCAATTAATTCATAATTGTGGTACCATTAGTTAAACACAACGTTTTTAAAACTTTTTTGCCTCTTAGTATTTTTTCGATAAGCCAGTTTTTATTGAGATGCGGCTTCTTTTTCAATATATTTACGTAAAAATTTTATGGGGGTTTTGTTCCTTTAAACCCCCCTAATGTTTGTGTACGTTCCAATTAAACTATTATTGTGGTACCATTAGTTAAACACAGTGTTTTTAAAACTTTTGTCTCTTAGTCTTTTGTTCATAAGTCACCTTTTATCGAGATGTAGCTTCTTTTTCAAAATATACCTAAAAATGTAAATTATAAATAAATTTTCAGATTATTAACAGGTCTCTATAACCGTACTTAACCATATACAAATATGTGGTGGATTCGACAAATATTCAAAATATCTCGATAAACACTGGCTTATCGAAAAAGTACAAAGAGGCAAAAAAGTTTTAAAAATAATGTGTTTAACTAATAGTGCCACAATAATAATTTAATTGGAACGTACACAAAAGTTTGGGGGGGTTTAAGGGAACAAAACCCCCATAAAATTTGTATGGGGTGCACAAATTTTACTTAATTTTTTTTTTAAGATATTGCTGTCGTAAAAATGCCACATGTCAATTTTCAATAAAAAATCTCTGAGAGTTTTCGATATATGAAAAAAAATCGATTTTCATTTTGTAATTTCAAAGGGCTGTAACTTTTTTTGTGTGCACTATTGTATATAGGTAAGTGAGGTTCAATCAACCTATTTTTGACCCCAGAATCTGTGGTATAATTTATGACCAATCTTTTCGGGACACCCTGTATATATAATATTTGACATATATACAATAGTATTTTGTATTTTGACAACGAAACCCGATTTGGGCTTCGAAACGTTAATAAATTCATTTTTTAGTAAAATTGTGGCTTATTTCCCATAAAAAATACGTAATTATAAAAATGCCACAAGGAAATAGCTTCAGAACTCATTTTTCCTATTTTTTTTGAAAATTTTCCTGTTAGCTAGTCTACATCGTCTCCGTTCTTCTACTTCATGTGTCTCTCCGTGACGAATTTTGGCAATCATCATGACAATCTTATATGTTATTTATATGTTATGTTAAACCAGGGTCTAAGGTTCTTCAACCAGGATGTTCTTTACCTTCCTAGACCTCGCTTTCTAAACCTTTTTCCTTGCAGGTTGGCTTGTAGGAGACCATAGATAGATTCATTTTACATAATATATCCGAAGTATTTTTCGAGATATCATGTGGTAGGTACCCCTCAGTTATTCTTCATTCTTTTGACGTCTCTGAGGATGTTTCCCGTGGTCTCGGTCATTCCATGGGACCTCCAAGTTTAATCTTCTGCACATATCTTCATTCAAGATCCACGATTCAACGCCATAAGAAAGGGTAGAAAAGATATAGCATTGAGTACGTAGACGTGACTCTTGAAGAAGGCGCCATTCGGTTGAAGTTGGATCTAGCTTTTCCAATCTGTGCTCTTTTCCCTAGTTGTAGTGCGTCACTCCTTTTACTGGGGTTTGGTTGATATAGAGTTGACCTTCTGTTATCTTTTCCTTGCTAACAATATTTGCAAGTTTTTGTTTATATTGAGTCGATATTGTTGGCTGACGTAGTCTATACAAATCACCAACTCATTATTAGTAAGCACTTTCAATAGATACACATTTTATCAAAGTGTTTTAAGTTATTTTAATACATTTAAATTTAAAATATACAAAACGTTCGTCATATAATAAATTATTAAGTAAAGTCCGGTATATGTTACCATACACACACGCATACAAATTCAAATTCAATAAAACTATATTTATTTGTATTTTGTTTGGCTATTTTTACTACAATCGAACCGATACCCACTTTCGTGACTCAATACACAAAAAGTGTTCTGTGTTCTTTTTTGTTTGCGTGTTTTAGCATCAGAAATATTGACTTGTTCTGAAAAATAGATTAAATGAGCTAAATCTACTTAATATGCATGAAGCAACTGACCTTTCCCATGAACATTTATTGCAGCATACACAATGTACAGTAGAAATCCAAATCCTATGCTTCAACGTTTTATTATATTTTAAAGCATCTTTGAACTAAAAATTAACTTTTGAAAACTTACGGGTTTTACTATCTAACAGGGTTAAATATTTTATAAAAATTCAGAAGAATCTTACCGTACTTTTTTCAACAATCTTATTGCTTATTGCTTACACCAATTTTTATACACCGATATTAATATATTATTAATAATTCTTAAAGCACAAATAATCAGTTTTATTAGATGTAGACTTTTATATTTCTTGTTCTAACATTTTTGACTTGATTACACTTTTGTAACAATTGGCATAACCAACTTATGTACGTCTATGTCGATAATAAGAAAATAAAAAAAATAAAATTTATTAAAATAAAGATCTAATTTCGGCATCCGCGCTAATGTATTAAAGTGACTCCTGCAATAGATTTTTTACTTTTGTATATACTTTCTCAATTTTAGAAATCGTTGTTTTCTCCTTTAAATTGCTTCTTCTATCAAGGGATGCTAACCAATATGGCTATACGAATATTATTGGCGATAGCTCTGTATTCTGACTATTCTTTATCTTCGCACATAACGCACATTTCGACTTCTTTCATCGATTTTTCCCTTCAAAATTAGTTATAATATTGAGCATCTTTGTTATCTCGTCACATATCCTAAATATTCAAGGTATCACCATTTGATAGTTAATATTAGTTCTGGTTATTGCTATTTTTCTAATTATTTTAACGATTTCATTTATACGACCCTCTTTTCATTTAGTCTAAGATACGATATAAGGTCGATTTGCGCCGATCTGTTTAATGGATAAAAATTATTGGATATGTAATTTAGCATGTTAACAATTACAAAAACAAGGGGTGCCCGATCTAATCTTGTTCTAACTAAAAATTAATTAAATTAAAAAATGACATTTTGTTTATAAATTAAAAAAATCGACCCGGAAAATTATTACTTCAGATATTTTAGGTCATTCTAAACAAAAAAGGTCTTTTGTAATTTTGCTCTCAAGTTGGTCGTTTTCTAGTTATAAACAATTAAAACTGAAAAAAAAAACGAAAGATGACGATTTGCAAGGCTCCAAAACATATAAGTATAAAATATCATTTTCGAGATTAAGTACACACCTAAATTCAAGTTCAAACCTTATTTTATGAATTGTTCATAAGTCTTTTGGACTTATTTCTTTCTGAAACATTGTTTTTTAGTTGTTAATGCCCGTCTCCCCATAACAAATCTTTCTCATTAACAATTAAAAAAATATGTCTTAGAATAAAACATGGCTAAAATTCTTATCGAGCCCTAATAGAAAAAGGTTTGAACTTAATTTATGAACTTGATGATTACAATAATGATATTTTTTACTTGTGTTTTTCGTTCTGTTATCAGTTTTAAATTGTTTATAACTCGAAAACCATCAAATTTAGAGACAAATCACAAAAGACCTTTTTTGTTTAAAATACAGTCGAAACCGCTTATTGGAATAGCCTTCGTGCCAAGCAAAAATATTCCTATAATCGGGATATTCTAATAACCGATCATTGGTAGCTAATAGAAGCGTTTCGAGACCTCAAAATCTTATTCCTTAAACCGAGATATTCCTTTAACAGGTATTCTAATAAGCGGGTTCGACTGTAATCCAAAAAATCTGAAATAATATCTGCCTGGGTCGAAAATGTTTTTTAAAAATTCATAAAAAATGTCATTTTTTAACCCTTGTTTTTTGTAATTGTTATGCTAAATTACATATCCAATAATTTTTATCCATTAAACAGATCGGTGCAAATCAACCTTATATCGGATCCTGTACTAATTTATGATTTTCGTTGGATGCTCCTTTAACGCCAAAATGTAAGACTGTCCTATTAACATAAGATAAAATAAGTTGGTTTTGTGTCCACACCATGTAGTACCAAAGCATCCTTTAGCGTAACTTTAATCTTACATTTCCATAATATAAATCTTTTAAGTTTAATAAATGGTGTACATATTACTTCAATACGTATCATAATTTTTTTTTGGTACAATTTATGATTGATGTCACTCTATCTCAAGTATTTTAAGGTATCATCATCATCATTGGCGCTAGATTATTGTAGTACACCTTTCCAAGTATATTTCGTCAGTCAGCCATTGCCAACTGTTGTCAGATTGCTGCACCTATTTTTTAGCATCTTCATCTACACTATTCGTGTAAGTGGTTGATCTACCTCTCCGTTTACTTCTCCCAGAATGTGGCATAACGATTCCTCCAGGAGGGTTATTTAGCTGCAATCCTTCTAGATAACCTGTCCATCTTTCAGTTTTTATGAGAGATATCACGTGTTAACCACCAAATATCTATTTTAATTTGTTTTAATTTTTTTAATCAAATATCTTATTATAAATAACTGTGCCCTGTGCCTTCCCATCAAAATACGGTTTTCACAGATGCCACCGCATATTCTTCTTCCTGAATGACTCTAAATACCTTATTTTAAATATGAGCAACATTACCATCACATAGCCTGTGTTTTCTCAAACGGAATTCATAGCGACGATACCCCAATAGGCTTACCATATGGAAGGCGTTGTTTTGTCAAATCATTCATGTTAACACAATTAAGCATTCCAAATCACGTGATATAATATGGCTGCTGGATGGCGAAACTGTCATCCATAGGCGTATCCAATGTTTAAACCACTTCATATTTACTTTGCTATCACAATTTCACAAATTTCGCTACACAATTAACAAAAAAACAAAACCAAACAGAATATTCTTTACAAATTTGTCAATATTCAATGTAAACATTAGATACGCCATGACCACCCCCCTTAACTATGTCTATGGCCATGTCAGTTTAGCCATCCACCGGCCACCACTGACAGTTCATTGGAATCCCTAATTCCCTAAGTAGGTGTGGGTCTATCAGTTATTTGGTTAACCCAACGTTCGAATCCCGCCTGCTATGCAAGATCTTACAGTCAACTCGGAAAGCGAGTGGCAGATATGCATTCAGATGCTAAGATCGAAGGTGCATAAGATTTATAGTTGAGACTAGAAATCGGGGTAATCTGTTGAAGGCAGAACGGCGGATTTGTACAGTAAGCTGAAGGTACTCGAGAAGACTCTTGCGGTTTCACAACTACTGAGAAACTGTTGGGGCTAAAGTTTTCTGGTCTCTGAATCTGAAGAGTCTAGTGTCCGTTTTCAAAATCTCTTAAAGACTTAATAATTTTAAGGTGTCAATATCATATAGGTGTGGGCTAAGTCAAATTTATCCAGATTTTAACTTTTAACTTCTTCCAGCGTGTACCATGACTAATATCGAAACTCAGCACTGAAAATAATATCATTATATTCCCGAGCTCACTGGCTTACTTCTTGATACTAATTCAGTCACCCCCTATTTTTTAAGGTTAATAACACCATAAGACGTGATCGAAGACTGCAAGTCAACAGGTTTGATCCAGTGATAAACTTTGGTATTTTTGCTTTTTGTCTAGTTATTTCTAGTTATCTTAAACCCAAACTACCGAGAATGCATTTCTACCAGTTGTATCGCTAATTTTCTAAATTAAAATTGTAATTTATTGCAGCTCTATAATTAATTAAAAATAGCAAGTCTTCGCACTAGAGCCATGTTAACATTTGTTTTTAAATCGAATAATCCATTAAAACTAAATTCTTTTGAACATTTCCTATTTCACAAACCCAAAAAGCAGAATTCCTACAACCAAGCTAAATCTAATTTTTATCAGTATTTACATTTAATAGTAACACACATTAATTTAGTTCCCAAAATTTTTTTATTATTTCTTATTTGTTTCTAGGTTTCACGTACATAAAAGGTGTACCAAAATTCACGAAAGATTCGAATTTGCCACTATCTGTACACTATAGTGTGACCAACAACGATATAGTTTGACAGTTGACATTTTAAAATTAGTAAAAACGAAGCGTTAAACCAAAGAACAACAAATTTACATTCTTGAATATTATTTTAAAAATAATGAAATTTTCAACTGTAAAGAGAGTGATTAATTGAAAAATTCGGAAATTATCCAGCGAAACTGGATCAATTGGTGACGATAAACATACAGGTCGTCCAAAAACAAGCTGCTCAAATGTCAATATTGAGCAGTGCGTGAGAGTGTTGGTGAAGGTCGAGGAACATCAATCCGGCATCGTGGATAAGAATTACAAATTTCAAGAAGCTTTCTACAGCGTATCATCATCGTCATCTATATTCCATCAATCGTCGGACAGTCTCCGTTAGGTGTGTCCATTCATATCTGTTTTCTGTTTTTTGCATCCATTCATGGCCAGCTATTCGCTTGATGTATTTAGTCCATCTTGTTTGAGGTCTGCATCTACTTCTTTTGCTTGCCCTTGGTCGCCTTTCGAGGATTCGCTTCGTCCGCAACGATTGTCTTCCATTCTTCCGATGTGTCCTGCCCAGTTATATTTTAATATGACAATTTTCTGGATCACATCTGTTACTTTCCATCGTCTTTTTACCTTTTCATTGAATTTGATATCGCTAAGCTTAATGTTGAGTATTCTCTGTTCCATAGCTCTCGGAGCCACTTAAAGTTTGTTGACCACGCTGTTGTCAAGAGCCCAAGGTTTAGTTCTATATGTCAGAACTGGAAATACGTATTGATCGAAGGTTTTTTCCTTTAAAGCAATGGGTAAGTTTGATTTAAATACTGTTTGTAATCGACCAAATGCTGTCCATGCTAAGGAGCATCTTCTATTTCAATCAGTCTTGCTCACTGAGATATTTAGATATCCATGCTTACATGCTTACAAAGTTGAACTGACACAAAAACTGAAGTCTAATGACCATGTACAGCGACTGGAGTTCGTTCAATGGATTACTGAACATCAACAAGTAGATGCTGATTTTTCGAGCAAAATCATCCTAAGCCATGAAGCATATTTTCAGCTTGATGGCTTTTTTGAATAAAAAAAGGATAAACAGTGACTCTTACTGGTGCTCGATATCGCAACATGATAAGAGATTTTGCTGCCTAAATTGGATGATATTAATATGGACGACATGTGGTTTCAACAAGATGATGCCACATGCCATATAGGCCGTAAAACAAAATTCAATTACCCCATACGAGTTTTCCTGTACGTGCAATCTCTCGTTTCGGTGATCAGCATTGGCCCCCTAGATCTTGTGACTTAATACAATTAGATTTATTTTTATATGGTTATCTGAAGTCAACGGTCTATGCCAATAAGCCTATAATAACCTGTGCATTGTAGGAGGAGGTTTAACCCTATATAAACGAAATCCATATATAGAGAAAGTTATATAGGAAGTATAATAGGAGGTGATTTCAATGCACATGTGGCCCAAGCCAAGACAGGATATAAAACAATACATAGGGATTAGGCTTTGGAACTAGAAATTAAGCTGGAGATGACATGCTTGAATAAGTAACAGCATTGGATATGGCGATTGTTAACACATTCTTTAAAAAGAGAGAAACTCAACTTATTACCTACAAAAGTGAACAACATCAATCCCAAATAGACTACTTCATGATAAGGAAAAAAGACATCCGTGAATAAAAGGACTGCAAGGTAATAGCTAGTGAGACAGTAAGCCAACAACATAAGCTGCTTGTTCTGGACATCGAAGTAAAAAGCGAAACTAAACAAAAATATCGGAGAGGACCACAAAAAATCAAGTGGTGGATGCTAGTAGATGAGAAAGAAGGTCTATTCAGGGAAAGAATAGTAGAAAAAATATATTAGAACATGAAAGGAAATCCTAACACAATTTGGAGAAAAATGGCCAATATTATTACAGAGACGGCTATTGAAATACTTGGGAAAACGTCAGGAAAGAAGTTTGAGGATAAAGAGACTTGGTGGTGGTCAAATGAAGTACAAGGAAAAATAAAAGAGAAGGGAAAATTATATAAAAAGTGGCAAGAAACCAGATCGGACATTGATCTTCAAAACTATATGGTGGCCAAAAAGAAAGTGAAAGTAGCAGTAGCAAAAGCTAAAGCAGAAGCGTATTCAAACCTATACGATCAACTTGATACCAGGGAAGGCGAAGCAAAGATATATAAAATAGCCAAACAGAGAGCAAAAAAAGCAAGAGATTTTAATCAGATTAGATATATCCGAGATGAAAATAATAAAATACTAATTCACGAAAAGGATGTCAAAAAGAGATGGAGAAAGTATTTTGACAGTTTATTAAATGAATAATTTGACAGGCAGCCTGTGGAGTTAACGCAGACAGTAATAGCAATGGTTACCAGAATAACAAACGAGGAAGTGGCTCAAGCGCTTCAAAAAATAAAGAAAGGAAAAGTAGTCGGACCAGATGATACTCCTGGGGAAGTATGGAGAGCATTGGGAGAGACAGGAATAAGTTGGGTAGCAGGTCTATTTAATAGAATTATGGAAGTTGGACAAATGCCAGACGAATGGAGAAGCAGTATATTAGTTCCTGTCTGCAAAAACAAGGGAGAAATAGAACAATGTACAAACTACAGGGCTATAAAACTACTTAGCCACACATAGTGTATAAGGGAGTAACGACTAGTGTTAGGACAGGTGTGGTAGACACTGATAAATTTCAGGTGAAAGTAGGATTGTACCATGGCTCGGTGCTTAGTCCTTATTTATTCTAATTAGTTTTGGACCAGATAACAGCGAAACTACAGGGTAGCATTCCATGGTGCCTAATATATGCTGATGATGTAGTGTTAATAGGAAATAGTGAAAGAGACTTAGAACAAAAACTGGAAAAGTGGAGACAAGCTCTGGAGGAAAAAGGTTTAAAACTTATTAGGACAAAAACAGAGTATATGGAATGTTCATTTAAAGATGTAGTTACTACAAATAAAATGGTATCTTTGGATGGTGAAATGATTGTGAAAAGCAATAGTTTTAAGTACCTAGGATCGGTATTACAGAGTAATGGAGAAATAGATGGAGATGCATGCAGTAGAATTAGAGCTGGATGGATGAAGTGAAAAGAAGCGAGTGGTGTGTTGTGTAACAGAAAAATTTCAATGAAGCTGAAGGGAAAATTCTATAAAACAGCCATAAGATCGGCTATTATGTACGGAACTGAATGTTGGGCAGTGAAAAATAAAGAGGAACAGCGAATGCATGTGGCGGAAATCAGAATGCTTAGATGGATGAGTTGAGTAACAAAGAAGGATAAAATTAGAAATGAGTATAGGTGTCTAGGTGTGGCACCAATTGATGCCAAAATGAGAGAGCATAGGTTAAGATGGTTTGGTCATGTTCAATGTCGAGACGTTAATCACCCAATAAAAAGAATAGCTGAAGTGCAGGTTCCTGGAAGGAGTAGGAGAGGAAGACCAAAGAAGACCTGGGGGAGACGATAAGATAGGACATGCTGGTAAAGGAAATTAATATTGCTATGACCCAAGATAGAATTGTGTGGAGAAATGCAATTAGGGAAGCGGACCCGGCATAGGGATAAGGCAAAGAGAATGATGATGATGACACGAAATTCAGATACATTTATCCAAAATAGTAATCGAAAATTTCGACAAAAGAGTGCGTATATGACAGTAAATTCGCGGAAACCATTTGCCTGATGTGATATTCCATACCATAATCTATGTACTTTATGATTCAATAAAAAATTAACCCTTAAGTACTAACACCCGGTCTCTCAGACAGCATCGCTTGTCGAAAGTGGGATATTTCCCTTCCTAGAAAATTTTGAAGGTCACCCGTTTATGACTTTTTAAGTTGGGTTGTTCTTTAGTAGTATTTGTATTTAGGATCAAAGTGTGATTTCCGTCTAATAGACGGGTGTTAATGTTTGTGCCCAGTTCGTCATTACACATAATCTACCCCAGTTCGTCAAAAAACATCAAATAAGGGAATAAAGACCCTGAGGAAACTCTATTGAAATGGTTTGATGAGGTAGAAGACGACATAAGCGAAGTGGAATCAATTTGTGATGAAAATATTGCCACTGATTACTATTGCTATACTGTAGTAACTATAGTACCTGTCAGTTTTTTTTTGTTTTAACATTTTTTAATAACCTTTTTATTTTCATTTTTCTTACTCTTTGTTTAACTCGATTATAAATTTTTATTATGATTCTTTAATTTGTTTAATTTTTATCACACTTTTTTTCAGGGGTAAAAAGGTACACAAACAATCGTTCCATTCTTGTTATAATTGTTTTATTTTAATAAATACAGAAAAACTAGACTAGTTGTTGTGTTTTTTAGATAATCAATACCTTCAGTAAGTCACCGAGATATTTTTTTGCATTAAAATATTTAACAAAAACAAAAATTACCAGTAAAATGTTAAACCTGTCTGTCAGGCGGTTAGTTAGTGTTTGCGTCATTGATTTCAGATGTTAGTACTTAAGGGTTAAAATCTAAAAAAAACAGTGTGTTTTATTAAATTCAAGTCTTTCGTAAATTTTTATACACCGTATACCTACCGAGAAAACTTTATTATTGTTCTGAAGCTATTTTCTTGTGGCATTTTTATAATCAAGTATATTCAAATGGGAAATAAGCCACAATTTTACCTAAAAATGATTTTATTAACGTTTCGACGCCCAAGTCGGGTGTCGTTGTCAAAATCAAAATACAAAATAATACTAAATAAATAAAAATGTTGTTGCTTAGTAAAAAATTTTTCTAATAATTTATTTAATCTGACTCATTTATATCGGCAATTCAGACACGTATTATACATTTTAAAGTAGACGACTTTAAAATATCAAGTCAGAATTTGGTATTAGTTTTGAGAGTAAACTAAATGTAAACCCAAATACTTACGATGTCGGGATAGTATCACGAGGTTTTTCCTGGTTTTCCCTCGTGATTTACTATGGAATCTCTAACGCGAGAATTTCAGTGCCACCGTTGCATTTGGTTGTCTTTTTAAAGACAGATCACATGCTATGATTTTTTGTGACGGATATTCTTGAGTTGGGATTGATTTCATGTAATCGAATGAACTATCTTTTAGTAAAGTCGTCCCAGGAACGCAACTCATCAATATTGGCAATATCATTTTAAAGTCGTCTACTTTAAAATGTATAATACATGTCTGAATTGCCGATATAAATGAGTCAGATTAAATAAATTATTAGAAGAATTTTTTACTAAGCAACAACATTTTTGTTTATTTAATATTATTTTGTATTTTGACAACGACACCCGACTTGGGCGTCGAAACGTTAATAAAATCATTTTTAGGTAAAATTGTGGCTTATTTCCCATTTGAATATACTTAACTTTATTATTAGCGTCTACAGTATAAAATTTTCATTTTATATTAATTCGATTGCATTATCATTCCTTTGTCACATTTACCTTTCATTTATATAATATCCCTAATTTTAACATCTCTTGGCACAATTTCAACGTATTTTTTGTAGACATGTCTACAACTTTCACTATCAAGTCTATGAATTCCGAATTATTAATTTGTTTTTACGGATACAAAATATTATTCAGAGGAACGTGTCACCTGTTTTTATATGTCAGAAAATCGCTAATTGCCATCTAAAATTAGTAACTGGAGCAGTGTCAGATATTTATATGCTCGGAGAGACATCTTGGAATACTATGTATTATTAATGTTGATGTATATAAATAATATAAGTATTGAATTCAATTGATGTTCTCTGCAATAACTTCGAAAATTAAATTTTAATAGGACCCTATGGACTAAGAGAATAATACTAGAGAAATACTGGTATTATTATGCAAAAGAAAACAACCTAAGCAAGATGTTGTATTAATAATTGGAAATGTTTTAACTGTAGATTAAGGCACAAAATCTTAAGTTATAACCCAAATCACCTAGGCCGAAAATGCTTGCTAAGATAGCTAGAGCTCTTTGAAGAGGGCTTCTTTTAATTAGTTTTTTTAAATACCACCAGAACGCTTCTATTTAGAAAAACTAAATCAGGTGTGAATATTATTTATCATTCAGAGATAAACTGATTTTTATCAATTGCGAGTTTCTAATACTGGTTATAAGCGTCTGTTTTGGGTAGGGCAACGGTTATTTTGTTGTCTTTAACTTTTAAATATTTCTCATAATGGATTATTAAATTTTGACGTATTCTAGAAAAGTACTCTTGCTTTAAGTCGGTAGGATACACCATTTTCTAAAAAAATCGATTTGAAAAATTTTCGCCTATTGAATTTGAAAAAAAAATACGGGCCCACTATCATATACATTATGTACAATCCCAGCCCAAACATTAACTTTTTGTAGCATTTGTAATATTTTCTTGAAACTTCTTCTTCTTTTTATACATGGTGTAGATCTGTCGATCTGTTATTTCCTACGTTGAAGTATTTCTAGACAGGTAGACTGTCAGCTATCTATGTGGACGCTTGCCAGCTGGTTTTCCAAAGTGAAACTGGTTGTACTGTACTGGTGTACCAATCTTGTGGTACTGTTCTGTCCAAGATTTTGTTAAACAATGTTGTGAGACAATTAGTGAGTTCCTGATCGCCGTATTTCAGCAGTTCGTTCATTAGTATCTGGCTTTGGTCTATTCGTTAAGATCTACATTCTCGCTTCTACTTTAATTTATTTAGTGGTGTGACTGTCTTCAGTTTTGTAATGGTGTTCGTCATCTTTCTTGAAACTAATTTAAATTTTCTAGGCTCCAAATACATGTTAGTTCTGTGTAAACAACATGTTGCTTCATCGGAAAACAGGGTACCGTTTTTTACTCTTTCAATCAAATTTGCAATCGTTTTACACGGTTTCCCACAGTTCAAGCAAAATATTGATTGTGAAGGGATACTAATTGTCATTTTGGAGTAAGCTACCGATTTTCACAATTTAGAGTTGTTACCTGAAGACCAAACGGAGGCCTGAGGTTTTTCAAGAACAACTCAACATAGTATTCTGGGCCCTCATTGTCATCAGCCTCCCTGATCTAAGCAAATCTCTGGCTATACCACTTACATAAAATTGTCTGATTATAGTACTTGCAGTTTGGTCTAATTTCATAAAGTAATTAAAGAAAGATAGCTAAAAGCTATACTGTTAAATTGGTATCTAATAGGACTATTCATTTATTTGATTAAATATAGGGTTTCCTATTTAACAAAACAAAATTCGATGACGATAATTTCGATAAATATAACCGAAAAATAAGCAAAAATATTACAATTTGAACATAAAACTCAACCATTTTTGTTTTTTTTCCAAACTCTCTCAGAAAAAAGCATTATGAATTTAATACGTTACTTTTGGGACACACTGTATATTTTGTCACCGTAACATTTTATTAAGGCATGTCTAACGTAAAGGGCATATCTCGGTTCAAATAACTTGATTCTAGTCAATCTCCCAATAATTATAATTCACCCGGTATAAAAACATCCTGTCGCTATACGTAGCATTTTGAAGTTTCTTTGGTACCTACCCTTAAGATTCAATACAAATAAATTATGCATCACAACTTATCTCTTTGCGTCCTCTAGTTATTCTGGCGTGGTCGATGCGAAGAAATGATTTTCGCACGTGCCCCCTTAAGCCACTTCGTGCGAAGAATAAAAAGAACCTTATGGATAACCGATATCGTGAAAAATAACAATTTTATTAAAAACATACAGTGACTTGGTTTATATCTAATAATTTAAATTATATGAATACAGTTGTGTTATCACAAGTTAATAACCCATCCGTTACATTGCAATTAGTCCTGGATCCAGCATACAAAAAAATGATTACTAGCAAGCTGAAAATTTGTTCATAGTTCAAGAGTGTCGAGTCGGACAAACTTTGATGTATAGGAACATAGGAACAGGTAAAGTTTTAATTGTGGAACGTGATAAACGTGTCATCCTGACAAGTTTATGATTGGAAGTTTTTTTTAATTTATTCAATAGCCAACGTGATAATTATATATGAAAAAAATGTTTGTCCAACCAAAATGTTGGTCATTTTAACAATGTCCGACACGTAGAACATATCAAATGACAGGAATTATGTTAATGATAACTTTTTTGAACGTTTTTTTTTTGAAAATGTTTTATTTACAATCTGTGCTTAACTGATAACAGTAGGTAAATTATTTGACAGGTGATAACTGGTAATCTGATTTTTGCATGAGAGTTTATAGTATGTTCTTTAAAGGTAACATATTGCAAAACCTCTAGATTTTAAAGAACCGCTTGGATTGACATGAAATTTAGTATACACATAGCTAACAAGTGATATTGTGCCGATGTGTGCTTTTTCCCTAGGGGTGAGTTTCACCCCCTTTTAGAAGTGAAAAATATATGTTCGAAATACGTACGAAAATGGATAAAATGACTAATTCTAAGCAACTTTTGTTCTATAAAGTTTTTTCACTATGCTAATATTTTTCGAGTTATTTGGGAGTGAATATGTTAATTTTTCTACAAACTAACCACGTTTTCAGATGGTTTTTCGCAAATAACTTAAAATGTAAGTATTTGGTCGAAAAAACAAAATTCTTATCAAAAATATAGCACGTAAAAAAGTGAAAAGCATGGTGTATATTAGGTCACTATACATAGTAGAAGCAAAGATATAGCTAATGAAAAATAAGTTTATATTCGTCAAATTCCAAATCGAATATTTTAACGTGCCATAACCAAAAACGAAGCACTTTTTTAAGGAAAACTCATTTTAACTTTTTTAAAAAGTTTAAAAAAGCTTATTTTTGATTTAAAAAAAAATTTAGCATCAAAAGTAAATCAGTTACGCTCAAAATAAAGTTGGTCCTTTTTTTTGGTAATAAATCGGGAAAATCACCCCCTAATTAGTATATCAATTGAACTTAATTGCTACCACTTCACAAGTTTTTTACTCGCGTATGTATTGGTCATATGATCTGTAGGTTACGTCGGTTCAAAGTCCTTATTTTTAAAACATCTGTAGTTAAAAGGGCTTGAACGAGTCACTTATCACGAGTGTATGCAAATTTAGAAACACCGAATCTTAACCAATTTTTGTCTTAGAGAAAAACAAAAAAATACAAAATATTCAAAAAAGTAAAGCCGACTTTTTTTATTGTTTAAATTTTTTGGTATCTCTAACAATTTTTAAGTTATTTTGAAATAAACCATTTTTTTTTCAAAATTAAAATTTTTAAAAATTTTACTTTAAAAACAATTTTTTTGAACGTTACTTTGAATCGATGAAACTAACAGTTCATATAAAAATAATATAAGTAAATTAACTTGTGAAGCGTTAACGATTAATTTCATTTAAGTTGCTAATTGGGGGGGGGGGGGTGATCTTCCTGATTTTATTTTTGCCAAATCAAAAGGACCAACTTTATTTTGAGCGTAACTTGCTTATATTTGATGCTATTTTTTTATAAAAACAGAAATAAAGCTTTTCTTAAACACTTTAAAAAAGTTGTAATGTGTTTTCCTTAAGAATGCTTCGTTATTTGGATATTTTACACTGAATTATTCTATTTGGAATTTTTCGAATATGAACCTATTTTTCATTAGCTATAACTCTGCTTTTGCTAGGTATAGAGACATAATATATGTATATACTGTTTATTCAACTTTTTTATAGGCTATAGTTTTGTTAAGAATATTTTTTTCGACAAAATGCTTACGTTTTGAGTTATTTGCGAAAAACCGTCTAAAAATGTAGTTATTTTGTCGAAAAATGAACATATTCACTTGCAAATAACTCAAAAAGTATTGATTTGGTGAAAAATCTCTATAGAACAAAGCTTAAAATTAGTCAGTTTTTCCATTTCGGGACTTAACTTGGACATTTATTTTTTCACCCCCGAGATGGGGTAAAACTCACCCCCATGGCAAAAGCACACATCGGCACCATATCACTTTTTTTCTTTGACATGTTAGCTATGCGTTTGCCAAATTTCATGTCAATCCAAGCGGTTCTTTAAAATTTACAGCAAAAACCGTGAAAGAATGGTACTATTAATGAAAGGTTAACGAATCAATTAGAAGTTCTGTCCGACAAAATTAATAGGAAGTTTTCGTACTCCGACGTTCGAAACCCGTAAGATATAGACAAAATTCTGATTACGAAATGTCGGTCTACGAAAACGTCCCAAGAATTTTGTCGGATCGGTCTTCCAATTGATTTTTTTACCCATTTATTAAACCCACATACAAAAACCAAAGTGATAGGTCTAGTTATCACCAACATAATTCCTATAATTTGACATATTCCACGTGTCGGACTTGGTAAAATGCCAACTTTCTTGTTGAACAAACATATTTTCATACATTATACAGGGTGTCTCGAAAATATTGGTCATAAATTATACCACACATTCTGGGGTCAAAAGTAGTTCGATTGAACCTAGCTTACCTTAGTACAAATGTGCTCAGAAAAAAGTTACCGCCCTTTGAAGTTACAAAATGAAAATCACTTTGTTTCAATATATCGAAAACTATTAGAGGTTTTTTATTGAAAATGGACATGTATCATTAATATCGCAGGTACATCTTAAAACAAAATTATGGTGAAGTTTGTCCACCCCATAAAAATTTTATGGGGGTTTTGTTCCCTTAAACCCCCCAAACTTTTGTGTATGTTTCAATTAATTCATTATTGTGGTACCATTAGTTAAACACAACGTTTTTAAAACTTTTTGCTTCCTAGTATTTTTTCGATAAGCCAGTTTTTATCGAGATGCGGCTTCTTTTTTAACATATTTACATAAAATTTTTATGGGGGTTTTGTTCCTTTAAACCCCCCAAATGTTTGTGTACGTTCCAATTAAACTATTATTGTGGTACCATTAGTTAAACACAGTGTTTTTAAAACTTTTTTGCCTCTTAGTCTTTTTTTGACCAGTCACCTTTGTCCAGATGTGGCTTCTTTTTCAAAATATACCTAAAAATGTAAATTATAAATAAATTTTCAGATTATTAACAGGTCTCTATAATCGTACTTACCATATACAAATATGTGGTGGATTCGATAAATATTCAAAATATGTCGATAAACACTGGCTTATCGAAAAAGTACTAAAAGGCAAAAAAGTTTTAAAAACATTGTGTTTAACTAATGGTGCCACAATAATAGTTTAATTGGAACGTACACAAAAGTTTGGGGGGGTTTAAAGGAACAAAACCGATATAAAATTTTTATGGGGTGCACAAATTTCACTTTAACTTTTTTTTAAAATGTTGCTGCAATAAGAATGCCACATGTCCGTTTTCAATAAAAAATCTAAAAGAGTTTTCGATATATGAAAAAAAATCGATTTTCATTTTGTAACTTCAAAGGGCTGTAACTTTTTTTGTGTGCATTATTGTATATAGTGCACACAAAAGTGAGGTTCAATCAACCTATTTTTGACCCCAGAATCTGTGGTATAATTTATGACCAATCTTTTCGGGACACCCTGTATAACGTTGGCTATTGAAGAAGCTTAAAAGTGCTAGTTTTCACAATAATTAAATAAACTTGTCAGGATGACACCTTTATCACGTTCCACAATTAAAGCTTTTCCTCTTCCAGTGTTTCCATACATCAAAGTTTGTCCGTTAAGCTGTACCTCGACACCGTTAGGCTGTTAACAAATTTTCAGCTTGCTATTAATAAAATTATTTTTGGTACGTGGGATGCAGGACTAAATGTAAAATTTTTTGTTGTATAAAACTTATTTTCCTAACGTAAGAATTTTGTGAATTACAAATAAAATTAATAAATAAAAACACGAATTTGATATGTCTTAATTAAAACTGTCAGAGAAACAATAATTTCTCCTAAAAACTGAAACGATGCTAATAATGGTGCTATAAAATCTTTTCTGTTTTAAATTCGCTAAAAAGATGATTATATTTTTGTGGATTTGGACTACTACTTTTGCGCCTAGTTTTAATCTAGTTCGACTAGTAGAAATTTCTAGTAGCACCTTAAACAACTGCCTGCACAGCCTGCTAGTGCCACTCACGGTGCGGTCATATCGAGTGCAGGATTACAAGAAATTTCAACATTAACAAGGACAAATTGGAAATACTAAATTCATTCGAAAATTTGTAAGATGTTTTTGCGTATAAGGCTCCTCAATTGGACTTAACTGAATTTAAAATTTTAATTTAAATTGTGGTTTCCTTTCTCCCAGCATTTCCTTCCTCTTTCCGTTTCTTCCCGAGAAATACAGCTGAAGAAAAGTTTGTTTAATATATCAAAACCATGATTGTGTCTTGCTACTCCATATTAGGCGTACTACTTCTTTTAAACATAATACACTGATTCCACATTATTTGATTTTATTCATCATTATGTGTTTCTTCGTGTCGGGTAATCATTAATTTATCATTATCCGGCTCGAAGGACCAAATAATGATGAATCAAAATCAAATAATTTGAGTCATATGTTAAATATTAAAGAAAGTATTTAAATAAATGCTGCATACTTTCCCAAACTTACACTAACTGTAAGTATAATAGCATTAATTTGTACATAATTTATATTCTTTGCAATTTTGAACAAAACGTTATCAAAAGTTCGATGTTTAATATGAAAGCAAGACACGATTATATCACATTAGCTGGAAGGTTTTTCGAAATATTTGACTTTTATTTTTTCGGAATCTCTAGGCGATATTCGCCAGTTGTATCCCAGAAATAATTGACTTGATTGGGACTAGACCAAAATATGGTGGAACCTTGAAGAACGAGAGAGGTCGAAGGTGAGATAGTATAGTGATTTTGTTTGCATAAAAGAAGTGAACCATTTTATTGGTTAGACCATACATTGTAACTGTAGAATACGGGATGGGATCAATTTCTTTTGAAAATACTTCTCTCTAAATGTTTTATTGTGCTTTTTGTATAGTTGTCAAATTGCCTCCTTTAAAAAGCTTGAATGTAACTAACTTACCTAAATAACAAAACTATTACAAACTGAATTGACAAGGAAAATACTGTTTTTTCTTTTGGTGTGACACAGTCTTGCAAAGCATGTTTCAATATATAATTTAATTTGGTAGAAACTGTTTTCTATTATGAAAAATAGAGAGTTTACATTTAAAAAGAACTTAAGCATTTTGATTTATCTCTCATTTCTAGCTTGCCGTTGTTTAACCTACAAACTACTAGAAATTTAGAAATCTATAATGCAATTGGTATGTGAGCTTCAAAATATTTTTAAACCGTTATTTTAAATATAATGTTGATTGAATAAGAGCATAGCAAACTAAACAAAAAAGAAGGTCAACATTTTATTCAATTCATAATTAAAGTTTATGTGGAGAACAATAATTATAAAACCCAAAGTTTTGTAAACGTTTAACTCTCCTTAACTTTTAAATACCTGTCTTATATGTGAATTATTGGTCCAATATTCGAAACAAGCAATAATCCACATCTTTAAGTCTATATTTGTTTCTGTTTTTAAAATAAAACCATACATTTAACAAGGAAATATTTTATTTGACGGATTTGACTAACTGACGATTTAATTATTTTTAAATTAAAAAAAATTGGATTTTACAAATAGTTTCAATCGGTACTCACCGGAGGGACCACAGACATTCGGATACAATTAGCGTCTCTTTGTAAAGACAATGAAGTCGACTTTACAAAGTAACAAGACATTTACTCAAGACACACACTACACATTACATCTGATCGTACTACGAAATCAATCGCACCATGCCAATGGCCTTAGTTGTCGAGGCATTTAAGCTAAATTTAAGAAAATAGCTTCGGGCTGCTGGTATAAATATAAATGCCAAATAAATAAGTTTACAATATCTGTAGTTATTACAAAAAATATTTGAAGAGAATTAAAACGTGGCAAAAAACCGTTACAACTTTCGTTTTTTTTTCAACTTATTTTAACCATTTTGATGTTGACTTTTATTTTAAACAATTTTAAGCATCTATGCATGTTTGTTATTTGATTTCGTTCCTTTACATAACTTATTTTGCTAAAAATGTGCCTGAATGTATATTGAATAACTAAATTAAACCATAAAAGCCAAAATTCTTGATTAGAACATTTAAGAAAAAAAATAAATAGGCCATAATAATATGGAATTATAACTGGAATTTGCGAGTGAGTAGAGTCAACTGACAAATGACTTCGTGAAGATGATTAAGGAAAAAGTGAGGCTGGATAAATTGTACAAAAAATGCCCAACTTAGAATTTTTTTCCAAAGGATAGCTTCCAAATTTGGCTCAAGGAAAGGACACTTTTGTTTTCTGTTTATAAATATCAACGTTTCTACATATTTTTAAGTTAACAAATCTAACAAGAATACATAAACTAATTTAAGCAACTTTTTTTAGTTTTCGTCTTAAATTCTGTCAATGTTATTCGTAGAATTGGGTCAATTGTAAATGATTAATAAAATCAAGAATAAAATGGTAGAAAAAACTCCAATTTTAAAAATTTGATATACATTGTAGGATTGTTTGGTAGTTTGTGGATTACATGAAAGAATATATCAACTTCACATATTGTTATTACTTTTTTCCTGAACCATGGTCTCTTAACAACTCTGTTTATTTGCCATAATCTTAACAATACGTAGATATATATCGTGGTGGATGCAAGTCAGTCCTTTATAAATGTAAGCACCATATAACTTTTTTTCTATTACTTTTAATATTCTTCTTATTGCACCATCTACTTTCCAAGGTTGGCGATTAAATGGCAACTGTAAGATTTCTGCGGATTTGTGGTCAAACTATCTCCGCTGGTCTTTCAACCACGAGTTTTGTCATCGTCCTGCTGATATTTTGTCCCAAACAAAATTATTATTTGAAGTAATTCATATCTTTCACCTCTGAACACATGACCCAAGTATTGTATAGTACTTTTAATCTACTCCATTCGTAATAAAAATAGCAAATATATTTATCTTTTGTTATTTATTTCCTATTGTAAAATATGCATCATATATTCACACTTGTTTCTTGTGTAATTTACCTATACCCAGATATTATTCTAGAACCTGAAACTAATCATGCCAGTACTGAACCAGAACTTACCAATACACATTTAAGCAAGTATAATTCTCAAGTCTACAACTCGTGAGTTTGTATATATTGGAATTGCTATTAGCCTTTTAATAAAATTTGTAAATACAGCAAAATGACTTTACCATGGATTCTAATAAAGCAATTTCTGATAACAAGCATACCAAAAACCTGCAATTTAAACATGTGCAAGAAAAAGATAGAGAAGATCAGGATAGCCTTGATGATTTCCAATCTCCGATAGGAGTGGCACAAGAAGAAGAAGAAGAAGAAAAAGATTACAAGATTTTCCGTACTAATAAAAAAAGAAGAAATAAAGAAGTTCAGAAAACTGAACTTAGAGTTGTCACAGGTGTTCTAATTAGATAATTCTAACTCAGATATCATCTCTGTAAAATTATCATCTCTGCGAAAATGCAGAGAACTTGGCCGATAGATGGTCTTTAAGTTACCCAGTAATTGTTGCCTCAAAATTGTTAACCCAGTTAAGAACTCAAAACTGTCTTGTAGAACCTCATCAGATAACAAACTACGAGCTTTGTGGTAAAGAGTTTTAAGAACAACTTTGACGGTTATATATCCTGTTTTTTAAGCATACACGCTCGTCCTATAGGAACTAGGAAGTGAGAACACCTAGCCGCAAGCATCTCTCTCTTGCTGTACTGCTCCTCTATAGGTTGATTCGATACACCAGCCTCTTCTGTTCCAAGTAGCATATCCATTTAGGATTTTACACTACTACGTTAGCCTTTTTTCCTCTGGCCAGGGTTTGAGCCATCGATCCACTAGATTAGTAGATCATTCATAGTGAAGTGGCCCAGGCGTTTCCTCCCCTGTTCCTCTTGGCTCTCTGGTCGGTTCTATAATGTCTTTCTACTATATATTCTACTGTTGATTAAATATCCGATATTCGGATATTCCATCAATGATTCTACCTATAGTGTCTTTTTCTATCATTTTGGAAATAATCATCCAATTTTCTAGACATGTTACTCCAAATCACCACTCTATATTTTTCCGTGGCCTCTGTAGCAATGAATCTTTAAATAATTAATTAATTATTTAGTGATTCATTACTTATGTTTTTTATTTCATGTTTTATATGCCATATTTATCTTGTTTGTGACACTTTGAACCTTTGCGATTTTATTAATATTTAAATATTGATCCGAAAGTCTATTTATAACCGAAGTTTTTGCTGAGTCGTAGGAAAATAAGTTTTCTATTTATTATTAAGTTTAATATATCTCGCACCTATATTAGTCTTTAAAAAGTTTTTTAAAACTTATTACATAAAGTTACTCCATCTAGTAGTTTGTGGATTAAATAAAAAATTGATTTTAATTTGTTGATAACCACTAGTTAGAAGTAGATGCACCAGAGAGAGTTATTTTCAGTGCATTTGAACACTTTAATTAGCATTTTAAACAAAGTAGTACTAAAATTATTTTAAAACAATTAAAAAGTAGTTGTATGATTAAGTGTCCCATTTAAATAAAAAATAGTATATTTATATCCTTTAATAACAATTTTACTGTAATAACTATTTTACTGAAAAATATTTTGAAGTTATTAAAATAGAAAGTGTAAAAATAGGAACCTAGGACAAATAATCCCTGGACAAATAATCCCGGAAAAAACCTCACAAATTATTCCTGGACAAAAAATCCCCAGACAAAAAATACCCACAATAAATCCCCAGACACATAATCCCCGGATAAAAAATCCCCACAAAAAGTTCCGGTCAAATAATCCCCACAAATTTTTTTGGACAAAATCACACAAAAAATTACGGACAAAATATCCCCAAGAAATATTTGCTGCCAAATAGTTCTCAAAAGTTTTCCCGTGAACGCAATTGACGCAAATGTTTTTCACTCTCAGTGCATGAGAGTATAGCAGTCGCCATGAAACCGCTTTTCGGCACGAAAATAATGATTAGCAATTAATATTAAGCATGAATTGTAATTTCGATTACCAAATTTCGAATTCCAATTTCCTATTTAAACTGGTATCCAAACTGGTTACCAAAAATGCATTATCTTTGTGCCGAAAAGTGGTTTCAGGGCGATTGCGTCGATTGAGTGCACAAGAAAACTTTTGAGGACTATTCGGCAGCAAATATTTCTTCAAGGTTTTTTGTCCAAATTTTTTTTGTGAGGATATTTTGTCCAAACTAATTTGTGGGAATTATTTGGCAGGCAATGTTTGTGGAGATTCTTTGTTCGAGGATTATTTGTGAAGATTATTTGTGAGGAATTTTGTGGAGATTTCTTGTCTGGGGAACTTTTGTCCAGGAACAATTTGTGGGGAATTTTTGTCCATATTATTTGTCTAGGGATTATTGATCCGTACACCAAAATAGATTTTGAATTGAGGCATATGTTACTAAGAGATGTATTTTCGTCTTTTCCAAAATGTTAACTATAAATATATAAAAGCTCTTCATACATACCATTTTCCTGCACGCTCTGATTCTATCCCTCTTGATGTCCTTTTCAGTTTAAGTGTTGTGCTCCTGCTATTTAGTAGTTACTGGATATAACTGTAACTATGAACGTTTCGAGGTATTGTTTGAATTGCTACCAGTCTACAGCAGAAAAATTATTTTATGTACCTACTTGATTACCAATATTACGTCACTACTTTTACGCTGTATTAGTGCCTAATCAACGAATTGGGTACTAATGTAACTGTACTATTTTTTATCGAATAAACTATGTAAAATAGCTAAAATTAGAAGTAAGGTGAAATTATTTTTCTGCTGGATACTGGCGGGAAGCATTTGGTTCAAACAATTCTTAGGAACCAGCGCTAGTCAGTGGTTTGCATGGTGCATCAGGTGCCACCGGAGGGTGCGTGGCCAGGCTGTGAATAGGCTCTCACTTAAGATTGTAAATAATACTTAGTCATAGAATTTTAGATTTTTTTGAACACTATAATAGAAAAATTTCTGATAACACACGATTCACTTAAAAGGCATGGTGTTTCAGAATACGAGTTGTTCACATTTTTACACGTTTTGAGAAATGAGAATGTTTTGCTATATTTTGAAATACCTTGTACTCACCATTAGACGAGCTGACACTACTTGTATAAATGAATAAAGTCAAGACATTTATTAACAGTAGGTATGCTACTTTTAACATTTGGCAGTATATTGCAAGAATTTGACAACGTTGATTGATTGAGAAGGATTAAGAATTAATTAGTTACGTTGCTTCTTTTACTATCGCCGTAACATTATGTTATGCCTTTTAAAAGAAAATTTATAACTATACTTATTTAAATTCGTCTTTTGTGTTGTCATGTCTTTAGTATGTATTTTACTATACAGGGTGTCCCGAAAAGATTGGTCATAAATTATACCACAGATTCTGGGGTCAAAAATAGATTGATTGAACCTAACTTACATATATACAATAGTGCACAACAAAAAAAAGTTACAGCCCTTTGAAGTTACAAAATGAAAATCGATTTTTTTTCATATATCGAAAACTCCTAGATATTTTTTATTTAAAATGGACATGTGGCATTCTTATGGCAGCAACATCTTTAAAAAACATTAAAGTGAAATTTGTGCACCTCATAAAAATTGTATGGGGGTTTTGTTCCTTTAAACCTACCCAAACTTTTGTGTACGTTTCAATTAAATTATTTTTGTGACACCATTAGTTAAACACACTGTTTTTAAAACTTTTTTGCCTCTTACTACTTTATGTTGTTCTGAAGCTATTTCCTTGTGGCATTTTTATAATTAAGTATTTTCTATGGGAAATAAGCCACAATTTTACTAAAAAATGAATTTATTAACGTTTCGAAGCCCAAATCGGGTTTCGTTGTCAAAATACAAAATACTACTAAAATAAACAAAAATGTTGTTGCTAAGTAAAAAAATTCTTCTAATAATTTATTTAATCTGACTCATTTATATTGGCAATTCAGACGTATATTATACATTTTAAAGTAGAAGACCTTAAAATGATATCGCCAATATTTATGAGTTGCGTTCCTGGGACGACTTTACTAAAAGATAGTTCATTCGATTACATGAAATCAATCCCAACTCAAGAATATCCGTCGCAAAAAAATCATAGCATGTGATCTGTCTTTAAAAAGACAACCAAATGCAACGATGACAGTAAAATTCTCGCGTTAGAGATTCCATAGTAAATCACGAGGGAAAACCAGGAAAAAACCTCGTGATACTATCCCGACATCTTAAGATGTAAGACCAAATACTTACGATGTCGGGATAGTATCACGAGGTTTTTTCCTGGTTTTCCCTCGTGATTTACTATGGAATCTCTAACGCGAGAATTTTACTGTCATCGTTGCATTTGGTTGTCTTTAATAATAATGACTTTATTGCTTTTTTTCAAAAAAATACAAACTAGACAAACAGTAATAATTATAATAAAGCAAAAGGCGACGTTCGCTCTTAGATGATGTTCCTAGAAACACCAGCTAAGAAGCGCTCTTCCACGTAACCGCATTAATCTGGCTTTTTAAAGACAGATCACATGCTATGATTTTTTTGCGACGGATATTCTTGTGTTGGGATTGATTTCATGTAATTGAATGAACTATCTTTTAGTAAAGTCGTCCCAGGAACGCAACTCATAAATATTGGCGATATCATTTTAAAGTCTTCTACTTTAAAATGTATAATATACGTCTGAATTGCCAATATAAATGAGTCAGATTAAATAAATTATTAGAAGAATTTTTTTACTTAGCAACAACATTTTTGTTTATTTTAATAGTATTTTGTATTTTGACTACGAAACCCGATTTGGTCTTCGAAACGTTAATAAATTCATTTTTTAGTAAAATTGTGGCTTATTTCCCATAGAAAATTCTTACTACTTTTTCGATAAGCCAGTGTTTATCGACATATTTTGAATATTTGTTAAATCCACCACATATTTGTATATGGATAAGTACGATTATAGAGACCTGTTAATAATCTGAAAATTTATTTATAATTTACATTTTTAGGTGCATTTTAAAAAAGAAGCCACATCTCGATAAAAGGTGACTTGTCAAAAAAATACCAAAAGGCAAAAAAGTTTTAAAAATGCTGTGTTTAACTAATGGTACCACAATAATAGTTTAATTGGAACGTACACAAACATTTGGGGGGTTTAACGGAACAAAACCCCCATAACATTTTTATGTAAATATATTAAAAAAGAAGCAGCATCTCGATAAAAACTGGCTTATCGAAAAAATACTAAGAGGCAAAAAGTTTTAAAACGTTGTGTTTAACTAATGGTACCACAATAATGAATTAATTGGAACGTACACAAAAGTTTCGGGGGGTTTAAGGGAGCAAAACTCCCATAAAATTTTTTTGGGGTAAACAAACTTCACTATAATTTTGTTTAAGATGTTCCTTCCATAAGAATGATACATGTCCATTTTTAATAAAATATCTCTAATAGTTTTCGATATATTGAAAAAAATCGATTTTCATTTTGTAACTTCAAAGGGCTGTAACTTTTTTTATGAGCACATTGGTACTAAGGTAAGTTAGGTTCAATCGAACTATTTTTGACCACAGAATGTGTGGTATAATTTATGACCAATCTTTTCGGGACACCCTGTAAATTAAATGTACCAGATATACGGGAACTATACTGTAGAAATCTACATCGCACGACTAGTGTAGAGGAGCTGTAAAAGTGTACAGCAATATCTGAAACTGCGAAGATCACTTAAGTTGTGCTCACTACGGAGACCAAAGGATTGTATTCTCGCTCCGACCATCGCTCCCTAGTATTTATATTCGTGAATTCTCGCATTTAAAATAATGTATTTATTTTACATAGCGATCGATAATATAGTTTTGACATATGCATAACATATCTTCACATGTAGGTACCTATGTGCGGCAGATTCGTGCAAATAATAATATAAGAATTATTGTGCATTTAATGGTAGAAGCATAAATAATGTTGTTCTGAAGCTATTTTCTTGTGGCATTTTTATAATCAACTATTTTTAATCGGAAATAAGCCACAATTTTATCAAAAAAATGATTCTATTAACGTTTCGACACCCGACTTAGGCGTCGAAACGTTAATAAAATCATTTTTTTTTTTTTACAAAATTGTGGCTTATTTCTCATTAAAAATAGTTGATTAAGCATAAATAATTTGGACCACACATACTACATATGCAAAAATTCAAATTTAGATTCAAAATTCGGGCATTCAAAATTAATCCAAAAGGAAATTCCACCCATAGTTACATGTGAACATACGTTATGCATTTATTAAATGGTAATTAATATAACTAAAAAGTTCAAAATATTTCTTAAAAAATATTTTTACACTCTTTTCAATGGTGGTATCACCTTTTTGAAAACTTTATATATACAGGGTGAAAGAATTGAAAAAAACAACGTATTTTTACCTAAAAAAAAAACAGTAAAAACACAACTTCTGATAAACCGATTCTTCCGGTTCAAGACCTCGATCTTACTCATCAGAAAAAGAACCTAAATACCAAATTTGGTTGAAATCTGACATCTCGTTCAAAAGTTATCGTGCTATTAGTTATATATATATATATATATATATATATATATATATATATATATATATATATATATATATATATATATATATATATATATATAGTCGCCATTTTGAATGCCCGCTATTTTTTTAAAAGGAACAAAAACTGAGATGGACTCATATCTAAATTTGAACCTTTATATGTGTAGTATATTATGTGGTCCAAATTATATGCTTCTACCATTAAATGCACAATAATTCTTAAAATATTTGCACGAATCTGCCGCACATTGGTACATGTGAAGATACGTTATGCATTTATTAAATGGTAATTAACATAACTAAAAAGTTCAAAATATTAATTTCCTAAAAAATATTTCTACGCTCTTTTCAATGACAATATTAACTTTTTGAAAAATTAATCCATACAGGGTGAAAGAATAGAAAAAAAACAACATATTTTTACATAAAAATAAGGAAAAACATAAGTTCTGGTAAAGCGATTCTTACGGTTCAAGACCTCTATCTTATACATCAAAAAAGAACCTATATACGAAATTTAATTGAAATCTGACATCTCGTTCAAAAGTTATCGTGCTATTAGTCACATATGTATAGTCGCCATTTTGAATGCCCGCCATTTTTGTAAAAGGCAGAATCTGAGATGGCCTCATATATAAATTTAAACCTTTATATGTGTAGTATATGTGGTCGAAATTATATACTTCTATCATTAAATGCACAATTGTTTCACATATTATCTGCTGCACTAATTGAAATGGGTAACTTTTTAAATAAAAATTTAGGTACATACTTACAGTAGTTGCCAAAACACACAATATCGAAAGTAGACATAACATTTATATTATTATAATCGTTGCTTGATTTAACTATATTTTTTGTATTATGGCGGTGAAACTAATATTTATTGAACACCACGCTAGTGGTTAGTATTGCGCTGACACGGTCAGTTAGAAATCTTACACTTAGTACCAAGAAACGCATAAGCGTCCAATACTTTACACTACAAGGAGGGATGGAACTAGAGGGAGAGTGATTCTTATGAAACAGTGGTTACTGCATTTGGTGAAAATAGATTATCACATTGATTCATAGTTCTCCAATATTTGCTAGCGGATATTCTGGCATCATAAATAGGTGCTCCTTTAGCATGCTCCAAATGGGGGTGTTAGATCAGGTGAGTAAGAACAGTACTGTTACACCAGAAATTACTGTTTCTTAAAATGGTGGTAAAGTATATTTATCCCGGGAACAGTCGCGCACTTTTCTGTCACGTAATCGGTCGCACATTGGATTTTGTCTAACAATACGAATTTAGACGCGAATTTGCAACAAATCTTTATGTTATATTATTTTTATTTGCTTGTAATGGTAGAAATATTATTTTTAAACATTATTAAAGCTAATTTTTTCTCACCAAAGCCATAAATTACAAAAAAAGAAAAAGAAAAAAAAAGAAAAAAAAAGAAAAAAAAAACCGACGCATTACTACACCCTTCCTCGAGGCACTTACGAGTGGAAAGTTATGTTGCAAAATGTTTCATCAAGTTATCACGAAAAAGGATAAAATGTTAGATTTTTTCTAACGGCGCGTCTGCTCGCGGTTAGGGGGCTTATAAGAAACTATCACGTGTGTACACGTGCAGATTTTATGTGCGTCAAGAATTTATTAAACGTATCATAAAAATATAATATTATTTTTGGTATAATGCCCTTGACTCTTCTTTTTTTGCCCTTTAATTCATCCACTTTTGAACAAAGGCTTCCCCCAATTACCTCCATTCGCTTCTGTTATGTGCTTTCTGTTTCCAGAATGTTCCTCCTATCTTCTAATATCATCATCCCATCTCATGTGGGGTCGTCCTCTTGCTCTCTTTCCTGCCCATGGTTTTCATTGTTGTATCGTGGTATTCCACCTATTGTCCGTTTGTCTGGCGTTATGACCTGCGAAACTCCATTTTAGCCTGGCTATGTATTGTCTTGCGTCTTTGACTTTTGTTTTATCTCTTATCGATTTGTTTTACTTTTGTCTTTTAATTTTACTCCTAACGTTGCTCTCTCCATGGCTATTTGTGTCTTCATTATTTTATCCACGTTTGCTTTAGTCAAGGTCCATGTTTGGCATGGGTATGTAAGAATTGGGAACATGCAATGGTCAAACCTATTAATAGTTTAACAAAAATGTGTCAATAAAAGTTTTATTTGGGGAAATAATGTCATAAAAAAAACTTTTTTTAAGCGACAGAGAAAAATCATAAGATTATACGATCATTCTTTAGTAACCTAATTTTTTTGGTTAATCAGGAGTCTACAAACCACCCTCAGAAATGTAAAAGACCTTCTAAACTAAATAGTTGAGGTTCACAACTGTCTATAAATATAGTTGCTTGATATTGCTGTTCCTAAGTCCTCTAAAATGATGACCGTGAGTAGTGTTGATCTGATTTTTAAGCTATTTTCATAATATATGCTCCATAGAAAATATAGTATAGTTTGAGATAATCGCATGTTAGGGTACGATTTTGTCATTGTTTGACTAAATAACATAAGACACAATATGATAAAATAAGAACGATTTTATCTGTGGTATTTCTTATGAAGATTAAAATCAGTTTACCCTTTAAATATATATTTGTTGTAACTAACAATATCGCTTCTTATATTCATAAATAGGTTTTTTCTAGAAAAGTCGAGAATGATCCGACCATCCCTATGCATCGCATGGTCTTGCTTCTAGCCTCTTATCGTAACAGCCAGCGCAGAGAACTCTCTAGACTTTAGACTTCTGCGAATCAGTCTGCTCAGTTGCAACCGTTATTTGAGGTTACAATATGAACATTTCGTTACAATATAAACATTATCCATAATTTTTACCAATGGTTCATTTGTTTGAAGGATTCTTGCTGACATTATTAGTATAAAGATGTGTGTTAGCCAATAAAGTGGTTAATGGGATTGATCAACAGAAATACTCTCAAATAGTCATAACTCGTTTATTCGGTAAACAAATACCATATAAATGTATTCAGTTGACACATGACTACATTATTCTGATCTAAGGGTAGCAAACCCCAAAAACTAACTAACTCGTCTAACTCACTAAAATGGCTCAATTAATCCGAACCTAATAGTGTTCACTTATTTATCAATACATCGTTATGTAAATACGTTTGTCTATGTTTTTTCATTACTGTATCTAGTTTAATAAACAACCTTGCTGATGTTAGCAAAACTACATTGCGTGCACTTTAAGGTATTCTTCTTAAGCAATTAAACGCATGCCTGGTGCTTATTGTTTTATAAATAAATATTTCATGGCTAATTTAGTTAATTTAAGAAATTTTAAAAGGTCTTAATAATGAAGTTAATCCTATTATAGTAGATTGGATTTATATAGAAATCTTTTAGGTCAACAAAATCATAGACAATATTAAAATCTATTGTCCAGTATTATGTAAATTTTATTTAAACATACAAACAAAATAATTATAATAACATATTTTTATAATATATTGTTATATGTATTTGTCGTTGAGTTTAAAAGCGTATAAATTTCCACTAGAGTAGAAATTAAAAAAAAAAAAACAAAACAACCAATCAAGTTCTTGAGAATATTCTGCCAAACTTAACGAGTTAATCATGATAGTAAAATTGTAATAATTCAACAAAGAGCCTTTAAAACTTATTTTTAAATTATCAGAAATATAATAATAGTTGCATGATTTTAGACTTTCCTTATATTTGAACAAATAGTTTTTTTTATCCAGTATTTACACATAGTTTTTAAAGTGTGATCATTCTACTAACCTACTAATATTCATGTCCAGTGACTACTTCATTGCGTTTAAATTTGTGTTACACTGATTTTATGTGATAATACCTTTTAATAAAATACAAATATTTTGTATTAGTTTTTGTTATTATAGCATTTAATTGTGTATTTTCATCAACAAATAAAATGAGTCTCAAATACTTACATTTTTTAACACGACTGCTCACACTGGTTTATAGAACTGAATATGAAGAAATATAGAATAGACTAGGTATGCAGAAAGTGACTCGTTATTATATTTATCTTTCTGAATCTATATCAGTAAATACTAATAGAAAATTATTAATAATTCGATTAAATTATTGTACGGTCCCCATTATTTAAAATTCGAAAAACCAATTATATAGCTTGAAAAACCGGGACCCTATGCTAGACCATCTTCATTATCAACATTAACATCATTTATGACATTTTTTTATATTTGGCTTCTTTAGTTTTTTTATTATTTTTTATGGTACTGATTTTTTTATTTTTATCTTTTCATCTTAATTTAACTCATATCTTTTTACACTAGTTCCATTTATCGGTAGGTATACTTCTTAGGCTAAGGCTCCAAGGGCGACAAATTTACGCTAGCAGTAGCCGTAAAACGAACTTAAGGCTACGGCTCCACGGGCTGGAAATTGACGCTAGCAGTAGCCGCAAAACGAACTTAAGGTTCCGCAGAACGGAATAGGAATAGCCGAACTGTACCGACTACAGGACTTGTGCGTAGTCGGTTCAGTTCGGCTATTCCTATTCCGTTCTGCGGAACCTTAAGTTCGTTTTGCGGCTACTGCTAGCGTCAATTTCCAGCCCGTGGAGCCGTAGCCTAAGGTTCCGCGGAACGGAATAGGAATAGCCGAACTGAACCGACTACGCACAAGTCCTGTAGTCGGTTCAGTTTGGCTATTCCTATTCCGTTTCGCGCAACCTTAAGTTCGTTTTACGGCTACTGCTAGCGTAAATTTGTTGCCCGTGGAGCCTTAGCCTTAGCCTTGGCTCCAAGCGGTATTTAGTTCATTATGACTCTTTTTGAATTTATTCTCATTACATCAACACATGATTCAATAATACCTGGATATGACAAATAAACTGCTCGTCAAAAGTTAGGGATATAGAAAATTCTGCTGATTTTCACATTTGATTTTTTAGCGAACAGACGGATTTCGCTATTTTTTGTTATTTTAGCCTTTTCTTTAGTATTTACACAGCTGTGCAAAGGTTTACTCAAACTTATTTTTTGTACTTATACCGGGTGGAAGAAAAAATATGTTTTTCTTGTGTTAAGTTTGAGACACCCTGTAGGGAGAACGAGGTACAAATGTGAGTATATATCAGAATAATATTAAATAGAAAAAAAAATAGACGGTTTTATAATTTAACATGTGTTTTAACCGAAACAAAAGTTTGAGACACCTTGTAGGGAGAAAAAGGCACAAAGGTGAGTATACCCCGATATTATGTTGTAGTCTCATATTTTTTGAATATATAATTTTTTTAATTTCTCTAATATTAAATACACAACGACTATAAGGTCCATGATGATTTACGGTTCAGTGGCAGAGTGAACCAAGACGCAATAGTTTTAAGCAATTCGGCTGCTTAGTGGCACAAATGGGATTGCTTGAGTGTTACGGGAGCCATGAGAACCGCCCCTACAGATGCGTTAGAGATGTTGCTAAACTTGCCACCGTTGCACATGTTTATGAATGAAGAGACTAGGTCAACATTACACAGGCCAATACAAGATCAAGCTCTTATAACAACAACGCAAGGAGTGGATCAAACAAAACTATATCAGGAGATAAAGGTGGATTCCATTCTGAGAACGTCTGTAGATCGAATAGTCGAAAGGTGTAGCACTTTGATAAACATTTTAATATCATAATAACAAAGAGAGAAGACTGGGAAACTGGGAAGCCGGTACGGGCAAACCCAAGTTGGTAAACAGACGGCTTCAAAACCGATCAAGATACATGGGCTGATATACGCAGCACAAGACCAAGGATAGAAACCCGGTTGAGCTTGGGAACATATGCCACCATTTCAGACAGAAGTTGCAAGTATACAAAGGTGTGGTATGGAACTAATACGTCGATAAGTTGAGAATGACTCAATCGTCATCTACTGCGACAGTTAAGCTGCTCTAAAGCCATCAGTTTAATGCAGGTTGATTCAAAACTTGTGTACGACTGTTTGAGTACCATCTCCTAGGTTGGAAGGTGGAATAGATTAACACTAGCCTGGGTTCCAGAGCACAAAGGCTCGGAGCTTTGCTTTGTAGTTGAGAACACACATAAAACAGCAGCCATGGATAAATGGGTATAAGGAAAGTCTTTGCAATGGTGGAAAAATGAACCAGAGCCAAGATAGGCGGAATAGTTAATTAAGGGAAATTCAGCCAAAATCACATATTTCACACCCAAAAATGGAGAGAATTATATATTATACAATTTTGATCTCTTTCATTTTTTTGCTAAAACAATATTTCAGGTCGTATATATGCACAAGGAACGCAACTATGTCGGTGAAACTACATAAAAACACGGATCATATCCCAATCGGCAGAGAGTCCGACAGGGCGATACCTTATCACCTAAACTGTTTACCGCAGTACTAGAATATGCTTGTAAAAAACTTAACTGGGAAGAGGAAGGCCTGAACATTGACGGTAGAAGATTAAGAAATTTTAAATTTGCAGACGACATAGTGTTGGTCTCTGACAACCTCAAGCAGATATGTACAATGCTACATGAACTTCAGTTAGTGTGTGCCAGTGTGGGTCTAAAAATAAGCATATACAAAACAAAATTTATGAAAAACTTGGTACCTAGCGGAAATATCAATATTGGAGACAACGAAGTAGAGCTGGTGGAAAACTACATATACCTTGGACATGAAATAAAGATCACAAGAGACGTCCAAACATGCAAACTACGAAGAAGAATAAACCTAGCATTGGCAGCCTATGTAAAATTCAAAGACATCTTTAAAAGCGATATACTAATTTCTTTAAAACGTAAAACATTTGACCAATGTGTGTTACCTGTGATGACCTATGGTGCCGAAACTTTGACATTGACAGGTACAACTTCTAAAACTCTGCAAATAGCTCAGAGGAAAATGGAAAACTCAATACTAAGTATATCACTTCGTGACCAAGTTAGAAATGAAGACTTAAGACGAAGAACGGGAGTTACCGATGTAATTTCCCGAATTGCCACACTGAAATGGAACTGGACCGGACACGTCGCTCGAATCAGTGATGAAAGGTGGACGAAGGGATTACTTGAGTGGAGGCCGAGATTAGACAAAAGATGTAGAGGAAAACCCCTACTCGTTGGACTGACGATCTCAAAAAAATATCAAGCAATTGGATGCAAAGTACTCAAAACAGAGCACAACGTACAAAAATGAGGAAGGCCTGGGTGCTGAAGATGATGATGATTAGGGATGGGAAAAACCTACCGGTTTAAACCTAAAACCGGTTTTTTTACTTCGCAATAACCGGTTTTACCGGTTGTTTTTTTGTCCCGGTTGTAACCGGTTTTTTCTTTTTAAAGTAAAAACCGGTTATTAGGTTTTTCCGGTGATTAGGATTAGGTTAGGTATTATTTTGGATCCCAATCATAATTATTATTCTCAAGGAATTATTCCAAACAAAACCATAATTCAAATTTTATTTTATTTTATAAAATACAGAAGCAAAGTGAAAGTGCAATCTCACATCAGCCAAAATCAGTTATTAGGTTTTATTATAATATTTTCTTGAAAAGGTATTTGTAATCATAATATTTACATAAGAAATGATCTGGTTGAATTAGACGCAAACATCATCTATTTTTCACACTTAACTCTTGACATTGAAAGTGGGTGAATGACTTTTTCTGATTACCAAAAATAATGCTCTGACTATGAATATCGAATTACTGATTACGAATACGAATCTCCAAGAATTTCACTACGTTTTCAAAACGATACCCTCATACTTACAGGAAGTATTAAATGAGTTAAAATGTACCTATTCTACAAATATAAAAACGTGTTAAAAGTAATACATGTTCTTTCGATAGTATTACTAATTTTGATCATATTGATATCGAGTCGAATGGAGTATCGCAAACTAAAGTGTATTGTAAATGTAACTTTGTAACCTATTGGATTAAAAAACCGAAAACCGGTTTTTCCAAAAACCGTTTTTTTTTGGCCGGTTATAACTGCCAGGTTAAACCGTAAGCAAAAAAAACCGGTATAACCAAAAACCGGTGTTTTGTCAAAAACCGCCATCCCTAATGATGATGATGCCATATGCGGTAAAGGCGCGAGCGTAAGGCCTTGCGTGGATTGGTTTTATTGGATGATTGTCTAGTTTTTAAATTTGTCTCTATTAGGGACTTCTACTCATCAATGCCTCCTTATCATGCTTATTTTACGAGTCGATCTGGTCACTCTATGGATATTGAAAGATCTTTGTGTTATCATATAGTGATTCTAGTGAGCTCTTTTTTACAGTTTTTTCGCCTTATTACATTATTACTAGAAACAAAACATCCTATTTGTATTAATTATTTTACGTATATCAAATCGATCAATCACATATTTACATTTTCAACATCTTCAAAACACTATTTAGAAACGAAAGCAATATTTTTTTATCTTTTTTTAAATAGACACATTTTAAAGAGATTTAATGTAAAATAAAACAAGTCACTTTCTGTTAAACAAGTAATACAAACATTTATTTTATTTATTATAAACTAATGGTGGCGTAATGGTTAGACAGCAAATGATACTCAAACTTTGAAATTCTAAAATAGCCTCTAAATAACAATATTATCACAAAAACTATTCTAATAATAGTTATTTATGTATTAAGAGCGAAAAGTGATAATTGCTTGAGAGTAATAGTTACCGCGCGACGCGAAGCGGAGAGCGGTAATTACTCGAAAGCAATGTCACTTTTTGCTTGTAATACATATAACATTTTTTTACAATCATTTAATAAAATGAAACTATTTTTAAATCATTACCTTTATGAGTTTGAATATTCAATTTGTTTGTATTGTATAATTGTACGGTTGCTACGGACGACGCGCGTTTTTTAAACTTAAACGCGCTAGAGCGATAAAGTGACGGTACTCAGTAAACGTCAACTTTTCGTTGCCATCGACAAGTGAAAAGTCTTCTTTATCAAGTGATTGTAGAAAAATAATTTTATTTACTCATTATCATATTAAACTATTAATAAGAGAGAACTATTAAGATCGAGAATCTACGGCCGTGATGGTAAAAATCTGTCTTCCTCAGAGCCTCCTTGACAACAGGTAGACCTAGAAATAGTACTATCGGGGGATGGAGAAAGACAGATTTTAATCAAAACGAAACCGTGGATTTTCTTATTTTATTATTTTACTAATGCCATACTCTGTATAGAGTGCACAGACTCGTTTCATATGGGTTCTCTGAACCGCAAAGTGGAATGTTTCCTAGCGATGCCTGTTGGTATATTTATACCTATGTTAAGCAGAGAACTCGAATAGAATCGAAATTCATTTCGCTTATTCCCCGTCAGAGGGCGTTCTAACCATACTGCGATATAAATTGTTTTAATTTATATCGAGAATCTAAGGCCGTGATGGTAAAAATCTGTCTTCCCCAGAGCCTCCTTGACAACAGGTAGACCTAGAAATAGTACTATCGGGGGATGGAGAAAGACAGATTTTAATCAAAACGAAACCGTGGATTTTCTTATTTTATTATTTTACTAATGCCATACTCTGTATAGAGTGCACAGACTCGTTTCATATGGGTTCTCTGAACCGCATAGTGGAATGTTTCCTAGCGATGCCTGTTGGTATATTTATACCTATGTTAAGCAGAGAACTCGAATAGAATCGAAATTCATTTCGCTTATTCCCCGTCAGAGGGCGTTCTAACCATACTGCGATATAAATTGTTTTAATTTATATCGAGAATCTACGGCCGTGATGGTAAAAATCTGTCTTCCCCAGAGCCTCCTTGACAACAGGTAGACCTAGAAATAGTACTATCGGGGGATGGAGAAAGACAGATTTTAATCAAAACGAAACCGTGGATTTTCTTATTTTATTATTTTACTAATGCCATACTCTGTATAGAGTGCACAGACTCGTTTCATATGGGTTCTCTGAACCGCAAAGTGGAATGTTTCCTAGCGATGCCTGTTGGTATATTTATACCTATGTTAAGCAGAGAACTCGAATAGAATCGAAATTCATTTCGCTTATTCCCCGTCAGAGGGCGTTCTAACCATACTGCGATATAAATTGTTTTAATTTATATCGAGAATCTACGGCCGTGATGGTAAAAATCTGTCTTCCCCAGAGCCTCCTTGACAACAGGTAGACCTAGAAATAGTACTATCGGGGGATGGAGAAAGACAGATTTTAATCAAAACGAAACCGTGGATTTTCTTATTTTATTATTTTACTAATGCCATACTCTGTATAGAGTGCACAGACTCGTTTCATATGGGTTCTCTGAACCGCAAAGTGGAATGTTTCCTAGCGATGCCTGTTGGTATGGTTATACCTATGTTAAGCAGAGAACTCGAATAGAATCGAAATTCATTTCGCTTATTCCCCGTTAGAGGGCGTTCTAACCATACTGCGATATAAATTGTTTTAATTTATATCGAGAATCTACGGCCGTGATGGTAAAAATAGTACTATCGGGGGATGGAGGAAGACAGAGTTTAATCAAAACGAAAACGTAGATTTTCTTATTTTATTATTTTATTAATAAAATGCCATAAAATAAAATGTTATAAAAAAAGACTAAGTTTTCAATCCAATGGCATATAAAACAATATAATGTTATTCTACATCCCACCAGACTGAAAACAATGGGAACCTTCTCTGGTTACACCTCCGTGGCTTCTACAATTTGCAAGCCATAACGAATGCTGAGACTAAGGAAGATGAGGGAATTTTACAATTTATAATTCACGTCCCATCTGCTCAGCGCGGTAAAGTTCCAACGAGAATGGTTCCCTTCGTACTCCAATCAGAGTAAACATGTAAATCAAAAATGGATAACCATTTTCAGTTTAGTTGCAAAACTAAAATACAGCCGCATCATATTCTAGTCCAATCAGAGAGTGCAGCAAGCACCTCTACCGGTTTCGAAACTTATTAGTCTCTCATCAGGAGGAACATATGCTGCTCTCTTTGATCCAACCAAAAAAAACCCCGGCGTGCCGTCACGGATTGCAACGAATGAAATCGCATAGATGCCCTGGCGGCAACTGCTAGCAAAAACTAAGTTTTTAATCCAATGGTATATAAAACAACATAATGTTATTCTACATCCCACCAGACTGAAAACAATGGGAACCTTCTCTGGTTACACCTCCGAGGCTTCTACAATTTGCAAGCCATAACGGATCCTCAGACTAAGGAAGATGAGGGAATTCTACAATTTACAATTCACGTCCCATCTGCTCAGCGCGGTAAAGTTCCAACGAGAATGGTTCCCTTCGTACTCTAATCAGAGTAAACATGTAAATCAAAATGGATAACCATTTTCAATTTCAAAATGTTATAGTTTATCAATTAAATAATTAAATAGATTTTAGCTTATCAGTCGGGGCGCCCAACAGAGAGGCACTAGGCGAGGTGCTGGGTCTACGAGACTCTTTATAAAAATGAGCGTTACCTGTGCGAAGTGTATAATGTAACAAAAAAAATATCAAAATTATAAACAAAAATCAATGTTTTATTCTGCAAATGTGGAGCTTGAAAACTTGCGAAAGAAATAGAGCTAGCCGTCAACGTAGATGAACCTAAAGCCCTCATACAAGCAAGGAAACAACGAAACTTTCAAATTTTAACAATAGATGATGTAATTATTCAGCAACAGCTCAGATACCTAGGCGTAGGCACAGATAAAAAACTGAGGACGACAGCGAGGAGGAGATAATACATCATCCAGCCTCAAAAGTCCACTGCTGAACATAGACCTTCTCCCCTCGTTTCCAACCCCATCTATCCTCCGCCGCTCTCATCCAGTTTTTATTTACCTTTCTTAAGTCGTCAGTCCATCTTGTAGGCGGTGGACCGACGCTTCTCTTGTCTTCTCTTGGCATCCATTCTAATAGCCCCTTTTTCCATCGCCCATCTGTAATTCTGGCTATGTGTCCTGCCCATCTCCACTTCAACCTGGCTATAATTTAGATGACGTCAGTCACCTTTGGAGATAATACGGTAAAGGATAATCCTTGCTAATAAAGCATACTTCTTTCTGTCACATGTGTGTGGATCCAACGACATCCAAAGGGAAGTAAAGTATATAAAACCATCATACGACGAATAGCAACATATGGTGCATAAACATTGATCAATACAGAAATAAAAACAGACCCTATTAATACCTTTGAAAGAAAGATATTAAGAAGGATATTAGAATCCCTCTATACAGGGTGTTTCATTGGGAAAGTAGCATACGTTAACCGTAGAAAAAGGACACGTAGGCGGTGTCAAAAATACCATACTTAATGGGTCTTACTTCATTAATAACAATGATACTGGGTGTTTTATCTATTTTGCCATTTTCTTATTTGGTTCATAACTTTTTAACCACACTGTACATTTATTTTATATTTGGCACGCAAATATTATTTAAGATGTAGAATCAAGTAATTGATTTAAAATTGTAAATAATCCAGGGCCGGATTAAAAAATATTGGAAAAATATTCAGATCCAAAAACAACACCCTGTACATTTATTTTTTCAAATAGATTTTGCATTTGAAAAGATGATAAAATACTAAATTTAGTGGTATACTTTAAATTTTCGGCAAAATGATTTTTCTGGTTAAATTTTGAATTTGAATTCTGAAATTATGCGAATTACGAGAGCTCTAAGTAGAAAAAAAATTGAAATACGACTTACAACTTGTTAAACACACTGTATATTTATTTTATGTTTAACACCGAATATTATTTAAAGTGTCCAATCAATTAATTTATTTACAATTATAAAAAATCCAGGTCCGGTATAAAAAATATTGGAAAAATGTTCCAACCCAAAGAACACAGGTTTTTATATTTAAAAAGCGGATGAAAAACTAAATTTAGTGGTATACTTTAAATTTTCGGCAAAATGATATTTCGGGTAAAATTTTTAATTTGAATTCGGAAAATATGTGAATTGCGAGAGCTCGAAGTAAAAAAAATTAAAATGTGACTTAATTTTAATTAATACCATTATTTAATCTAAATTAGTAAAATGTTACCCTTTTAGTATTTTTTTATTATGACGACAAATAGTTCATAACAAATATTCACCTTTAATAATTAACGAATAAATAATAAAGAGTCCACAAAAAATACATATCTTTAATCAACCAACTATCTTAAAAATTAAAAAAAAAACAGAAAATAATTGCTTAAAAATAACTTTTGGATATCTAAAATCCAAAGTTTATAACGAGGAAATAAATAGTAGGGCAGAACTTCTTGACCGAATTCGAGACGCCTTCCAAGAAATGAAGAATATCCCTGACGAGATTAGGAATATTTAGATAATAATTGTAGATAATAATGTTAGTTTGTTATGTATTTAGAGTTAGAAATACAGAAAAAATTCCTCTGATTGAAAAATCAAATTTGTTTGTTTGTAAAATAACAAAATGTCTGGCTAATTGGCTCGGCCAAGGCCATCAAATTGACACAAAAAAAAAAGAGATTAGGAAGTCAGTCAGACAAATAACAAAAAGAGCATGACTTTGTCTTCAACAAGGTGGTGGTCATTTTGAACAATTACTATACTTAGTTTTAATAATAACAATTTTGAAAAATTTTTCTGATTTTTTTTTTATTTTTAAGATCGTTTTTTTTTTTTATTTAAAACACAAAACCACATCAACCGCGCAGGGTTATTAGTGGATATAACAATACAAAGTATTACATTAAATATAGTTATACAATTTGATGTCTTTTAAATATGTTAACACTGATGAAACTTTTTTGGTGAGGATTGTCTTGAGGTCATCGTCTGTGATTCTATGGGATCTTCTTTCTTTTGAAATTGAGGACACTCTTAATGTGATTGGCTTTAGCTTCTAGGTCTGTTCTTACAAAGATGGCTACTCCGCCACTTGCCTGTTGTGCTATTCTGTTTTTTTGGAAAACATTGGTAGTTTTGAAGATTAATATTGGATTGCTTAAAATGAGTTTCTTGAAGACATAAGATCTTAGGGCATGTTTCATTAATTAGAAGTTTTAATTGTTCTAAATGGGTGTAGAACCCATTGATATTCCACTGTAATATATAGGGGTTAGACATTTTCGAGTTCTGACTGAGAATGTGTTTCATCGGTCTCTTCTGTGGAAGAGAAATTATTGGGGCTTAGTTTCTTTCTTAATCGAGTTATATTATTTTTTAATTTTGAATTGTGGGTATAAGCGTGAACAAAATTAAGGATCTGAATTAATTCGGCTGTTTCGTTCGAATAGTTTTTTGAGGTTATTTCGGGATGTTTTGCGTTTAATGTGTTTTCGAGAAAGTCACATATTTCGTCGAAGTTAAGGACAAATGGTGGTGATCTGTTTGCGATTTTGTCTTTAATTGTCTCTAGGGAAAGTAAAAGTTCATCTCGAGAATTTCTTTTAGACGTTTTTGTTTTTTTCTTTGATTTCCTTGTTACTGGAGAAGTGAAGATATGAGAATCGGTCTGTGTGGTATTTTCGTTGATTTCTGGAGACGATGAGATGAGCCTTTTTAGATGTTTTGTGACGTTTGGAATAATTTTAGGTTGTGTTATTTCTAATGGAGTAAGATTGCTGATCTTGTTGGAAGTTGATGATGTTGGGATTTTTAAAGTGTTTGTTTCATTTGTATTATTTGTAGGTCTTGACATGTCGTCAGTTTCTATGGTATATTCTAATTGGTTATTAGAGACCTGTACGTCTGGGATCTGATCTAATATGTTTTGGGAAGATGCTGGGTGATCGTTAGAGGTGGATATTAAGGCTTTGTCAGAAGGTTTTTGTTCTGTTTGGTTATAAGGTAGATTTGTTATATATTGTGTGTTTTGGGAGGTTTCTGGAAGAGCTTTAGAAGTGGTTGGATTAGAATTGGTTGGGTCAGGATTTGTTGTATTAGAAGTGGGTGGATTAGAACTGGTTGAGCCAAGATTGGTTGTATTAGAAGTGGTTGCATTAGAAGTGATTGTATTAGTATTGTCAGGACATTCTGTTTCCTGGTGACCAATAGTCTTGCATTTTGAACAGTTGAATCCTTCTATAGAAAGGTATAGTCTGTAAGTGGTATTATCATAAGATATCATGAAAGAATCGGGAATGGACATATTTTCTAAAGGTGTGATAAATGTTTGCCTTCTAAAACTCAAGACATGGCTGTATTCGCTTTCAGGCATTCCTACCCGAAGAAAAGTCATTTTAGAGACGGCGTGTATACCCATTTTACGTAGTTCTTGTTCAATTAACGTGGTTGGAACAGAAGGACCAGCGTTTGATATTATCAGTCTTTGAGCTGGAGTGATAAGTCTTCTTATTTCTACTTGAGTTTCTTTTATATTGACGCATTTATGGGAATGCAGCAATGAATCAACCATATTTTTAGAAGAGAGATATATACATATTCTATTATTGGCTATTCTGGAAGCGAAAGATACGTTACGTGGACCAACTACTGAACCGACGGCTATGATGTACTCTTGAACTTTGGTTCCTTCAATACTAGAAAGAACTATGGCTTCGTCTTTTGTTGGTTGTTTAAACGTGTTAGCAACACTGGAATATGAGATGTGAGATGTAGTTTGGGTAGTGTTCATGGTGTTATTCGAAGTCATGTTTGATTAATTTTGGAGACGTTGCAAGGCCGGCCCTGTCGCCGGTTCAAAAACCGGTGTGGATTTTGTCCCAAAACTGGTCCTATTTATATTTCTTGGATATTTTATAGGTTATATTATTATTAATATAAATATAATATGATGTGGTTTTTGGTACTCACGTCAGGTTTGCGAGGTTTACATGGTGTTTCCACTATAACAATGTGGAGGAACTAACAAAATAATTTTCAACTTTGTTTTTATCATTTAAAAACTGATATATTTCGCAGCGGTTTACAACGTGGTGTATATTATCACTGTCAGGACCGTACTCCCTTAAGATCGTTGGTTGATTAAAGTTATGTATTTTTTGTCTCTTTATTATTTATTCATTAAATATTAAAGGTGAATATTTGTTATGAATTATTTGTCGCCATAATAAAAAAACACTGAAATGTAAACATTTTACCAATTTAGATTAAATAATGGTATTAATTAAAATTAAGTCACATTTTATTTTTTTTTATTTCGAACTCTCGCAATTCACATAATTTCAGAATTCAAATTCAAAATTTTACCGGAAAAATAATTTTGCCGAAAATTCAAAATATACCACTAAATTTAGTTTTCATCCCCTTTTTAAACGCAAAATCCATTTAAAAAAATTAATGTACAGGGTATTTTGTGGGTCGGAACATTTTTCCAATATTTTTTAATCCGGCTCTGAATTTTTTATAATTTTAAATCAATTAATTGATTGGGCACCTTAAACAATATATTCGGTGTTAAATATAAAATAAATATAATATAGTGTGTTTAACAAGTTGTAAATCTTATTTCAATTTTTTTCAGTTAGAGCTCTCGCAATTCGCATAATTTCAGAATTCAAATTCAAAATTTGACAAGAAAAATAATTTTGCCGAAAATTCAATGTATACCACTAAATTTAGTTTTTCATCTTACTTTCAAATGCAAAATCCATAAAAAAAAAATAATATACATGGTGTTAAAATGCAAAATCCATTTAAAAAAATAATATACAGGGTGTTGTTTTTGGGTCGGAATATTTTTCCAATATTTTTAAATCCGGAATTGGGTTTTTCAATTTTAAATAAATTAATTAATTGTCCACCTTAAAGAATATTTGGGTGCCAAATATAAAATAAATATACTGTGTGGTTAAAAAGTTATGAACCAAATAATAAAATGGCAAAATAGATAAAACACCCTGTATCTTTGTTATTAATGAAGTAAGACCCACTAATATGGTATTTTTGAGACCGCCTTAGTGTCCTCTTTCTACAGTTAACGTATGTTACTTTCCCAATGAAACACCCTGTATATGTAAAGAATAAGGTTCAACCACGAGTTATATCAATATTCCTACAAATCCTATATAGTAAATTATGCAAAACTACAAAATATTTTGCTAGACAGGTCAACTTATAAGAGAAAGTATAGTAGTAGAAGATGTTATAGTAGAATGCTTAGTGGAATTATGTTAAAAAATGTCGGTAAAATGGCGACGTCGGTCGGCCAATGGGAAGACACAAAGAAGAGGTGGATAGACGAAGAGATAACCGATGCTAAAGAGATATGAAGGGTGGACAACTGGAGGAGAGCATCCAAGGAAAGGGACGCGAAAAAATTTCGCCAAATTTTACTGTGAGATAAACTCACAAACTTTTTGCATCATATTAATTTTTTTAATTGGCATCATATGCGTTTTTTTTAATCTAGAAAATCTCATTAAACAGCACTTATCATTTTCAAGAAAGTCGATTGTTGAACGTTTTCATCTAAAATGTAGTTTTTTCGCAATATTTTTTGTTTAAATGGTAATAAAAAACCATGACGAAGTAAAAAGGGTCTTTTATTCTGGACTTCCTCCAGATACTTCAATTGAAAAATGGCGCCCAGTAATTTTTAAATGTTTCGTTTTCTGGGGCATGTGGTAGATATTAGATACATTTACATACACTAGTACCAGAGAAGAGCAGTTCTCGCCAGTGGCGCACACCCACACCCCCCTACACGCGACACTATATATACACGAAATTTTCGATTTTATAAATCTGACGGCATTGAAAATTTTACTAACTTCCATCTTAAAGTTCAGGAAAAGACTCACCTAGTCATATATCAACCATTCATTTTGGTCTTAGGGTGTGGATTTTACGGCCCTTCTTATTTAGGGCCTGTTTTTCGTTTTCGTCCCCAAAACTCCCAAAAACTTCAAAAATTTAAGACCGACCTTCGCAGCTTCTAATACTACTGATCATTACCTTTTTAACGCATGTCTAATTTTGAAAATCGGTAATACCGTTCAAAAGTTAGCGAGCTCAGAATTATGACTCAATTTCTATTTAAAAAAAGGGAAAATGTTTGTGGATATGTATGTATGTGGCTGGAAAAGTTAAACCGATCTGTTTTTTTCCGTGTTTGAAGAGGGGGTCAGGGCCGATTTAAAACCGGTGGAGCTTGTGACTTTTGACCACCCATAAGCCAGCTATAGGACTTGGTAGGTACAAAACGGCATATTTTTTGGGGGTATATATTTTCGGTTCGAGAAGAGACAGGAGAACCTCAAATACACCAAGTAAATAGTGTTGAGTTAAGCTTTAAAATGGTGTCTAAACTGTCAGGATCAGACATATACCCGGTTCAGTATCGCCGAAAAACTGAAAAACTAAACTTTGAAAATTTTGGTTTTTCGACAATTACTCAAAATTTCAATCTACGAATTGCGCCAATAACTGAGCGTTTGTAAAAGGACCCTAGACGAATCTGACAGTGTATACCTACCTTATATCCGGGAAAATTCGAATTTTTAAGTTATAGGCTTCATAAGTATGATCAAATCTATTTCCTATGGGAAAAACGGGTTTTCAAGCTCAATAATTCCTGTAATAGCTTCAGTTATCATACTTGACCTTAGATGCATCAGATACTACTTGTCAATACGTTTCAAATTCATGGTTAGTGATCAAAATCGGTTAAGCCGTTTAGAAGTTATTAAGCTACAAAAGTATAATAAAATTAACGATTATTCCCGAAATGGTTTATGTATTTGTAGTGGGTACGACGGTAAATTTGATCTGGCAACGGGCAATCCGAGTTCATTAACCGGCCATCCCAATAATTTTTTTCAATCTATTTCGAATAGAATAAAATTTAGTGTACATTCGATGGACACTAGATCATTTGGGAGATAATGCGACAAATGCATTTATAAAGCTTAACGTGTAATCGAGAAAAATTGCATTCATTTGCATTGCAACTTCATACATTTAATTTAAAAAAAAAAACTGAAAAACTCCTAATACAAGAATAAAAAACCGCTAAACGCCGTAAAAATAGTGTCGCATACAATATTCCAGCTTAAAAAGATCTGATATGGATATTACGTGGCGCGAAAATGTATTTTCATTTAGATGCAAAATAAAATTTTAATTTTATATATTTAAAAAAATTTTTCCAAAATATTTGCTAAATTTGAAGTAAACGCGCCACAAAAGAGTTACAAAATTCAAACTGTATCAAAGTTACTCTTTTGTGGCGCGTTTTACTTCAAATTTAGCAAATATTATGGAAAAATCTTTTAAAATAAAACTAAAATTTTATTTTGCGTCAAAATGAAAATACATTTTCGCGCCACGTATTACTCATATCAGATCCTTTGTACCTGGAATATTGTATGCGCCACTCATTTTTACGGCGTTTAGCGTTTTTTTTTGTGTAAATTACACGTAGTTTTTTAGAAATACTTTTCTTTTGTTATATCACAAAATAGTAAAAAAAAAACAGGTAAAATTACCAATTTTCTACAAAACGTCACAAAACCAAACGCCACCTATAGTTTAAAATAAATAACATTTATTGATGAATTATTGATTAATTTAAGTATCTAATTTATAAATAATTATTAGATTAAAGTTTATAAATTTTAATTTATAAAATACTAGCTAAAGGCTTTTAGAAATTGGCTGATTTCTGCTCACCACACATTTCTGACTATTTGATACATTTTGGGGATATGTGCTCGAACAGTTCTGTGATATTATTAGTTTTAAACAATTAGACAATCCTTTGCACTGATATATTGTTAAGAAAAATCGAAGTTTTAAATTCATATATATTTCATTTGATCAAAAATTATTTAATTTAGTTATACAGCTGCGGTCACTGAATAGTTTACACCTTCATTTTAACATTTATTTTGATTTATGTCTTAATTAATTTATTATCGGCTATCTACTAGATCTGTAAGGGTATAAATTATTCAATGGCCGCAGCTGTACATACAACAAACAGTAATTTAATTGGTTTAAAATTTCTAGCTTTTGATGGCATAACAAACAGAACAATATTAGTTGCATTCACCAGTCACTTATAATACAGGCAGATTTGAAATATTATTGAATTTTATCTGTGTGGTACTAATTTAGAAAATAGTCCAAAAAATCAACAATATGTTCATTCAAAATATTCTAAAAATGTTCCCAAAAATTCGTGGGATATTTGTTAAGGATCTAGCTTTTTTAAAAAGACACTAAACAAATAAACTGAATCACTTTTATTTGGCAAATTAATGTTATAGCTGAAAAATTTATAACAAAAATCTTCCTAGTACTAAAACTATAAATTATTCCTATTGCTAAATACACTAATTATTAAGCAACCCATAGTTGGGAATTCTACATTGCCGTGATATAAAATCAAGAAAAATTTCAAACATCACATGGTACGGTCAAATTCATCACATTATACATCAATTTTTTCTGTAGGTTCTACTTACCCTTAACTTCAAAATTGATCCTGACCGTATGGGTGGTCCTTTTATTGTTGGGTGGGGTATGCTCCTTCTCCTTTCTTTTCAGTATTTGTTTTTCGTCTCGTCTCAGCTGCCTGTATTCTTCTTCTACTTGTCTCGATCTTCGTGCTTGGAGCCTTGCATATGCCTGATTTTTTCTTTGTGCACATTCCTTGTCGTAGCAGTCCGACCGAATTTTTTCACGCTTTTGCCTTCCAGTCACCTCAGTTGCTACCTCATCTAATATTGTTTTACAACGCCTCCAATAGTTATCAACACCTTCAACTATATTACCTGTACAGTCCTCTAGTTTACGTTCCAGACTTTCCTCGAATTTCTTGGCTATTGTAGGGTTTTTAACGCTTCTACGTTAAACCTTTCCTATTTAACTCATCTAACTTTCTTTGCATTGCAGATTTTAGCTCTTATTTTTATTTGGACTAGGTAGTGGTCGGAATTTATGTTTGCCCCGCGTCTTGCACGTACGTCTATTAATCCGGTCAACTTAGACATCAAAATAGTTGCCAAATAACAAAAATTGCCAAATTTTGGTGGAGAGTTAGAGTTTGCCATAACAAATAAAGTTTTAAAAGTCCCCGCCGATCCCGTGTGTGCAACAAAAGTTATTCGGGGCCAAAGGTCAAAATTTAAGATTTTTTGGATTTTTCTCGAAAACGGTAAGTTTTATTAAAAAAACATCAAATCAAAGTTGTAGATCTTAACATTCTCTACAAAAATAGTCCTTACATTTTTTTCCTAAGAGTTACCATTCCTGAGATATCGCGATTTAAATTACTTTATACATTTTATATGCACATAAGCCACGTATATCCATAATGTGGCACTTACGACAAGTATAACTGCCTATTTGTGTCTATTTTATGTAATATATTATACTATCCTGAAAATATTTCTTCAAAAGATAATCAGTCCCAAACTGAATTTCCTCTATCCACGTGGCCTTGAAAAACATTTGGCTATACCATTGTTTAAAAAAGAACAGATTGTCTATTGTAAACAATGGATTGTCTATTGTATTGTCCGTAGGTCTTGTTCATAGTATCTGTTCTGTTTCTTTTAGTGCTAAAGGATCAGTTCAAGTGAATATAAGTACTTATTACAAGCGTCTACCATTTAGCAGACATTACGGGCTTACAGTGACAGTGGTATTTGACGGCTACAGTGACTCGACAAAGAATATTAAAGCTGCAGAACAACGTCGTCGAACTACAAAAACATCATCGGGTTCCGAGATTATGTTTGATGAAAATATAACAGTTCCAGCGAATCAACAACAATTTTTCGCTAACATTAATAATAAATTTCGTTTCATTTCCATGTTTACTGACAAATTAACAGCTGCGAATATTGAAGTGAAACAAGCTAAAAATGACGCAGATGTCCTTATAATAGAGACAGCAATTGAAAAATTTAAGGCAACAAACACAACAATTGTAGTTGGTGAAGATGTTGATTTGTTAGTACTGCTTACTGCAAGGACTCCAGTAGATAAAGTTATTTATTTTATGAAACCTGGAAGGGATCAACAGCGAAGAGATGTATATTCTTCGAAAAGTTTATCGGCTTATCTCAAATGCCAAAAGTACATTTTATTTTTACATGTGATAACCGGCTGCGACACTACGTCAGCAATGTACAGAAGGAGCAAAACATCAGTACTTAAATTATTCGAAAAAAAAAACAAAAGATTTGACTGACTGCTGTAAAGTTTTTACAGAACTTGATTCCACACCGCAAACAATAATTATGGAAGGAACTCGCTTTCTTCTTGCGGTTTATGGAGCTCTAAAAAAATTAGTTGTCTTGATAAATACCGATACTTAACTTTTGCAAAAAATACGCGAAACAAGAACAGCTATCATGTTTTTCTCCAACATCAGCATCTGCTTTTCAACATTTGTATCGAGTATATTATCAAGTTCAAACATGGCTAGGCAATGAACTGAATCCAGGAAACTGGGGTTGGAAATTAATAGATAATACTCTGGAACCTATTAAAACCTTACTACCACCTGCTCCAGAAAAACTCCTGAACACTATTTTTTGCAATTGCAAAAAAGGTTGTAGTGCCAAATGTGGATGTAAAAAAGTCGGGTTGCTGTGTTCTCTAGCGTGTACCAACTGCCAAGGTCAGTCTTGCTCAATTGTCCGGTTTAGTACAACAGAGGAAGACTTCTGTGATTTTAATGAAGAGACCAATGACTCAGTCACATTTGAACAATTTTTGAACATCCAGCAAGAGGAAGAGGAAGAAAATGAAATCGAAGAAGACTGAGTTGAGTATACTTTCAAGAATATGAATCTGATTAAAATATCTACAGAAATCAAAACAATAGTTAACCTAATAATCAATAGCAATATCAATAATGAATATCAATAATAAGGTAATCAAGCCTATTCTGTAACTCATTTCGATGATAGAAGTCAGTAAAATCCAATAGAAGTGGCTAAGTCGAATAGAAATAGTCCAAATCCGTATTCCATAACTACTTCGGAATCTCTACAATCGTAATAGTGAATAGAAATCACTTCGACAGCATTTACCCTGTCGAGGTGAGATTTCGATTATCGGAATTGTGGTTGACGCAAGCGCATTTTGTTTTGTTTTGGCGTTTATATTTTATATATAAAAATAATTGATTACTACTTATTTATAATTATTTATAGTATTTCTACCTTTTTTTAGCTGCTTCATTTTTAGTCTGTGGTTTTATTTGTTTAGATAATTATATATTTAATTTAGACATGTTGTAGGACCTAACCTTATTTATTTGCTATGTGACATCTGAATATTTGCCACTCGCAGTGTTGCCATACTGTTTTTGCTTTTATTTCTTGTACAATTTCAATCAATGGTATAATTTACGAGAATAGCATACAATAGACTTCTTATGCGTTGATTGATAAATATATATATTTGTATATTATACTAGTATACCTACTTGTATATTTATCAGTCAACGCTCATAGTCTGAACAAATTATAGAAAAGTTGCCATTTTTGGGAAAAGTTGTTTAGCAGTTATTTCAGCTGGAGTCGAATCTTAAAGATTGCATATTATTAGTAATATCAATTTTAAATAATTTATTTAAACAAAATCCGTTCCAACAAAATATGATCGTCATCGGATCGTCCTTCTCACTGTTCCAACAAGAATTGTGATCTTGTAGTGACAGTTTCGTGATGACCATTTAAGTAATCATTTTTTTTTTCATAAGTTTTTCATTGATTGTCATTTGTTTCGAGCTTCTGTCATGTGTCACATAATAATTAATATATCTACGGCATACGTCTTTGGTTTTTATCATTGGATATACCAACAACAATATACATATTGACAGATAAATCAGTTATGAGTCAGGTAACCGTTCCAACATCAGTTTCCAAATTACCGTCATCGGACGATAACTGGGCGACACAATTACGAACATGCGCACAACAAACGGTACAAGTAGTTTCGTGACGGTTTCTGGACCGTCCAAAAGTTCATGTTGAAACAAACCTAATAACATCAACTTAAATATCTTTGATTTAAAACGCCCGGTTTCATAATCAACTTAAAGTGAACATTGACTAAAGTTCACTTTAAAGTTGACATTTACCCGTATGAATTGCATTGATAAAGGTACCATCTTAAAATTTAAAGTCCACTTTAACTGATTATAAAACCGAGCGTTAAAAGCATTTATACTTCTTATATTCACTTTCACTTATTTTTTTATTTATCAGTTTATCTTCTTTTTTATATCAATTTTAATTAACTCTAATTTAAAACCATTTATTCTCTTTTGAGCTTTTTGCATCCAGTATTTACACTAATATTTTATTTACTTTTCAAAACTTGAGGATAGTATGAAGAAAGTATGAAAACATTGAGGATATGGCAACGGTGGCATATTTCGAGTAACAACCAGGTCACAGAACACTGGTTAATGCGCGGTTGCCGCCTCCTCAGAACCGCGTGAAATAGAAGTCAGAGATTTCGATTACGATATGAGTTACAGAATACCAATCCAAACACAAAAATGACGCGATAGATATCAAACATTCCGATTTTGGGTAATTACGATTCGACTTGGTCATTTCTATTCGATTTGTTAAAAGTTACAGAATAGGGCTGAATATCTAGAACTGGACCGGTATTGTTTCCTTAAATTATCTTAAAATTGTCAAAACAGTTAGTGAAGTAGGCCTACAGGGGAAAACACGGTAAAAAAACTCTCCGAGTACACTTGGTGGTGTGGAGACGTGTGCATAATATCATGTATAATGTGACTCTTAGTCGCGATATTGAATCGTGATATAGAATCGCGATATCTCAGGAATAGCAACTTTTAGGAAAAAAATAGTAAGGACTATTTTTGTAGAGAATTTTAAGCTCTACAACTTTGATTTAAAGTTGTTTTGTTGATAAAACTTACCGTTTTCGAAAAAAATACAAAAAAATCTCAAATTTTGACCTTTGACCCCGAATAACTTTTGTTGTACACATGGGATCGATGGGGACTTTTAAAACTTTATTTGTTATGGTATACCCTAGCTCTCCACCAAAATTTGGCTCTCCGGCAATTTTTGTTATTTCAAATGTCTATATAGACCGGGTTATATTATGTCGCTGAATATTATGCTACCCTCTACCGGGAGTAAAATTTTTATTAAAAATAACGCCGAAAATTACTATACTAATAACTTTTATGCAGCTTTATTTCTAGACATCTTTTTAAAGTCAATCTTTTGGACTTAAGGAAAAAGTAATTTAAAAAGAAGCACTTTTTATAAAGGTATTTTGCGAATTATTCAAAAAGTATTTTATCAAAAAAATCGTTCTTGTAAAATGAAGCTTATAACAATACAAAAATATGGTTGGTTTATGATGTCTGTATAGCCTCAATACTATCGGAAAAAAATGTTGTATGTATTTTTTTTACCCGTTAGTTACCACGTTAATAAATAATCTTTACCCATTTACAATTCTCTTTACTCAGGTATTTGTAGTATATTTTTTGTTCGTTTTTAATCGTTTGGCTGATTTAAAATGCTTAGAAAATAATTGAGTTTTAAATAGGAGTACTTTTATAAACTTTTACATAATATTACATTTTTTTTTTCAAGTAAATCTAAAATTATAAGAGATGCGCAATCTTCTGTAGGGTACAATATTGTAGTTTTTACTTTTCATTATGAAGTTCTATAAGTACTTAGTCTTCGACTTATTTGAAGAGAAAAGTGAATTTTTTGTTATAATTAAAAAATCCTCCTCTCAATTCAAACTCAACTTTGTAAGTAAGCATTTGAATCCAGGCAAACTTCTAGAGCATACTATGTACATTAATAAAGTGAATTGTAAAGGAGTAATCATTATTTTTAATTAGGGTGGTAATTAGGATGGTTTTCACGTTTTTATCGCTAAAAAAACTACGGAACAAGCCTCTTTTGTCATAACTCCCTTAGGATTGGTGCTAGAGATTTTTGTAAAAAATGAAAATACAGATTTTTCAAGCACTGCAAAAAAGATTATATGAGTTTTGCACAACTTCATATTTCACGTTCAAACTTTGAATTTTGGCATAACGAAGAATAACTAACTTTCAATAAGTTATTTCTCTGCTTGCGTGGGAGCTGTAAAGACCATAAATCCACCATTATTTTTGTCTTTTATGAACTATTTTTTTTTAATAATAATTTTTGTATAAAATACACACTTTTTGTTTAATTCGCAAAACACTGTCTGAAACAGTGTTTCTTTTTTGTTAAAAAATTGAAATTTTTACTTGCGAATAAGTTGAAAAATATGGAGATTCCGAAAAAAAGAACCATGTGAATAAAACTACGAAAAACTGTGAACAAAAGTTACTTAAAATGGGTTAATACAGACCGTTTAGTTTTCAATTAGATATGACTGAAGGAGGCGCTAAAATTGGCAACATTTCTGTAAATTATAATTATTGTATTTAGTCCGTTCTTTAACGGTAAAATATTGCAAAACCTCTAAATTGTAAAGAACCGCTTGTATTGACATGAAATTTGGCATACACATAGCTAACAAGTCAAAGAAAAAAAGTGATATTGTGCCGATATGTGCTTTTGCCCTGGGCGTGGTTTTCACCCCCTCTTGGGGGTGAAAAAATTTTCGTCCAAAGGAAGTCAGGAAATGGATAAAATGGCTAATTTTAAGTAACTTTTGTTCTATAGAGTTTTTTCACTAAGTCAATACTTTTCGAGTTATTTGGCAGTGAATATGTTCATTTTTTCAACAAAATAACCACGCTTTTAGACGGTTTTTCGCAAATAACTCAAATAGTAAGTATTTTGTCGAAAATACATTCTTAGCAAAAATATAGCCCGTAAAAAATTTAAAAAAATGGTGTATACATTACGTCTCTACACCTAGTAGAAGCAGAGTTATAGCTAATGAAAAATAGGTTCATATTCGTCAAATTCCAAATGAAATACTTTAACGTGAAATAACCAAAAATGAAGCACATTTCGGGGAAAACTCATTACAACTTATTTAATGTGTTTAAAAAAAGCTTCATTTTTGTTTAATGAAAAAAATGTCTAGCATCAAAATTAAACAAGTTACGCTCAAAATAAAGTTAGTCCCTTTTGGTTTTGGTAAAAAAGTCGAGAAAATCACCACCTAATTAGTATCTTAAATGAACTTAATCGGTACGACTGCATAAGTTTCTTGACTCCTGTATATATTGTTAATATGATCTGTAAGTTTCATCGGTTTAAAGTCCTTATTATTGAAAGGGCTGTAGTTAAAAGGGGTTAAACGAGTCACTGATCACGAATGTATGCAAATTTAGAAACAACAAATCTTAATCAATTTTTGTCCAACAGAAAAACAAAAAAATACATGATATTCAGAAAAGCAAATCTAACTTTTTTTGTTTTTCGAGATTTTTAGTATCTCTAACAATTTTTAAGTTATTTTGAAAAAAAGCATATTTTTCAAAATTTAAATTTTTAAAAATTTTACTTTAAAACCAAATTTTTTCAAAAATAAGCACTTTGGATCGATGAAACTTACAGATCATATAAACACAACATAAGTAAAATAATTTGTGGAGCGGCAACGATTAATTTAATTTAAGTTGCTAATTAGGGGATGATCTACCCGATTTTTTTTTTGCAAAAACAAAAGGGACCAACTTTTGTTTTGAACGTAACTTGCTTAAATTTAATGCTAGAAACTTTTTATAAAAACAGAAATAAAGCTTTTCTTAAACACTTTAAAAAAGCTATAATATGTTTTCCCCAAAAAGTGCTTAATATTTTGGATATTTCACGTCGAAATATTTTATTTGAAATTTGGTGAATATGAATCTATTTTTCATTGGCTATAACTCTGGCTCTACGAGATCCAGAGACCTAACGCGTACACCAATTTTTTTTAACTTTTTTTATAGGCTATATTTTTGCTAAGAACGTTTTTTTCGACAAAATACTTAATTTTTGAGTTATTTGCGAAAAACCGTCTAAAAATGTGGTTATTTTGTTGGAAAATGAACATATTCACTTGCAAATAACTCGAAAAGTGTTGACTTGGCGAAAAAGCTCTATAGAACAAAAGTTACTTAAAATTAGTCAGTTTACCCATTTCCGGACTTATTTTGGACATATATTTTTTCACCCCCAAGAAGGGGTGAAAGTCACCCCCAGGGTAAAAGCACACATCGGCACAATATCACTTTTTTTCTTTGACATGTAAGCTATATGTATGCCAAATTTCATGTCAATCCAAGCGGTTCTTTAAAATTTAGAGCAAAAACCGTGAAAGAATGGACTAATTTTAATTTGGTTTTATCTACTCATTCCGATAGTATGGGCCATTCCACGAACATACGCCTGTTTTGGATTACTTCGACACTGAATATTTAACTGTGCAATATAAGAAGTACGAAAGTAAATGGCGCTTATAATTATTCCAATAAACAACAATGTAATTTGCAATTTACTTTCGTTCTTCTTATTTTGCACAGTAAAATATTCGTTGTCGAAGTAATCCAAAACAGGCGTATGTTCGTGGAATAGGGTATAACAATATGTTGTTAAAATCACATTATCATTTTTTCTCTTTTCTTGATTACCTATTAGTTTTTATTGCATAATATATAAATTTAATGTAACCACTGAATACATATATTTAGTGAAAAAATATTATAAATAGTTAATCATAGTGAAAAAATAGTCCTATTAATTAAATTAATGAATAATTTAACCGATTATGCAAATAAATATTGTTTAAGAATTGCAAATAAATTGATACTCCGTCGTCAGCAACTAATACAACTTGCTAATGTTTACGTCTACCGAGCACTATTGCAATTTAAAGGGTGTATATCCTGTCTGTATATTCATTTTCGGCGTTTTCGGCATTTTAAATATAAAAATGTTTAACCCCGGAAATGGGTGACATCCCCGTCCACAGGGTAAAAGCACTCTACGGCACAGGGTTAATTTAAGTTACGTAGGGAGTAAGTAGAATATATAGCCAAATTTTGGTGCAAATCCATCCAGGCTCAAAAAATTATACAAAAATGCTATTATAAGATAATCGTAACCAAGCATTGGTGAATGCAGCTAAATATCTGATGCCTTATTAAAACCCAACACCATGAGATATAAATTTGTTTTGTCAACAAAAATCTAATACATTGTGAATACGTTATAATAAAAGCTTCGATTTTGTAAAACACCACTTTTAGCAATTCGTACTAATTTTTGTATTTCTTTAGGCACATAGTCGTATGCGGGCATATTACATATGAGTCTGTTTCGCATTTTCTAAAAGACTTTCTTCACGAAGATAGAGAAGATGTAGATGTCGAAGTAGTGTTTTTACATCGGTAAGTTTTTGATGTAGTCTTTAGTTTAGACAAGTGGCAATGTTTTAGTTTATTTTTATATATGTTTGACATTGTTTATATTATATAGGGTTAGGAGAATAGGCTGGAGTAACACCAACAGAATAGCTGAAGTCTGAGTTTATTGCATTTCTTCTTAAAAAAATATAAACGAAAATTTAAAAGTCGTGTGAAAGTGAAATTTCCAATATATAGCCAGTTCGGGTTCGTAAATGCTGTTTGTACGAAAAAAAAAAGCTTTGTTCTCTGTACATATCTTATTCCAGAGATGCAGCGATGTTAATTGCGACGTATGCGCATGTTTGGTTGATTAAGAGAATGAGTTTGATCGAGCACAGCACGCTAAGATGAAGCAAATGCTAAAAGAAGCAGGAATTAGCAACCAAAATCTGAAAATAATTCTATACTACAATCAGATCGGAGGAATGCTGCGATGCTACGTCTTGTCTCTCCTTTTTTATGAGAAAAAGGGTTTAAAAAGCAGCCAGAAAATTACAGAGGTATCAACTTGTTAAATACCACCCTAAAACTTACAACTAAAATTCTACAAGAACTTATGAATTAGAGGAAAAGTTTATCAGATAAACAACAGGTTTTTCGTACTGAAAAATTGTCTACAGATGCAACATTCGTCATAAAGCAAATTACTGAGAAATCACTAGAGCATAATAGACCGGCATTCTTATGCTTTATGACTTAAAAAAAGCATTTGACAGAGTAAGACTCAATGTAATCCATCTTCTGTATAATAGATATCATAAAAACTATTGAAAAATCTACCAACACAACAAAATGGAAGTTAGAATAGATGGACAATTTACAGAATATATAGACATAGGCAGCATAATAAGACAGGGGGACTCATTGAGCCCTATGCTCTTTAATTTAATAGATAAAATTATCGAAAGCGTAAAAAAAGAAAGGAGTTACAGAATGGGAAAAAGAAATAAAATTACTGTGTTATGCAGACGACGCAATAGTAGCCCAAAATTAAGACAGTCTACAAAGTTTAATCCACAGATAAGAGCAAAAAAATTCAACATGACAATTTCATCTCAAAAAACTAAAACAATAGTAGGTAACCAGTAAAGAATTAATCAGATGTGAAATAGAAATTGATGGTATCATTATTGAACAAGTAATGGAAATAAAATATCTGGGAATTACATTGTCCAGCAACGGACACCTGTATCAAGAAGTGAGAAATCAGCTACAAAAAAAATTAACTGACAGGATGCCTTAATAACATTGCTTGGCGAAACGGACATATTAACACTGACATGAAGTCAAGAATTTATAAAGCCAGTGTAAAACCAATAATGATATCTGCATCAGAAATAAGACCCGATACAGCCACAACACAAACACTACTAGAAACGGCAGAGATGAGAGTACTGAGAAGAATTATTGCATGAAATGCGCTGAGAGGAATAGGAAGACATTAGAAGAAAATAGAACATACAGTGTATCAACGAATGGGCACCAAATAGAAAAAAAGAATGGTATAACCACATATGAGGATGACAGAGACAAGTGTGGTCAAAATAGCAAGAGATAAATCACCAATCGGTAGAAGTATCGGCCGACCGCTCAAAAGTTAAAGAGAGAGAGAGAGAGCCATAGAGGTATCAATCCGCCAATGAACAAGCAGAATTGTTTATAAAAGGAAGAAGAAATATCTGAAGGATAAGCAGCTCTTTCAATGCGAATAAAAGCGAAAGCGAAAGAATCTGTCACAGCAGATGAATATGACTATCCAAAAACTGGATGATCATTTTTTAAAATCATGTATGATAGATATAGATTCATAGACATGTAGAATCATAGTTTAAAAAAATCCTGGCGAATATTCATGGATATAGATGACCAAATATTCTTTTGTTCTATTCTGTTTTATTGCTATATATTTTTATTTTGTTATTCTATTTTACTATATTTAACTTTATTTATAATCTAAAGATATAAAAGTTTGAAATTCACATTGTTTTCAAAAATTTGAATTTAAACGCGTTTTATTACGCAAGTTACTTAGAAAATATTTTTTAACTTAAACTAATTTAAAGCAACATCTACACTCTTGCCATAGTATCTAACTGAATAAATATCTCGGAAAAATTGTTAATATAGAGAAGATATGCAGTTTCTGATTCCAATAGACACAACTCGAAAAATTTTCCATTGGAGTTCCATTCCATAGAAGAAGTGTGCTTTCAATGAGTTGACACCAAAAAGTCATCTAACTCCTGGTAAGATTGTAGGTGTAGCATTTTGTTTAAAGAAAATATTTTCTAAACAATTTTATAAACAGAATATAGCAATGTGTGACGTGTAAAATACATCGAAGGATATTTTTAGAAAAGAGCCAGATTTGGAATTGGAAGGTCTTCTGAAAAGGCATTATACGACCGTGGAGTTTTTTCAGGGAACCATGATGAATGCAGTTGACCTTGAAAGAGTCAAGGTATCATTTAGGGCTTTGAGACTTCGTTCGTGAATGATATTTCAGAATATAATTTTTAATTTGCTTTATTTAGCAACATACACTATAAGCTTTGCACAATTTTTGTATTCAATAGCATGGGTTGATATCTATCTGATTGGTAGAATAAATTTGCTACCAAAAAAGATTAGAGACATTTCCGTTTTACCTAACAAAATTTTTTGAGATATTTTGTATTCTTACCTTTCCTTATCAGCAAACGGCACTGCATCGTCTGCATAGAATAATAACATGTGAGTGAATTTCGTTTTCTCCCATAGTCTGGTTTTACTATTAGACTAGGGCGCATCTGTAAAAATATTAGTACATTTGGATGTTGAGAGGTGATTCATATTTTTTTGCAGAAATTGCTTGAAAATAACTTATATAATAATATTTGAGTTATCCTCCCACTCAAAAAGGTCCGGAACATTGTTTAAATAATCAAAATGTTAAAAAATAAACGAAAAATTCGATTTTTATCTTAGTTTTCTGATTATAACTTTAAAAGTATTCATTTCCGAGAAAAGTTGCACTGATATAAAAGTTGCGTAATTAAATTTCCTACAATAAAAGATTAGTTAAAAATTGTTAAAAATGGTCACCCATGCAAAATAGCATTAATTGCGAAAAACCCGTAAAAAAAGAAGTATTCACATTTTACGTCTTTCAACCACTTATGCTACACTTATGACCTTCATATTTCACCCAGAAGAACTTTATGATATAGTAAAAAAATGCTGTAAATTTAATTAAGAACGGTTTAATAGATTTTGCAAAATAAATTTTGCAATCCAGCTTTCGCAAAAAGATAATTTTTTCAAAATGTTGCAGAATTGAAAATAAAGTAGACAGCAAGTTGATTTTTTTTGCTTATAGAAGAATACTGTTCCTTTCATTTGCAATTTGCAAAGTTAAAATCGGTTAACTACCACGGCGTAAGGAATTTTTTTAAATAAACATTAATTTTTGGTGCTACGCGCAGGACAGCGGATACGTTTACTCTGATTGAGCATTCCAATGACCTTTGATAATGATTGATAAATTTTAATTTTTAGTACATTTCGATATAAATAAAGAAATTTCTTTATTGCAAAATACAAACACATACTCTGTCCTTTAGAATTACACTTTTTTTAGCAAAAACTTTCTTTGTTCGTATATTTTAACTTAGAAAATAAAAGTTTATTATTTTGAACATATGCAATTGTTTAAACAATATTTCACAAACAATAATCAAATTAGTTTGATTTTTGTTGAATTAAAATATTAAAATACAACAAAATATAGAGTAAAAAAATAATATATTAGATAAAGGTTGGAAGAAATTTTGGTGGAAATCAACTTGTGTGGATCGAACACCGCTGTCCTGTAGCACCAAAAATTATTGTTTATTTAAAAAATTCCTGACACCGTGGTATAAACCTATTTTAATTTTGCAAACTGCAGATGAACGGTACAGTATTCTTCTATACGGAAAAAAATCAACTTGCTATCTGCTCTCAGTTCTGCAACATTTTGAAAAAATAAATTTTTTTGCGAAAGCTGGATTGCAAAATTTATTTTGCAAAATCTATTGAACCGATCTTAATGAAATTTACATTATTGTTTTAGTATATCATTTAGTTTTTCTGGGTAAAATATGAAGGTCCTAAGTGTAGCATAAATGGTTAAAAAACGGAAAATGCAAATACTTGTTTTTTATGTTTTTTTCGCAATTTTTGCTATCTTGCAACGAAGGGTGACAATTTTTAAAATTTTTAACCAATCCTATATTATAGGAAATTTAATTACGCAACTGTTTTTTCATTGCAACTTTTCTCGGAAGTGGATACTTTTAAATTTATAATTAAAAAACCAAGAAAAAAATCGATTTTTTCTTTCATTTTTTAACATTTTGATTATTTAAATAATGTTCCGGACATTTTTGAGTGGGAGGATAACTTAATTATTATTATATGAGTTAATTCCAAGCAATTTCTGCAAAAAAATAAGAGTCACCTCTCAACGTCCATCTCAAAACAGATGCGCCCTGGACTATATATCTACTTTAATTAATATTTTATCCATGATGACATCAAATATAACGGCGCGCAATGCGTCTCTCTAGCGGTTCCCATTCTAAATATAGATTAAGTATTCTTAGATTTTTTTAATTCTTATTATGTCGTCATTCTAACGAAGATTGTCGATCACTTCTTTAAACTTCTTCTATTAGGTTGAAAACTTTGACTTTCAGTTGCCAGATGTCGCTAGACACCTACTCCATAAACGTCAATGCGGGGATAAGCTCTTGGAGTTTCGACACTTGGAGCAGAGAGCAGCAAACCCACGGCTCTCTGATGATGACTTCAAAAAGAGTCGAAAATCGTCGATTCAGAGTGCTGGTTTGTGCTTTCTGTTCTAAGTGAAAAATAAGACAGTTTTGCTTACGCATTGCAACTGAATAAAAATGGTATACATTTTGATTTTACTTCTTTAAACGCTTTCTTATCTTTTTCAACGTAAAATATCTGTTCAACACTGAGGTTAGTACCTACAATGTCTGATATTTCTCAGACAAGATTTCTTCTTTCTTTCCAATCTTTTTCTGCCTTATACTCTTCCTTGCATGATGACGTGTAGCAGAGAGTATTTATCATTTCGAAGTAAGTGGCCCGGATACGATGTTTTTCTTATTTTAATTGTGTTCATAAGCTTTGTTCTTAGAACTTCCTGTGTACTTATATTAACATCTTCATTTGTGGTAATTTTTGGTGTTTCCGGTTCTAGGGTCATTTGGTTTTCCTCTGCGTAGTTTTTTTAGATGGTCAATCCATGTATCCTTTTCAATGTGTTTTGATTATAAGTTTTCTGCCATGTCCAATTCGTCTTACCACCTTTTTGTTTGAGACTTTTGCAGTCCAAAGCAATTCCTTAGCTTCTACCAAACAAAACATCAGATGAACCTCAATCTGATAGCCATACTTAATTTCTTATTTGTACACATTGACTTGTATTTGATACATTCTTTTCGAACTATTTATATAGGGCAGTCAAGTAATGGATTTACTCATAGACCAGGAATAATCTGTAAAAAAACGTGTATTTTTGGATGTGAGAGGTGGCATTCGGATTTTTGCAGCTAAAGTTAGGTGACACCTTCAGCAATAATAATTGACTCATGCTTTTTCTCAAATATGCCCGGAACATTAATAAAAAAATTAAAATATTTAAAAATTTCGAAAAACATCGATTTTTTTATGCTTTCTTTACTTATAACTTTAAAACGATTCGTTTTGGAACAAAGTCGTACAAAAATAAAATAAAGATAATTGAATTTTGTATGATATACGACTGGTCAAAAATGTCTTAAGGTATTACCTTTTCTGCAGTATAGCAATAAATACAAAATAAGGGGGCAAAATACGCCTGTTGTTATTCAATGTTTCTTAACCACTTTGGTAGCACTTAGAAACTTAGTAATTCGCTTAAAAAATTCTTATAACTTACTTAAATGGTCTACCAAATTTCATTAAAATCGACCTAATAGATTTTGCATAATAAATTTGCAATATAAATGTTTTTAAAAAAGTTCAAATTTTTTAAAATCTTCCTGAACAAAAAGTAGACCATTTAGAAGTTGGCTAATTTTTTTACATATAAAGAGGTGCTCTACCTATCTAATACACTTTACAGAATTAAAATCGGACTCTTTAATGGGCCTCGGCAGTGTTTTAAAATTATAAACAATTTTTTGGCTTATAAACAAATATCTTTGTTTAATAATAAAACAATTAATTTTTAGCAATGCAATAATTAAAACCGGTATAATTTGACTTAAACTTTCAAATGCTGTCAGCGGAATTGCTATTTTATTTTTTATTCAAAAGTTATTCTCGTTCAAAAATTGCAATTTTTCGATTTTTTTAATGTTCCACCGCTTTTATCTCGAAAACTATGGATCCTACGAAAAAACTTGTAGGAACATTTTTTGCTTAGAATTACCCAAGAAATACAAAAAAATGTTTTATTTTGCGAAAAATCGATGTTATGTAATTCTTCAAGTTCTTTGTTTATAACAATCTTATCGACATCCGGATCAACTGTTACCCAAAAAATTCGTGTTCTACGTTCTACAGGTCAAAATACATAAAAAAACTTGGGTAAGTCCATCTAAATAATGGAGCCCGTAGCACCCCCTCCTGGACACAGCACTAATTTGTTTATAAGCCAAAAAAATGTTTATAACTTTAAAATATTGCTGAGGCTGCTTAAATAATCCGATTTCAATTCTATAAAGTGCATTAGATAGGTAGAGTACTTCTTTATATGCAAAAAAATTGACAAATCTTTGTATGGTCTAGTTTTTGTTGTGCAATATTTTAAAAAATTTTAATTTTTTAAAAAAAGTTTAGATTGCAAAATTATAATGCAAAATCTAGTAAGTCAATTTTAATGAAATTTGGCGGACGGTTTTAGCACATTACAATAATATTCTTTATAAAAAAAGCGAATTAGGAAGGTTCCAAGTGTAACCTAAGTGCTGAAAAAACATTGAATAAGGACAGGCTTGTTTTGCCCCCTTATTTTATATTTATTGCTATTTTTCAGCAAAGGTGTTAAATTAAGACATGTTTAACCAACTGTATCTGATAGAAAATTTAATTATCTTTGTTTTATTCCTATACAACTTTGTTCCAAAATGAATCGTTTTAAAGTTATAAGCAAAGAAAGTAGAAAAAAAAACGAAATTTTTTGAAATTTTTAAATATTTTGTTTTTTTTATTAATGTTCCGGGCATATTTGAGAAGGAGCATAAGTCAACTATTATTAACGAAGTTATCACCTAACTTTATCCGCAAAAATCCGAATGCGACCTCTCACATCCACCTAAAAACAGATCCTTCATGGTCTATCATTCAACGTTACAAAAATGTCAGCAAAATGTTACAAAGTATATGTGGGTTCTTTAAAGGTTAGCTGATGATAACTAATCAGGCTGTACCCAGTTTACGGACAAACGTAACTTACCATAAAGAAGAAAATTAAAAAATTTTGCAAAGTTGAAAAATGTAGTTTTACATACTTAGTAAGCGAATCTGCATGGTGCTCTCATTTAAATTGAAATTGACTTAACTTTAACTTTAATAATAAATCTAAAAGAAATACCTACTAAGTATTAGGCTTCCTGTTACTTGCCTGATTTTTACGCTGAACTTTGGAATGTGCAGGAAACCGCCAGACCTCGAACTGGAAGGTCTTTTCAAGAGACATTTTACCACTGTAGAATTCTTCCAAGGTACCATTATGAATCCTATTGATCTGCAAAGGGTCAAGGTAAGTTTCGGGCGAGTGAACATGTTAGCCTGAAAGTGATAATCCGTTTAACAATGAAATCATTCTTAAATATCTGTAAATAATCGTAAATATGTGTTCTCATTAAAATACGATCAAAATTCATATTATAAGTGTTAACTAATATTATTTTTTTTAAAAGTTATACAGTGTAATCATTTAATAATGGAACAGGTAGCAATTATTGTGGATTTCAAACATGAGAATATGATTTATAGCCCAGTAAATGAACGGGAAATACGGCGATACCGTGTAATTTTCAGGGGCAACTCCGAATTGCATGAAAATTTTGATTTAGGTTCTACTTACCATTCATTTAAAAGTTGAAATTGTGCCGTTGGTTGCTTTTACTTGGGGGGTGACAGTCACCCCTTCTCGAGAGTGAAAAAACATACGTTCAAGATAAGACCGGAAATGGATAAATTGGCTGATTTTAAGCAACTTTTCTTCTATAAAGTTTTTATGTAAGTCAATACTTTTCGAGTTATTTGCGATTGAAAATGTTTATTTTTCGACAAGAAAACTACATTTTCAGACGGTTTTTCGCAGATAACTCAAAAAGTAAATATTTGATCGAAAAAAATATTCTTAGCAAGAGTGTAGCTTATAAAAAAACCGAAAAAAATGGTGTACCAGCAAAGTCTATCAATCGAGTAAAAACAAAGTTGCAGCTCATGAAAAATACGTTCTTATTCGTCTAATTCTAAATCGAATATTTCAAGGTGAAATCACCGAAAAATTAAGCACTTTTCGGGAAAACTTATTCAAACTTTTTCAAATTTTTTATTAAAGGCTTTATTTTAATTGTTTATAAAAGTTTCTAGCATTAAAAATAAGCGAGTTACGCTCAAAATAAAGTTGGCCCTCTTTTTTTGGTAAAAAATCATAAAAATATCCTCTTGTTTAGCTCCCCAAATGAAATTAATCGCTACCGCTTTACAAACAATTTACTTACTTATCTATTTTTTATATGATCTGTGAGTCTCATCGGTATAAAGTGCTTATTTTTGAAAGGGTTATAGTTGAAAAAGCTTGAACGGGTCACTAATCACGAGTGTATGCAAATTTTGAACAGCCATATCTTAACCAATTTTTGTCTTACGCAAAAACAAAATGAAACTGGCATATTTATAATAGCAAACATACATTTTTTTACTCTTTAAGATTTTTCTTATCACTAATACTTTTTAAGGAAATTTTTCAAAAATGTTTAGAAATTTTTTTTACTATAAACCAAATTTTTTTCTAAAATAATCACTCCAAACCAATCAAACTTAAAACAAAAAATGGTAAAGCGGTAACGTTAAATTTTTTTTAAAGTGCTAAATAAAGGGAAGTTTTCACGATTTTTTTACCAAAAAAAGGAGCCAACTTTTTTTTTTTCAGTGTAACTCGTTTATTTTTGTTGCTAGAAACTTTTTTAAAAAACAAATATAAAGCTATATTTAGATATTTTAAAAAAGTTAATAAGTTTTTCCCGAAAAGTGCTTAATTTTTTGGTGATTTCGCGTTGAATTATTCGATTTGGAATTAGACGAATAAGAACGTATTTTTCATAAGCTACAACTTTGCTTTTACTCAATTTATAGACTTTACTGATAGACCATTTTTTTCATTTTTTTATAATCTACACTTTTGCTAAGAATATTTTGTTCGATAAAATATTTACTTTTTGAGTTATTTGCGAAAAACGGTCTGAAAACGTAGTTTTTTTTGTCGAAAAATCAATATTTTCAATCGCGAATATTTCGAAAAGTATTGACTTACGTAAAAAACTTTATAGAACGAAAGTTGCTTATAATCTCTCAATTTATGCATTTCTGGGCTTATTTTAAACACGCGTTTTTCACCCCCCGAGAAGGGGTGACTGTCATCCCCCAAGTAAAAGCAACCAACGGCACAAATTCAACTTTGAAGTGGAGGGTAAGTAGAACCTAAATCCAAATGTTCATGCAATTCGGAGTTGCCCCTGAAAATTATACTCCAAAATGGTCATTTATTGGGCTATTAGGTATTGCCGGCATTTAAGTATTAATAGGAAAATTGCAATATTAACGCTCCTTTCACACACGGATGCTCCAATCACCGTGTAATAAGAAAGGTACCATAGGATTGCTCGAGCTACTATTGGAATATCATAGTGTGTTCTAACCCTTGCACGTTTCAAATTTTTAGTGTGTGAAAGGAGCGTAAGAATTTGAAAAGTGCGAGGGTTGGAACGCACGATGACATTCCAATAGTGGCTCGAGTAATCGCTTGTAGACGGAGAGGCAGCGCTGAAAAATCTCTTTGAATTTACTAAAGCTAGATTTTTCACAGTTGATTACTGTGAGTGTGTAGAGAAACATACTGCGGTCGGCCAAGCGAAACGTAGAACAGGGGTTACTGAGAGGGTATCAAAGTTGCTTTCCTACGGTAAGGTAATTATTTCCATTTACTAAGGCTGAAAATCAGTAAACACATTCTAAATTAAATATAAATAAAAGTTATTATAGTCGGTCAGCTGTATGACGGGACAGAGCCGGTCGGTCGGCCTTAATAGTCGATTGAGAAAATAAAGAATTTTGGCTCGCAATTTTTTCGTCCAGCATGGATTTACTTGAAATTTTCACAGAAGGTAGGGAATAGTCCAAGGATCATTTTATACATCATGCCGCTGTCATACGCTAAATCCTTGGGGGTGGTTGCCACCCCATCTCGGGGGTGGGAATTTTTTATTACATTTTAACCATGTAATTCGATGGAAAAATTGGTTCTAAGAAAAAAATGTTTTTTTACATTTCCTTCTTAAAACTAATATTTTTCGAGTTATTCCCGCTTGAAAATAACAGTTTTTCGACGAAAAAATCCACGTTTTAGAGGATTTTTTGAGAATACCTCGAAAAATATTCTATATATTTTTAGCGATAAAAAGTTTCTTCAAAAACGATTTTGTATGATTTTTAAAGAGCTATAAGACTGTTTACATTAAATTCCGTAAGATCCCTTAGTTTTTAATTGGGGCGGGTTTAAAGGGCTCGAATAAGGAGGTGTTTGCTGGTAAATAGAGGTTTTAAACAGCTATATCTGGCTAATTATTCACTGTAATGAAAATCTATGCACACTGTAATTTTAGTCATTAAAAAGCTACAATTTAGTAGTTTAGAATTTTTTCGTATCTTCAGTATTTTCGGAGATATTTTGAAGTAAACGGTGAAAAATACCAAATTGCAAAAAATAAATTTTTCTAACTCCAATTTTTCCAAAATGAGACATTTTAAATAGGTCAAACTCCTTTAGTGTATTGATAATATAAACATAAAAGGAAGTACAGAAAGGTGAAGACCAATTTTGAATTAGGAAGGTAGTTAGAGGGTTGTTTTCAGTGATTTTTTCGTAGAGAAAAGCGTCACCGACATTTTTTTAATTATAAGTCGCTTAATTTTCTTGCTAGAAACTTTTTATTATATTTTTTTGAAAGGTCTAGTTGTATTCTTGAAAAAATATTATTTAAGTTTTCCTCGAAAAATGCAAATTTTTCCCATTACTTGGCTTTGAATTTTTCATATTATGCATTTGACGAAAAAAGCTAACCTTTAACATGCCGTATATCGGTTTTAGGTCTGGATCCAGCGTATGAAAAAAAAGTTGATTAATAGCAAGCTGAAAATTTGTTAATAGCTTAAGGGTGTCTAGTCGGACAAACTTTAATATATGGGAACACTGGAACAGGGGAAGTTTTAATTGTGGAACAGGTTAAAAATTTGGAACAGTCAGACCACGAAAACGGCACATTTATTTTGTCCGACAGAACAGATTCAAACTCTCCGAACAGAGATTAAACTCTCATGCAAAAATCAGACTGCTATTTATCACCAAATGGGCGTTTTAATGAGTGGAACATGTAGAATATGTCAACTGACAGAAATTGTGACAAGTGATAAATAGCAGTCTGATTTTTGCATGAGAGTTTAATCTATATTCGGAGAGTATAAGCCTATTCTGTCGGACAAAATAAATGTGCCGTTTTCGTGGTCTGACCGTTCCAAATTTTTAACCTGTTCCACAATTAAAACTGCCCCTGTTCCAGTGTTCCCATATATTAAAGTTTGTCCGACTAGTCACCCTTAAGCTATTATCAAATTTTCAGCTTGCTATTAATCAACTTTTTTTTCATACGCGGGATCCAGACCTATTTGTATTGGTCTTACAGATATTATAGGAAAAAAATTTGGTTTGTGTTACTAAAAGATACAATTTCGATATCTACAGTTTTTTTCATTAAATGCATATTTTCGAGGTATTCTCAAAAAACCTTCTAAAAAAGTCGATTTTTCGTCGAAAAACTGTTATTTTCAAGCGGACTAACTCGAAAAATATTAGTTTTACGAAGAAAAGGTAAAAAACATTTTTTCTTATAATCATTTTTTCCATCGAATTACATGGTTAAAATGTAATAAAAAATTCCCACCCCCCGAGATGGGGTGGCAACCACCCCAAAGGTTTTATCGTATGATAGCGGCATGATGTATAAAATGATCCTTGGACTATTCCCTACCTTCTGTGAAAATTTCAAGTAAATCCATACTGGACGAAAAAATTGCGAGCCAAAATGCTTTATTTCCTCAATCGACTATTGGGGCCGACCGACCGAATAACTTTAATTTATATTTAATTTAGAATGTGTGTACTGATTTTCAGCTTTAGTAAATGGAAATAATTACCTTCGTAGGAAAGCAACTTTGATACCCTCTCAGTAACCCCTGTTCTACGTTTCGCTTGACCGACCGCAGTATGTTTCTCTACACACTCACAGTAATCAACTGTGAAAAATCTAGCTTTAGTAAATTCAAAGAGATTTTTCAGCGCTGCCTGTTGGTCTATTGGTACCTTTCATATTACACGACGACTTCACTGAACGTTCCAACCGATGTGTAATTTGAAAGTTACAATGCGATTGTACGAGCCACTATTGGAATGTCATCGTTCGTTCTAACTCTCGCACGTTTCAAATTCTTAGTGTGTGAAAGGAGCGTTATAATATTGGATATATACATTTCAGAAAGGACCCCGGCACTTTTCTTATGTAAAAGTAGTTTCAGTTAAATTGATTGGAAGTTTTTTGAGAGGTAGAGCTTTGGCCATGGTGATCAAAAGTTCTTAGCGTCTAAAGACTCAAATTAGTTGTTCCTTATTTATACAGCTTCAAAATGTCAATTTTTAGTCGATTTTTGGAAATCATGAATTTGAAAACGAACCTGACACTCAATAAATACGAATATGAGATCTGAAAGACTTTTTTGACAGAAAACCATTAAGAAGTGTCATTCCAATACCATGTTCGTGTTTATTAAGATTCAGATGCCGTATATTGAATGTATGGGACGGTACATTCCAAATTAATGCTTTTGAAAAAGTAAATAACCCACACTTCAAATCTATGTGGGTGGAGTCATACAGGATCATACTTTAAAACAGATAATACAAAAAGCGCTTCAAGAGAAAAAGAAAATATACTTAACATTAGTATATTAAGTTAGTATTTTATTTAGAATAAACCTGAATTTAACTTGTAAATTAAGTTTAGATATATGTGAGTTAGATGGAATCTGTTGTTTGTTTGACTCATAAATAGTACATGGAACAGATTAAGGGATATGTTTTAAAATATAGAGCAAAGAAGAAAAATGGTACCGACTTTTTAAAAAAGCAGATATTTTAACGTGAGAATTTTCGATTGAAAATTAGGCTACTTTTTCGATAAAATCAAAATAAAGCAAAAAGAACCTTTAAAAAAATTTACAGTACATCCGAGACATAAAATGTTACGTTTTCGACAAACATGCGAATTTTTTTTTGTAAAAGATAAAAATAAAAAACCAAAAACTCGATTATTTGAATTATTTTCTAAAAATTTGGGGATATGCCTGTCTATATAAGGATTTTTACAGCTGTCGCCGCCTTCCTTCTTTCAGCCAACATCTCCAGTGCTTTCTGTTCTGTCATTCTCCATCTCTAAGGTCTCGTCGTTCTGAGGTTATGTAAAAAGGTGTAAATACCAAAGTTCTAGATCTTATTATTACCGGAATGGGACGTTTCATCGCCGCCGGTTCACCGCCGCCGGTTCATCGCCAGTCCTTCTCATCGCCGTCTGTCATCGCCGTCCGTTTCATCGCCAGTTAGTCAGTTGATTTTGTATTATGGGAGATGACACGACACGACGTTAAATTCAGTTCAAAACTTATGACAATTAAAAAGATAGAAAATATTATTATATTAATTTACCGTTCTATTTCTACTTCCCCTAAATTTGTTACTAAATAGTAATAAATTTGTAGTGTTAAATGGCCTTTTAGAAATATATATGTTCAAATTTATGTATACCCTATTCCACGAACATAAGCCTGTTTTGGATTACTTCGACAACGAATATTTTACTGTGCAAAATAAGAAGAACGAAAGTAAATTGCAAATTACATTGTTGTTTATTGGAATAATTATTAGCGCCATTTATTTTTGTACTTCTTACGTTGCACAGTAAAATATTCGTTGTCGAAGTAATCCAAAACATGCGTATGTTCGTGGAATGGCCCATAGTCTCAGGTTAGGTTAGGTTAGGTCATTTCCTAGAATTCCTAATTAATATTAATAGTTATTTATGATATAAGTGGTAAAAGCACAATTTTAAAGCACGCATGTGAAAGTTTGCAGAATGAGCGAAGCGAATTCTGCAATTCACATGAGTGCCTTAAAAATGTACTTTTTAACACGTATATCATACAATATTTTTTCCACAAACGTCTTATATATCAACAATTATAATTTATTTATTCTCAATTACAGGACAATATCTACAAAAACTTTTACTTGAACTTGATTGACATTCCATTTTTATATTTTTCTTGACATTACATCAAAACTGTCTATACTGTCAATACGTAAATCATAACAACTATAGAATAACATCTACTTTTATTGTTGTATATTCTAACAAATTTTAATAGCTTTTTTTCTACAAACGTGGTTAAAAATGCAATAATACAGTTTAAATTAAATTTTAAAAAACCTTTTAAACCACCTTTTTCAATTGCGCAAGTTGTACTATCAATATTAATGTTAATAAATGAAACATAAATATTTTGACGTTTCACAATTTGACAATTCACTTTTAACTGCAATGCCTTAAAAATTTTAAAGCACTAGTAGTGCTTTAAGGTAGCATTTTTAAAGCTCCTATGGAGTGCTAAAAATTGCATTTTTAACACGGTTGGAGAAAAAATAAATAATAAAAATGTAACTCTTTGTCGGAAATTTGGAAATAAATCAGTTAGCGATTAATTAACTGGCGATGAATCGGCCGGCGATGAACTGGCAGCGATGAACTGGCGGCGATGAAACGTCCTAGACCGTATTATTACAACTTCTCCGTTTATTTTGTTTCCATATAGGGCTTGTAGTTTTGCCATAAATCGTGATAAATCGTTTCCTACCCTAAAGAAATACTCCTTTCCATTTCTCGATCTCAGATCACCCTTAAATTATTTTTTCTTTAATCTTTTTATATACCTTCTTTCTGTTCCAATAGGTTCCATCTTGTTACTATTTTTTTTTTCACGTTTTTTATTTTCAATGGCTTCGGCCCTGTTCTTCGATTTATATACCAAAGAATTGTCCACATAGCAAAGTTTCGGGCCCGATTTGAAATGGAAAATTATTATAAAATAACCGGGAAAAGTTACTTTTTTGTTTGCCCCATTGTTTTAAAATAACTTTAAATATACACCAACTTTTTAAAAACTTTTAAGAGCTTTCTTATTAAGTCCAAGCAAATTTACAAAACGGTATACATATTTATTTTTCGAGAACGTTTTTTCGCGAACTTTCATGTTTATGAATCGGAAAATCTTTTTTTCTGATTGAACAATTCTATCTATATTTTTCATTGTGTCAATACGTTTTCCGATATAATATTTAGGATAAAATAAAATTAATTTTACAGATGAGTTTTTTACAGACGAGTTTTTAGATTATAAAATAATGTGTTTTATGCAGTTATTTAATACTATACAAATATCTTGAAATCGGTTTGAAATATTTTAAAAATCAAACTACCTTTTTAATAAGGTATTCCTGATTAAATATATAGTCTAAGAGCTGGGAGCGGATCTTGTGCGTGATAAGTAATATGGAAAAACTATACGGGGATATGTTGAATTAGTGGTGTACATGACTTTCCGCTGAACGCGGCGGAACGCTGCGTGGCTGGCAAAGGGGTGGGGGTAGGGGTGAATATAAAAAATATAAGGGGTTTTTTGTGACGTTTGTGATTGAGATAGTACACCAAAATTTGGGAATAAGTAGACCATAACATAAACTAAATAACTAACTAAAATCCACAGAGCCGGAAACCAGAGTGGGGGACGAGGGTAGTTATAAGGGGTCGAAGTCGCGGTTTTTATTATTTTTTTTGTGACGCTCATGATCGAGATACTGAACCAAAATTTGGGAGTAAGTAGGTCATGAAGTAACTAAGTAAAATCTCCAGGGGTGAAACGCTGCTTGGTGTACAAAGAGGTGGTAGGCAGGGGTGAATATAAAAATATAATGGGTTTTTTTGCCGTTCGTGATCGAGATAGCGCACCAAAATTTGGGAATAAGTAGATCATGACATTACTAAGTAAAATCTCCAGGGGCGGAACGCTGTGTGGGGGACAAATGTTGTACTGCGTCACAAAAAAATAATACAAACTGCGACTTTTACTCTTTAAAACTACCCTCATCCCCAACTCTGGTTTCCGCCCCTGGAGATTTTGCTTAGTTACGTCATGATCTCCTTACTCCCAAATTTTGGTTAAATATCTCGATCACGAATGTCACAAAAAATCTCTTATAATTTTTTTATTCACACCTGCCCCCACGCCTTTGTCGGCCACGCAGCGTTTCGCGCCTAGAGATTTTACTTAGTTATGTCATAACCTATTTATTACCAAATTTTGGTGCACTATCTCGATCATGAGCGTCACAAAAAAATAATAAAAACCGCGACTTTGACCCCTTATAACTACTCTCGTCCCCCCTCTGGTTTCTGGCTCTGGGGATTTTATTTAGCTATGTCATGGTCTACTTATTCCCAAATTTTGGTTAACTATCTCAATCACGAACGTTGCAAAAAACCCCTTATATGTTTTATAGTCACCCCTACCCCCACCCCTTTGTCAGCCAAGCAGCGTTCCGCCCCTAGAGTTTTACTTAGTTACGTCATGATCTACTTATTCGCAAATTTTGGTGCAGTATCTCGATCATGAGCGTCACAAAAAAATAATAAAATCCGCGACTTTGACCCCTTATAACTACTCTCGACCCCCACTCTGGTTTCTGGCCGTTGGGGAAAGTCATGTACACAACTAATTCAATATATCCCCGTATAGTTTTTCCATATTACTTATCATGCACAAAATCCGCTTCTATCTCTCCGACTAATATGTAGGTATTTAAATATGTTGTAACTTCATTGTTGACAAAAAAAATACTAAAATCCTTTATCTTCTTCTTTCTCTTAATCCTTAGTGCTCTTCAGGGCGTCGAATTCCGCCTCTTATCCATTTCTTTCATGCATTTCTAATGGGGGCCAGGTTCTTCATATCACTTATATTCATGCCCCTCCTTTCCCCTATATCATGGATTTGGTCCATCCAAGTCTTACTCAGCTTTCCCATTTTTCTTTAAATCCTTTTAAATACTTACATCACAAAACGTTTTCAGAATAACAATTCCATCATCACTGCTTTTAACAGGTTAAAGATATGCTACAAAGATATGCGGGTTAAAACCTTTTAAACCTTGTCAATAAAAAAAAAAGTGTTTACGTTATTGTGTTAAAATTAAAGTGGTGTTTAAAATATTCCTGGATTTATCATCAGGCATAACATCAACGACACGATTTTGTCCAGAAGATGGATCCTTACATCACGGACACTAACTTTCCGTGTAACTTTCAGTTGCTAGCTACTGTTCGTGATGTGAGGATCAGTCCTCTGGACAAAAACAACCCATGTGTCGTTGAGAGTCCTGTGGTGACTGATGTTAAATCCAGGAATAATTTAAACATCACTTTAACTTTAACACAATAATATAAGTAAACATTTTTTAAATATATAAGATTTACCGGATTTTCACCCGCGTATCTTTAACTCAAGCATGTCTTTACCCTGTAAAGGGCACTGATGATGGAACGGTTATTCCGAAAACGTCCTGCATGTATCACTTTTTAGGAATTTTAATAAAATATACCTTTTATAAAATATGTCAGTATTTTTTTGTAATTAATGGTATACAGTCAGTTACAGGAATTTAATTTCCTTGTGGATCCTGTCGATAAAAAGTTATGTTAGGTGGTACTATTTTTAAGTAAAATATGTATTATAAGTAAAACTTAAAAAAAGAACGAATACTAATTATATAGGTCCAATAAATTAATAATACTAATACTCTCAAAAAATACATGATAAAATAGTTATTTATGTATTAAGAGCGAAAAGTGATACATTATTGCTTGAGAGTTACCGCTCGACGCGTTGCGGAGAGCGGTAATTACTCGAAAGCAATAATGTCACTTTGCGCTTGTAATACATACAATATTTTGTTCTATAATCACTTAATAAAATGAAACTCTTTTTAAACCATTAACTTTATTGTAACTATTTTATATATATGTAATTTTAATGTCATAACATTAACTTTTATATATTTTAGTTTGAATGTTCAATGTTTTTGTATTGTATGGTTGTACGGTTGACGGTTGCTACGGACGACGAGCGTAAAATCAAACATTACGCGCTTGAGCGATAAAGTGACGGTATTCAGTAAACGTCAACTTTTCGTTGCCATTGACAAGCGAAAAAGTCTTCTTTATCAAGTGACTGTAGAAAAATTTATTTATAAGGTTTCTTCCTTTCTTAGTAGCAATACTGAATAACATTAGTTGACTTAAATCGTAATATTTGCATGTGAGAAGCCACCATGTTGTTATATGCCATTATTTTCTGGTTACACTGTATTTACAGGATGATATAATAGGAAAGAATGCTGTTCAAAGCATGAATATTACTGTTAAAGTTTCCATAGCTTAAAGTAGCTGTTCATATTTTTAAGTCAACAAAAAAACTAAAAACTCAATTTGCACGTATTTAATTATTATTCAACAATGAATAATTTGACAACTTATCAATTGAGTTAACCATTATAATATACAGGGTACTATCATTTTAACTGGACAGAACTTATTAAGGAAGCAAACATATTCATTACTAGCGACTGAAATTAGTAGCAAAAGTAGGAATGTAGGAGATCTTATAAGAAACGTTTTACGAAGAACAAAGCAAAAAAATGCCAAGCTGATTGCCAAAATGCAGAGTGTAGCAGCAGCATCGGAACAAAAAAACAAAAAGATTTGACAGCACTACCAAAGGAGCAATATCGACGTCATTTTAAATCAATGGTCGGATTAAGGAGACGAAAAAGTGAGAGAGCAGTTCCTGATGGAGCGGTAACAGTTGTATTTCTTCTTGTGAACGCTCTGCTCCCTAAATTCGTGACAGCCTATCACTTTCTTTTATATGTGAGGTTATATACTTGCCTCTGCACAATAAATTGGTTTTTACTTCATAATCATAGTCAAAGACCATGGATTGTTTACCGTCTGTGCTATTTTCTAACTGATAATTAGTACTTGACGCCATCTTTCAACAAATCTATTGACAAATTCACAAAAGTAGCATACGTTGGACGGAGGCAAGGACGGAGGTAGCGGAATTAACATGAGCTCACTGTCATAGCGACCGTTCCGTAACACGTTCCGCAAGTAGCGCCACATTCAGAGAACTAATTCTCAACAGTTGTGGAACCGCTCCGTCACTTTTTCGTCTCCTACCTGAATGCGACAAATGCTCCACTGTCTTGTTGATAACTCATATTTAGTCCGTAATGTCTAGAAAAGTACATAGGGTACAGAAGTTACGCACTATTTTGTTTCTCTGAATATTTTATTAACCAAACAATTTTTGAAGGGGATGATTTAGGAATTTTTGATAATGACTGCAAACAAGGTCTAAAAAAATAACGAGAGCTAATGAAAAAAATGTTCAAATGAAAAAAGAATAGAACAAAACTTTATACAAGATATAACAAATTATAGGAAAAGGGCAAAAACTGTTTATGGATTCAAAATTATAGAAGAGACAAGATGAAATTGAAATAAAAAAAGAAACGTGATAGAAAAAGCCACAAACAATTCAGTGCCAGACAGTAAAAAACCAGTGGAAAAAATACCTGGATGGAACAGAAAATGGAAAAAGCACCGAATAAGTTTATGAGTGAATATAAAGATGATAACACAGAAAAAAAAGAATGTGTGTGTGTACTTTGTACGCACATAAGAAGTTATACTTCTATTATATAATTTCAACGAAATAAATATACTAAACAGTTTATTTGTATTTTATGTAAATATTAAACTAATTTTAATACTTACCTACCACTTTCAAAAAATGTTTATTAAAACGGTACCAAAAATAAAAAAAAAAGAATATGAATCGTCCGGAATCGAACCCGGGACGGTGTCAAATAGATAATTACAAATTACGGTGACAAATAGATCAAGTTAAGTATAAAGATAAAGATGTTATAATAGATACTCATTATCTTATTCCCGAGAAAGGCAAATCCAAAGACATAAAAATTATAATAAATATTATGTTTACTAAAAACACTGATATATTCTTTTCATACCTTATTTGCGCTGATACATGCGTAACTTGAAAGATTAGCAACGAACTCCAAACTGTCTGTGTGCGCATGCGCCCAGAATAATAAAAATTCACTCTCAATCGCGCCTAAAGGAGTATAACTTCAAAAACGACATTTAACCCTTTAACATAATAACAAATAGCAACATAATAGCAAATAAGAATGTAATGTTAAAAATGTCTACATGGAATGTAAGAGCCATAAACCGGAAAGAAATAAAATTGAAGAAGATTGAAGTAGGAGCTATAATAGGAACAAAAAGGAAAGGAAGAGGAACCATCATATTGGAAAACTGTATGGATATTTCAATGAGCGTATACTTATGTAGAGGTGATATAGCGTTGGGCACAAGGGCAGCAATTAAAAACCTTATTATATGGTAGGCTACTATAACCTAATAACATTACAAGATTACAAAATAAGTCATATCAAGAAACCAACATTCAATTATTGATATACTATAGTGCAAAAGATGAACACAAAGAGAAGCTGGATAAGAGACGTAGCGGTGATAAGAAGCTATGAAATAGGCATTGATCACTACTTAGTGGAAACTACACTAACAGCAAAGAAATAATTAAAGTACATAAACTAAGGGAAGAAACACCATTTCATGGACACCTTATATACCTAGGCTCACTGTTGACTAAAGATAAAAACGTCAGCAAGGAATTTAAAACATTAAAAGAAGAAGAGTGTTTGCCACTAACTATTGCATGAGAAGATTAGATGGCCTCAAAAATACGCAAAGAAATTAAAGTGACCGTCTATTAAATACTAATAAGACCAGTGCTAACGATGGAGCAGAAACCTGGCCACTTACACACATCGAACAAGTGCTGTTGAACGGTTTTGAGAGCCAAATCCTAAGAAGAAGAAGAATCCTATAGAGGAATAAAAGAATGAAGGAAGTGAAGGATTAAAAGAATTTTACAACCTGACATTGTAAAATTCATTAAAGTAGTACCACTTAGATGGATAGGACATCTAATCAAACGAGAGAAAGTGGAGAGATGAAGAACAGTTGCCAGAGACAGAGGTTAATGGAGGATTTTTCTCTTATAACGAGCTTATTCTCTTTTGATTATAACGAGCTATGATGCCACTGATGATAACTGTGATTAGAGGAAAATCTTACATAGTTACTATTAGTGTCCGCTGACTAGCATCTAGTTAACTCTAAATTAACCAAACCCTTGCAGGAAGAGCGACGCACTACATCTACTTCGGCACCATAATAAATCAAGAATAGACGAAGAGATAAGAGCGCGCATCGAAAAAGCTGCGTCTACCTTGAACCGGATGCCACTTTACCAACCGGATACCTTTAAGAGCCACTTAAGAGCCACAACCTCTCGCTTGGCATAAAAGTAAGAATGCTGCGATGCTACGTCTTCTCTCTTCTTTTTTATGGTATTGAATCATTTTTTATGTTATCGTGGACCTTGGAAAAAGATATTTGCACAAAATTGGAAGCATTTGAGATGGGGCTATATCGGAGAATACTTACAATCTCGTTGACTGACCGGGTTCCCAATATGGAGCTCATCACCATAATGAAATAGAACCGAGAGGTACTGACCACCACTAAATTTCGAAAGTTAGAATATCTTGGACGCACTATGCGAAATGAATACGGGTATGCCCTCCTAGAAGCCATTCTGCAAAGAAAAAATATTTGGAAAGCGAAGTCCAGAAAGAAGAGGAACATCATTAGCCTAATAAAATAAAAAAAAAGTCAAAATGTAAATTCGTACAGGTTAAAACATATTTTATATCAAAGTTTAGGTGGGTACAAAAGATATTTTTTAGAAAGTATCCAAATCATACAAGGGGATCATTGTTTAAATAATTAAAAAGGGGTCATTTTTGCAAAAAAAATACTTTTTCAACTACTGAGGTAATTCACTTATCAATGAAGGTCTATGGGATTTTTTCTGCAAAGTTGAAGGGTAAATCTTTCACATAGGACTTACTAAATTAAATTTGACCCCCTAATAATTTAAATAATTGTATATAAAACTTTAAAAACAAATTGGCAAAAAATTATTTTTAGCATTTTAAATAAGCACTATAAAATTTAATATTTTACAGACTAAATTGCGCTATATTACCAGTATTAAGCAAAAAAAAATTGGTCAAAAAATATTTAATATATTTTGAAATATTGAATTTGTTTGTTAAATGTTACTATATTTTCAATTACAAAAACGCGGTTGTTGCCAAAGAAATATTCACCTGTTTAAAATCTCATTATTTTTATTTTCATGTTTATTTTCGATAAATGTATGGATAAATTCAAATTTCAATTAAACTCTCCCCTAAAATGGCATTTGAAAATTATTCAAATTTGTTTATAATTTGTTTTTTTAATAACGTCGCGGGGATTAAGTATTTTGAAATGCCGTTTCGATAATTGGGTTCCTGGGAATTTTTTACTAATTAACAAAAATGTTTGTCGTTTTTTCTTCTTCTTCTTTTTTCTTGGAGTTCTATTACTACGTGCCTTTTTAGGGTTAAATTTTATTAAGAATGTCGAATCTCTTAGTTGTAGATTCTAGACCTAAAAATATTAAGATTTAACTAAAATCACTTAAATAAAATGTGGCTACTTACTGAGTTAGAGGGTGTTTTATTTAAAAATTTAAAAATTATTGTTACCAAGTACTTTAAAACTTTTTAACGTATCCTTATCATATTTGGCAGAAAGTGTGGCTATTGTACACCCTACTAAATTGTGATTAATAAACGTTTCTAGTTAGTGCCAGAGGCGTACGACAGGGGATAGTGAATGATTGACCATTCCCAAATTCTACGCCACTGAGTGAATTACTATTTTAGCGAAGTTTTTCGATTCTCCAATACTTTGTATGTAAATAACTTTATTGGTATCGATAAAGTCATCAGTTTGAGAGATATTGGAAGTTTAAACTGAATGAATGAATGAATCAAAATAACTATGCCGTTTCATTTTTAACGTCCAATATCTCGAAAACTAATTACTTAATCGTTACCAGTAAAGAGTATATTATTTACATAGAAAGTATTGGAGAATTGAAAAATTTCGCTAAAATAGTAATTCCCTTAGTAGCGTAGAATTTGGGAAGGGTCAACCATTAACTATCCCCTGTCGTACTCTTCTGGTAGTAGCTAGAAACTTTTATTGATCACAGTTTAGTAGACTGTATAGTACCCACACTTTTTACCAAGTATGATAAGGATACGTCAAATAGTTTGAAAGTACTTGGTAAAAATAATTTTTAAATTTTTAAATAAAACACCCTGTAACTCAGTAAGTAGCCACATTTTATTAAAGTGATTTTAGACTAATCTTAATATTTTTAGGTCTAAAATCTACAACTTAAAAATTCGACATTATTAATGAAACTTAACCCTAAAAGGGCCCGTAGTAATATAACTCTAAGAAAAAAAAGAAGGGGAATAAAGCCAAAAAAATTTGTTAGTTAGGTAAAAATTCCCAGGAACCCAATTATCGAATTGGCATTTTAAAATATTTAATCCCCGCGACGTTATTAAAAAAACAAATTATAAACAAATTTGAATAATTTTCAAATGCCATTTTAGGGGGAAGTTTAATTGAAATTTGAACTTATCAATACATTTATCAAAAATATACATAAAAAGATAAATAATAAGATTTAATAGAGGTGAATATTTCTTTCGCAACAACCGCGTTTTTGCAATTGAAAATAGAGTAACATTTAATAAACAAATTCAGTATCTCAAAAAATATTAAATATTTTTGGACCAATTTTTTTTTTGATTAATACTGATAATATAGCGCAACTTCTTCGTTAAAATCAGAAATTTTATAGTGCTTATTTAAAACGCTAAAAATAATGTTTTGCAAATTTGTTTTTAAAGTTTTATGTATAGTTATTTAAATAAATAGGGGGTCAAATTTAATAAAGTAAGTCTTATGTGAAAGATTTGCCCTTTAACTTTGCAGAAAATAATCCTATAGACCTTCATTAGTAATTAAAGAAGTAATTTTTTTGCAAAAATGACCCCTTTTTAATTATCTAAACAATGATCCCCTTGTATGATTTGGATACTTTCTTGAAAATATCTTTTGTACCCACCTAAACTTTGATATAAAATTTGTTTCAACCTGTACGAATTTATATTTTGATTTACATGTAGTGTAATTTTATTTTACTAGACTACATCGTCAAAGAGCCTCGGAACCTGGTTCAACAAAATATCTGTGCAGCTTTTCCACGCTGCTGCAGATAAGTTTAAGATTGCCATGGTGACCGATAATATTCGTCATGAATAGGCACATCAAGGAGAAGAATACTAGTATCTGTCCTGTTAAGTTGATTTACCCTGTTTTCTAGATACCTACATAGATCTTAAATCTAAAAAAAGTTTAGCATAGAAAGTTTTATTCGAAACCTAATAATTTAGGATAGTTCTGTGTGGTAAACCTAATATTAAATAAAATGATCTATATTTAATTCAAACGTTAGTACTATTCTGGCAAAAGACTAATATAACAGTGTTTTCCTAAACAAGTTGCTTAGCTATTTAACAAATACAACTATTAACATTCTTACTTATAATAAGAAATGTGCGTCCCTGCGCATGATAAACAAACCAGAAATAATCATTCTAATTAGGTCTTCAGTTTGATGTAAGTAGTAGATCACATAAAAATTAGAAATGGTCTTCTATTACAGTTCATTGTGTCCAAACCTCTTGCATTTTAACTATTCATCGACAAATGAATACGAAATTGACATATCCAATATGACAATGCTCTTTTGAATAAAGAAAATGTTGCATCATTTTACGATTTAAAAGACAAAAAAGAAATTGAAAATAAAACTTGACAATACTTTAAACGCGTTTTCCTCAAAACTGCTTTTTTCAAAGGCTGTAGATATTGTAACTCAAAAACTACTTGACCGACCCCCCTGGAATTTTGTATATGTTACAGTTCAAGTTGATTCTCAGTTAGAGTTGACTTTTCCTAGTTCGAGTCAACTCCAACTGAAACGAGCAGTAAAAGTTTATTTGAAAAATTCAAATCAACTGTTACTAGTTGAAGTTGACTCTTCCTAACCCTTGTTAGTAAAAGTAGATTATACAATTTATACGAGTATAATCTCACGTGCATTTTTGATGAGTGTGCGTCTCTTTGTTTTGACCGTTTCAACTACTTATTAGTCCAGGCTGTAATGTCGCCCCCGTTAGGTAAATTATTCTGATTCGATTTTTTTGCACAAACTTACTCAAACAAATACATCCTTATAACAAATACACAGTGTCAGGCGGTACCGCGGTCGAAAAATTGTTTAACCAATTTTTGTTAACCAAATTCACAAAAATAATTCTTATCTACTCTACCTCATATTATGTATAAGCTTTACTGTGTGAAAATTGTAAATATAGATAGCAAGTACATGAAGGGCTTAAAGTGTGCCTGAAGTAATAATGTATTTTAAGTGGGATTTACTTTTTCGCACTGTTTTTAGCACGCTTTCATATAATCAAATATCCTTAACTTTCGCCTTGTCATGATGATGACATGTGAGCAATAAATTACAAAAAAAGTTTTGGCAGTTTTGTGGTTTGACAGAAGTTTGAATTTTTAAATGTCAAAGTTCTAAAAAATTGTACAATAGGAATGTATTCCAGTGACGAAGAGTTGCAGTTTTTTTATTTGTTTTTTGGTAGATAAAATATTGTATGAAACTGTGCGTCAAGTACTTTTTGCGCACTTAGGCGATGTATAGGACTCGGCCCGCTTGTGCTCTAAACATCGCGTGCGTGCGCAAAAAGCATACTTCACGAACTGTTTTATAAATAACTAAGTATTTCACTCCGTACAAATTTTTTTAGATTATTTTGGTCATTCGGAGCAAAAAAGGTCTCTTGTGATTTTTCTCTAAAATTGATAGTTTTCGAGTTATACGCGTTTTAAAATTTGAAAAATGCGAAATGACCATTTTTAAGGCTTAATAACTCGATTAAAAACTATTATTATGCAAGTCAGAAAGTCACTTAATCAAAGTTTAAAGCCCCCCCTACAAGATCCTGAAGAAATTTTTGTCATTATTTTATTACTAAGCTGTTATTTTTAATTATCAACAATGAGCGCTAAAAGCGTATTGAGGCGGCCGTCAATGTGAGTGCGAGTAAGATCCTCCATTCCGAACTCCGACCGTCCAATGGCGTATCTCAGTCGCACTCACATTGACAGCCGCCTCAATACGCTCCTAGCACTCATTGTTAATAATGAAAAATAACAGCTTAGTAATAAAATAATGACAAATATTTCTTCAGTACTTTGTAGGGGGGTCGTTAAAATTTGATTTGGTGACTTTCTGACTTTCATAATAATAATTTTTAACCTTAAGTTATTAAGCCTTGAAAATGGCCATTTTTGCATTTTTCAAATTTTAAATCGCGTATAACTCGAGAACACTAAATTTTACAGAAAAATCACAAAAGACCTCTTTTGCTCCGAATGACCCAAATGATGTAAAAAAAAATGTCCGAAGTGAATTTTTTTTTGTGAATTTGTTTAAAAGAAATTGTTTAAACAATTTTTCGATTACGGTACCACCTGACACCCTGTGGATTCGTTATAAGGACTTCTTTTTGAGTAAGTTTGTGCAAAAGAATCGAACTGGAATAAATTACTTAACTGGGGCGACGATACAGCCTGGATTATAAATATGACGATTTGAACATAATATACAGTAACATTTAATTTCTAGAATCGGTTGTTTGTGTGAATCAACTTTTACTAAATGGCATTGGGAAGAGTATACTTTAACTAGTTGGAGTCTACTTTTACTAGTAAATGTTGAATAAAAATCTTCATTTTATATTATTTCTAATCAACTTTTACTAAAACCAGCCGTTTGAGTCGACTCGAACTAGGAAAAGTCAACTCCAACTGGATAATCTACTTGAACTGTAACACGTATTTTCTTTAGACATTCCTTGAGGTAATGCTGTCGAGATATTTTTTGTTGTATGCTTATTTTTTGTTTAACAATAATAAGTATGTTAATTTTCACCCTATTTTGCAAAAAAATTCGTTGTTTTGACTTCTGAGTGATATTAAAAAGTAAAAATTAGATATAATTAAAAAAGCTCGACAGTATTACCTCGAGAAACTCATAAGCTAATAAAATGTTTTTGAGTTTTTTGTTTACCTTGATACAATGATGCGTTCTGATGTCCACCGCAAAATTCATTATATTTTGAGGTGTCTTTTAAAAAATTGCCACCGTTGGCTTATTTTTTAGTATTTTTCCTTGAATTTTTTCTTGAGTAGTCTATGAATTGTACTGAATATGCATATTTAATTTAAAAATAAAATAATTCTACCATACTTTCAAAAAAAATGTGTTTGGAATATTGATTTCAACCCCTTCGTCCCCCGTCTTAAGCATAGCTATTACACGATTTTGATAGGCAACTCATGCTGGTCGTGTTTGTCTGTGTATGAAATTTAATAAAAAAAATGTTTCATCCGGCAAGCAGATGGTTACATTTCGACCTCCTATTCGGATCTTAGACTATCAAATTTACATAGGTTTATAAATCTATTTCCCTTATATTTAATGTAAATACAGCAGACAAATTTTAAACTCGAGCAATTTTAAAAATTTCGTATATTATCTAAATATTTGTAAAAGGTTTGGATACACAATAAGCATGACAACACATGACAAATTGGTTTTTAAATTTTTGGCGATATGCTTTTTATTTACGTACTTTATTTTCAGTTTTGTATGGAATGATTTTAGATAGTAGAAAATTACGACAGAAGCATGAACAACTAATTAGTGTAGAGAGTTTTCAAAATTAGAATTAGTAACAGAAAGTTAAATTCGGCATAAGTATTTTATCTACAAGAATATATTGTTTCCCTTAGATTTTTTTCATAAGTATTATTTTATATTTTTTAAGAGGGTTACTATTTTTTATGAATAACATGTTTCACAAAAATATATTTAAGCATAGAGATATATCTTAAAAAACAAAATGTTGCATCAAATAAATATTTATATATTCTCCTCTTTTAGATTATTTTTGTATACTAAGAAAATGACAAAGTGATTTATAGTAAGGAAATAAGATTAGTGAAGATTTTGTTTTGGTTTAAATATAAAATATTTTTATTTGATATAGCAATTTTGAAGACTGTTGACAAGAAATTGGTACAAATGATTAATAGAACCAGTTCATATTTCCCTCTCAATCTAGCTTGACCAGTCGAACGCCTGTGACGTAATAATATGTCATACCAGCAAGGCAACATTTACCTTTTTACGCTATGTCTCTACGGCCCTTGTAGGGGTGAGCATTTTAAACCATTATCTGAATCACCCCAATTGTGAGCTTGGATTCAGCCTTAATATCTTCCACCTATCACTTTGAGAAAAAGACGCCAGTCTATTTGATTTTATTCAAGTCTACATCATCAGTATAGGAAATAACATGTGCTTCATCATCACCATCAGTGACATCACATGAGCCAAAGCCTTCTTCAGATCAATCCTCCATTCACTCCTCTCTCTGGTAACGCCTCTCCATGTTCTAACTTGAATAGAATTTAAATAGATCTCTAAGTTGTCTTTGTACCTAAGTTTCGGTCGTCCTACGGATCGTTGTCTTGTTACACTTTCTTCTCTTCTCGCCTCACTATAGCCCTTATCCATCTAAAGCATGTTGCCTTAATGGCTTTTACAACGCCAGGTTTCCCAAATCTTCTATACAACTCAACATTGTAGGTAACGCCTACGCCACATAGGTAGTACCGTGCTTTTTATTCCTTCCTTATATTCCCTTTAGGATTTTTCGCTGGAAACGTTTAAGCAGTTAGCTCTGGTCTTATTAGTGTTTTATAGATGATCACTTTAATTTTTCTGAGAAAGTAGTTTTGAAGCCATATCTTATTAAACCATAGTAACACTTTATGGCAAGCATTATTCTTCTAATATTTTCGATTACGTTATCTTTAATCAACAGCGAGCCTAGGTATATGAAGGTGTCCCTACCTTCCAGTTATATTATTGGTGTTTTTCAATTATTATTCTTCTAGGTTTTTTTATAGGAATATGTGTTTCTCAAAAAAACCCCTTGTGCCCATTCTCGAACTAATACGCAATTTCGTCATGACTTTTCAGTGATAGAAAAACAGAATGCAGAAAGTCTCGTCGTTTCTAACGTTTCTAATGTATGTATAAATAATGGCACATAAGGATATTGTATTATTACCATTTTTAAGTAAAAATAAATTTAATGCAAAATTTTTTTATAAAAGGTATAGACCTGGATCCCGCTAACCAAAAAAAGTTTATTAATACCCAGCTGAAAATTTGTTAACACGTTGACGGACATAACGTCTATAGACGTCTAACTTCCATTGATGTAATGTGACACAACGTCTATAGACGACATTTTTAAAATACCGAGTTGTGACTAAAAATCGGTAGATTTTTTTGTCACATTACATCTACAGATGCATATGAAATGTGACGCGACACCCATGGTCGTCGTCCACATGTTTACAAAAAATGTTAAAAAACTTATTGTTTCCATAAACTATAAGCGCTAAAAGAAATTCAGCAATTTTCCCATTCTACTTTACAAAATTCATATAGTGTCACAACACTTTTTTATACATTTGACGCACTGTCCGTCAACGTGTTAATAGCTCAACGTTGTCTAGTAGGACAACCTTTGATGTACGGGAACACTGGAACAGGGGAAGTTTTAATTGTGGAACAGCTGACATGTTTCGAACGTCAGACTACGAAAACGTCCCATGTATTTTGTCGGACAGAACTTCCAATTGATTTGTTACCTTTTCATTAAACTCTCATGCAAAAATCAGACTGATATTTACCACCAACATAATTCCTGTCATTTTACATGTTCTACGTGTCGGACTTATCAGGGGCGGCCTGTCGAGGTAGGCAAGGTAGGCGCCGCCCTAACCTCTTCAAATGTACAGTACAATACAATAATAAATTATTTGTTAATATAAATTACTTATTTCTAAATTGTAATTTATAAATTTTGACACAATACGTAAGTATCTAAAATAAAAAATGTACTTTTTAAATTCTCTTCGAAGTTGTAATTATTGTACGCTCCTCGTAGTAGTGCTACTCACTTCTATATTATGGAACTACCCTATAGTCAGGCACTTCTCAAATCCGCCTAAAGAACAGAAAATAATGATATGCGTCTCTCATTCTTTACGCTAAGCACAGCACTGTAAAGTTGTGCTCATTACGAGGCGCCAAGCCTTACACCGATCAATGTATCGTACCCATGTATCCAATACCAGGTAAAATATATGCAATATTTTAAATAGTTGGTCACTACGGAAAGCAATGGATTGTATCCTCTCCTAGTATCTATTGTTGTCGTCCCCCTTCGTATTTACTCAGTGTTTGTTGTACGTTTGCCGACAGTATTTAAAATATTGCATATATTTTACCTGGTATTGGATACATGGGTAAGATACATTGATCGGAGTAAGGCTTGGCGCCTCGTAATGAGCACAACTTGACTGTGGCTTGTCTAGTCGTAGTGGACGATAATTTCCGGGAACTTTTTGGGGTTAGGTTAGGCTACATTTTTTGCTCTTTCGACAATGATTGTCTCGAGCTGCATCTCGGGATAACCAATTGTATGTTTTAGGATCCTGACTACAAATACTGAAAAAACTAAAAGTGCGAATTTTATCATGGAATTTGGTACATGGGATTAGAAAAATATTTGGAACAATTTTTCCAAATATCTCTAACGCGAAGCAAAATATCGAAAATTCGCCCTGTTTGCAGATTCGCAGTAGATAGCGTTTAAAATTTAAATTTGAGTTGACTATGACTATTTTAAAAAAATGTGAACCATCACACTTGCTTGACTGCAAAATTTTAAATCTGTATTTCTTTTTATAGCCGCAATATAGGGGTGCCTTCATCTTAAATGCGACACACTGTGTATATAGGTAAACGAGTATATAATATATGTAGAGTATAGTAGAGTATAGTGTATATATACACGGGCGCCCATATAAAAATTTTCAGGGGGGGGCAGACGTGAAGATGTTGCACATTATATTTTGTATACTTTGGATAACCATATATAGTTTACAGCACTCGAAAAGCGAGGGGGGGTACGGCCCCCCCTGTCCATGGGTATGGGCGCCCATGTATATATATAAAGAAAGGTATATGTATGTGTCGCCTACCCGCATACTGAAGTCACGAGCCGCCACTGGGACTTATTAAAATGCCCAAAACATTTTTTCATATATAATAATGTTTGCTATTAAATAAACTTAAAAACAACCCGCAATTAAAATCACGTTCCACAATTAAAAATTACCCTATTCCAGTGTTCCCATACATCAAAGTTTGTCCGACTAGACAACGTTAACCTATTAACAAATTTTTAGCTTGCAATTAATCAACTTTTGATACGCGGTATCCAGGCCTAGTTTATTTATTTAAAAATCACTTAAAAGGTTTTCGAAGGGTCTAAAAACCCATAAAGGACATCTATCATGGAACGTTTTCTCTCTAAGTAGAGCATCGTCAGTGCTGTTACAGGCATGACATGCTGATCCACCAAAAATACATATGTAAAAACCCTTTAATTATTGACAGAATGTGTTATGTTTAAATTACACAAAAAACGTCACAGGCATGCTAAGTTAATAAAAACTAAGAATCAGTTCCAAACTAGTATCAGCGCCCTTCGGTTCTAGCATAGTATATAGGGTGTTAAATTAGTATTTTGTACAAGACGCGCTCCTGTTTGGCGACCCCCAAACAGTGTGTCCCTTGCAGGCTTGTTATCTACGGGCCTGCCAATAAGAAATTTGTACCAGTTTGTTGTTAATAAACGTCCTTTTTCTAAAGTGTACTTTGGTTGATGTAATGGTTAATTTTAAGGTACACGAAGCCGACGCCTGTCTCGTTCTTGCAAACAAATACTGCCAGGATCCGGATGCTGAAGACGCCGCCAACATTATGCGAGTTATCTCAATAAAAAACTATAGTGATGATATTAGAGTGATTATACAATTGATGCAATATCATAATAAGGTTTGTTGCTAAATCATCATTTAGTATCTAATAATATTTGATTCGATGAGACAAGATTAAGAATATTATTATTAATTTATTTAAAAAGGTTCTGAAACTGCTTTCTTGTAATAATAATAATAATATTTATTCACCCTTTAAGGTGATACAGTAGCGATCAACAGGTAGCAAAAACGCGTTCCAAGATTGCGGCTGTAATTTTGAATATTTTTTCGAGATATTTTGCACACGTATTCGTAATATAATAAAGAATGGCGGTACAGAGCCCAATTTGAAAAATATATTAATATGTGGAAATTACTCTGTAATTAAATATAATATTAAAAAAACGAGCCTGTACCGCCATTAAGAAGAACAAAAAAATACACTTTCTTCAAATAAACTTTTTTATCCGATGCCTAGATTTTGTGTCATTTTGGAACTACTAAAATTTTTTATTTCATTAGTAGTTCCAAAATGACACAAAATCTAGGCATCGGATAGAAAAGTGTATTTTTTGTTCTTCTTAATCGCGGTACAGGCTCGTTTTTTTAATATTGTATTTAATTACAGAGTAATTTCCACATATTAATATATTTTTCAAATTGGGCTCTGTACCGCCATTCTTTATTGTATTACGAATACGTGTGACAAATATCTCGAAAAAATATTCAAAATTATAGCCCCAATCTTGGAACGCGTTTTCGCTACCTGTTGATCGCTACTGTTTCCTCTTAAGACATACAATGTAGGTCATTACTTTTACATGTCATTACTTTTACAAACAAATAAACAATAAAATTAATACACTTATAAATTTTATAAACATTTTAAGATAGATAGAATTGATAACATTTAGGTAATATTTCTGTCCAACACAAACTCTTCCACAGTATACTAGCATTTGGTAACCAATAAGGTATTAATGGATTTTTTAAAGAAATATTTATTCATTGTTCTATATTTTTTTGGTAAAACGTTAAACAATCTAATGCTCATATACTTACTGACATTTCAAATTTACTTGATCTATGACCAGATACACTCAGCAAGACGCTACCTCGCGTCGAACAATTGTGGAAACTATAATTTCAGTCATACATATTGAATATTATCAACAGGATATAGTAATATTCTGAAAATATAAATACATGGAAAACTTAAAATATTATTCTTAATAAATATGGGCTTACAGCTCTCAAGAGGTCTAATTCCAAACATTTTTCGTATTATACGTTTTTGTGTTATAAATATTCTGTCACTGTTGACTGAATTCCCTCATAAAACTATGTTGTAACAAAGTCTACTATAAACAAGGCTATAGTATACATTTAACAGCGCAGACATGGGCATATTTTTAATATGGGATAATGCATAATATGACTTATTAAGTGACTTACTGAGCATGTCTATGTGAACTGACCATTTTAATTTTGAGTCGAGATGGATACCTAAAAATGTTGTATGATTTCAGCAATCCAGTAGTACATTGCTAAAACTTAGGTGTAGTACAGGATTTACAGAATTTAAGTTATTACAATATATTACATACTTTTGTTTTGTCTACATTTAAAATTAGGTTATTAGATCGACAACAGTCATTACGACACCTGACACCTGTCAGGGGTCCTAATACAGAGCCTTGTGGAACTCCCAGATTAATAACACGTTCCTCCGAAATAGCTTCATTGATTTTAACACAAATTATCCTATCTGATAAATAAAATTGATTATAAATAATAGTCTCCCGTTTTATACCACTGCGTGGCTTTGGGAGTATAGCAGGGTAGTCTGCTATGTCTAGGGCCTATGGTATAAAATGAAGGTAACAGGGCCAGGGCTACGCTTCAACCGCCTATTATTACCCCTGGTTTTACCCAAGGTACTCATTTTATTCAGGCTGAGTCGACCTGGGGCCTATAAACATTTTTAAAAATGTTTAGTTGTTTTTGCCGGCGGTAGGATTTGCACTCCGGACCACCTGCACGCAAGCCAAGCACGCTACCACTTAGCTACGCCGGCCCAAAATTGATTAGCCAATCTAAAAATATGCCTCTAAAACCAATATTATACAGTTTATAGCTAACAAAACGACTACCAAGACAATCAAAGGCACGTGTTAGATCAAAAAAGAGACCTGCCACATATTCACCTGCAGCTAAAAATCTGTAGACCCTTTCACAAAATCTGCAGGCAGCAGACTGAGTGGATCTACCTGTACGGAAGCCATGTTGACAATCGCTTACAATTTTAAACCTACCCAAAAACTCCGACCTACGGTTCTACACAATTCTCTTAAATACTTTGGAAAGTACACATAATAAGGAAATAGGTCTATAATTTGAAATGTCTTAAGGATCGTCTTTTTTGTAAATAGGAAGAACGATTGCTTCTTTTAGAATACTTGGAAAGAATCGATTACCTATTGATAAATTTATCAAATATGCAATGTGGTTTACTACATAAGATGACATAGCCTTTAATAATCTTATCGAGATAGAATCAAGTCCAGTGTTTTTTTTGGATTGGAATTTTGCTATTTTTGGCAATTTTCACTCGTAATATCGATAGTTTTTATTATAATAACATATGTTATAAGTATTTTAAAGATCCGAAAATTGGTGTGGAGAAAAAGGACAAAAATTAAAAGGTCATGGTTCGAAAATTATGATCCTATTGCTTATATCTTTGCCGTAAATGCCGGTCAACTTTGACCGGCTGTATCTCAGGAAACACTCATCACAATTAAATGTTTTTTTCTTTTAAAAGAAGCGCCTTGCTGCTTTATTTCCAATACCGTTTTCACGATTTAATTTTAGGTATTTAATATTTCTCGAGATATTCTATTTGTTTATAAGCCAAAAAATTGTTTATAATATTAAAATATTCCTGAGGCCGCTTAAATAGTCCAATTTCAAGGTACAGTGTCTTTCTATACAAAAATTATAGTTATTCTTATGTATCGTAATTATTGTGGTTATTATAGCGCCGTAAATTTGTAATTAATAATTTAAATGTCGCTAAACTGTTCATTTAATTTTCATTGGCTTCTGGAATTATAATCTGTACGAAAAGAGCTTTTATACTACCAAGTTATTTAATTATTAATGAACAATTACTTATCTAAAATTTAAGTTGAACATTAAAGATTTTGTTAGAAAAATCGGCATTTTCTGGGGAAAATTTTCGTCGAAGTAAATCGGAAAAAACACGTCTTTATGCAGAAAGCCACAAAGTTATTAATTACGGTGAATTTTTATTTGGGTGTTTTTGGTGTAAAGTTAAAATCTTTGAAGTTATAGAGCAAAAATTGAAAAAAACACGATTTTTGGACGCCATTTTGTTTATAAAAAAAAGTAGCACACTATCTGCGGACTTTGCATAGCTATTTTATTAATATATACAATCATTAGATTCGATTCCAGCAATAAAATTGCTGGTAAATAACTTTTCCTTGTATTTTGCTAATTAGCCCAGCGTATAATTCAAATCGGATTATTTAAGCGGCCTCAGCACTTAACTGTTTTAAAGTTTTAAACAATTTTTTGGCTTATAAACAAATACGGTGAGAAGTTTTGAGCTGTCATAAATTCATTTTCTCGAGAATAGGCGTCTCTGGAGATAAATCCCGAAACAGGTCGATTTTTATTTTTAAATTTTAATTTTTTGAAATATATATCATACCAGTGACGTCATCCATCTGGGCGTGATGAAGTAATCGATGATTTTTTTAAATGACAATAGGTGCCGTGTGATAGCTCAATCGAAAGGCTATTCAATTTTGTATTCACTAATATAAACATTAACATAATTATTTATACAGGGTTTGAATTAAAATTTTTCTTTTGAATTAAGTTAATTCATATTTAGATTACGTCATCACATCAAAATGGATGACGTCACTAGTATGATATTTATGCCAAAAAATTATAATTTTAAAATAAAAATCGATTTGTTTCGGTATTTATCTCCAGAGTCTCCCATTCTCAAGAAAATGAATTTATTCTAACTCAAACGTCCTCACTGTATTTCTCTACAACCCAAAAACATTGTTTATAACTCTAAAACAGAGCTGAGGGCACTTAAATAATCCGATTTTAATTCTGTAAAGTGTATTAAATAGGTAGAGAAGTTCTTTATATGCAAAAAAATTGGCAAATTTCTAAATGGCCTACTTTTTGTTCAGAAAAATTTTTAAAAAATTGAACTTTAATAAAAAATTATATTGCAAAATTATTATACAAAATCTCTTATGTCGATTTTAATGAAATTTGGTGGACGATTTAAGTATGTTATAAGAATTTTGTAACCAAATTATAAAGGTTCTAAGTGCTCAAAGTGTTCAAAGTGGTTGAAAAACATTGAATACGAACAGTCTTTTTTGCCCCTTATTTTCTATTTCTTGCTATTTTGCAGAAAGGGTAATAATTTAAGACATAACAAGTCGTAGGTACATTATACAAAATTTATTTATCTTTATATTCTTTCCTTACGACTTTGTTCCAAAATGAATCGTTTTAAAGTTATACGAGTAAGCAATGAAGTAGAAATAATGCGATATTTTTCGAAATTTTTAAATATTTAGATTTTTTTATTAATATCCCGGGCATATTTGAGAAGGAGCATAAGTGAATTATAACTATTGAATTGTCACCTAACTTTATCTGCAAAAATCCGTATGCCACCTCTCACATCCACCTCAAAACAGATCCGCACTGGTCTAATAAGAAAGCGGTTTCAGATCCTTAGTAAAATTTTATATTTCATACCAAATATTCTACCTTATAATACCTTAGAGGCAGAGACATATAATTTTGCATTGTCTAAGGCCGGCCGCTCACGGTACTGCGATGTCCTTCGACAAGATCGTCGACGATATCAGTTTTGCAGCAGACAGGCCACTCTGTTTGTGGTAAAATTGTACGATTTTGTTGGATCCACGGTCACACACGATCAAAACTTTTGCCAATTAGTCGAATTCGACAAAATTGAACAACGCCGCAATATAGTGAATGGCCGGCTTAAGAGAAATTATCTTAAACGAGTTTGAACTTAAACCGTTTAATTTATATACAGATAGTTAAGTGGCTACGGGGCTCCGTCGATCTAGGATCTAGGATCAAGGCTGGTGTAGGAATGAGTATCAGCTAAAAAATAGTTCTATCTCTGGATGGAACCATCCAGAGCTCTCCTTATAAGTATTAAAAAGCATCATCCGCTACCAAGAAAAACTTTACAAAATATGTATCAAATGGACATGTGCTATTATAGCTACAGTACTGCGCAAATTAACATAAATCAGCTTAAATCATAACAGGTTTCCTTAATGAGAATGCGCCAGTAAACTTATATCTGCATATAATGGGACTGTTTCATGGAAAAACTTATGATGTAGATTTATTAGCAGATAATTTAAAAGATTCATTTATATTTTGCACGACTTCTAGCTACTAGTTACAATAAGTACTTAGCATTACCGCCCGATGACGACACTGTCGCATACGTAATTTCTACCATGTAATACATACTCGTACATACTGGGCAATGCAGAAAAGTGCCAAAGAAGTGTTAGGAGAACAACCAAAAACCAAACCAAGCAATAAACTCTGGTGGAACGAGGAAATGGAAGAACTAGTTTTGACCAAGAAGAAGCTTTACCAAAAATGGTTAAATACTAAAAATGACGAAGATCGAATAGAGTACAACAGAATAAAGCGAGCAGTGCGAAACACTGTTATAAAGGAGAAAAACGATTTATGGGATCGCAAATGTATGGAGATAAACACATATATCGGTGGCAGGAAAACCACAGAAGCTTGGAGATTTATAAATTCCGTAAAAAAGAATGATAAAGAAAAAGTACCCATACACTGTATACAGTCACAAAAATGGATGGACCACTATAAAAAATTGTTAACAGAAGAACGAGGCGAATATCTAGAAAATATAGCTACACAGGTATAGAAATAGAAGGCGAACATATAAATATCGACGTAGAAAGTCTGATAAAAGCGGTGAGAAGCTTAAAGAATGGTAAAGCTTGCGGTCCAGAAGGTATTCCAGCAGAACTGATTAAAAATGGAACAGCTAAGCTATTTCGAATGCTAACAAAAGTCTTCGTCGAATTGTTAAATGGACATCCAGTGCCTTATGAATGGAAAATGGCTTATATCTCATCCATCCATAAGAAAGGAGATAAGCGAAATTGCGAAAACTACAGGGGAATTTCGGTGACCAGCACACTCAGTAGACTGTATGGTAGAATACTGAGAGACCTAATAGAGTCCGAATATAGCCAATATGAAGAAGAAGAACAAGGGGGCTTTAGAGCTGGCCGCTCCTGTACAGACAACGTATTTAGTTTAAAACAAATTATAGAGAAAAAAACAGCCAGAAACAGAGAAGTGCACCTGATATTCGTTGACTTACAAAAAGCTTATGATAACATACCCTTAAATAAGATGTGGGAAGTTCTACATGCTTCACCAGTAAGCTACACTCTCACCAATGCATTAAAAAATCTATATGCAGGATCACGTTCACGAGTAAAGATAGGAAACTCACTTACTAACAGCTTTCCAGTAACTAAGGGGCTTAGACAAGGATGTTGCATATCTCCGACCCTGTTTAAAATCTACGTTGCAGCAGCACTTAAAGGTTGGAAGAGGAAAGTAAATGGAATGGGCATCGAGCTAAACAATACATGCCTCTACACGCTCCAGTTCGCGGACGACCAGGTCGTAATAGCAAACGACAGGGAAGACATAGAATACATGATGCGTAAGTTGGTCGAGGAATATTCAAGATGGGGATTGGACGTCAATATAGATAAAACAAAGTACTTATGTGTTGGTTCAGAAGAGAACGATATTCATCTTACTATGGAAAATAATCAAAAAATTAAAGCCTGCCAAGATTATAAATATCTAGGAGTAACATTTGATAAAACTGGAACTGATGACAAAGAAATTACTTCCATAATTATACAAGCAAAAAGAGCAATACGATGTCTCAATAATATTCTTTGGAGTACTCAAATATCGAATAAGAGAAAATTTAATATCTACGAAACTATGATTAAGAGTAGTTTATTATATGATGCTGAAACTTGGAGGCTTACAGAAAAAAACAAAAACAAAATTGAAGTAGTGGAAATGGATGCAATCAGAAGGTCATTACGTATATCCAGAAGAGAACATATCAGAAATGAAGACATTAAAAATCGAATGGGAATAGAAGGAACAATAATGAAAGATATAGAGAGAAGACAACTGATCTGGTATGGACACGTAAACAGAATGAATGACGAGAGACTTCCAAAACAATGTCTGGAATGGCAACCTCCTGAACATCGGAAGCGAGGGAGACCGAAAGTTAATTGGACCACCGGCATCCGGAAAGCGATGAGCGCGCGAGACCTCAGGGATGACCTGTGGCAAAATAGGAAGGAATGGAATTTGGGAATCGGACAACGCCGCAAGACGTTCTAAACCGATCATATATATATAATACATACTCGTAGACGGCAATGTCCAAATTTCAGCTGAATCGGACTCTTAGTTTAGTTGAAAGTGACTCGAGTCTTGTTTTTGGAAGGGAGATCACGCAGCGAAATCAACGAGCGCTTGGATGCTGTGTACAGTGACTCTTCTCCTTCGATGGCAACTGTCCAAAATCGATTTTATGAGTTTAAACGTAGTCGCACGTAAGTTTTTGATGAGCCATGCCTAGGTTGCCTGAAAATGGCTACCACGGAGGATAACGTTACAAAAATTCACGATTGTGCTTACTGAAGGTACGCGAAATAGTAGGCATTTCAAAAAACCGCGTAGGGCATATTATATACTGCATAAAATTTTGAGAATAGGAAAGCAGTGAGCGCAATGGGTGCCGCATTTGCTCATTCAGGACAACATCCGCAACAGTAACACCACTTTAGAGCAGTGTTTGATGCTATTTAAGCATGATCCGAAGGTGTTTCTACTGCATTACGTAACCATCGACGAAAAATAAACCCACTGGTATACACCAGACATCAAGGAAGAGTCGAAAGAGCGGACGACACGCAAAGACCTGCTCTGAAGGAGACAAATACACCGGAAAGCTGATAGTCACCAATTTCTGGACTTCACAAGGTATGATCTACGTCGACTACCTGAAGAAGGGTCAAACGGTCACATGGCTCTACTACGTCGAACTGTTGTGCCAATTCTACGCCGAATTGCAGAAAAAACGCCCTCATTTGCAGGACCTATTTTACCACTAGGCCCATGAGGCCCCTGCCTCGGGCCCGCATTTTAATGGGGCCCGAAAACATCACTAAAAGAAATTTTTTATTGAGAAAAAAGAAATTTTCAAAATAATTTCATTTTACGAACATGAAATGATAAATGATAACAAATTAGGTTAGAGTGATATTCATAAACCATAAGTCCATAAACCATTCTTAAACCATAAACCATCATAAAACTGCAATAGGAGTAGGTATAATAGATTGCCTTGTCGCACCAGTAACAATAAACAAAATTTATACACCACTCCGAAGGAATAACAAGAGGTAGGATTAAAAAGAGCTATCGTCACGTATTGTCATATTTATTTAAAATGCACTTTTAAATTTAATATTTAGTTTGATGTTTAATGTTTAATGCCGTTTTATGAAAAGATAAGATATTGCTTGCTTGTATGTATTAGTTCTCAGTCCTGTGCTTTTTAAGTTACTTCAACTAATCTACTCATTAATCATTAGTCGTTTTATTAAATTTCTTTAAATACCTATTGTTCTTATCTAAGTAATCGTTTCGTTATTGTCATGAGTTACAATCATTTAAGTGACAGTGAAAAACGAAAAAAGCAAAAATTAAGAGAACAGAGACGGCAGGCACAAAAAGATGCAATATTATCTTATTTTACACCTCAAAACCTGTGGCTGCTCTTATCCATACACGGACTTCTAAAAATGCTTGTGCATCGCTGGTTACTGTGTCTTTCCAGCACTTTCTAGGCTTTCCAACCTGCCTCTTTCCCTGTATCCTAGCCTTCATTGCTTTTTTTTGTAGCATATCCTTTCCCATTATTATCACATGCAATCTTTATATTCTAATGGAGTCTGGCAGGGATGTTTCCTTATAAAGTTCATAAAGCTCGTTGTTGTATCGAATTGTGAAGATTCCGTTTTCCCTCACAGGTCCTAGTATTCTCCTCAGTACTTTCCTTTCCAATGTGTCGAGTTTGTTTTTGGATCTTTCTTTTACGACTCATACTTCACTGCCATAGCATGCTATTAGTCGAATTAAGGTTTTATATATTCTCATCTTTGTGTTTCGGTAGACACTTTTAGATCGAAATATATTGGAGAGGACTAAATAAACTCTCTCTGTTTGCCTGAGGTATTATTTTCCGCATTTCTCCATCTTCTGATCTGTCGGCATATATTTCTACTCCCAGGTATGTAAACTTTCCAACCGTTTCAATGTCATCTTTAGATCTAATGTTGTGTGGGATTATATTTTTTCTTGTCGTCTGTATCCCTTTTCGTTTGCTTTTTTAACTCTGCATATTTTTCCTGTACTCCTGTTCGTGTTCTACTCATAATATTAATATCATCGGCATAAGAGGCCAATTAACGGTTCTGTTGGTCAGGAGGTTTCTTCGTCCAATTTGCATTTGCCTAACCGCATACTCCAGTGCCAGGTTAAACAATGTTAGGGCCAGCCAATCTCCTTGCTTCAATCCCTGCAAGACTTTGAAAAATTCTGTCCGGTGGTCTTATACTCATACACATGCCTGAGTTTCATACATTGTGGCTTTAATGAGTCTAATTAGTAGACTTAGGCAAATATGCAAATAAAAAGGTATGAAATATGCGCATAAATATGCAGTATTTTACCCAAAAATATGCACGTTTATCTAGAAAATATGCATGTAATTAAAAAAAATTACAGTATTTTTTTATTTAAAAATATTTTTATTTACAATATCTCCACATGGTGTATTAATTAACATGTATATATTTTACTAACTAAGCTAATTAATTAAATATTTAATTATTTAAGTATTCTAACAGATAAATAATTGATATTATTTCGAATTGTGGTAACAATAAATAATTATCAAATGCTGTTCAAAATTTTCTAACAAATCCTTATGGCTTCTATCTGATTACATAGAAAAACTTCTTTTGAGATTAACTGATGTAATTGGGGCATTGTTCAAATTTACGATAATATAGTTGGTTCTAAATTAAGTGCTTCGAAAAATGTCCCAGCTAGTACTTGAACCACTTGAGAAAGAATCTGGTATTAACCAGTGTTTTTTTTCCATGGTTGCTTTAAATTTTTGAAAAATTTCCTATCCAATATGTATTACTTTTAACGTTTTAAAACAATGATTCAAATTCTTTTATTTAAAATGTACTGTCTAACAATGATAATTATTTGGAGGATTCTAATTCAGTAATAGTTTTCTGAACAAAACTATAGTTTGATTTTATGAATGACACCACGACACTGAACTGTTTATTTGCGGCATTTTCAAAGCACAATAATTATTCACAATTACGAAGACACGTGTTCACGGCTTATTTTACAACAAAAGCGAAATGGGCCGACAAAATAAAAATTTTTACCTAGAGATATAAACTGGCTGATTTTGCTCTTATATAATAAGCCGCTCTTTTATTAGTTACTACATTCAGGTACCCAAAATTTGAATATGTACCAAGAGAGTATAAAATAAAATTAAATATTGAAATTTCCAAGCTACTTGTTACAGTAATATAAAAATATATGTATAGTTACAACCAAAATTTAAAATTATATGCACTTTATGCACACTTATATAAAAATATGCAAAATTGAAAATTTTTGCATATTTTATGCATTATATGCAAAATATGCAATTTGCATATTTGCCTAAGTCTACTAATTAGCTTGGGTGGTATTGCCAATTCATCCCATATATGGACAGCTTATTTCAGAAAGGGACCTAAGTCAGTCTTCTGTTATTTTTTGTTAAGAGTGGGTTCATTCACTATGATGGTAGACATATAGTTTATTGTAGAAAGGAACCAGGTTAAATATATTATAATAATAGACAAATCGTATGGCATACTTTTCGTTTACTACAGAAAAGCAGTTTATATGCAGACATATACATATCTCGAAAGTTAGTTAACATGACTCGAGTCCCTTTCTGAAATAAGCTGTTCATATAGTATAGTCTGTTCCTTTTGACTGAGTCGTATGCCTGTTTGAAGTCTACAAACATGTTGTGAACATGAATGCCGTGTCCCATGATTTTCTCAATACCTGCTTGACTGTAAATATTTGATCCATTGTCGATCTTCCCCGTCTGCAGCCTCTCTGATACTCTCCAATTAATAATTTCTACTAGTGGTTGGAGCCGCTGGTTTATAATATACTTACGTGAGGACTTTATAATAATATGCTGTACATAGTAGAGAAATTTCACAGTAGTTTTTGCAGTTTAAACAATTCAACAATGTTAAATATAAATTTTATTTATTGTTAATAAAAATTTAAATTTCGTTTGCAACTATATTTCTATTAAATAATTAATACATTTAAAAAATTATTATTACTACTAAATTTTTGTTAGGGGCCCGAAAATTATGTAGTGCCACGGGCCTGATTTGAAGTAAAATAGGCTCTGCCCATTTGGCGAATAAAAAAGTGCTCTTCCACCATGAAAACGCACCGGTTCACACCTCTGCCGGCGTCATGACTAAATTAGTCGAGCTGAGCTACGAACTTTTACCCGATTTGAACCCGTGCGACTTCGTTTTGATTTCAAACTTGAAAAAGGCACTTGCTGGGCAGGAATTTAAGTCGACTGAGGAGGTCATTACCGTCTCGGAAGCCTAAGGCTAAGTACTTATCGGACCGCCCTATTACGCAGAAATTCCAAAACTTCTTAAGTCGGTATAGTAAATAAATCAAAGATATACGTTAAGCTAATTTTCTGCAGTATGACTGATTTATACGAGACATCTGAAAAAAAAAATAGAAAAACGGCAGATACTCACAAAAGTCACAAATTGTAAGAACTAAAAGAAATAATTCCAGACCATGGCTTATAAACCCAGACAATATAGTCCTGTCGCCAGAAGGGGTATAACGGCCTTCTTAATTCAGATGGACTTATCCAAGTTTTTTATGTATTTTGACCCGTAGAACACGAATTTTTTGGGTAACAGTTGATCCGGATGTCGATAAGATTGTCATTAACAAAGAACCTGAGGAATTGTATAACAACTATTTTTGACAAAACAAAACCTTTTTTTGTATTTTTGGGGTAATTCTAAGCAAAAAATGTTCTCACAAGTTTTTTCGTAGGATGCACAGTTTTCGAGATAGACGCGGTTGAACTTTCAAAAAATCAAAAGATTGCAATTTTTGAATCCCAATAACTTTTGATTAAAAAATAAAATAGCAATTCTGCTTACTGAATTTGAAAGTTCAAGTCAAATTTTATCGGTTTTGATTATTTTCATTGCTAAAAATTAATTTTTTTATTGTTAAACAAAGCTATAAACACATAATGCTTAAATGATGTTTTCAATGCATTTCTCGTTTAAAATCGAACGAGTAGGCGCGCATACAGATAATTTCAACTTTGTTTAACAATAAAAAATTAATTTTTAGCAATGCAAATAATCAAAACCGATAGAATTTGACTTGTACTTTCAAATGCAGTAAGCAGAATTGCTATTTTATTTTTTAATCAAAAGTTATTGGGATTCAAAAATTGCAATATTTTGATTTTTTGAAAGTTCAACCGCGTTTATCTCGAAAACTATGCATTCTACGAAAAAACTTGTAAGCACATTTTTTGCTTAGAATCACCCAAAAAATTAAAAAAAATGTTTTGTTTTGCCAAAAACCGCTGTTATATAATTCCTCAGGTTCTTTGTTAATAACAATCTTATCGACCGACATCCGGATCAACTGTTACCCAAAAAATTCGTGTTCTACGGGTCAAAATACATGAAAAAAAAACTTTGGTAAGCCCATCTGAATTAAGGAGGCCGTTGTACCCCCTGGCGACAGGACTAACACGGTTTTAATAACAATCGGTCTTGTTTTAATATGTCTGTATTTTGAAAAATTACGTTTGTATTCTGTAATTATTACTATTATTGTATTATTAATAATAACTGTACGAAAACTATTTTTAAATTTTAGGCTTATTTATTAAATATCCCTTCATGGGACTGGAAGCAAGGAGATGACGTCATTTGTTTGGCAGAACTGAAATTAGGCTTTATAGCACAATCCTGTTTAGCTCCTGGATTTTCAACAATGATGGCGAATTTATTTGCAATGCGATCTTTTAAAACGGTAAGTTATCATAAATGTTTTGCCTATGTTATACCTAATATACTCTCTTTCGAATATTTCAGAAGCCTAATTGAGGCGCTCAGAGCAACAGCAGCCTAACCCACAAATTAAGCATTTTTAGATTAACATATCAATAAAAGCAGCAACATTAAATTAATATTTCTATTAACAAGGGCCTACACAACCTACTTCTATATTTGGCTAAATGGTGCTACATAATTTGTAGCGCCATCCCATAAACACAATGTAAATATGAATGCAAAGATTCCATTTATCTCAATTATTTATATGGGAAATAAGCCACAATTAAAATGAAAAAATAATTTTATTAACGTTTCGACGCCTAAATCGGGTGCCGTTGTCAAAATACAAAATATTACTAAAATAAACAAAAATTTTGTTGCTAAGTAAAAAATTCTTCTATTAATTTATTTAATCTGACTCATTTATATTGGCAATTCAGACATATATTATACATTTTAAAGTAGAAGACGTTAAAATGATATTGCCAATATTTATGAGTTGCGTTCCTGGGACGACTTACTGAAAGATAGTTCATTCGATTACATGAAATCAACCCCAACTCAAGAATATCCGTCACAAAAAAATTATAGCATGTGATCTGTCTTTAAAAAGACAACCAAATGCAACGTCAGTAAAATTCTCGCGTTAGAGACTTCATAGTAAATCACAAGGGAAAACCAGGAAAAACCCTGTGATACTATCCCGACATCGTAAGTATTTGGTCTTACATTTAATTTAGTCTCAAAAAATAATACCAAATTCTGACTTGTAACATGTTTAAATTATAAATAATATTAATAATACTAGATATATACTTATATATCTAGTATTATTAATATTATTTATTATTAATAATACTAGATATATACTTATATCTAGGATAGTATCACAGGGTTTTTCCTGGTTTTCCCTTGTGATTTACTATGAAGTCTCTAACGCGAGAATTTTACTATCGTTGCATTTGGTTGTCTTTTTAAAGACAGATCACATGCTATAATTTTTTTGTGACGGATATTCTTGAGTTGGGGTTTATTTCATGTAATCGAATGAACTATCTTTCAGTAAGTCGTCCCAGGAACGCAACTCATAAATATTGGCAATATCATTTTAAAGTCTTCTACTTTAAAATGTATAATATATGTCTGAATTGCCAATATAAATGAGTCAGATTAAATAAATTGTTAGAAGAATTTTTTACTTAGCAACAACATTTTTGTTTATTTTAGTAATATTTTGTATTTTGACAACGGCACCCGATTTGGACGTCGAAACGTTAATAAAATTATTTTTTCATTTTAATTGTGGCTTATTTCCCATATAAATAATTAATCATAACAATGCCACAAGGAAATAGCTTCAGAACAACATTTATCTCAAAACTTCGTTTTCGCGTTAGGCTACTGTTGCTCTGAGCGCCTCAATTATTTGTTACAAAAGATTTTATCCTTCTATAACCCCATCGATTTGTAATATTTTGTGGGAATAATAGCGTCTAAATTAAAAAACTAAGTCTAAAACAAATAATATTATTAATAATCAAATAAAATAAAACCATGGAACTTGTCCACGAGGTGATCCGGCTGAAATGGTTTCGAATCAGTCTAAAACCGATTTTGTTCGAGTCTTCTCCTGCATTGCAATAACTTTGTTGTAGCACGTTATTACTTGAACATTTGACGACTAGTTCCTTGTGGGCGAATCCCGCACAATTACGTTGCCGAGATAGCAAAATAGTTGCGAAGAAAATATACTTTCAATTTGGGATATTAAAACAAAACCCATACACAACCTCTAATAATTTATAAGCTAGTCTTAAGCTTCGTAACTGTTTTAAAACTAGGGTCGGAAACATATTGTGGTCGCAACTATTTTGTTATCTACGCAGCGTAAAAGTACAAGAGGCATCGCCCACAAGGAACTGGTATTCAACCGTTGATGGACCTAAAGTGTTTGTCAAATGTTCAGGTAATAACTTGCTACAACAAGTTGATCGCAACGCAACTATTACCATGGGAGAAGACTGGAACGCAATCGGTTTTAGACTGATTAGAAACCAGTCTCAGCCGGATCACCTTGTGGGCAAATCCCCATGCTTCTGGACTACCAAGATCACAAAACAGTTGCGAGCGCACTCAGTGGGCGCTTGCAGAACTATTGTATTGTGGGCGCTTGCCCTAAGTGTTTTAAAATAGGTTCTGTGAAACTAATATAGTAAAGAGAAATAACGATTTTCTGGGACACTGAATAATTCAGGTATATGACAACTTTTTTAGTTATTGTAAACCTATAGGAAGAAAACCTATCGGTTCCTGTCTAGAGTTCGCGTCCGTTTTTTAATTATTAACAACTTAGTGCAAAACACGCAATGTTTTCGACTTTTAGCACTCTTTTAAACAGCTCAATAGTTGACATAACATTACAAAATTTGAATTTTTAGAACATTGAGCCGAAAAAATGCCGATTTTTTAAAATTAAAAAATCAATTTGTTGCTGTTATTAAGTGAAAACAGTTATTTTTTAATAACCTTTATTAAAACTAACGTAGAACTAAACGTATTTCACCAAAAGTTGTGTATTTGGGTACAAACCCTTAAGACTTGAGACCGATCCATTAATTAGTTTAAAAGTTATTACATTTGTTTTTGCCAGAGACCTATTTGTTGCAATAACACAAGATAGAAAATAATGAAGATAGGGCAATTCGGCGGATGTTAAGTGAAAATAGAAGACTTATACTATCAATATTAAAATATATTAAAAAAAGGTAAATAATTACCTATTATAGTCAAAAATCCTAATGACAAATTTTGAAAGTTTTGTAGTTTTGTAGACATTTAGAATAAGCTTAAAAATATTGGACATAAAAATAGTTATTTATGAAACAGTTCATGAAGTATGCTTTTTGCGAACGCACGCGATGTTTAGAGCACGAGCAACAGCGGATCGAGTGCTATAAATCGCGTAAGTTCGCAAAAAGTACTTCACGCACAGTTTCATACAATATTTTATCTACGATAAACAAATAAAAAAGCTGTAACTCTTCGTCACTGGAATACATTTCTATTCTACAATTTTTAGAACTTTGACATTAAAAAATTCTAACTACTTTCAAACCACAAAACTGTCAAAACTTTTGTTGTAATTCATTGCTCATATTGTCAACACCATTACAACGCGAAAGTTAAAAACAGTGCGAAAAAGTAAATCCCATTTAAAATACGTTGTTACTTCACGCACACTTTAACCTTCCGACGATCAACCTTTTTTTGTTACACGGATGACCAAGGGGGGAAAAATGACCCCTGATCAAAAATGTCAAAAATGACAATTAACAAAAAAATAAAGTTTTTTTTTTAATTTTTAATTTTTTTTTGCATGGACTTTATGTCATTCAGCCAGTCACAACATGAGTATTAGTGTCATGTGTAGTGTGTATGTTGAGTGAGTGTTTTGTTACTTTGCAAAGTCGACGTCATTAGCGTAAAACTACTTGTAATTACACATAATAGACGCTATTTTACTAAACATCAACTTCAGAATATATTTTTTATTCGTAAAATATAGGGAATTTATTTTATTTCAAAATATGAGGATATCTAGATTGATCATCATCATCATTTGGCTCTACAACTCTATGTGAGTCTTGGCCGCGTTTACTATTTCCCTCCATTGTTGTCGGTCCTGAGCAGCTATTTCCCATTGCTGTACTCCCATTTTGCGTAGATGGCTGGCTACTGCGTCCTATCTAGATTGATATTAAAGTCAAATAAAAAATAATGAGTTAAAAATTAAAAATACTTTTGAATTTATTGAAGAAAAACATACGCTGGGGTCACAATTTCCCCCGCTTGGTCATCCGAAGGTTAAATCCTTCACGCACTTCTATTTATAATGACAGTTTTAACAAACTAAAAAATTATACATAATATGACATAGAGTAGATAAAATTCTTTATGATGACTAGGGGAACCTAAAAATCCACCGAGTTCAAATACCGAACAATCAATAATAGTCCAGGGTAATAAGGTTTTTTCCATGACACTCGAGCAGCCAGGGTACTGAAGCGTTTTTTCGACAGGTAATACCTATTAGAGCAAATTGTAACTATTTCCTGCGTAGGATCTGGCGGCCATTTTTATTTATAAACAATTAACTGTCAAAAAATGGCATTTTTCCCTATTTTTTCAAATCAATGGAAAACGGTGAAACTTATGGTTTTTTTAGTACAAATATCTTTGAGATTATGGAAAAAGCTTTAAAATGACGTATCACAAAGTTTGATATACTAATTTATTGTTAATATAATTGAGAAAAAAGTCGGAATTGCGAAAAAAATTAATTTCGCAATATCTATTATAAAAATTAGTGTACAGCTTTGAAATTTTTGTCATATAAGGGTTCTTTGGTGCTTAATATGTGATAAAAATTTCAAAGCGATTCATTCAATTGTTTAAATTTTATTCTAATTGTTTATCCCAGAGAGCATTTTTTTTGCAATAACATAAGTCAGAAAAAAATGAAGTTAGAACCATTCGACAGGTGTCAAATGAAAGAGCATGAGCTATGTTTTCAACTTGGTTTAAAAAAGTGAATAAAAAATGCATTTATTAGTAATAAATAATTATGCAAAAGTATCGTAAATCTTTCCTTATAAACTTTTTATTTTGTTATATAGGAAATTATATATATTTATTACAATTTTTAATCAAGTATGATATAAATAACATTACTTGGTAGTTGTGCACTTAAAACAGGGTAAAAAAAGTTATTTTTTTTTGGAAAAAGTTATTCAAAAAATCTATAAGGGAAGATTTACATACTTTTGCATAATTATTTATTACTAATAAATGCATTTTTTATTCGCTTTCTCTAAACCAGTTGAAAATATAGCTCATGCTCTTCCATTTGACACCTGTGGAATGGTTCTAACGTCATTTTTTTCTGACTTATGTTATTGCAAAGAAAATGCTCTCTGAGATAAACAATTCGAATAAAATTTAAACAATTGAATGGATCGCTTTGAAATTTTTATCACATATTAAGCACCAAAGAACCCTCATTTGACAAAAATTTCAAACCTGTACACTAATTTCTACAGCAGTTATTGCGAAAATAATTTTTTTTGCAATTCCGACCTTTTTTCTCAATTATATTAATAATAAATAAGTATATCAAACTTTGTAATATGTCATTTTAAAGCTTTTTCCATAATCTCAACGATATTTGTACTAAAGAAATCATAAGTTTCATTGTTTTCAATTGATTTGAAAAAAAAGGGGAAAATGCCATTTTTTGACAGTTAATTGTTTATAAATAAAAATGGCCGCCAGATCCTACGCAGGAAATAGTTACAATTTGTTCCTATAGGTATTACTTGTCGAAAAAACGCTTCAGTACCCTGGCTGCTGAAGTATCACGAACAGGGTATATTTTTGTCTTATTACCCTGGTCTATAATTTCAAACTACTAAAATTTTCTATATCTCCGGATCTACTCAATCGATTTTGATTTTTCTTTTTTTAATTTGTATATAATTTCTACTCACATTTCAAACATGTAATTTGTTTATAAATTTATTAATTAATACATAGTTTAAATTGTTTAAACAATTTTTAAAAAAATAATTTTCATCCTAAAAGATTTTTTTAATCATAGTATCATTAACGTACTTAAATAACGTAATTAAACTGTACTTTAACTCTTTTTATGATAAATAATCATATTATAATTAAAAAATACATTTTTGCACAATATTATTGTTTCAAAAATTGTTTAAACAAATTAGACTGTTTATTAATTAATATATGTCTAGACAAATTGCATATGCACACAAAAATTATATACAAATTAAAAAAAGAACAATCAAAATCCATTGATTAAATCCCGAGATATAGAAAATGGTAGTAGTTTTAAGTTGCTTTTTTTTGGCTCTTGGTACCATATTTTCTAATATATAAAAGGATTTTTTCTACGGAAAACATTTTTGAAGTTATTCTAACTGTCTATAAAATAGAAAATTTGAAAAATTTGGCATTAAGATTTTTGACTATAATAAATAATTTTATCTACTCTATCTCATATCATGTATAAGTTTTTAGTTTGTGAAAACTGTCATTATAGGTAGCAGTGCGTGAAGGATTTAAAGTGTGCGTGAAGTAACAATGTATTTTAAATGGGATTTGCTCTTTCGCACTGTTTTTGACACACTTTCATATAATCAAATATCCTTAACTTTGGCGTTGTCATGATGATGACATTGTCAACAATAAATTACGACAAAAGTTTTGACAGTTTTGTGGTTTGAAAGAAGTCAGAATTTTTAAATGTCAACGTTTTAAAAATTGTAGAATAGAAATGAATTTCAGTGACGAAGAGTTACAGTTTTTTTATTTGTTTATCGTAGATAAAATATTGTATGAAACTGTGCGTGAAGTACTTTTTGTGAGCTTACGCGATGTATAGCACTCGTTCCGCTGTCGCTCGTGCTCTAAACATCGCGTGCGTTCGCAAAAAGCATACTTCACGAACTGATTCATAAATAACTATTGTATCTATTTTTAATACATATGGATAGTATAACTCTTCTACTTTTATGTGGCATACACAGCTTTGCCATATCTTCATCATTTACTATCTTATGTTATTGTAAAACAACGGTCTATGGCATGGGATAAACAAATGGAATAACTTTTAAACTAATTAATGGATGAGTTTCAAATTTTGAGGGATTGTTGAGTACCCGAATACCCAACTTTGGGTGAGACATCAAATATCTCGGTTAGTTTTAATAAAAGTTATTAACAAATAATGATTTTCACTTATTTTGCAGTTTGTAAAACAACAAATTGGCTTTTTAACTTTCGAAAATATGCATTTTGAATCTTTTTCTGAAAAATCAAATTATGTAATTCTGTATCAACTATTTAGTTTTTAATGAGGTGCAAAGAACCAAAAATCACGTTTTTTAACTAAATTGGTAATAATTAAAAAACGGCCCCGAACTTTAGACAGGAAACAGGTAAGTTTTCTTCGTATAGGTAGGTATAAAATAACTAAACAAATTCAGTGTCTCGAAGACGGTCTATTTGTTGCTTATTTTGCCTAGAGTATGAATAATTTAGTTCATAATTTGGTATTTTGATAATTGAAAATCAAAGCGATAAAATAAAAATTTTATTTTTCAATTATTATGTCGTAATATTTCCATAAAATATTGCAAACAGAAATTGCATACAATTGTTTATTATTCTTTGCTATTTAGGTGCACTGGACAACTTATTGAAATAGCACAATAAAATATTAATGACCAAATTGATTTTTACGGACAGTAAATCTTTATCGGTTATAAAAATTTACTAAGTGTTTATTGGTTTCAGAACATCAATTTTATTGGTATTAATTTCAAATTCTGTTGACTTTTTAATTTTTGTCTTTGTTGAAAACCTATTTAGTGGAGATTAGTTGTGCTTCTGCATATGTTTTGTACTATTTTGTACAGCTTGAAAAAATCATACAACTATAATCTATAATATTTTTTACACTTTCACAAGCTTTAACACCTTTATTTAATTCACTTACACGTTTTAGATCAGGGCATTTAGAACAAAAAAACACCGGAATAAATCGATTTTTAAATACAACACCTAGAAACTTGCAACTCTTTGCATTTTGTTCAGTTTGACGTCAGGAGAAAGGTCTTCAATAGAAAAATTGGTGGAAACGTATAGTTGCATTTACACTACATAAAATGCATCCAAAAATGCATAAACTCAAAAACAGTATATTAAGGGTCAGATTTTGTTAGTCGAGAGTTTTTGGGGTCGCTGAACATGAATACGCCATCAGAATCGATCCCAGTTGCACCTGGTGCCCAGGGTTAGCCCTGGCGCAAATTGATCCTAAGCGAGACACAACCTGCACCGGCGAACTGCGTAGACAGTTTTGCGCATCTTACGATCAGTGCATGCGTTCGCAGGTCTCGCTTGGGAACGCGTGACTCACCACCAGATGTTTATTTTTACTTGTTTTTGTTTGCGAGATGGACGTATCTGAAATGAATACGGATGGTACCTAAGTACAATTTATTACGATAAATAAAAATATTAGCATAGTCACACCTCGAGAAAAAACTGCGTTGTCTTTGTCAGTAAATTCTGATACCTTTTGGTAGACTAAATAAGCGGCGATACGAAATTATTAATCAAAGTTATGCCTTTACAAAAACACATTATTAGAAAAATAAGGTGAAAAATGATTCATGTTACTTAAAACAGTGATCGATAAAAATATCCTGTTAGGTACCCTCAAATTCAACTTGTCGGCACATTACATCTTTGTTTATTACATATTACATTTTTTATGCTTAAAAATTAAAAACTAAATATGCGATAGTGTTATTTTTTATGACCGATCAGTAGCGGAGAGATTATGAATTATTATGTCCTGCAGTAATTGTAATAGATAAATAATTGTAATGATTCCGATCCTGCAGTAATTGCAATAATGATGGTGATCCCAGCAGTAAATTGAGGAATATGAGTTATGATCGAGCAGTAGGGGAGAGATTATTTTAAATATGTAGATATTATGTACAGAAATAAAATACTAAGTGTAAGATATCTTTTATGAACCCGCTTATGATCAAATTCGATGTTTTCGAAAGTCATACCGCTACGACTACCAGGGACGTGTAAGATATTTTAAAAACGTTACTAGTTACAAGTACGGAAATACCGATTTAAAGTTGCCTACTCAATTCAGTACAAGGATCAGATACATCAGTATTTTGTAATCAGTATTTGTACTCAGTACCACAGAGAACCGGTATCAAAAGTAACCGTTACATGTCCGCACTGATTTTGCCCGCCTCTATTCGCCACGTCGATAGCCAACGGTTGGGTTGGGTTGTGTTCAATATGCGGTGCGCTAGAAAAATAAATGCACGGGTCATCCGACCTGCCGGCGCAGGTTGTGTCTCGCTTAAGTTCAGTTTGCTCAGGCCCTTACTGCTAAGGTACGTCATCTGGAGTATCGCCGGTTATTGGCACTAAATTGATGCAAACAGATTACTAGGGGTTTTTGGGGTCACTGAACACGAATACGCCATCAGAACGGATCCCTAAAGGAACTGGTGCCCAGGATCACTGCCAATGATCGCCATCTTTTGGAGTTTCGACGGTTTTAGGCACTAAATTGATGAAACAGATTACTCAGGGGTTTTTGGGATCGCTGAACACGGATACGCCATCAGGACCGACCCCCGGAGCAACTGATGCTCAGGGTTACAACTAAGGCACATCATCTTTTAGAATTTCGGGGGTTTCCGCCATTAAATTGATGTAAACAGATTACCTACTATTTTTATAAACCTCCGAATAATCTGTTTGAATAATTTAGTGTCGTGAAATATCGAAATTTAAGAAGATGATGTGCATAGCAATCACCCTGGGCACTAAATACGTACTACCACATATTCGTGTTCATCAACCCTAAAATCCCCCCGAGTAAGCTGTTTGCATCAATTTAGTGACGACAGCTCTCTAAACTCCAGAAGATGACATGCCTCAGCAGTGACCCTGGGCACCAGGTATTCCGGGAGTCCGGTCGGTTCGGATGGCATTCTCGCGATCAGTGACCTCAAAAACCCCCAAGTAACAAAATCTGCACTTAATATACTAATTTTTACATGTTTATACACGTTTGGGTGCATTTTATGCACTGCAATTATGCAATTCCTCCCATTTTTCTATTTAGTACAATCATTCAAGCAACTCACCTCGCAATTCTAAAGGCCTTCATGGATTTGTTTGAAATTTTGACAGTAGCTCAAAAACGATGCAAATAACAAACCTGACTTGGTGCCAATGTATGCTTCCACCCCGGGGGTGAATGCCGCCATTTCTCGGGGGTGGAAATTTAAAATTTAAAATTAAAAAAAAAACGCGGTTTTCAATAGTTCTTCGCGAATAACTCGAAACTTACACATTTTTAGGAAAAGATCATTCCTTTTAAAATCGAAGCTTGAAAACGATTTTTTTTTTGTTTTTCGTAAATTTATGCAAAGATTGAGCTAAAATATCGGAAAAATTAATAATTTTTCATAGAAAATGTTAATAAACATTTTTAAAGTACTTTTTAGACCTTTAAAATAAGCTTTAATAAAAGCCTCTAGCATTACAGTTACAGTTGAGTCTGCGAGTCTTTACCCGTGCGTCATCATTTAAAGCATATGAAATAAGTCGGAAATTTACTAAACGCAACGGCAAATTTATATTATTCCGATCATAGGTTATTATAAAATTTGACGTTATCAAATAAATAGAATGTCAAATTTAAGTTTTGCTTTAAAATTTTGGTGCATAATTACAGCTACATTTGAAGTAGCTTAATAAATTATTTTATGATCATTGATTAATAAATAAATAAACAATTTATAAAAAAATTCAATAACATATTTTCTTTTTGTTATTTTACTCACTTTGGCGGAACCTTAGACACAAGCATTCAACTGTGTCAACAATGAGGTTAGCTTTGTACGTTGTCAAAATTTATCGTAAAATAACATAAACTTATTACAAAATTGCTAACTCCAATATAAAATTAGTTGTGAAAACAACTGTTTGTATACTATAAAAAACTTCAAAATGCAAAAATTCGACAAAATAACAGCAAAAAATTCAACAAGCTGACAGCCACAAAAGTAAACAAACCAAAACGGCAGAAATTGTACTTCAAATATGTGAAGACATCCCCAATCGTCTTTCTTTGTATCTATCTCTTTTCAATAGGGCTTTTCATTCACAGTCATTTGTTTCGAGCTTCTGTCATGTGTCACATAATATTAATATATCTACGTCATACGTTATTGGTATATACCAATGATACAAACCAAAGACGTATGGCGTAGATATATTAATATTATGTGACACATGACAGAAGCTCGAAACAAATGACAGTCGATGAAAAGCCCTATACACTGAGTCTAAATCGTTCATAAAAATAACATGTGTTTTTACTTAATAACAGACGGCAGCTGTTTTGTCATTAATTTCATGCGTGGAAGAGAATGATGCTAAATAAAAAGTATGTGTTTTATCTCACCAGGTATTAATGACGCACGGGTAAAGACTCGCGGACTCAACTGTAAGCAAGTTATGACGAAAATTAATCAAATACCTCGAATTTATAAAAGAAAAAATGACGGTAAAATGTATGCCATGTGCGGCAAAACTAATATGTATATGTATTAATCGTAGCCCATGTAAAATTAACTTAATTTATATTCCGACAACACGTTCCAAAAGTTTGAATCATTTAGAACAATTACATTTTGAAAAAACTCGTTTTAAGTAAATTTATTTTTTTTTTATTTTTTAAAAATACCTTATTTTTTCAAAATACATATTTCAAAAATAAAATTGGATTTATAAAAAAAAGTGTTCTGGCCAAAAATTTAGCTTTTTTTTAATGAAAATTTTGCTTTTTATATAACTCACGTAACTTATAAATTAAACGAGATACAAGCGTTTAAATTATTGATTTCAATGCAAAGGGGGCGTCTCTTTAGCCTTTTAACATTAAAAGTCTCTGAACAAAAGGGTCTAGAAAGATTTCAACTCTCATAATCTTATAGCTCATGAAATTCCCTACAAAATAATGTGCAAATAAATGCAAAGAGTTTAAAGGAAGGAAGCCGAGTTATTGATAAAATACCAAATACATTTTTCTTGAAATAATGTTTGAAAATTACGGAGCGTCTAAATTTTGAGGTGTTTGGAGTATTTATTCTTTTATAAATGCAGTGTCTGCTTTGTATTTACATATTGGGCAACAAAACTCTCAATTTTGCTGATTGGGGATGGACAAAAGTGAATGGCACCTTGGTACCAAACAAAATGACGGATATTCCTGCACCAGAAGAACTATTTAAAATGATATTTTGCAATTGCAAAAAAGGCTGCGGCTCAACTTGTGGGTGTCGCAAACGTGCACTATATTATTCTTCAATAAATCTTGCGGTTCTTGCTCCGGTGATAGCTGCCAAAATTGTCCTCCTGTCGTCCTGTCAACCAAGAAGAAAAGGAAGTTGATAAAGAAGAAATAGACGAATTTGGAAGTTGAAGTTAAATTATTGATATATAAATTAAAAATCATATATTAATTTTATACTTAATTTAATGTTGTAAAATAAATATTTTTCATTATCATCAAAATGTGAAGTTTAAAAATTTAATTTTCCTCAAACGTTTATTTTTTATGGGATACAAATTTTATAAATATATCATTAGGTATATCATAAGCAACAATTAAATTTCATTTTCTTAACGAATTCCATTACTTTTAGCTTTCAAAAAGATTGTTTCCCTAATTTTTATGATAAGGGGTAGTTTTTAGGGGTTGAATCAACTTGTATGTATCAGGTTTTTTATATTTAAATAATATACAGAGAGAGTCTGTAAAGTGGAATAAATTCAATATCTCAAATACTAATTGTTTTTTTGGAAATGCTCAGACCCGTCGATTAGTATTTCAAATTGTCCTTTTTGACATTCAATAATAATGTATACAGGGTGTCCCAATTTAGAGATATGACGTCATCGTCGATTTTCTTAAATGGCAACACTGTCATTTTGATAGCTAATTTGATAGGGTTTGTAAAGTTATACATAACTGCAAAATATCAAATTTTTATTCTCTACCATTTACAAGATAATAGAAAATAACAAAGTTATATCTGTAATTTGGAATATATTCAATAATTAAAATACTAACTGTTTTTTTGATAAATGCTCAGACCCGTCGATTAGTATATCAAATTGTCCTTTTTGACATATAATAATAATGTATACCAATTTAGAGATATGACGTCATCGTTGATTTTCTTAAATGGCAACACTGTCATTTTGATAGCTATTTTGATAGGGTGTGTAAAGTTATACACAACTGCAAAATTTCAAATTTGTATTCTCTACCATTAAGATGATAATAAAAAATAACAAAGTTATGAAAAAGAAGTAATCAACTAATAATTGAATTTAATTATTTCAATAAATTAAGCAAAAACTCATAATGTTGCCCTCAATTATTGTCAAATTGTCAATGGGCAACGTTATGAGCATTTGCTTAATTGAAATAAATAAATTCAATTATTATTTGATTACTTCTTGTTCTTCATCACATTGTTATTTTTTATTATCTTGTAAATGGTAGGGAATAAAATTTTGAAATTTTTCAGATGTGTATAACTTTACACACGCTATCAAAATAGCTATCAAAATGATAGTGTTGCCATTTAAGAAAATCAACGATGACGTCATATCTCTAAATTGGGACACCCTGTATACATTATTATTATATGTCAAAAATGACAATTTGATATACTAATCGACGGGTCTGAGCATTTTTCAAAAAAACAGTTAGTATTTTAATTATTGAATATATTCCAAATTACAGATATAACTTTTTTATTTTCTATTATCTTGTAAATGGTAGAGAATAAAAATTTGATATTTTGCAGTTATGTATAACTTTACAAACCCTATCAAATTAGCTATCAAAATGACAGTGTTGCCATTTAAGAAAATCGACGATGACGTCATATCTCTAAATTGGGACACCCTGTATACATTTTTATTGAATGTCAAAAAGGACAATTTGAAATACTAATCGACGGGTCTGAGCATTTTCCAAAAAAACAATTAGTATTTGAGATATTGAATTTATTCCACTTTACAGACTCTCTCTGTATATTTTTTCTATTTAGGATTGAAAATAAAATGATTTCATAATCTCAGCCATTTTTTTAATAACTGTATGAGGGGTAGTTTTTAAGGGTAGTTACATATAAAAATATCGAACTATTAGTTACATTGTAAAAAAAAACAACAAAACTTTAACAGGTTTAAACATATTGATGTCTACAACTGCTTCCATTTATTAATTTTTAATTTTTTCCCAAGTTTCATTTTTAGGGGTGGTTTTTGGTGGATGCAATATTAAAAAAATTAAGTGTCAGATTTCTTGTACCTGAAGGAAAGAAATTCTCCTATTACGATCCAAAATAAAAAAAATTCATGTTTCTTGACCATATTTTTTAAATAATCTTTGTATGAGGGATTGTCTTTAAGGGCTGGTGAGCTGTAAAATATCAAAATATTAAAGTCATAATTTAAAGCAATCAACATTTTTTAACATATTTAATAGTTCTTTATGATATAAGTGTTAAAAGTACACGTTTAAGGCACGCATGTGAAAGTTTGCAGAATTAGCGAAGCGAGTTCCGCAATTCACATGAGTGCCTTAAAATGTAGTTTTTAACACGCATATCGTACAATATTTTTTCTATAAACGTAATTACAGGACAATATCTACAAACAATTTTACTTGAACTTGACTGACATTCCATTTTTATAATTTTTTTGACATTACATCAAAATTGCCTACACGCTCAATACGAACTGCAGTGCCATAAAAATTTTAAAGCACTAGTGCCTTAAAGTAGCATTTTTAACGCTCGTATGGAGTGCTAAAAATTGCATTTTTAACACGGTTGTAGAAAAACATAATTATGACCCATTACCGGTTTAATTCACTAGTTTTCAATTTGTTGGAGTAAGGGGTAGTTTGCACCCTTTCAAAATAAAAGGCATACTTTGCGACCAAGTCAGGTTTGAAGAGGAGAGTAAAATGAATGAATTCCAAATTTTCAAAAACATCGATGAAAGCGATTAGAATTGCGAGGTTTGGATCCATTTTAAGCTTAAATGATTGTACTAATTGCAGACTATTTTCCCGACGTCATCCCAGACACAATGCAAAAAGTCAGTAGGTGCTGTATTTCAAAATCGATTTATTTTTCCTTTATCTCGTGGTCTATTTCTGATTTACTAAAATTACAATGCTTATGCCTGGTTGGACCAACATATCTTAAGCTCCAGCTTAGCCCAGCTCAGCTTAGACTTTAAGGATTTACATTTACATATATTTAAGCTTCAGGAACGTCTTAAGCTTGAGATATGTTGGTGCGACCTGGCATTAATAATCTTTAAATAAAAAAGTGATCTTTAAATTAAAAAAATGTTATGAGTAATGAGGAAAGATTAAATTATACGATTGTGGTTAGTAGATAATCTTTCTGGATAGTAAATGATACGAGGCTTGTTTTATTGAAATCCATCTTTGGTCTAGAAAAAATGTAAGTAATGACAAATATATTTACAAATAATTACAACTACAATTATTAAATTAGTAAAGTATTATATTAGGTAATACATCTCATTGTTTCACTAACCGTTGTATACCCTTCTTAAAGGATTTTAGTGATTGCTGCTAGAATTCTTTTACACTATTTTGTACTTAGTCGTCTGACTGAAAACTATTTCCTTCTAACGCCTTTTCAAGTAGCCCAAATATATTAAACTCACAAGGCAATAAATCGGGAATAAGGGGAAGATGCTCTAATATCCTCTATTTTTTTAATTGTAAATTTTCTTCTACTATTTTGGTAACATAAGGCCGAGCATTATCGTGCAGAAGAATGACACTGTATTTGGTTTATTGCTTGATGGAACTTGTTCAAAGTTTTATTAGAAAGGTTTGCTTGGATATCTTGGTTCTGTAAAATCTATGAGCAAATATCAATCATGGTCGAAAAATATGTTAACATAACCTTGACTGACAAAAGTTAAGTTTTAAACTTCTTTGATGGAAGAGAAATTAAGTGTTTCCATTTCATCGATCGCAGCTTACTGGACGATTCAAAATAATGACATCAACATTCGTCGTCAGTGATTATTGATGAAATAAAGTCATTACCGTATTGCTTGTATTCTGTGAGATGTTGGTTAAACCAATTCGCAAGCTTTTTTGGTCTTCTGACATAAGGTAAGGAAACCATTGGGCAGAAACTTTGCTGTAACCGAGTTTGTGTATTATACTATGGACCAATTCTATACTCACACCAACATTTTGTGAAGTTGCTCGATTTTCTCTAATCAAGCCTTTCACACATGCCACATTCCAATCTATTGATGCAGTAGTCAATGTCCTCTTCTCTCTTTCACTCTTAAATTTCCGACACCATTCAATGGCTACAAACCTTTAATACGTAATAATTAATTTTATTTGGGAGGATTAATAACAAACACCCTTTCTAAGTCACAATATTTTAAATCGCAGTCAAATGCCAACTAATAAGAAGACCTGATCAATGCGACTGTACAGAACCTCAGTTAAGTGATTACAATAATTATTGTTTACAAATATGTATTGTTTAAAATGAATGGAAGTTTTTCGAGGAGGCCTATGTTCAGCAGTGGACGACTATGGGCTGATGATGATTGTTTACAAGGCTAACTTGACCAAAGGGGATTTCAATTAAACAAATTTAAATTAAAATGCCACAAGAAAATAGCTGCAGAACAATGTTAATATTTTTGTTTTTTATTATCTTTTTTGTCTCTGGTTTATTATTCTATCTTGTTTCTTTTATTTTTTACGTCAACTTTATTTGAATTAGTTAAAAATATCTAACTCCTTAGATTTTGCATTGACAATTTTTTTAAATTTTATCATACAGTATGGTACAAATGTTTGGAACAAATTCGTTATGTCGTAATCCAATGACTTTAAGCAAAAATCCTGAAACAGTCGATTTTTATTTTTAAATTATGAATTTTTGACATAATATATATTATACCAGTCACGTCATCCATCAACATATTGCAATACAAGTATTATTGTCTAAATATTTTGACATATTTATAATAATTGATTAATGTTACTTTATTGTTTTATACAGTTGATTTATCCTTATGAAAAAGGATTTGTAAAGTTTTAGTAGTAAAATCTGCTTCTTACACTATACAGTGGTGAGCGCGCTAATAACCCGCAAAATAGCGCAAAAGATGGAAAACATATTACATTGCGAAACAAAAAGAGATGAAACTAGTGGAAATGGAAATTATCGTTATAAACGTATAAATTAACATTACATTACAAAATTTCCTACCTTTACTGTTACTGTGACAGTAGAATTTTATAAAATACTCCTAAAGGTGGGAAACTATGTAATGTAGTGTTAATTTATACGTTTATAACGATCATTTCCACCTCCACTGGTTTCATTTTTTTTTTTTTGTTTCGCAATGTATTGTTTTCCATCTTTTGCGCTAATTTGCCAGTTATTAGCGCGCTCATCGCTGTATACAGATTCGGTCAAAAGACAGAAAGTATCACAATTAATATCGAAACGTCAGCGTTACAAACTAAACAGTACCAAATTTGAGTAATGAATTTTTAGGTTTGTAGGTCATATACGCTATAAAGCCCATTTGTGTATGGACTTTTTTTGTATGGATCATAAATTAACGTAATATAAACGTGTCAATTCATTTTTTTTTTTTGTAGCAGGTTGATCTTTAATAATTTGACCCTTTTTGTTTACTGATTTTCTAGAATTGGCTACAAGTGAAACTCTCTACATATAGTTGAGTCCACGGGTCTTTACCCGTGCGTCATTAATACCTGGCGAGATAAAACACATACTTTTATCTAGCATCATTCTCTTCCACGCATGAAACTAATGATAAACCAGCTGCCGCCTGTTATTAAGTAAAAACACATGTAATTTTCATGAACGATCTAGACTCAGTGCATTGAAAAGAGATAGGTAGAATGAAAGACGATTGGGGATGTTTCACATATTTTAATTACAATTTCTGACGTTTTGGTTTGTTTACTTTTGTTGCTGTTGTTTTGTCCAATTTTTGCATTTTGAAGTTTTTTATAGTATACAAACAGTTGTTTTCGCAACTAATTTTATATTGGAGTTAAAAATTTTATAAGTTTATGTTATTTTATTTTATGATAAATTTTGACAACGTACAAATCTAACCTCATCGTTGACGCAGTCAAGGAATGCTTGTGTTTATTGTTCCGCTAAAGTGAATAAAATAACAAAGAGGAAATATGTTATTGAATTTTTTTATAAAGTTTTTATTTATTTACCTATTACATAATTATAATAAAATAATTTATTAAGCTACTTCAAATGTAGCTGTAATCATGCACCAAAATTTTAAAGCAAAACTTAAATTTTACATTCTATTTATTTGATAACGTCAAATTTTATACTATAACCCGTGATCGGAATAATACCCACTTTCTGTCACTTGCTGTTGCGTTTAGTAAATTTCCGACTTATTTCGTATGCTTTAAATGATGACGCACTGGTAAAGACTCGTGGACTCAACTGTACTCATTGTCTAAAGCAGGGGTTCCCAACCAGTGGTACGCGTACCACTGGTGGTACGCGGGAAGATTTCAGGTGGTACGCGTCGCGTGAGTGAAACAAGCGATTACGCTGGGCCTCTGTCTGCGGAAGTGCCAGTATCTGTTGGGTCGCTTTTGGTGAACCCTGAGTCTACGGCTCCACGGGCGAGAAATTGACGCTAGCAGTGGCAGTAAAATGAACTTAAGGTTCCGCGGAACGGAATAGGAGTAGCCGAACTGTACCGACTACAGGACTTGTGCGTAGTCGGTTCAGTTCGGCTATTCCCATTCCGTTCCGCGGAACCTTAAATTCATTTTACTGCTGCTGCTAGCGTCAATTTCTCGCCCGTGGAGCCGTAGCCTGAGACTTCAAAGGATAGTGTAAAAAACCTAAACCGCAGGCCAATTGGAAATACCACGAAAGCTACTTACAGTGCGGTTTTATAGTGAAGACAGGCACAGAAAATAGTGACAATGTTATTCCTCAATGTGTTGCTTGTTTCTAAAGATTATTCCAAACTTGACTAGATCAGAAATCCTTTTGCAGGAACCTCACCAAATGAGTTGGAATTGCAGAAAACGTTAATCGATCTAACAGAAGACAGTTCTATGAAAGACAGTTTTAAAAAGAAATCGTTAATTGATTTTTGGATCAGGTGTAAATCCGATTATCCAATGCTCTTTCGGCAAGCTAAGCTGCTTTTGATGCCATTTGTCACTAGTTACTTGTGTGAGACTGTTTTTTCTGAACTATTGTATATCAAAAATAAATACAGAAACAGTATTGAAAAGGACTTAAGAATAAAATTAACTTCAATTACTCCTGCAATTGACACTAATCACAAACAAGCTCCAACAAGTTTCGCATTAATCTCGATACACAATGACTAATATTGGTTTTTGTTGATATTTTTCTTCGGCTGATAGTTTGTACCAATGGTATAACATTGCACTATGTTTTTGTATAGCTATGAGTAATAAACTGTAATGTGCATAATTGTTGTAGTTTTCCTTTATTTTAATTGTTTCAAAAAAAATTAGGAGGCGGGCCTTTTTCCCATTATATGCCCCCCCCCCCCAATGTGTTTGATGGTACGCCAAAATCTTCAAAATATTTCAGGTGGTACGCAGTTGCTAAAAGTTTGGGAACCCCTGGTCTAAAGCAGTAACTAAGCTTTTTTGCCGCCTAATTCAAAACATTGTAAAAAACCTGCCATTGCCAAGGCCGTATTTAGTCTTCCACTATATTTTTTAACCATTCGGTCAATACCATCGACACCATGTTTTCAAATCTCTCCGAGTCTATTTAAAAATTCTGGTTTTATTGCAGAGATGAGTTTATATTATCTACGAGTGCATTTATGTTGGTAACCAGTTTACGTGTACCTGCCAATGGCAACCACATCTACAATAACTGTCATAAACGACTCCGCACACATCTTATGAAAAATATAATGTCACTCAAATGCAATAAAATTTACATGAATTGATTGGTCTTGAAATTACAATCATTTCATATCATTGTGTTAACTCTGAGCGCATAGAGAGAAAAGAGATTCTGTGAATCTGCGGTTCATAAATCTTTCTGCGGGTGTTAAGACAGAGGCTTACTCTTATCTGATAGATAATAAAGTAGGTATAATTTGGTCAGTCGTACCAAAGGATATAATTCCTCTAATTGGCTTAGCTCACGCTGGGTTAAGATATTTTCAATAGTGACAAATTTTATGGACTTAAAATATGTGATTTCCATAAACTTTCATTACAATTGACGGGGTTATTGTATGGGTATGAAATAATTGTTATTTCGAGACAAAATTCATGTGAATTTTATTGCATTTGAGTGACATTATATTTTCCATAAGATGCGTGCGGTCTCCTTTGGTCTTTATTATATTTATCTTTTATGTTGTAGCTCGAAGCTATTGCTGACTTCAAGTATGCGATAAATCATTCAGATTACTTACAAAAACTGTGGTGCCATTTGTATATAGTCGGTTCGCTGAATTCAGACATAACTGGTCAGTGATTTTAGTTGATAGTTTTTTTTGTTTTTGGCCAATTTTGCCAAAATTGGCAAAATTGCTAACTATTTAGTAATTATTAACTATTTAGTAATTATTTTTTTCGCTAATTTTACCAAATTGGCAAAATTACTTACTAAAATCACTAGCCAGTTGTGTCTGAGTTTAGCGAACCGACTATACCTATATGACGCTATTTGGCTATTTACCGTTTGTGAATATTCTTTTTAGGCGCATGGTTATAAAGCCAATATGAAAATATATATATATGTATGTTACAATTTACATTCACGCATTTTTAAAGTGGTAATTGTACGACAACAAGAGTCTCGCATGTTCTTCTAGCGTCACGAAACTCGAATTATGTTCTTGTTAGTAGTTGATTGTCGCATTTTGTATAAATTATTTTTGGTGTATTACATTTAAAAATGGTTTAAGTAAAGGGCGACTAGGGCTTATAATCCTGTAATCTACGCATTTTTTTCAGTTAGTTTTTTTTTGTTTTGAAATTTATTCCATTTTCCTCTAATAGGTCTTTCAGTTGATTATTATCTTATTTCTGAATTTTTTAACTATGAATTTTTATAACTAATACCTAATTTTGTGGAGAAAAGGATTTAGGTCTGATTTCGTATTAGATCATTGTTATTTTTTAACTGTATTATTCATATATTATTAGAGACTTTTACTAAAAACTGGGAAAAATTAAAAATGAACCACATTTGAAAGATATTCATCGGGTCATTTGGCTTGGATAATAATAGAAACAGAGGAAAACATCTTACATAGTTTTTCAGTGAAAATAATCTAGTCGCAGATACACTTTATCAACACCACCCAGGAAGGCTATCAACGTGGACTAGTCTAAATGAACAACACAAAAATCAAAAAATCTGCTACATACTCGTGTGCGAAAGAAGGAAAACCTCGGTAATCAATGTAAAAGCTACGCCTGCTCAGCCTGGCAAGCTGCTAAAAATGAACGTCAGGCTCAAACCTACACATAAATAAAAAAAATGCATCAGAAAAAACAGCTAAAAGTACATAATGAAGAAGGATTTCAGATGACACTGATAAACAAAGAACAACTACAAAGAGAAGATAGAAATAAAAAGTGGAATGAAACGAAAAACTGCTATAAAAACTATCTTTCTGACTCCTAGACATTTATTTTAGTTTGTTTATTTAGACATTAAAAGAGGCGAGCTCTTTTAATGTGTTGTGCAGGTGAAAGATCTTATGTTTTCTCATTTTTAATTTCCCATTTTATTATTTATATTTTTAAAAGATCTTAATAAAAGGATTTTTAAAAGATCTTGATAATGAGATAAATCCTATTATACTTTATGTTGTTCTGAAGCTATTTCCTTGTGGCATTTTTATAATTAAGTATTTTCTATGGGAAATAATCCACAATTTTACTAAAAAATGAATTTATTAACGTTTCGAAGCCCAAATCGTTACTTTAAAATGATATCGCCAATATTCATGAGTTCCTGGGACGACTTTACTAAAAGATAGTTCATTCGATTAATTCACACGCAACTCATAAATATTGGCGATATCATTTTAAAGTCTTCTACTTTAAAATGTATAATATACGTCTGAATTGCCAATATAAATGAGTCAGATTAAATAATTTATTAGAAGAATTTTTTTACTTAGCAACAACATTTTTGTTTATTTTTAATAGTATTTTGTATTTTGACAACGAAACCCGATTTGGGCTTCGAAAAGTTAATAAATTCATTTTTTAGTAAAATTGTGGCTTATTTCCCATAGAAAATACTCCATTATACTTTGCTATGAACTTCTTTTTCCCATATCTTATCTTATGTCTGATTTATGACTTCTCTTTACCTCTCTCCTCTTGGTCCATGCGTTAAAGCATATCGTTATCCATCCTTGTTTTGTTCTTATTTTTACTGTACTAAATCTTGTTTCCTGAACATTTTTTATTATGTTTTATTTCTGAACTGAACAGTTTTTTCAATATGTACCTTCCCAGCGCTTGGTGTAAGTTTTATTCTTTTTTGTATGGTGGCTATTTCATTTTTGATCGTAATATTTATTACATATATTATTTTCTCTATCAGTAGTAACTGTTTGCGTTTTTACCTTGTAACCGATCAACATGTCAGATATCTACTTTTAGTTTTTTGAAGTTATACTTCTTTAGGCGCGATTGAGAGTGAATTTTTATTATTCTGAGCGCATGCGCACACAGACAGTATGGAGTTCGTTGCTAAATATTTTAAGTTATGTATGTATTAGTCCAAAAAGGATGTGGAAAGAATATATTAGTGTTTTTAGTAAATACATTTATTATAATTTTTGTGTCTTTGGATTTGTCTTTCTTGGGAATAAGATAGTAAGTACTATTTAAAGTATTTTTATAATTCACTTGATCTATTTGTCACTATGTCTGGAAATCTTGTAATCCGTAAAAACAAAAGGGAGTATAGCTCAGTGGTAGAGCATTCGGCTGGAGATCGATAGGTCGCCGGTTCGAATCCGTGTGTTTTCCTTTTTTTTTTATTTTTGGTATTATTTTAATAAACATTTTTGGAAAGTAGTGAGTAAAAATTAGTTTAATATTTAAATAAAATACAAATAACCTGTTGAAAGTATATTTATTTCGTTGAAATCATATAATAGAAGTATAACTTCTTACGTGCGTACAAAGTACACACACATTCCTTTTTTTTTTTTTTTTTTCTTAAAATGCCCTCCCCTTAATTGAGGTTGGATACAAAAATATTGCAAGCTTCTCTCTGTCTTAGCTGTTCTGTCTTAGATGCTCTGCTTTTTGTTTATCATCGTCATCATTGGCTCTAGAACCCATAGTGGGTCTTGGCCTGTTCTAAAATTAGCTTTCATTTCTTCCTTACTTTCGTCTTAGTTTTGCAATTTCGGACTCTTAATATTACTTTGTGTTTATATATTCAATTTGTTTTCGGACCAGTAGTTCAGGTGCATCTTTTTATGATAGCAGGTGTACATGTGAGGGTTTGGGAGTTTGAAAATTGTATTTATGATTACTAGTTGCTTCTCTAAGGGGCTGTCCATTAATCACGTGATGCTCGAAAGGGGGGGAGGGGTCCATAAAAAATCACGAAACATCACAAGGGGTAGGGGGGTTCAGTAATATATCACGTGTATTTTTTTTTCGGAAAATGCCCGATACTCAACCCGTTACGTGTATTTACTTTTTTGTCAAATGCGTACAAAAATCGAAAGCGGCATTGCTGTGACTAATATTAAAAAAAATATATCTTTTTATACACAACCCAGCAAACTGGTTCCACCTAAATTATCTTGAATGTTATGATAAAAGCGACCCATTTCAAATCGTTTTGTTGTGAATCTAGCATATGTTTCCACTAAAAAATAGGAATACTGACCGGGACTCTGTCGCCGTCTCCGATTTTTTATTTATGAGCCTTTAGTCTTACATGTGTTTTACCTACTATCTGATGAATTGGAAATTCTCAAAATCCTGTCAGTTTTATATCGTTATTTTGTCACTGAATACATGCGTTTAAACTGTTTTTAACTTCGTACTTTTTTCATCACAATGTCTAGGTGATCTGTATAAAGAACTATTTACAGAGTATAAGAAAGGTAAAAATCTTGGTGTCGCTCAAAAAGAATTTAATGAATTGTGGGTTAACGGGTAACAAAAATATACAAAGGAAGAATTTATGAAGTGGGCCAATGATCTTTTACTAGATTACCACCGAAAGAACCAAGCAAAGAGGTCTTTCAATATTCTCTTTTATTATTCTACTACTAAAAAGATAATTTAAAATTTGTTAGTGACTATATATTTTTATGGACATTGTTCTAATACTAAGAATTCACCTATGTAGTTTTATTTGCAGTATTATGGTATTGTTAAATCTTACATTTTTTATAACATTGATAAAGTAAATGTAATTACTTTACAAATAAAATATGCATAGCGTACATACCTACAGCTGAGTCCACGAGACTTTACCCGTGTTTCATCATTTAAAGCATACGAAATAAGTCGATGAAAAAGTCGGAAATTGAAATTTACTAAACGCAATAGCAAGTGACAGTAAGTAACTACCTATCCTATCACGGGTTAAAATTTGAGTTATCAAAAATATGTGTTTTATCTCGCCAGGTATAGGGCTTTTCATCGATTGTCATTTGTTTCGAGCTTCTGTCATATGTTGTATAATCTGTGTATAATATTAATATACACGGATTATACGACATATGACAGAAGCTCGTACAATCTTTATCGTATGAAAAAATACCTATAATCCGTGTATATTAATATTATACACAGATTAAATAACATATGACAGAAGCTCGAAACAAATGACTGTGAATGAAGAGCCCTATTAATGACGCACGAGTAAAGACTCGTGGACTGAAGTGTACCTTAAATATTACTTAAATCCAAAACATATCTTTTAATTCGTGGCATTTTGAATTCTTTATTTTAATATTATATGAAATAAAATTAATGGGGATGATAATATTATCATTAACTCATTTGCATGATACTTACATATTATGTATGTACATTTAGTGATATATGTAATACTAATTTAGTACAAAAAGTTTCTCAGATTTCTTTCATTATTTTATGTCAGTCAAAAACAACCTGCAACCTTTCTGTCTACCTCTAAACGTTATTATTGTGGTCTTTAATTATTTATAATAAAATTAGATGATGTGTATTTTACAATTATTTAAAAAATATATTTTTTGTATATACTAAAAAATACACGTGATATAGGGTAGGGGGGGTTAGTTTTAAATCTCACCATGTATCACCAAGGGGTAGGGGGGGTTAAAAAATGCCAAAAAAAACATCACGTGATTAATGGACGGCCCCTAAACAGAAAGATGCCATATATCTCTATATCTTTGAATTTTTTACACCTGACTTTGTATGAAGAAAATAATGATTTTGTTTTATATATACTACGAATGTATAGAACTAATTAAAGTAATTATTGTCAAATAGCTAAACAAATATGGTTAACATAAATCTACTAGATACCGAAGGGCTCTAGATTGTGGTACTGTTTTGACGGAAAATAGAAATATTATAATATACATATATGTCTGTATTTTAAATCTAGGTATGAAAGCTTCTTTATTAAGCTTTTATATACTTTTTATGAAGTATTATATGTATATTCCTATGATAAATCAACTGCATAGAATAATGAATACAGAATCATTAACGGCTGCATGCAAGAGTGGCACAACTTAAAACTGAATTAGTTTAAAGATAAACAGGGAGAAGTGTACTTTTGAAGTGTGTAAAATATATAATTCCTAGCTGAGCGTTTTCGGCTTATAAAGCCATCTTCAGAGCTATGATCGAAAAGTTCAAAATACCACTATGAAAAGTATGATATGAAGAGGATTCCATGTATGATATAAAAAAAGACTTCTATTCCTTATGCAATTTTTTAATGAGTCCATGTCGCCATTCTGCATGCTGACAAGGTACACTTCAGATGGTAGGTTGTTTGACCTTACCATAATCAAATATTCGTAATCTGTAATGTAATTTTTTTGTGTGAAAGTTCTGTGTGCCCGTATTTGATGTTTTTAACTTTTCCGACTACAAACCAACAGCACCAACAGTTTCTTTTCCAACAGACAGACAAGGTTTTTTTTTATCATTAAAAAAACTGCATAACGAATAGAAGTCTTTTTATATTATACATGGGATCCCCCTCTCTTCATAGTGGTATTTTGAACTTTTTGACCATAGCTCTGAAGAGGGCTTTATAAGCCGAAAGCGCTCAGCTAGGAATTATATATTTTTACACACTTCAAAAGTACAATTCTCCCTGTTTATTTTTAGTCATAAGTATGTACAAAAACTATTTTAGTCTTTACATTTGAAATACTTTAGACAAGTGATTAAAGTTTGGTTGTACCGAATTTTATTAAATTTATTTTATTTTTAGTATTGCTATCAAAAATGACTTTTAATAGCAATCCTTATACCATAAATAAAATCAATTTAATAAAAATCGCAATATTTTTACAAACTGGTTGTCTAAACTTTTTCAGTTCTGAGTTGTGCCACTCTTGCATGCAGCCCACATATTAAGTCCAATATTTTTCATAATTTTTATCGTAACAAGACATCTCGTAACGCGACAGTTCGTTACTCCATAAATGCTAACGGACAATTTGTAAAGGCGACAGTTCGTAACACCGATAATTCATAACGGTGTGATTCGTAATGTTAAAATTGAATTATTCTGTTTATTATTGTTGACATGGAAAATAACTTTTACTAGCGTTACAATTGACATGGAAAATAAAATAAAATAAACGAAACAAAAACTAAGTACATGACCATCAAAAGAACACCTGAGAATGAAAATAATATAACAATAGACAACTATAATATTGAACGTGTGGATGCCTTCACATATCTGGGCACAGAAACCAATCAGAAGAATTCCGTAAGTAGTGAAATTAATGCACGTATTTCCAGTGAAAATCGTACATACTATCCCAACAAAAGATTGATGACATCGAAATTATTAGACAAGAGAACCAAAATGACTATCTACAGAACTTTGATTAGACCCGTAGTAACCTATGGTTGTGAAACCTGGGTAATGACGAGAAAAGATGAAGCCCAACTCAGGACAATCGAGAGAAAGATACTGAGAAAAGTATATGGCCCGGTGCAAGAGGAAGACGGCACATGGAGGATCATGAGAAACGACGAGGTTAATGAACTGAATGAAGGGTATGACATTGTAAGATTTGTGAAAAGTCAAAGACTGTCATGGCTGGGACATGTTCAGCGACAAGAAGACACGAAAACGACAAAGAATATGTTACAGTGGAAGCCGATAGGAAGGCGGAAAAAAGGAAGACCCAGGACGAGATTATTGGATGACGTGGAAGACGACCTGAAAACCATGAATATGGTTTAGGTTAGACAATGGAGGAGAAGGGCTCAAGAGAGAACTGAATGGAGGGACATAGCCAGACAGGCAAATACCCATCCAGGGTTATGATGCCAAAAGAAGAAGAAGACGAAGAAGAAGAAGAAGAAGAAGAAGAAGAGTTACAATTGAAATTATCTTTATCAATGTATCGAACTAGCATAAGCATAAACATTTTTAACATATTTCATATTTCGTGGATAAATATATTGTTAAAATTATGTCTGAAAATAAATATAATCCATGGTTTACTTTTTAAATATAAAGAGTAAACTTAAAAGACAGCTTCAAACCCAATAATGCCACTAGAAAAATAACCAGATTCATCTCCTTTTTGATTGATCATGTCGGCCTTTTAGTCTAAGAGCTAGTGAACCCTCCGACTAACGGTCGTCCTGTAAGGCTAGAAATTTTTCTAGTGATAATTCATAGCACACCAAGGCTAAAAACCATGACCTGGCAGGCATCAGTCGTGCACGTGTATCTACCAGGTGAATCGAAAAGTGCAAATTTAGGGGGTAAAATAAACTTTCTCCTGTAAGGTTTAAATTGAAGTATGAGTTTGAGTAAGTCATTTAGAAGAAATGTGTACAATGACAGGCGATTCTAAATAGCATAAGACCTTGCCAGGCGAGGCGAAATATTAGGGGTTTTTGGGATTTCATCAATCAATATTTAAAAAATATCTACTAAATACCTTGGCAACTTTGAAATTTTTAGATAAATGTCCGATTTAGGGTTAAAAATAGCCGATTTCGCAATTTTCAAAATTTTCAATCGCTTATATAACAAAAACTATTAACTTAAGAGAAAAATCACTAAAGACCTTTTCTGTTTGGAATGATTCAAAAAACCTAAAAAAAATTTGTTCGATGCAAAAAGAATAATTTTAGGAAAAACCCCTAATTTTTCCCCTCGCCTGGCAAGGTCTTATGCTCTTCAGAATCGCCTGTCATTGTACACATTTCTTCTGAATGACTTACTCAAACACATACTTAAATTTAAACCTTACAGGAGAAAGTTTATTTTACCCCCTAAATTTGCACTTTTCGATTCACCTGGTAGATACACGTGCACCGCTGATTCCTGCTAGGTCATGGTTTTTAGCCTTGGTGTGGTATGAATTATCACTAGAAAAATTTCTAGGCTTATAGGACGACCGTTAGTTGGAGGGTTCACTAGCTCTTAGACTATTTGACGGTAATCCATAAATATTATATTACAGTAATACGTCGCTAAATAGTTTTAAAAATAGCTGTTTTTTATATAAAAATGCAGGCTAGAAATCTAAAAATTAAAGAAATATCATAGAAAACAAAAAAAATCTCGGATATAACTTAATTAACCCACTAATTTTAAATCCCATTAGTGTCGAAATTTCATAAATGTCAATAGTGTCAAAATTTCATAATTTAGTGGAGGGAGCTTGCCTGTGGTTGGACCAATTACAAACAAGCATTACGACGCGGTAAATTTGAATTACTCCTAGTATTTAAAAATGAACCATAGTAATTGTATTAATTATTATCATAAATACATATTATCTTAAATTATTTTTAATTTGTTTCATTTAAAGATAAATAATTTTAAAGAACTCTTTAGTTGTCATATTAATAAGAATATATGCAAAAATTGGTCTGAAATATAATATTTAAAAAGAAGTATGTAGTCTTTACAAAATACCATTACTTTAAGTATACAGTATGGTGCAAATGAAAGGAATAAATTCATTATTTCGTAAACCAGCGACTTTAAGGAAAAATTCTGAAAGAGATCGATTTTTATTTTTAAATTATGATCTTTTGGCATATATGTCATACTAATGTCGGCATCCATATATGCGTAATGACGTAATCAATGATTTTAAAATAGGAATAGGGGTCGTGTGCTAGCTCATTTGAAAGGCTATTAATTAATTCTCTATTCAGTAATGTAAACATTATCATAATTATTTATACAGGGTATCCAAAAAAATTTTTTAGTTAAATTATTTGACAAAAAAAAAGAAGAATGTATGTAATTTATTTAATTCAAAGTACATTTTACTGTTACCCAAAAACAGAAAAAAAGTTTATTTCACAAAGAAACATTGCTTTTCGATTAAATTCAATGTTCAAACCAGCTCCCACCAACCACCTGCGTCTTGGAAGTTTGAACATTTAATTTAAGCGAAAATCAATATTTATTTGTAAAATAAACATTTTTTTCTGACTTGTGATAGCAATAAAATGTATTTTGAATTAAATAAATTACATACATTCTTCTTTTTTTGTCAAATTATTTAATTTAATAAATTTTTTTGGACACCCTGTATAAATAAATATGTAAATGTTTATATTACTAAATAGAGAATTGAATAACATTTAAGATAAGCTAACACTGAAACGAAATAAGTGATGGACTACCCCAGCTAATTAAAATAATATTCGAAAATATTACCTCAATCATCTAATAAAGCCATCGTTACACCCTTAGCTTAGCTCAGTCACTCAGGTGTGTATTCGTCTTGTCCTAATCTTAGAAATGAACTATGAAAGTTTGGAATGGAAGCAAACAAAACAGTATTTTTAACTAATTATGTTGATTGTTCATAAAGATATAATAAAAATATAATTTAGTAAATTGCATTAACAAATATATTCAAATTCTTACCAAAAACTAAAAATTCTGGATTATACTTATGGCTTTTGGTATTCAATGGTAACTTCTTGATGTTGAATGGTACTGTTGTGGACTTCTCTTTACCTGGGCAGATGTTGTGGCCCTAGGTCATTGCAGCTACGGTCTTGGTGGTGTCGTACTTGGAGGTTGGGTGCTGCTGTCTAGATGTCATGGTCCCATTGTCATCAGCCTTAGTGTCATCGCCGGCGATAGGCTTTTTTGAAGCTCCCAGAGGGAGGACGGTGATCTTATCCAAAAACTGTAACCGTAAAACACATATCCACAATCAAGAAGTTAATAACATAATTGTACCTTCGCCAAATAGTATCCAAAAATAATAAATAGTAAGGGTAAATTAAATGGAATTTAGATGAGGAGAATAGTTAAAATTTTGATTACTAAACGTGCATATAAAATATGTAAATTAAAAAGATAATATAGTTAGAACTAAAATATCAGAACACATGGTCTGGCATTGGAGATTAGATTAGATATAAAAAAAACATTAGAAACACTGTTAGATGGAGAAATGTAATTAAAATATGATACGTAATATATACAGGGAACAGTATTAGGCCCTGTCCTGTTTAATCTATATATAAATGGATTATTTTCATTACAGAGTACAGGGCATATAATTGGGTTTGCTGATGATACTGCTATTATTTATGATGCTGAGAATTGGTATGAATTAAAAAAAAAACAGAATGTGATCTACAACTAATAAAAGAATGGTTTGACTACAAAATACTAACAATCAATTTAAAAAAAACTGTTTATCTACCAATATTTAACTCTAACTTGACCACTGATCTTTTCAAACCCCTTCAAATATCACATAATAAACAAAATTTTTATATGAAACCCGTAACAAATGTTAAATATCTAGGAGTTTTTATAGATACACATCTAAAATGGGATTTTCACATTAAATATATCATTAAAAAGCTACAGTTTATCCTGTATAAGTTTAAATATCTTAAAAAACACATACCTATACCTTCGCACACTATATTACGGACTAGTAGAAAGTCATCTCCGTTATGGTATACTGGCTTGGGGAAGCGCCCTGAAAACACACATTCTCCCACTGGAAATCATACAAAGAAGATTTCTGAAAATTATTATGTCTAAACCATACACCTACTCTACAGATAGATTATATAAGGATAGTAATATATTTGACTTGAAACAGTTATACTTTCTTTGTGTGTCTTTAAAATATCACACCATGAAAACAGACAACAATTTACCATCACATGAGTATGATACAAGAGGCAAACACCTCTATATGATTCCGAAAATGACAAAGTCCTTATGTCAAAGAAGTTTTCTATTTCTAGCCCCAAAAATATATAATCATATCCCCAGTGATATCAAAAATACTAAGAATGTTCTTGTATTTAAAAAAAAAATTAAAATCATTTCTGATGGAACAAACAAGAAATTTTTGTGACATCATTATAGCAGCTTAAATTTACATACATTTACATACATAAAACAAACAAAAAAATAAATGAAACTGTAGAGTCACTACCAATTTTTATACCTATATTTCAAATTGTATATTGTTTTAAACTGATTTATTTTGCTTATTATTTTTATCATATTTAATAAAACATGCGTATATACACCATTCTTCAAAAATATTACTAACTAATTGAGCCATACATAATTGTTTAATAAAAAATTAATTATTCGTGTTTTATTGTTAAACTAAGTATTTATTTTATTGTTTTCATTATATTATTTATTCTACGTATCATATTTACTAAAACATAACTGTGTATTTACAATTAAAAAAAACGTACCTATCTATTAATTGTATTATATTATATTGTATTATGTTGCTATTTATGTTATTTATGTTATTTACGTTAATATGTTATTATTTATTATTTTATATCCTATTTACCGAAACAGGTGTATCCACACCTCTCGGAGACCTTCGGGTTAATTTATTCACTTTATATGTAAATATCTAAAAAAAATTGTACCTATTATTGTTGTTGAATAAATTATTATTATTATTATTATAATATTCTTACCCCAAGAGAGTGAAAGTCTGGAAATAGATAAGGCCTTATGGGCTCATCCCTTTAAATAGATTTATTTTTCCCTTCCATTTGGATTTTGTGTCAGCGAGTAGGGATGAAGTGTCACTTTCATGATAGTGAGACGCAGGCAGTGCCGGGCATGTTCCGTATTGAGACAGATACTTTTTTTCTTTTTTTTTTTCTCTGATTCTGGCCTTGGTTTAGAACTAGAACCTTTAGCCACGTAATTGTATAACCTATCACTAGGGAGCGGATTTTATGCTAAATGCATATTGCATGCATATTTCGCATATTTGAGAAGTTAACTAAATTTTGCATATTTTTAAAGAAACATGCATATTTTGTGCCTATTTCAAAACATTTAAGTCAAAAAAAAAATAAATTTTTTAATTTGGCGCAAAATATTTCCCCGCACAGGCTGTCGTATCTATTAATTCGAGAACTACCTGAAGAGAGACGGCTCATTGACTGCGTTCACCAGATGCAAACACGTTCACAAATGTTTGCGCTTTGATTCTAAACATGTTGACAGCGAGCTGAACGATTGGTTGTTTAGGTTAAAATTTGACATTTTCCTTGCTTGGTTTGAACGTAACCTAAAATAAATTTTCTCAATAAATACGTTTTTGAATTTACTTTTTTTTTTTATTAAAGGAAAAAAGAAAATTTATTTAATAGATAATAACGTAGCAGAATGTCTTCAGTAGCCTTTATTTTATATATAAAACCCTTATCAATATATTCTACAATATATACAATTTAAATATTTTATGTTTGCAAAAATGACGACCGCTTTCCAAACATGTTTGACGTTAGCATGTCGTTCAGAAGCATAAAGCGCAAACTGATTGCCAACGTTTGCATCTGGTGAACGCGCCCATTCACTGCCTTTTCATTTTTTCTTAGAAAATACCCTTACACAAAGTACTTATAGTGCTTATAGTACGCGCCGTTATAAAATTATTGTAGCATGTTAAAATGATAAAGGATGGTTTACCGAGAAATCCGAATTTTATTTACTTTTATTATATTTAATACACTTTGTATCCCCATTTAGTAGGTACCTATAATTCTGGTGATTCTTTTAAATCTCCTATTGTTAAGAGAATTTACACCTTTAACCATTGTTTATGATTTTCTAACGGAAATTGACATATTCATGACAGGATCAGATCCCGTCTTAAACGGCTTTAAAACTTTGGAGGATATACGCGAAATTTTTAATGGAAATTTTTGAAATTGATTTTGGTGTAGAATTTTCGGCTTTAACAATGTATTTTAAATATTCCACAAATTACTTCTGTAGTGAATTATAATCGAAAACACATTGTAGTGAATTGTAATTGAAGATATAATATATAGTGATATTGTTGTTTTATTTTAAAGAGGTAACTATTGGTATCAGTTTTTGGTTTCTCAAAATGCGCATTTTTTGAATTTTTGTGCATATCTTGCGCATATTTCGTAATTTTTTACTGCATATATATGCGCATATTTGATCAAAATTGATCGCATAGAAATCCGCTCCCTACCTATCACTAACTCAGGTGTAATGTGTAGTGTGTGTGTTGAGTAAGTGTCTTGTTACTTACAGATACTTACAGAGTAAGAATGTAAACGATGTACGTTCAGTATATTCAATTGATGATTTTAATGAAAAGAGATATAGTAAATAGAAGATAATAAAAGAAGATCTAGAAGATAATAAAACAAATAGAAGAAGATTATTGTTAATGAAATATTAAAGAAAATAAAATAAAATAATTATTTAAAAATAAAATATCAAAGATGTGACGTTTGTAACGTTAGAACACACGACCCCTATTCTCATTTAAAAAAAATCATCGATTACGTCATCACGCACAAATGGATGACGTCGATAGTATGTCATATATGCCAAATTATCGCAATTTAAAAATAAAAATCGACCTGTTTCGGGATTTTTCCTAAAAGTCGCCGGTTTACGAAATAACGAATTTATTCCTTTCATTTGCACCATACTGTATACACAAATTATGCAAAACGTGTTTGTGTATAAATTCAATAATATTAATTTTCCGCAAATCGCCAGGAAATTTTGACATTCCTGTCAAAATTTCTTGAAGAAAAAGTCAGGACTTCCTTACTGTAAGGAAATGTCATTTCCTTACTGTAAGGAAATGATATTTCCGTACAGTTGTTAGTGTTCTACATAAATGATAGAAAACACAGTGCTATTAAAACCTTGTAAATTACCTTAATCATTAAATTTTCTTTATCTGGAGCTTCCTGGATAAATTTTTCAATTTCTTCCTTCGTTAAAATCTTAGATTTCTTTGCCCTATAACCTTGAGCTTGCCGTTTCAATAAAGAACGAAGTTTTGAGTATGTAGATATATCTACATTGTTTTTAAGTGCAAGGGTTGACTTCAGCATTGAATAATTGGCCCATAATGTTGAAGATTTCATCTTTAAACACGGGTCTAGGAAGTATGCCATTACAACATTTTCTGAGAAAGAACTCGTATTTTTACTCATGCGATAATCCATAAAACGTCTGTATGCATTTTCGTACTTTTCTCTTGATTTCTTTGGCAATAATTCTAATGAAGCAGTATTCACTGCCTCAACCAGCTCTGGAGGAGTCCCAGGAATGGAAATTTCATCATCACTTATCATTTTACTTTCGAGAACACCAGCAATTAAATTTATAAGCGTCAAGTTTGACAATTCAACCTCAATACGTTTCCATAGTAACCCAAGTAATTTTATTAGGAATTTCAAAGCACCATTTATTTGGGAATAAAATTATCGCGTTTTTTTTAAATCAATCAATATCTGTCGAATTTTAAACGATTTGCGGAAAAATAGTATGTTTACCGGGTAGGAAAAGCTTAACATTCCTGGACGACTGTGAAGATTGCTAAGTCGAGGCGCAAGCCGAGACTTAGCAACACAGAGTCCAGGAATGTACTATTGTTAAAAAGGGTTAAATGCTGGCATTCCGAATTATACCGTTATGAATATAGTTACAAACTGTCGCCATTACGAAGTGTCGCCGTTACGAATTGTCCGTTACCACTTGTGGGGTTACGAACTGTCGCGTTACGAGATATCATGGAACCAATTATTATATATTATACATCGTTTTAAACTTATAATTATAGTCTTCAGATATGCAAGTGTGGACCAATGACTATTTAAGGGGCACTGGAATGGAAATGTATACAGAAACTCTGAGTCCGTCATTTATAGGCATGCCCTTTCCAAAAGCTACAGAGTAAGTCGGTCTAGCAATTGTCGACCCTACAATCATCAAACCTACTTCGTTGTAGTATCTAGGTATAAACATCAACCATTTGCTTCTGGTCATACGTTTATCAGTATACGTGTTTATTATAAGTGTATTTGTACAATGTGTTATTTGTCCCTTAACATTTAGAGCTATTTATCATTGGTGTGCGGTGTTTTTTGTAGTTTTTAATAACCCTACTAATAGTATAGGCAAATATAGGTCACCGTCGTCTTTTCAATTCTAATGGGCAAACTCAACGGTTTCTTATGGATTTTTGGATGCCGATTACGAATTTCGAGGGTGGATTTCGATTCGAGTGGTCAAAAAATTGTTATAAAATATTTAATTGTTTATAAGGCTCCTGCTCATAAACTATAAGAGATGAAAAAATTTTTAAATACAATTTGTTCCTTAATAAAAAAAACCAAGAAATTGGCGTTTAACCAATCTTAAATTTAATAATTAGAACTCAAGATGTTGTAAAATTAGTGCATAAGCAAATTTGCAAAATAGAATTTTTCGAAGCTTTTTCGATCGTAACTCGGCTTCTACGCATGACAATGAGCCTTACAAAGCTTTTATACTTTACAAACTAATTTTAAAGCTTAACTCATAGACTTTCAAACAAAGTTCGTTAAATTACGTTATATTTATTTGTATTAAAGTTATACCCGTTTGAAGTTATAATTTTCTTTAAAAAATTCTTTATTAAGGGTGTTAAGCAAATTTGAGCAATAAACATTTATACTTTAATAAATATTACTGATAGAAAAACTCAAAAGGAACACTCTGCTCTTGGGAAAATGTTATCACATGTGTATCACATAATTCTTATAATTAAACTGTAACTTTGTAAAGCTCATTTGCATCCGTCGAATGTATGCTGTGTTACAATCGAAGAATATTAGAAAAATACTTATTTTGCAAATTGCAATATCTGCAAAGTTTTAATTATTAGATTTAAGTTTAGTAAACAGTCAACGCTGTTTTCTTTATCTTACATTAAGGCACAAATTTTATTTAAAAAAAATTTATCTCTTTTAGTTTATGAGATAGAGCCTTATAAACAATTTATAATCAATTAAATTGTTTGTAACAATTTTTTGACCACTAGTATCGAAATCCACTCTCGAAATTCGTAATCAGCAGTAAAAAATCCATAAAAAACCGTTGAGTTTGCCCATCAGAATTGGAAAGGCCACAGTGATCTAGCTGGCGCCTAGACTATAAATAAATATAGAAGGATTTAGTAAGGATATTTTTATATTTGACTCTCTAAACTACTATACTTTCGTTATGTTGAAAGAAGCACAGGAAATATTAATTATTTAGTATGTGATAAACCAAATTATTTTTATAATTAAAGAAAAATATCTCTGATATACAAACTCGTAAAATACAATACAATAATTATTGTTCGTAATTTTTTTATAAATTGTGTTCCGATTTTGGATCATGTTGTTCGACTTGATCCAGTTTCGCTATGGTCTTAAGTAACTTCTTGATAAGTATAATAAGAAAGACTTGTTGCTGTAACTACAGATTTATGGACGAAAAATCAAAATTAAACAACAAACTAAAATATTTATTTGGGACTACATGTTCCACGTAAAAAATATCCTCTCATTTATTGGAGTCACTGAAGGTGGATATGAGCTTATTACCTCCGATTTCGTTCAACCTTCATCGATTTGCATGAAAATTGGTAGTGGTTGTTAGAGTATATCTCAAGAAACAAAGGTGACATGGTGCCAACTTGCGCTTTTACCCTGGGGTGGATGCCACCCCTTCTCGGGGTGAAAATTATTTTATTAAAAATAACCCCATAATTAGATAGAGGGACAAATTCTAAGCAAAATTTGTTATATAAAGTTATTAAAATAAATCAAAACTTTTTGAGTTATTAAAGACCAAAAATTTTAATTTTTCTTAAGAAAAATGAATGTTTTTAAGCGATTTTTAAGATAGCTCAAAAACTATAAGTTTTTACAAAAAATTTATTATTACCAAAATTGAAGCTAATAAAAAACTAAATAAACTCCTTACTAAAAAAACCTTTTAGTATTAACTAACTGAAAGTGACTTATAGATAATTGAATGCATATTTTTTTGGCGAATACCAAAGTATTCAAGCTTAAAGCTGATGCATTATTATGTATAACATAAACTGATTAAACATTTGCGAAAGTACTTAGAAATATCTATCAAATGAGATAGAACAAGTTAATAAAGTATTTCTCATGATCATCTTTCAGTGCGTCACAGTTTTTCGATTTCTTTCTAACGCATTAAATTGTATGTGACAGAAAAAAAGGCACGTCGGTGATTACATTTCGTCGGTGACATTTTTATAACATTTATTCTAGTTATTTTAGTTGTCGATAGATGGCGCCATAATAAAAAAATTTTTTTTTAATTAGATAATAATATTACAAATATAATCTGTATAATTTATAAGACTATACAAATCAAAGAAAATACCATTTTATAAATGCAAGAAACACATTTGATTTGTTTTTATTCCAAATTAAAAATCAAATGTGACAACTGTCAGATTTAACTAAAATGTCATGTTAGAATAAATGTCATAAATGTGTATTATCACAGACTTACCCTTTTTCCTATCATTTGTTACGCACTGAAAAATGATCATGAAAAGGACAATAGCATTAAAATTTATGCTCCAAAAATTTTTAAATTTATCTTTTAAAAATTTTTCCAAAAAATATTATCGTTTTTTTTAATAACTCCGTTAATTTTTAAGATATCAGGTTCACCTAAAAACGGTTTGAAAGGTAATTCAAAAGGCTATTAAAATGCGTTAAATCTAATCTTTCAAACCCCTTACTTTTATAAAAATCAAAGATTAAATGGCCACGGTTACATGATTCTCGCAGCAAAGTTTAAGCTTTAAACGTTTCTATCTCGGTCATTTTTCAGCCTAGAGAAATGGTGAAAAAATATAATATTTGATATACAAAACACTAAAATTTGGTTATTTACCATTTTTTACATATATTGAGCATTTTTAAAGTTATTATCAAAAGAAAATGAAAATGACGATAATTTTAAAAATTCTGATTTTTTTAAAGTATATCTTTTTTCAAAAATATGCATTCTAAACCGGTGAAAATTGTTCAAATCATTACTTATACTAATACAAAGAAATTGTTTTAAGGATTACTATAAATTTTAATTTTTGTCGAAATGGCGTATGTTTTATTTTTCACTTTTTCCTAAAAAATTCGAAAGGGTTCTCTTAGTTTCATCATAACTTGCTTAATTTTGATGCTATTAACTTCTTATGGAGATTATTTGTTAGGTATTCTGAAGTACTTTGATAAGTGTTAAATATGTATATTTTATAAAATGCATCGTTTTCTCGTTATTTAAGCTTGAATACTTAGATTTCAGTACTCATCGAAAAAATATACATACATTCTGTTACCTATAACTCACTTTGAACTAATATTAATTTAGTACTTTGAGTGAACAGTGTATTCAATTTTTTATTGTCTTCAATTTTGGTAAGAATAACTTTTTTGTAAAAGCTAATAGTTTTTGAGTTATACGTGAAAAATTGCTTTATAACATGCATTTTTTCTACGAAAAAATAAAATTTTTGATCTTTAATAACTCAAAAAGTATTGATTGATGTTAATAACTTAATATAACAAATTTTGCTTAGAATTTGTCCCTCTATCGATTTATGGTATTATTTTTATTAAAATAATTTTCACCCCAGAAAAGGGGTGGCATCCACCCCAGGGTAAAAGCTCAAGTTAGCACCAAATCACCTTTGTTCCTTGAGGTATCCTCTAACTGCTCACCAATTTTCATGAAAATCGATGGAGGTTTAACGAAATCGGAGGTGAAAACCTTCAGTGACTGCACTAATTGGTTCTTGTAGTCTCTCGAGACTGAATCGCTGCTCAGTGCGTTTAGTTATCTAAACACATCTAAGCTTTTTTTATCTTAAGCTTCCAATTGAATGACCCAGTCAAAAGTGTCCTAAATGTAGATCGTATTTTTTTGCATATATTCATCTGAAATATAATCGATTTTATTTTCCTTGAGAGTAAAATCTAAACAATTTCCTGCAAATTAAAATCTGTTTTTTTTTTTCATTTAGACTTTGGAATATTGTAGGAGACATTATGCTAAATCTAGATTGTGTGACATATTTTTAAAAATAATGGGTCACTTGGCCAAGTCAAACATCAGGTGCTTTTTCAAAATTTTTACTTTCTCGGATATGTGCCATTAATATTCCAGCATTTTGAAAATATTTTATGAAAGACTGTTCAGCACTTTTTATGCCTGACCATTCACGAATATTTCGGAGCCATGATATATTATGTACTTCAAATATGCCATTTTTCTGCACTTTATGGTGGGATTCAGCCAAAACCCTCGCAGTCGAATGTCCTATTGCTATATCTTTCCATTGCTACTTTATGGAGTGGAACTCTAAGTGAGGCTAAGCTGAAACCATTGAAATCCTTTGAGATGTATACAGACGACAACTAAGAATAAGGGTATCGATAGAGCTAGGCTAGGAATGAGGAGATGCTTAGGTCGATAAAACAAATAACATGCGTGTTAATAAAGTAAAGAGTAGGGATGGGAAAAACCTACCGGTTATAACCTAAAACCGGTTTTTTACTTCGAAATAATCGGTTTTTTCGGTTGTTTTTTGAACCGGTTTTTCATTTTAAAGTAATCGGTGAAAAACCGGATAAATTACCTCTGGAAAATAATGAATTCAGAGAAAAAATGGAGAAGTTCTTTTATATATTATGGAGTTCATTTAATCCACTCTCATATATTCATATATAAACTGAAATAAAAGCATCTACAAGCTAGATAGCTAGTATATAATAGGTATTATTCTTCAAACCTAATATTGACTGGGGAATAAACACAAAATTTATTAGTATAGATTGACTGAATATAGAATATTGTAAATATGGAGCACAAAGATCATAGTAATTGTCAGGAAAAAGATAACAGAAGGCCTAGTCTACGCCAACCAAACCCCAGTAGAAAGAATGAACTACAGCTACCTCGGCACCATAATAAATGAAGAATGGACCAACAACCAGAATAAGAGTGCTATTGAGAAAACTAGATCCACCTTCAACCGGATAAGGGCCTCCTTCAAGAGCCACAACCTCGCTTTTGGTATAAAAAGAAGAATGTGGCGATTCTACCTCTTTTCTGTCACTTTTTACGGTGTTTAATCATGGATCTTAAACGAAGATATGTACAAAAAATTTGAAGTATTTGAGATATTGCTATGTATATTAAAAAATACTTAAGATCTCGTGGACTGATGAGTCGTAAATGATGAGATCCTCAGAAGAATGAAAAATAACCGAGCCCACCATCAAATCTCAAAAGATAGGTTTCGAACACATTATGAGAAATGAATTCGTCTATGAGATTATGCTTTGCTAATGCCATCCTGAACCCTTTACACATCAATTAATTATCTTGGTATTGATGTACTCTTCCAATAGTGTCGATATCGATAACATTGATACCGATTTTAATGGAGTATGGCAAACTATATAGCAAAACTATATATTTATATGATGTATTTTTTAAATAGACAAATTAATATTGTTTTCCGCAAATCGCCAGGAAATTTTGACATTCCTGTCAAAATTTCTTGAAGAAAAAGTCAGGACTTCCTTACTGTAAGGAAATGTCATTTCCTTACTGTAAGGAAATGATATTTTCCACCTACCTCTACCGAAAGTATACTTTTCCGGACCTGATGTTAGGGAGCAAAGTTGTACTTTTCCTCCCTAGGGAGGAAAAGTAAAAGTGACGTCATGGTATTTCATTCATGAAATACAACTTATGGACGCCCTGTACAATATCTATTTTCTATTACGTAAGTATCTATACATTTTAACGTTTATTTATAAAACACCCTGTATTTTGTAGAATGGTAAAAAACAGTAAATTGTTATTTTGATTTAACAATGTTTACAGTAATAATTTGACTTATATTTGACAGTTGACAGTTATATTGTACCTACTTGTTTGTTTTTGTTCTAATAAATTTTGTTGGTTAGTTACGTAAATAAATTAAGTAGAAATGAAAAAATGACTTGTTATTTGAGGAAGGTGGAAAAACCATATGTATAACATGGGAGTAAAGTGCCTTTTCCTCCCTTGAATGATTACTGCCCTCCGCTACGCGTCGGGCAGTAAACTTCATTCTCGGGAGGAAAAGTAGCACTTTCCTCCCTTGTTATACAAATAGCTATTCCGTACAGTTGCTAGTGTTCTATTTATAAGCGTCAAGTTTGACAATTCAACCTCAATACGTTTCCATAGTAACCCAAGTAATTTTATTAGGAATTTCAAAGCACCATTTATTTGGGAATAAAATTATCGCGTTTTTTTTAAATCAATCAATATCTGTCGAATTTTAAACGATTTGCGGAAAAATAGTATGTTTACCTCGTAGGAAAAGCCACATTCCTGGACTCTGTGTTGCTAAGTCTCGGCTTGCGCCTCGACTTAGCAATCTTCACAGTCGTCCAGGAATGTTAAGCTTTTCCTACCCGGTAAACAATGTACTAATATTGTAGATATGTATAGTAAAAAAAATGTAATTGTGTTTTTCACGCCCAGGGCCTACATGGCCTGTTGAGCAAAACTAAATAAATTGCAAACTACAGTGCATTTAAATGTAACTACTGGGTATTGGCTATTCATTAAAAAAGCCGAACACCGGTTATCGGAATAACCGGTTTTTTGGCCAGTTATAACTGCCAGGTTTAACCGTAAGTAAAAAAACCGGTATAACCGAAAACCGGTGTTTTGTCAATAACCGACATCCCTAGTAAAGAAACATAGATGAAATTTACATAGAGATAAAGCCGAAATACTTCGGTCGCGAAACACCCTGAAAAATATGATCTTTTGCATCTGACCATTCAGGAAAAGATCCAAGGTAAACGTAGTTCTGGTAGAAGAAGGACATCATGCCTGAAAAATCTAAGAAAATGATACGAAAAATCGACTATATGGTTATTTAGCGCTGCTGTAAATAAAGTCACGATAGCGAATATGGTAGCCAACATGATATCCAACAATCGATAACGGCCATGGAGGCCACTAGAAGAAAAAAACATATGTGTTATATAAACGTTTTCCCTGTGAGCTGCTACGTACTCTTCTGTGTAACTACATATGGAATGGCTCAAGATGGTTATTTCTTTTCGTTTTTCATATCCACATGTCAACACAACATTGACCACACATAGAGTTTGGTCATTCATTCTAATATTTTCAAGTTAAGATTATCATCCCATATGAATGGTCTCATTTTGTTGAATGTTGTCATCACCATTTTAATTCTACTTTTAATCTTAGAGTCTGGGTCTAGATCTGGTCTAGTAATGCTTCCCAGAAATTAATAAAAATTTTTCAAAGTGTTCTATTTGTGCTCTATTTACTTGTAACACGATATCGCTATATCTTGTTAGACTAAATATCATGAACTTAAAGTAAAGAATGATTGAGATTTGATTTCCGAATACGGCTTTCACTATGTCCTTTTGCGCATTTCGATTTCATAAATCTCCTCAGAGCACCTCTGTAGAAGCACTGAACTGAAATCAAATTGTTCTCATCTTTCGCTGTGATTATTAAAATAATTATAAAAGAAGCCACAAGCACCATCAATGAACCATAAGTTAAAAGAGGCGGAAACTAGAACATCACGGTGAACGACAAGTTATGATTGAAATTATGGATTCCCTTGTCGATTAATTCACCATTCTCTTCTGCTTTATATTTACATCTCAAATCGCAAAAATAGAAGCAGTACGTAAAGGTCATGGTTACAGAATGGGGAACAAAGAAATCCAAATACATATTATGTTATGCAGACGACGCCGCATTAATCGCCGAGATAGAAGACAATCTCCAAAGATTAACACACATCTTCAATACAACAGCCAAGAAATACAATATGATAATATCAGCAAAAAAAAAACCAAATGTATGACAACACATAATAACCCACTATGATGTAAAATCGAAATTGATGGGAAAATAATAAACCAGGAAGCAAGGTTTAGATATCTGGGAATAGATATAACCAGTTACGGAGATGTTGAAGAGGAAGTACGACAACAAAGCTTAAAAGCAAATAAAGCGTCGGGATCTCTTAAAGACACAATCTGGAAGAACAAACACCTAAGACAAGACAAAAAGCAAGAATCTATAAAGTAGCAATTAGACCTATCTTGACATATACGGCGGAGACAAGACCTGACACATTTAAAACGAGACGACTACTAGAAACAACAGAGATGAAAATACTCCGGCGAATATCAGGGAAAAGTCTGATGGATAGGGAGAGAAGCGAAAACATAAGAAGATCATGCAATGTAGAAGACATGAATGGATGGGTGACAAAACGGAAACAGGAGTGGAACGAACAAATTAGTAGAATGACAGAGAATAGGATAGTATGAATAGCACGAGATAAGTCACCAAATGGACGAAGAAGTATTGGCAGACCAAGAAAAAGATGGTGCGATAACTTAAACAATCTAGGAGGCTAATATTGAAGAAAAAACAGAAAAAACAGGCTTCAAAGCCTACATATAAGAAGGAAGAAGAAGATCTTAAAAGGACAGAGGATAATAATCTGAATTTTAGTTTCTGCCTCTTTTGGTTTAGGGTTCATTGGTGGTTTAGCATATTTTGTAATTATTTTAATAATTACGCCGAAAAATGAGAAAGATTTGATTCCAGTTCAGTGCGTATACAAAAGTGCTCTGAGAAGATTTATGAGATCGAAATGCGCATAAGCATATAGTGGAAACTCTATTCTGAAATCAAATCTAAATCAGCTTTTACTCTTGGTTTATTTTTATTCATTTTTGTGCGTATAAAGGAACTAGTTCGCTAAAGATTATTATCACAGTGAACGACAAGTCGTGAATGCAATTACAGAATCCCTTGTCGATTAATTCATCACTCTGTTCTGCCTTATATTTACATCTTAAAAAGCACAGAGGATTATAATCCGAAATTTAGTTTCCGCCTCTTTTGACTTATCACGAACTATATCATGAACTTTGTTTTTTAGCTACGTTTACGCTCGGCCCAAATCTTTCTCATTTTACATTAATACTGTTTAAAAGCTCTTGAAGCCTATATATTGCGTCAGAAAATATGACAGTATCGTCGGAATATCTAATTGCAATTAACAGCACTCCATATTTACATATCTTAACGCCAAAATCTTCTAGATCTTTTAATGCTTCCTTAAATATGTCACCAGAATGTGGATTGAATAACAAAGGTGATAATACACAAACCTGTCGAACTTCTCGTTGTGTATCCTAGAATTGTAGAATGTCCTACTGGTAGCACAACGTATAAAACGTGTATTTAAAACAAAAAACTTGAACAAAAACCAGTAAAAACTAAATCTAAAATATCACAGACAAAATTTTTCAAAAACCATCACAAAACGTAGGTTTTGAAAACATTTATTTGGTAAAAAATAAGAAACAAATGCAAACTTGGAGAAACCAATTTTTTTTCCTCTAGGATTAAATTCTTGTTACATTTGTCCACGGCTTTCCTTTCCCATTATACATCTGAAGAAGTATCTTATAATTATAGCGAAATGTTGAGCATCACTGACAAGTGCAAAATAATATGAGCCAAAGCCGGAACGCGTTCTACTAAAAATATTGTAAGTCAATCGTCTTGTTATTATAAGCTTTTATATGTGTGTCTGATTACAAGCTTGGACGTACATTCCTTGTAGGTATCGTAATTATTTAGCAAGTCCCGATAATTTGTCATTTCTTAAATAATGCCTTTCTAATTTCTTCTCTCTGCTTTAATGTGCATGTATTTTTACTTCATGGCTTCCGTCACTTACCTCTGTTTGTGCTTTTATTTTTGACTCCATCCTTTTAGTGTATTTTATCTCCTTTTACCTTAACTTGCTATATTTTTGCCAGCCAACCAAAGTGAAAGATTAGTTTTTATATGATATCGTTAGTTTCTTCTTTATGTATGTTCTATATATAAAATGTCTTTTAGTTCACATATATTTGAACTACTTTTATACAAGAAAGGCGAATCTTATTCTACACAATAGAATAGAACAACCAAAATTTGCACTAAATCTTTGAGAATATAATATCGAACAAAAATGCTAACTATATACAGTAGAGCGGTAAAAATAACAACAATAAGATAATATGTACCGTCCACCAAGTAGTTTTTTATTAAAACTTAACTTAATGGTTTTAAGGGATTGACGATAGAGGATTAGTTAATATTAGATATAAGATAGTATTGGATCTTTTATATATTTTTATGTCTGCATTTAAAATTATGTAATTTTTGTTATAAACAATTGGGAGTGTCCCTATTTATAAAACATCCACCACCTCGTCTTAGACTAGGATTATAAAATTATTCTGAAAAAAAAAAGTATGAAATAAACACAACACTAGGTATTTTATTTTCTTTATAACATATTTTTGAAATACACTGCGGTGCAAAAAAATCGATCCACTAAAAATTTGGTCATTTTTGATGTTTCGAATTTCCTAAACCTGTTGTCCGAGTTAAGCGATTTTTTACCACGTTATAGCCTTATGCATTGACAATATCGCTGTAATAATATTGTTGCTAGACAGTCAAACTGTCATTGTATACCGGGTGTACGAATCAAACTATGCTTTTTTCTCAAAGTTCTCATCACACTCTGGATTATTCTATCATTTATAAAATACTGAAATTAAAACCCAACTATAGCCTCAGGTTTTCTTAACATTTTGTCTTTCGATTCATTCGCTTATGTTGGATAATAAAAAAGTTAGTTAGCTACTTTAACAACTGGCCATGTTCGTCATCAGTACAGGGTGTCTTCTAAATAAGTGCGACAAACTTTAAGGGGTAATTTTACATGAGAAAATAATGACAATTTGCTTTATAATCATATGTCCGCAAACGCTTCGTTTCCGAGATACGGGATGTTCAACTTTTTTTACAAACTGACGATTTATTTATTGCTTTAAAACCAGTTAAGATATGCAAATGAAATTTGATATGATTTAAGACGTAGTTATTGCACATTTTTAACATACAATTAAAAATTATATATTCACCATTGGCGTGCGTACAGATAATATTATCGGTCATAATACCCGTTTGCGCGCCAATGGTAAATATTATATTCTTAATTGTATGTCAAAAAATATGCAATAACCACGTCTTAAAATCCACCAAATTTGATTTACATATCTCAACTGGTTTTAAAGCAATAAATAAATCGTGAGTTTATAAAAAAAATTTAACATCCCGTATCTCGGAAACGAAGCGTTTGCTGACATACGATTATAAAGCAACTTGTCATTATTTTCTCATGTAAAATTTCCCCGTAAAGTTTGTCACACTTATTTAGAAACACCCTGTACTGATGACGAACATGGCCAGTTGTTAAAGTACCTAACTTTTTTATTATCCAACATAAGCGAATCCATCGAAAGACAAAATTTTAAGAAAACCTGCGGCTATAGTTGGGTTTTAATTTCAGTATTTTATAAATGCTAGAAAAATCCACAGGGTGATGCGAACTTTGAGAAAAAGCACAGTTTGACTCGTACACCCGGTATACAATGACAGTTTGACTGTCTAGCAACAATATTATTACAGCGATATTGTCAATTAATAAGGCTATAACGTGGTAAAAAATCACTTAAATCGGACAACAGGTTTAGGAAATTCGAAACATCAAAAATGACCAAATTTTCAGTGGTTCGATTTTTTTGCATCGCAGTGTATAATTGCTTCCTGTTATAACTTGCCAAACTTAAGAAGCAATCAAGTTATGTCTAAGAAATGTTCGGAAATATTTAAGTTAATACAGTTAAACCTAAAACTAAGATTACTATTATTACAAAAATGAATATAAATCTCACCAGGCTTCCGGGTTAAACCGCGTCGATTGTCCCTCTACCGAGCTTTCGACATCCTGTCTGATGTCTTCTTCAGGGCTTCTAGGGTCTCAATCTCCCGAGTCCCCAGACACTACACTGTTCATTACTCACTGCACTACAGTAGTAGTAGTTGTGGTGCAGTCACGCAACAACCACCAAAAGACGAAAAGAGGATAGAACACTAAAAGCGATTACTGAAAACAATAATAATAATTTGTTTACTAAAAATGATACTGATAGAACCATTTCTCATGGAAAATTAGATTTGACAAATGCTAGACCGATGAAACTATGGAAAAATAATAAAAATAATAAAAAATAATAAATATTTGTGAGCTGCTTAGATAAAAGCAACAGTAAATTGAACAAAATATAATTTTAAATTATTACAACTATAATTAGTAAATCAGTTTATACTATGATTTATTAAGAGCGTAGGCGCAAAATTTCGGAGAAATGCTTTTTAAATGCTGTTTCTATTTTACTAAATGTTCATTATTTTAGAATTCTGAGAAAACTACTAAATATTTTTGAAAAATTTTAACGCAGACTAAAAGATTACATTATTACCGAGGGCCAAAAGTCCCTTAGAATAAACAAAAAATTTCTTTTGTAACTTATTAAAATAAACATTACACATAGAAGTTTTCAGGGAATTTCGGCCCTCGGTAATAATGTACTCTCTTATTCTGCGTTTAAATTTTTCAAAAGTATTTATTAGTATTCTCAGGATTAGAGGTACTAGTACAGTTTATAAGACCAAAAATAATAATTTTTTCAAGAATTTTTTCCTTAGAACCTTTATTAAAAATGAACATAATATTTTTACATATTAATATCTAACTCTTAGAGAGTACAAAAAATGTATCCTTTTTCATTTATACACTTACACTAATATTGTAGAGGGCGCAAAAGTCGTGGCCTCGAAAAATGATGGCGTACAGTTAATCTCAGGATTGGGATATCTAAAACAAAAAAATCGTACCGCATTTGAAAAAGAAAGGTTTCTTACGTGACAATTTACCACAATTTGACCAAAAAATAAAAAATAAATATTTTTAACCATGAAAAACTGAATAAACCCGCGCGAATTTTTCACAAAAATTTTCAAATTTTCTTAAAATCTATTTTTACGGAATTTTTCACTAACGGTGGTAAATTGTCACGTAAGAAACCTTCCTTTTTCAAATGCCGTATGATTTTTTTGTTTCAGTGATCCCAATCCTGAGATTAACTGTCCGCCATCGGAACTACTTTTTTTCGAGGCCTCGACTTTGGAACCCTCTACAATGTTAGTGTACGTGCATAAATCCAAAAAAAATATATTTTTTGTATTCACTAAGAGTTAGATATTAATATGTAAAAAGTTTTATGTTGATTTTTAATAAAGGTTCTGAGAAAAATGCTTATTTTTGGTCATCTAAAATGTACTAGTACTTGATGCATTTAAAAGGCATTGACATGAAATTTTGCGCCTACTTAATTACTTTCCTATGTACCAGACATGGTTTAAAGCAGAGGTAAATTCCCATAGTCTATATTGTTAAAACTTTATTGTGTCATATATGTCTTAAGAGAGGTGAGTATCACAAGAATCAGTATACTAACAAAAAAAAATCCGTGCTGGTAACATAGGCCGATTGAAATAATACCGTCTTACGTAAACCTTAGAAGTCAAGAAAAATATGTAATCTGAAAAGCAACAGTAGACTGAACTGTAAATAAAGAAAACAAAGATAGGAATAAGAGAAAACAGAAATAGTCCAGAAAGCCACTGCGCATCCGCTAGGAAAAATATTCTAATTCGGATTTTTTGCACAATCTTACTCAAAAAGGACTCCTTTTAACAAATTTGCATGTTGCCAGGACCAAAAGGTGGTCAAAAATTTTTTAAACGTTTTTTTTTTGTTTTTTTTTTCTAAACTTATTTTTTTTCCATGGAAAAAAGTTTTTTTAGGTTTCTTGGATCATTCCAAACAGAAAAGGTCTTTAGTGACTTTTCTCTAAAAATTATAGTTTTTGACATATAAGCGATTAAAAATTGAAAAATTGCGAAATCGGACATTTTTAACCCTCGAAAACTATGTCAAAAACTGAAAATTTTAATGTTGCCAAGGTAGGTAGATATTCTTTAAACATCGATTGATGAAATCCCGAAGAGTTTTTTGCAATGCAATATTCAAAACACCTTTGTTTTTTAATTGATAATCAAGCGTGCGCGACACTATTTTCCACCGTCAGTAATGGTGCAAATGAAAGGAATAAATTCGTTATTTCGTAAACCGGCGACTTCAAGGAAAAATCCCGAAACAGGTCGATTTTTATTTTTAAGTTATGATATTGTGGCATATATGGTATACTAGTGACGTCATCCGTCGGGGCGTGATGACGTAATCGATGATTTTTTTAAATAAGAATAGGGGTCGTGTGGTAGCTCATTTGAAAGGTTCTTCAATTCTCTATTCAGTAATGTAAACATTTACATCATTATTTATACAGGGTGTCCTTCTACTTCTTTTTTTGTCAAATAATTTAATTTAATAAAAATTTTTTGGACACCCTGTATAAATAATTATGTAAATGTTTATATTACTGAATAGATAATTGAAGAACCTTTCAAATGAGCTAGCACACGACCCCTATTCTCGTTTAAAAAAATCATCGATTACGTCATCACGTCCAGATGGATGACGTCACTTGTATACCATATATGCCACAATATCATAACTTAAAAATAAAAATCGACCTGTTTCGGGATTTTTCCTTAAAGTCACCGGTTTACGAAATAACTAATTTATTCCTTTCATTTGCGCCATACTGTCGGTGGAAAATAGTGTCGCGCACGCTTGATTAGCAATTAAAAAACAAAGGAGTTTTGAATATTGTATTGCAAAAAACTCTTCGGGATTTCATCAATAGATGATTAACGAATATCTACCTACCTTGGTAACATTAAAATTTTCAGTTTTTCACATAGTTTTCGAGGGTTAAAAATGGCCGATTTCGCAATTTTTCAATTTTTAATCGCTTATATGTCAAAAACTATCATTTTTAGTGAAAAGTTACTAAAGACCTTTTCGGTTTGGAATGATCCAAAAAACCTAAAAAAACTTTTTTCCATGCGAAAAAAATAATTTTAGGAAAAAAACAAAAAAAAAACGTTTAAAAAATTTTTGACCACCTTTTGGTCCTGGCAACATGCAAATTTGTTAAAAGGAGTCCTTTTTGAGTAAGATTGTGCAAAAAATCCGAATTAGAATATTTTTCCTAGCGGATGCGCAGTGGCTTTCTGGACTAAAAAAGAATAAGAGCAATCAGGTCGATTTCATACCCACAATGTTTTATCGACTTGGATAAATATCTTGGAGAATAGAACACGCAGTAGGTGAAGTAACAGAAGAAATGGCCGTAGAAAGTAAGTCAAACAGGATTGTCTACTATCCCCTAATCTTATTTCTTATTGTGAGAGATTGGGTGATGAGAAAAGTAACTGACGACCGAACAGATATCAGGTGTAGGTGTAACCTATTCAAGCAAGTTAGAAGATCTTGTCTACCTGCTAACTGAAATAATATGCAAATAAAAACTAACAAGTTGGCCAACTGAAACCTCTATACTCTGGGTATTGAGATTTTTAAAGAAAAAGAACTGACGAAATAGGGGAAAATAGAAGAGAAGAGATTTAAGACACTAATGAAGAGTGGCTTAGCTCAGAAGAACAAATCAAATGGGCAGAGAGACACTAAATCTCAAGTGAGTATTCGGGCTAGCTTAAATACATATTCGTAATATAATAAAGAATGGCGGTACAGAGCCCAATTTGAATAATATATTAATATGTGGAAATTACTCTGTAATTAAATACAATATTAAAAAGACGAGCCTGTACCGCCATTAAGAAGAACAAAAAAATGTACTTTCTTCAAATAAACTTTTTTATCCGATGCCTAGATTTTGTGTCATTTTGGAACTACTAAATTTTTTTATTTCATTAGTAGTTCCAAAATGACACAAAATCTAGGCATCGGATAAAAAAGTTTATTTGAAGAAAGTGTATTTTTTTGTTCTTCTTAATGGCGGTACAGGCTCGTTTTTTTAATATTGTATTTAATTACAGAGCAATTTCCACATATTAATATATTTTTCAAATTGGGCTCTGTACCGCCATTCTTTATTATATTAAGAATACGTGTGCCAAATATCTCGAAAAATATTCAAAATTACAGCCGCAATCTTGGAACGCGTTTTCGCTACCTGTTGATCGCTACTGTTTCCTCTTATTCATGGAAAGGAATGGGGGATGTAAAGGTATATACAGATGAGAATAACAACGGTTCAATATACATTATATCACTTTACATAAAACTTAGCAAACAAATGAAATATCGGAAACAACAAAAATTAAAATCTTAGTTATACGTCTCCCAGAAGATAGTACATATTCGGATGACGGGAAAGATATTTCAAAAACGTCGTTTATGCATATATGACTAATGTTTAGATTTAGTTATTCAGTACACAAAATTCTACTGAAGAATTCCAATTATTAACATTATTATATAGATTATTATAGCTTTTTCTTTATTCATATTTACATGTTGCTTTTATGACTAATACAAATAAAATAAAGGTCCTTAAAAGTTTTGGAAATTTATAAATAGCTGCAAAAGTACGTTATGATTAAAATTTAAAAAATTTGTTAGAATATGTTTTATTAATTGCTGATACATGTAAGGCCTTTCAATTAAAGAAGCAATTTACAAACAACAAACGGAGTAGAATATTCACATCTCGTCCATATGAAATCTTCTTATACCTATTTCGGGCTTTATCCTCATCAGACAGGCCTGCTGACGACGAGATGAGAATTACTTCCGTTTGTATTTTGAAGGCTGAGTCACAACTTTTTAGCTGGTAAAGTGGAGGTGTATGCTCAATAAATAAAATAGAAACATATCCATTACCATGACAGTTTCTGTGCCTATCTTCGAAAGTCAGTAGATGATGGCAGATATTTTCACTAATACGTACAAATTCCCGAGGTATAAAATTGACAACTCTTTTGTAAATTATATCAATTTAGAATAAATATAATTTACAGAAAAATACTTATTTGACTTTCATGAGTTACACTCATTGAAGAATCATATTACATTTTAAAAAAAGTAATGACTTTTTTATGTTATGGATATTTAGTGAAAATAGTTGACGTTATATAGTGAACTTCAAATAAAGGCAAAGGAACTGTTTTTGTGAGATTTATTTTAATTTGATTTATTTAGGTTTTTATTTGCAACATTATTGGTTTTTAAAATATCTTTTAGGGTTTATATTAATTACATATAATTATGCGAACGGTTTATCACTAAAGAGACACTTAGAAACAGAATATACCGACTAATTTTTTTCTACTTTCCTAAATCTTTTTTATTCAATTCTGCATATTTTTCCAAGTTCATAGGTATTTTTTTTATTTTTCCAAGTGGGACGGAAATTGTTATTAAGAAATAACTAAAAAAAGCAGTTACCCCGAATGCTTCTAAATAAATTTTTTAGACGTATCGAAATAACACGTTTTCTCTCTTGTTTGTTTTTGGAAAATAATTTTTGTTTGAAAAATCCCTTAATTAGTGATTTTTAGAATATTTTTTTTTCTAAAAAACTACTAGATAAATTGCAATTCTTCAAAAAGCATTTAATCTTTAAAACTTCAAGTACAAATAAGAATATTTTGACTAAAAAAGATTTCTAACTTGCTGAAAACACGGACCCAATTAATTTGAATATGTCTTTCGAGTAGTGATGTTGATTATAGTTACTTTCGAGTATTCGTTACAGATCGTTACTTTTGTATAAAGTAATCATTTACAGTATTCGTTTTTTGATTACTATGATTACTTTTGTTACTTTTGTATTTGAGTACCGGTAATCATATCGAGAATCTTATTTCTCAGTAGGTAGGTATTTTGTATAGATATTCCGATATAACTACGACCTTCACCGATCTGTTTAAGGGATAAAAATGATTTGATCATGATACTATAAATAACATGTTATTTATAATATCATGGATTTGATTACTATGATTACTTTTGTTACTTTTGTATTTGAGTACCGGTAATCATATCGAGAATCGTATTTCTCACTAGGTAGGTATTTTGTATAGGTAAACAAAACACAGACAGCATACTATATGTTAAATAATATATGGAAATCTAATGAGATAAAACTGAACATCAAAGTAAAAATCTTCAATAGCAATGTAAAGGCAGTACTATTATACGAATCACAAACTTGGAGAATAACAAAACACAACACTGGAAAGATTCAATTCTTCATCAATAAATGCTGACGAAAAATTCTAAGAATATTTTGGCCCAACCGAATCAAAAACTCTTATGGAAAAAATGAAGCAAGAAAAATACATAAAGAAATAAGAAAGAGAAGATGGAAATTGGTGGGCCATACTCTGCGGAAACCAGACACAGATACAACAAAACAAGCATTGGAATTCCAACCTCCAGGAAAACGGAAACAGAGGATGCCGATAAATACATGGAAGAAAACAATTATTAAAGAAGCAGAAAGCGTCGGCCTAACCTTTAAAGAAGTCAGAGAAAAAGCACAAGATCGGCAAAAATGGAGTGTGACAGTAGATGCCCTATGTTCCAGTGGGAACGAAGAGGATAAGTAAGTAACTAAGGTATTTAAGGGATAAAAATGATTTGATTACTATGATTACTTTTGTATTTGAGTACCGATAATTATATCGAGAATCGTATTTCTCAGTTTGTATAGGTATTCCGATATAACAACGACCTTCACAGATCTAGATAAAAATATAGGGTTCTCGAATTCGATCTTTGTTAATGACATACAATATATACATACAATACATATTTTACATATACCATTGGGTTCAACGCATTTCAAACAGAGAAGTCTTAAACAGAGTAGGTCAAGGCGAAGGTGACTTAATGAAGATGATAAAAAAGAGAAAACTTGAATATCTGGGGCATATAATGAGAGGTAGCAGATACAGGATGCTGCAGTTAATACTCAATGGAAAGATCGACGGAAAAAGAGGAATTGGTCGAAAGAAATATTCATGGCTCCGAAACCTTCGTCAATGGACTGGCTTATCAGCAGATCAATTATTGTTACATGCCCCACAAGATCGAGAACGATATCGGCAAATTGTTATGGAAGCTACCCACGCCTAAAAATTTGGGCACGGTACTTAAAGAAGAAGAAGTATACCATTAGACCTCCCTCTGTTTCATCTTCTATCTTCTCCTCACCTTCACACCCCTAAAACGCTTCATACCGATAACGATATTCTATAACACTCGTAAAATACTGGTCCCGTCCGTTACTCGCTGGAATACATTGATAGAAAGTAATCAAGTGTACTGGTTGTACCAGTACACTTACACTATACAATAGTCGTTACTCGCTCTGATACGATTGGTACGAAATAATCAGAGTAATCAAATTAATCAAAGTAGATACAATAGTCGTTACTCGCTCTGATACGATTGTTCTTTGTTTAAATTCTATCTTTGTTTAAATTTAAATCCATGTTTTTAGCAAGATAGAGACATTTATTGTTGTCATGTTTTATTAGTTTTTTTAGAAATAAATCCAAAAATACACCAATGATAGCATTTTTTCAACAAAAAATTGCAAATAACTCGAAGAGTAGGCATTTGCAGAAAAATTACCACGAGAGAAAAGTGATTACTTCCATAAGATCCGTCTGAAAATTAATTCTGAGCGATTCGGTGAAATTGTTTATTTTCTAGTTATTTGCGAATAAAAATTTACGGCACACTAAAAAAATTTATAAAAAATACATTTGAACTTTAAAAAATATAGAGAATCGGATAAAAAAGGTTTGATGCAGAAGAAATGAAAGAAATATGCTCTGGTTTTCGGGGGATAAACCACTCGTCTAATATACAAACAACTTGGTCATTTTATTACATGTCTTATAGTAGGTATTATATTTGAAGGTGTTCGTATTATTTTAGTAGTATATTTCTAGAGCGGTCCCATATCTCAAGTCATTATAATAAGCAACTTAAGTACATACATGAAAAAATTGATTGTTAGATCTATAAATTGTACCACATGTATTTTTTATAATTTGGGGTATCGAAATAATTTCTAAAAAAAGAAGCCATCTCCAGTAGTCCTCAAAAGATATTTAAAAAAAAATGGAATTGTTACTGAAACACGCAAAAATTGTAAAATATTTCATTTTAAAAATTAAGGTATTTTTATCAAAATTGTGGGGGGTAATTATAGGGATTTACCAATTTACGTAATTAATAAATCACAAGCACATGTCTAACACACCTACCTATACACTGCTCACACAATTTAACGTATTGGATTTTAACATATGACTATATAAAAAATCTCTTTTAGACGGTATCTTATAATAGGCGAATAAAGAAAGAGAATCAGCTGAAAAACCTTATACGAGTTTTTAAAGGTTCCAAAAGTATATGACGGATAGCTGTTGACGAATCCTTGAAGACGTACATCTGATTTTGCTGTTTTTTAAAGATTCATTTAAAGAACTAAGGGTGGTTTAGTGGTTAAAAATTATTAGAGTAGTAATAAATTATTGAAAAATGGGTGAAAAAATATGGCGTAGGTCAAATTGGATTTCGCTCATGTGGCCCCGCTATCTTAAGAATTCTATCTTTTCGTCTCAAAAATAAAAGTCGAATTACCCATGAATTTAAAGCTTATGATTTTAACTTCAAACTGAAGTCACCTATAAGAGCAAATGGCGCTTCATCGAGATAACGAGAATTACAGCGGAGAAGCTGCCTCTGGCACTCGTTTTGATACCACGTCTTCGTGTGAAATTAGAGTAAACGGAGCTTTAAAAAAAATTGGTTAGATTGTTGTTCTATGTTAAAATCCAATACTTTTTAATCCAAATCTACACGCTCAGCAAAATATACAAAAATTATTTTTATCTCAATAAGCTTATGTTTTAAATTAACAAAACACTCTTGAGGTATAAAAATGTGAAAATGTTTCTATGCAGTAGTATATTATTGTTTTCAGTCTCCCGATACGCAAGTTTGGCAAAACGATTATCTCCAAGGAACGGGATGCGAGATGTATACAGAAACGTTGTCCACCTCTTTCACTGGCATGTCCTTCACCCAGGCTAGCGAGTAAGATGTTTTTCAAACAAATATAACAAACAAATTAGAACAATGTTACTAGATAGTAAATATATTTATTCGTTTCTAAGTTCGGTAGAGGTTTAGAGTAGAGGAAATCTAGCGAGTTTCGTAATACAGGCTGCGACATTAGTGTGAAGAAGTCCAATTACTCGTTTGTTGTAATAGATTCGAAAATAATTATGCAGTTATAAGTTGGGGCATATACGGGCATATATTTTATGGGGCATATATTTTAAAAATATTTTCAAATATATATTGCCGGTCCGGAACAAGCATGACGTAACTGCAAAATTCCAAATTTCTCAGGAGAGCAAAAAACGATTTTTAAATATTTAAAAAGGGATAAAATGAAGAATAATCATCCAGGAGCGTTTATGGCGTTATAGTTTATGGCGTTATCGTTATGGCGTTTATTCTTACAACGATGGCTTTTATTTTTATCCTTATTGGTTCGAATTTCATTATCTTAATGCAATCTTCCCATTTTCAATCCTATCTACAGTTGCGTCATTCTTCATCTAAAAAAATTTTTTCTGTACAAAAAAACGATTTTTAAATATTTAATATGCCATTTAATCTTACAGCGATAGCTTTTATTTTTATCTCTTTTGGTAATAATTTTATTATCTTAGTTTGATCCTCCATTTTCAACCTTATTTACAGTTGCGTCATTTTTCATTTGAAGCAAGGCCTAAAATGGCGCGTATTTCAATATCGACGCAACTACCCTCTAGTGTCTCAGCACATAGTTACAGTTCTGTCGCTTTTTTATCATCTGTACACTGTATTTTAGAAGATAATTACGCAATAAACAGAAATTGACAAAATTTGCAGTTACGTCATTCGTCTTCCCGACTGGCGAGTGGCCTCTCGTATTGGCAGGGTAACACAAACTTATGTTTCTTTTTAATAGAACATCCTGTATATTTTTACATTTTTGGTATTCTCATTGATGTCTTATTTCTTATAAGTTTTTATAATGGTATACGAGGAAGTTTAAAAGATAATTACGTTTTGTTTTATTATTTTCTTAGCAAAATTCACACCCTGTAGAATTGTAGTGAGTTGACATCAAAAATACTATTTATATTCAAATGATTTTTAATATAGTTTAGTATTGTTAAAAATTAATTATATAGCGAAATGTTAAATTTTAATATAAAGGGTTGGTCGAAACCCGGAATGAGTATTTTCTGACTTTTCTTAAAAAGAACATTCTTTATTTTAGTATTGTAATGAAATAATATTTTATGGTTTTTTTATTTTTTAAGCGTTCCCTATACCTTCTTCTTCTTCTTCTTCTTCTTCTTCTTCTTCTTCAGCCTGTGTTCGTCCACTGCTGGACATAGGCCTCTTCCATTTGCTTCCATCGATTTCTACTCTTGGCAATTCTCATCCACTGCTTGCCCGCGACTTGTTTGATATCATCTGCCCACCTCTTCTGCGGTCTGCCTACTAATCGCCTGTTCTCTCTTGGTCTCCAGTTTGTTAGTCTCTGTGTCCATTTTTCGGGATTATCTGGGGCAACATGTCCGACCCATTGCCACTTGAGCCTTGCTATACGTTCTGCGACATCAGTAATCTTTGTTCTTTCACGAATGTCGATATTTCGAATTTTGTCTCTCAAACTAATCCCTAGCATGGCCCCCTCCATCGCTCTTTGAGTTGTACTGAGCTGCTCTAAGGTTTTCTTTGTAAAGGCCATGGTCTCCAGTCCATATGTAGTTACAGGCAAGATACATTTGTCATAAACTCTACGTTTTAGACACATTGGTATATCTCTATTCTTCAAGATAAAGCTTAACTTGCCGAAAGCTACCCAAGACAATTGTATGCGTCTTTTTATTTCGGCTATTTGGTTTTCTTTGCCGATTTTAATGGTATGTCCCAGATATATATAGTGGTCTACATTTTCAAGACTGACGTTGTCAATAACAAGATTAGTTTGTACATTACTCATTATTTTTGTTTTCTGAAGATTCATTTTGAGACCTATTTTATTTGACTGCTGGTTTAGTTCCTTCATCATTTGCTCCAGTTCCTTGATATCTGTACTGAATAATACTATGTCGTCCGCAAACCTCAAATGACTCAAATGTACACCATCAATGTTTAGACCTTTTTCCTCCCAGTCGAGCTGTTTGAATACATTTTCCAATGCTAAGGTAAAAAGTTTTGGTGAAATAGTATCACCTTGTCTAATACCTTTACCAAGGCGTATTTTTTCGGTTTTTTGGTCTTCATTGATTTTGATGTGGAATGTGGCCTGTTCATAAATGTTTTTAATGAGTGTAGTGTACCGTGAGTCTATTCGAGCATCCCTGAGGGCTGACAAAAAGGACCAGGTTTCAATACTATCGAAAGCCTTGTGAAAGTCAATAAATGCCATATGTTAGGGTACATTATATTCTGTGGTTTTTTCTACCAGTGTTCTGACGGTTTGTAAGTGATCGTTAGTACCAAACCCTTTTCGAAATCCCGCCTGTTCAACCGGTTGATATAAATCAAGTTTTTTTGTTATGCAGTTGGTTATTATTCTTGTTAGCAATTTGTATAAATGTGACAACAAACTTATAGGCCTGTAGTTTTCAATATTAGTATTGTCTCCTGTCTTGTGTAAAAGTATTATTTCGGCGTTTTCCCACAGATTGGGTATTCTTTTCTCTATCAGACACCTATTCAGCAAGACTTCCACAACCTCTACAACGGTGTTGCCACCCATTTTTAACATTTCAGACGTTATATGATCCTCGCCAGGAGCTTTATTATTCTTCATTTGCTGTAAGGCATGTCTAATTTCCGAAGAAGTTATTTTAGGGAGAGTTTCTGAGCCGACGTTTAGAATTGTTCTATGGTCTGTTCCGGGGTTCTGTATAGTGGATGTATAAAGATTCTTGTAGAACGTTTGTATTTCCTTCAGTATTTGAGTTTTTTCTGTCACCGTATTCCCCTGTTGGTTTTTGATTTTAGTTATCTTCGATTTTCCTTTAGTTAAATTTGATTTCAATACTCTCATGTTGCTATTGTCTTCGATGGTTTGCAATATTTGTTTTGTTTTATAAGCCCGCAAGTCTGACCTTATGCCCCTTTTTAACTTTATTGTTAATAGCCTTATATTCTGGTAATTCTTTAGATGTTCTTCTTCTTTCTTCCATTAAATCCAGTGTTGTTTGTTTAAGTTTCGTTTTTCTCGGATTTTTATTTTTACCACAGATATTTTTTGTAGTTGATGTTATGTCATTCGTTAATTTTTGTGTTATTTCATTTATATCTTTCGTGTTGAATACTGGTGAAGGTCCTAGTTTCTTTTTTAGTTCACTTTGATATTCCTCTTGATTCATTTCGAGTGCTTCTATGTTTGGTAATTTATCCTGTGTTAATAATTTTCTTCTATCGAATTTCGTATTTACTTCTATTCGCACCCTAACTAATCGATGGTCACTACCAGTGTCGACAGAATTTAGTACAGTAACATCTTTAGCAATGTTTTTGAAGTTAGAGAGTATAAAGTCAATTTCATTCTTTACTTTGCCGTCTGGGCTGTGCCACGTCCATTTTCTCTGCATCTTTTTCTTGTAGAATGTGTTTAAGCAGAATAGCTTTTCTTTGCTGAGGAAGTTTGCGAGCATATCACCCCTGTGATTTCTACTTCCCAGTCCAAAATTTCCAATATATTCGTTGTCGTTGTTATTTTCGTTCTTTCCTATTTTAGCGTTGAAATCTCCCGTAATTATTACGTAATATGTTTTCTCTAGGTTTCTGGCTCTTGTAATGTCTTCATAAAGTTGTTCTACCTCTTCATCATCTGCAGAAGAAGTTGGCGCATAACAATGGATTATTTGAATGCTGTATCTACAATTTAGTTTTATTACCAGATAGATAACTATTAGAAATCGCTTGGAATTTAGTTACCAAGTTTTCAATTCTTTTATGTACCAAAAAGCCTACGCCTCCTATACCTTGGTTATTTCCTGAATTGTATTGGTACAAAGTGTGCCCTGATTTTAGTAGAGTCGTTTCTTCGCCTTTGAGCCTTGTCTCGCATAAGCCTACTACGTCCCATTTTATGGTCTTAAGTTCTTCTTGCAACTCTTCTAGGTTATCTTCTGTCCTCATCGTTCTGATGTTATATGTTCCGATGTGCATTTTGTGTGTACTAAGCGAATTCTTGCCTCCCCCAGATTCCACGAGGCAGACCCTTTTCTGGGTGTGGGACTTGGCATAACATACCGTACCCACCTGGGGTCCATATCCGTTCGTTTTAGTATTCGCCATTTCTATGTAGTTGGAAGGATAGGTAGCCTTAAAACACCACGCTGGCTAGACGGGTTGGTGAGTTTTATATCAGCCGCCCACTCTGGGTCAGACGCTGTTCGTAGCCGTCCATTCTGGATCAGACGCTACGGTTTTGATTCTATATTACCCCTATAATCGAGGGTTGCCACTTCCGCCATCCACACCGTACCGAAGCTCCGCTTCTCCGCCATGTCTGCCGTTGTGGACTTCATCCGTAACCCTGGACAAGGGACCCTAAACAGGTGCTAGTTTCCCGGGTCAGGAAACCCCCGAAATCTGCGAGGCGCAGGGATTGATTCATTTTCCCTGATAGGACTATCTTCAATAATTTAAAGAGTTCCTACTCGCTACCCACTCCCTACCTAACTTAATTTGTGAGATATTCGTGATTCTTTAGCCAAACATGAATTGAAACAAAAATTGCGTGAAATTTTATTAGGTTGCAATAAAAATTTATTTTCGGCAATCTTCCGATGTACGACAACCAAGAAGAATAACTTTTCAAAGTTTACTAGAACTGTTTCAACGAACTGTAGGTATATGTAGATTGCGAGAAATCTGCTCTGACAAAAAGATTTTAAATGAATAAAATGAATTAAATGTAATACTTAGTGTCGCTGAGAATCTGCGATATATTAGTACGACTGTTCTCATAATCTAAGTGTCTGGTCTGTGGAAACTGTTTTAGTATACTTTCAAAACTTTCCCTTCTTGGTTGTCGTCTATGGAAGAATTTCTGATGATATTAATCAGATCCGCGTTAGAAAAATTCATACTAGTAATGATAACAAAGCAAATGGAACTATAAAAATAGTAGAGTGTCAAAGGTTTAAGCAAATTTAGTGTCAGTCATAGCTAACTAGGTAGAATAATGTAGCTATGTTTTAATATTACCGACAATCTTACATACGTAGGTATTTTGATATCTCATCCAATATTAATAAATTAAGGATGGATAAGTGTCGATTAATACATATTATTTTCGAAAAATTATTTTTTATTGAATATTTTCACGACCAACCTAATAGAATTTCACGTAATTTTTGTTGCAATTAATGCTTGGCTCATAGAATCAATAATAACTTACAAATTAAAGCACTTAAGTATAGGGAATGCTCAATAAATAAAAAAGTACCATAAAATATCATCTCATTACAATTCTAAAATACAGGGTGTTCCATTTAAGAAAACTCCGAAAATACTCATTCCTAGTTTCGACCAACCCTGTATACTAAAATTAAAAATTTCGCTATATTAATCATTTTTAACAATAGTAGACTATATAAAAAATCATTTAATCATGATAGGAGTCTTTTATGTCAAATCACAAAAATTCTACAGAGTGTGAATATTGCTACTAAATTAATTAAAACCCGTAATTACCTTTTAAACTACCTGGTATAACATTACAAAACCTTATATTTTAAGATACAAGACATCGAGGAGAATCCAAAAATTTAAAAAATATAGAGGGTGTTTCATTAAAAAATAACATAAGTTTGTATCACTCTGTCAACACGGGGCCCTGTATATTTGAATTTTTTTTAATTATGGTCCTATGCCCCAACTTGTACCTAAATAACTTTTTTTCGTATCTTTTACGACAAGCGAGTAACTGGAGTTCCTCATACTAATGTTGCACCATGTATAAAACAATTAGTGCATGGATGAAAGATACTAATTAATATGGTGAAGGACTAGAGCAGATTCAAAAGTTTCATTCTGAACATATTATGTGCAATTGTTTTTAGTGCATGATAGATGATCTCAGCATATACATACAAAACGAATAGAATAGAGACATTGTAACTAAAATAAAACTGTTTCGACAAATTTTCTTTTTTTGGTACAATAATCATGCATGAAGCTTTATTAATTATTTCATAAAAGTAACAACATCCTGTTAGATATGACATAAACTGTCTTAGGGCGTATTATCTTTTTTGTAATTTAATGTGTAGAGGGAGCTACTAACTGTAGAGGGACTGTACTAGATAAAGATTTCGTGAATTGACAGGGCTACCAAGGACCTATTAGATAATACTTTATCTGGTGGGGTAGTACGTGCTGCCAATAATATGATCTTAGGTAGATAGCAATCAGAGAGGCAGAACCAATCATTTTACGAACAGAAGTACAGAAGGCTCTCAACGAACTAAGAATAAAAAAAATTCATGGATCGATGGCATACTAATATGAAGAACAAAACCAGAATAAAATAGTCGAGAATGAACTAACATCGGAAGTAGAAATCAACTCTGGAATCCGACAAGAAGATAGCTTGAGCCCATTGCTTTTTAATTTAGTAATGGACAAAAGCATAGAAGACATTACAAGTATAGGAAAAGGATATAAGATGGCAGAAAAATAAATAAAAATCCTCTGTTATGCTGACGACGCAATCTTAGTCTCCGATAACGAGGATAAACTACAGCGAATGGCACAAACTTTCAATACAGTGGCGAAGAACTACAGCATGAAAATATCAACAGCTCAGACCACATCCTTGGTAGTATCAAGGGAACCCATAAGATGCAAAAAACAACGAACTAATTGAACAAGTCTCGACATTCGAATATCTGGGAGTTAAAATATGTAGTTATGGAGATGTTAAAGAGAGCGTCGGAAAGCAAGCAAATAAAGCCAATTACGTGTCAAGATGTCTGAGAGATGTCATCTGGAGAAATAAAGATCTGAGCATAGAGAAATAACAACAAGGTTGTTGTTATTATTTCTTGTTGTTATTTCTCTATGGATCTGAGGCTGGAAGGGAATGTACGCATATACAAATCATGTGTAATAGACTAAGAGCCGCTATAGGTGAAATTTCTTTTAATCATTTTAGGCACGATGGGACCCTATAACTTAAATAATAGAACCTAAAAGAAAACGTTTGAACATTGTGCCGTCACTTTTCAGTGGCACATACGTCGACAGTGGCGCATCAAACTTTCCATTTATGGACGGGATAAATAAATTAAAAGTTACCCTCCCTTACTACCAGAATTAATTTTTTTTAATTTTTTTAAGTTCAATGTGATTAACACATAGGATTCAGCGTAATTTTAACCCACCATCTCCTCCTCCCTGCCCCAACCATCAAAAACTTCATTTTTCGTTTTTATTTTTTTTTGGTGGGATGTAATCAATTTTAAAATTTCAAAAAATTCACACGCATAGCTGAGGATTTTATAAAACATGCCTATTTTTTATAGACCCATAGGTAAAGTGTACATAACCTCAAAAAATTAAAAGAATTTTTTTTTCAAAAAAGCGTATAACTTTTTTTGAGGAATAGCTGCAGGTCTAATTTTTTCTTAATCTTGTGTGTTTTATCAAACACTATATTCTTAATTTTTTTCAGATTTTTCCGTAAGGCTCCCCACCTTCAAAAATCCGAAAAACTGTTTTTTGGGGGTTTTCGGGAATTTTCCCTATTTTATACACTTCATAATATATCAAATCAATTTTGTTTTTATAGGTTATATGTAACTTGAAGTAATTGAGTCCTTCAGAATATTTAAAAAGCAGAAAAACATGTTCAAACCCCCCAAAACCCCCTTAAAAACAGTTTTTTGGATTTTTGAAGGTGATCAGCTTTACAGAAAAATCTGAAAAAAATCAGAAATATAGTGTTTGATGAAATATACAAGACTCAGAAAAAATTAGATCTGCAGCTGTCCAAAAAAAAAGTTATATACTTTTTTTCAAAAAAAAAAGTTTTAAAAATTTTTTGAGGTTATTTACACTCAACATACAGATCTATAAAAAATAGACGTGTTTTATAAAAGCCTTAACTATGCGTGTGAATTTTTTGAAATTTTAAAATTGATTGCATCCCACCAAAAAAAATAAAATCGAAAAATAAAGTTTTTGATGGTGGGGGCAGGGAGAAGGGGGTGGTGGGTTAAAATTACTATGAATCTTATGTCTTAATCACACAGAACTTAAAAAAATGAAAAAAATTAAATTCTGGTAATGAGGGAGGGTATTTTTTAATTTATGTACCTATCCCGTCCATAAGTGGAAAGTTTGATGCGCCACTGTAGACGCATGTGCCACTGAAAAGTGACGGCACAGTGCTTAAACGTTTTCTTCTAGGTTCTACTATTTAAGTTATAGGGTCCCGTCGTGCCTAAAATGATTAAGAAATTTCACCTATAGCGGCTCTTAGTCTATAAGATCTATCATGATGTACGCGATAGAAATAAGATACACATCAGAAAGCAAGAGGATACTGAGAACATCAGAAATTAGAACGTTAAGGTCAATAACTGTGAAAACACTGAGAGAAAGAATACCGAACAACAGAATAAGAGATATCTGTCGCATACAAGACAGTACGGTGGGGAAAACAGAGGCGACGAGAGTGGAATCAGCATGTGACGAGAATGGACAGCGAGAGAATAGCCCGTATAGCCAGAGATTCAAAGCTAACAGAAAAGAAACCAATAGGAAGGCCCTTTAAAAGGTGGCGAGAAAGCTGACAGGCAACATCACAGCTACGAATACAAGCTCAACATCGGGTAAGAACAGGCCAAGAGGCCCAGTATAAGAAGAAGAAGAAGAAGAAAATGGCATACTAGCGAAGACTTTAAAAGTAATGGGCGAGATTGGCGTATATGTAATACTGGACATATGCAACATGGTATCGATCACAGGTGAATGGCCTGATGAGTGGTGCGAATCTACCTTTATCCATATCCATAAAAAATAATTACTAACCATGTGCAGCAATTACAGAATCATTCCCCTAATTCCTCATGCAAACAAAGATCCTGCTACTATAATCAATGAACGGCTAAAGAACTTTCTACTTTAGAGATAGACGAAAGACAATGTGGATTCGCACCAGGAAAAGGAACGCGTAAGCAGCTGTTGAATACTACACAGATAATAGAAAAAGTCAGAAAACAGTGATATGAGCCAAAAGAAAAAGCAATTACACATTGTGTATACAAACTTACACGAGGTGACTGTCCAAAAACTTACATCGTTCAAGTTCAAACTGGCGGAACCTTTAAAAAAATGCATACCAGGACCAATGAACTGTCGATACGAATGGAATGGCCCAGTCCCATTCAAATAGTGAAGCGAGATAGTAAAAATTTCGAGGTAAAAAGCTTCGGTTCCTGGCCTCTAGCGCTAAAATCACTGTTTGCATATTTTCATCCCAAGTTTTATCTGCATGTTCATCTATCATTATCCGACGCGAGTACCTCTTCGAATGTAAGTTATTAGAAAATGCATGATTTCGATGTCTTGTAATAGAATTTTGTTTGGGACGTTAAATACTTAGAATGAAAACTGCAGCCTGAGTAAATTAATAAAGTACACAAATACAATCTAACAGTAAATGAAAGGAATAAAATGTTGACTTTTTAGGTATGTGTACATTTAGGTAAATCAATACGCACATCAATATTCTCTTTTAGGTTGTTTTGTAGACGTATTTACTAGGTAAAGTATTTTTTTTAAATTGTGGTTGGTAAATAATTTAAGAAAAGTTTAGTGTGAACACTTAAAAAATATTGTTAGGGAACTTTTCATAATACACAGGGTGTACAGAAACTCTCCTGACAAACGAGGACCGGAGATTCCTCAGATAATTTAAAAATAATTTAACTTAATTCACCTAGGGCCGGTTGTTCGAACGCTAATCAACATTGATCACTAGGGAGCGGATTTATATGCGATCAATTTTGATGAAATATGCGCATATGTATGCGGTAAAAAATTACGAAATATGCGCAAGATATGCACAAAAATTCAAAAGATGCGCATTTCGAGAAACCACAAATTTTCTGTTCTATTCTATTCTAGGGGGTTCTTTTAAAGGGGGGCGGCAATCTTATTTATTATCTTTCAAATAAAATCATTCTTTTTATATATATGCAATTTTTTCACAGTTTTTACAAAAACTGCTACCAATAGTTACCTATTTAAAATAAAACAACAATATCACTATAAATATATCTTCGATTATAATTCACTACAATGTGTTTTTCCAAATTCTTTACGAGGAAACATATTCTTTGATCAGATAAAATATTTTTATAACTGGAAAAACTCCTTTCAACATCAATAGAAGTAATTGAGGCGTATTTAAAATAACTTGTTAATTTCCGTTAGAAATGATTAATTATTATTATTATTTATACACAATTAAATGAAAAAAATAATTTTATTAACGTTTCGACGCCCAAATCGGGTGCCGTTGTCAAAATACAAAATATTACTAAAATAAACTAAAGTGTTGTTGCTAAGCAAAAAAAATTCTTCTAATAATTTATTTAATCTCACTCATTTATATTGGCAATTCAGACATATATTATACATTTTAAAGTAGAAGACTTTAAAATGATATTGCCAATATTTATGAGTTGCGTTCATGTATATATATATATATATATATATATATATATATATATATATATATATATATATATATATATATATATATATATATATATATATATTCACTTAATACACATCACATGCTATAATTTTTTATGACGGATATTCTTGAGTTGGGGTTAATTTCATGTAATCGAATGAACTATCTTTCAGTAAGTCGTCCCAGGAACGCAACTCATAAATATTGGCAATATCATTTTAAAGTCTTCTACTTTAAAATGTATAATATATGTCTGAATTGCCAATATAAATGAGTGAGATTAAATAAATTATTAGAAGAATTTTTTTTGCTTAGCAACAACACTTTAGTTTATTTTAGTAATATTTTGTATTTTGACAACGGCACCCGATTTGGGCGTCGAAACGTTAATAAAATTATTTTTTTCATTTAATTGTGGCTTATTTCCCATATAAATAATTAATCATAAAAATGCCACAAGGAAATAGCTTCAGAACAACATTCCGTTAGAAAATCGTAAAACTATAGTTAAAGGTGTAAATTCTCTTAACAATAGAGGATTTAAAAAAATCACCAGAATTATAGGTACCTACTAAATATAAAAGTAAACAAAATTCGGATTTACAAACCATCCTTCATCACTTTAACACCCTACAATCATTTTATAACGGCGTACTATAAGCACAATAAGTACTTTGTGTAAAGATTGGGTATTTTCTAAGAAAAAATGAAAGGCAGTGAATGAGCCGTCTCTCTTCAGGTAGTTCTCGAATTAATAGATACGATAGCCTGTGCGGGGAAATATTTTGTGTCGAATTAAAAAATTTAAATTTTTTTTTGGACTTAAATGTTTTTAAATAGGCACAAAATATGCAAAATTTAGTAAAGTTCTCAGATATGCGAAATATGCATGCAATATGCATTTAGCATAAAATCCGCTCCCTATTGATCACTATCAAATACTTAATTACTGTCACAACTGTCAATGTCAACTTTGGTTGGGTTGCCGAAAACATAATTATTGATGACAATTATGAAATTAGTTAATCAATTATGTTAATAATTGTTATGTTAATTGACTAACTAATCTCATAATTATAATTAACTATGTTTTCAGCAACCCAACCAAAGTTGACATTGACAGTTGTGACAGTAATTAAATATTTGATAGTGATCAATGTTGATTAGCGTTCGAACAACCGGCCCCTAGTCCGAAAATGCTTCCTACGGGACTTAGAGCTCTTTCAAGATGGCGCTTTGTAATTAGTTTTTTTTTAAATACCTCCAGAACCTTTCTATTTAGAAAAACGAAAACTAGTATGCCTGTTTATCATGCAAAGATAAACTAATTCCATCAATTTCGATTCCATCAATTTTTTTAGTAGTTTGGGTAGGGCAACGGTTATTTTATTTCATAACTTTTGTCTAACTTTTAAGCATTTTTGATAATGGATTATTAAATTGTGAGTTATTCTAGTACTAAAAGGTACTCCTGATTTAAGTTGGTAGGATACACCGTTTTCTAGAAAAATCAATTTGAAAATTTTTCGTCTTTTGAATTTGAAAAAATTTGAAAAAAGTTTTCAAAAAAAACGGTGCATTTTACCGACTTAAAGCAATAGTAACTTTTAGTACTAAAATACCTTATAATTTAATAATCTAGTGTCAAAAAACTTAAAAATTAAAGATAAACAAGTTATGAGATAAAATAACCGTTGACCTATCCAAAACGACCGCATATGACCAGTACTAGAAATTTTACAATTGATGAAATCGATTCATCTTTGGAATATAAAAAAACGTACTAGCTTTTCTCTATAGATTTTTTTTGAAAATATTTTCAAATTCCAAAAACGAAAAATTTTCAAATCGATTTTTCTAGAAGACGGTGTATCCTACAGACATACCGTTTGATACTAGAATACCTCATAATTTAATAATTCAGTGTCAAAATGACTAAAAATTAAAGACAAAAAAGTTATGCGATAAAATAATCATTGCCCTACCCAACACGGACGCCTATCACCGGTACTAGAAATTCTTAATTGATGGAATCGATTTACCTCTGCAAGCTAAATGAGCTGAAGGTACTTACCAAAAAATAATTAAATGACGTCATCTTCAAAGAGCCCTAGCTCCTTTAGTAAGCATTTTCGGACTATGTGAATTGGGTTAAATTGTCTTAAAATTATCTGAGGAATCTTCGACACCCTGTAGAAGATCGTGGATACAGTATGACCTATTTAGATTTAAAACACGCCTGTAAAGTTTTGAATCCTTTTCAACTTTTTTTTAAATATAAAATATTTCTAAAACATTTACTTGGGGACAAAATTAAATGTTTATTTTCAAAACACACATTCATAACTTTTACGAACTATAGTATATTAGCGTTTGTGGTAACAAAATTATAGATTTTTTTTGTTTTTAGTCAGTGTAATAATTCTAGCTTTGAATACTATATTACCTGTGAGGGATAAAAAAAAAATAATTAAAAATGGCAAGGCTCCGATATGTTTGAAGAATATTGAATTATTGTTTTAGTAGTAGAAGCCAAAAAATACGTTAATTTCACATAAAATTACATTAAAAATTCAATTAAAAAATAGATAAAACTAGATGTAAAACATTTTAGATTTTAGATGCTATCAATTCAGTTAAAAAAATTAATGAAAACTATTCCTGTCTTATCTGGTATATTAGGCATTGTTTTCCTACTAACCAATATATCGCATGAAAATACAAAAATTATTTTGTACAGCTGCGCTCACTGAATAGTTTCCACCTTAATTTTTACATTGTAATACTGTAAAATCGCAGTGTCGTACGGATTTGCCAAATGTCGAAGGGCTTGCAAAAAATTTTGGGCATATTGCAAAATAAAATTTAAAGCTATAAACGCATCCAAAATGACTATATTGCATTTGAATTACGCGCAGAAACAAGAGAAATTGCCAAACTCGAAGAAGGTTAGTCACTAAGGCAAGTTGCTGCAGATTTGAACGTGAGCCATATGTACATCTGGAAAATCACACAAAAACGGGATCATTTTCACTCTATAGCACGAAGATCTCCACGGAACAACAAGATAAGATGTTTATAGATTATCTGAAAGAAGCTTCTTTGCTAGAGGTCGAAAAAGCTAGCGAAGAGGCAGCGTTTTCGGGCAGAATTCGCACTGCACGTAGAAGAATTAAAGCAAGTGAATTGATAAATTGTGAATCTGCAAGGTAACTTTTTTAGCTGTGGATTACAAAAGAACACGAGTTGCATTTTGTAATGAATTATTCATAAATTGTGAAGACACCTTTTGATCTAACGTTGCATTTTCCGATGAAAAAGTGTTTCAATCACACACCAATGATCGAGTGAGAGTTTATAAAATATAAAATTAACAGGATTATATTACAAATATATCCTTGAGAATATAATGTTTCCATCAGTGATCCACCAAACAATTATTGCCTGGTGCAGATAATTGTTAAAGAATGGTTGGAAGAAACTCATGTTAATGTTCTTCCGTGCCTTCCATGAGTCCAGACCTTAACCCTATCGGAAATGTCTGGGCAGAGTTGACAAAGACATTAAATGAAAGAAACCTTAGGCCACGGAATAAAATTGAACTATTGTAAGTAATTTAACAGGCATGGGAGGAGCTTATTGAATATATAACATGCGGATATTGATGCCATCTATGAACAGAAGATTGCAAAGTTGTATACCCCTCTCTATAATTTCCATTTTGTTACATTTTGTAAAATAGATTTATTTTATTTTAATTTTGACCGCACAGGTAACTAACGTCACTTTAACGTAAAATTTGTGTTTAAACGAGATAAAAATTTGAATAATCGGCTATTAGATATGTAAGAGTGTAAACTATTCAATGGCCGTAGCCGTACATCCATTTAAATTATTTTTTTTTAATCATGACAAATATCGTAGATATCCTCTCCAACTAACCTTACCCTAATATGCAAAATTACATTTGTAAAATCATTTTTTTTTTCTTTATTAATAAACTATTTTATGTTTAGGTTATGTTTCATCAAACTTAAACTTCTCCTGCTGGCGATAGAGGTGCGGGGTTCCGAGGGAGCAGAAACCAAAATTTCGATAAATCCTAGAGGAGCGAAAATCGTTGCCAATACTCAAGGATTTTTTATTGCACAATCAGCGGATGAAGTGAAAAGGTAAGTTGGTTAGTTTTCTCTCTAGTACAGTCATGAGAGTTCAGATCTGTAAAAACGTGACGAGCAAGCTGAATTTTGCTGAAAATTGCAATTTTTGGACACAAAAATATATGCAAACAAGTTTAAAACTCCTACTCACGGGCTTTCCCCTGAAAAACTCCCTCGTATGGGAAGAAAACGTAAAACATCGATTTACCACCATAAAATCTGTACGGCGCAAAAAAATATTTTAAAGAAGAAATGATAATTTTGAACAAAAACGTTTATTAGCACTTTTTATAAGACGCTACATTTTTCTAGAACCATAAGTCATGGTATTCAGTCCAGCGTGCTCTAGATGTGTCGATGGTGTATCAATTCTGTACCTCAGAGCTAAACTGGATTAACTCCATTGTTTTGAAAAATTGTATTATTTCACTTTCTACATAACACACTTCACATCTTTCATATGCGATACGATATAAAATCCTATTTAATGTGGTTCCGAAGATAGGCAACGTTAAAGTGTATTAAGTCCCTCCGTAGCTCCGAGCTAAACAGTCGTTTACACTTAATACCCAGCAAAATAAAAGTATTAACTCCATGGAACGATGTAAAACCGCGGCGTGCTACTGGTATTTAGTATTCTGTAGAAAATAAATAAAAGTAACTAAATGACTTCAAGGATTTTAAGACTCTTTAAAACAACAACTGTTTTAACTGTTCACATTTTATTGTAAGGAACAAGCTCAGCAGAATACAGACTTTCGTATGTCAGATGTTGTCCACTTGGAAGTATGTAAGTAGCGATAATTTGTAATTACTTTTTTCAAAACTAATTTTAGTTCGGAAACATTCCAATCTGTTGATCTTAACAGAAATCCTAGTTGTGTTGAGTTTCCTGCGGCTCTGCCTGTGAATCACGATAAGCCAAAGGAATTTCATAATTTTTATAAAAACTTATCCCACTCCGATAAAGTAGATGAGGATTTATAAAATTTTTCCAAACTAATAATTGTAAAATTGAACAACACTCATGATCCTTTGGGTTTCGTTTTTCGTTAGTTTTATTTACTTATTTTGTTTTATAGATATTGTTTATTTCATTTAATTAAAAAAAAAAAGAAGTGTTCTTGACTAAATTGTGTTTCATGTATCGTATAACCTCCAGATTATTTATTCACGTGTGTCAACTTACCATTATATTAACTCCCGAACATGGTAATTGTTTTCATGCCAAACAGTATTAACTTCACGTTTTTTCAAAAAATTAAAGAGGTAAAAAATTACAAATACAGTAATGATGCCATACCATATATTAAAATATGGTATATACTTATCCAATAGTGTTTATCACATATTTGAAGAAAAAGAAATAAAAATTGTATTTAAAATTTACTGTTTATATTTCTTTTAAACTGCTCTTCTGTAAAATTTCAATTTTATGAGTTAATACAGTTTAGCTCTGAGGTACAGAATTTTATTTTATACTCAGGAAATGAAAACTTTTAATCTCTTTTAACTATTTTTAAGGAAAAATTGTATTGTGATTTTCCGCAAGTAACTCAAAACGTACTCAAAATATACTTAAATAACTAAAATATAAACACTTTTCGGAGAAAACCCATTATAACTTCTTTAAAGTTATAAAAACCTTTATTTTTGTGTTGTAAAAAAGTTTCTAGAATCAAATAAGCAAGCTATGCTTAAAATAAAGTTGTCCCTTTTGTTTTAGGTAAAACGAATAGTGAAAATCTCCCCCTAATTAGTATCTCAAATGAAATTAATCGTTATCGCTTCAAGAGTGATTTTACTTATGTACATATTATTATATGATCTGTAGGTTTCGTCGGTTCAAAGTGCTTATTTTTGAACGGGCTGTAGTTAAAAGGGCTCGAACGAGTCACTAATTATGAGTATACGCCCAATATTTGTCTTATACGAAAACAAAAATCCAAAATATTCAAAAAAGCAAAATCAACATTTTTTTACTCATCAAGATTTTGGTATCACTAATAATTTTTAAGTTATTCTGAGTAAAATGATTTTTTTTCGAAATTAGGGGGAAAAGTTTACTTCAAAACCAAAATTTTCCAACCATAAGCATTTTAAACCAATGAAACTTACAGCTCATATAAACAATAAATAAAGTATCTTGTGAAGTAGAAACAATTAATTTCACTTGAGATGCTACTAAAGCGGTGATATTTACGATTTTTTTATCAAAAGAAAAAGAAACAACTTTATTTTGACCGTAACTTGCTTACATTTAATACTAAAAATGTTTTAAAAACAAAAATAAAGCACTCTAAACAAGTTGTGATGAGTTTTCCCCGAAATTTTTTGGTTAGTTCACGTTGAAATATTCGATTTGAAGTTTGAAGAATAAAAAACTAGTTTTCATTGGCTACAACTCTGCTTCTACTGGGTTTGCAGACTTCATATTATATACACCATTTAATAAAATAATTAATTTCTGAGATATTTGCCAAAATATTTTTAAAAACGTGTTTTCTTTGTTGAAAGAGAAATATTCACTCGTAAATATCACGAGAAATATTAACTTAGTGAAAAACTCTATAGAACAAAAGTTGCTTAGAATTAGTTAGTTTATCCATTTCCTGACTTATTTTGAACGTACATTTTTTCACCCCCAATAAGGAGAAAAAATCACCCCCGGAGAAAAATCACACATCATCGGCACCATATCACTTTTTTTCTTTAACATGATAGATTATGTGCGTGCCAAATTTCAGATCAATCCAAGCAGTTATTTAAAATTGGGAGCAAAAACCGTTAGTAAATCGACTATGATCAACTGAGCGCTCTCTACCGTAATTTATCTACTATCGAAATCTACTAGTGCGCACAGTATATTGAAGTCTATTTAGGTGAGCGGCACACCCCTAATTTGAGGCTTAGAAATCTAAAAAGCGACCATGATAGGTGAATGGCAAATTATAGTCATTCTTTATGTTTTCGAGGTCGCTGAATCCGAATATGAAGTTTATTTTTATCTATAATTGGTGTAAGATTTTCAAAATCTTGATGATTTTTCAAATTTAACTCACTATATCTTTGGTCGCTTTAAATATTTCCTTTTGAAAATGTTACTGTATTCTGCTTGAGGTAATTAAATAACAATGAGATTTGTCCGAGATATTTAAAAAAATTAAAAGAGGAGTTGTTAATTTTTAAACATTTTGTCGTCAGATTTCGTTAGTTTCATGTTTACTTAAAAAAGTTGAGTTTTTTGGAAGGTTTGAAGTCAAAATATGCAATAGGAAAAAAGTTATATGACTTTATAGACGAGCGGCACGCCCCAAAAAATGCTTAATTCTCGAGATACTAACCACGGTGTGGTGAATGGCTAATTTTGATCATACTTAATGTTTTAATGGTGGTGAAAACGAAAACAAGGTTTATTATTAATTTTATGTAGGAGCGCATTGTCAAAATCGCAATTTTACCCTAAAAATTAAAAAAAATTAAATCACGCTTTTTTGCGTTTAACTCACTACAACTCCATTTTTATATTTTTTCCTGAAATTCTTATAGTATATATTTCTAACCTTTCTGAACACAATGGGACCTGCTTCAATCTTTTAGTCATATTATAATTAAAGTTATGAATTTTTTAAATAAAAGGTGTAGATTTCTTAATTTCAAAGTTTAATCGCAAAAGTTGAGTGACAAAATTTGAAATTTAGCTTTTTAATCAAATTTCTAATCAAAAAAGTGAAACTCTTAATTTAAAAAAATAGGATTTCATTTTTTTATTTTTAGGGTAAAATTGCGATTTTGACTATGTTCCCCCACCTAAAATTCCAAAAAAATTCCTCATTATCGTTTCCAGCACCATCAAAAACATAAAGTATGACAAAAATTAGCCATTCACCACACCGTGGTCAGTACCTCGGGAAATAAGCGTTCTTTGGGCGATTGCGACTCGTCTATAACTTTTTCCTATTGCATATTTTGACTTGAAATTTTCCAGGAAACTTTTTTATGACTCATGTTTTAATGATGTGTTTTTCTGTCACTCTGACGTGTTAAATTTTGGCACTCAACTTTTTTAAATAAATATGAAACTAACGAAATCTGATGACAAAATGTTTAAAAATTAACAGCTCCTCTTTTAATTTGTTTAAACCTCTAGAACAAATTTCATTGTTATCTAAATGCTTCAATGATTATACAGTATTATCTTAAGAAGGAAATATTTACAGCAACCAAAGATACAGCGAGTTAAAGTTGAAAAATCATCTAAATTGATTTTTCGCATTTTTGTATAAAATTTGATTTTTGAACATGTTCCACCAATTTTAGATAAAAAAATAAAGTTCATATTCGGATTTACCGACCTCTAAAACATAAAGAATGACAAAAATTGGTCATTCACCTAAATGTTTATATTCGTGGTCGGTATAACGTGATTTTAGGGGTTGCTGTCGCTCGCCTAATTCATATTCTGATTTCGTTTGTCCATTGTGATGTTTTTATTTCAGAGCATGGTACTACTGCAAGGCATGTCATGAAGATATTAAAGACGAAACACTAATCAAGAAATGCAAATGTAAAAACTGTAAGTATAAACTTTTTAATATTAATCAAAATACAAAATATTTAGTTGTGTATATTTACTAATACTATTAAATACTTTACTTTCTTAGATATCCAATATTGTAGAACCAAACATTAAGACTAATGGATACTAAGTTTGTTGCTTTTACAGACAAAATAAAATATCATCAAACTAACTTACTAAAAATATTAAAAAAAAATATGAATATATTTAATTATAGGTTCTTTTATATCATAGAAGATTGTTACAACAGGTCATGAATTAGTGATGTACAAATTTTAAGAAGCCTACCCAAACATATTGTTTAATAATATTTTGTGTTTATCCTTCGAATCCTATTACAAAAGTGTAAGATGACTTAGCTTCCAAAATGTATGGAATATTATTTTTTGTATCTAACAGTTGGGAAATAATATTTTAAATAATTGATAATTTTACATAAAATGGCATTTTTAAAATGGTCCTTTTCAAATTTCATTATTAAAAACTTGAATTGGTATTTCAAAATTAATGTAATTTGTTTCTACCTAATGTCAAAAAATATGTTATAAATGAAATGGTAATAACCTATAAGTATAATTCTCTCGGTCTACAAAAAATATTTGTTAAATTTCTTGAAAAATTTACATTTCTAGAAACTGCCTTGACTATGTAAGGCAAAATGTTACTATAAAAGCTCATAATTTCGAAGTGCTTAAAAAGTTTAAATATCTAGGCGTAACAATCACCAATGACAACAAAGTAGAACGATAAGTTGAAACGCAAATAATGGCGGGAAACAGATCTTCATGTACAATAAAACACCTTATTCTGACAATGCAATCTAATACGATACTTTACAATCCTTAGAGTCCTGAAATTTAAACAGAGTCCCTGGTTAAAGACATACATCGACTTGAATATAAATCTCCGGAAGGTAGCGAAAAATGAATTTGAAAATATTCTTTTTAAGCTTATGAACAATGCAGTGTTCGGCAAGACCATGGAGAATGTGCGCAAGCGCGTTGATATTAAATTGTTAACTGAACGGGAGGGTCGTTACAGATCTGAAGTTCTAAAGCTAGTTAGTGCCCTATTTAAGAATTCTACTATCTTCAATGAAAATTTGGTAGCTGTTGAGAAGCTAAGAAAACACTAATGAAGATCAGACCTTAGTCTGGAGCTGAAAACCCGAATGATCAGATATTACGTTTTTCTCTCTTGCTGTATGGCTGTGAAAGTTGTATAATGGACTCTGAAACAGATAAGAGCCTTTGAGATGTATATATACAGACGGATGCTGAGAGTTTCATGGTTACAAAAAGTAACTAACGATGAGGTACTTCGGCGTATGAGTAAACAAAAAGAATTACCAAGAATAATTAAAGAAAGGAAAATAAAATACTTGGGCCATGTGATGAGAGGTGAACGATATGAATTACAGGGCAAAAGTTCAATAGGATAACGCCAGAACTCGTGGCTGAAAGACCTGAGGGTTTAACTGCTCATCCGCATAAATCTTTCGTACAGCAATTTCCAAAGCTACATTGGATCGCCAACATTCAAAAGGAGACGGCGCAATAATGAGAAGAGGAAGATTCTCGATATAATACATTTCATTAAATATTATTTAACTTAAGATACAGTAGACGTTACAGAAAAGTAAGATAGTAAAATTATTATTTGGATGTAATATATCCATGTAGTATGATACAACCATCTTACCTAGTTGTTTTTGACAGCCCTTTTATTTGAATAATAACTTAAAGATGCCATTTTGTGTATCCGAAGTGTGGGAACCATTTTATGCAAAGTTTTATTTATAATTTTAATTACTTTTTACTTTTATAACGACTTTTAGTGGCTGTACCACATCGTAACTGGTCCCACGAAATAGGTAATTGACCATTACTGATTTTCATTTGTCTATAGAACTCATTCCGATAGCACAATTTTTTCTAATTAGTTTTAAGGAGTTGTCAAGTTGTGTGTGAAATTCACTCACTGCGGTTTGTTTTACTTTTGTACAGTAAACACGTTTTGCACATTTTCAATTTTTGACTACACGTTTACTCTTTCTCATTAGACTCTTTTTGTGCACAATTTGTGATAGAAACCGTTAAACACTGTTGAACGTTTTTGAAATATTGTTTCTTGGAATATAATAAATATATAAATATAATAATTTCTATACTATATATTATTCTTTTTTTGGCATTAGAGTGGATTCACACGGAGCCAGAATCTGTAATTATATTATTTAAATAAAAGGATTTAACAGGGATTACACTCTTCTCGCCCACGGATCGATCAGGGCATTTTTGTTGACAACACAAGGTAGACCTTGGATGGTGTAGGTACGTAATGTAGATCTAGCAGCATTCGAAAATAAAGGTCCCGGTCGCTGTTGCCGGCAAGGCTTTTGGAAAACAGGTTCCCTATGTCGCTCAGAAAAAGTGCGACAAGCTCAGTGAAAACGGGCAACACTGTGTTACTCATCAACTCTCCCTTTCTCTTATCTCACCAGTTTTACCTTACTGCATTGCTCAGTGTCGGCCTAGCAGCCTTCGAAAAGGGAGGTCCCAGTCGCTGTTACTGCCAATTCATGCTGTGATATGTTTTTTAAATGCAAAATGCATTTCACCTATTGACATTCATGTTCAGTTAATCGAAGTTTATGGATAAAAGTTTATATCCGCTCAACATGTTCGCAAATGGTTTAAAAAATTTCCGTTCGGCCTCCACTGAATTCTCTATACAATTTTCTATACAAAAAAGTGCCTTTCTGTACTCTAAGCTATTTCATTCTGCTTTCACATATAAGAATTATTCGGTTCTGTACAATTCGTAAAAATATATTAAGTATGTGATTCATCAAACTTGTCAGTCGAAAACCGCCGCCCAAATCGCTGCATTTGGAGGGGTCGGTTTTCTTCTCTATTGTTATAAGCAGCGTCTTAAATCATTCATCTGGTATCATTCGTCCGTGGGGTGTTATCTGGTCATATGTCCCCTATTATGTTTGCCCCAGCGTCTCTCCAGTACCGTTTACTCTAGAATTTTAAAGTTCTTTGGTCATATCCATCGGAGTGATCACAAAATGGAGCGGTTGGTGGTCCAAGGAAGGCCTCAGACTCAACGCCAACGCGGAAGATCTCCACAGCGATGGGCGGACATTACTAAAAAGCTTCTCAACAAACAGTATACTGAGGCAATACATGTAACTGATGGCCGCGACCAGTGGAGAAATATTATCAATCAAACTGTCCGAGCTGCTGAAGCCCAATTATGAACCACAACACATCTACTAAGATGTTAATGACTATGATGATGATGTTTGCCCCTTGTATTGCCCTTCTGTCTTGTGATTTCAATGTATTAGATCTTGTTCTGAAGTTATTTCCTTGTGGCATTTTAATGTAATTTACTATTTTCGTTGAGAATAAATCACAAATGGAACTCGAAACGTCAAATAAACAGGACATACGAGGAGGCTATGTAGCCCAGTGCTGATAGTTAGTACTATGGCGTGATCTTGATTCTTCCTGATATAATACGTAAAGCCTGGTTTAGTTGGGCCTCAACACGTTTGGTGTGCAAGCTGTTAAGCCACACTGGTACACAGTACTTCGCAACAGGATACACTTGTCTTAGTACTGTCAATCGAAGTGTAGTCGTTGGGGAACCCCATAGAACCCCCAACTTAGGGTACGAACATGCCGAAGATACATGGATGTGCGTGGTGTAGGTCGCGATCGCGGTCGCTACATCGATGTCAAAACAAACCTTCATTTTCTTATGAGATCGCACATACCAAGGATGTGTCACCCGTTCACCCTCCCGACCGATCATCGCGGTTTACAGGGATATCGATGCCAAAACAAAATAGTTTGAATAGTTTGTTTTACGTCGCGATCGCGCTGTTGATGGCGTGGTAAATTAAAGTTTATTGGTGTTTTTAAACCACGTGACATTCGCCGTAGATAGGGCTGGTGTACCAGCAAACCTCAAAGAACACTGAAAGGAAGGTATCTTCGGTATGTTCTGCCCGTCATCGATGTAAGGCCTTGTTTAGATAGGGTGGTTTGCCAACGTAAACGTCGCGGTTAACCTGTTTAAACAATGGTAAACCGCGTAAAACTCGGGGTTGCATATTATGTACGATGAACCGCGGCGTTGGGTTTTTCAGGTACACCGCGACGTCGACGTTGGCAAACCGCCTGCATATAAACAAGCCCTAAACCTCGACCGCGATCACGACCTACACCGCGCTCATCCATGTATCTTCGGTATGTTCGTATCCGTAAATATTTTGAGTATTTAGTGTGGCTGAGGAGTCTGTTTTCAAAGTGAATTTTGACAGTGGCTATTCTGTTATTTACGATACTTCTGTCTTGAGATGAGCTGCAATCTCGAGCGGCGGAAATATCTTCCGAGGATAACCAGCTCATTTCTTAATATTTGCTCAGTCAAAGGGTTCTAAAAATATATAAACCATATAATAATCACATTTAATTTTCTCAATAGTTTCCAATTTTTTATTAATCGTCGCGATCTCCTAGTCGTCTGCATATCCGAACTTCTTTGAATTGGTTTCAGGCATGTCTGATATATAAAGGCAAAAGAGTAGTGTGCTAGCATCGATCCTTGCGGGAGGCCATTGTTGAGTTTCATTTGGGTACTACTCTCATCTCCTGCTGCAAACTTCTGTTGCATTGCATGGCATTAATGACATCAGTGATCTTTATGCGTGTAATCGCTCGTATTAGTTTATATATTACCCCTTGTTTCCACACAGTAGATATTTTTAGCTATTTTTGAAAGCCTATTTCTACATAGTTAGTTAGCGCTAAGACTTGGTCTGTGCAGTTGCGGTTAGGTCGAAATCCTACTTGTTCCATGTTGGAGTATTGTTTGTCTAATTTTGTTAAATAGAATTCGTTCAAAAAGTTTGTAGATTATACTTAGAAGTGCAATTGTACAGTCATTGGTTGGTAAATCATCAGCATCTGATTCCAAAACAAAGTATAGTTGCGTTCAAATTACTAACGGATTATTCTGGGATTCATTGCTAACATAAGTCAACAATTTTGTAAGGATATGGAGGTTTTTATTAAGGATAATGAATACGTTGGGAAATGTTAAACAATTTGAATCTCATATTTATTAGTTACTTGATGATAAAAGCGACTGATGTCAAAGACAATCACTAGACTTTAAATAAATAAATTAGTTTTCAATACAATACAACACATCTCCATAAGTAATTATATTTTCAATTATAGGTATGATACTTTTAACTCTGTAAAATTAAAACAGTAAATTTAAACAATATTTCAAAAACCGATACTGTTAGGAAAGATTTGTTTTTTATTTTCTTTAGACCTGATATTTAAAGTTAAAATAAAACATTTTTTAAGTCAAACTATTTTCATCTTTTTTAATTTAGTTTAGAAAAAGCGGAAAGTGAATTCCATACATACAATATTTAACTTTGATCTTTTCAAAAATATCATAAAAACAACGTTTTTATTTTTCTTTCTTTTCTACTGTAATCTAAAAAGTTGTGTTAAAGGAATGCGTCCGATGCCTGAATTTAAGGGTCAGCTCTTCTTTATTCTTTAGTTCCTTTTTCTGCTATCGTGAACTTTGCATTAAAAGCATTCACAATCCAATTTTTAAAAACTCACACTAGGACTTGCCATTGGTATGTGTAGTATTTAAAAATATATCGAAGTCTACTACATTTATGATAGTTTACCCTATATCTTATACAAGTTGTCATAATTTTTACCAGTCGAAACATTTCAAGTTTTATAGACAAAGAGCCGGTATAGGTTAAATTTGCTAATAATTTTAGGCAAGATAAGACCCTATAACTTAAATAGTAGAACCTAAAAGAAACGTATGAACACTGTGCCGGCACATACGTCGACAGTGGCGCATCAAACTTTCCACTTATGGACGGGATAAATAAATTAAAAGGTACCCTCTCTCTTTTCCAGAATTCAATTTTTTTCATTTTTTTAAGTTCTATGTGGTTAAAAAATAGGACTCAGCGTAATTTTAACTCACCACCCCCCTTCCTGCTTCCCCCCACCGCCAAAAACTTCATTTTTAGTTTTTTTTTAAGTGGGATGTAATCAAATTTGAAATTAAAAAAATTCACACGCATTATAGTTGAGGATTTCACAAAAAATGCCTATTTTTATTGACCCGTAGGTTGAGTGTACATAACCTCAAACATTTATTTTTATTTTTTGTTTGGCAAAAAGCGTATAACTTTTTTTTTGGCAATGGCTACAGGTCTATTTTTTATTTTAAGTAGTTTGTTAAACACTATATTTCTATTTTTTTTTTTCAGTTTTCTCCGTAAAATGCAATACCTACAAAAATCCAAAAAACTGCTTTTTTAGAGAGATTTGAGGGTTTGAACGTGTTTCTTCAATTTTTAAATGTTCTAAAGGATTCAGTTACTTCAATTTACATTATTATAACCTATAGAAAAATATTGATATGATTTTTAAAGTCTATAAAATAGTAAAGAGTCAAATCGAAAAATGAAGATTTTGATGATGAAGGAATGAGAAAGGGGATGGTGGTTTAAAGTTACGCTGTTTTAAAGACACTTAGAACTTAATGAGACTTAACTTAAAAAATGAGAAAAATTGAATTTTGAGAGTGGTGGAGGGTACCTTTTAGTTTATTTATCCCGTCCATAAGAGGAAAGTTTGATGCGCCACTGTCGACTCATGTGCCAATAAAAAGTGACGGCACAATTTTCATACGTTTTCTTTTAGGTTCTACTATTTAGATTATATACTCTTATCGTGATTAAAATGATAAGCAAATTTTACCTATCCCGGCTCTTAGTCTATTACGAATTTATATTTACATCGGGAGCACTGCGTTAAGTAATAAGGAGAAGACTGCTTTAAAGAGATAAATAACGTGTGCAGGTTGGCGCAAAAATCAGGTCTCGTTGGGCTGTGTGAATATGACAGAAGTTGTAGTTTACATGATTTGAGATAATAGTTTACGAGCCAGCGGATTGAGTATGCGATCGTCCTCAAGGTACCTGGTTGCCTGGTTTATTTTGCATTTCTATTGTAAAATGGAACTGACTCAATAAAAGAGAAGAAAATATCTCTCAGACAAGCTGCTCAGTCATGAAATCCCTGGTCAGCGACCCCTAAAACCTCCGAGTAATGGTTATTGACTGATTTTGAATGATAATAACATAAACATCAGGCGACGAGTTCCACCCTGGCCACAAGATACCTCGGAGACCATCGCCGTCATGAAATTCGTGTTCAGCGACTCCCAAAACTACTGAGTGTAAAAATTGAACTCATTTTAGTCAATATTTCCCGAGTTCTAAATTTTTCATTTTCCATCTATTCGAGGTGTACTTTGACAATGCATTTTTCTTATGAACAAAATGCAATTTTCATCCCTCGGAGATCATTTTAGTTCACGATTTATCTTACTTCACAAAATTCCTAGGTTTTGGGGTTTTAGTGCTTCGTTGATTCACCTAATATTGGTTGTTATGCAGCAAATAAGCTACTAAAACTTGTATAGTAACTGTTTTCGATTCTTTTTTAGATTAAAAGTTATTTAAGTACCGCGGCACGATCATTACGTTTCATTTTCTGTAAATATTTCGACGCCATTTTCTTTACTGAGTTAGATATATCGTCCACGAATTTTATGCTGTTTTCGATAACGATATTTATTTTAAAGTATCTGTATAATATATAAAAATATACGAGTTTATAATATCGTCTTACTATAATTTTTCTCAAACCATTAAAGTATATTCTTTCTACACTTTACACAATCTAACAAGACCAGAACTTTGTACTGCCCTGCAAATATTAAGACCATAATATTTCTTCTTATTTTTGCTGTACGCCTAATTATATTTAAGAGTTTTTTAGTTACGGTACCTAGCAACATTTTTTAACGTTTAGTAGTGACATATGACAGTTCCTATTATATAATTTTCTCGCTTTCTTTCATTATTGCAAAATGTTAACTAAATGTTGTAGGGATACCCATAGATACACTAAAAATATGTTTTGATATGATATGATATAAATCGAAAATGAAATGATCTTGTTGAAAAAGAAAAATAATAATAAACATACGAAAAGTAAAACAAAAGAACAACATCTGTTTTCTCCTTACATATTATCGAAAAATTAGACAACATGTATTGAATGTTCGCTGATTTTGCCTGTTTTTATTAAATTGAATGTAAATTTTCTCTCACCCGGTACCTTTTGCACATTTTTATGCATGGCTAGGGCATTAATCATTTCAAAAATCAAAGATATTCCAGATAATAAAGTATTATATCTTTCAAAATGTGAAATGTGTATTTAGAAGAAACTTTAACGTACATAATCCACAAGGAAATCAATTTACTGCAGTCGGCTGGATATCATAAATCACAACAATTTTTATTGCAACATCCTTTATAAAAGGCATATTTATTAAAAACACTCTTTCGGACTACATCACAGACGTTTTCAGAATGCATTGTTCGATTCCATCGTCAGTGCTGTTTACAGGATATACATGGTTTGACTAATAGAAATATATGGACCATGAAAACCCTTTAAATGGTGTAAAGTTATTATAATCTTACATTGTTGAAGCTAACATTATGTGATGTTTGAATTTTTACTTGATTATCATGACAGCGCAGTACTCCCAACTATGTAGGCTGCTCGCCCTGAGGAAAACCTCTCTAAATGGACTGTAGACTGTATTCTGTAGATGCTATATGGTCCAGGGCGCATCTGTTTTGAGATGGTGTGGATCTGTTGTTGAGAGGTGACTCAAATTTTTTTGCAGAACTTGCTTAAAAATAAATCAAATAATAATATTTGAGTTATCCTCCCTCTCAAAAAGGTCCGGAACATTGTTTAAATAATCAAAATGTCAAAAAATGAAGGAAAAATTCGATTGTTTTCTTCGTTTTTTGATTATAACTTTAAAAGTATTCATTTCCGAGAAAAATTGTACAAACATAAAAGTTGCATAATTAAATTTCCTATAACATAGAGTTGGTTAAAATTAAAAAAAAGTCACCCTAGTTGCAAAATAGCAATAATTGCGAAAAAAACATACAAAATCAAGTATTCGCATTTTACGTTTTTCAACCATTTATGCTACACTTAGGACCTTCACATTTTACCCAGAAAAACTTTATGATACAGTAAAACAATTCTGTAAGTTTGATTAAGATCGGTTCAATAGATTTTGCAAAATAAATTTCGCAATCCAGCTTTCGCAAAAAAATTCATTTTTTTTAAATGTTACAGGACCGAAAACAAAGCAGATAGCAAGTTGAAATTTTTTTACTTATAGAAGTGTACAGCACCTTTCATTTGCAATTTGCAAAACTAAAATCGATTAATTACCACGGCGTCAGGAAATTTTTTAAATAAACATTAATTTTTGGTGCTACGCGCAGGACAGCGGTGTTCGATTCACACAAGTTGATTTCTACCAAAATTTCTTCCAATCTTTATCTAATATATTATTTTCTTACTCTACATTTTGTTGTATTTTAATATTTTAATTCCACAAAAATCAAACTAATTTTATTATTGTTTGTGAAATATTGTTTAAACAATTGCATATGTTTAAAAATAATAAACTTTTATTCTCTAAGTTAAAATATATGAACAAAGAAAGTTTTTGCTAATAAAAGTGTTATTTCAAAGGATAGAGTAAGTGATTTTATTTTGCAATAAACAAATTTATTTATTTATATCGAAATGTAATAAAAATTAAAATGTATCAATCCTTATCAAAGGTCATTGGAATGCCCAATCAGAGCAAACGATCCGCTGTCCCGCGCGTAGCACCAATAATTAATGTTTATTTAAAAAAATTCCTGACGCCGTGGTGTTAATCGATTTTAATTTTGCAAAATTGCAAATAAAAGGTACAGTACACTTCTATAAGCAGAAAAAATTTCAACTTGCTGTCTGCTTTATTTTCAGTCCTGTAACATTTTGAAAAAATGAATTTTTTTTACGAAAGCTGGATTGCGAAATTTGTTTTGCAAAATCGATTTAACCGATCTTAATGAACTTTACAGTATTATTTTATTGTATCATATAGTTTTCTGGGTGAAATACGAAGGTCCTAAGTGTAGCATAATTGGTATAAAAACGTAAAATGCAAATACTTGTTTTTGTATGTTTTTTTTTTCGCAATTATTGCTATTTTGCAACAAGGGTGACTATTTTTTAAATTTTTAACCATTTCTGTATTATAGGAAATTTATATTCGCAACTTTTATGTCAGTACAACTTTTCTCGCAAATGAATACTTTTAAAGTTATAATCAAAAAACGAAAAAAAAAATCGAATTTTTCCTTAATTTTTTGACATTTTGATTATTTAAACAATGTTCCGGACCTTTTTGAGAGGGAGGATAACTCAAGCATTATTATTTGATTTATTTTTAAGCAATTTCTGCAAAAAAATTTAAGTCACCTCTCAACGTCCAAATGTACTAATATTTTTACAGGTGCGTCCTGGTCTAATATTCGTGTACAACTAGGGTTTCCTTAACTGTTCCATATGATTTACTGAGAATGAGGGCAACTAAGATGCAGCGGCAGATAGTGCTTGCAGTCTGTTATATCTTCCTCTTTATGGATCGGTATAACTCATCCTTGTTTCCAGATTCATATATATTATTTTCGTTTAAGTCTCTATTAAAAAGCGTTGGTTTTACATTATTTAGAAGTTCAGCAACTGTTTAATTAGATTGATTAAATATTGCGAAAAAGTTTAACCTCATATTAAGTACGTATGAGAGGCAGTATTAACACTATCCCTTTTTCATTATATGCCCCATCGTTTCTTGTCGTTCCACTTTACTTGTTTCTCCTATATTTTTAGTTTTATACCTTCAAGTAAAATTAATAAAAGTAAACTAGATCGCCTTCTCCCATACATACCTCATAATTTAATCTTCGCTTGTCCACTGCTGGACATAGATCTCCCTCACAATTTTCCACCTATTTCGATCTTATGTCTCTTGCATCCAATTTCTATGACAACGTTTTAGATCATCAATCCAACGTGTTGGTGGACGACCTCTGCTTCGGTTGGCATCATCTCTTGGTCTCCACTCCAGCATCCGCGTTGTCTATCTATGACCTGTCATTCAAGCCACGTGACCTGCTTATTTCCATTTCAGTTTTGCTCCTCTCTCTAGCGCATCAGCCACTCCTGTCCTGTATCGTAGTGAAACACCCAACATATCACCCTCAATCGCTTTGGTCCATACATACCTAATTTGGGTTGAAAAAGATTTTTGGAATATCTTCTTTTCTATAACCGACGCTGTTGATAGATACATCAGTACCTACTGGCTGAAGCATAGTCTGCTTTGAAACATTGCTTTTAGTTGTCTTTGTTGCTTTTCTACTCTACAAGTTTCTATGAAGTACTTTAATTAGTTGTTTTTTTTCCTAATTCTTCTCTGTGCATGTTTATTAGCTTCCCTGTCTTATTTTGACTTATTGTGACAGGGAGACATTTGTAGTATTTGATGCTTTGTATATCATTCCTCTTTCCTTCTTTGATTCCTTTACTTATGTATTGTACCTTTTCATATTCATCGATAAGTCCTACTTTGTGAATATTCTGTTTCTTTATTACATAAATACTGTCGATATTCTGCAAGAAAAGTTTAACTATGCATACAGTATTGTATTCAACGGAGTGTAGGTATTTATCCATATTTTAATGGACCTGCATTTTCTTGTTTATTTATGCGCGTTGCGCAGATACAGTTTGAACAGAGTTGAGGAAAAACATAGGATCTGTTTACCACATTTTGTCTGTGAAAATACCTTAAAGATAGCGCTTGATGTTTTCTGTAAAATTCGTTTTCTTCAAATTTGTATAGCCTACCAAATTGAAAAATAAGGTAATGATGGGTCATTATAACAATTCTTTTAAAAAATTGCAATTTCAAGGACTGAAAATTGATTTAATATTTAAATCCTACTCTACGAGAATTTACCCTAGATTTACGACTACAGAAACTGTCTTTTTAACATCGACAAAACTCGGAAATTCTAGAATTAATTATCAACGTTGATCATAATGTTGTCTTTGTTCAATGTAGTTGATTGATGAACTTTCCTGAAAGTCTGTATTAAATACTATATTTTCATGCAAGCAAATTTTTTGAGTTATTTCTTATTGGCTATGAGAATTTCATCGAGATCGGATGATTATTAGGAAGGATATAAGAAAATAGGCCTGGATCTTGCGTACCAAAAAGAGTTTATTAATAGCAAGCTGAAAATTTGTTAATAGCTTAACAATGTCTAGTCGAACAAACTTTGAAGTATGGGAGCACTGGAACAGGGGAAGTTTTAATTGTGGAACGTGATTTTAATTGTGGAACGTGTCATCATGACACGTTTATGATTGTGAAAACTAGCAGGTCGTTTCTAAGTTTATTCAATAGCTAACTTTATATAATACATGAAAAATGTTTGTCCGACAAATATATTGGACATTTTAATAAGTCCGACGTCGTAGAACATGTAAATGACAAGAATTATATTAGTGATAAATGGCAGTCTGGTTTTTGCATGAGAGTTTAATAAAAGGGTAACAAATCAATTTGATGTTTTGTCCGACAAAATACATGGGGTGTTTTCGTAGTCTGACGTTCGAAACCTGTAACCTGTCCCACAATTAAAACTTCCCCTGTATCAGGGTTCCCGTACATCAAAATTTGTCCGACTAGATACCGTTAAGCTATTAACAAATTTTCAGCTTGCTATTAATAAACTTTTTTTGGTACGCGGGATCCAGGCCTAAAAGTACATTTTTAACGGATATGATCCGCCTTAATCCAGGATCGACTAGGTCGGAATCAACTCTGACCTTCTATATATGTGATTCTGCGGGCTTTCGAACTCTTTGGTAGTGGTTTCAAATAGACGCTATATTATTAATCCTTTGATAACGATTGCAGGCATTAGTTTCTCCATTTTTATATGTACAGTGTCAGCTGAAAGTTCCCTCCACCTTCGCAGTTTTGGAATGATTATAATATAATAGTAAAATTTGGAGGGAGAAATAAACGGACGCATGCGTCCACTAGTCACAACAGGTGACACTACAGTCATAGATGACGTTACAGAGCCACTGTGACCAATAACTTTAAATGGGACCTTATGGCAAGCGATATCTTGTTTGAAAGGTATTAAACATACCTATTCAATAATACCAATTTTGTTTGGACTTAAGCTGATTTTGATGACAAAATTAAATAAATACAATTATATAAACAAAAAATAAAATAAATGACAATAAAACAAAAAATAAATATAAATTATAGTTTCGCATTTAATTAATAAAGATTTAAGAACCATTTCTTATATTGTATTCAAAATTGGCTCAAGATACTTCCTGAAAATAATGCATCCCTACTGCTATACTTTTGTCGAACTTGTTCAAATATATTATGTCGAGGGAAATTGCTCTACATTCTTCAATGATTCGTTGTTTCAAAATGTCAATACTGTCGGGTGCTATAGCGTAAACCTTAGATTTTTAGTACCTCCATAGAACAAAATCTAGTGACGTGAGGTCCGGTAACCGAGCTGGTCATTCATCAACCTCGTCGTCCAATCCATCTACCACAATATTCCTCATTTAGGTAACGTCTTACTGCACCATAATAGTATGCAGGAGCACCATCTTGTTGAAACGTTATTTCCAAGTGACCGAATTCATTTTTATTATTTTCTAGAATTTCAAGAATAGTCCTGTCGCCCGGGGGGGTACAACGGCCTCCTTAATTCAGATGGACTTAACCAAGTTTTTTTTATATATTTTGACCCGTAGAATACGAATTTTTTGGGTAACAGTTGATCCGGATGTCGATAAGATTGTTATAGACAAAGAACTTGAGGAATTACATAACAGCGATTTCTCGCAAAACAAAACATCTTTTTGTATTTTTTGGGTCATTTTAAGCAAAAAATATTCCTACAAGTTTTTTCGTAGAATGCATAGTTTTCGAGATAACCGCGGTTGAACTTTCAAAAAATCGAAAAATTGCAATTTTTGAACCCGAATAACTTTTGATTAAAAAATAAAGTAGCAATTCTGCTTACCGCATTTGAAAGTTTAAGTCAAATTATATCGGTTTTGATTATTTGAATTACTTAAAATTAACTCTTTTATTGTTAAACTAATCTATAAACACATAGTGTTTCCCGTGCCTAATACATGCGTTTTAACGCATGCTACGTAGAAATTGCCTCGCTTGCACTCGTAGCTACTCTACCTACTCGTTCGATTTTAAATGAGAAATTGAAAACATCACTCACATACTAGGTGTTTATAGCTTTGTTTAACAATAAAATAATAAATTTCTAGCAATGCAAATAATCAAAACCGATATAATTTGACTTAAACTTTCAAATGCGGTAAGCAGAATTGCTACTTTAGTTTTTAATCAAAAGTTATTTGGGTTCAAAAATTACAATTTTTCGATTTTTTGAAAGTTCAACCGCGGTTATCTCGAAAACTATGCATTCTACGAAAAAACTTGTAGGAATATTTTTTGCTTAAAATGACCCAAAAAATACAAAAAGATGTTTTGTTTTGCGAGAAATCGCTGTTATGTAATTCCTCAAGTTCTTTGTCTATAACAATCTTATCGACATCCGGATCAACTGTTGCCCAAAAAATTCGTATTCTGCGGGTCAAAATATATAAAAAAAACTTGGGTAAGTCCATCTGAATTAAGGAGGCCGTTGTACCCCCCCTGGCGACAGGACTAGAATTACCGGCTTAATTGCGTTTAATAACATCTCCAAATACACTTCACCGGTTAAGTTATCATTGAAAAACAGGCCCAGCTATGTGGTTTCCCAAGTTACTTGCCCAAACATTTACTTTTTCTGACAATTGAGTATCTATGTTTTTCACAAAAATGACGTGAGGATTTGTGTCACTACAATACCTCATATTATCTAAGTTCTGTTAAAATTTCTATTGAGCAAAAAGTATTTTGGTCACTAAATCAAATTGTTTTTATGAAATCTGGCTGTTGGTTAATTTGATTGGTCACATTTTGACCAACTCTGGTTACAGTTACCGCAAGAGTCTCTTCATTATGGAGCACATTCACCTCGGCAGGTTCCGATTTAGTCCATCGCACAACTGCCGCTGGTCGGCCGCCTACCGGCAGCCGCTGAGCTCCTTTCAATTCTGTACATTGATTGGAACTGATTTCATGATCCTCTATTCTCCTTTTAAGTACAGTCTCGGTAGCCATCACTCCTTGGTTCCATCGGAGAGGTGGCATGTAGTGGGAATGCGCTGGCATGGAAACGCGTTCGGTCCCCTGCTGACGAACGCCGCGCGCCGGGTGGACAGCACATCGTTAAGGAGGCCGCGCACTGAATCGGCTCGGACCGGTCGGCTCGGAATGGTACGATCGGCAAAGTGTACCCGCGCACTGACTCGGTCACCTCGGCGTCCTCGGCGTCCTCGGCATCGGCATATCGGCAGTTTCGTATTAGCAACAGTGTGGTATAGACTTCAGTCATTTTAAAAATGAGTTCTAGTTCATCAGATTCTGAAGAAGATAGTATGAATACCTTGGCGTGCAATGAAATACAAAAACCAAGATATTGGATTCATAACATTAATTTAAAGCGAGAAACTTATGGAGAGTTTTATCATTTGTTTTTCGACCTACCTATTCGGAGATGACAAAACGTTTTTCGAATATCTAGTGTTAAATTTTATGAACTCGTTGAGCTATTACCCCTTAGAAAGCAGGATACAAACGAAAATCAATATCTCCTGTATCAATATACATCCAATATCAAAATATTAGTTTAAACGATGTAGGGTCGAACTTCACCTAGCTGTTTATTGGATAAAAATTATTGAATATTATGTAATTTAGCATGTTAATAATTACAAAAAACAAGGAGTGCCCGATCTAATGTTGATCTAATTATAATTGAATAATAATTAACAAATGACTTTTTTTTATAAATTTGACAATAAAAATTTCGACCCGGGCAGATATTGTTTCAGATTTTTTGAATCATTCTAAAGAAAAAAGGTCTTTTGTAATTTTTATCCAAAGCGGATTGTTTTTGAGTTATAAACAATTTAAAATTGAAAAAAGAACGAAAGATGACGATTTTACCATAAGTAAAAAATATCATTTTTGAAATTACGAAGTACCTATATTCAAGTTTAAACTTTATTCTATAAGTTCCTGATAAGTATTTTGGACTTACTTCATTTTAAAACATTGTTTTTTAGTTGTTAATGCCCGTCTCCCCACAAGAAAATTTCTTCGTTAACAATTAATTCCTCATTAACAATAATATTACAAATTAAATACTCCCTCACGCTTTCTATAAGAAGTTCGTCCGCCATAGTGATTTTATTAAAAATCAGACGTGTATACAGGGTTGCGAGAAAGTCTGACAACACGGTGGGTGAAGGTTTTCAAATGCGGCCGATATTATAGTGGTAATTACATTGTTGTCAAATTTTCCATTTTTCTGGAAATCTAATGAACTTTCTTATTTCAAATGGAACACCCTGTATATTTTTTGCGTTTTAAAATTATTCAGAAATACTGATTATTTTTCATGTTATATTCCCTATACCTAAATGCCATAATTTCGGAGTTATGCTACATTCATTAAAAAAAATTAACAAATTTTAAAAGTCATTTTTTCGGCTCGGGTAGGCATGATTTTAGATTCTTTGGATCATTGGGAACAAAAAAGTTCTTTTTTAATTTTCCTCTAAAGTTAATCGTTTCCGAGTTATAAACAATTTAAAACTGAAAAAAATGAAAAAATTACGATTTTATAGGTTCAAAAACACAATTAAAAATATTATTTTTGAAACTATGAAGTGCCTAAATTCAAGCTCAAAGCTTATTTTATTAGTTACCAATAAGCAATTTGTTCTTAATTATTTTAAAACATTGTTTTTTTTAATTATTAATGAAGCGCATATGTGAGGACGGGCAATCGGGATGCATTTACAGCCAAAAAACAATGTTTTAGAATAAAATTAAACCAAATTGCTTATCGGTAGCTGATAAAATTAGCTTTGAACTTGAATTTAGGTAGTTCGTAGTTTCAAAAATAATATTTTTTGCTTGTGTTGTCCTAGAAAATAATTTTTCCATTTTTTCAGTTTTAAATTGTTTATAACTCGGAAATGATTAATTTTAGAGGAAAATTAAAAGACCTTTTTTGTTACCAATGATCCAAACGGCCTAAAATAATGTCTATCCGTGCCAAAAAACTTGATTTTTAAATTTGTTTTTATAAATGTAATAACTCCAAAAAAAATACATGAATTGATTAAGAAAATATGGAAAGAGGTGACAATGCCGAATGAATGGGAAATTGGACAGATTATAACGATCCATAAAAAAGGCGACCAGCATGAGTGTAAGAACTACAGAGGTATTACACTATTAAACTTTGCCTATAAAATATCATCGTCAATAATACAAAAAAGGTTAACAGATGAAACAAAGAATATCATAGGATAATACCAATGCGGTTTCGTAAAAGGCAGATCAACAACAGATGCAATACATACCATTAAACAAATCATGGAGAAAGCACACGAACATCAACATGAAATAGAAATATTATTTATAAACTTTGAACAAGCCTTTGACTCAATAAAGAGAAAGGAAATAATGAAAGCCCTAAAATATCAAGGAGTAAGTAAAAAACTAAGAAACCTAATAAAAATGTCTATGAATAAATCAAAAATAAGTATCCTAACACAAAAAGGGGAAACAGAAGAATTCGAAATAAATAAAGGAGTGAGACAAGGTGACTCACTGTCAGCAACACTATTTAACCTGACAGTAGATTTTGTGTTAAGAAAGATCCACAAGGGAAACCTAAGATCATCAGGTTACCAACTAATCGCCTATGCAGATGATATAGCGATAGTAAAAAAAAAACACGAAAAATCATGAAAAAATTATTAATGAAGATAGAAGAAGAGAGAAAGAAGATGGGACTAAGAATTAATGAAAAGAAAAGAAAATTAATGAGACTCGGAAAAGCAGAACAAAACAGAGAGATAAGGATAGGAAATAAAAAATTCGAGGAAGTACAGAAATTTAAATACCTGGGCGTTATAATAAATAACAAAGGGGAAAGAAAAACGGAGATCGAAGAAAGAATAACTGCGACAAACCGGGTATACCAAGCAAATAGAAAACTACTAAAGAGTAAAATATTGACCAAACAAACAAAAATGAATATATATAAAATAATAATAAGACCAATAACGATGTATGCAGCAGAAACCATGACTATGACAAAAAAAGAAGAAGAGATAAGGATAAATGAACGAAAGATAATAAGGACAAAACTGGGTCCAGTGAGAATCGAAGAACAAGACTATAAAAGGAGAACGAATAAAGAAATTTTAGAAGAATTAAATGGTGAAGATATAGTAAAGAAAATAAAAGTACAAAGAACCAAGTGGCTAGGTCACATATGGAGACAAGAACCAGAATCAGTATCAAAAGCTATGATATTGTGGCAACCAGGAGGAAAAAGGAGACGTGGTCGACCCAGATCGAAATGGTTAACTGAAGTAGAAGAGGACCTAAGAGGAGCAGGAATTACAAAATGGACAGAGAGGGCAATAGACCGGAAGAAATGGAGACATATTAGTGAACAAATACAATGATTATGGGGACTGATCCACCCCGTAAAATGGATCTAGAGAGCGAAAGCGGCGAAACCCCACATGGGGTGTTAAGCCATATACTATACTAATAACTCCGAATTTATGGCATTTAGGTATGTGTAGGGAATATTAAATGAAAAATAATCAGTATTTCTTAAGAACTCTTAAACGCAAAAAATATATGGGTGTTCCATTTGAAATAAGAAAGTTCATTAGATTTCCAGAAAAATGGAAACTTTACAACAATGTAATTACAACTAGGTACTGTAATATCGGCCGCATTTGAAAACCTTTAACCACCAATATAAAAATCGTTCTAGCGGTTTTCGAGAAATTACCGTGTTGCCAGACTTTCTCGCAACCCTGTATACCTTTCAATGCATAAAATACTAAAAATCACAGCACACTCCCAGCCCCTGCTAAAATACACAACGGCATCAGAACGTTCGGCGGTTTTTGCCTCTGCTATCATTCTCCGCCGAAGCCGAGACGATCTGACCGTTCCGAGTCGAACGTTCTTAAGCGGTGCGCGGTGGCTCATTTATTTTCATGTATAGCAAAATCTGCCGATTGCTCTTAGCCGAGCCGACGGGTCCGAGCCGATTCACTGCGCGGCCTCCTTTACAATACTAGCAATTCCTTGAAATACTAACTTTATCAAAATAAGACTTTTGCCGATCCGTCGATTCCTGGTTTGTATAAACAAATTGACATACACAGTTATTTGACATTTTACGAGATAAAATACTTTTATCTGGAATAAACCGATCCGGTCACAGAAATCATTGCAGTCTTTTACATTTAAAAAGTTTCGATGCGCCTTTACGAAGCATGGACACTTTTTAAATAGACAGACTCTGAGACGCTGTGGCTGCTAAGTTTGCGAAAACATTTGTTATTCTTTTTACAACGGTATTTCAATAATTTTTCTTTATAGTGCAGAATTTGTTGATACCATTTAGAATTCCGCAGCCGACGTTTTTTGTTTTTTAATTTTTGCAGATGTCGGAATGATCATGATGCAAACAGGCATGGTCAAACAAAGCCTTACAGCCTGTGAAAGATACTTGGATGGTAGGCCATCCTATTTTTTATGCTTTAAGCTGTTATATTATTATCTGTCATTGTGATGTTTACTTTTATATATTTACTTACTGTAGGCTATTATTTTTATTAAGGACTCATAGGAACTAGCCAGCTCCACAAAAATCAAACTAATTTTATTATTGTTTGTGAAATATTGTTTAAACAATTGCATATGTTTAAAAATAATAAACTTTTATTCTCTAAGTTAAAATATATGAACAAAGAAAGTTTTTGCTAATAAAAGTGTTATTTCAAAGGATAGAGTAAGTGATTTTATTTTGCAATAAACAAATTTATTTATTTATATCGAAATGTAATAAAAATTAAAATGTATCAATCCTTATCAAAGGTCATTGGAATGCCCAATCAGAGCAAACGATCCGCTGTCCCGCGCGTAGCACCAATAATTAATGTTTATTTAAAAAAATTCCTGACGCCGTGGTGTTAATCGATTTTAATTTTGCAAAATTGCAAATAAAAGGTACAGTACACTTCTATAAGCAGAAAAAATTTCAACTTGCTGTCTGCTTTATTTTCAGTCCTGTAACATTTTGAAAAAATGAATTTTTTTTACGAAAGCTGGATTGCGAAATTTGTTTTGCAAAATCGATTTAACCGATCTTAATGAACTTTACAGTATTATTTTATTGTATCATATAGTTTTCTGGGTGAAATACGAAGGTCCTAAGTGTAGCATAATTGGTATAAAAACGTAAAATGCAAATACTTGTTTTTGTATGTTTTTTTTTTCGCAATTATTGCTATTTTGCAACAAGGGTGACTATTTTTTAAATTTTTAACCATTTCTGTATTATAGGAAATTTATATTCGCAACTTTTATGTCAGTACAACTTTTCTCGCAAATGAATACTTTTAAAGTTATAATCAAAAAACGAAAAAAAAAATCGAATTTTTCCTTAATTTTTTGACATTTTGATTATTTAAACAATGTTCCGGACCTTTTTGAGAGGGAGGATAACTCAAGCATTATTATTTGATTTATTTTTAAGCAATTTCTGCAAAAAAATTTAAGTCACCTCTCAACGTCCAAATGTACTAATATTTTTACAGGTGCGTCCTGGTCTAATATTCGTGTACAACTAGGGTTTCCTTAACTGTTCCATATGATTTACTGAGAATGAGGGCAACTAAGATGCAGCGGCAGATAGTGCTTGCAGTCTGTTATATCTTCCTCTTTATGGATCGGTATAACTCATCCTTGTTTCCAGATTCATATATATTATTTTCGTTTAAGTCTCTATTAAAAAGCGTTGGTTTTACATTATTTAGAAGTTCAGCAACTGTTTAATTAGATTGATTAAATATTGCGAAAAAGTTTAACCTCATATTAAGTACGTATGAGAGGCAGTATTAACACTATCCCTTTTTCATTATATGCCCCATCGTTTCTTGTCGTTCCACTTTACTTGTTTCTCCTATATTTTTAGTTTTATACCTTCAAGTAAAATTAATAAAAGTAAACTAGATCGCCTTCTCCCATACATACCTCATAATTTAATCTTCGCTTGTCCACTGCTGGACATAGATCTCCCTCACAATTTTCCACCTATTTCGATCTTATGTCTCTTGCATCCAATTTCTATGACAACGTTTTAGATCATCAATCCAACGTGTTGGTGGACGACCTCTGCTTCGGTTGGCATCATCTCTTGGTCTCCACTCCAGCATCCGCGTTGTCTATCTATGACCTGTCATTCAAGCCACGTGACCTGCTTATTTCCATTTCAGTTTTGCTCCTCTCTCTAGCGCATCAGCCACTCCTGTCCTGTATCGTAGTGAAACACCCAACATATCACCCTCAATCGCTTTGGTCCATACATACCTAATTTGGGTTGAAAAAGATTTTTGGAATATCTTCTTTTCTATAACCGACGCTGTTGATAGATACATCAGTACCTACTGGCTGAAGCATAGTCTGCTTTGAAACATTGCTTTTAGTTGTCTTTGTTGCTTTTCTACTCTACAAGTTTCTATGAAGTACTTTAATTAGTTGTTTTTTTTCCTAATTCTTCTCTGTGCATGTTTATTAGCTTCCCTGTCTTATTTTGACTTATTGTGACAGGGAGACATTTGTAGTATTTGATGCTTTGTATATCATTCCTCTTTCCTTCTTTGATTCCTTTACTTATGTATTGTACCTTTTCATATTCATCGATAAGTCCTACTTTGTGAATATTCTGTTTCTTTATTACATAAATACTGTCGATATTCTGCAAGAAAAGTTTAACTATGCATACAGTATTGTATTCAACGGAGTGTAGGTATTTATCCATATTTTAATGGACCTGCATTTTCTTGTTTATTTATGCGCGTTGCGCAGATACAGTTTGAACAGAGTTGAGGAAAAACATAGGATCTGTTTACCACATTTTGTCTGTGAAAATACCTTAAAGATAGCGCTTGATGTTTTCTGTAAAATTCGTTTTCTTCAAATTTGTATAGCCTACCAAATTGAAAAATAAGGTAATGATGGGTCATTATAACAATTCTTTTAAAAAATTGCAATTTCAAGGACTGAAAATTGATTTAATATTTAAATCCTACTCTACGAGAATTTACCCTAGATTTACGACTACAGAAACTGTCTTTTTAACATCGACAAAACTCGGAAATTCTAGAATTAATTATCAACGTTGATCATAATGTTGTCTTTGTTCAATGTAGTTGATTGATGAACTTTCCTGAAAGTCTGTATTAAATACTATATTTTCATGCAAGCAAATTTTTTGAGTTATTTCTTATTGGCTATGAGAATTTCATCGAGATCGGATGATTATTAGGAAGGATATAAGAAAATAGGCCTGGATCTTGCGTACCAAAAAGAGTTTATTAATAGCAAGCTGAAAATTTGTTAATAGCTTAACAATGTCTAGTCGAACAAACTTTGAAGTATGGGAGCACTGGAACAGGGGAAGTTTTAATTGTGGAACGTGATTTTAATTGTGGAACGTGTCATCATGACACGTTTATGATTGTGAAAACTAGCAGGTCGTTTCTAAGTTTATTCAATAGCTAACTTTATATAATACATGAAAAATGTTTGTCCGACAAATATATTGGACATTTTAATAAGTCCGACGTCGTAGAACATGTAAATGACAAGAATTATATTAGTGATAAATGGCAGTCTGGTTTTTGCATGAGAGTTTAATAAAAGGGTAACAAATCAATTTGATGTTTTGTCCGACAAAATACATGGGGTGTTTTCGTAGTCTGACGTTCGAAACCTGTAACCTGTCCCACAATTAAAACTTCCCCTGTATCAGGGTTCCCGTACATCAAAATTTGTCCGACTAGATACCGTTAAGCTATTAACAAATTTTCAGCTTGCTATTAATAAACTTTTTTTGGTACGCGGGATCCAGGCCTAAAAGTACATTTTTAACGGATATGATCCGCCTTAATCCAGGATCGACTAGGTCGGAATCAACTCTGACCTTCTATATATGTGATTCTGCGGGCTTTCGAACTCTTTGGTAGTGGTTTCAAATAGACGCTATATTATTAATCCTTTGATAACGATTGCAGGCATTAGTTTCTCCATTTTTATATGTACAGTGTCAGCTGAAAGTTCCCTCCACCTTCGCAGTTTTGGAATGATTATAATATAATAGTAAAATTTGGAGGGAGAAATAAACGGACGCATGCGTCCACTAGTCACAACAGGTGACACTACAGTCATAGATGACGTTACAGAGCCACTGTGACCAATAACTTTAAATGGGACCTTATGGCAAGCGATATCTTGTTTGAAAGGTATTAAACATACCTATTCAATAATACCAATTTTGTTTGGACTTAAGCTGATTTTGATGACAAAATTAAATAAATACAATTATATAAACAAAAAATAAAATAAATGACAATAAAACAAAAAATAAATATAAATTATAGTTTCGCATTTAATTAATAAAGATTTAAGAACCATTTCTTATATTGTATTCAAAATTGGCTCAAGATACTTCCTGAAAATAATGCATCCCTACTGCTATACTTTTGTCGAACTTGTTCAAATATATTATGTCGAGGGAAATTGCTCTACATTCTTCAATGATTCGTTGTTTCAAAATGTCAATACTGTCGGGTGCTATAGCGTAAACCTTAGATTTTTAGTACCTCCATAGAACAAAATCTAGTGACGTGAGGTCCGGTAACCGAGCTGGTCATTCATCAACCTCGTCGTCCAATCCATCTACCACAATATTCCTCATTTAGGTAACGTCTTACTGCACCATAATAGTATGCAGGAGCACCATCTTGTTGAAACGTTATTTCCAAGTGACCGAATTCATTTTTATTATTTTCTAGAATTTCAAGAATAGTCCTGTCGCCCGGGGGGGTACAACGGCCTCCTTAATTCAGATGGACTTAACCAAGTTTTTTTTATATATTTTGACCCGTAGAATACGAATTTTTTGGGTAACAGTTGATCCGGATGTCGATAAGATTGTTATAGACAAAGAACTTGAGGAATTACATAACAGCGATTTCTCGCAAAACAAAACATCTTTTTGTATTTTTTGGGTCATTTTAAGCAAAAAATATTCCTACAAGTTTTTTCGTAGAATGCATAGTTTTCGAGATAACCGCGGTTGAACTTTCAAAAAATCGAAAAATTGCAATTTTTGAACCCGAATAACTTTTGATTAAAAAATAAAGTAGCAATTCTGCTTACCGCATTTGAAAGTTTAAGTCAAATTATATCGGTTTTGATTATTTGAATTACTTAAAATTAACTCTTTTATTGTTAAACTAATCTATAAACACATAGTGTTTCCCGTGCCTAATACATGCGTTTTAACGCATGCTACGTAGAAATTGCCTCGCTTGCACTCGTAGCTACTCTACCTACTCGTTCGATTTTAAATGAGAAATTGAAAACATCACTCACATACTAGGTGTTTATAGCTTTGTTTAACAATAAAATAATAAATTTCTAGCAATGCAAATAATCAAAACCGATATAATTTGACTTAAACTTTCAAATGCGGTAAGCAGAATTGCTACTTTAGTTTTTAATCAAAAGTTATTTGGGTTCAAAAATTACAATTTTTCGATTTTTTGAAAGTTCAACCGCGGTTATCTCGAAAACTATGCATTCTACGAAAAAACTTGTAGGAATATTTTTTGCTTAAAATGACCCAAAAAATACAAAAAGATGTTTTGTTTTGCGAGAAATCGCTGTTATGTAATTCCTCAAGTTCTTTGTCTATAACAATCTTATCGACATCCGGATCAACTGTTGCCCAAAAAATTCGTATTCTGCGGGTCAAAATATATAAAAAAAACTTGGGTAAGTCCATCTGAATTAAGGAGGCCGTTGTACCCCCCCTGGCGACAGGACTAGAATTACCGGCTTAATTGCGTTTAATAACATCTCCAAATACACTTCACCGGTTAAGTTATCATTGAAAAACAGGCCCAGCTATGTGGTTTCCCAAGTTACTTGCCCAAACATTTACTTTTTCTGACAATTGAGTATCTATGTTTTTCACAAAAATGACGTGAGGATTTGTGTCACTACAATACCTCATATTATCTAAGTTCTGTTAAAATTTCTATTGAGCAAAAAGTATTTTGGTCACTAAATCAAATTGTTTTTATGAAATCTGGCTGTTGGTTAATTTGATTGGTCACATTTTGACCAACTCTGGTTACAGTTACCGCAAGAGTCTCTTCATTATGGAGCACATTCACCTCGGCAGGTTCCGATTTAGTCCATCGCACAACTGCCGCTGGTCGGCCGCCTACCGGCAGCCGCTGAGCTCCTTTCAATTCTGTACATTGATTGGAACTGATTTCATGATCCTCTATTCTCCTTTTAAGTACAGTCTCGGTAGCCATCACTCCTTGGTTCCATCGGAGAGGTGGCATGTAGTGGGAATGCGCTGGCATGGAAACGCGTTCGGTCCCCTGCTGACGAACGCCGCGCGCCGGGTGGACAGCACATCGTTAAGGAGGCCGCGCACTGAATCGGCTCGGACCGGTCGGCTCGGAATGGTACGATCGGCAAAGTGTACCCGCGCACTGACTCGGTCACCTCGGCGTCCTCGGCGTCCTCGGCATCGGCATATCGGCAGTTTCGTATTAGCAACAGTGTGGTATAGACTTCAGTCATTTTAAAAATGAGTTCTAGTTCATCAGATTCTGAAGAAGATAGTATGAATACCTTGGCGTGCAATGAAATACAAAAACCAAGATATTGGATTCATAACATTAATTTAAAGCGAGAAACTTATGGAGAGTTTTATCATTTGTTTTTCGACCTACCTATTCGGAGATGACAAAACGTTTTTCGAATATCTAGTGTTAAATTTTATGAACTCGTTGAGCTATTACCCCTTAGAAAGCAGGATACAAACGAAAATCAATATCTCCTGTATCAATATACATCCAATATCAAAATATTAGTTTAAACGATGTAGGGTCGAACTTCACCTAGCTGTTTATTGGATAAAAATTATTGAATATTATGTAATTTAGCATGTTAATAATTACAAAAAACAAGGAGTGCCCGATCTAATGTTGATCTAATTATAATTGAATAATAATTAACAAATGACTTTTTTTTATAAATTTGACAATAAAAATTTCGACCCGGGCAGATATTGTTTCAGATTTTTTGAATCATTCTAAAGAAAAAAGGTCTTTTGTAATTTTTATCCAAAGCGGATTGTTTTTGAGTTATAAACAATTTAAAATTGAAAAAAGAACGAAAGATGACGATTTTACCATAAGTAAAAAATATCATTTTTGAAATTACGAAGTACCTATATTCAAGTTTAAACTTTATTCTATAAGTTCCTGATAAGTATTTTGGACTTACTTCATTTTAAAACATTGTTTTTTAGTTGTTAATGCCCGTCTCCCCACAAGAAAATTTCTTCGTTAACAATTAATTCCTCATTAACAATAATATTACAAATTAAATACTCCCTCACGCTTTCTATAAGAAGTTCGTCCGCCATAGTGATTTTATTAAAAATCAGACGTGTATACAGGGTTGCGAGAAAGTCTGACAACACGGTGGGTGAAGGTTTTCAAATGCGGCCGATATTATAGTGGTAATTACATTGTTGTCAAATTTTCCATTTTTCTGGAAATCTAATGAACTTTCTTATTTCAAATGGAACACCCTGTATATTTTTTGCGTTTTAAAATTATTCAGAAATACTGATTATTTTTCATGTTATATTCCCTATACCTAAATGCCATAATTTCGGAGTTATGCTACATTCATTAAAAAAAATTAACAAATTTTAAAAGTCATTTTTTCGGCTCGGGTAGGCATGATTTTAGATTCTTTGGATCATTGGGAACAAAAAAGTTCTTTTTTAATTTTCCTCTAAAGTTAATCGTTTCCGAGTTATAAACAATTTAAAACTGAAAAAAATGAAAAAATTACGATTTTATAGGTTCAAAAACACAATTAAAAATATTATTTTTGAAACTATGAAGTGCCTAAATTCAAGCTCAAAGCTTATTTTATTAGTTACCAATAAGCAATTTGTTCTTAATTATTTTAAAACATTGTTTTTTTTAATTATTAATGAAGCGCATATGTGAGGACGGGCAATCGGGATGCATTTACAGCCAAAAAACAATGTTTTAGAATAAAATTAAACCAAATTGCTTATCGGTAGCTGATAAAATTAGCTTTGAACTTGAATTTAGGTAGTTCGTAGTTTCAAAAATAATATTTTTTGCTTGTGTTGTCCTAGAAAATAATTTTTCCATTTTTTCAGTTTTAAATTGTTTATAACTCGGAAATGATTAATTTTAGAGGAAAATTAAAAGACCTTTTTTGTTACCAATGATCCAAACGGCCTAAAATAATGTCTATCCGTGCCAAAAAACTTGATTTTTAAATTTGTTTTTATAAATGTAATAACTCCAAAAAAAATACATGAATTGATTAAGAAAATATGGAAAGAGGTGACAATGCCGAATGAATGGGAAATTGGACAGATTATAACGATCCATAAAAAAGGCGACCAGCATGAGTGTAAGAACTACAGAGGTATTACACTATTAAACTTTGCCTATAAAATATCATCGTCAATAATACAAAAAAGGTTAACAGATGAAACAAAGAATATCATAGGATAATACCAATGCGGTTTCGTAAAAGGCAGATCAACAACAGATGCAATACATACCATTAAACAAATCATGGAGAAAGCACACGAACATCAACATGAAATAGAAATATTATTTATAAACTTTGAACAAGCCTTTGACTCAATAAAGAGAAAGGAAATAATGAAAGCCCTAAAATATCAAGGAGTAAGTAAAAAACTAAGAAACCTAATAAAAATGTCTATGAATAAATCAAAAATAAGTATCCTAACACAAAAAGGGGAAACAGAAGAATTCGAAATAAATAAAGGAGTGAGACAAGGTGACTCACTGTCAGCAACACTATTTAACCTGACAGTAGATTTTGTGTTAAGAAAGATCCACAAGGGAAACCTAAGATCATCAGGTTACCAACTAATCGCCTATGCAGATGATATAGCGATAGTAAAAAAAAAACACGAAAAATCATGAAAAAATTATTAATGAAGATAGAAGAAGAGAGAAAGAAGATGGGACTAAGAATTAATGAAAAGAAAAGAAAATTAATGAGACTCGGAAAAGCAGAACAAAACAGAGAGATAAGGATAGGAAATAAAAAATTCGAGGAAGTACAGAAATTTAAATACCTGGGCGTTATAATAAATAACAAAGGGGAAAGAAAAACGGAGATCGAAGAAAGAATAACTGCGACAAACCGGGTATACCAAGCAAATAGAAAACTACTAAAGAGTAAAATATTGACCAAACAAACAAAAATGAATATATATAAAATAATAATAAGACCAATAACGATGTATGCAGCAGAAACCATGACTATGACAAAAAAAGAAGAAGAGATAAGGATAAATGAACGAAAGATAATAAGGACAAAACTGGGTCCAGTGAGAATCGAAGAACAAGACTATAAAAGGAGAACGAATAAAGAAATTTTAGAAGAATTAAATGGTGAAGATATAGTAAAGAAAATAAAAGTACAAAGAACCAAGTGGCTAGGTCACATATGGAGACAAGAACCAGAATCAGTATCAAAAGCTATGATATTGTGGCAACCAGGAGGAAAAAGGAGACGTGGTCGACCCAGATCGAAATGGTTAACTGAAGTAGAAGAGGACCTAAGAGGAGCAGGAATTACAAAATGGACAGAGAGGGCAATAGACCGGAAGAAATGGAGACATATTAGTGAACAAATACAATGATTATGGGGACTGATCCACCCCGTAAAATGGATCTAGAGAGCGAAAGCGGCGAAACCCCACATGGGGTGTTAAGCCATATACTATACTAATAACTCCGAATTTATGGCATTTAGGTATGTGTAGGGAATATTAAATGAAAAATAATCAGTATTTCTTAAGAACTCTTAAACGCAAAAAATATATGGGTGTTCCATTTGAAATAAGAAAGTTCATTAGATTTCCAGAAAAATGGAAACTTTACAACAATGTAATTACAACTAGGTACTGTAATATCGGCCGCATTTGAAAACCTTTAACCACCAATATAAAAATCGTTCTAGCGGTTTTCGAGAAATTACCGTGTTGCCAGACTTTCTCGCAACCCTGTATACCTTTCAATGCATAAAATACTAAAAATCACAGCACACTCCCAGCCCCTGCTAAAATACACAACGGCATCAGAACGTTCGGCGGTTTTTGCCTCTGCTATCATTCTCCGCCGAAGCCGAGACGATCTGACCGTTCCGAGTCGAACGTTCTTAAGCGGTGCGCGGTGGCTCATTTATTTTCATGTATAGCAAAATCTGCCGATTGCTCTTAGCCGAGCCGACGGGTCCGAGCCGATTCACTGCGCGGCCTCCTTTACAATACTAGCAATTCCTTGAAATACTAACTTTATCAAAATAAGACTTTTGCCGATCCGTCGATTCCTGGTTTGTATAAACAAATTGACATACACAGTTATTTGACATTTTACGAGATAAAATACTTTTATCTGGAATAAACCGATCCGGTCACAGAAATCATTGCAGTCTTTTACATTTAAAAAGTTTCGATGCGCCTTTACGAAGCATGGACACTTTTTAAATAGACAGACTCTGAGACGCTGTGGCTGCTAAGTTTGCGAAAACATTTGTTATTCTTTTTACAACGGTATTTCAATAATTTTTCTTTATAGTGCAGAATTTGTTGATACCATTTAGAATTCCGCAGCCGACGTTTTTTGTTTTTTAATTTTTGCAGATGTCGGAATGATCATGATGCAAACAGGCATGGTCAAACAAAGCCTTACAGCCTGTGAAAGATACTTGGATGGTAGGCCATCCTATTTTTTATGCTTTAAGCTGTTATATTATTATCTGTCATTGTGATGTTTACTTTTATATATTTACTTACTGTAGGCTATTATTTTTATTAAGGACTCATAGGAACTAGCCAGCTCCCTTCTTTCAATGGGAATTAACTTAAACAAACTATATTAACTATATTAAGAATCAAAAGATAAAAACTTTTGCTTGAAAAAAATGTTTAGAAGTCTAATTGAGAAGTAGAAAAAGTAAGGAAAGAGTACAGACACTTAAACACATCTAAACATTTTAAAAATCAAAATTGTTCAGAGTGCTAACCATCTTCACGTCCCATATGAGAATTGTCCCATGTTGGCGATCACCACTGCGAAGGCTTCTCGATCTTCTGCAATATGGAATAATTATTCTGCATTTGATATCATCTGAGAACGTTCATGAATGTTTTTTAAGCAAGCAACTTGCTTTCTTCCTACACTTTTACGGTCCTCTATTGCGCCTTTAAGGATCAGCTGTAGTATTTTATATAAATTTCCCCTCACTATGTCCCAGATAAGACATTTTCGGGCATTTAACAGTTTTTAGCAGTTCTGTATCTTTATTGGCCCTGCTTCGTACTTATTAGATTTTCTTGCTGTCCAAGGTATCTTCAGCATCCGTCTATGAATCCACATTTTCAATGTTTCAGTTCTGCTCATGGTCGATATTTTTAAAATCCACACTTCTGGACCATACAAAAGTGCATACCAAATATAGCATTTACCATTTTTTGTCTTGGTCTATCTGTTATAAAAATTCCAAATATGGAATTTTTTAACTTTTTTAACTTGGTCCCCATTTAATTTAAGCTCTGCATCTGGATGTGAGTTACAACTAAAAATTAAAAATATTAATTATCTAATTACCTAAAACTTAAATAGAAAAATAGTTTTGTTTAAGTTATTCCCCCTTACAATGCACTCCACTGCCTCGTTCTAAGGCCAGCTACAAGATATTTTCCTTTCGTCACCATAAGTTCTTGGTCTGTTTGATGAATACATTACCTAGACAGTAAATATACTGCATATAAGATATCTACAAATGTTAAAGAATAACAGTAAAATCTTTCGACAACAGCTTTAAAATATAAACAACCTGTAAATTAATAAAAACGATTTTTAAATTATCAATAAATGTTCATATCCTAACTTCATGTTGTGCTTGAATGCTATGTTTCAGCTTCAGTAAAATTTGGAAAAACTGCTGCGCTTTAGCGTTCATATAACTATAACTACTATCCTTCGATTGCTTCAATCAATCATATACATCTTACCGAGAAAATCTTATTAACAAATCATATTTCTCTCAGAAGATAACAAATTCTCTGAAACTTCGATTTTTATATTTTAATCGTTATTTCTCTTATTTGAATCATTTTTCTTGATCTTTAATTAGTAATACACATTCGTAATAATATACACTACAGAAAATTCATTTTTATAATCGTATACAGCAGTGCAGGTTTTCACAACTAGCTTTTTGTAATGAGACATTTTCCGTGATTATAGGCCGTGATCTGGAAATATTTCTTTTCCACATTTCGTTTACGACTGCCAAAAGCATCAAAAGCGATATGGAATGGAAGACGTATATGGTTATTGTCACTCCTCCTTTGTCAATATTTATTTGCCTTACTCGCAGACGAAATATATAGGTACCCTAGAAAACGAAGTCCGAAAATCACTTAAAAAATCGAAAAATATTTGTGGGCTATTTTTCAACTGGAATATCAGCGTTTATATAAAAAAATATATCCATCCTGGACATCGACATTTTTAATGCGTTATGGTTTATAATTAATATTTAAGCAAAAAAGTTACTTTTTACATTAATTTCAATATTGTAAAAACCTAGGCATTGTAGATGAAAACATTCAACAGACGATTTCCTTGGAAATAATTCTCTAGTTATAAACAAAATAGATATTGCAAATTAGACCCGAAATTGAGTTTATAAATAAACTTACGTGCATAGAAATCGGCCCACTTAAAAATTTGGTCATTTTTGATGTCTCATAATACTTAAACCTGTTAGCCGATTTAAGTGATTTTTTTAATATCTTATAGACTGATGCTTTATCAATATCGCCGTAATAATATTGTTGCTAAACAGGTTAATTTTTAAGACTAAGTTGTTTTTATATGCCATTAGAGTGAAAACTTGGTCTGTTACTAGCAGTTGCCGCTAGGGCATCTATGCCATTTCGTTCGTTGCAATCCGTGACTGCACGCCGGGGTTTGTTTTGGTTGGATCAGAGAGAGCAGCATATGTGCCTCCTGATAAGAGACTACTAAGCTTAGAAACCGGTAGAGGTGCTTGCTGTACTCTCTGATTGGACTAGAATATGATGCGGCTGTTATTTTCGTTTTGCAACGAAATTGAAAATGGTTATTCATTTTTGATTTACATATTTACTCTGATTGGAGTACGAAGGGAGCCATTCTGGTTGGAACTTTACCGCGCTGAGCAGATGGGACGTGAATTATAAATTGTAAAATTCCCTCATCTTCCTTAGTCTCAGCATCGGTATGGCTTGCAAATTGTAGAAGCCTCGGAGGTGTAACCAGAGAAAGTTCCCATTGTTTTCACTCTGGTGGGATATAGAGTAACATTACGTTGTTTTATATGCCATTAGAGTGAAAACTAACCATGAAAACTGCCATTAGACTTACCAGATAGTAAACACCTTTGTCTATCTCGGGTCTAGTATAACTAACGATGGTAACTGTGAAGCAGAAGTTCGGAGACGTATTGGTATGGCAAAAAATGCGATGAGTCGCCTAACTAAACTTTGGAAAGACAGATCTCTCTCTCAAAATATCAAGATGAGACTGGTGAATGCCCTTGTATTCTCAATATTTCTATACGGAGCAGAGACTTGGACTCTTCGCGCATGCGAGCGCCAAAAAATTGATGCCTTTGAGATGTGGTGCTGGAGTAGAATGCTGCGCATACCTTGGACAGCTCATAGGACAAACGTTTCCATTCTAAACCAACTCAATATTAAAAAAAAATGTCCACAATATGTCTGCAACGAATTCTGCAATTCTTTGGTCACGTGGTTCGAAGAGGTAACGACACTTTGGAGAGATTAATTGTTTCTGGAAACGTTCCGGGGAGAAGATCAAGAGGACGATCACCAACTAGATGGTCTGACCAAATAAAGCATTCAGCTGGAATCTCATTCTGCGAAGCTCTTAGAGCAGCTGAAGATAGAGACCAATGGAGAAACATTGTTAGGAATATTGGAAGAAATCACTATCCTCAGTAATGGGGAAACGACAGGAGAGAGAGAGAGAGTGAAAACTTAGTCTTTTACTAGCAGTTGCCGCTAGGGCATCTATGCCATTTCGTTCGTTGCAATCCGGGACTGCACGCTGGGGTTTGTTTTGGTTGGATCAAGAAGAGCAGCATATGTGCCTCCTGATGAGAGACTAATAAGTTTCGAAACCGGTAGAGGTGCTTGCTGCACTCTCTGATTGGACTAGAATATGATGCGGCTGTTATTTTCGTTTTGCAATGAAATTTAAAATGGTTATTCATTTTAGGTTAATTTTTATTGTATACCGGGTGTACGAATCAAACTGTATTTTTTTCTCAAAGTTTGCATCACCCGGTGGAATATTTTAGCATTTATAAAATACTGAAATTAAAACCCAACTACAGCTTCAAGTTTTCTTAATATTCCATATTTTGATTCATTCGTTTATGTTCGATAATAAAAACGTTAGGTACTTTAACAACTAGACATGTCCTTCATCAATACACGGTGTTTCTAAATAAGTGGGACAAACTTTAAGGGGTAATTCTGCATTAAAAAAGAATGACAGTTTGCTTTATAAACGTATGTTTGCAAATGTTTCGTTTCCGAGATACGGGATGTTGAAATTTTCTTACAAACTGACGATTTATTGATTGTTTTAAAATCGGTTGAGATATGCAAATGAAATTTGGTCGGTTTTAAGACGTAGTTATTGCATATTTTTTACATACCATTAAGAATTTAACATTAACCATTAGCGCGCATACGGGTAGGTAATATAACCGATCATATTACCCATAAGCACGCTAATGGTGAATATAAAATTCTTAATTTATGTCAAAAAATCGGCAATAAATATCTCTTAAAACCTACCAAATTTCATTTGCATATCTCAACTGGTTTTAGAGCAATAAATAATTCGTCAGTTTGTAAAAAAAATTCAACATCCCGTATCTCTGAAACTAAACATTTGCAAACATACGTTCATAAAGGAAACTGTCAATATTTTTTCATGCAGAATGCCCCTTAAAGTTTGTCGTACGTATTTAGAAATACCGTGTATTGATGAAGAACATGCCTAGTTGTTAAAGTACCTAACTTTTTTAATATCCAACATAAACAAATGAATCAAAAAACAGAATATTAAGAAAACCTGAAGCTGTAGTTGGGTTTTAATATCAGTATTTTATAAATGCTAGAATATTCCACAGGGTGATGCGAAATTTGAGAAAAAAACACAGTTTGATTCGTACACCCGGTATACAATAAAAATTTACCTGTTTAGCAACAATATTATTACGGCGATATTGATAAAGAATCAGGCTATGAGATATTAAAAAAATCACTTAAATCGGCTAACATATTTAGGAAATACGAGACATCAAAAAAGACCAAATTTTTAAGTGCGCCGATTTCTATGCACGTAAGTTTAGATACTAAAATAACAAATAATAGTATATTATGCAACGAGCAAGTAATGATGGCTATTACTCACGATAATGAAGTTTGCGACACGAGACGTAGGCGAGTGTCGTAATTCATCAGAGTGAGTAATAGCAATTACATGCGAGTAGAATACTATACTTTTTATACTTTACTAGTTGGTCTGTGCCCATTGAATTGGCAAGTACCTAGTATCTTCGAGCAGGGAACCATGGCACCCTTTTAGCATGTGTTCCACTTTATCCATTAACATCGACTTGTAGTCATAACATTTTAACATATTACATTATGTAAACCATATATGATGATGTTAACACTATTTACGGTGTGCTAGTTTCAAAATACTCGGTAGGATGCACTGAAGATGTTCTGTTTAGAACGAAAACGTTCTGCATTCGATGACATTTTATAGTTTTTAAATAAACGATTTTATACCAGAATACATCTCGAAGTTTTTACTTCTGTATTGGTTTTTTACTATACTTTTTCTACGATCTTTTTTATTTGGATTAGTAGAAAAATATAATTATCAACTAGTAACATTATTTAAAATCGAAAGATTTTATTTTTCATAAGAAAACATATTTTATATAACTATGGCAACACTGTTAGAATCGTAGAAATGTCAGTGTCATGGTATATAATGGTGGTGGCTTTTAAAAATAAGAGGTTTTAAGGCAATTACATGAAAAGAACGTTTGCTCCCAATAAAAATCTATTGTACAATCAACAGTAAGTAAAACAGAATTCATTGATATTTTCATATCCATAAACCCTCTTACAGAATTAGTACACATTGTTTATGTTTACGTTTTAATTTTTAATAACGTCAATCTTAAAATGTCAAATGTTGAATTTTTAACGTAGAAAATATAAGTACTGATCCATTATTACAGTTAAAAATCCTTTAAACATTTTTCGAACTTAATTGTTAATATAAATTACAATGATTATTTTACTAAATAAAGTTTAAATGATTTTATTTGGTAATAATAAGTATAGTAAAAGTGCCATGCACCACTTGAATCTAACTTCAACCCGTGAGTAATGACCCGTGAGTAACTTCAGCCCGTGAGTAATGAACTATTACTCACGGGTAAAGTAATGGGTGATATTATCTATTCAAAAAGAGTGAATAATGAGCATAGTATTAAACGATCGTAGAAAAAGATATTTAAAGTACATTGCACAAATGATACAGCCGATCGGTGGAGTTTTTAAACAATTATTCTATTCGTTTATTCAATTTGAGAAAAAGAGGTCATTTTCAAATGGCTGTAAAAGTGCTTTGTCAACACTTAAAAGGGTTTTTTGTGGATTCTCTTCATAAGATCTACTGTTTTTAAAAAAGTATATTAATTGAAGTTATACTTCTTTAGGCGCGATTGAGAAAAATGTTGAGTGTGAATTTTTACGATGCTATAACTACGATAATATAAAAACGACAGTCTGAAGTGAGTTGCAAAATCTTTCATAAGTTACGTCAGTGCAAAATATGTGCGTACAAAGTACACACACCAATTATTTGTAGAAGCTATTAACAATTATTAATGTACTTTTTTAAAATCATGAAAATCTGAGAACGTACGAAGAGAACGAGATCAAAAAACTCTTATATGTGTTGACAAAGAACTTTTACAGCCATTTGAAAATGACCTTTTTAGATAGTAGTCCAGGGCGCATCTGTTTTGAGATGGACGTTGAGAGGTGACTCGAATTTTTTTGCAGAAATTGTTTAAAAATAACTCAAATAATAATATTTGAGTTATCCTCCCCCTCAAAACGGTCCGGAACATTGTTTAAATATTCAAAATGTCAAAATATGAAGGAAAAATTCGATTTTTTATTGGTTTTTTGATTATTACTTTAAAACTATTCATTTCTGAGAAAGTTGTACTGACATAAAAGTTGCGTAATTAAATTTCCTACAATACAGAATTGGTTAAAAATTTAAAAAATAGTCACCCTTATTGCAAAATAGCAATAATTGCGAAAAAAACCATACAAAAACAAGTATTCGCATTTTACGTTTTTCAACCATTTACGCTACACATAGGATCTTCATATTTTACTCAGAAAAACTTTTATGATATAGTAAAATAACACTGTAAATTTCATTAAGATCGATTTCATAGATTTTGCAAAATAAATTTTGCAATCCAACTTTCGCAAAAAAAATTCATTTTTTTTAAATGTTGAAGGACTGAAAATAGAGCAGATAGCAAGTTGAATTTTTTTGCTTATAGAAGTGTACTGTACCTTTCATTTGCAATTTGCAAAATTAAAATCGATTAATTACCACGGCGTCAGGAAATTTTTTAAATAAACATTAATTTTTGGTGCTATGCGCAGGACAGCGGTGTTCGATTCACACAAGTTGATTTCCACCAAAATTTCTTCCAATCTTTATCTAATATATTATTTTCTTACTCTATATTTTGTTGTACATATTTTAATATTTTAATTCCACAAAAATCAAACTAATTTTATTATTGTTTGTGAAATATTGTTTAAACAATTGCATATGTTTAAAAATAATAAACTTTTATTCTCTAAGTTAAAATATATGAACAAAGAAAGTTTTTGCTAAAAAAAGTTTTATTTCAAAAGATAGAGTAGGTATGTGTTTTTATTTTGCAATAAACAAATTTATTTATTTATATCGAAATGTAATAAAAATTAAAATGTATCAATCATTATCAAAGGTCATTGGAATGCCCAATCAGAGCAAACTATCCGCTGTCCTGCGCGTAGCACCAATAATTAATGTTTATTTAAAAAAATTCCTGACGCCGTGGTAGTTAATCAATTTTAATTTTGCAAAATGCAAATGAACTGGTACAGTAAACTTCTATACCCAAAAAAATTTCAACTTGCTATCTGCTTTACTTTCAGTCCTGTAACATTTTGAAAAAATGAATTTTTTTTTGCGAAAGCTGGATTGCAAAATTTATTTTGCAAAATCTATTAAACTGATCTTAATGAAATTTACAGTACTGTTTTACTGTATCATAAAGTTTTTCTGGGTGAAATATGAAGGTCCTAAGTGTAGCCTACATGGTTGAGAAACGTAAAATGAGAATACTTATTTTTGTATGTTTTTTTCGCAATTATTGCTATTTTGCAACGAGGATGACGAATTTTTTAATTTTTAACTAATTGTATATTGTAGGAAATTTAATTACGCAACTTTTATGTCAGTACAACTTTTCTCGGAAATGAATACTTTTAAAGTTATAATCAAAAAACGAAGAAAAAAATCGAATTTTTCCTTCATTTTTTAACATTTTGATTATTTAAACAATGTTCCGGACTTGTTTGAGAGGGAGAATAACTCAAATATTATTATTTGAGTTATTTTCAAGCAATTTCTGCAAAAAAATTTGAGTCACCTCTCAACGTCCAAATGTACTAATATTTTTACAGATGCGCCCTGGTCTATAGACCGATCGGACCCAGCTTTTGCATATTTAGTAACAACATAAAAACTCTGAACTCTCTTTAAATGTATTTTGTATTGTTTATTGTAATAATTATGCGTAGTTTTTTCACACTAAGGAAATAAATAAAAAAAGTCGCTTTTTGTCAATTAAAAGTCATGGTAAAAGCCGTGGCCAGTAAAAATTTCGATACCCTTGAGGTACATATTTTCTACTGACTTTCCTCAGATTTTCCAGTTGAAAAACAGCTCCCAGTAATTTTTCGATTTTTTAATGCTTTGTTTCGTGGGGTGCTTATCTGCCTCATTCGCAGGCAAAATATTAGAAAAAAATAATTTCAGAACGCTGCCTACAAGCATTATAGTCTAAGAGCTAGTGAACCCTCCGACTAACGGTCTTCCTGTAAGGCTAGAAATTTGTATAGTGATAATTCATAGCACACAAAGGCTAAAAACAATGATCTGTAAGGTTTAAATTTAAGTATGTGTTTGAGTAAATCATTTAGAAGAAATGTGTACAATGACAGGCAATTCTGAACAGCATAAGACCTTGCCAGGCGAGGGGAAAATTAGGGGTTTTTCTTAAAATTACTTTGTTTGTATCGAACAAAGTTTTTTTGGATATTTTGAATCATTCCAAACAGAAAAGGTGTTTAGTGACTTTTCTCTTAGGTTAATAGTTTTTTTGACATATACGCGATTAACAATTTTAAAAATTGCGTAACCGGCCATTTTTAACCCTGAATCGGACATTTAACTGAAACTTTTAATATTGCCAAGAAAGGTAGGTATTCTTTAAACATCGATTGATGAAATCCCGAAGATTTTTTTGCAATTCAATATCGAAAACCCCTATGTTTTTTATTTGCTAATTAAGCGGGCGCGCCACGGTAGTATAAGTGAGGACGTTTAAGTTTGCATAAATTCATTATCTCGAGAATGGGCAAATTTGAAGAGAAATCCTCAGACAGGTTGAATTTTATTTTTAAATTAGGACTTTTTGGCATATAAAAAAAAATCTTCTTTTTGTGTAAATTAATTTAATAAAAAATTTTTTGTACACCCTGTATAAATAATTATGTTAATTTTTATATTACTGAATAGAGAATTAAATAGCCTTTCAAATCAGCTATCACACAACCCCTACTCTCATTTAAAAAAATCATCGATTACGTCATCATGCCCAGATGGATGACGTGACTAGTATTATATATTATGCCAAAAAGTCCTAATTTAAAAATAAAAATCGACCTGTCTGAGGATTTCTCTTCAAATTTGCCCATTCTCGAGATAATGAATTTATGAAAATTCAAACGTCCTCACTTAAACTACAGTGTCTAACCCGCTTGATTAGAAATTAAAAAACAAAGGGGATTTCGATATTGTATTGCAAAAAACTCTTCGGGATTTCATTAATCGATGTTTAAAGAATATATACCTACCTTGGCCACATTGAAATTTTAAGTTAAATGTCCGATTCAGGGTTAAAAATGTCCGATTTCGCAATCCTTAAAATTTTTAATCGCGTTTATGTCAAAAACCTAAGACCTAAGAGAAAAGTCACTAAAAATCTTTTCTGTTTGGAATGATTTAAAAGCCCTAAAAAAACTTTGTTCGATGCAAAAAATATTATTTTAGGAAAACCCCTAATTTTTCCCCTCGCCTGGCAAGGTCTTATGCTGTTCAAAATCGCCTGTCATTGTACACATTTCTTCTAAATGACTTACTCAAACACATACTTAAATTTAAACCTTACAGGATTACCATTCACCTGGTAGATACACGTGCAAGGCTGATGCCTGCCAGGTCATGTTTTTTAGCCTTTGTGTGTTATGAATTATCACTATACAAATTTTTAGCCTTGCAGGAAGCCCGTTAGTCGGAGGGTTCACTAGCTCTTAGACTATTAAAAACAAGTGCCATTACAACATACCGGCTATAAAAACCAATGATTTTTTTTCTTTTTGGTGACTTCGGTAACATCGCCCGGTACAAAGACTGAGAACGTGTATTGATTTTTTGAATTTGTTAGAGCCCAATATTGCCCAGTCGAGCTTTTAGTTCTTTATAAACTCCTGTAAAAGTGCTTTTTGGCGACCATCAACCGCTTGGTATAAAGTAGATAATTACGCCATGTTAGTAATTAAACAACTTTCATCTTTTAAATGTGAATCATGTCATTTTTATTTAGTTTTAAACAGTTTCATTAGATATGTGCGCTAGCTGCTTTATATGAGATAAAATAAAAAAAAATAAGTAGTTTTTGCGTTCCCCATTAATATTTTTACTTAGTAAAATAGACAATCTTAAGATAGTATAACATTTTTATAAATAGTTATTTTAAGTAGGTACTTCAGAGTGATATATTATACCTATATATTAATTTTTAATATGAATTAAAGAGAAAATAAACGTTGAAACTAATTGTACTGCCCTTGACTTGATTTTTTTATTACCTCAATCCTTACTATAATCCGTTTGAAAATTATTGATAGCACAGTTTTTACGATGCAGGTCATTTTTTGTACTCAGTCCAGTAACTTTCATATTAAAAACTGTGCTATCAATAATTTTCAAACTGAGTATACAATTTGAAACATTTTATTTCAATTAGAGTAAATCACCTTGTTGACATTTCCTCCGATATACTGTAAGTACTTGCTGCATTCATAAGATTTTCTCATGAGAATTAAAATGCATTTTGTATGATATTTATTTCTTCTTTCTTAAAGGTCAATTTAAATTTTTCAAAAATGTATTTTACAGCTATAAAGAAAATTCTTCATACGACACTATCCAACTCATTGAACAATGATAATAGTTAGGAATTTTGATCCACTAAGAGTATCCATTCGTTGAGAAAGACCAAGTTCAAAATATATATAATAGTTCTTCACTAATACTTCTGGACTGTTTTTAAATATGATATTATTACCATGTTCTCGTTCGGTTTATCCGCTATTTATATTCCGTCTTTCTCTTTCATTATCCCAAAACATTGACCAGGTACTCTTGGTTCTCGCTACGAAACATCAATTATATCAGGTCCTCCACTGTGCTTCTAATGGATTAGCTTATTATGCTTCTCTCACACTGACATCATTCTCTCGTTAACTCTAGTATTATCCATTAGGCTTTTCCTTGCCAATTCGTTTTAGGTAGGAATCGAAGCAACCATATTTCTTGAAGACCTGAGTTAGAAAGTAGTTTACCTTCCGTTGCTTTTAATGAATTATGATGAGGTTGTAGACCAGCACATTTAATACCAAGAAAAATCAAGAAGTAACAAAATACCAATAGTTGATAGGTACTAACGCTATGATGCTCATAAATTATAATTTATATATTTATTTATAATATATCACTCTGTATTACACTAAATGTGAATAAATTTTTATAATATAAATATAAATCCCATTAAAAATATTTCATATTGGGCTTTGACATTCAAATAAGTCGCCAATTTATACGTTTTTTTTAGTTGGAGATAATATAAAAACTCATCGCTAGAGAGCGGAATATATGCAACACAACATTACCAAAATATGCGCATATATATGCATTACTTTTACTACAAATATGCAGGTATTTTTTCTAAATTTGTCTAAATATGCAAATGCATATTAAAAATACTCAAAAATAAAACAATATATTAAATATAAACATTTATGTTTAAAAAATTCAACCTACATTTATGTTTAATACATATTTATTTTTCACATAAAAACAAATGAAATGATACACAAAAACTGATATTATAATTAAATTAAGAATCTAAATTATAGTATGAATTTATATTCAAATATTTTTCAAAATTTTCAACTAGCAACTTTTGCCTTCTATCACTAAAAACGTGTTTGGACACAGAAAAAGTTCGTTCTACATCTACTGATGTTATAGGACAATATTTTAATTTAGGCAGTAAACTAATGTGCCAAGTCGTAAGATCTTCAGAAAAGTTGCCTTCAAAAATACGTACAACTTTCCTCAAACAATCGAAGCCCTCATTTTTTTCTAAAACATTTTTTAATTTATTTCTAATTGTAATCCCTGTATTTCCGGGAATTTTTTGACAATGAGCAGAAAAAGTGTTAACAAGATTAACCGAATCACTTAATTGTAAATTCCTTTGGTAAAAACTAAAATTAACTTTTATGAACATAAGTTCTTTAGCAATTTGTACGTTACTTAAAAGTTCTTGACTTTCAGTTACACACTGCGAGTCATTTTGAATATCTAACACAACGTCTTTTATGGCATCAAAATGATTTGCGTAGAAAATTTCTGCTTTAATCCATGTTCCCCATCTTGTAATTACGGGCTCTGGAGGCAAGATTACACCTGGTAATTTTTCTTTATACATTTGCACACGTAAAGGTGCTTTCAAAAATACTTTTTTAACGTTTGAAATTAATTTATTGACTAAATCAAATTCACCTCTAAGAACTTCTGCTACTCTGTTTATAGAAGTCTTTATACCGTCTTTATAGAAGTAAAAGCGAATTTGTCGAATAAAAACACTCTTTCCAGAAAAATTTCTTTTGTGGGACATGATGCTTTTGTTTGTCAGTTCCTCATTTAAAAAATGAAATGTGAAAATGAATGTAACTTACGATTTTGGAACAGGCCTTGCAAAATACTTTGTCTCCACTTAGCTTTAACTCTGGAAAACACTTTACCCAAGTACTTTTTTGAATGGTAGACATATTTAAATTTAATATATACCAATCACTTCAAAAACACTAAATACGATACAACGTTTACTTTAAACAAATGTTGGCCGGAAACTGACAAAATAAATATTAGACCCTTAAAAGCAGGTAGGTACCTACGACTTGCTACGCTAATAAAATAATATTTTTCTGGGAACACCCATAATTGTTAAATTTAGGTAGTAATGGGAAAGTCCAGATAGATAATAATGAGCGATAGATAGATAAATAACGAGCTCGTTCATATCGAAGTTATAAAATTCCAACTAAGAGAGGAAAATTTTAAACTTTTATATAATTTATTTTTAAAATATGCAAAATAAATCGTGTTTAGCTTAAATATGCAATGTTGTGTTTGTTGTCTGAAAATATGCAATATATGCATCTATATGCACTTTGCATATATTCCGCTCTCTACTCATCGCATATGACAAGACTAAATGTACATGTACACATGTGTATGTATGCAGGGTGTCCAGAAATTCTTCTGAAAAACAAAGACCGTAGATTTCTCAGATAATTTTAAGATAATTTAACCAGATTTATTTGGTCTGAAAATGGACCAGGTGAAGGTGGATAAGGTGAAAGATCGATAAGGTACCTAGAGCTCTTTGAACATGGCGCTTTCTAATTAGTTTTTTTAATTATCTCCAGAACGGTTGTATTTAAAAAAACTAAAACTGGTACGCCTATTTTTTATCTTGCAGAGATAAATAGATTCCATCAACTGCCAGTTTCTAATACCGGTCTAGGCATCCGTTTTTGTTAGGGCAACGGTTATTTTATCGCATAACTTTTTTGTCTATAACTTTTAAGCATTATTGACACTGAATTATTAAATTGTGAGATATTTTAGCACTAAAAGGTACGGTTGAAATCGGTAGGATGCACCGTTTTCTAGAAAAAATTCGAATGCAACGTTTTCGATTTCTGAATATGAAGGAAATTTGTGCGAAAAACGGTGCATTTTACCGACAACAAGGGTAACTTTTAGTACTAGAGTACATCGTAATTTAATAATCTGCATAGTGTCAAAATGCTTAAAAATTAAAGAAAAAAGTTATGCGATAAAATAACCGTTTACCTACCCAAAACGGGCGCATAAATAACCAGTACTAGAAATTTGCAATTGGTGAAATTGATTCATCTCTGGAAGATAAATAAACGCACCAGTTTTCGTTTTCCTAAATAGTTCATTTATTTTGAAAATTATTTTCGAATTCAAAAAACGAATAATTTTCAAATCGATTATTCTATAAAACGGTGTATCCTACCAACTTACAGAAAGAGTATTTTTTGTAATACATTACCGCACAATTTATTATTCCAGTGTCAAAAATGCTTAAAAGGGAGAGCTAAATAATTTATGCGATAAAATAACCGTTGCCCTACCCAAAAAGGATACTTATGAAATAGTATAGTCTGTTCGCTAAACTCAGACGCAACTTTCTAGATGTTTTAGTCGGTAATTTTGCCAATTTATACTAGAAATTCGCAATCGGTTTATCTCTGGAACATAAATAGGCGTACCATATTTCGTTTCTCTCAATAAAAGCGTTCCGGTGGCATTAAAAAAAATTAATTACAAAACCCTATATGTAAAGAACTGTAGCTCCCCTAGGAAGTATTTTCGGACTAGGTGAATTAGATTAAATTGAAATGTTGAATGGGTTAGATTAAATTGTCTTAAAATTATCTGATGAGTCTCCGGTCTGCTTTTGTCTGGAGAGTTTCTGGACATCCTGTATAATTTTTAATTTGGCAGGATCTTGATAGGAATACTACTCATATTTACTGTTCGATAATTTTAATTGATCCTTCTAGATCGTTTACCATAGTTCATCTTTCTCTAGTTAATTAGTTTGATTATTTACTATGATTGACATTTATTATATGGCAATGGAATACACCGAAATTTAAAATATAAAATGAGTATGATAAGTTATACTGAATAAAGATAACGTATTGATGGTACAGTTACAAGGAAACTGTCAAAACTAAATATATACTCAATATAATAAGCATTTGATATGTTGACTATTGTAGTTGAGTCCCTTAACAATCAATATGATCGTAGAAAGTCAATAAACCTACTGAGGCTAATACAACAGTTCGAACTTACGATGCTCCAATTATTGAACATGGAGTCTTAAACAGATATAACTAAATGGGAATTATACATTATACATATGGCAATGTATTTTGTCGCCAAAGAAAATTGTGAAATTGAACTTACTTCGGAAACCACGCCTTAGCATTAAATAATTTCAATATTCAGTACAGTTAAGCCAATAAATGACCGTTTTGGAGTGTCATTTTCAGGGGCAACTCCGAATTGCATGAAAATTTGGATTTAGATTCTATTTACCCTCCACTTCAAAGTTGAATTTGTGTTGTTGGTTGCTTTTACTTGGGGGGTGAAAAATATACGTTCAAAATAATCCCGGAAATAGATAAATTGACTGATGATAAGCAACTTTCATTCTATAGAGTTTTTTATATAAGTCAATACTTTTCGAGATATTTGCGATTGATTTTTCGACCAAAAAACTACGTTTTCAGACGGTTTTCTGCAAATAACTCAAAAAGTAAATATTTTATCAAAAAAATATTTTTAGAAAAAGTGTAGCTTATAAAAAAACTAAAAAAATACGTTCTTATTCGTCTAATCCCAAATCGAATATTTCAACGTGAAATCATCGAAAAATTAAACAATTCCCGGAAAAAACTAATTAACATTTTTAAATTGTTTAAAGAAAGCTTTATTTTTATTTTTTACAAAAGTTTCTAGCCTCAAAATAAACGAGTTACGCTCAAAAAAATGTTGGACCCCTTTTTTTGGTAAAAAAAAATTGTGAAAATCTTCCTCTATTTAGCACCCTAAATAAAACTAATAGTTACCGCTTTATCATTTAATTTAAATGTATGTATATTGTTTATATTTATGATCTGTAAGTTTGACCGGTTTGAAGTGCTTATTTTTAAAAAAATTAGGTTGCTTAGTTAAAATCATTTTTTCTAAAAATTTTGGAAAAATTTCCTTTCTTCAAAATGACTTAAAAAGTATTAGTAATACGAAACATCTTAAAGAATAAAAAAATGTAGTTTTTGTTGTTATAAATATGATAGTTACATTTTGCTTTTCGGTAAGACAAAAATTGGTTAGGATCTGGCTATTCAAAGTTTGCATACACTCGTGTATATTGAGTCGTTCAAGCCCTTTCAACTATAACACTTTCAAAAATAAGCACTTTACCGGTGAAACTGACAGATCATATAAGAAATAGAAAAGTAAAGTAAACTGTTTGTAAAGCGGTAACGATTAATTTCATTTGGGGAGCTAAACACTGGGAGATTTTCATGATCTTTTTACCAAAAAAAAGGGGGACCAACTTTATTTTCAGCGTAACTCGCTAATTTTTAATGCTAGAAACTTTTATAAACAATTAGAAAATGAAGATTTTTGTAAATACTTCAAAAAAGTTTAAGTGGATTTTTTCCGAAAAGTGCTTAATTTTTTGGTGATTTTACGTTGAAATATTCGATGTGGAACTAGACAACTAACAACGTATTTTTCATGAGCTACAACTTTGCTTTTACTCGGTTTATAGACTTTACTGATGCATCATATTTTTAGTTTTTTTATAAGCTACATTTTTGCTAAGAATATTTTTTTGGTAAAATATTTACTTTTTGAGTTATTTGCGGAAAACTGTTTAACGACGTAGTTTTTGTCCAAAAATAAACATTTTCAATTGCAAATACCTCGAAAAGTATTGACTCAGATAAAAAACTCTCTACAACGAAAGTTGCCTATAATCAGTCAATTTATCTATTTCCGTGATTATCTTGAACGTATGTTTTTTCACACCCGAGAAGGAGTGACTATCATCCCCCCAAGTAAAAGCAACCAACGGCACAAATTCAACTTAAATCCAAATTTTCATGCAATTCGGAGTTGCCCCTGAAAATTATACGGTGTCGCCGTATTTCCCGTTCATTTACTGGGCTAAGTTCATATAGTCCATTCGCTAAACTCGGACACAACTTGCTAGTGATTTTAGTAAGTAATTTTGCCAATTTTGGTAAAATTGGCAATAAATAATTACTAAATAGTTGGTAATTTTGCCAATTTTTGCAAAATTGGCAAAAAACAAAAAAAATACCACCTAAAATCTCTAGCCAGTTGTGTCTGAGTTTAGCGAACCGACTATACCTCTATTTTAGAGTACAATACATACACAGAGTATAATACATACTGTTGCATGCCTTCTTCTGTCTTTATAATAGATGTATGAAGAATACACAAAAATAGCCTGTTGCACAAAAATAGACACAATGTAGTCGATACATAACCCTAATACGACTGAAAAGGTTCACCGTATAGAAGATTAGATGACATCATGTAAAAGTGCATGAGGTAATTAAGTACGTCAAATGATATGTACTAGAAACAAATTTTAACTGACAAATTAGACAATAAAATATATTCCAGCGCATTTTGTTGCAACTTTGAATATTATTTGTGTGAACTTTCAGCATAATATTTGCCATAATTCGAAAGGACTTCTAAATATTTGTCGTGAACTTTCAGCACATGTTCTCGATAATTCGAAAGGACCCAAAAACTAATAATAATTCAAATAAAGATTCTCAAACCTTAAAGAAGACAAACCAGTTCTGTTCCAAGGAGACGTTATTGAAACTATAGTTAATGATATAAATTGAATACAAGGGAAAAATAATTGGCAAATAATTGAAACAATAGTCACAAAATCTAAGAGGAGCAACCTCATTTACTGGAGAAGAAATTAAGATTTCTTCAGAATATAGGCCTAGTCCATTAATCTTCGATTCCAATAGTTCAAGTTCAAGAATCTGTTATTGGCTGGCTCAGTCACCTCTTTCTGTAGATTTAGCTTTAAACAGAAATTATCATTAGTTTTTTTTTCTGAAAAATGGCTTTGGCAGAGCCAATTAGCCAAAATTGTTCTTGATTATTTACAAATTCCTAGTCAGAATTATCAGTTTGTATAACATAAAAAAATGGCACAATGACTACAAAACAAAAGGGATTTATTTACTTATAACCAAGACATTATTAGTCTAGAATATCGTTGGAACTAATATGATAAAAAAAGCAGTTTATGTTAAAACAGAGATTTTGGTAAAGAATAACTTCCATAACCTTCCATTTGATAAGTTACGTAGTTATTAATTCTCGTTCAATAATAAATGTCTTTTGTAGTATAACTAGTTTAATTAAACATCTAAACCATAACTACCTAGTCATTTCCAATTTTTTTCTTATTTTTTTCAAAACTTACCTTTTCAGTGCCAGATTTACAACAAAAATTATTTTTCTTGTAAAGCCAGCACAATTTTTTATTCGTGAAAAATTGAAAAATTGCTCAAAATAAAACAACATTACACACATTTATGTAAAATATGAAAATATAAAAAAAGAAATAAATATCAGAAATGGAGGAAAACAAATAAATACTAACTAATTTCCAAAAAGCTAATAAACATGACCGTCTAAAACAAAGGCACTTCAAATATAGAGTAAATAAATGTTGGTACTTAAAACAGGGAAGAAATGTTATAGGATAACAGAAGGGTCAATAAAAGGAGTAATGGCACATTTTAAGGAAGACAAAACGTAGAGAAGAGGTTTCTAAATGCTTCATTAAAAAAATACTTTAGTGGTGTCATTCTCTTGATAGTCCTGTCGCCAGCGGGGGTACAACGGCCTCCTTAATTCAGATGGACTTACCCAAGTTTTTTTATGTATTTTGACCCGTAGAATACGAATTTTTTGGGAAACAGTTTATCCGGATGTCGAGAAGATTGTTATAAACAAAGAACTTGAGGAATTACATAACAGCGATTAATCGCAAAACAAAACATTTTTTTGTATTTTTTGGGTGATTCTCAGCAAAAAATGTTCTTACAATTTTTTTCGTAGGATGCAGAGTTTTCGAGATAAACGCGGTTGAACTTTCAAAAAATCGAAAAAGTGCAATTTTTTAACCCGAATAACTTTTGATTAAAAAATAAAATAGCAATTCTGCTTATTGCATTTGAAAGGTCAAATTCTGTCTATTTTAAACCTAGGGTATATTCTTAAAGGAGACCGGTAGATAATCCTTCAGCTTATCGTGAAAGGTAAAATCTAGAACAGCAGAAGAATAGGAAGGAATCAGATATCCTGACTTAAGTACATTCGCGATTGGACAAGAATACGCAGTGCAGAACCACTGAACGATTTCTAAAAGCTGTAGACTGTGAACAGCTCGCTAATGTAATTGCCAACGTTAGGGGATCTAATATGGCACCCAAAGAAGAAGAAGGCAGTTAATATTACTGCCCTATAGTTCGTTAAAAAATGTTTAAGACAAATAAAAGGGAAATATATACAGGAATAATAATTAAGATTCATCATTAAAAAGTTAATTAAAAAAAAAAGGTTTCCAAAAAAAAGATAGTTACAATAATTACATAAAACGACAACAAAATAAATATAACTTTTTATTGTTTTACAGGAACCACTTGTTAGTTTTTCTTTTTAGAATTCCTTTTAGTTTTCCTCTCTGGAAAATCGTTAAAATAATACACTTTTATTGTTTTACTGTCTCTTTACACTAATAATTAATAATCACAAATAAGAAAAACAAAATAATATACTAACTAACCAATAAAAAAAATTATACACCCATGGACAAAAATTATCTAATATTTTGAAATTATCATGTGAAGTAAAATATTGTGTTGCAATCCTAGCCTTCTCATTGTCACAGGTTTAGAATTTCTTTTTCAAATGCGATGTTTTAAAATGTCATATAAATGCTCCATCGGATTTCAACCTGATATGGGCTATATGGTAGTCAATATGATTTTATAAATTGAATCTCTTCAAGGTAAGTACTCACTATTCTAGCGACCGACGCGACGTGAAGATTTGAGTTATCGTGCAATAGCACGAATCTACCATATCCAAGATGGCTAGCAATGGCAAAGCATGATTTTTAAAATGTTTTCAATGTACATGTCAGCTGTGATTCGTCTAATCTCCTGCAAAAGTATCGTATGTCATTTCCAAGCAATGCCACTCCATAGCACTATGTCACCACCACCAAAACTAACGCTCTGTATGAGGTTACAACTGGCATAACTTTCGGCAACTCTTCTGTAGACGAAGGTTGGCCAATCAAGGTTTCTTGCGGCAGACGATATGCCTGTTGTAACCTTCTTAACCTCCTGCAGAGCGTTAATTTCGGTGGTAGTAGCATAGTGCTATAGAGTGGTATTTCTTGGAAAGGACATACCGAACTAGTGGAAGTGATTGGGCAAATGACAGCTGACATGTACTTTGAAAATTTTTTTGAAGATTCTGCTTTGTAATTTGCCAGCCATATTGGTGCTAATGCACAATAACGCACGTCCTCATATCGCTAGAACAGTGAATACTTATCTTGATGAGATTCAATTTAAATATTATATTGGCCAACATATAGCCCATATTAGATTTAAATCCGATGGAGCATTTATATGACATTTTAAAACATCGCATTCGGAAAAGAAATCCTATTCGTATGACAATGGGAGGGCTAAGGATTGCAGGCCAAAATATTAGATATTTTTGTCCATGAGTGTATAAAAGTAGAATGAGATGATAGATGATGTTCTCTCGATTTTTCATTGAATATTATTGATAGTGTTTGATTATTTACGCTGGATATTATGTAGGTAACTATCCTTCTTGACTATAAGTACTGATAAACGAAGTTTTTTCCTTAAAAAGTAACACCAATTGAAATTTATCTGGTTTATTACACAGTGGCTACGTTCAGGAAAGGAATCAGGACCATTCAAATGGTTGGCCTGGCAAGTATGTATTATCTCTCAATCTAAATGTTGTTCGTCTTCGTCAACACTGTGCTCACACTATATCACATTCACAGTTAGTGTCCTAAGAAACTTACACTTAAAGTAAAAGCTTCCAGAGAAATTTTATACAATTCACACTTGCTGTATGTCTAAATGTTACAATTAGGTATTGTCACGCTACTACTAGAATATGACAGTAAATCTCGGATTTTAGTTTTGTTTATGGTCCAGTAGTCAGGTAAACTTTTAATAAGTTTAGGTAGCAAAAGGGCTAAAACACAGATTGTTAAAATAAATCAAATAAAATGTTATTGAAGTAAACGATTGAAGTAAAACAGACTATGGAAAAATTAATTTTGCTCTTTGATGATGTTAATTTTATTATAACAAAATTTCCATTTATATTTTATCATAAATTTATTTATTACATAGTTGTTTAAAGAATATACGAAGAGAATCCATATCCAATCCACTATCCATATCTTGGCCCATTTACCATTATGTAATGGGTATTTCGAGTGTTGTCTTCATTAGCCAGAATATGCAAAGAAAATGGGGTGAAAAATATTTCTCTTTCTCTTGTATGTCTGTTGGTTTTGTCTGATATCGATGATAGTCCAAGTAATGAAATAGGACAAAACCTCGCGCAATTTTTACAGAATGGACCGATTTGCTTGAAAATTTGAGAATAAGTAGTGGATAGTCCAAGGATTAAAATCTATATGATGCTGAAAGGCGCTCTTACCATGGGGGTGGTGGCCACCCCATCTCGGAGGTGGAAATTTTTTATTATATTTTGACCACAAAAGTTGATAAAAACATTCATTCTAAGCAAAAAACGTTTTCTACATTTTTTTGATAAAATTAATAGTTTTCGATTTATTCGCTATGGAAAGTGTTTTTTATATTGAAAAAATTAATATTTTTTAAGTTTTCTGCTAATAACTTAAAAAGTTTTCGTTTTATCAAAACAACTTAACAAAAATGTACCTTTTGAAAAATAAAAAAAAAACCTTTTTTTAGTTTTCTATAAGACCAATAGTAATCGAGCTATACTTTATTATATGTTAGCTCTTCTTCGTCAAATGCTGAATATTGTAGTTTCAAAGTCAAAAGACAGAAAAACTATTCATTTTTCGAGGATAACTTGTTTAAACTAATTTAAATTATTTAAAAATATTTATATGCAGAAATAAAAAAAAAGTCTCTAGCTCAAAAACTAAGTGACTTATAAGGAAAAGAATGTAATTCCCTATTTATTTTTCAGCGTAAAAGTGATCGAAAGCAACCCCCTAATCACCACCCTAATTAAAATTAGTCATTGACCTTATTTGGTCTTCTTTACTTATGTATTATTAATTGGTTCTAGAAGTTTGACCGGCTTAGAATGATTAGCTTTAAAAAAAATTGAGTTAAAAGCGAATAACCAATTTGTGTAGTTTGGAAAAAAATGGAATTTTCTTCAGAATAGACAGATTAGCATCAGAGATACAAAAAATGTTTAAATATGTAATTGTAGCTTATTTAATTCCCAAGAATTTGGTTTGCTAAATTTTTTTCTACGGCAAAAATTGAGTGAGCTATTAATTGTCAATTAAAACTTGTTATAACATGTAAAAACCACCTTTCCCAATCCTTTCAAAGTCACCTCTTTTTGCGACTGAATACTTTTAAAAGATTTAATATTAATAGGCTTATACATATATCTTATAAAAACCTACAAAATTATTTTTGCCAAACTTTCTAAGATAAAAACAAAAAAGTTACGGTTAAAAAATCAATATATTTTTTTGAAAAAAAAAAACGAGAAACTCAATTGGAAGCGGAACTACGTTAGCGGGGTTTTTAATCATTGACCTTATTCATTTTTTTATATTCATGTATTACTAATGGATTCTAGAAGTTTAACTGGCTTAGAATGATTATTTCTTAAAAATCTGGAGATAAAAGCGAATAACGAATTTTTGGAGTTTGGTATAAAATGCCATTTTCTTCAGAATAGAAAGAATAGCATCAGAGATACAAAAAAATACAAGAGCTTGGTTTGAAAAAATTTTTTCTACGGCAAAAATTGAGTGAATCGTAAACGAGTACCTACTTATATCGAAAAACATCGATTTTTTCGATATAAAACTAACACTTTCGATAGCGAATAAATCGAAAACTACTAATTTTATCAAAAAAAATGTATAGAACATTTTTTGCTTAGAATGAATGTTTTAATCAACTTTTGCGTTCAAAATATATTAAAAAATTTTCACCGCCGAGATGGGGTGGCAACCACCCCCATGGTAAAAGCGCATTTCGGCATCATATAGATTTTGATCCTTGGAGTATTCACTACTGATTCTTAAATTTTCAAGCAAATCGATCCGTTCTGTAAAAATTGCGAGGTGAAAAACTTCGGTTCCTGGACTATGAGTGGGACAGAAATGTTTTATATAATTCTGTTCACAGTCCATATTTTTCGACCTTTACACAATAAAACTTAAGGCTTTAATCTTTAAAATGCTGCCACTAACTAATGCTTTCTTAATTCTTATAAACAAACGCTATGTTTGTTTGCAAATTGCAATGTTTTTACAATTAAATTTTGTTATGTTTAAAATGTGTTTTTTTTTTATTCTTTTAATAGAATAACCCTCTCTATGTCGCTTATGCTATCCATAGAATCTTTATAAGTTCAGAGAGAACCGAGAAGTCCCAGATCTAAACAATAAATCTGAAACTTCTCGTGGAACCAATTTTTGGTAACATCATTCATCTCTGCATTTTACAGTTTATAAGGCAAGGGGAGGACGAATAAAGAAGATAAAAGGGACTCTACAGTATGCAGTCACATTCCGTCTATTCGTCTAGGAAAAATTCCAACGAAAGTTGATCACGTGTACTCAAAATATATGTAAAATGAAAAAAAACAGCTTATGTCTCAATTCGGTTCAGAGGTGATTCACCATTCCCATACGTACGTTTCTCTCTCTCCAGACGTCTTCAGTGGGGCTACATGAACATCTCTGTAGACGTGTGGAGAGACAGAAACGTACATATGTGGATGGTGCATCACCCCTTAACCGAACTGAAACTTAAGCTGTTTTTTAATTTTTCCTTTACTCATATTTTGAATAGGTTCACGGAATCAACTTTATTAGAATATGCGGAATGTGACTTCATATTGTAGAGTCCCTTTCATCTTCTTTATTCGTTGTATCCTTGCCTTATAAACAGTAAAAGGCAAAGATTAAGGATGTTACCAGAAAGTGGTTCCAAGAGAAATTTCAGAATTTTTGTTTAGCTCTGAGACTTCCCGTTTAGCGCTTATTCAAAAAGATTGTGTCGTCAGATGCCTGGTCAGTGTAACGTTAAATTTTCACTTCGTTAAAGTTTACTCCGTGTCTAAAAATTTTACTCTCTGATTAAGTACCACATTGGAAAATTTGATCTGTCGTCAATGTTAAAAAATATATTTAGGTGCTTGTTTACTTTTTCACCGTTTGAGGAAATTACCGACAGTGGAAAAATTTAAGAGAACAATTTTTTGGAGCTTGACAGAACCTTCAACTATCTTCCTTATCACGGTGACTCAAAATCAGTTGATGGTTATGTACACATATTCTTCATTTATAATGTATCTGTATAATGTATTAGCGACTATGGGAAAATCGATGGTTAGTATTTAACCTAGATTCACGTTGTTTATTTGCTTTTGTGTGCAAATTGCGTTGCCTATAAACATTAAATGTTGACTAAATTTTAGTCAGTCGAAACCGCTTATTAGGAATATCCCTCTTATTATTATCGGTTATAGGAATATACCGTTTTAAGGAATAGAAATTTGAGGTCCTAAAACGTTTCTATCAGCCACCAATGATCGGTTATTAGAATATCCCGGTTATAGAAATACTTTTGCGTGGCACGAAGGCTATTCCGATAAGCGGGTTGACTGTATTTGTTTTATTTAACTTATTTCAATTGATTGGACGCCTAAGCTCCTTGGGATCATTTTAATTATTTCCAAAAAAATTAATAATCTTCATGAAAATACATCATTTAAAGCATGAAAAAAATTTAAATTTTATGTAACTCAATCGCACTTGACAATGCGAGGGAAGTCCAATATTTTAGTACTTTACAATAGGACCTGCATAAAAGCTCAGTTACAAGATATTCATGCCTATTCTGTAACTCATTTCGATGATAGAAGTCAGTAAAATCGAATAGAAGTGACAAAGTCGAATAGAAATAGTCCAAATCCGTATTCCATAACTACTTCGGAATCTCTACAATCGTAATGTGAATAGAAATCACTTCGACAGCATTTACCCTGTCGAGATGAGATTTCGATTATCGGAATTGTGGTTGACGCAAGCGCATTTTGTTTTGTTTTGACGTTTATATTTTATATATAAAAATAATTAATTACATACTACTTATTTATAATTATTTATAGTATTTGTATCTTTTTTTAGCTGCTTAATTTTTAGTCTGTGGTGTTATTTGTTTAGAGAACTATATATATTTCATTTAGACATGTTGTACGAGTATGAATAATTGGACCTAACCTTATTTATTTGCAACTTGGCGTCTGAATGTTTCCCATTCACATTGTTGCCATATTTTGTTCGCATATTTCTTGTACAATTGCAATCAATGGTATAATGCACAAGAATAGCATGACTTCTTATGCGTTAATTGATAAATAAATATTATACCAGTATACTTGTATATTTATCAGTCAACGCTCATAGTCTGAACAAATTATAGAAAAGATGCCATTTTTGGGAAAAGCTGTTTAGCAGTTATTTCAACTGGAATCGAATCTTAAAGATTGCATATTATTAGTAATATCAATTTTAAATAATTTATTAATAATAATGAATTAATAACATCAATTTAAATATCTCTGATTTAAAAGCATTTATACTTCTTATCTTCACTTATCTTTTTTATTTATCAGTTTATCTTCTTTTTTATATCAATTTTAATTAACTTTAATTTAAAACCATTTATTTTCTTTTGAGCTTTTTGCATCCAGTATTTACACGAATATTTTATTTACTTCTCAAAACTTTGAGGATAGTATGAAGAAAGTATGAAAACATTGAGGAAATGGCAACGGTGTCATATTTCAAGTAACAAAATAGGTCACAGAACACAATTTCGCTGGTTACTGCGCGGTTGCCACCTCCTCAGAACCGCGTGAAATAGAAGTCAGAGATTTCGATTATGATATAAGTTACAGAATACCGATCCAAACACAAAAATGACGCGATAGATATCAAACATTCCGATTTTGGGTAATTACGATTCGACTTGGTCATTTCTATTCGATTTGTTAAAAGTTACAGAATAGGGCTGATTAGTATGTAACTGGAACGAGTTTTTGGAGGCGAGTATTTTACATGAATAGTGGCGTCTACAGCGCAACCAACGCAACCGTGAGAATGGCAACCGTGGAACTCATAAGCGAGACATGAAAAGAAAAAACCATAGGTTCCATAATCTTCGATTATATGAGAGTACAATAATGTGCAGTTCTATTCTAATGCTCTATGTACATTCACAAATTTAATTGACCACGACCCCCTAAAATCCCCCACAAATTTTTTTTACCCCCAAAAAATCCCCCAGCCATTACAGCTTAAAAAAATTCCCCCAGACGCTTTCAAATTACCCCAAAAATGGGGGGAAATACCCCAATCTGACAACTCTGGAAAAAACACTCCGTGCAGATCACTCCGTATAAGATCAATTACGTTTCCTCCGCGACGTTTGATCTACGACTGAGATAAATCCCGGTTTACCCAATGTCAACTAAGTCTCAAAGTGCGCATCTAAGTATCAAATTAATACAAAGTGAATTTGGTCATACTGTACACGCTAAAATCGCTTTTTAATGTATAGATGCGCCTGCGGAGACTCCTTAGCACCTCAACTAATCTCAAGTGACAGCTGTTAGAATCGTGTAACCAGCCTCTCCGGTGCTAGTGCGTCATACAGTCAAGTATTACGGGGGGGAAGTATTGGTGGGGAAATCTACTCGTTCCAGTAAATAGGATTGCTTTTTATTTACTCGACTGGCATGACCACTCGCAGCGAGTACTCTACTGGAATATAAAACACCAATTTACACAAGAAGAGTACTAAAAGTCAGTACTCGGCTGTAGTGACTCCTACGAGTTACTAGCGTCGTGTAACTGAGCCTTATCATGGTGTTTATCATATCTTGGGTTAGGAAGGCACCTGATGGGTTATGTAATTAAGCTCTTGTTAAGTCTTGTTATTTTAATTCATAATAGGGCATATTATGAAAGGAGCTCTTTTAAAATGCTTTTCCTTTCTGAACCGTTCTGTTCCTGCAATGCGACATGTAAACATATTGCTTCATTCCATAAAGAGCTCGGTAGTTGTTGATCTTCTTTACGAGTAACCTGAATTAGTAAACAAAACGTTTAGTAAACTAAGACAATCATAGTTAAGAAACAAAAATTTATTCTATTTAATCCATAAAAATTTTACCCTAAAGTAAAATGATAACGTTAAAATTTTACTCTAGAGTAAAAATTCAACGTTATAATTTTACTCTTGAGCAAAAGTTTAACGAAGTAAAAATTTAACGGTACAGGCTAATTCAAAGTCACGGGAATACCTTAATTCTCTGGACTAAATACGTCTTTTAGAAACCGTGTATGAGTTCACTTAATTTATTTCTTAACAGGTAACGTACAATCAAAAAATCGCCAAACACTAGCAACAAAAAAATTTACTTAGATAGATTAATGTTATCGCAAGCATGATTGTTCGTCATGGGTGAAATTTTACCATAAGGTGGGCTATGTCTTAAACGACTTTAAAATGTGTTATTTAAATTTCAAACTTTGAACTCCTGTATCCCAGCGAGTACTGAATTCGACTTTATTAAGTAACAACACATTTACTCAACACACACACACTACACATTGCACTATAATCTGATTGCGACTGGCTGAATGATTAATACCTATGTCATTAAAAAATTTGTACAAATCTGTGTTTTAGACGTTTGCAGGAAAAATTTTCCTGATTACTGAACTAGTCTTATTTTAGGCGAAGTAAAGGATGAATAATATGATATTGTATTTGGAAGTTTACAGTTTTTTTCATTGCATTTTAATCCTAAATAAATAAAATTATTACCAAATTATTAATAACATATTTTAATTTTTACAATATTCAAGTTTTAGTAAATTTTATATAAACAGTTTCATCAACCATGAGGCATAAATAGTTTGATGAAATGGTGATTTGACTCCGATGTATAATTATAGTCAGTTTGTTTCTCTTCTCAAAGGAAATTTGACGTGAATATAAACAGTGTAGGTGTTGGAGAATGTTACAAAACCAAAGAAATATAATTTTTACTGTGAAATATGCAGCAATTCAGTATTTTATTATACAATATTTCCATTTTAAAACTTTTAAAATCCGTTGTCGGTGAACTAATATCTACTCAAGTTAACTCTTATATCGATGGTCATCTTAGTTGATAGTTGACTGAAAGTAGTAGTTCCTCAAGTTATTAAGCAAGCCATACGCCTCATATGCGCCTTTTACGTCTCATGATGCAATTGTCTTGAATTTTTATAAAATTAACAAAATGTTGTTCTGAAGCTATTTCCTTGTGGCATTTTTATAATTAGTATTTTTTATGGGAAATAAGCCACAATTTTATTAAAAAATGAATTTATTAACGTTTCGAAGCCCAAATCGGGTTTCGTTCTCAAAATACAAAATACTATTAAAATAAAACAAACATGTTGTTGCTAAGTAAAAAAATTCTTCTAATAATTTATTTAATCTGACTCATTTATATTGGCAATTCAGACGTATATTATACATTTTAAAGTAAAAGACTTTAAAATTATATCGCCAATATTTATGAGTTGCGTTCCTGGGACGACTTTACTAAAAGATAGTTCATTCGATTACATGAAATCAATCCCAACTAAAGAATTTCCGTCGCAAAAAAATCATAGCATGTGATCTGTCTTTAAAAAGACAACCAAATGCAACGATGACAGTAAAATTCTCGCGTTATACTGTCATCGTTGCATTTGGTTGTCTTTTTAAAGACAGATCACATGCTATGATTTTTTTGCGACGGAAATTCTTGAGCTGGGATTGATTTCATGTAATCGAATGAACTATGTTTTAGTAAAGTCGTCCCAGGAACGCAACTCATAAATATTGGCGATATCATTTTAAAGTCTTTTACTTTAAAATGTATAATATACGTCTGAATTGCCAATATAAATGAGTCAGATTAAATAAATTATTAGAAGAATTTTTTTACTTAGCAACAACATGTTTGTTTTATTTTAATAGTATTTTGTATTTTGACAACGAAACCCGATTTGGGCTTCGAAACGTTAATAAATTCATTTTTTAATAAAATTGTGGCTTATTTCCCATAAAAAATACGTAATTATTAACAAAATGTTATATATTTTGGCTTTGATTAGATAGCTGAAAAATTGCAGTTTTTCGTACCAATTATCTAGAATGTTTTTCTTTTTTTTTCAATTCTTTTTGGTGATAAATAAATTCTATGTTAGTTTTCCTATGGTTTTTATAAAATATTCTTCTTTAAGTGCCATCATCATGGCTCAAGTGGCATCACGACATGACTCATCGCTCCGCGATGAACGTTGGCAATTATTATGGCTATTCTGACCTTCGAGGTAGCTGCTGTGAACACTTTCGCTCCTAGAGCATCATCAGGGACATTTCGTCAAATCATGAAGGTATCCTTGAATGGTATAAATATTTATCTAATTCGGGATGGCAAAAATTTTAACATATAACATACACTAGACAAAGGACAATAGTTTCAAGATAGTTGTATAGCGAAACCCGCTCAATGACCTGTCTATTAGAAAATAATTGTTCACAATAATTATCATTGTTATAAGAATAATAGTCTACCGTTTTATACGTCTGCTATATCTAGGGCCTACGGTATACAAGGAAGGTAACAGGGCCAGTGCTACACTTTGAACGCCTATTATTACCCCTGGTTTTACCCAAGGTACTCATTTTATTCAGGCTGAGTCGACCTGGGGCCTATAAACATTTTTAAAAATGTCTAGTTGTTCTTGCCGGCGGTAGGATTTAAACTCCGACCTACCAGCACGCGAGCCAAGCACATTACCGCTTAGCTACGCCGGCCCTGATAAGTATTGTTACCTTTATTAAATGACCATTATTTTGGTTTTCCTGATATTGCTCTGTAAAACGTGCGTTATACTAACCATAGATACCTTATCAAAGAGTCTCTAGGGGTCTTCCAAATTGTTGGTCATTACATTAAGTTTGATGTTGTCGACAAGAACTCCATTTACCACTATTCCAGGTGACTCATTTTCTAATGATTTGCGGAAATATATGCAGAGTATAAATTGAGTAGCAATACATAGAATACCTTTCTGTCGTATACCCTTGCAAATACTTATTTCCTCTGGTAGGGAACTTTCGAGTTTTATTCTTTCCGATTGATCCCAGTATAATCTTAATATTATTAGAAAATCTTGATAATCAATGTTTAGTTTTTGCAAAATTTCCGGTAGTAACGGAAATTTCGGAAGTAACATTATCAAAGGCCTTAGTATAGTCAATAGAGCAGACATACGTATATCTTGGTTGACATCTTGGCATCTCTGTGCCAGTACACTAAACGTAAATAGGGCTTCTCAGCCAATTACTTTTTTAAAGTTTTTTTACCGTTAGGTCTTATCTCTCACCGTGCTACTCGTCCATCGACCAACTTGATTTACTTTTGAATTTCTATTTAACCCTCTAACTGGCAAGATTCTAAAAATTATTCTATTTAGCTGGGTATTTTTTTCAAGTTTAATAATGTATTGAGAAACCTAGAAATACTATTAAAATTTAATTATCAATTTTTGTTTGGCTTTCAGGTAAAATCATGTAAAGGGGTCCTCAGGTGCCCCTTGCCGGTTTAAGTTAAAATAGTTTTATTGATTTGAACGATTTCCATTAAAATAAACTTAACAAACATGCAAAACAGAATAGATGTAAACTATTTTTATGGTGACAATTATAAAAACAGTCTTTGGCATTAGAACAACATAAATGAATATCAAATTTGCTACACACACATAGAATTTTCGACACTTTGCCAAATTTACATTTTTTACTACCATCGTTGTTGAGCCAAAGTGCAAAGTGATCAATACTGTCGAAGCTAATATCATCAATGGGACGTTTTGCTTTTCTTCCAACCCGTTTCAGCAGAATCCATAAGATCTTGGATTTCATCTTCGGTCATTACCTGCAAATCAAACTTTTTCCTTCTCCAGTTGATATTGCCTTCTATTTCCAGAAGCAAAATACACAATTAAGTGATCAAATGTTGGAAAACAATAGCACAATAACAAACAACAATCACAACAAATCGAGACGAAACTTCACATAAACCGACAAGGGGTCCCTCAGGAACCCTTTCTATTTTTTTCGTTTCTACAGCACACTCAGAATATTTGTTTTGTAATAATTCTAATATATAGCGAAAATCGAAGCTGTAAAGCACTCATAAAAAAATGTTTCACTAAATTCAGATTACTGGCAGTATCACAATGTTACTTCGAACAAAAAAAATTTAATGAAAGATATCTGTTCTGCGTTCACCATCACCTGTCGCACAACACTGAGGCATAAATGTAATTTTACGGTGTAATGAATTTAGAATGCCTTTGAAACGGCTCTAGAAGAACTAGAGAAAAAGCTTCAAAACAGTTTGCGGCTACACTAATTTTACCTGTGGCTTAAATAAATAATAATCGAAGGGGCCCTCACGGAGCTCTTGCTAGTTAGAGGGTTAAAGCCGCAGATCTGCTTTGGATTTTGAATTCACTAAACGTTACACATCGGAGTAAGTTTGTAAGTCTTCTAAAGCACCGAATAACTATTTATTCTCATTAATGATTTACCAAAATTTACTAAAATCGATAATATAATAACCAATGCTTAAAAGTTCACATACTTAATTAAAAAATATTATAAAAAATGCATGATAAATAAATAATACTAACATCAAAAACAATTTTGACGAAAAATGTAAACTTCTACTATATTTCGCTAGTCTAGAACTCGATGTTGTCTGTATATATCTGTTTTGTAATAACTTGTAGGCTAGAAGTAGATAGCAGTTTGAGTAAAGCCAGGTAATGGTTTTAAAACAATAAAATTTAAACTTTAAATAAATCTTTAGTATAAACACATGTTTTGAATATTTCTATGTGACATAGTGTGACTTGCAACTAGATGTTCTGCTTTACTTGTGATCCGAAGTGATCTCTTCTTTCCGTCTGACAGAAAGGTATACTTTCCTTCTTGGTTGTTTATATTCTTGTTTCTGTTAAATAATAATTTCCTACAAATATCAGTTTTTGTGTTCTTCCTTTTTTATCTTGTTTCTATAGCTTGCAATTTCTTTGGCATGTGTATCTATAAAACACACCATCTAACGTGTGTATGAAAGTTTAAAAAAAAGCTATTTGCTTACTTTTAAGGGGGTAGGCGCAAAATCTTGGTCCAATGCTATTTAAAAGCATTCATTATTTTCGAACCCTGAAAAAACTAATGAATATTTTTGAAAAGTTTAAACGCAGAATGAAAGATTACATAATTACCAAGGGCCAAAAGTCCCTTAGAATAAACAAAAAATTTCTTTTGAATGAAATATTTGAAATTAAACATCCCACTAAATTTTCTCTTTTTTTTTTCACCTATGTAACTTATTAAAATAAACATTATAGAAGTTTTCAGGGACTTTCGGCCCTCGGTAATAATGTACTCTTTCATTCTGCGTTTAAATGTTTCAAAAATACTTGTTAGTTTTCTTAGGATTAAAAAAAATTAATGCATTTAAATAGCGTTGGACCAAGATTTTGCGCCTACCCCCTTAAAAAACACTTTGTTTCTTCCTTAATATATGTGAAAAATCATAAATTGAAACGAAACTTTAACCAACGATTCTACGTATTGCTATTTATTTAGTCTTTGAAAATTAGAAGCTTAGTTTTTGTTTGAGTAAACATATTAATGATAAAGGAGACTATAGGTAGGTATTCAGTCTTTCTGCCTTAATGTTTGAATTTCAATCTGCCTCTACCAAGTTAATGAGAATCAATTATTGGAAACTATAATACTTAGTCATCAAGCAAAACATACTCAACATTTTGGACACAAAATGATTAAGCATCATATCTTTCGAGGTATATTCGGTCTGACACTCCTTTAGAAGCTGTTGTTTTGTAGAAGATTCATAGACATTTCAACGGAATGTCCCGGAATGAAAGTGAATCTTCACTTTCTTTTCATTTTTTTTAGCCAATTTTACACGTTTTTTTTAATATGATAGATGGGTTTTGATATTATAGACTTTACTCTTACTCTGCTCGTCCGCGGATGATATCCTACGAATAAATTATTCTATTACAGAAGAAATAAATTAAGTACATAAATATTTTTACCTATACACGAATTCTGCTTATTAATTAAAATATTTCGATGTATCAAAATAAAGAAATTTTAGTCAACGCTTTAATACAGTAGGCAAGGGTCAATAATTTTTGAGACCAAAAGAATATTGATAAAGTGGAACCCATTGTAAAAGTGAGAAAATACAACAAAAATTAAAGGAAACGAAATTATATTTTACGGTCAATCTGACGTCATAAGAAACGGCGATTCGATTCTTTAACTGCTGCAAAAGACAGCAGAAAGTAATAAAGCTCCGAAACATTGATATTATATGCTGCTTCCTTTAGTCATGGGGTCATGGGGTACGTAGAGATGTTCTGAAGAGGTTAACATTGTAGAGAACGGTGCAAAGGAGCGAGAGCCCGGGGAAGAACTTCAACAGGATATGTCGGCCACATTGCTAAACAAGTCGGAGCTAGGGATCGACAAGATAAGAATTCTTGTCTTGACAACAACTTCTTGTCTTGAGAAAAAATCAAGAAATTAAAAAAAATTATCTTGACGTTTTCTTAACATGTTATATCTTGTCTTGAATCAAGAAATTTCAAGATCTTGAAATTTCTTGATTACCCGGTCGGATGATTCCACAGTGACCTTTTTATTGCGTTGTGTGCTAACACGGCCTCCACTGCCACTGGGGGGAGTCCCTGATCTGCATTTGTTTCCTGACGAACCCAAAATTGATGTATAGTTGCATGCTTACAATAAGCATTTTGTATGTTTCGCACATATTCTAAGCTTAGCTGTCCAGAATTTGATAAAAATTTCTGAGCCAAATCGAAACGGTTTAGACATCGAAAAGGATTTTGATTATTTGGAGGATGAGATTGAAGAAGAAACTGCTATAAGTACTACTACTTTAGATATTAACTCTCCTGTAATTAAAATTAAATACCTTATAAAAAAAATCAAAAACTCAGGGCAAATGCAGCATAAACTTAACAGTGCTTGCGAGACCATAAATTGTAAGATGACTATGCCAGAACTAGAATTGCCTACAAGATGGCATTCAACTTTCAAGAAGCTAACATGGGGCTTAAGTGTAAAAAAAAGCTTAAAACTATATTTTGTGACAACAACCAAAATCTAAATAATTGGAAAATGTTAGATAAAGAATGATTCTGATCAGTAAATTTTGTCAGTATCTGAGAAGGTTTAAAACACTTTCTTCAATTCTCGAAGGGAAAAAATATTGCACACTCCATTTGGTGGTAATTGGAGTAAATTTACTTTTGGACAAACTGGAAATATGGGCTCATGAACTTAATAATAAAATTGATAGAGGCGCTACCGATGAGCAATTAATTTACTGCATTTAAGCTGCGAGAGATAAAATACTGAAACACTATAACAAAACTAATTGGATATACTGTATTGTTGTTATTTTGAATCCTCGCCATAAGGTAGAGGCATTTTCCTCTTCATCTTGGGAAAAGCTTCTATAATCAGAGGCAGTACAAAAATTTGAACAAATAATTAAAGCTAACTTCTTTAATAAATCACAGAATGATCTATAGAATCCAATACCAGAGCCAGTACTTAGTCTGAAAAAAGGAGATAACGAATTTTATTTAGATATTACTTACCTATTTAAGAAAGCTGATAATAATAACTTACAATCTTGGAAGTATGAAATTGAAAAATACTTAAATGAGCCTAGGTCAGAAGATTCTGAGAATATACATACTTGATTGGTGGAGAAGACAAGAAAATATATTATCTACCCGTCATTATCGAAAATGGCCAAGAATTTTCTTGGAACGCCAGCAACATCTGTACCTGCGGAAAGGCTATTTTAACAGCAACTTTAACAATAACAAAGCCAAGAAATCAGCTAGGCGTTGACTCCATAAGATCTGCCTTAATTCATGGCTTATCAATTCCGATTTAAAAATGTGCGAAATTTGTTATTTAACATAAAATCTAGTTTTTATTATTAGGTAGTCAAGATATTTTAAGATTTCTTGTTTTCTTGACCAGAAATCTTGGTATTGACATAAAATTTCTTGTCTTGTCTTGAAATCTAAAATTACTTCTTGTCTTGATCTTTTCTTGAATTCAAGACAAGATCAAGACAAAATCTTAAAATGTTCAAGAAGTTGGCGACCCCTAGTCGGAGTTCCACTAAACTATTGTTTCAGTGTTACAGAACACACATAAACATGGAAATACATCACAAAACATGATTGAGAGTTCAAGGTGATACGATTCCAAACCGGACGACTGACAAGGAACAAGAAGAGAGTATTATTAAAAGAAATTCTACGTTATATAAAATATGGATATTGATAAGAACACAAAATATGAAGAGATTACAAACATATACAAGTTGCTTTAATATTAACTCAATTTTTCTTTCCTATCATTCGTATTTTCTAAGACGCTTTCGGCCGGTATCAATGAACGAGCTTATAGTCCAGAGAAATAAGGTTTTTGTCGGGACACTTGAGCAGCCAGGTTACAAATGCATTTTTTGGGTACTATATACCTAGTACATTATAAATACAAAAATGCCTGTCACAGTTCGGACGAGAAACTTAGTTATTAACAAATAAGGATCAAAAATGGCAGTTTTTTTGGTTTTAATCGCTACAGGTAAAAATAGGGTAATTAAATATCTTATTTATAATATTCTTCTTTTTATAGATGAGCCAAGGTTCAAAATGGCACTTTTTGAATTTTCGACCTATCCTTTTTTGTTTCGGAAAGTGCAAAAAAACACTAAAATTTCAAAAATAAAAAATGTGTTATAACTTTTGCGAAAATGGCCTTAAGACTTTCATATTGCACGAAAAGTTGAGTCGAACATTCCATATAATTCACAAAAAAATTTAAGACGATTCGTCAATTAGTTTAAATTTTATTCAATTTGTTTATCGCAAAGACCTTTTTTTCGCAATGTTATTGTTCAGAAAATAATAATGACATAGCAATAATTCTGTGGAAACCACATGCAAGAATAATAGTTATATTTTTAAAGTATTGAAAAAATCATTAAAAAGTCGTTTTTATCACTCCGAAAAAAGTTTAGTAAAATAGAGTCATTTTTGGCTTCTAAGCAATTTGAATAACTTTGTTAATATTGACTATAGAGTAAATCTACTTTAGGATTTTAAAAGCTTGCATTTTTATACGAATTTTCAGAAAAAACTTTTTGCCTAGGTTAATTAGTTTCAAAGTTAGCCACTTTTATTATTTAATTCGCAGTTACTTCTATATACATCAAATTCTCCTGTAACAGTGTTAGTTACCATACTACTCCGAAACGGCTAGGCCGATTTTTATAAAATTTTACACGTTTATCCTGTAGGACGTTGAAGAGGTTTGAATCTATTTTTTATACCCATAAGTTATAAGGGGGGTTGCCCCCCTGACATTTTTTTTATTTTTTTGGACAAAATTATTTTCCTTAATTTTATATGATATAGAATTAAAAAATACATACAACCCTTAATTTTCACTCTTCTATCACCAACCCCTATTTGTTAATAGCCATCTATATATTATGTACATCTATAAAATTCTCCTGTCACAGTGTTAGTTTCCATACTCCTCTGAGACCGCTTGACCGATTTTTATGAAATTATATATGTATATTCGGTAGGTCTTAGAATCGGTCGTAATCTATTTTTCATATCCCTGAGTGATAAGGGGAGTTCCCCCTAACATTTTGTAATGTTAGGTGGGGTTGTGTGTACATAACGTACTCTAGAAGACTACGAGTACATACAAATTAAAAAAATTATGATCAAAATCCATCAACAAGTTCCAGCGATATTAATCGCAGCATATTTTTGCAGAATCAGTTTCATTTTTTGAGTGCACGTATTTTAGTAATTCCCCTCCATCGACCACAAATTAATTCCGTTCGGACGCCATTTTTAAAGCTTTATTAATCACTCTGCCGAGGTTCAAAGTTTACTCAAATTTTATACATAATCTATATATCTTCAACTTCAAAATGGCTCTAGTTAGGTTGCTTAATTGTTATAAACAAAGTAGCCGTCAATTAAATAAAAAAGTGGCTAACTTTGACCGTAATTAACCTTGGCGAAAAGTTTTTCTTTAAAAATTCGTATAAAAATACCAGTTTTTCAAATTATATTGGAATTTTAGCCTACGGTCACTATTAACAAAGTTATTCAAATTGTTTATAAGCCAAAAATGACTCTATTTTAGTAAAATGTTTTCTGAGTGATAAAAATAACTTTTTTATGTTTTTTAAATGCGTTGAAAATATGACTATTCTTCTTTCATGTTGTTTTCACAGAATTGCTGTATCATTATTATTTTCTGAACAATAACATTGCGAAAAAAGCTCTTTGGGATAAACAAATTGAATAAAATTTAAACTAATTGACGCATTGTCTTAAAATTTTTTGTTCATTGTATGGACTGTTTGACTCAACTTTTTGTGTAATATGAAAGTCCTAAATTCATTTTCACAAAAGTTATAGCAAATTTTTTATTTTCGAAATTTTAGTTTTATTTTGCAATATCCGAAGCAACAAATAATCAGACCAAAATTTAAAAAAAACGCTATTTTAAACCTTGGCTCATCTACTAAACGAAAAATATTATAAATAAGACATTTAATTACCCTATTTTTACCTGTAACGATTTAAACGAAAAAACTCTCATTTTTGACCCTTATTTGTTAATAACTAAATTTCTCGTCCAAACTGTGACGGGCATTTTTGTATTTATAATGTATTAGGTACATAATCCCCAAAAAACCAATTTGCAACCTGGCTGCTTAAGTGTCCCGAACATGGTATATTTTTGCCTTATTTCCCTGGTGTATTATTCGAGACCGAATCTCTCATCGCAATACTCGTGATCAATCGCCGATTATTTAGCTATAGTACCTACTGATTTCTTTTTACGATTTTGCTTTCGATTATAACTAATTCTGCTAGTTTCTTTAAAGCGGTAAACAGAGGCAATATCAGGAAGTAAGACAACATTTTTCAAAAACGTAGTGACAGGTTAATTTTTAATTAAAATGGATCACATTTTTCTGGTATTTCCGATTATTGTACTTTGATCCCTAAGCCATGGTAAAAATCATAAAAATTGTGATTAAGACTTTTTAGTTTAAGACAGTTTTAAGCTTTGAATTGTATTCCTGCTTAATTAATTGATTTAGTGCCCCAATGGTTTAGATTTTAATTTCTTTCTTCGCACAGCATTTGTTTCTTTTTGTTACACTTCTCACACTAAGTAAATGAGATGATATAAAAAATAAATGACATGAAATTAGAGTATACGTTTGTGAATATCAGTTCTAAGTATTAATTTCTGGTCTTAAAAATGCACTACCAATGTTTATTCCATTTCAGAAAGGGTAGATATCGTTTCGTTGTATTTTAGAACAATAAATGTGTCAATATGGCATCTCAGTAATAATAGTCCAAGAGGCAGCGCTGAAAAATCTCTTGGAATTTACTAAAGCTAGATTTTTCACAGTTGATTACTGTGATTGTATAGAGAAATATACTGCGGTCGGCCAAGCGAAACGTAGAACAGGGGTTACTGAGAGGGTATCAAAGTTGGTTTCCTACGAAGGTAATTAACCCGGGAACAGTCGCGATCACTTCTGTCATGTCAGTAGTCGCGCATTAGATTTTATCTAACAATACGAATATAAATTCTAATTTACAACAAAATTTTATTTTATAATATTTTTATTTACTTGTTATGTTAGAAATATTATTTCTAACAATTATTAATGCTAATTGGTTCTCGCCAAAGCCATAAATTCCACAAAAAGAAGAAGAAGAAAAAAAAAATAAAAAAATAAACCTACGTATTACTACACCCTTCCTCAAGAAACTTACGAGTGGAAAATTATGTTGCAAAATTTTTCATCGAGTTATCACGAAAAAGGGTAAAATGTTAGATTTTTTATAACCGCGCGACTGCTCCATAGGCTATTAATTATGTATTTTAGAAAGGAACAACAACGTTAACGGGGTTTTATTGTTTCATATAGTCAATGGACTTGTAAATATGAAAAAACCGCGGAGTGCTACCATTTAAAGGGGTGCGTTTTTGAGAAAGGGGTGAATTAGTCCCTAGGCACAGGGCGAATTAGAGTGAGTTCTATTCACCTTTGGCACAAACATGTCTACAGGAAAATTGTTTCAGGTTAAATTTACTATCGAAATATCACATTTTAAAGTCAAAAATATTTTTTTTTTACAAAAATATATTCAAAAGAAAAGCAAGAAAAAAACACGAAAGGTAGCATTTTTGTTTCTTACGCGATAACTTCTTTCCATGGAGATATAGGTATAGGCATTGCTTCACAGAAAAAAAACTACCATTCTTCCTCTTTAAAATGGTGTTTACTGTAAGTCTGTATGATTTACAGTTTCCAAAATGATTTTTCAAATTTCGCCACTCACAACAATTTTGGGCGATTTTCCTTGTTACTTCGCAAACATCTTTATAGACGTGTCTGGGGCTTTTGACAATCTTTGGTGGCCGTCATTCTTTGAAAGACTTCGAAGGATGAGATGTCCAAAGAATCTGTACGGAAGTCTCAGAAACTACTGTCAAGACCGATATGCAAGCCTAAGCTGTCCAACAGGAAAAAAGACAAAACATATCACAAAAGGATGTCCACAAGGATCAGTTTGTGGACCTATGTTCTGGGATGTAATGCTAGAGGAACTGTTGGAACAATTGACTATAGATCCTGAAGTGCTTGGAAGCATAGCATATGCAGATGATTTGTTGTTGATCATAGATGCAAACTCAAGAAGAGAATTAGAAAATAAATCAAATGAAGTATTAATAAGAGTAAATGATTGGATGAATAAAGTAAAATTAACAATATCAGATTCAAAAACAACATATAGTTTAATAAAAGGAAATTTAGAAAGAGATCCAATTATAAAAATTAGAGGGAAAACAATAAAAAGAAAAATGGAAACAAGATATTTAGGTATTATAATAGACGAACAAAAATTATTTACAAAACACATGAATTGTGTCTGTGAAAAGGCAACAAAGATCATGCATAGCATTGCTAGTGTAGCACAGAAGGAATATAGAATTTCGTTCCGACAGATGAGAATATACCTAAGTACAATACTTGCATCAATTGTAGGGTACGGTTCAAGTGTATGGGCACATAGATTAATAAATAAAAAAAACGCGGAAAAATTAAATAGAGCTCAGAGAGGATTTCTTGTAAGAATGACGGGAGCATTTGGAACAACTGCAACACAGGCACTCACAGTTTTAACTGGAGTAATGCCAATGCATTTAGAAACACAAAAAAGAGCATGTAATTATTGGCTAAAAAAAGAAAAATATGAAAAAAGAAATAATAAATAGAAAAAGACAAAATGAATGGGAAAATTCAACAAAATCTAGACGTTTATACAATTTTATACCAATATTAGAAAACATTCCAAATTATTTTAATCCAAAACAAGGTTTAATACACTTTTTAACAGGACATGGACCGTACCCAACATATTTGGAAAGATTTAACTTAAAAGATGATGCATATTGTGAATGTGGAGAACTAGGTACACCAGAACATATAGTGTTACATTGTGAAAATACTATAGAAAATGAAGAACACAGAGAAATGAGAAGAAGATTAGAAAGAATTGAAATAAGAGATATATTACAAAATGAAGAATATTTTGAAATATTAAACAATCTCACACAAATAATATCTAAAAAACAACAAGAAATCTATAATAATAGAAGAAGACAACCAATAATCCAACCCTGATGAAGTTGAGTAAGATAAAGTTAAAATAAATAAAATAAAATATAAATTCAAAAATAGATATTTACAATTATAATAATAATAATTCAATATAAAATAAATAAATAAAAATAATAATTCAATACATAATTCATAAAAATAAAAAAAATAAAAAAAAAAAAAAAAAAAAAAAAAAACTACCAACTCTCTTCTGAAAATAGAGGGACTGTCTTTATAACTTAGAAGGTAGTTGATAGTACCAAAAATATTTTAAATTGTTTATTTAAATTTGTTTGTTATACGTAATTAAGAGATTATGGCAAATTGTTATTGTAAAAATAGATTTAATAGTTGAGTAAAAAATGTAAAAATATAAAAAAAAAATATCTGTAATCCCATCAGGAAAAAAAAACGACCTGGATTAGTCACTAGAGGCCAGGTCATATGTATAAATAATAAATAAAAAAAAAAAAAAAAAAAAAAAAAAAAAAAAAAGTTACTTCGCAAACATTGTTCTGTAACTTTTTTTTACGCAGATTTAGGTATATGCAATGTTACATTTAATAGGAAGAAAAGTCAATTACCTTGAAAATGGTCTATCGTAAAAGGCTATATGACTATTTTTAAGTAAGATATGGTTTTTCAAAATTTTATACTTTTAATGATTTTTGATATATTTTACGATTATTTTTAAATTTCTCATTATAACTTTTTTATTCTATATTTAAGTATACACATTGTGCAATAAAAAGGAAAGCTCATTTTCTTTACTTTAAAATGGTGTATTGTAAAAAATTCTAGGTCTATTTTTAAACAAGACATGCTTTTTCAAAGTTTGACATATACACATGCAATAGGTCCCACTAAGTTGGAACCATATGGAAAACTTTTTATTATTAACTTTATGAAAAAAATTATTCTTTATAAAATGCTCTGCATAGTCCAAAACCTAAGATATAATCATCAGATATAAAATTTTATCAATAGCGTACGAGGTATGTTAAAAAATATGAATTTTGCTGAAGAGTAAAGTACCTTTATATTTCACAATATCGAAAAGTGTTATTAAGAAAAGTTATTTGGAATTAAAAATTATGTTACAATATGCAATTATATACTACTAATTTAAAAAATAAAAAATTTTAAAATTTTTCTCAAATTACTGATACCCTTGGATATTCTACGGATATCTTGTTTAAAAGTAATCCTAGAGGTGATTGCAATACACCATTTTAAAGTAAAGAAAATAAGCTTTTTTATTACAGAATGTATATACTTAAATGTACAAGAAAAAAAGTCATAATGAGAAATTTAAATAATAATCATAAAAAATATCAAAAATCATTAAAAGTATAAAACCTTGAAAAAGCATAACTTGTATAAAAATAGTCGTATGACCTTATACAGTAGACCATTTTAAAGTTAATTGACTTCTCATTCTACTAAATGTACCATTGAATATACCTATAGAAATGCGTAGAAAAAGAGTTACAGAAATGTTTGCGAAATAATGGGGAAAATGGCTCAAAAATTTTGTGAGCGGCAAATTTTGAAAAATTCTATTTCGGAATTTATAAATCCTAGAGACTTCTACCAAACGTCATTTTAAAGAGCAAGGATGGAAGTTATTTTTCGCTGAAGCAATGCCTTTACTTATATCATTGTGGAAAAAATTATGGGGCTAAAAACAAAATTGCTTTCTTTCGTGTTTTTTTCTTGCTTTTCTTTTGAATGTATTTTTGTAAAAAAAAAGTACTTTTGGCTTTAAAATATGATATTTCGATAGTAAATTTATCCTGGAACAGGATTTTCTGTAGAAGTGTTTGTACCAAAAGTGAATATAACTCATCTTAATTCACCTTTTGCCTAGGGACTAATTCACCCATTTCTCAAAAACGCACCCATTTAAATGGTAGCACTCCGCGGTTTTTTCAAATATAGAGGTCCGTTGACCATATGAGACAATAAAATCCTGTTAACGTTGTAGTTCCTTTTAGCACTCTTATTTTGAACATAATCAATAGCCTACCAGGGTTAAATCAATTTACTAAGGCTGAAAATCAGTACACACATTCTAAATTAAATATAAATAAAAGTTATTATAGTCGGTCTTTTAAATTATGATTTTTTGACATATATATCGTACTAGTGACGTCATCCATTTGGGCGTGATGACGCAATCGACTATTTTTTTTAAATGGGAATATAGGTCGAGTTCTAGCTCATTTGAAAGGTTATTCAATTTCCTATTCAGTAATATAAACATTAACATGATTAATTATACAGGGTGTCCAAAAAAATTTTTTAATTAAATTGTTTAATTAATAATTAAAAAAAAATTGTTGGACACCCTGTATGAATGATGATCTTAATGTTTATAGTACTGTATAGAGAATTGAATAACCTTTCAAATGAGATAGCACACGACCCCTATTCTTATTTAAAAAGATAGTCGATTACGTCATCACGCCCAGATGGATGACGTCACTACTACGATATATATGTCAAAAAATCATAATTAAAAAATCGAATAACTTTCGTATTTTCCATTTTTTCTAATTCTGTAAATAAATCAGTTTACAAGGGAGTCAAAATATAGTGAATAACCCTGTACATCCATTGGGGCTGAACGACCGGGTCTGTCCCGTCATACAGCTGACCGACTATAATAACTTTTATTAATTTAGAATGCGTGTACTAATTTTCAGCCTTAGTAAATGGATTTAATTACCTTCGTAGGAAAGCAACTTTGTTACCCTCTCAGTAACCCCTGTTCTACGTTTCGCTTGACCGACCGCAGTATGTTTCTCTGCACAATCACAGTAATCAACTGTGAAAAATTTAGCTTTAGTAAATTCAAAGAGATTTTTGAGCGCTGCCTCTCCGTCTATAACATAAATGAATATAAAAAAAACACGACAATAGGTAGTATGTTTTGTATTAGTAAAAAAATCCAGGAAGCACTCAATGCAGGTAATAAAAAATGAAAAACTGAAATGCCTGTAGTTTTAATGAAACTAGTGAAGTACAGTTTGAACATGTTCATTGCCGTTAAAAAATGCTGGGTCGTGAATTGGGATTCTTACCTTGGCTTAGGGGTCAAAGCAAAATAATCGAAAAAATCGGAAAAATGTGTCCGCCTTTAATCAAAAATTGACCTGTTGCTCGGGTTGTCAAAAATGTTGTCATTTTTGACAACATTTTTGACATAAAGTACTGTAGAAGACTAAGTTTTCACTCTAATGGCATACAACATATCCCACCAGAATGAAAAAATAAAGTACTGTGTTAATTTAAAATACTTCCTGAGAATGGCTCTGTTTCGATTTAGTCCTGCCTCTCTATATTTAAACTATACTACTTACAGTGTTCAGCTTTAGTATCTGATATTTATACTTATGAAAGAAAAATAAACAAGCACTCATTATTTCTCTAATTAAATAATTACTGGCAGTTGAAATTCTATTTAAATAAGCAGTAAATATTTTGTATACCATTACTGCTGCTGTCAATAAAGCCATCATAGCGAATATGGTCGTCAAAATGATGAGCAACGATTAATACCGACCATGGACAGAAGAAGCAGAAATATTTTTGTGTGGGCTAAAAATGTATAATAGTGGATATTTTGATAATTTATTTTTTTTTTAAGAAATACTAAAACTACGAGAATAAATATGAACGATTGAGTATGATATAATACCGTGATAGAGAGATTTAGAACTTTGAAAGGTGAAGTTTTTACTAGGAATATATAAAAATAAGACAATAATAATAACACAAAGTTTGAATATAAGTTAATATAATGTAAGATTTAGGAATTTTTTAAATGTGGACCATTTGTAGTGTTGGAAAATTTCTAATGATCATCAATCTAGTAGATCATCTAATTGTGACTACAGTAGAAATATGTGAGACTATACTCAATTATAGTGTTGCTATACTCAATTAAAAGACAGTTCCAGTCTATGACAAGCCTAACTAGACATAAGCGATCAACGAACCCTAGGCCCTGTCGTCATCAGCAGCAGCCATAAATTAATAGGACCAAACCTGTCTCATAACCAAAGGCACAGTTTGTCGATCGACTCTCTTTGGAGTAGACGTATTGCAATTACAATGGAAAATTTCAAAGTTAACCTTCCGATGATCAATTTTTTTTGTTACACGGATGACCAACGGGGGTAAAAAATAACCCCAAGTCAAAAATTAATGACAATCGACAAAAGAAATAAGTTGTTTTAAGAAATAAAATAATTTATTCGGAATTTTAATATTAGTATTGTATCAATAAATGATAAAATAAACAATAGTAAAACATATTTCAATCACAACTGAACCAAAACAGGAATCATCATTCTGAACATAGAACTAAAGAAATTTTGAAATATACACTAATTCACGTCGCCACATGTTTAACAAACAACTTTTTTTAATATTGGAATGTTTCTTACAAACAATTCCACATAATAGACGGCATTTACTTAATATAAAATTGGAACATGGAAGGCCAAGGGAGTTGACCCCAAATTAAAAAAAAATTAATTTTTCGTAAAATATAGGGAATTTTTTTTTACAAAATATGAGGGTGTCTAGAATGATATTAAAGTTAAATAGAAAAATAATGAGTTTAAAATTGAAAATATTTCTGAATTTATTAAATAAAAACATACATTGGGGTCAAAATTTACCCCCCTTGGTCATCCGAAGGTTAATAAACAAAATAATTCAAAAATACTTGGTCAGTATTTTCCCCTAAACTCCTAAAATATCCACCGCACAAAATATTCGTCTTAGACAAGGAAAGAGAGAGGACGAGTACTCCTATGACCAAAAGTAAAGCCGATCTGCTACCAGAGATTTTGATCAGCGACGTATCTTTAGGGTATTGTTATAGATTGAGTATTTAATATGAAAAAATGAAATATATTTAAAATGAAAAATTTGTGTACGGTAAATGTTTTACTAAGTTGCTCATATTACGTACATATGTTTCAATACGTACATATGTTTTTATTACGAATTTTAGATAAGGATTTACTTTATTTTTTTATCACATTTTAACCCTCAACGAACACCCACCACTGGCAACCCATTGTTATATTTGACGTAACCGCCATGTTTTTGGTGGCAAACAAACTCAAAACTGGCTTCACTTTTTGAACATGTATTAAATGAGTGTTACCCGTCCTCTCTCTTTCCTTGTCTAAGATATTCGTAAAAAGGAAATCATTTATCATTTCGTCAAAACGTTAAAATTGTCGAGATATTTAACAAAACTAATTCTTCTATAAATTTATGATGGCAGCTAACACGGTGGAGGAATGCTGTTACAATTTTTTACACTACTATTCACCCCTATAAAGGATAGAACAATAAAATTTGTGGTAGCTTGTTATAGAAGCTTAATTAACATCTCAACCGAACTACTATTAGACATTTTTCAAAAACAATATAAGGTTAGAACAATAAAACTTGGGTGGTATGCAAGGGGGCATGAAAGGTTAAATAATATCACGACTGGACTATTAGACATTTTTTGTATATTACCATTTATTACCATAATAAATATTTTTTTTAAATCTCGCGCCTTAAAACATGAAATACCATATTAATAACAAACCGATTGTGCCGTACCTATACACTAAAACTTCTGAAATAAAATGACTATAATATTATCTTTCTTTATTTTTAGACCATTAACTTATATTATTAAATATTTTTAATACAACACACTTCATAGCTCGAAAATGTTCGTACTTATAAATTATTAATTTCGTACCTTTTTATAAACGCATTTTTTAATATGTAGTTGCTTGTTTTGTGTCTTGAAGTATTTGGCACGTTTGCATGAATTCTAAAAAGCATATTACCTTGTATGCATTTATTATATTTATTACTGTTGTTTGTTTGGGTTTATATGACTGCGGACACTAAATCCATTCGCCAATATTTATTACTGTATTTAGTAGAGTATTTTTGCACTACATTTATTTACTATATGCTAAATATATTATATATACGTCTTAAAACTAAAAAATGCAATTTAGAAGACCTACACAATCTTTTGCGGTATTTGGAAAAATGCATTATTGATTATTTACGTAAACTACATTAATAAATTTTACTCTTCTTTTTCTCGTGATTAATATATTTCACTATGTTTTAATGCTTCTAAGTGACTAAAAACCAGTTTATTATCAACAATGTTAGTCAATTTTTCTCATTTTGGTGTATTTTCATGATGTATGTTTTTCGTAAAATATGACGTTTTTTTTTTGTTTTGTGGCCTTTTACTTTTATTTAAACAACAATACAGGGTGAGTCATGAGGAACTGTACATACTCCTACCTCGTATAGAGGCCCCTATGGGGAATAACAAATGACCATTAAAAAGTGTCTGCTCCCATTGTTTAATAATATACAGGGCGAGTTTCGCATTTTGACAGAAACTTGTATTCGTCATAATTTTTGAACGGTCAGATCGATGTGTCTCTTATTTTGGTCAATCGTTACACTATTGTCACCTAATCAACTGATTTATTCAAACTAGAAAAAAATCAGGTCCGGCTTTAAAAAAATTGTTTCGTTTGGGTCTTAGAAAAAATTTCACCCTGTATAAGCTTTTTGAAAACTCTAATATGAATTTTACAAATTAGACAAATAGGCAATTAAAACAACATATTTATTTTTTCCGCACACGATTGCTTAATTTTTTATAAAAAACTCAATTTCGATTATGAATTAAAAGTTTGGTAAAGTGAACCATATATTTAACAAAATTAACTTTTATTACCAAAATAAATTTTTTTTTGAACAAATATTTAATTTATGTTACCACCAATCAACTGATTTATTCAAACAAGAAAAAAATCAGGCCCGGATTTAAAAAATAAGTTCGTTTTGGTCTTAGAAAAAATTTCACCCTGTATACGCTTTTTGAATACTCTAATATGATTTTTACAAATTAGACAAATAGGCAATTAAAATGGCGTATTTATTTTTTTCCTTACACGATTACTTAATTTTTTATAAAAAAAATCAAATTTGACTATGAATAATTAAAAGTTTGGTAAAGTGAACCATAGATTTAATAACTTTTATTACAAAAATTAATTTTTTTTTAAATATTTAATTTATGTTATCACCCAATCAACTGATTTATTCAAACTAGAAAAAAATCAGGCCCGGATTTAAAAAATTAGTTTGTTTGGGTCTTAGAAAAAATTTCACCTTGTATACGTTTTTTGAAAACTCTAATATGAATTTTACAAATAAGACAAATAGGCAATTAAAATGGCATATTTATTTTTCCCCACACGATTACTTATTTTTTTATTAAAAAATCAAATTTGAAAAGTTAGAAAATTTGAAAAGCATAAAAAGTTTGGCAAAGTTTTTGCTTAGATTTAAAAAAATTAACTTTTTTTACAAAAATTAATTTACAAAAACAACGTTTTTCTTAAACTTAAAAGTTTTACCATTTTTTTTTTTTCTATAACACGTCTAGATCTAAAACTTCCCATAACACTTCTTTTGGACTCTATAGTTTAACATAGACGTGATCAAATTGATAAATTTTAAATTTTTCCACCTAATTTTTGCGATTTACAAGTTTGCAACTTTTAATAGAAGAAGACTGAAAGTCTACAACAATTTTCAGAGTCTTCACAATGGTAAGAGGTATGTGCTGTGAAAATTTCAGAAAAAAAAATATTAAAATGGAACAGAGTTGTAGCGAGTTAAACCGTGAGTTCATTTTTTTTTTTCATTTTTAGGTTAAAATTCCGATTTTGACAAATTTGATTTTTTAATAAAAAATTAAGTAATCGTGGGGGAAAAAAATAAATAAGCCATTTTAATTGCCTATTTGTCTTATTTGTAAAATTCATATTAACATTTCAAAAAGCCTATACAGGGTGAAATTTTTCCTAAGACCAAAACGAACTAATTTTTTAAATCCGGACCTGATTTTTCTTTAGTTTGAATAAATCAGTTGATTGAATGGTAACATAAATTACTTATTTGTGCAAAAAAAAATAATTTTTGTAATTCACTTTACCAAACTTTTAATTCATAGTGAAATTTGATTTTTTTATAAAAAATTAAGTAATCGTGTGCGGAAAAAAATAAATATGCCATTTTAATTGCCTATTTGTCTAATTTGTAAAATTCATATTAGAGTTTTCAAAAAGCGTATACAGGGTGAAATTTTTTCTAAGACCCAAACGAACTAATTTTTTTAAAGCCGGACCTGATTTTTTTCTAGTTTGAATTAATTAGTTGATTAGGTGGTAATAGTGTAACGATTGGCCAAAATAAGAGACACATCGATCTGACCGTTCAAAAATTATGACGAATACAAATTTCTGTCAAAATGCGAAACTCGCCCTGTATATTACTAAACAATGGGAGCAGACACTTTTTAATGGTCATTTGTTATTCCCCATAGGAGCCTCTATACGAGGTAGGAGTATGTACAGTTCCTCATGACTCACCCTGTATTATATTATTGTACTTGTTTACAACTTCTACAGAATGACAACTATTCTAAATACTAATGTTATCACTTGTCATGGTAATGTTAAGCTGTCACCCTCCTGTGAAAGGTATTCACAAACAGACCTATTTCTTTTTCTGAATTAAAATTTGGTCCTTGGTTAAAATATAGCTCATGTCTTGATCCGATGTAATGCAATTTCAGCCCATTCTGAAAAATAATCCATTGCGACCAATAAATACTGGTTTCCTCTCTCTATTATTGGAAGTGTACCGAGAATGTCCACTTCAAGTTGTTCAAAAGTCTCTTCAGAACGATATTACGCCATTTATCACGACTTATTTTTCTGGGGTCGTTATTTACGTTACATAAATCGCATTTACTACATCAGTCTTCCAAATCTCGGTGACAGTAAAATCTGTCTCGAAACCTGACAAGTCAAAATCGAGCCCCAAAATGTCCTGCATAAAGGCTGAACTGCTTGTAACACATTGTAATGTATTATATACAGACTATTTAGAGTTATTCACATAATATATTTAGCATATACCGTTTCATATTGTAAACTAAATAGAGTAGAAAAACTAGTTAATAAAAACCAATAAGTTGAAAAAGTAGCAAGACTAAATTGTGGTTTACAGATGACCATCATCCCGCTCCTACTTTTACTCCGCCAGAGTTGCCCAAGAAAGTGCATATTCGAGGTATATCAAAAAATCCAAAAATATTACACCTACACCTAAAGACTTGTATCCACTATGTTCGCAAATCTCTTGCGCTCTGCGCTCCTGCTCCACATAATGGATACGTTCGCGCTACCAGAGCGTGCAAGAGTGCGCGGACACGTCTCCACTATGTGGAGCAGTTGCAGGAGCGCGGAGCGCAAGAGGTTTGCGCACATAGTGGATATCTAGCTTAATAAATAAAGCACCACTTTTTCCGTTTGTTTGCGTTTCGGTTTCGGTTGCAAAATATATTCTTAGTCTACGAGCCAAAGGAGAATTGATTATGAACTTTTATGTTCCCTCGATACCTTGACGTTTTTTATGTTTTTGGTACGTACATTCGATTTTTTCGAGGGTACCAGGCTGAAAACCAGGCAGAAGGGAAACGGAGCAAAATGCAAAATTATGACACATGTCAAAATTTTCAATGTGTTTTAAATGTATTAGTTTTTTTCGAATCCTGAGAAAACTAATAAGTATTTTTGAAAAACTTAAACGCAGAATAAAAGACTACTTTATTACCGAGGGCCGAAAGTCCCTTTATAATAAATAAAAAGTTTCTTTTGAATGAAATATTTGCAATTAAAAATCACACTAAATTTTCTGTTTTATTTTCACCCCTGTAACTTATTATAATAAACACTATAGAAGTTTTCAGGGACTTTCAACCCTCCGTAATAAAGTAATCTTTCATGATGCGTTTAAATTTTTCAAAAATATTTATTAGTTTTCTCAGGATTCAAAAAAAATGAATACATTTAAAACACATTGAAAATTTTGACATGTGTCAAAATTTTGCATTTTGCTCCGATCCCCTTAATTGTTTATATTATCGTATCTCCTAAACTATTAGAAATATTTCATTTTAACAAAATGAAAATTGTTCCTTTTTGAAAAATGGACAAAATATTTTTGGTAAACTTTGATCCGATTTTTAATACTAATGACCCATTTCAGTAAAATGTTGCTAGTTCATTTGGTTATAAGAGAATTTTAAAACACCTGACCTATTTGAAAACTATAAACTTTGAAAATCTTGCCAATGAAGGTTATACAACATTTCAAAGCGAACATTTTAAGGGGAAAGGCGCAAAATGTCGCCTGTCAAAATTTTCAATGTGTCTTAAATGTATTCATTTTTTTCGAATCTTCGGAAAACTAATAAATAGATATTTTTGAAAAATTTAAACGCAAAATGAAGGATTAAATTCTTACTGACGGCCGAAAGTCCCTGAAAACTTCTACAATGTTTATTTTAATAAGTTATACGGATGAAAATAAAAGAGAAAATTTAGTATGATTTTTAATTGCAAATATTTCATTCAAATGGGAGCTCGTTGGGAGCTGACCGTACGCTTATCTAAACTAAGACTGTTGGTTGAGTTGTTCTATAACTTATACAGTATGTCCCTGTAAGTTGTATCCATATGGAAAACTTTTTTATTATTACTTTACAAAAAAAAGTTATTTTTTATAAAAAGTTCTGCATGGTCCAAAACCCAGGATTCAACAACCATCAGATATCAAATTTTAAGAATGTTATACGAGGTATGTCAAAAAGTTTGAATTTCACTCAAGAGTAAAGTAGCTTCATTTTTTACAATATTGAAAATTGCTATTATGAAAAGTTGTTTGGAATTAAACACTATATTACAATATGCAATTATATCCCTTTAATTAAAAACAAAAAAAATTTTGAAAAATTATGGATTATAATAATATGATAACTGTTTCCAACGAAAACTTTTCCTTTATAAATTCGCAAAGTCTGTGTGTTATTGCGTTGCCGCTCCTGCAATACTTAGAGTAGATTTATCGATGGTTTCTTATGTAGTTTTATCTTCTGAATCCAAATCTGAAAACGGCATTTCGATATATTTAACCGTCTTCGAGATAATCGACCTCAAAATCTAAAATGTGACGTCACAATCATCTTATGTTCTGCCGACACACTAACCGTCAGCTGAAATCGTTGCTAGTAAGTAGGCTAGTTTTCAACGAAAACTTTTCGTTTATAAATTCGCAAAATCTGTGTGTTATTGCGTTGCCGCTACTGCAATACTTAGAGCAGATTTATCGATGGTTTCTTATGTAGTTTTGTCTTCTAAATCCAAATCTGAAAACGGCATTTCGATATCTCCAACTGTTTTCGAGATAATCGACCTCAAAATCTAAAATGTGACGTCAAAATCATTTTATTTTCTGCCGACACACTAACCGTCAGCTGAAATCGTTGCTAGTAAGTAGGCTAGTTTTTTTAATCTGAATTTGTTAAGCAGAGCATAGGTTATTTACAATGACATTTGATAGTAAATTTAATTATCATATATAATAAATAAGATGTCCAAAAATACAATTTGAGTATATTTTGAAAGCAATAATTTATTAAAAACTTTAAAAAGGTTTATACGAGTATACGGCCTCCCCTTTAATGGGAGTGATCATCATCACCAACCCGTACGCGTCCACTGCTGGACATATGTCTCCCTCAGATCTTTCCATCTTTCTCTGTTTTGTGCGGGACTAGTTTAATGGGAGTACTTAATGATAAAATGGACTGTTACATTTGATATGAAATGAAAATTGTTATTATAGTCGGTTCGCTAAACTCAGACACAACTGGCTAGTGATTTTAGTAGGTAATTTTTTAGTGTTTTGCCAATTTTGCCAAAATTGGCAAAATTACTAATTATTTAGTAATTATTAACTATTTAGTCATTATTTTCTTACCAAATTGGCAAAATTACTGACTAAAATCACTAGCCAGTTGGGTCTGAGTTTAGCGAACCGACTATATGAAATGTTGTTTGGAATAAAAAATTATGGTCTGATATGTGCAATTGCATCCTTCTAAGGGAAAAAAATATTTGAAGATTTTTCTCAAGTTATGGATACCAACAACATTTTCATTTATAACTCTTTTATTTTTAATTTGACTAAGAAAAGTTATTCTTCATAAAAAGCTCATCATGGTCTCTAAGATTTAAGATGCAACCATCATATATCAATTTTTATTAATTTTATACGAGGTATATAAAAAATATAAATTTCGATCAAGAGTAAAGTACCTTTCACAATATTTAAATTAGAATGATATAATTGCACATTAAAACAGAATTTTTAATTCTAAACAACGTTTCATAATAGCAATTTTCCATATTATGAATTAAAATACGCAAATAAACAAAGTTTTCCTTATGATAATGCTCGCATTTTCAGCTTGTTTAATCTGGATTTGTCAAGCAAAGCATAGGTTATTTACATTTGAGTTTGACACTTCGTGAATGTCATACTAAATTTTAAATGAAGTGTTAATAAAATATCAATGACATTTGATAGTGAATTTAATTATTATAATATAAAATAAATAAGATGTTCAAAAATACAATTTGAGTATATTTTGAAATGAATAATTTAATAAAAACTTTAAAAAGGTTTATACGAGTATACGGCCTCCCCTTTAAGGATAAATGGACTATTCCATTTGATATGAAATGAAAATTGTTATAGTCATTTCGCTAAACTCAGGCACAACTGTCTAGAGATTTTAGTATATAATTTTTTAATTTTTTGCCAATTTTGTCAAAATTGGCAAAATTACTAATTACGTGGTAATTATTAACTATTTAGTAATTATTTTTTTGCCAAATTGGCAAAATTACTGACTAAAATCACTAGCCAGTTGTGTTTGAGTTTAGCGAACCGACCATATGAAATGTTGTTTGGAATAAAAAATTATGGTCTGATATGTGCATTAGGGTGGAACGAAAGGAGAGGAAAAAAACATTTTTTTTTCAAAGAACTTTCTAATAGCACTCGAAAGTTGCCTTATCATGTCTACAATAAAACTACAAAATATTTTTGTTCTAGGTTTACATCTTGAGGTGCCGCAAGAGCTTTGAAGAGATAGGTTTTTAACAAAAAAATACAGAAAATTTCAAATATTTTATATATTTAACCTGGAGCCGTAGCTAACATTTCTTAGTCAAATATTGTTGCTAATAACAGTTAACATTGCTATCATTGCTATATGTACACATTGCTATAAGATTTCTTCATTTACAATATTCATCTTGATACTTAAATAAATTGTTTTTTTGTCTCAAACTTGGGCATAATCTTGTGGGAAGTAATATTTGGTCTAACAAAGCCATTTTTGCTTCAAGACTACATACACTAAGAGATGACTCAGTCAGGAGCTTTATGACTCTTTTCACTGCCTGTGTATGACAGGGAAAACACGGAAAATCCACACACTGCACCTGACAACTAGGATCTCTTACTTCACTTATTTACTTTTTTAAGTCCTCGTCAATTATATGTTTTGTCATATGAAGCTCAATAATTTCTTCTTTCGTCCAGTTAATTATATCAATGTAGTCATTGGCATTAACGTTAAGCTTCGGGACAAAAACTTCCTTACACCATTTATGAGTTCCGATCTTGCCTTCAAAAGTCGCCGCAGACCTAGCTCCCTGAAGTGTTTTCTCTTGTTACATAACATGGGGAGAAGCACATTTTCTGGGTGAGAGAAGTAACCATTCCTTTGAATAGCTGGATCAACTATTTGGAGATGTTCCTCATGTTTGGAGATGATCAACAAAGATAACGTAAAAAGTTAATGAGTCTCCATAGATGTTTTACACCTTCATCACATACGTACTTAAAGTTTCCAGATTATTGAAGGAATTTCTGTTGCAACATATATCCGAAGAATGCAATTGGCCAACGTAAGCCATTGTTAATGAGCTAATTTCCCAGGGTTTTTTAAAGAAAGATCAGAAGGACATATACCACTGGAGATTGCTTTGCGAATTTCAAGTAAATATTTTTAATCTGTGCTTAGATCACCCATAATCTCTAAAATAGGGAGGTTGTTTTGTATGGCAACAAAATTAACCACAGGAAGCTGGTTACAGATTTCAAGTTGTTTGCCCAAAAGCCCTCCAAATTCATTAGGGACTTTTAGTTTTTCCATCCAATGTGCAAAACAAATGACGCAAAGGAAATTTATTGGTATAGAACAAACAAATCAGCCACTGCTTATTTAGGTTTTTTGTCTATTAAAGCAATTACATCATTGTTAACACCGGTGTTAGTGGCAGTTCCATCACATCCGACAGCTATTATATTGGAAATGTTCAAAGGATTGTCACCTTGAAAATGCTCCATTACGCTATCTTTTATAGCTTCACCTCTTCCAGAAGCAGAACTTATATGCCCTAGGAATGTTGATCCAGGTTCCTCTGCAATTGAAATGTTCTCTTCTACTATAGTTAGAAAGTTAAATGATATTAAGGAATGAAATTCTATTTACTCTTAAATATTTCTTTAAATGTGGAATTCAAGTTTAAACTTTGCCAGTTTTAGTAAAAATAAATATTGGATTTTTGTAAGTTAAAACTAAAATTATTTTGAGAGAGTGGTTTTAGAGTGTGTATTTATCATTTAAAATAGGAATTAAGACATTACAATAGCTATTTTTTACCAAACCAAAATCATGAAAATTCGCAAAATTTAACTAAAAATTCTAATTTTCAACTCTTTTGCGGCACCTCTAAAAATATTTTATTTGGAAAAATATTTTATTTGTGTCTTAACAATGGCTATAGGCAACTTTCTATCACTATTACACATTGAAATTATAAAAACATTTTTTTCGTTCCACCCTAATGTGCATCCTTCTAATGGAAAAAAATATTTGAAAATTTTTCTCAAATTATGAATACCAACAACATTTTCATTTATAACTCTTTTATTTTTAATTTGACGAAGAAAAGTTATTCTTCATAAAAAGCTCTTCGTGGTCTAAGATTTATGATGCAACCATCATATATCAAATTTTATTAATTTTATACGAGGTATATAAAAAATATGAATTTCGATCAACACTAAAGAACCTTTATAGTTCAAAATATTTAAATTAGAATGATATAATTGCAAATTAAAACATAATTTTTATTCCTAAACGACTTATTTTAATAGCAATTTTCCATATTATGAATTAAAATACGCAAATAAACAAAGTTTTCGTTATGATAATGCTCGAATTTTCAGCTTGTTTATTATTAATTTTACGAAAAAAAGTTATTCTTAATAAAAAGTTCTGGATGGTCTAAAACCTACAATACAATCATCTTATATCAAATTTATCAATTTTATACGAGGTATGTCAAAAAAGATAAATTTAGATCAAACGTAAAGTACCTTTATAGTTCAGAATATTTCAATTAGAAGGATGTAATTACATACTGAAACATAGTTTTTAATTCTAAATAACTTTTCATAATAACAATTTTCGATATTGTGAAAAATAAACGTATTTTACTCTTGAGCGAAATTCGTATTTTTTGACATACCTCGTATAAAATTGACAAAATTTGACATAAGATGATTGTATTTATGCAGAACTTTTTATTAAGAATCACTTTTTTTGGTAAAATGAATAATAAAAGGGTTATCTGAATTGAAATTACTGAAAATAATGTTAATTTTCCATAATTTTTCAATTAGAAGAATGTAATTGCATGCTAGAATATAGTTTTTAATTCCAAACAACTTTTCATAATAGCAATTTTCAATATTGTGAAAAATAAAGCTACCTACTCTTGAGTGAAATTCAAACTTTTTGACAACCTCGTGTAACATTCATAAAATTTGATATCTGATGGTTGAATCTTGGGTTTGGGACCATGCAGAACTTTTTATAAAGAATAACTTTTTTTCGCAAAATTAATAATAAAAAAGTTTTTCATATGGACACAACTTACAGGGACATAGTGTATTATAATACAGTGCGTCCATAAAGTAACGCATAAATTCGTTATTTCGTAAGCCGGCGACTTTAAGGAAAAATCCCGAAACAGGTCGATTTTTATTTGTAAATTACAATTTTTTAGCATATATGTCATGCTAGTGACGTCATCCATCTGGGCGTGATGACGTAATCGATGATTTTTTTAAATAGGAATAGGGGTCATGTGATAGCTTATTTGAAAGGGTATTCAATTCTCTATCCAATAATATAAACATTAATATATGTACTTATACAGGGTGTTGAGAAAACATTTTTTTAATTAAAATAAGTGAGACAATAAGAATATATGTAATTTATTTTAATTCAAAATGCATTTTACTACTGTCAGTAAAGAGAAACATTTAATTTGACAAACAAACATTGATTTTCGTTTAAACGAAATGTTCAAACTGCCAAGAGACAGGTGGGTGGCAGCTTTAACATTGAATTTAAGCGAAAAACAATATTTATTTGTCAAATAAACATTTATTTCCTGTTTTCTGACGACAACAGTAAAAGTATTTTGAATTAAATAAATTACATACATTCTTCTTTTTGTCTCAATTATTTTAATTAAAAAAATGTTTTTTTGAACACCTTGTATAAATAAATATGTTAAGGTTTATATTAGTGAATAGAGAATTGAATACCCTTTCAAATGAGCTATCACATGACCCCTATTCTTATTTAAAAAAAACATCGATTACGTTATCATGCCCAGATGGATGACGTCACTAGTATGATATACAGAGTGGGCCAAATAAAAGGAGCCACCCCGATATTTGGCAGTATTTATTGGATTTTAAGAAAATAAAAAACAGGTCAATTTTTTATCTAAGGGGGACACATTTTTACGGTACAAACATCTGTCATTTGTCAACTCCCTCCCTTCCACTTCCCCCACACCTTATTTTTAAATAGGGAATAGGGGGCGTGTGCTAGCTCATTTGAAAGGTTATTCAATTCTCTATTCAGTAATATCAACATTGACATAAAAATTTATACAGGGTGTCCAACAAAAATTATTTTAAATTAAATTAATTGACACAAAAAGAAGAATGTATGTAATTTATTTAACTCAGAATACATTCTACTGCTGATAAAAAACAGAAAACAATGTTTATTTGGTAAATAAATACTATTTGTTGCTTAAATTCAATATTCAACCTACCAAGAGGCAGATGGGTGGAAGCTTGAACATTAAAATTAAGCAAAAAGCAGTGTCTATTTATCAAAAAACATTTTTTTCTGCTTTCTGTCAGCAGTAGAATGTGTTCTGAGTTAAATAAATTACATACATTCTTCTTTTTGTGTCAATTAATTTAATTCAAAATAATTTTTCTTTGACACCCTGTATACATTTTTAACTCGATGTTGATATTACTGAATAGAGAATTGAATAACCTTCCAAATGAGCTAGCACACGACCCCTATTCCCTATTTAAAAATAAGGAGTGGGGGAAGTGGAAGGGAGGGAGTTGACAAATGACAGATGTTTGTATCGTAGAAATGTGTCCCCCTTAGATCAAAAATTGACCTGTTTTTTTATTTTATTAAAATCTAATAAATACTGCCAAATATCGGGGTGGCTCCTTTTATTTGGCCCACTCTGTATATGAAAAAAAATTGGAATTTAAAAATAAAAATCGACCTGTTTCGGGATTTTTCCTTAATATCGCCGGTTTACGAAATAATGAATTTATGCGTTACTTTATGGACGCATTGTATATTAGCCAGGGTTTCAAAATTATATAGCTTAATTTTGTTTCAATCTTTTATAAACAAATTAATTCGCAAAGTTTTGACTAAAATTTTTAATGCTTAATTGTTATAACTTTCACTAATAACGACAAAGTAATTTTGCAAAGATTTTTTAAGCTGAAACAATTACTTTTAAAATGAGCGGGTTTTGAAAGTTAATCGCATGTATATGAGGTTAATATCTATACTTGGAAAAGCCCAATTTGAAATTGTTTTTCACGAAATTTCTTATTATGACTCCGGTCTAATATTCAGAACATAGTTTACCAAATGCCATTTTTTCATTTTTTTTTTTCAAAAGAACGATACAAAGTAAGAGATACAATTATTTAAACAATTTAATTATTAACAACAAATTATATGACCAGTCTTTATCCTGGTACTCTCGAAAAATCAAATCTACGCACTAAAAAACATAAAAAACGTCAAGGTACCGAGGGGACATAAAAATAAATACATACTCAACTCCCTCCCTAGCTCCAAGACTTTCTCCCTTTACCTTTTCCTGTATTTTTGGTCCCAAATATAACTAATTTTATTGAAATTATTGATTCGTATAATTAAAATCCTGGTATATTTGGTCCTGGTATATTTAAAAAAAATGTATTTTAAACAATGTTGATAATACGATATTTTACTACACTTGGATCTTTAATCTCTGGCTGATGCCCATCGGTCAAAGCGTCAAAAACGAAGAAATGCAATATAACATCATAAGCTCCTAAAAATAGTACGTTCTTGAAAAGTAAAATATTGCAAAACCTCTAAATTTTAAAGAACCGTTTAAATTGACATGAAATTTGGCATACGCATAGCTAACAAGTCAAAGAAAAAAAGTGATATTGTGCTGATGTGTGCTTTTGCCCTACGGGTGACTTTCACCCCCTTTTGCGGGTGAAAAATATATGTTAGAAATAAGTCCGGAAATGGATAAAATGACTAATTCTAAGCAACTTTTGTTCTATAAAGGTTTTTCACCAAGCTAATACCTTTCGAGTTATTTGCGAGTGAATATGTTAATTTTTCTACAAAATAACCACGTTTTCAGACGGCTTTTCGCAAATAACTCAAAAAGTAAGTATTTGGTCGAAAAAAAAGTTCTTATGAAAAATATAGCACGTTAAAAAGAAAAAAAAAGCATGGTGTATATATTAGGTTACTATACCTAGTAGAAGCAGAGTTATAGCTAATGAAAAATAGGTCATTTTCGTCAAATTCCAAAGCGAATATTTTAACTTGCCATAACCAAAATCTAAGCACTTTTTTGGGAAAACTCATTTTAACTTTTTTAAAATGTAAAAAAAATGCTTGTTTTTGTTTAAAAAAAAAAAATTAGCATCAAAAGTAAACAAGTTACACTCAAAATAAAGTTGGACCCTTTTTTTTTGGTAAGAAATCGGGAAAATCACCCCCTAATTAGCATTTCAAATGAACTTAATAATTGTTACCACTTCACAAGTTTTTTACTTGCTATATATAGTATTGATAATATAGTATTGATATATAGTATTGATTATATGATCTATAAGTTTCATCGGTTCAGTGTAGCAAAGTGTATGCAAATTAACACCGAATCTTAACCAATTTTTGTCTTACAGAAAAACAAAAAGATACAAAATATTCAGAAAAGTAAAGCCGACTTTTTTTATTGTTTAAGATTTTTCTATCTCTAACATTTTTTAAGTTATTTTAAAAAAAAAGCATTTTTTTCAAAATTAAAATTTTTAAAAATTTTACTTTAAAACCAATTTTTTTCAAAAATAAGCACTTTGAATCGATGAAATTTACAGATGATATAAACACAATACATATAAGTAAAGTAACTTGTGAAGCGGTAACGATTAATTTCGTTTAAGTTGCTAATTGGGGGGTGATCTTCCTGATTTTTTTTGCCAAAACAAAAGGGGCCAACTTTATTTTGAGCGTAACTTGCTTACATTTGATGCTAGAAAGTTTTTTTATAAAATCAGAAATAAAGCTTTTTTTAAACATTTTAAAAAAGTTGTAATGTGTTTTCCCCAAGAATGCTTGATTATTTGGATATTTCACATTGAATTATTCTATTTGGAATTTTTCGAATATGAAACTATTTTTCATTAGCTATAACTCTGGTTTTGCTAGGTATAGAGACCTAATATATACACCGTTTTTTTCACTTTTTTATAGGCTATAGTTTTGCTAGAAATATTTGTTTTGACAAAATGCTTAGGTTTTGAGTTATTTGCGAAAAACCGTCTAAAAACGTGGTTATTTTGTTGAAAAATGAACATATTCACTTGCAAATACAGTAGAGCATCGATTATCCGAACTAATTGGCGGACATGGGTGTTCGGAAAACCGATTTGTTCGGATAATCGAACTATATTGAGATTGTCATACATATTTATCCACAAGTGAATAAAAACCTTATGTATATAACTGTATATTTGTTTATACCTTGATAATGACAAATCCACAGAGAACGGCAGTTCTCACCAGTGGCGCACAACACCCCTACATGCGACACTATATATACACGAAATTTTCGATTTTCTAAACCTGACTGAATTAAAAATTGGGCCAAATCCCATCTTAAAGTTTAGGAAAAGACTCGTCCGTCCATATGTTACTTCTCCATTTTGGTCCAAGGGTGTGGATTTTACGGCCCTTCCCATTTAAAGCCTGTTTTTCGTTCTCGTCCCCAAAACTCCCAAAAATTTCAAAAGTTTAAGCCCGACCTTTGCGGCTTCTGATAGCACAGATCATTACCTTTCCAACGCATGTTTAATTTTGAAAATCGGTTATACCATTCAAAAGTTATCGAGCTCAGAAATATGACTCAATTTTTATTTAAAAAATGGAAAATGTTTGTGGATATGTATGTATGTATGTGTGTGGAAAAGTTAAACCGATCTGAATTTGTTTTTCTGTGTTTCAAGAGGGTGTGAGGGCCGATTCAGAACCGGTCTAATTTTTGACTTCTGACTACCCGTAAGTCAGCTAGAGGGCTAGATAGATACAAAATAGCATATTTTTTGGGCGTATATATCTAAGGTTCAACGAAAGACAGGAAAACTGCAAGTACACTAAATCAATAGGGATGAGTTAAGCTTTCAAATGGCGCCTAAGCGATCAAGCTGAGACATACACACTGCTCACCATAGCCAAAAAACTGAAAAATTAAACTTTGAAAATTTTGGTTTTTCGACAATTACTCAAAATTTCAACCTACGAATGGCGCCAATAACTGAGCGTTTGTAGAAGGAATCAGGACGCGTCTAATGGTGTATACCTTATATCTGGGAAAATTCGAATTTTTAAGTTATAGGCTTTATAAGTATGATCAAATCTATTTCTTATGGGAAAAACGGTTTTTCAAGCTCAATAATTCCTCTAATACGTTCAGTTATCATACTCGATCTTGGACGCATCAGATACTACTTGTCAATACGTTTCAAATTCATGTTTAGTGATCAACATCAGGTAAGCCGTTCAGAAGTTATAGAGATCCAAAAGTATAATAATTAGTCCAGGAACTGAAATTTTTCACTTCGCAATTTTTACAGAATGGATAGATTTGCTTGAAAATTTGACAATAAGAAGTGGATAGTCCAAGGATCAAAATTTATATGATGCCGAAAGACGCTTTTACCATGGGGTGGTTGCCACCTCATCTCGAGGGTGGAATTTTTTTTTATATTTTGACCGCAAATGCTGGTAAAAATATTAATTATAAGCAAAAAATGTTCATTATAAATTTTTTTGATAAAATTAATAGTTTTCGATTTATTAGTTATCGAAGCTGTTAGTTTTATATCGAAAAGATTACCAGATAACGGCAGTTCTCGCCAGTGGCGCAGAAATACGCCCCCCTACACGTGACACTATTATATACACGAAATTTTCAATTTTCTAAATCTGACTGAATTGAAAATTGTGCCAACTCACATCTTCAAGTTCAGAAAAAGACTCACCCATTCATATGTCATTCATATGAATGGGTGCCATTCACACATTCATATGTCAACCATCCATTTTGGTCCAAGGGTGTAGATTTTAAGGCCCTTCATATTTAGAGTCTGTTTTTCGTTCTCGTCCCCAAAACTCCCAAAAAGTTTAAAAATTTATGTCCAACCTTTATGGCTTCTAATAGAACTGATCATTACCTTTCCAACGCATGTCTAATTTTGAAAATCGGTTATACCATTCAAAAGTTATAGAGCTTAGAAATGTTACTCAATTTGTATTTAAAAAAGGGAAAATGTTTGTGGATATGTATGTATGTGTGTTTGAAAGTTAAACCGATTTGATATTTTTTCTCTGTGTTTAAAGAGGGGGTCGGACATTCCCATCTCTAATTGAATTGGTAAGACGTGTTTATGAGTGCTCGTAACTTTTATCAAGTTTTGTGATTATTACGGCTATAATTAAAAAGCTTTTAAAGCGCCAAAGAAACCATAAACTGACAAAGTGAAATTGTGCAGAAAGTGAGTCAAGAAAACAAGCAGAATAATTTGTAAGTACAATTTCTTATATTTACATTTATTGAATAGAACAAAAATATCGCTTGCAAATTAAAGAACTATAAAAACCAGAAACTAATTAGTTCTGATAAGGTGACTTGATTTTGAGCCATCGAGGCGGGCTCGCCACTTTTTCGCAAACCAAACTGTTACAAAATAACGATTGGACTATTAAGTAACGGGAGTGAATATAAGTAAGTGAAAATAATCTGTATGTGTACAATTTCTTATATTTATTGGGAAAGAACAAAAATATCGTATGCAAATTAACGAACTATAAATAACAGTAACTATTTAGGTTTGATAAGGTGAAGAGCCTCCGCGCTTTTGAGGCGGGCTCGGCACTTTTTCGCAAACCGAACAGTGACAAAACACCGATTGGACTATTAAGTAACGGGAGTGAGTAATACATGCACGCTGCGCCACAAAAAATGGCTTCGAATTTGTTAACACCGGTAAAAATAATGGATAGATACAAAGTGGATTCGGACGACGACACATCAGAAGACCATAGAAAGAGGAACAGAGAAGAAGAGGAAGAATTGTTCCAAAAAAGTAAAAAAGTGTCTAGATCGCCTAACAAAACCCGTAACGAAGATAATAAGCTCGATCAAATTATTAAAATGATGCATGACTTAACCACAGAAACAAAAAATTTAACAACGGAAGTAAAAGAGATAAAGAATGAACAGAGAAAGTACTGGGAGGAATTAAACGACCTGAAAACAGAATTGGAGAAAGTTAAACAAGAAAACCAAACTAAACACAAGGAGAAGGAAGAAATGAAAAAAGAACTAAACTATATGAAAATACGTGTACAAAGACTAGAAAAGGAAAGGAAAGTAAATAATGTTGTAATACAAGGCTTGCCAATAGATACAATCGATAGAAATGCACTGAAACAAACTGTAGGAAACTTCATGGAAAAAGAAATGAATATCAATGTTCAAATCGAAGAAGTTATCAAACTGGGAGAAAAAACATGTTTGGTCAAACTACAGAACAAGTTTGAAAAAGAAAAGATCATGCAAAATAAAGCTAAACTAAAACACATAAAAGGCAATAAAGTATATATAAATAATGACATAACAAAAGAAGAACTACAAACACAGAAAAAAATAAGACAAGTCGCAAATGAAGAAATTAATAAGGGTAAAAGTGTTACAATAAAATATAATAAATTAATAATAGATGGAAAAACACACAAATGGAATCAATACAGCAACCAGCTAGAAGAAGACCAGGGAAATCCAAAAAACTAACAGAAAATGAAAATACACAAACAAAAGCACAAATCACGACAGACAAGGCACAGAAAAAGGAATTGAGCAAGGACGAAAATAGAAATAGAGCAAAAACGAAAGATAAACATGAAATAGACATAAGAGAGAACATATTTATAGGTGCATGGAATGTAAGAACCCTACACGAAACCGGCAAATTGGAGCAGGTAAGCCAAGAGATTGATAAGTACAAATTAGACATTGTCGGACTAAGCGAAACAAGATGGAATGGTAGTGGATCAACCCGAGTAGGTGACCAACAGCTAATGATATATTCTGGGAATACGGATGTAAATGACAAACACGAAAAGGGAGTGGCAATACTGCTAGCCCAAAAGGGGAGAAAGGCTCTAGTAGAGTGGGAACCAGTGTCAGAAAGGATTATTTGGGCGAGACTGAAGGCAAGATATTATAACATAATAGTAATAAATGTATATGCTCCCACAAATAAAAACGACGAAAATGAGAAGGAAGAATTTTACGAGCAACTACAAACAACGTTTAATAAGATTAATAATAAATATAGAAGAGATATAAAAATAGTAATCGGAGACTTTAATGCAAAAATAGGAAATGATAATAAAGGACATGAACATGTGATGGGAAAGGAGGGAATCGGAGAGAGAAACGACAATGGAAATCGATTAATCGAATTTTGTGAGCAAAATGAACTTTTAATAGGCGGAAGCATCTTTAAACATAAGCGGATACATAAGGAAACATGGAAATCACCGGGAGGGAGATACAAGAATCAAATAGACCACATAATAATTGAATATAAATGGAGAAGCTGGCTGCAAGATGTCAGGAGCTTAAGAGGTGCTGATGTGGGATCAGACCACATGCTAATCAAAGCGAGACTAAAAATGAAATTAGCCAGAGATAAAAACCAAAAAATCAGCAGAAGGAACAAGTACAACGTTGATGCCCTAAAACAAGAATGTATAAGAAATAAATTTAGTGAGAAACTGGCAATTAACCGAACAGTATCACAACAAACTGGAGAGTCAGTCGAAGAAACATGGAAATATTTTAAAGAAGTGATGATGAATACAGCAAAAGAAACAATCGGATTAAAAAGAAGACAAAATAAAAAATGGATTACCAAAGACACTCTACTACTGATAGAAGAAAGAAAAAAGATCAAAGAAGAAATTCTACAAAAGGAAGGATCGGAAGAAGAGAGGACACTTGAAAGGAAATACAAGGCAAAAAACGCAGAAGTAAAAAAACAAGCCAGAAAAGATAAAAGAAACTATATAAATGAGATGCTACATATATCAGAAGAAGCAGCGAAAGAAAACGACTTACGAACACAATATACAATCATACGAAACTTAACAGGAAAAGCACAACGAAATATACGAGAAGTAAAGGATATACAAGGAAATAGAATAAAAAATGAGAAAGAAATAATACAAAGATGGAAGGAATACTTCGAAGAGATATATGCTAAGCATGAAATAACTCAAATCATAGAAGATGAAGTAGAATCACCAGAGCTAGAAGTGAATATTGGAGAAATTACAATGGAAGAAATTGGAAACACTCTAAAACTACTAAAAAATGGCAAAGCCGCAGGAATCGACAATATACCCATTGACATAATAAAAGCAGACACCGAGCAGTCAGTAGAGATGCTACATACACTTTTGAATAAAATATGGACGGACGAAGAATTGCCAAAGGAGTGGAAAGAGGGATTGATTATAAAAATACCCAAAAAAGGAGACCTGAGCAAATGCAACAATTGGCGTGCAATAACACTACTAAGTGCCACATCCAAAGTGCTGACCAAAATCATTTTGGAAAGATTGAAGCCGGAACTAGATAAAAAACTGAGAAACAACCAAGCAGGCTTCCGTTCCAACCATTCCACTATTGATCACATTTGCACCCTTAGAATTATCTTGGAACAAACAAATGAATGGAATAAAGATATAGATGTGAGTTTTATCGACTTCGAAAAGGCCTTTGACCGTGTAAATAGGGCACAGATGTGGAAAATCCTTAGATTATATGGGATACCACAAAAAATCATAAACTTTATTAAACTCTTCTACGAAGGATACAAAGCCAAACTAGAACATTCAGGTGAAGTAACAGAAGAGATATCCATAGAAAGTGGAGTCAAACAGGGTTGTGTACTATCCCCTACCCTATTTCTTATTATGATAGATTGGGTAATGAGGAAAGTAATCGACGATCGAACAGGCATCAGGTGGAACCTTTTCAAACAGCTAGAAGATCTCGAATTTGCAGATGACATCTGCCTTATAACTGAACACCGAAATCATATGCAAGCAAAAATTGACAAATTGGCACAGTACTCCGACACGATCGGACTTCGAATAAACACAGAAAAAACTAAACTTCTAAAAAATAATAACCATCCAAATAATAAAATAATGATAAACGGTAAAGAAGTAGAAGAGGTAGACAAGTTCACATATCTGGGATCTGTCATGGAAAGGAGCGGGGGGTGTAAAAAGGATATACAGACGAGAATAACAAAGGCGCAACACGCATTCAACGCTTTAAATAAAATTTGGCAAACAAACGAAATATCGGAAATAACAAAAATTAAAATCTTTAACAGTTGCATTAAAAGTATACTGCTCTATGGAGCAGAAACATGGAAACAGGACGAAAATACAACTAAAAAACTACAAACATTTGTAAACAAATCTCTAAGAAAAATCCTAAAAATATACTGGCCAAATAAAATAACTAATACAGAACTATGGGAAAGGACAAAGCAAACTAACGTATCTACTACAGTCAAGGAAAAAAAATGGAAATGGATCGGCCACACTTTAAGGAAAGACCAAAGCAGCATAGCAAGACAAGCACTTGAATACCAACCAGAGGGAAAAAGAAAGAGGGGCAGACCAGACAACAGCTGGAAAAGAACAACAACGAGAGAACACGAAAAAATTGGACAAAGATGGGGCGAAGTCAAAAAGAGAGCAAAAGATAGAAGAGAGTGGAGGGAATTAGTTCACAATTTATCCAGAGAATAAAAACAAAAGAAGATGCGCTGTCCCGGCCAGACAGCAATCTTACACTTTTGGCCAAGAAACGCATAAGCGCCCAATACTCCACAAGGAGGGATGGAACGAGAGAGAGAGAAAGAGGGGGTCAGGGCCGATTTAGAACCGGTGTAGTTTGTGACTTTTGACCACCCATAAGCCAGCTATAAATAGGACTTGGTAGGTACAGAACGGCATATTTTTTGGGGGTATATATATTCGAATCAAGAAGAGGTAGGAGAACCACAAATAAATCAAATCAATAGTGTTGACTTAAGCTTTCAAATGGTGTTTAAGCCGTCAGGATCAGACATACACACGGCTCAGTATAGCCGAAAAACTGAAAAACTAAACTTTGGGTTTTTCGACAATTACTCAGCATTTCAACCTACGAATTGCGCCAATAACTTAGCGTTTGTAGAAGGACTCAAGACGAATCTAACGGTGTATACCTCATATCCGGGAAAATTCGAATTTTTAGGTTATAGGCTTCATAAATATGATAAAATCTATTTCTTGTAGGAAAAACGGTTTCTCAAGCTCAATAATTCCTGTAATAGCTTCAGTTATCATACTTGACCTTAGATCCATCAGATACTACTGGTCAATACGTTTCAAACTCATGTTTACTGATCAAAATCGGTTAAGCCGTTTAGAAGTTATTAAGATACAAAAGTATAATCCAATTAACGATTATTCCCCAAATGGTTTATGTAGTTGTAGTGGTTACGACGCTAAATTTGATCTGGCAACGGGCAATCCGACTTCATTTACCGGCCATCTCAATATATTTTTTTTTCAATTTACAGTACAACCTGCCATATCCGGACCTGTCATATCCGGACCTCCCCATATCCGGACGGTTCTGCGCCGTCCGGATCTACCGAAATCTACCGAGAAAGGCAGTCCTGTTGTTGGACAACGCACTAAAAGAAGAACTAAAATATGGCAAAATAATGTATTATAGAATCTATAAAACGTGTCTATCGACGAAAGTTACTGACGGCGCTGATTACTGGAATGTATGAAGGAGAAAACGTTTCAGAGACTGTAAAAGAAGTAGTGGTCTTGATATCCGGATTTTTTCATATCCAGATCGGTCTGTCGCCACATTGATCCGGATATGGCAGGTTGTACTGTAGTTCGAATAGAAAAAAATCTAGTGGACATTCGATGGACACTAGATCATTTGGGAGATAATGCAACAAAGGTGACCATTTATAAAGCTTGACGTGTAATAGAGGAACATTGCATTCAACTTCATACATTTAATTTATAAATAACTTTGAAAAACTTCTGATACAAGAATAAAAAACCGCTAAACGCCGTAAAAATGAGTGGCGCATAAAATATTCCATCTACAAAATATCTGATATGAATGTTACGTGGCGCGAAAATGGATTTTCATTTGATGCAAAACAAAATTCTAGTTTTATTTTAAAATATTTTTCCATAATATTTGCTAAATTTGAAGTAAACGCGCCACAAAAGAGTTTCAAAATTCAAACTGTATCAAAGTTACTCTTTTGTGGCGCGTTTACTTCAAATTTAGCAAATATTATGGAAAAATCTTTTAAAATAAAACTAGAATTTTGTTTTGCATCAAATGAAAATCCATTTTCGCGCCACGTAACATTCATATCAGATATTTTGTACATGGAATATTTTATGCGCCACTCATTTTTACGGCGTTTAGCGGTTTTTTATTCTTGTAGCAATTAAACAAAAAAAGTGCAGTCTTTGCAACAACATATTTTTGGATACACAATTGAAGAAAATTGAAGATATTTTAAGCGTTAATTACTAGCGCTTGCTCGCGGATAGAGTCACGTCGTGCACTTAGAGTCGGGAGTTCGGATAACCGGTCGTTCGGTTGATCGACGTTCGGATAATCGACGCTCTACTGTAACTCGAAAAGTATTGATTTGGTGAAAAAACTCTATAGAACAAAATTTGCTTAAAATTTGTCAATTTATCCATTTCAGGACTTATCTTGGACATATATTTTTTCACCCCCGAGATGGGGTGAAAGTCACCCCCAGTGCAAAAGCACACATCGGCACCATATCTTTTTTTTTTCTTTGACATGTTAGCTATGCGTATGCCAAATTTCATGTCAATCCAAGCGGTTCTTTAAAATTTACAGCAAAAACCGTGAAAGAATGTACTAAAAGCAACTATAAAGCATAAATAGCCTTGAAAATGTAACAAAGAAGTCGTAAAGAGCCGTCAAAATGGTTTTTGTTCCTTTTTCAACGCTTTAAACGCCTTTGGTGCGCTTATTCGTTACATTTTCAATCTTCTTGAAGTTTTTCTCCGTCTCTTTTTTGTCGCTTTTGACGTTTTCGTTTTTTTTTTCGACTACAGGTTAATTGTTACATACATATGTCTTTAAAAAATCAATTGCTCTTTTGGTATGGGTAATCTTAATTTAACATTTATCATCGATTTTTTATATTATGGTTAATCAAGACCCTGCTCTTAGCAACCCTGGTGAATTAGAAAAACGAATAAACTCCTATAACGCCATCATAACAACTAAAATGTTTCATTGTTTTTTAAATGTTAAAAGCAGCACAATTGTAAAGAATCTGGAAATTTTATTTGTTGTGAAGTTTCTTAATAATTTAGTCGTCCATACATTAGCTTAGTAGCTGTCTTAGTATTTTTTTCTTCTTTTTATTTTTCTTCCTCTTTATAAGCAATTCTGCTTGTTTGTTGGCGGATTGATACTTCTATGGAAAATGAATAACCATTTTCAATTTCGTTGCAAAACGAAAACACAACCGAACCATATTCTAGTCCAATCAGAGAATGCTGCAAGCACCCCTACCGGTTTCGAAACTTATTAGTCTCTCATCAGGAGGCACATATGCTGCTCTCCCTGATCCAACCAAAACAAACCCCAGCGTGCAGTCCCGGATTGCAACGAACGAAATGGCATATATGCCCTAGAGGCAACTGCTAGCAAAAAGATTAAGTTTTCACTCTAATGGCATATAAAACAACATAATGCTATTCTACACCCCACCAGAATGAAAACAATGGGAACCTTCTCTGGTTACACCTCCGAGGCTTCTACAATTTGCAAGCCATACGGATGCTGAGACTAAGGAAGATGAGGGAATTCTACAATTTACAATTCACGTCCCATCTGCCCAGCGCGGTAAAGTTTCAACGAGAATGGTTCCCTTCATACTCCACACAGAGTAAATGTAAATCAAAAATGAAAAACCATTTTCAATTTCGTTGCAAAACGAAAACACAGCCGAACCATATTCTAGTCCAATCAGAGAGTGCTGCAAGCACCCCTACCGGTTTCGAAACTTATTAGTCTCTCATCAGGAGGCACATATGCTGCTCTCCCTGATCCAACCAAAACAAACCCCAGCGTGCAGTCCCGGATTGCAACGAACCATTTACATTTACTCTGTGTGGAGTATGAAGGGAACCATTCTCGTTGGAGCTTTACCGCGCTGGGCAGATGGGACGTGAATTGTAAATTGTAGAATTCCCTCATCTTCCTTAGTCTCAGCATCCGTATGGCTTGCAAATTGTAGAAGCCTCGGAGGTGTAACCAGAGAAGGTTCCCATTGTTTTCATTCTGGTGGGGTGTAGAATAGCATTATGTTGTTTTATATGCCATTAGAGTGAAAACTTAATCTTTTTACTTCTATGGAAGTTAGTCACTCCATTGTTGCGCGGTCGTTCGACACTTCTGTTGCCGATTTGTCATTTATCTCTTGCTATTTTGACCACATATGGCCCCCCATTCTGCTTATGTGGTTATTCCATTCTTTTTTTTTTCTTTTTTTTTATTTAGGGTCCATCCGTTTACACTGTAAATACTGTTTTCCTCTAATGTCTTCACTCTCCTTTTTATCTCTCAGCGTATTTCCTTTAATTATTCTCAATAGTCTCATCTCTGCCACTTCCAGTAGTCTTTGTGTTGTTGCTGTATCGGGGCTTGTTTCTGAGTCTTATGTCATTATTTGGCTTTATAAATTCGAGACTTCATTTCAGTGTTAATATTGACGAATTCGCTGACTTATTGGTGACTAGTTTAACAGATTTTACAGTCTAATTCCAAGGTATTTTATTTCCATTACTTGTTCAATGCTGATGTTATCAATTTCTATTTTACATCTGATTAGTTCTTTGCTGATAATTATTGTTTTAGTGTTCTTTCGATTAAATTCTTTTGCTTTCACGTTAAAATTTTCATTTTGGGTTATCAATATTGCGTCATCTGGCAATAATGATAGCCAACACCATCGTTCTCTCACGAGGCGACTACTGTCACAGCATTCTTGAGCAAGTCTTGAGTCACAGACATGGAGCCATTTCGAGCCACAGAATATTTCGTTGCATTGTGTTGTTCGTAGGTTTCGTGGTTCCGATAAGGCTTGCCTTTCGTATACTAACCTAGTAGACTAAGAGCCGCTATAAGTGAAATTTCTTAATCATTTTAGGCACGATGAGACCCAATAACTTAAATAGTAGAACCTAAAAGAAAAGATTTGTACACTGTGCCGTCACTTTTCAGTGGCACATGCGTCGACAGTGGCACATCAAACTTTCCACTTATGGACGGGATAAATAAATTAAAAGTTACCCTCCCTTACTAACAGAATTCAATTTTTTTTATTTTTTTAAGTTCTATGTGATTAACACATAAGAATCAGCGTAATTTTAACCCACCACCCCCTTCCCCCTGCCCCCACCATCAAAAACTTCATTTTTCGTTTTTGTTTTTTTTTGCTGGGATGCAATCAATTTTAAAATTTCAAAAAATTCACACGCATAGCTGAGACTTTTATAAAACATGTCTATTTTTTATAGACCCGTAGGTAGAATGTACATAACATCAAAAAATTTAAATTTTTTTTAAGCGTATAACTTTTTTGAGGAATAGCTGCAGGTCTAATTTTTTCTTAATCTTGTGTATTTTATCAAACACTATATTTCTAATTTTTTTTTAGATCTTTTTGTAACGCCGGTCACCTTCAAAAATAAAAAAAACTGTTTTTAAGGGGGTTTTGGGGGTTTTTCCTATTTTTTAGACTTCATAATATATCAAATCAATTTCGATTTTATAGGCTATATGCAACTTAAAGTAACTGAATCCTTTAGAATATTTAAAAATGGGAGAAACGCGTTCAAACCCTTCAAAACCCCCTTAAAAAACAGTTTTTTGGATTTTTGAAGGTGACCGGCGTTAGATAAAAATCTAAAAAAAAATTAAAAATATAGTAGTAAAAATCTCTCTTCAATCCTGACCCCCCGGAGGGAGTGTAGTGGTCTACGTGATGTCGTGTATTGTCCGTCTTCAAAGATCTCTGTCTCTGGTCATTTCTTTTAAGTGTTTGATAAAATACACAAAATTAAGAAAAAAATTAGACCTGCAGCTATCCCCAAAAAAAAGTTATATACTTTTTTCCAAAAAAATTTTTTTTATTTTTTTGAGGTTATGTACACTCAACCTACAGTTCTATAAAAATAGACGTGTTTTATAAAAGCCTTAACTATGCGTGTGAATTTTTTGAAATTTTAAAATTGATTGCATCCCACCAAAAAAAAAATAAAATCGAAAAATCAAGTTTTTGATAGTGGGGGCAAGGGAAGGGGGTGGTGGGTTAAAATTACGCTGAATCTTATGTGTTAATCATATAGAACTTAAAAAAATAAAAAAAAAATTGAATTCTGATAGTAAGGAAGGGTAACTTTTAATTTATTTATCCCGTCCATAAGAGGAAAGTTTGATGCGCCACTGAAAAGTGACGGCACAGTGTTCAAACCTTTTCTTTTAGGTTCTACTTTTTAAGTTATAGGGCCCCATCGTGCCTAAAAGGATTAAGAAATTTCATCTATAGCGGCTCTTAATCTATAGCGTTCATGTGCTTCGTTTCGAGCGTCCACTTACTTCCAGCCTGATACGATTCGAGGACACTGCCAGGCGGGGAGTTTGTTTGGGGCTATTTGATAAATGTCTACATTTGTCACATAATAATGCAGGTATTCTAAGGCTAGCTCAAGCGAGGACATAAACCTCGCGTTTAGGGGAAAAGCTGGCTTGATCCTGATGTACAGTATGTATAGCGCCTGCGAAAGCACGGCTTTTCGGTCCTTTTGGCATACAAATTGTGTTCAGCAAGAGGTATTAGAATAAAATCCACGAGGAAAATAAACTTCCTGTAGCTGGCTGTATACCATAAATCACAAAAATACCAGGTTTTTTGTAAAAGGTATATTTTAAAATACCCTAAATAAGGGTAACAATACAAAACGTTTTCGGATTAAGAAATCCATCATCAGTATTTAAAAGCCAAAAATTGCATGCCTGAGCCACCAAAATGTATTGGGTAAAAACCCTTTAAATGTAAACGATTTAGCTGTTTTACATATTTATATAAAATTCATGCGATGTCAAAGATATGCCTGGATGTTACCCAGGGCAAGACAGGACTCTTCCGACGTGGTTGGAATTTTTGTGGTTTTTTCACGTGGTTTTTTTTTGGAAAACCTCGCATATTGGATATCAATGGCCAACTATTAGAAAAGTTAACATAGAGATTCCTTGCTTGTGTCAGAGAAGCGCTCATAGCGACGTCCCTTTTTGATCCTACGATTTCGATTCTGTCTATCATTGCAAAACAGGTTTTTTTTGTAGAAGAGGTATTGGTCACTCTCGTAGATTGATGTAATTTTCGTGAAGAATACTGAAGATTAAAATGGTTATTAAGAAGACTGATTTGGCGAAAATATTGAGCGGATCTTGGTTGATATAACCGAATATGGTCATCCATTCTGTTCAACCACAACTGCTTCTTCGGTAATAGTGTATTATGTTCAACGTTTTCTAATTCTGGTGGTGTTGTCAATGTCCAACGTTGGTGGTAATAAAGCAAACACAACTATATTTTGGAGGTCCAAAGTATATTTCCTAACGTTTGCGTCAATTATATTGGTCTCTGGCATAATAATTGGAAGCTTTGGACTAAAACAAAATATCGATAGACGCAATTTAGAATTGTTCAGATTGCCTGACCTATATAAGAGTATGTATAATTGTCACAAGAATTTTCTTTAAACACTACCTATGTTTTTAATTCGGTAATATTACTTGATATAAACTTTTATATTTTTAAGTCATATAAACTTTTATTTATATGACCATTATATGACTTATTTGTTCTTATTTTTCTAAAAAAAATTATGTTTAACTGTATTCAATAAATTAGTTATAATTTTGGGACTCTCTTTTACTCCGAACACAACATATCTACACGATGCACTTAGTTCACGTCCAATAAAAAGAACACTCTATTACCAAATTCTCTATAGTTTTTCTATCCTGCTTCTTTAAAAACTCTGCTACAATCTGTAGTTTAGACTTAAGTGCTAGTACTCATATAGGTCAAACATAGCCTTACATTAAGGTTAATTCGTTAAAAAGAAGATTTCAAATGTACAAATAAAACTTTTTAAATGGGTTGAATATGTGAGTACCTAAATTAAGAGGCGTACTCACGATCAATTTATTATTTACCCCGGACGACTGGTTTCGCCGTCTATAGTATGCACAGCATCATCAGGTCCCGATAACAGTGAACTAAATGATGCAATGCAAGGAATGATTTTTGAAGCCCGAACGATCATACCATTTTGCTCAATTATTGCTAAAAGGAAACTAATAGAAAGGATAGATTTAACTGCATTAAATTTATTGGCAAATATTTGGGCAAGTTCTTAAGAAATAATTCTTAAGGGGGAGGTTCGATCTTAATACAACGAACGTTGTCTGTTTCACAATAAATGATTTAACAATCAACATATAATAAATAGAATCCTTTAATAAATATAAATAAAACTTTGAATATATAACATCACAAGTTTTATCTCTTAAAACAAACTTTATCAAACACTGAATTGTTGATGTTACTCGTCAATGTCCCCCTTAAAAATTTTCCCAAATATTTGCTACTCAATGCAATTTAGTTTATTCTTTCCATCAGTTCCCTATTAGCAAAACTTGAGCATAAAGTTATGATAGTGCAGGCTTCAGAAATTATTCCTTGTATCGACATCATTTAGTTTACTGTTACTAGGACCTGATAATGCTGTGCATATTATAGACAGCGAAACCGGGCATCCAGTGTAAATAATAAATTGATTGTGAGTATGTGGGTATCTTAATTTATTTTAAAACTTTTTAGATTCTCTAACGGTTTCAGTAATGTTAACGAATAAATGGGAATGGATTTGGGGACATTAAATAAAATAGTTAAAGTACATTAGCAAAAATCTTCTTTATTGGATGATATAAATATTATTAGTGTACTTACTCTTAGTAAGGATTAATAAAATGTCTATAATAATCCATTATAACTCAAAACATATTACTGTATGTTTGTCAAAAATTACTAAATTCGTACAAAATGTCATTCATATAGGGATTTACCAGAGTTCACAGCAAACGTTAATATAAGATTCAAGAATCTTAACATAAAGGGGCTGCTTTATTGTTCTTGAATCATAAGATATCCTACTAAAAAGATCATAATACAGCCACATGAACAACATATTGTTTTAGGTTAAATATGTACCTAGAAATCGCAATAATGATGTTTGGAGTAACTATAAATATAGTAGGTGGATTTGTATACAGCGTTGAGCTTACTTTAGCTCAACTAAATTGGAACCAACTAAATATGTCTAAAACAAAAAAGACGCCATTCATGAAACTTTAAATGCAAGAATAGTGGCAGATAACTTATCAGGCGCCACATTTTTGTAACTACCCTACTTCCAGAGTTGTTTTGTTTCACGGGAAATACCCTCAACTTATGTAACTGAAATGGGACTTCTTCTTTAAATGCCGTCTCCTAGTCGGAGGTTGGATATCATCATCACTATCTTTACTCTATCTACCGCTGCTCTAAAGATTTCTATAGAACTGCATTTAAACAGGTCCCTTAATTCTTCAACCATGACACTCTCCTTTCTCCTATACTCCTTCAGTCGTTTAGCTTTCCCTGTATTATCAGCCTTAGCATTTTATATTGCTATCCCCTCATTACGTGTCCCAGATATTGTAACTTTCTTATTTTTATTGTGTTTATTATTTCGCATTCTTTACTCATTTCTCGCAATACTTCCGTGATCGTTTTCTACTGCGTCCATGCTATTCTACGAATGCTTTTGTAACACCACATGTGAAATGACTGTAGCTTATTTACATATGTGTTCTCCCTTCAATGTCCATCTTTCGAGTCTATAATATAGCAGTATCGAGATCACGTAGCATCTCAAAGCTCTTACTCTCAGTGCTAATAGTCCAAGAGCTAGGAGCGGATTTTGCTCGTGATGAGTAATATGGAAAAACTATACTGGGATATGTTGAATTAGTGGTGGACATGACTTTCCCCAACGGGCGGAATCCAGAGTGGGGGACGAGGGTAGTTATAAGGGGTCAAAGTCGCAGTTTTTATTATTTTTTTTGTGACGCTCATGATCGAGATAGTGCACCAAAATTTGGGAATAAGTAGGTCATGACGTAACTAAGTAAAATCTCCAGGAGCGAAATGCTGCGTTGGGGACAAATGGGTGGGGGCAGGGGTGAATATATAAATTATAAGGGGTTTTTTGTGACGTTCGTGATCAAGATAGTGCACCAAAATTTGGAAATAAGTAGGCCATGGCGTAACTAAGTAGAATCTCCAGAGGCGGAATGCTGCGTGGCCGACAAAGGGGTGTGGGCAGGGGTGAAAATAAAAATTATAAGGGGTTTTTTGTGACTTTCCTGATCGATATAGACCAAAATTTGGGAATAGCAGACCATGACATAACTAAGTAAAATCCCTAGAGGCGGAAACCAGAGTGACGCTCATGATCGAGATTGTGCACCAAAATTTGGGAATAAGTTAGTCATGACGTAACTAAGTAAAATCTCCAGGGGCGGAACGCTGCGTGACCGACAAAGGGCTGGGGGCAGGGATGAATATAAAAATTATAAGGGATTTTTTGTGGCGTTCTTGATCGAGATAGTGCACCAAAATTTGGGAATAAGTAGATCATGACATAACTAAGTAAAACCTCCAGGGGCGGAACGCTGGTCCGGGACCAACGTCACAAAAAACCCCTTATAATTATTATATTCACCCCTGCCCCACCTCTTTGTCGGCCACGCAGCATTCCGCCTCTGGAGATTCTACTTAGTTACGCCATGACCTACTTATTTCCAAATTTTGGTGCGCTATCTAGATCATGAGCGTCACAAAAAAAAATAATGAAAACCGCCACTTTGACCCCTTATATCTTTAAAGCCATAACATCTTCTACTTCGACTTCCATCTGCTCTGTTCTATTGTCTTTGAACAATTCATTTATGTATTCTGTCCATCTCTTTAATTTTTCGTTAGTACTCAACACCATCTGTATCACCATCACCAAGTTTCCCATCTGTATCTTTTAGTATTCCCGGTTTTCTTTTCTATTGTTCTGAGTTAATTCCTTAATTTTTTATGTGTGTTAAAACTAGCATGTCTTTTCTGGTGTTCTTCTATTCATGAAATGGTACATCCTGTATAACTTCTGAATCTTTTAACGTCGACATCGTGTCATCAGAATTTTATAATTTTAATACAATTACCATTGTAATTTTTAATCCAAATTCTGAAAGTTGACAAAGAGAACCAAAGTGCGGAAATCACTTGAAGGGTAAGACTAGCATGGGCAGGTATTGGGAAACTTTGTTGGGTACTTACGCACCGCAAATTACCCCAATACTTAAAAAGCAAAGTATTCAACCAGTGCATTCTTCCTATCATCCGAACCCTAACAAAGGCAAATATGAATAGACTAGCCACAACACAATCTAAAGGGACACGGAAAGAATAATGTTACGTATTCGACTGTTAGATAAACAGAGGAACTTTAGAGAAATATAGGGCAGATATTGAGCACCGTAATTTATTAAATCTGCCCAAGTATACTTTCGCTCTTAGAGCATCATCAGGGGTATTTTGTCAGAAAGGAGAATATCCCGGAATGTCGTAGACATTTTTGCTTAAAATTAACGATAATATTAACAAATAACAGACACTGGACAAAGGACAAATAAATTAAAATTAAAATCCTCCTATATTATTCGAAGTTGAAGGTACATTAATGAATGTACTGTTAATGGAATTCACTACTGTAGCTCCAACTGAGAATAATTTAGCAGATTTTAAATTTTAATCTGTTTGTCCTTTGTCCAGTGTGTGTCATTTGTTAATATTATCGTTAATTTTAAGCAAATGTTTACTATATTCTGGTATATCTTCCTTTCTGTCGAAATGCCGCTGATGGTGCACTGAGAGCGAAAGTATACTTGGGCAAGATTTAACAAGTTATAGTGCTCGATATCTGCCCTTTATTTCTCTAAAATTTATATATTCGAGCTGTACGATAACTTGTACATATGTGAGAGTATGAATATACTTTCAGCGGGTGTGGACTGTATATATGAGGATTGCTAGGTTCAGGTTCAAGTAGGAGTATAAAGTATAAGGTTTTATACAGACAATATTGATATTTATATAAAGAGTTAAATAAATGAATTTGTACGGATAGATAACATAACATAACATAACATTACGGAGACACAATGGACTGAGCATTTCTCGAAATTATATGGAGAAGGAGAAGAAGAGAACAGAGAAATAAACATTAATGAAACCCACGATAGAGTACTAATATCAGAAGAAGAGCTACATGAACGAATAAAAAATTTAAAAATAGAAAAGCACCTGGTCCTGATAAGATAAATAATGAACTGCTAAAATATGGAGGAGGAACACTACTCAAATGGCTCCAAAATTATTTGTCGATATAATAAATATCGGAGTAGTACCAGCGAAATGGAAAAAGTCTTCTGCTACCGATACTCAAAAAGGGAGACTCGAAAAATCCTGAAAATTATAGAGGCATTAGTCTGATCAACACCACATTAAAATTAGGGAACTACCCCTTTTTAGTTCACATTAAAATTGTTGATGGCAGTCATAAAAGATTAAATCGAGGAAAAAGCGAACATGGCAGATGAACAACAAGGCTTCCGGAATGAATATGGAAAACCAGCATACATGTGCTTTGTAGATTTAAAAAGTGCTTTTAACAGGGTGAGGCGAAATGATATCTTAAATTTATTACAAGCTGAACAAATAGACCACCAGATAATAAGGCTAATTAATGAAATTAACAAGAACAACAAGACCAGAGTTATAATGTCAACAGGAGAAACAGAACGCATAGAACTAAAAGGAGGAATCCGCCAAGGAGACTCGCTCAGCCCATTGTTATTCAATATGGTGATGAATCAAATAATTCATGAAGTAAGAAAACGACATGGATACCACATGGGAGCGCCAAAAATCACGATACTATGCTATGCCGATGATGCAGTACTAATTGCTGATAACGAGAATGACCTACAAAGGCAGCTCCACACTTTCAATATCACAGCAAATAAACAATATGAGAATATCAGTAGAAAAAACTAAATGTATAGTGATAAGTAAAGAGCCGCGTAGATGCAAGTTAGAAATAGACGGCAAATATGTAGAACAAGTAATGAAATTCAATGACCTAAGAATAGAGATCACTAGTGACAGGAATATAAGAACAGAGACCACAACACAATCAAGAAAAGCGGGAAGAGTAAGTGGTTGCCTCCGAGAAACCATATGGAGAAACAAATATCTGACCACGGAAAGCAAAATAAAAGTATACAACAAGACAACAGTAAGACCTATCCTAACATATGCAGAGGAGACAAGTACCGATACAAAAAAGACGAAACAACAAATTAACAATATGGAAATGAAAGTATTAAGATCAATAGCGGGCATATCATTAAGAGACAGACAAAGCAACAGAAGTATACGAGAACGATGCAAAATTCAAAATATTAACAGGTGGATAAAAACAAGAAAGAAAAACTGAAACGAACATGTAAACCGAATTGAACCAGATAGATTAGCGAACATCTGTAAAAAACAACAAGCCGTATAGCAGAAGACCCGTTGGAAGGCCGCCGAAAAGGTGGAAAGACAATGTACAGTCAACAACAGCTGAAACAGAATAAGAGGCAGACAAACAGGAGTAATCCTAGTCGCGCGAAGAAGAAGAAGAAGATATAAAGAGTCTTACCAGGTTGTGCAACGTTGTAGATCACTAGAGCCGCGGTCACAAACGAATTGAGTTTTGATTGCCGCGCTGATGTATGCCGTCACTTGCGAATTACTGTTCGTCACGTAACGTAACATGTATTGCTATTTCGTTTCAGCCCAAAAGAAAGGCTGGACTATCCAGAGTGAAGAGATGAGCGGTACCGACTTTTTCCGTGGAACGGCTGATGAGAGAGAGAGTTGCACCCTCACGTGTGGCGAGAGGTACAAAAGAGAAGCTCACCCTTTGGCGGGTGTAGGAGAAGAGAGAAATTCTCAATCGCAAATTGTCCAAATATTGTCTGTCTATAAGGGTGAGGAGAGAGGGTAAGAAATAGGAGGGACAAGATAGTACTATTGAACAGGGCTGGCTTGAGATTTATTTAAAGTTAAGGGTTTTAATAAGAGATTAAACACAGTAAAAAATATAATAATATTTTTTACATGTGAAAATTGAACACGAGCATTCAACCATATGGTATTTTAAAAAGAGGAACGACTGTCAAGATGAACAAAAGTCGGAGACGTCACAACAAAAATTGCCAAGCTCAAGTCGCAGTACACACTGCTAGATAAAAAAGACCAACGTTGGAACACCACAATACAACATTGGAGAATTTACGAAGGTAAACGACCAATAGAATGACCACAGATAAGATGGGTAGACGACATATAAAGAATAGTCGGAATAAATTGAAAATATGTTGCGCGAGATAGAGATTGATAGAAGGAGTTGGGAGAGGCCCATTTCCAAACATGGACGATAGAAAACTAAGAAGAAGATTATGTAATCTAAAAGTTTTATAACAAAAAGTGTGGCTGATTTCAACTAATCTCAAGATATTTCATTGATGTTGGTCCGGCTGAATCGAAAATTTTTTTAAAATATGTATAATCCATTTGGATATTTTTTTAATAAAAAATATCTAAAAATTTTTTAATTTCAGTGTAAGTTTTATTTAAGCTATGGTGTACATACAGACAACCACTGTAATTTTCCCTTTGACTTTTTTACTTAAGTAGGGATAATAGTACAATATAATAGGTACCTATACGTACAAAGGGATATAATGGATTACAGACTTAGAAATATTAGCTCAATATAGGCACAAATGATTTTTACATTGTAAGTTAACTTTCGATGCAACGTGCTACATAAGATTATTGTTGTTAGTTCTAGATTTTGTAATCTATTTTTATTTAATTTAGCAACCATATAATTCAGAGCATTGAATAACTATTGGTTGAAATATGTTTATTTTTTTATTATATAGGGTGTAACAAAAATACAGGTCATAAATTAAATCACATATTCTGGGACCAAAAATAGTTCGATTGAACCTAACTTATCTTAGTACAAATGTGCACACAAAAAGAGTAATAGCCCTTTGAAGTTATACAATGAAAATCGATTTTTTTTCAATATATCGAAAACCATTATAGATTTTTTATTGAAAATATAAATGTGGCATTCTTATGGCAAGAACCATCTTAAAAATAAATTATAGTGAAATTTGTGCACCTTATAAAATTTTTATGGGGTTTTGTTCCCTTAAACCCCCCTCAAACTTTTGTGTACGTTCCAAATAAATTATTATTGTGGTAACATTAATTAAACATATTGTTTTTAAAACTTTTTGCCTCCTAGGACTTTTTCGATAAACTAGTATTTATCGAGATATTTTGAATATTATTCGAATCCACCACATATTTGAATATGGTATAGTTAGAGACCTGGGCCTCGATTTTTGACCCTTCGCTTCGTTATCGAACGTATTCGCTTCGTATATGTTTAGTATACGAAGCGTATTCGTTCGATAACGAAGCGAAGGATCAACAATCGAGGCCCTGTTAATAATCTGAAAGTTGATTTATAACTTACATTTTTAGGTATACTTTTAACCATATTTTAAAAAAGAAGCAACATCTCGATAATAGGTGCCCTATCGCAAAAATTAGTAGAGGCAAAAAAGTTTTAAAAACACTGTCTTTAACTAATCGTGCCACAATAACAGTTTAATTGGAACGTACACAAACATTTGGGGGGTTTAGAGGAACAATATCCCCATAAAATTTTTATGTAAACATATTAAAAAGAAGACGCATCTCGATAAAAAATGGCTTATTGAAAAAATAGTAAGAGCCATAAAAGTTTTAAAGACATTGTGTTTAACTAATGGTACCACAATAATAATTTAATTGGAACGTACGCAAAAGTTTGGGGGAATTTAAGGGAACAAAACCCCATAAAAGTTTTATGGGGTGTACAAATTTTACTGAAATTTTTTTTTGAGATGCCCCTGCCATAATAATGCCGCATGTCCATTTTCAATAAAAAATCTCTAATAGTTTTCGATATATTGAAAAAAATCGATTTTCATTTTGTAATTTTAAAGGGTTATAACTTTTTTTGTGTGTACATTTTTGTACCAAGGTAAGTTAGGTTCAATCGAACTCTTTTTGGTCCCAAAATATGTAATTTAATTTATGACCTACATTTTTGTTACACCCTGTATAATGAAGTGTATAGCTACTAAACATGTTATTAGTTCTAGTTTTATATATATTTTTTGTTATCTTCGGAATAGCTGGTAAGTTAGAAAGTGTATATATTTCATTATTTGACATCTTCTGTAGAGAGCCGCGGAAGATAAAAACAAAGAAAAAACTTGCTATGAAACTTTGAGGACCTCACCGTCTTGTTTATTATTGTATTGTATTGTAGATCGTTTTTGAACACACCTATGATGTTGAAAGGAGGCTATAATTAGCTTACCTCAGCTTAGTACCATATCTTTATTTCAATACATAAATTACCTCTCAACAACTATTGAAATAATTTTTCTTAGTTATTGATATTTTATGGATTTACGGTCTTTAAATATTTAATCTTCTTGATATAGTAGTCATGTTGTGACTGGCTGATTGACATAAAGTCCATGCCATTAAAACAAAAAAAAAAAGACATCTTCTGTTTTACAAAATACCGTGTTTATATTGATGACTCTAGATGTACTACAACTAAAATACAACAATAATGTACGTTCTAGTATCTAAATTTTTAGTGATAATAGTCTTCCTTTGGTCTAGTCTAGTCTGCTGTTGAGCCTAGTATTGCTATTGGGATGTTGGGCCTGCGGTAAACAAGGAAGGTATCAGGGCCAGTGCATCAATCGCCTAGTATTACTCGTGTTTTTACTTTCAATTTTATTCAGGCTGCGTCTACCTGGGACCTGGAGATTTCAGATAAAATTTAGATGTTTTCTTCGGCGCTGGGGTTCATTCCCGACCCTCTGGAGAAAAATCAGACACTCTACAACCTGAGCTACTTGATCTTTCTAAATATCTACTAATATATCACTATAAAAATGTCTAAGTTGTTTCCTCATTCAAACTGTTTTATACTTTTATTAGAATGTTATGATTTATGATTATGATAGTAAAATATGATATAGGTACTATTGATATATCTAGTAATAGGTTTAAGATTCTCCTAAATCGCCATCGACACTATTATCACAGTTCTAGCGCTATTCATTGGTCGGCTTCCAACATTCTGGAATTTTAGACCCTGGAATGATCCCTTCGATCGAGGTTTTTCTTGATCATACTTTTTTTCTTTCTATGTTTTTTTATGCGTGTGTAAAGTTTTCTTCATATAGTCTTCCTTTTTATTGACAAAGCAAGGAGTACCTCTATAAATATATATTATCATGAGAGGAGGGAATTTCGAAATTATCAAGAAAGGAATTAATGTCAACGAACTTATATAATTCACTTGAAATCATTATCTTTCTGTTTGTTGCTATCTTCATACAAGGTCCGAAATAACTATAATTACATTTTTTTGTAAATTTCTATATTGTGTGATACCAATATCTCTATCTATCCCCTTTATGGACATATCTGTCATAAGCCTTTCCCATCAGGCCTTCTTGCACCTCGGCAAAGCAATTCTTTGTATTAGTATCTAATATTATTAACCTCTATGCTTTCTCCTTTTGGCATCAATTGGTGCCACCTCTACATGTTGCTTAAAATATAGATTCATAACATAAACAAACCGAGATATTATGTAATTTAAATGTAGTGCAGTCATTGAAGGTTTTCACCTCCGATTTCGTTGAACCTCCATCGATTTTCATGAAAATTGGTGAATAATTAGAGGATACCTCAAGGAATAAAGGTGACATGATGCCAACTTGCGCTATTACCCTGGGGGTGGATGCCACCCCTTCTCGGGGGTGAAAATTATTTTATTAAAAATAATACCATAAGTCCATAGAGGGACAAATTATAAGCAAAATTTGTTATATAAAGTTATTAAATAAAGCAACACTTTTTGAGTTATTAAAGACCAAAGATTTTATTTTTTCGTAAAAAAATGCATGTTTTAAATCGGTTTTTCAAGTATAAATCAAAAACTATAAGCTTTTACAAAAAAGTTGTTATTACTAAAATTGAAGATAATAAAAAATTTAATACATTCCTCATATAAAGAACTAAACTAATGTTAGTTCAAAATAAGTTATTGGCAATTTAATGTGTATTTTTTTCGAAGAAATACTCAAATCTAAGTATTCAAGCTTAAATAACGGGAAAACGATGCAATGTATAAAATATTCCTGCTAAACATTTGTCAAAGTACTTCAGAATACCTATCAAATGAGCTTCAGAACAAGGTAATATCGTCAAAATTAAGTAAGTTTTAATGAAAATAAAAGAACCGTTTCGAATTCTTTAGGAAAAAGTGAAAAATAAAACATACGCCATTTCCACAAAAATTAAAATTTATAGTAATCCTTAGAAAAACTTCTTTATATTAGGATAAGTAATGTTTTTGATAATTTTGACCGGCTTGGAATGCATATTTTTGAAAAAAAAGTTATAATTTAAAAAATCGTAATTTTTAAAATTATTGTAATTCTCATATTCTTTTGATAATAACTCCAAAAATACTCAATATACGTAAAAAGTTATATATAACCAAATTTTAGTTTTTTTGTGCCAAATATTTGACCTGTTTTACGATTTCTATAGGGTAAAAAAGAACCGAGATAGAAACGTTTAAATCTTAAATTTTGCTGTGGGAACCATGCAACAGGGGTCATTTAACCTTTTATTCTTTAAAAAAGTAAGGGGTTTAGAAGATTAGGTTCAACGTGCTTAAATAGCACTTGGAATTAACTTTCAAACAGTTTTTAGATTAGCCTGATATCGTAAACACGAACGGAGTTATTAAAAAATAATAATATTTTTTGGAAAAATTTTTAAAAGATAAATTTTGAAAAAATGTTGGAGCATAAATTTTAACACTATCAACATGTTGTGGTGTTCATTTGATAGATATTTTTAACTTTGACAAATGTTTAATAAGTTTATGTTATAAAATGCATCAATTTCCCGTTATTTCAGCTTGAATACTTTAGAGTTTTTTACTCGCCGAAAGAAATATACATTCAATTACCTATAACTCACTTTTATTTAACATTAAAAGGTTTTTCTAGTAGGGGATTTATTTCATTTTTTATTAGCTTCAATTTTGATAATAATAATTTTTTTGTAAAAACTTACACTTTTTGAGTTATTGATGAAAAATTGGTTAAAAACATGCATTTTTCTCAAGAAAAATTAAAATTTTTGATCTTTAATAACTCAAAAAGTTTTGATTTACCTATTTTAATAACTTTATATAACAAATTTTGCTTGAAATTTGTCCCTCTATCGAATTATGGGGTTATTTTTAATAAAATAATTTTCACCCCCGAGAAGGGGTGGCATCCACCCCCAGCGTAAAAGCTCAAGTTGGCACCATGTCACCTTTGTTCCTTGAGATATCCTTAACCACTCACCAATTTTCATGCAAATCGATGGAGGTTCAACGAAATCCGAGGTAATAGCTCATATACACCTTCAGTGACTCCACTAATGGCACATGTATAACATTTGTAATAAACTAACAATATAAAACTGAAACTTACAGAAACAGAACGAATCGAGATTTTGAATCATGGTTGGTTGTAGAGATAGAATGAGGAACCATGCAGAATTTTGTAATTTATTTAATGCTAAATATTAGCAAAATTGAAAAAAGAGTTTCGAGAAACGGGAAGGTTAAAGATTTTTCCAGAAGTGGTAGAAAATAAATAATTGAAGCTAGGAAACTTGACGTTGTAATGACGTTTCAAAAAAATCCTCAGATCTATTTGAGGCAGGTCGTAATAGATGAAAATGTCCACCAATCAACTGTTGTTAAAGTGCTAAAAAAGTAGAAATGGCGTCCGTAAAATGTACCTACATCTAGTCAAAAAGCTAGTAGAAGACTACTTTAATAGAAGAATCGGATTCTGCGAAACTATTACAAAAGAAAAAATGTAATAGATATCAGAATTTCATAGAAAATGTACTTTTTTTAAATGAAGCGGTTTTTTTGCTGAATGGTCACGTAAACCGCCAGACATATCGATAGGGAGCAACTGAGAATCCATTTTGGATGGAAGAATATAGGACACAAGATCCTGAGAAGCTAAATCTTTCAAAACTTAACTGCAAGTCAGCTATTTACGAAAAGAAATATTTTTGGTTCAACAGGATGGAGTTCCCCCACACTACGGCGTTAAGGTACAAAATTACATAAATCACGTTTTCTCAGGTAGATGGATAAGTAGAAGTGGACCTATCGAATGGCCGCCAAGCTCTTCAGATTTGACTCCATTAGACTTTTGTGGGGATATTTGAATAGCAAAGTGTATCAAAGTCGACCGAAAAATGTGAAAGGGTTGAAAGGGAGCATAAGAACGGAAATTGCACTAATAACTCCTGAACTCACCGAAATCGTTAGGAAAGAATTTCAACATTTCTAATAAGTTAATTGCAGTTATAAACCAACAGTTTTGGTTAACCTTGTAGAAATAAATATTTAAATAATTGCATCGTTCCAAAGGCCATTAAGATACCTTTGAAATGACATGAGTTTTACATAATAATCCCTGTCCCAGAAAAGGTATAATCCCTATGTGCAGCAGTGCAGCAACCAAGAAATAAGTTATACTTTGTATCTTTTACCAGTGTGTATTATCGTGTGTATTATCATTTACAGTAATCACTGTAAAAGATAGAAATAGATATATTAAAAATGGGAAGATTTGCTAAAAAAACCATTTAGGTATTCGACGAATCGAACTAATTGTCAAATTGAAGTGGATGTGACTTAAAAAATGGTACAACAAACTGATGACCGGTAATTGAAGAAGTTATTACAAAATGGACCCAGAACTAGCAAAAAAAGTGGGCAAATGTCTCTCAGTGAGCGCTCACAACGAGGCGCCGACCCTCGCTCCCTAGTATTGCTCGTACCCGGTGCCGCCCAAAATCCCGACAGCCAAAATCCCGACAGCCAAAATCCCGACAGCCAAAATCCCGACGGCCAAAACACCGACATGCAACAATCCTCGCATAAGTAAAAATTCCCACTTTTGTTTAATACTTTTAATACAAAATACTTTTGTTTAGTAACAAAAAATAAAAAACAGATGGCCATAAACAAAAAACAAGAAATAAATGTAATTATATGTTAAAAAGAAACTTATCAAACCTGTCGGGATTCTGGCCTGTCGGGATTCTGGCGTGTCGGGATTTTGGCAGTCGGGATTGTGGCTGTCGGGATTTTGGCTGTCGGGATTTTGGGGTAGACCCGCTCGTACTATATTATCGATCGCCAGGTAAAACAAATGCATTATTTTAAATGCGAGCGTTCACGAAAATTAAGAGTATGATACTTTGCTCTAGGCTAGGATACAAGGCGATGGTCTCCGATATGAACGCACCGTTATACGCTAGACTGCTAGACTGATACACTGAAAATAATGAGAACTAGATCCAGAATATAAAATAAGGGCTGATACTGAGGGATTTCTACTATGGACGTAACACATTAAATCATAATGATAAAAATGCTATATTAGTTAAAACTTTCCCATTATCTGAGACGAAGAGAAACATAAAACGAACTGAATTATAAGGAAAAAATAATGGATTAAAATAAAATAGTTTATTTTGAATAGGGAACTTGCACATTTTTTAATTAAAATGAAATAGTTTATTTTGAATAGGAACTTGCACATTACATAATAATATTCAGTTTCGTTTAAAAACAAGATTTCCCAAATTTCACACCTCAAAACCCCATAATAACTTAGAACTTAGAAGTACAAATTTAAAATCTTCTGTATATTTAAATCATTTCAAACGATCGAGAAAGCGCGCGAACCATTGTGACGTCATGTCATAATATTTTATAATGACATTTTTCATGCCTAAAATAAAAATTATACACCCGTTTGTTTACTTTTGAGTTGAATGCAGTTTTTGAAGAGATAGTATTGAATTGTGTGTATTTACTAAGGAATATAAAAGTAAATACTATGTGTTGTTTAGTACGTCATGTTGTGTTAAATTAGAACAATTAAAACCCTCAAAAAAATATTTATTAGATTACCAGTCGATAAGAAAAAGTGGTTACGTACATGCGGACAGTACATAAATTTATGTGAAGAACATTTAAGTATTTAATGTCTGTTGTCTGCTTAATAGTTTTTTTAATTAATCAAGTATATTATGAGCAAACAGAAAATATAACTTGGTATATTTTGGTAGATGTACAACATTATACATTGGATGATATTTACCTTTACGCTACGAGCTCGTAGGTAGAGGGGATAATTAAAAATTCGCGAGCGCCAGTAGTGACAAGTCTGTAAGCTTTTACTGGAAATTTGACATAAATGTCAAAGTGATTAATTTAAAACATTGAAATTAAAAACGTTAACAGGAAATAATATTAGTTGGTCAAAGCTGTGGTGTATATTTTTATCTTAAATATACTTACGTTTTAAATACTGAATTTAAGTTTTTTTAATATTTCGTAACATGTAATTATAAATTAATCTAAGCGCCATCTACACGACAATTGTGAAAGTATCCGAAGGAAGAAATTAATATTTCATTAATATAACGTTAAAATGATTAGCAAAATCTTTAAAAAATCGATTACAATTTGATTACTTTTTTGCGTTGTAAATATTAAGCGATATCAATTATTAAATAATAAATTTAAAAATTACCGGTGAAAGTTGCATTAGTAATCCGCTAGGAGCGGCACCAGCGAAGCTCAGAGCGTATAAAATATTTTTCTGGAACTTTATTACTATCTATAAAATTAAAATAAATTAATCATAATAATAAAAATTTATTTCTTAATGGGTAAGTTATCATACTGCCCTTTTGAAAACCCCCGTTCGGCCATTTTAAATAAATTGTCTTAACAAAAACACTCAAGTATTATGAAATATATTAGAGCTCACAGCAACTATCTAAAGAATTATAAAACTAAGATACCTACACCATAAAATTATTACAAAAATAAGTAAACGAATATCAAGCATAATGAATTAATGGAGCGGACAAACATTTTAATGATATGACGTCACGACCAATAAGGGCGCGTCTTGGTCTGGCTGCTATAAGTTGAATTTTCTATTGATTTCAGGGGCCAAACGAAACACAAAAACAACTTTTTTTTCTTTGATGTATATTTTAAATTATGTTCTCTTGTGATTTATAGAATTTTTTCGAATTTAATTTTTTATGCAAGTTCCCTATTCGTGAAGATATTTCAATACGTTTTCCCCATTTCATGTATGTCTTGAATTTTATAGGAATCCTTGAGGCCTAGTTTCTAATAGCGTGACTGCGGTATTTTATCATAAATAAATAAATATTTTGCGTATATTCTGACATAGTTTCTCCAACGTTGTGTGTTCAATAAATAATTTATTTTATAGCGGAAAAGTCAACAAAGTCAACGATTACAATTTTTTTATTACTACGTTGACGTTGTACCTACTATACAGGGTGTCCCGAAACGATCGGTCATAAATTATACCACACATTCTGGGGTCCAAAATAGTTCGATTGAACCTAACTTACCTTAGTACAAATGTGCTCATAAAAAAAGTTACCGATTTTTTTCAATATAACGAAAACTATTAGAGATTTTTTATTGAAAATGGACATGTACCATTCTTATCCTAGGAATATCTTAAAACAAAATTATAGTCAAATTTGTCCATCCAATAAAAATTTTATGGGGGTTTTGTTCCCTTAAACCCCCCCAAACTTTTGTGTACGTTCAAACTAATTCATTATTGTGGTACCATTAGTTAAAAACAACGTTTTTAAAACTTTTTTTGCCTCTTAATATTTTTTCGATAAGCCAGTTTTTATCGAGATGCGGCTTCTCTTTTAATATATTTACATAAAAATTTTATGGGGGTTGTAAACCCCCCAAATAATTGTGTACGTTCCAATTAAACTATTATTGTGGTACCATTGGTTAAACACAGTGTTTTTAAAACTTTTTTGCCTCTTAGTCTTTTTTTGATAAGTCACATTTTATCGAGATGTGGCTTCTTTTTCAAAATATACCTAAAAATGATTACAAATAAATTTTCAGATTATTAACAGGTCTCTATAATCTTACTTAACCATATACAAATATGTGGTGGATCCGACAAATTTAATATTCAAAATATCTCGATAAACACTGGCTTATAAAAAAAGTACTAGGAGGCAAAAAAGTTTTAAAAACATTTTGTTTAACTAATGGTGCCACAATAATAATTTAATTGGAACGTACACAAAAGTTTGGGGGGTTTAAGGGAACAAAACTCTCATAAAATTTTTATGGGGTGCACAAATTTCAGTTTAATTTTTTTTATGTTGCTACCATAAGAATGCCACATGTCCATTTTCAATAAAAAATCTCTAAGAGTTTTCGATATATGAGAAAAAAATCGATTTTCATTTTGTAACTTCAAAGATCTGTAATTTTTTTGTGTGCATCATTGTATATAGGTAAGTGAGGTTCAATCAGCCTATTTTTGACCCCAGAATCTGTGGTATAATTTATGACCAATCTTTTCGGGACACCCTATAATATAAGATTATCTATAGTGCAGTCACTGAAGGTGGATATCAGCTATTACCTCCGATTTCGTTGAACCTCCATCGATTTGCACGAAAATTGGTGAGTGGTTAAAGGATGTCTCAAGGAACAAAGGTGACATAATACCAACTTGCGCTTTTACCCTGGGGGTGGATGCTAACTCTTCACGGGGGGTGAAACTTAATTTATTAAAGATAATCCCATGATTCGATAGAGAATTAAATTATAAGTTAAATTTGTTATATATAGAGTTATTAGAATAAACCAAAACTTTTTGAGTTATTAAAGATCAAAGATTTTAATTTTTCGTGAGTAAATTCATGTTTTTAACGGATTGTTCATAAATAACTCAAAAACTATAAGTTTTTACAAAAAAGTTATTATGGCCAAAATTAAAGCTAATAAAAAATGATATGAACTTCTTACTAGAAAATCCTTTTTATGTTAACTTATAGTGAGTTATAGGTAATTAAATGTATATTTTTTTCGGCGAGTACCCAAATCTAAGTATTCAAACTTATAACTGGAAAATGCTGCATTTTATAACATAAACGTATTAAACATTTGTCAAAGTACTTAAAAATATCTATCAAATGAGGCCCGAACAAGCTGATAGCATTAAAATTTATGCTCCAAAATGTTTTCAAAATTTATCTTTAAAAAATGTTCCATAAAATGTTATTCTTTTTTAATAACTCCGTTAGTTTTTACGATATCCGGTTTACCTAAAAACCATTTGAAAGCTAATCCCAATGGCTATTAAACCACGTTGAATCAAATGTTTTAAACTTCTTACTTTTTTAAAATAAAAGGTTAAATTGCCCCGGTTACATGGTTCTCGTAGCAAAATTTAAGCTTTAAACGTTTCTATCTCAGTCATTTTTACCCTACAGAAATAGTAAAAAAGTAAAAATATTTGATATAGAAAAAAATAAAATTTGGTTACCCATTTACCCAATTACCCATTTTTTACGTATATTGAGTATTTTTGGAGTTATTATCAAAAGAAAATGAAAATTCTGTTGTTTTCATCATAACTTAATTTTGATGTTATTAACTTCTTCTGGAGCTCTTTGATAGGTAATCCGAAGTACTCTGTCAAGTTCTTAGTAGGTATATTTTATAAAATACATCGTTTTCCCGTTATTTAAGCTTGAATACTTAGATTTGAGTACTCGTCGAAAAAAAATATCCATTCAATTACCCATAACTCACTTTGAATTAATAGTAATAACTTTTTGTTAAAGCTTATAGTTTTTGAGTTATACGTAAAACACAGCTTTAAAAGATGCATTTTTTATGAAAAAATAAAATCTTAACAAAAAGTATTGATTTATATTAATAACCTTATAACATAATATATTGCTTAGAATTTATCCCTCTATCGATTTGTGATACTATTTTTAATAAAATAATTTTCACCCCCGGGAAGGGGTGGCATCCACCCCCAGGGTAAAAGCGCAAGTTGACATCATGTCACCATTGTTCCTTGGGGTATCCTCTGACTACTCACCAATTTTCATGAAAATCGATGGAGGCTCAACGAAATCGGAGGTGAAAACCCTCAGTAACTGCACTACTAGCATATTAATTATACTTTTGTTTTGTTTTTGTTTTGTAATTAATAACAGTCCAAATAGTTCACTGTTTCCCTTAGGTAACTTATTATTCTCAGGTCATCCATATTTTCTTCAATATTCTCTATAGTTTTCTGCAAATGCAGTTTTATATGTGTATCAAATATTTCTTAATGTTGTTCTGAAGCTATTTTATTGTGGCATATATATCAAATATTTCTTTTGGTAGGGGAGCCCAAGCGGGAATTTTTGCAGTTACTCGAGCGCGTCAGATTATTCATCATCATCATCATCATCATTTGGCTCTACAACTCTATGTGAGTCTTGGCCGCGTTTACTATTTCCCTCCATTGTTATCGGTCTTGAGCAGCTATTTCCCATTGCTGTTCTCCCATTTTGCGTAGATCGCTGGCTACTGCGTCCTTCCATCTCTTTCTTGGGCGACCAACTGACCTTTTTCCATCGTCCTTTCCCAGAATGTGGCGTTTAGAAGTCTTTCGTCACTTGATCTTAGTACGTGACCCGCCCATCGTATTCTGTTTGATTTAATGTAGCGTACTATGTTTTCATCTCCGTATATTGTCTGGAGTTCATAATTGTGTCTTCTTCTCCATTCTCCTGTTGTCTCTTCTCTGCAAGGCCCATAGATAGTTCACAGTATCTTTCTTTCAAGTACCAGTAATTTTGTTGTTTCCCGCTGATTCAGAGTCCAGGTTTCGCTTCCGTACGTTATTGTGGGACGAATTATTGTCTTATATACTCTTATTTTTGCTGGTCTTGAGAGTATTTTTGATTTAAGTAGGGTCATTAACGAGTAATATGCCCTGTTTCCTGCAATAATCCTGGCTGCCACGTCCTTTTCATAGTTATTTTCAGATGTTATGATCGCTCCCAAGTACTTAAATTCTTTGACGACTTCAAAATTGTATTCATTAATTGTTACGTTTTGTCTAACCCTTGGTCTTGGGTTCTTCGTAACCACCATGTACTTGGTCTTGTCCTCGTTGACCTTAAGACCAACTTCCTTGGCTCCGTTCTCGAATAGGGTGAAAACTTCTTTTGCATCTCTGGTGGATTGTGCAATTGTGTCCACGTCATCCGCAAAGGCTAATAGTATTTTTGATCCTTGGGCGGCAAATCCGTTTGTCAGTTGTGGCTGAGCTTTCCTTACTGCATGTTCCAGTGCGAAGTTAAACAGCAGGGGGGCGAGAGGATCTCCTTGTCTAAGTCCTGTGTCAATGAGGAATTCCTCCGACGTGTTGCTGCCAACTCTGATTCGTGCGGAAGCGTTCTCCGTGCTCACCTTTGCTAATCGTACCAGTTTTCCAGGTACTCCCATTTCTACCATAGTCTCCCACAATGCTTCTTTGCTAACAGAATCGTAAGCTTGTTTGAAGTCCACGAAGATTTGGTGTACATCGCGGTTGAATTCCCAGTTTTTTTCCAACACCTGGCGTAGGACGAAGATCTGGTCTATAGTCGACCTTCCCGGTCTGAATCCGCTTTGGTAGTCGCCTATTATTTCCTCTGCGTATGGAGTTAATCTTCTAAACAGTATTATGGATATAATCTTGTATGTTGTATTAATTAACGATATTCCTCTATAGTTCCGACATATTTGTTTGTCTCCCTTCTTGTGAATAGGTATTATATGGCTTTCATGCCAGTGTTTCGGTATTTCTTCTCTTTCCCAGACTTCTCTTATAAGATGATATATCTCAAGATGTAGTTTGTCTCCCCCTTTTTTTAGTAGTTCCGCCTGTATGCCGTCTGGGCCTGGGGCTTTATGGTTTTTTAGGGACGAAATTGCGGACTTTACTTCAGCTAGTGTGGGCCCTGGTATTTCAGGTTCGGCTAACTGGTACTGTCTTTGTTGCCCTGTCGTTGTGGGGTTTTCTGTATTTAAGAGTTGCTCAAAATACTTTCTCCATTGGCGGCTTATCTCTTCGCCGTCAGTGAGCAATTGTCCTGCATCGTCTTTTATAAATCTTGGGCTGTTGATCGTGTTGCCCGTCATTGTTTTTATATCCCTATAAAACTGTCTAGACTGACCGGTTCTATGTTCCTCCTCGAGTTGCTGTATTCGTGCTTCTAGGTACTGTTTCTTTTTTCTTCTCAAAAGTCTTCTCGTTTGAGTCCTTACTCTGTTGTAGTCTTCCCTGTTCTCTTCTGTAGGTCGCGTTAGTAACTCCAGCCTCTTGATTGCTTTCTGCTGTAAGCTTTGTTCGCACTCCTGGTCAAACCACTGGTTTTTCTTCTTGTTATTCTTTTGTTTCCCTATCGTTTCCGCTGCGGCGCTTTCTATGGCGTTTGTTATATTTTGCAATTTCTGGTCTATGGTCAATTCTGGTGTTGATGTCTCTTCTTCTTCCATTGTCTGCAATTTATTTTGGATCAGTGACTGATATTGGCGTTCATTATCAGGTAGATCGAGCCTTGAAATGTCCCATCTCTTTCCTTGTTGGCGTTGCTTTGGATGTCTCGTGTTTAGCCTTGTTCTCATTTTTATTCTGACCAGGAAGTGGTCAGAGTCACTTTCTGCTCCCCTTAAACTGTGTGCGCCGATGATATTGCTAGAGTGTCTTCCGTCGATGAGCACGTGGTCTATCTGGTTTCGTGTGATTCCGTCATTTGACACCCAGGTTACTTTATGTATATTTTTCCTTTGGAACTGTGTAGTTTTCACTACCATATTGTTGGCTACAGCGAACTCTGCCAATCTTGATCCGTTATCATTGGTGTTATCGTGTAAGCTATGTGTACCGATCACCGCTCTAAGATGGTCCTCTTTACCTAGTTTGGCATTGAAGTCTCCCAGTATGATTTTGACGTCGTGTCTGGGTGCCATTCTGTACTGTTGTTCTAGAATTTCATAAAATTCCTCCTTGTCATCTTCATTTGCTTCTTCAGTTGGTGCGTGGGTTGAGAAGAGGGTTAGGTTAAACCATTTTCCTTTAAGCCTTAGAGAACACATGCGCTTGTTGATTGGTTTGAAATCAATTATGGCAGACTTGAGTTTTCCGTTAACTACAAACCCACATCCAAATTCGTGCCTTTCCTCTTCTCCTGACCAGAAAACCAGGGAATTTTCCATTTGCAGGCTTCCCGATCCTGTCCATCTCATTTCCTGGATCGCTGTTACGTCCATCTTATATTTTTGAAGCTGTTTTATGGCATGTGTTGCAATTCCGGGCCTGAACCAGCTTAGCACGTTCCATGTGCCTAAAAGAATGTCCTTATTTCGTAGCTTGGGTCTAATCCGTGTTTCATGTCTATTCCGAGGCAATAGTATTCGATTCGTAGCGTCTTTCTTTTTCCTTGTATGGGTTGCTGGTCCATAGCAAAACCCCCTTTTCGGAGGACCATTTCTCCCTTCCTCGTCAGCCCTGACCCTGCCTTCCACTGGGGTTGGTTACCCAATCTCCAACAGGGTTGCTCAGGTTCTCCGGGGTTCACCCGTGCAGCCTAAGCCACACTTCGTGGAGGTGAGGATAGGAATTGAGTAGGAGAGGCTAGAGATGCTAACTGGAAGCAGCATCATGTATTGCGCTTCACTACCCCATTTGAACCCCGCGTCAGATTATTACATGAGGAAAACCTTGTGTAACATCCTGATCATAACAAGACCAGGGCATTAAGCAACACCACACTGCTGAGAGAAACGAGGGGAGGAATTCCTCGAACATCCCTTAGGATATTCAAAAGAAAAATGTCCACCGTTCCATCCATCAGAATGGTGTTCTGCCCGACTGCTCAGCCCTGGGTTCGTTCCCTGTTCATTCTTCCTTCACACCCATCCCAGAAAGGTACAGGAAATAAAAAGTCTACCTAATCATTTTAAATACACTATTTATTCAGATATAAAAAAAAACTTAACAAAAATCATTTTATTGTATACAGACAAAAAAGTTAATTTTCTGAGCCTGTGACCGAGACCCTGCTGGTAACCGGTATAAATGTTATGAAGATAAAAAATGTACTCAGCTTTAAGTCTTCCCGTCACAGTCCCTAAAGGAGGTCCCCAATCCCTGCAGAATTTGTCGTCGCCGGCAGTTATGGGAAGTCTAGGGCTACCTTGTTGGGCTGTCTTGTCTCTGTAGGGCTGTCTTGTCTCTGTAGGGCTGTCTTGTCTAATTCATTCTACTGATGTATCAGGATACGGTTGTAAGCCAGTTCCGCTCTCCAAGTTAGTGTGTTTTCTTTTCCAGGTAGTGCTTGACTAAAGTCTTCTTCCCGAGGTAGGAGCTAGAAAATTTATACAAGGATCAGTTTTCTCCCAAAAGAAAAGCCTGATCAGAAATAAAGCTGAGTATTGAAAGAAACATGATCTCAGCAAAATCTCTGACCACGGCGTAGTATTATTAAAAATAAAAAGAAACGGAAAGAATTCTATCAATAAAATATTATAACTATGTACAGGAAATAAAGTAATATACTATAATATACCAGAGAAAAAGAAATAAAATTAGAAAAGTTTTTAAAGCTTATTTCAAGGAAGAAAGTAGGTATCTGCTGCGCAAAAGAAATTAGTAAAAAAACTTAGGCTAAAACTAGATAATCAAACTTACCCATTGTTTAACGGCCTATACACAAACACGATAATGTATGCCAATATTGTGCCTGATTTACGTGGCAATGGCAAAAGAGCAAGTACAAATTTGTATCGGATTAAATACCTTCGAAGAGATGTACTAATAATTGATTTGACGATACTAGGGTCGCTTGTAGAAATATATAGTCCGAGGGACAAATACCAAGCGGAGCTTGGTGTAGCGTTCAATCGGCTGATTGAAACGTTACACTTGTACTCTGAAAATGTACCTCTACCATATATTGGCTCTTAATGAAGAGGAGTTCGTTAACGGAGGGCCGAAAAAGAAAATATATCCTTAGAAAAATTCGAAATCGTCAGATTAAGATAGTAAGGTAAGTTAGGTACATGCAAAACAGTGTATATTTAAAAAATCTTACGATTTAAGCGGGGCGTAAGGAAATGGGTGAGTCCCAAAGTTTCACAGGAAAAAAGCGAATATTTCGCGAAATGAATGACAGATCGAAATAGTAAAAAATACGTGCTCAATATTTTTTTAAAATCTATCGAAAGATGCCTAACACGACTTCCCATGGAGAGGAGTGGGGGGCAAATTTAAAATTTTAAATATGAATCCCGCGATATTTTTGAAAAATCTATCGAATGGCACTAAACACGACCCCCACAGAGGCGGGGTGGGGGTTACTTTAAAATCTTACATGGGAGGCCCGATTTTTATTATGGATTTGGATTCCTTACTTAAAAATAAGTAACATTTTTTCGAATTATGGATAGATGGCGCTATAATCTAAAAGAAAACGATTGTTGGAAATGGAAACTTAAATTTAAAATGGAAAGTCCGCCCTAAAATGGAAAACTTTACTTAACTTTTTTTGGTTTTGGGACCTACTCTTCACAACCCAATAAGTCCCCATAACGCTCGAGTGACTGCACATTTAGCATACTTTGCTCCCCTACCATTTAATATGCGGATTCATTTTCAAACGAATTTTTGAATAATTTCTTTCTTGGCATTTATTTTAATGGATGCATGGAAAAAGATAAATATTTTAAAAGTGTGTAAAATATTTCATTCCTGTACTAATATCACAATAAAGATGCACTAGGCGTTTTTTTAAATCAAGAGGAGTAAACTAAAAAGACTGATTCACACCCAAGAAACTCACTAAAAAAATCACCAAATACATTTTCTTTTTTGGTTGATCATATCGGCTTTAGATGGTAATTCATAAATATTATTTTACACTAGTTCGTTTTTTTTTATTTATAAAAGCAGACTAATAATCTAAAAATTAAAGGAATAACGCAGAAGATACAAAACATCGCTGATATAGTCGGTTCGCTAAACTCAGACACAACTGGCTACTGATTTTAGTAAGTAATTTTGCGCTTTTGGTTTACAAAGCCAGCAGAGCTATGTATGCTACAATAGAATAACTTGATATAGGTAACTGATATAAATGTTACAATGTTTAAGTTATTATCAATCCAGATCCGAGGCTTTACGTTGTTTCTTTGATCAAAACTCGTTATAACAATTATTGTTTGTTTGCGAACCTAACCAATCACCCTCTACATTTTATCCGAGCTTGGAACCGGCTTGGTAATCACAGAGAGAGAAAAGTAAAGAACACTAACATGTGTAACATAAAAAAGAAAACACCGTGGTTTAGAGAGGAATTGAAGATAAAATGCGAAGAAAAAATAAAGCCTTTTTACAATACATGAGACGTAATACTATAAACGAATAAGAAGCACTATAATCGAATCAAATATGACACGAATACTTTAGTCTGACCTACTTAAATCACTTCACAAATGGACTCGGAGGACTACAGAGGGAATAATTTATTCAACACAACACTAAAATTAACAAAAAAAAGTAATAACAAACAAATTTAGTGAAATTATACCATTACCAAAAGAACAACAAAGTTTTAGACCAGGAGGATCATGCATGATCAATGATCTATGGAAGATCTATGTTTACAATGAGGCTAACGCAAAAGAAATTATTAGAATACACAAACTGGCATATTTATATTTCGTGGACCATAAGAAGGTATTTGACAGGGTAAAATTAAGTTATACACGCTATCCACTTATTGTACGTAAGAGAGGTGCTCCTACGAATAAATCAAAACTATCGAAAATATCGACGGAAAAAGTGGAATTGGTAGGAAAAAATATTCATGGTTCCGAAACCTTGATCAATGAACTTATCAGCAGATCGAGAACGATATCGGCAAATTGTCATGGAAGCTACTCACGCCTAAAATTTGGGCACGGTACGACAGTACTTAATGAAGACGTCATAACATCCATAAAGGACTGAAATACCAAAACATATAATGAGGCAGACACCAGTAGGGAGAAGGACAAAGGGAAGGCCCAAACTCAGATACATGGAACAAGTGAAACAAGATCTGAAAACACTTGAGATTAGCAATTGGAAGAACAAAGCAAGGAACAGCACAGAATGGCGGAAAATCCTAGAACAAGCCAAGACCCAAAAAGAGTTGTCGACCTATTGATGATGATGACTTAAAGAAGAAGAAGATCGAAAATATTTATTAGAATGACACCATAAAAGTAAAAGTAGAGGAAGAACGAACAGACCCAATTGAAGCTGACAATGGGATAGCATGAGATGATCGTACAATGAGAAAAATAATTTAAAATAATCTGCTATCCAGACGACGTAATACTGTATGTAATCTCTCAAAGTCAAGATGATTTACAACGTATGAACAAAATGCATACATAGTTGTAACATCCACGTTACATATACTAAGACGTAAATTAGAGCTGAACAGTCAGATAAAATAATAAGTTATGGAGTTTAAATATCTAGGCATCACACGATCTAAAATTTCAAATTTAATAGGATTGTCAAGGCAGACATTTTTTATTTAGTAAACACCTGATAGCAAGCGGCTATATATTTATTTATTAATTAGACCTTATTTTCCATTATTTTAAAAATATAGGTACACGCCATCATTAATTTATAGTATGGTATAACTAAGCCCAAACCCAGACATCCGAAGTGAAAGTTATCCTCCAACACCAAATTTTTCTATATGGTCCACATAATGTACAGAAAAAATTCACACCATTTTGAGTGTCGGGTTTGGGGGGAGAGGGGGGAGAAATCGGTAAATTCGTAGTTTTTTACGTTTTTCGTCAATATTTCTAAAACTATGCTTTAGTGTAAACAATGTTCTATGCAAAAATGTTCTACATAAAATTTAAAACAAAAAAGGTCCTATTCATAATTGTTATAAAATAAACGGTTCCAGAGTTACGAAGGGTGAAATGTGGAGGTTTTCGATACTTTTTATATGTTTTGGACAATTCATAATATTATTACTGATCAAAGAAATTTTCTTTAACAGGATTGTGTTTTGTAAATAAAATTTGCTATTTCAGTGGCCGTTTTTGTGTTAGTGATAAGCCCTTGAAGACACGTCAACCTCACCACCAAAAATTATTATCAATTGCCCGAAAAATATAAAAAGTATCGAAAACCTCCACATTTCACCCTCCGTAACTCTGGAACCGTTGATTTTATAACAATTATATTTAGTACCCTTTTTGTTTTAAATTGTATGTAGAATATTTATGTATAGAACATGGTTTACGCTAAAGCATAGTTTTAGTAATATTGACGAAAAACGTAAAAAACTACTAATTTACCGACTTCTCCCCCATCTCCCCCCAAACCGGGCGCTCAAAATGGTGAAATTTTTTACTGAACAATATGTGGACCATATCGAACAATTTGGTGTTGGAAAAAAATTTTACTTTGGATGTCTGGGCTAGGCCTTTTTTGGGCAAATTATACTATACTACTTCCGTAACTTTGGAATCGTTCATTTTAGGAGGATTATGCATAGGGTCTTTTTTATTTCAAATTTATTTTGCAACATTTTTCTATAGAAGGTTGTTCATGCTAACCCGCATAGTTTTAGAAATATTGACGAAAAACTTAAAAAAAAACTACAATTTACCGATTTCTCCCCCTCTCCCCCCAAACCCGACGCTCAAAATGGTGTGACTTTTTTCTGAACATTACGTGGACCATATAGAACAATTTGGTGTTGGAGAAAAACTTTCACTTTGGATGTCTGGGTTATGCCATCTTTTGGATCAATTGTATCATACTATTAACTACACTCGTCTCTCGTCTCGGGCCCCTCCAGAGTCTATCATTTTTTTAAGCGATATCCTGAGAATCCTATTGAATTTGGACTATAGCTTCGTAAAGCTCGAAACAGAAGTGGAAGATCAAGTGAATAGAGCAAAGAGAACCGTAGGTTGCCTGAATGAAAAAATATGGAGAAATAAAAATATTGGGAATCAAAGGAAAGGCAGAATATAGAAAAGCAGTCATTAGACCAATAATGACATGCAAACGTTTTAGATGTGCAAAAGCACGACTAAAACCAGAATAAAATCTAATTCAGTAAACAGTGAACTTAAAATATATTTTATTATTTTAGTTATAAAAATTAAAATTTAGTAGTAAATTAAAAAAATATATTAAGAACTGTGATTTTTATAATTTTTAGGTTACTCGTTGGTAAAATTTCTTTGTAACATTGTAGGTTTGTTTTTAATATATTGCTCTTTCGTAATTACATAGATGGGAATCGAATGACCGTTGCATTAAAAGTAGAGTAATAGAATTATTGTGTAGCATGTTTTTATAATATAGTGCAATGGAACAATTTATATTACTTTAGACCATATAATAATAGTAATATTAAATGTAGGTTTTAGAGTTTTACACGATTATTACGATTTTAAAAGCCTAGAAGATCTTAATTTATGACTAAACCATATTGTTATATATTTATAAGAATAAATTTTAAGGTTATAAAAGCTTGTCTACAATTGAATACAAAGTGGAGCGAATTCTGTATCTAACCAACATCTAGATATAATCATGAGATTGTATAAAGTAGATCGAGTGAGAAATTCGTGTCCACAAATAAATTTTTGGAAAAAAAACGTAGAATATTTTTTGTCCCCCACTAAACTGTCAGCATATGAAACAATCTTAAAACATTATTGCATAATATTTCATAAGATGGACGTTTTGCTAAACATCAACTTCAGATTTGTTCTAAACATCAGTAAAAATCAAATGTTGCTAAACATCAACAAACAATGAACAGTATTTGAGGCACACAATATGAACGAGGCCGCGTTGCTCAGTCTTAGGCCGCGTTCAGAGTGGACGAGCAAAGAGCAAAGAGCAAAGCGGAGAAATCAAACTCATACTGGGAAATGGAGGTACACAGAGTGCTAGCAAAGAGCAAAGCGGCGAAACCAAACAAGTCTGATTTCTCCGCTCGCACTCTTTGGTCCATGTGGTGAGACCGCTCCCGTCTGAAAAAATTTTTGATTCGGTTTCTTTGTCAATTCCTATTCAAAAATGTCCCCTTTAAACAAATCTGAAGAGCACCGGGCGGAATTTTTGGGCAGAAATTGTTTAAACAATTTTATCTACTCTATGTTATATTATGTGTAAGTTTTTAGTTTGTGAAAACTGTCATTCTAGATAGCAGTGCGTGAAGTGTTTAAAGTGAGCGTGAAGTAACAATGTATTTTAAATGGGACTTACTTTTTCGCACTGTTTTTAACACACTTTCATATAATCAAATATCCTTAACTTTGGCGTTGTCATGGTGATGACATAATGAGCAATAAATTACGACAAAAGTTTTTACAGTTTTGTGGTTTGAAAGAAGTTAGAATTTTTAAATGTCAGTAAAGTTTTAAAAATTGTAGAATAGAAATGAATTCCAGTGACGAAAAGTTACAGTTTTTTTATTTGTTTATGATAGAGTAGATAAAATATTGTATGAAACTGTGCGTGAAGTTCTTTTTGCGAACTTACGCGATGTATAGCACTCGCTCCGCTGTCGCTCGTGCTCTAAATATCGCGTGCGTTCGCAAAAAAGCATACTTCACGAACTGTTTCATAAATAACTATTTTTAAACAAATACAAAAGATCACGTTTTTTTTTGCTCAGGAACATATATTTTTAGGTTTTTTGGGTTATTCTAAACAAAAAAGGTATCTTGTAATTTTTCCCAAAAATTAATATTGTTCGAGTTATAGGCGATTTAAAATCTGAAAAATGCGAAAATACGCATTTTCGAGGCTTAAAAATTCATATTTCAATTAGTATTTTTGAAGTTGCCAGATACTTAAATTCATGATTAAACATTCAGCTTCGATTCTGAATTGTGATCGCGTCTAACCTTAATTTATACCGTTGTTTTTTAATTGTTAAATATGCGTGTTTATCCGATTTTTTTGCCGGTGCGGCGCGCTCTATTTCAAAAATCTCCTATTTCCTCCGAAAATTATTTTTTCTAGATTTTTTGGGACATTCTAAATAAAATAAGTTTCTTGACATTTTTCTCAAAAGTTAATAGTTTTAAAGTTATAAGTTAATAAAAAACTCATTTTTGGATTTTAAATCGCTTATAACTTTAAAACTGTTAACTTTTGAGAAAAATGTCAAGAAACTTATTTCATTTAGAAAATCCCAAAAAATCTAGAAAAAATAATTTTTGGAGGAAAATAGGAGATTTTTGAAATAGAGCGCGCCGCACCGGCAAAAAATCGGATAAACACGCATATTTAACAATTAAAAAACAACGGTATAAATTAAGGTTAGACGCGATCACTCTTCAGAGTCTTGAAGCTCAATGTTTAACTTCAATTTAAGTATCTGGCAACCTCAAAAATACTAATTTAAATATGAGTTTTTAGGCCTCGAAAATGCGTATTTTCGCATTTTTCAGAATTTAAATTGCCTATAACTTGAAAACTATCAATTTTTGAGAACATTTACAAGATACCTTTGTTGTTTAGAATGACACACAAAACTTAAAAATATATGTTCCAGAGCAAAAAACGTGATCTTTTGTATTTGTTTAAAAAAATTGTTTAAACAATTTCTGCCCAAAAATTCCGCCCGGCACCCTTCAGATTTGTTTAAAGAAAATTTTAAAATATTTTTAAATAAGAATCCACAAAGAGACCGAATCGGAAATTTTTTCAGACGGGAGCGGTCTCACTACATGGCCTACTGTGAGAGTAAAGAGCAAATATCCTACCGTTCCTACCATACTGCCGAGTGGAAAAGAACTAAACTCTCGTCTAGCGTAACTACCCGCTATTAGCACTTCTTTGCTCTTTGCTCTTTGCTCTTTGCTCGTCCACTCTGAACGTGCACTTTTTGCTCTTTGCTCTTTGCTCGTTGCTCTTTGCTCTTTGCTCTTTGCTCTTTGCTCTTTGCTCGTCCACTCTGAACGCGGCCTTAGTCTGGAGAGATGTGGGCAGTGGCGTAGCTGACAGGCCCGCAGGGCCCGCAAGGCGCCCTGACTCTAACGTCGGGGCCCCGTAAAGCCTTCAAGCTTAATACTTCTATTTTTTTTTTTAAAGAGATCAAAATATATTTCCCCAATAAGCATCAAAATAGGGAATTTGGAAGGAAGTAATGAAGCAGGTAATTGACGTAACTCTTACTCTTTCCGGGTGCAATTTAGCGTTTAGTGGACATATTGGTAGTTTAGATGAAAGTGAATCCCACAAAGGTAATTTTTTTGTCGGTGGTTCTTTTAACAGTTAAATATGATCCTGTTGTAGCTAAATTAATCGATAAAAACAATAACTTAAAACAAATTACTTGAGCCTCCAAATACAAAAGGAAGTTATAAATTTGCTGGCTCAAGAAACTGATACCACTCAAACTTGATACCACTCAAGATATTTCAAAACAAGGTCACCTTATGGTACGGAGCCCAAGCGGGGATTTTTGCAGTTATTCGAGCGTGTCAGAATATGACATGGGGAGAAACCTTGTTGCCTGTAAATGTAAAACTTCCATATATTAGTCTTAATACAGGAGGGTTTGTTAAGGGGCCCGAAAAAAAACTCTATCCTTAGAAAAATTCTAAATCGTCAGATTAAGATAAGGTAAGTTAAGTACAGTAAGAAATGGGTGAGCCACAAAGTTTCACAAGAAAAAAGCGAATATTTCGAGAAATAGACGTCAGATCGAAAAAATAAAAAATACGTTTTAAATATTTTTTAAAAATCTATCGAATGATACCAAACTCGACCCGACACGGAGAGTGATGGGGGGTAAATTTAAAATTTTAAATAGACACCACGCGATATTTCGCGAAATAAACATCACATCGAAAAACTGCAAAATATACGTATTCAATAATTTTGAAAAATCTATCGAATGACGCCAAACACAACCCCACGGAGGTGGGGGGGGGGACTTTAAAATATTAAATAGTAGCCCCCATTTTTCTTGCAGATTTGGATTCCTGACGTAAAAATAAGTAACTCTTATTAGAGACATTTAATCGGAAAAAATGATTGTTGGAAATAGAAAATTAAATTAAAAAATGGAAAGTCCCCACTTAAATGCAAAACTTTACTTAACTTTTTTTGGTTTTAGGACCTAATCTTCCCAACCCAATAAGTCCCCATAACGCTCGAATAATTGCAAATTTAGCCTAATTTCCTCCTCTACTATTAGTTTTATTTTCCGGTACGTAAAAATAACTTGCGATGAAAATAATTTACCTTCCAAAGAAGAAGTTGTTGAAAGTTTTTTGGGATTTATTCGCATGTTAGACCAAAGTGCAAAGGTCTTGTAAATAAAATTTTAAGATTTATACAGTCAACGCACCTTTCGGTACACAACTGCTGAGGAAAGGAGTGTGATGGGACAAGCGTTATGAGTGGTGTATTATTCAGGCGTACAAAGGCGCATAACTGACAAAGAAAAAACAGCTTCCTATGTTCATTGTGCATCCCATAATCTGAATAATCTGAACCTAGTGTTGAGTGATGCCGTTGCTGGTGTACAGGAGTTGTTTTTTACGATATAATTAAGAGATTATATGTTTTTCAGTGCAAGTATTAAAAGATGGGATGTACTATGTACTATTATTACTTTGGATTCATCGCCAACACTTAGAAGATTATGTGAAACCCGGCGGTCATCCAGACATGATGCTGTTATAGCTTTGCCTCGAGCTTTCCGACAAGTAATCAAAACTTTAACGAAAATTCCATTGCTATCTAAAAAACGATGAAAAATTAGAAGCTTATGCATTATTAGAGCGTATAAATAATTTTGAATTTGCCGTTATCATTACTATTCGATCTAAAATACTTAACTTTATTAATCTAACTTTTGCAATCTGAAACGGTAGAGTTAACGGCCGCCCTTCAACTTTTTGAAAAAACGCGTTATAATCTTTGAGAAATGAGAAATTCGTTTCCGAAACTTTAGCAGAAGCAGCAGGAATAGCAGAAGAAGTGGGGTATTATACCGGAATTTAAAAATAAACCAATAAAACATATAAAAAATTTTACAATGGGCTCAGCTGCGACGAAAAAATAACTTATAGCAAAAAAGTTTTGAAGTTCATGTTTTCATATTTAATAGGTTTGATAGGTTTAATAGGTGTAATATGTTTTCATAGCTATTCCCAAAAATCTATTAACACTAACTTATAAAGACTTATTAAAGAAAGGCCAAACATTGTCATTTACACATGTTTTAGTAGTTATACTGTTATTAGTTGTCGTTATGTTTATAATACGTGGGCCCACAAAAATTGTCGCGGAGGGCCCCCCAATCTTCAGCTACGCCACTGGATGTGGGGGGTTCCTAAGACATCCCCCTAAAACAGCCCCAATGGGGGAAGAAAAAAGTACTCATCCATCATGACAACACTCCGGCTCACGCCTTCTCCGTTGCCATGGCTAAATTGGGCTGGGAACTGGTGTTTCGTCCACCGTATTCTCCAGATTTGGCCTTCTACGACTTCTTTGTGTTTTCAAACTTGAAAAAGTCACCCACCAGGCCGAAATTTAAGTCGAGTGTTCATCGGGAGTTCATCGCCGCCACGAAGCCTACTTTGCAGACCTCGAGCAAAAGTATTTTTCAGACGGGTTAAAGAAGGTGGAGCATCGCTGGGTCAAGTATATCGAGCTAAAAGGAGACTATGTTCAGAAATAAATCACCACTTTTTCAAAATTTTCGTTTTCCTTTTGAAGGCTAAGTGTTTATCTGACCGCCCTAGTACCTTGTATTCATTCAGCAAACCTGTTAGCAATTATTTTTTTGTCCATAGGAAAAGAAGATTGTTAGAGAAATTAACCAATACAAAGTTGTTATACAGGATGTCCCGAAAAGATTGGTCATAAATTATACCCTACATTCTGGGGTCAGAAATAGTTCGATTGAACCTAACTTACCTTAGTACAAAAGTGCTCATAAACAAAGTTACAGCCCTTTGAAGTTACAAAATGAAAATCGATTTTTTTCAATATATCGAAAACTATTAGAGATTTTTTATTAAAAATTGACATGGGGCATTCTTATGGCATGAACATCTTAAAACAAAATTATAGTGAAATTTGTCCACCCCATAAAAATGTTATGGGCGTTTTATTCCCTTAAACCCCCCCAAACTTTTGTGTACATTTCAGTTAATTCATTATTGTGGTACCATTAGTTAAACACAACGTTTCTAAAAATTGTTTGCCTCTTAGTATATTTTAGATAAGCCAGTTTTTATCGGGATGCGGCTTCTTTTTTAATATATTTACATAAAAATTTTATGAGGGTTTTTTTCCTTTAAATCCCCCAAATGTTTGTGAACGTTCCAATTAAACTATTATTGTGGTACGATTAGGTAAACACAGTGATTTTAAAACTTTTTTGCCTCCTAGTATTTTCTTAGTAAGTCAGCTTTTATCGAGATGTGGCTTCTTTTTCAAAATATACCTAATAATGTAAATTATAAATAAATTTTCAGATTATTAAAACAGCTTTCTATATTCGTACTTAACCATATTAGGTCTGGATCCCGCGTATGAAAAAAAAGTTGATTAATAGCAAGCTGAAAATTTGTTAATAGCTTAAGGGTGTCTAGTCGGACAAACTTTGATATATGGGAACACTGGAACAGGGGAAGTTCTAATTGTGGAACAGGTTAAAAATTTGGAACGGTCAGACCACGAAAACGGCACATTTATTTTGTCCGACAGAACAGACTTAAACTCTCCGAACAGAAATTAAACTCTCATGCAAAAATCAGACTGCCATTTATCGCCAAATGGGCGTTTTAATGAGTGGAACATGTAGAATATGTCAAATGACAGGAATTATGACAGTTGATAAATAGCAGTCTGATTTTTGCATGAGAGTTTAATCTCTGTTCGGAGAGTTTAAGTCTGTTCTGTCGGACAAAATAAATGTGCCGTTTTCGTGGTCTGGCCGTTCCAAATTTTTAACCTGTTCCACAATTAAAACTGCCCCTGTTACAGTCTTCCATATATCAAAGTTTATCCGACTAGACACCCTTAAGCTATTAACAAATTTTCAGCTTGCTATTAATCAACATTTTTTTCATACGCGGGATCCAGACCTATATACAAATATGTGGTGGATTCGACCAATATTCAAAATATCTCGATAACCACTGGCTTATCGAAAAAGTACTAAGAGCAAGAAAAGTTTTTAAAACATTGTGTTTATCTAATAGTGTAACAATAATAATTTAGTTGGAACGTACACAAAACTTTGGGGGGGTTTAAGGGAACAAAACCCCCATAAAATTTTTATGGGGTGCACAAATTTCACTTTAATTTTTTTTAAGATGTTGCTACTATAAGGATGCCACATGTCCATTTTCAATAAAAAATCTCTAGGAGTTTTCGATATATGAAAAAAAATCGATTTTCAGTTTGTAACTTCAAAGGGCTGTAACTTTTTTTGTGCAATATTGTATATAGGTAAGTGAGGTTCAATCAACCTATTTTTGACCCCAGAATCTGTGGTATCATTTATGATCAATCTTTTCGGGACACCCTGTATAGGTTATATTTTTATTGATAGCTTATTCATAGCTAAATCATAAACTTGCTTCTTACAATCTTAATGTGGAGTTAAGAGAACAAAAAAAGACAGTAATGCTTATTGAATTACGAGAGTATCATACACGAAATATTTAAAAAAAAACTAACCCACACAATTAAAACTAACTATATTTAGTATGGTATAACTAGATCCAAACCCAGACATCCAAAGTGAAAGTTATCTTTCAACACCAAATTGTTCTATATGGTCCACATAATGTTCAGAAAAAAGTCACACGGTGGTATGTTAGTGATAATCCCTTGAAGAAACGTCAACCTCACCACCCAAAATCATCATCTATTGCCCAAAAAATATAAAAAGTATCGAAAACCTCCACATTTCACCCTTCGTAACTCTGAAACCGTTGATTTTATAACAATTATATTTAGGACCCTTTTTTGTTTTAAATTTTATGTAGAACGTTTTTGTATAGAACATTGTTTACGCTTAAACATAGTTTTAGAAATATTGACGAAAAACGTAAAGAAACTACTAATTTACCGACTTCTCCCGCATCTCCCCCCCCCCCCAAACCGGACGCTCAAACAAAATGGTGTAAATTTTTACTGAACAATATGTGGACCATATAGAACAATTTGGTGTTGGAGGAAAACTTTTACTTTGGATGTTTGGGTTAGGCCTTTTTTTGGACCAATTATATTATACTACCTCCGTAACTTTGGAACCGTCGATTTTAGAAGAATTATGTATCGAGCCTTTTTTATTTCAAATTTAATGTAGAACATTTTTGTATAGAAGATTGTTCATGCTAAACCTCATAGTTTTAGAAATATTAACGAAAAACGTAAAAAACTACGAATTTACCGATTTTTCCCCCCTCTCCCTTCAAAACCCGACGCTCAAAAAGGTGTGACTTTTTTCTGAACATTATATGGACCTTATAGAACAATTTGGTGTTGGAGGATAACTTTCACTTTGGATGTCTGGGTTATGTCATTTTTTGAATCAATTCTATCATACTAATTGTCGGATTTTTCACAACACTAATATTATACGCTGGTAAGTTTTTATTGTGTGTTAAAAAAAATTGGCTTGACCGTAGAAAATTTTAGCTTCCACTAATTTGTTTCATCAAAAAGAAAAACGGAAGAAAAAATATTAAACTTGCACTGTGCCCTGCTTTTACGACAACCTCCATAAACTGCAACTTAAAAACTTTTACGCTCCAGATATCTGGAGACCAATTAGAAGATTATACTTACGGAGGTTCAGAACTAATTCTCTGTTCTTCAATCCTTCTATAACTTTCCGGAGAATATTTAATCACCTCGCACTATTTTATTGACTGTATACTCTTACCAAACAACAGTACTGCCAAAGATACTTTGATCTCCAAAAATACTAAAACATTGTTTGTATCTGAAAAAAGCCGGTAACGCCTCCCGTAGCGGACCGCTATGTGATGCCACTAAGATCTCTTTTGCTATTCCTCACAAATCACCGCAATTTCAACGGTAAAAATTCCTCCATGGGCTAAGACTGTTCCACATATAGCTCGAAATTTTTAGAATTTTGGCAATGCTCCAAACTTTTTGTTTCCTCTTGCTATTCTTGCCTTTTTCTCCCTTTTCATGTCCTATTATGTAATTCTCTTCTTGTCTTTAAACATAACTTAATGCTGAGTAGATAGACAAGGCTGCTCTGGGCCGTCCCTTAAATCGCAACCCTTAAATCACTGCCGTCGGTTGTAAATGCCAAACGGCTTAACGTAGGATGACGTATGAGCTGTCGTTGGAAAGGGGATGAAACATAAGATTTAACTCAGTATGTGCCGTGCGTATCGGAGCATTCTAAAAGGGCATTACGTCATATTTTCGTTTCTATTGGTCCGATCGTGGCGTATGAGGCGTCAAATGAAAGGGAAGAGGGTAACAAACACATTAAGACAAAAAACAAAGATGACGGCATTTCCAAAAGGGCACTGTAATGTATCTTTAATATACAGCAATTTAGCGTCGATAAGTAGCAAGTCTAGACTTTTACTAATATAGTCGTTTTTCATTTGTCCTATACTCTTCTGTTTAAGCCTACTTAAGAGATTCCTTTTTTATATTCGTTAGTGGAGTATTAGAGAGAATTTTAAGAAAATTAATTATGGAAGTGGAACAATAATAGTTATACATTTTTCTTAGAAATCTATTAGATAAATCCTATAAGGATTTGAAATAAAAGTGGTGGTGTTTGGTTCTTAATTTCTGATCGATTTATTAGTTATTAGATTTATATAATTTTATGCCTTTATTTTAATTTATTAAAAAACTAAGTGGATGATTGATCGTTTGAATGAACAGCGTGTTTTGAAAACTAATAAAAACAAACTTTTATATTATATCCTAAAACTGAGCAACTGAGCGTCTCTTTATAAAAACAATGAAGTAGACTTTACTAAGTAACAAGACATTTACGCAACGCACACACTACACATTACTCCCCTGAGCTAGTGACAGTAATTACGTAGCCAATGGTTCCAAACCAAGGTCAGAAAACAAGACGAAAAAAAGTAAGCAACTGTCTTATGACACAAACCAAACAACAAAAAATACAATTTTATTAATAGACAACAGCCCTTTGATAATATATTACACTTGACAGATGGGTGATTTGTTACACTAATTATTGATATACGCTGTGAGCTCGTACGTAGAGGGGATATTTACAAATTCGCGAGCGCCAGTAGTGGCAAGTCTGTAAACGTTTACCGGAAATTTGACATAAATGTCAAAGTGATAAATTTAAAATTAAAAGTAAAAACATTAATTATAAAAAATATTAGTTCGTTAAAGCTGTGGTATATATTTTTACCTTAAATATACTTACGTTTTAAATACTGAATTTAAGTTTTTTTAATGTTCTGTAATATGTAATTATAAATTAATCTTAGCGCCATCTACACGATAATTGTGAAAGTATCCGAAGTAAGAAATTCATATTTTATAAATAGAACGTCAAAATAATTAGCAAAATCTTAAAAAAATCGATTACAATTTAATTAATTTTTTGCGTGGTAAATATTACGCGATAACAATTAAATAATAAATTTAAAAATTACCGGTGAAAGTTGAATTAGTAATCCGCCAGGAGCGCCACCAGCGAAGCTCAGAGCGTATAGGACATTAAAACAAAATATGTAATGAAATATTTATTATAATATTATAGTGATCCCTATTACATATAGCTAAATTTTTATTTATGTTTAAATATTCGATACCGTGTTACTTATTGCCTTAGCCTGGCTATGTCTGTTGATGTTGACATTAAATATTTCTAGACTATCTCTCTTAGTCGTATCTGAAGAAAACTAAAAGTATTAGCAGTGAACTAGTTTAGGAACTATAGTAGACTCTTCTTGACATTGTATCATACGAGAGGATTAAAATAGAAACAGTAAGAATTGATTAATATGAGTACTAGCTTTTTTAATTTTGACTTAGCTATAGCCGCTTTCGCTTTCTAAATTAGTCAATTATTATTACTTTAATTTAGCAATAATAGCTCTGTCATTATTTTAGCTTTTCCAAATTGTTGGCATAACTTAATCAATTGCTTTTTATTTGCAGGTGATATGAACCGTCATGATGATGTCAATTGTAAGTTTCAGTAATATTTAATTGTATAAGAAATCGGTTTTATTAAAATACCCTAAAAAATTACCTTAAATGTTGACACATTTATAGAGTAAGATTAAATTATAGTTTTTTTACTACAAAAACACGTTTATTCAAGATTTCTGACGTCAGAGCATTGCTAAAATATTAGAATATCACTTTTCATCATGGCCATGTTTCTTGTACAGTGCTAGGCATCCTTACTTGTCAGAGATATTGTTCTTTGTTTTTGTTTACTGTACAAATAATATCTATAATCCTTTATTCTAATTAATGTTGTCATTCAATTTTCATTACTTGCCGAAATCTATTAATTAATAACAATATTATCTTAGTGTATTCAATATTTCAATATTTTAAGGTTTAACATGATAGATGCTTGTACTGAATATTATTCAATACGAGTAAAATATTGTAGGTATAGTACAAGATTGTTTATAAAGAAATAAAGGTTTTGGATTTTTTTTTTTCTAAATTATGTGTCCGCAGGTACACAGGTTGATTTAAATTACTAACTTAACCTAACACTAAAAAGTCAAAAAATACTAAAGTATAGATTTTTAAACAAAAATACGAAAATAAAGGATAATTTGCCTCAACTTTTATAATTTTTCCAAAGTGTTTATTTATTCATAAAAAATCTCGTGCTTACATATAATACAATATTTTATTTGTATTAAATATTATTCAGTACATATGAATCTGTCATTTTTAGCCTTATAATATTAAATGATCGAGTTTATTGATTACTCATTATTATGATAATATTGTTGTTAATTAAAATATTCGGCAAGTAATGAAAACCGATTTTGACATCATTAATTAGAATACAGAATTAATAATATTATAGATATTATTTGTATAGTAAGTAAAACAAAAAAAATATCTCTGACAAATAATGATGCCTAGTTTCTCACTGCACAAGAAACATGGTTATGATGAAAAATCATATTCTAATGTTTTGGCAACGGTCTGACGTCAAAAATCTTGAATGACGTAAGCGTGTTTTTTTAGTAAAAATACTATATACATAGGTATAACCATTGCAATTATTTTTTGTTTTTAATAAATTTTGATAGTTGTTTCTAAATGAACTGATAATTTTATATATTATTAGCTAAAAAATAGCTATTTAATAGCTAATATTATGAAACTTCAATAATAATGAGCATATTGCAAAATAAATAAAACTAATGGGACTATAAAATATCGAGCGAAAAATATCAAAAAACCTAGGTTGAAGAAAATTGAATCTCAAACTGCGAAATCGGTATATGCAAAAAGATGTATTTTTGCGGCTGCCAATAGAGCAATTTACTTACTTCTTTTTATCCGATGTAACTCGAATGAAGAAATCTAAATAACGCATTACTAAATCCCAAAGACGCTTTAATTTTGTTATAAATAGCTTTATTTATAATAAAATAAAATTACATCTTTTTTTCCTATATTGCAACCTTGTATGTAGCAAAACTTATCCTCTTTTTAAATGTTTACCCTTTAACGCTCTACATTTTTAAGGACTTAATGTTTAAATAATACACGGTGTATATTCATTTTAGATTAGAGCTAAAATTATTCACAGATTTAAAAATTATAATCTCGTTAAATATAGGTACATATTAGTTTGATTTTTTTACACTATTTACATTTAAAAATATGCCAACAAAAACGCATACGCAATGCTGTGTGGTCCTCTCTTCTCAAAGCATGCCACATGATCCCCATTAGATTTCAATTTTGTCTTTGGGTCAGCAAATACGGTCTTTGGCAATAATCAAACATTATGAATTATGACATCAAAGTAGCCAACAAGGACGTCACCAATTTAGATAACCTTTTTAGACAATGGAAAGAAGCTTTTTCTGTGAAGCAATACCTCTACCTATAATACTCCAGTAAAAAAAAATTTTTGGGGAAAAAATATTCGCGATTTTTGTGTTTTTTCTTGGTTTCTGAATACATATGTTCAAAAAAATTTGACTTTAACAGGTTACATTTTGATAGGAAATTTAATTCTGCACAACATTTCCGTAGCTATGTATAGGTATATGTACGAAAAGTGTATAGAATTCAACAATATTCTCCCCAGTGTATAGATACTAATTCCCCCCTTTCCCAAAAACGCACCCCTTTAAATGGTAACACCCCGCTGTTTTTCAGATTTGGGGGTCCATGGACCATATGGAACAATAAAACCCGTTTAAAGTAGTTGTAGTTCCGTTCTAAATTACATAATAAATAGCCTATATATTCCGTGTGCGATCGTTTATATTCGTGGTAGATACCTACGAGTAAATTAATTGAAAACAGAAATTGTTTAAAAAAAATTCTTAATTTACAAAAAAACACATTCAACAGATTCAGTTTTCAGTTATGCCTATGCCATCTACCAATACATAAAATTTAGTATGTCCCACAGTCAGCAAGGTCTTATAAAACTAATAGGTTTTACGATCCTCTTCTCGATTAGTTATGATTTGAAGGAGGTATTCGTACGACACAAAACAGTTCTGTAACTTACGCATTTTTACTCGTAACTAACTTTTTTACAAAAAATTAATTAAAAAATCTTTATAAAAAGTATATTATTTAGTTTAAAAAAGACGCTTTCGGCTTATACAGGGTGATTGATTAATGGGGTAAAGCTCAATAGATCCGCTATAGTAATAGATAGCAATAAAAGTTAATAACAAAAATTGTAGCCAACTTTGAGCTTCACATTTTAAAATTAATTAGAATGTTTCAGGTTGTTCGATAACATCGTGGCACAAAACTTATGTTTTTTTTAATGGAACACCCTCTATTTTATCTTATATTCGAAATCTTCTTAACTTCCCCATTACAAAAATGTAAAAGTCTGTTATGTTGTAGAGGGTATTTACAAAGTTATAACCAATTTTCTATGAACATCGTAACAAGTTCAGCTCCCTGTATAAATAAAAATAAGCACAATAGCAATGGTTTATTGATGCCATATATTTTTTGTTGATTGTGAAAATTTTTAAGAATGGTTGATATTGCTAATTTTCTGTATATCGAATACAGGGTGAGTCAAAACGCAAGTACATTATTTTCTCAGTAATTTTAAATGTAACACCCTGTATTTTATGTCACTATCGAAAAGTGCCGTTACCGTACTTTAATTTTTGTATAATATTCCCTATGTCTAAATTTATTAGTTTTCGAGATAATTTAATTTTTCAGAGCAAATTATTAATTAGGGGTCTAAATCTTTCCAAATTTTAAGTAAGCCATGACTGAATTTTTTAAAACTAATAATTTAAGATAACTGATTATAAATCTGGTAATCAATGTAACAATGTAGCAAATAAAGAAAGAAAAATAATGTATTAGTAATAAATTTTACAAAAAAAAACACAACCACAACTTACAACATTTTTGAAACAGTTAAAAACTACTGTTGTATGTAAATGTAACAAATAAAGAAAAAAAATAATTTATTAGTTATAAATTTTACAAAAAAAAAACACAAACACAAAATACAACATTTTCTGAAAACAATTAAAACTACTTTTGTATGTAAATGTAGAGGAAAGTAACCAAACATGGAATAGTGCCCTAATATGGAATTCCTTGATTTCTCTGAAAATATAAGTTGAAAGCGCACTACAAGACCATCCTCTATTTCAGTCGCTCTCTTTATTATCGTATTCACACCTCTGTGTCAGATGCGCGAACGATACGTGTCTGACAGGCGCGTTTTTTTTATCGTCTCACAGAAAATTTCAAAGGTAAATATATTCAACGAGTATTATTGGTTATTATGCATGAATACAGACTTGTTATGCTATTGCGTATATCAATAGTACCTTTATTTTGATATTTTATGACCTTCTGTAATAAAAACATTACGACTTGAAACGTTGTTGATACTAGTTTGAACTAATGTACAAATCCAAATATGGACAGTCGTTGGTGCGTAATTATGGAATAGTGGATTAAGTGTAAGTGGGCTCATTTTGATTGTGCTGGTCCAGAGTTTCATACATGGATCTGTGATGTCTGCAAGTGAATTAAGCTACTTCTTTCATTTTTCACAATTTTCTTATTTAAATTTATTTGATCTCAGATGTTTATATCTATTTTTGTTATCGATATGTTGGTTTATGCCTATATTCCATATATGGGTACCTATTCCATATTTGGTTACTTATTTGGGATTTTGTTTTTTTGTTCGATTTTTTTTATTAATTAAGATATTTAATAGAAGGCTTTTAATTACTACATAAAAACATATGACTGATGTGTCACAACATTAAATTGTTTTCATTTCTATAAAGGCATTATTTTATATCCCCAAAACCAAATGGTATTCCATAATTGGCAACTTTCCTCTAACAATATAACAAATAAAGAACGAAAAATAATTTATCAGTAAAGAATTTTACAAAAAAAACATATGAACACAAAATACAACATTTTTGAAAAAATGAAAAGCTACTTTAAGTAAAATATTTTATATATTTAATTACAAAAGGTGTTCAAAATGAGTTGAGTGAATGAGTTACTTACATTACGAAGCATTTATAAATTAACACTTCGAAATACACTTTGTATTCTATTTTTCATATCATCCCTTATTGTTGGAGACATTTTATAACCTTCATTCTTAACGTAACCCCAAAAAAATCAGTCCAGTTTATTAAATTTTGGTGATCTGGGTGGCCACGCTACTGGTCCATTAAAAAATGAAAATATCTCGAAAACTAATAAATTTAGACATGGGGAATGTTGAATACAAACTAATGTACGATAATGTTACTTTTCAATAGTGATATAAAATATAGGGTGTTCCATTTAAAATTACTGAGAAAATAATGCAGTTGCGTTTGGACTCACCCTGTATTCGATATAACGAAAATTAGCAATGTAAATCATTTTTAAGAATATTGACAATAAATAAAAAAATATGGAATCAATAAACCATTGCTGTTGTGCTTATTTTTATCTATACAGGGAGCTGAACTTGTTACGATTTTCATAGAAAATTGGCTATAACTTTGTAAATACCCTGTATAACATAACAGACCTTTATATTTTTATAATGGGGAAGTTAAGAAGATTTCGAATATAAGATAAAATATAGGGTGTTCCATTTAAAAAAACATAAGTTTGGTCTGCCACGATGTTATCGAAGACCCTGTAATATTCTAATTAATTTTAAAATGTGAAGCTTAAAGTTGGCTAAAATTTTTGTTATTACCTTTTATTGCTATCTATTACTGTGGGGGATATATTGAGCTTTTCCCACTAATTAATCACCCTGTATAGCAGAACGTTTTCGGAATAAAAAATCCCATCATCAGTGCGGCCTACGGATATATTATGCTTTGAGCCACCAAAAATATTTGTATGAAAATCCTTTCAATTTTATACAGTTTTTATAGTTATATTTTTGTATAAAATATTATATTATGATGTTTGAACTTTTCCTTGATTTTGTATCACGGCAACGTAGGACTTTCCCACAATGTAGGTTGCTAGTCCTTAGGGTAAACGTCACTATTTGGACCCTAGATGTTACAGTTTTCACCCAGTTATTTTTGGTAGCTCAAAGCATCTACAGCTCTAAGCAGCACTGATGATGGAATTGTTATTCCGAAAACGTCCTGTGATGTAGCATGAAAGGGTTTTTTAATATACCTTTTATAATCGATTTTTCATTAATTTTTTGAGATTTATTCGTTTTTCCACAATTTGTACATTTTTTTACAACCTTTTTAATCTCAAGTTAGAATATTTTAATCTCTCGCGCTAACAGACATTCAAAATAATTTTTTTAAAACTAGGAAGACGACGAAAAGACCCAGATGCAAAGTTTACTGTAATAAAACAATTAAAATAATTGAAATAAAATAATAAACAATATTTTAAATCCAAGATTTTCCTTGAAAAAAACTGCTTTCTGGTTATATCCTGAATCTCCGGCTTAAACAATTTATAAGCACGGAGACGACGAATAAAGAAGAAAGTAGAAAGGACAAAGGTCACGTATCTACTCCCATTTCGTCTAGGAAAAATGCCGAAAGACAGTTTCGAGTACTCAAAAATCTGAGTAAAGAAGAACAAGGGTGAAAGGCAGTTTTTGTTTTATTTGATTCAGAGTTGGACCACCATCTAAAGATAGCTATTTCTGCATCTCATGCTTCATCAGTATAGCTATGCAGTCACAACTCTGAATCAAATCACCTTTGAGACGCAAAACAGCGACATCTCTAGTAAAAAGAGGAAGACGACGAAAAGACCCAGATGCAAAGTTTACTGTAATAAAACAATTAAAATAATTTAAATAAAACAATATAATTTTTTCAGTTGAATATAAAAATGGACTAATGTGTTTATTTCTCTGGAATAATTCCATATATCGTCAGCTAGATCGTCACCACAATCTATTGATCCTGTAGAACATCAAAGATTTGATGCATCAGAGATTTTCTTTTAAAATATTTGCATAGCATATTGCCTATCAAGCAAATTCTGAATTTTTAAAATGTTTTAAAGGTGATTAGGTGAAAGGTGAAACCAAATAGATTATGTATTGATTAGACAAAGATACAAGAACGCAATTATATCTTTAAAAACCTATCCAGGTGCCGACATAGGATCAGATCACAACCTAGTAGTGACCAAAATTAGGCTCAAAATGAAAATAATAAAACGCAGAACAACAGATGTAAAAATAGATAGAAGTAAACTAAGAAACCCACTCATAAAACAACTCCTGACAGATGAAATTAATAACCGTTTAATGAATGTTAAAGAACAAATCCAGCAAAATACTGAAACAGAGACAAAATGGTTATTAATAAAGACAGAAACAGATAAATGTCAAAAATAAATTCTTACACCAACCAGATACAAAAAGAAACAATGGATGACGGAGGAAATCTTAGATTTAATGGAAGAAAGACGTCAGTATAAAAATAAAGATAATCAGATGTACAAAAATGTGGATAAACAAATAAAATCCAAAATTAAGCAGGCTAAAGAACAATGGTTAAAAGAACAATGCGCAGAAATAGAAGAACACCAGAAAAGATATGATAATTTTAACACACATAAAAAAATTAAGGAATTAACTCAGAACAACAGAAAAAGAAAACCGGGAATACTAAAAGAAACAGATGGTAAACTTGTGTTGAGTACTAACGAAAAATTAAAGAGATGGACAGAATACATAAATGAATTGTTCAAAGACAATAGAACAGAGCAGATGGAAGTCGAAGTAGAAGATGATACGGTTTTGAAGATATTAAAAAAGAAATTAAATCGGCATTAAAAAACAGCAAAAATGGTAAAGCAGTAGGTCCAGACCAAATCCCAGTAGAAAGCTTAAAATGCATAAATGATGAAACCTTAGACATTATCGTATTCATAGACTTGTTTAACACAGTGTACAAAACAGGAAACATACCAAAACAATGATACCTCTTAACCTTTTGTGCTATCCCTAAAAATACAAACGCTAAAGATTGCAGTGAATACTGCACAATATCATTAATAAGTTACATTCTCAAATTATTCTTGAAAATAATACATGGTCGTATAAATAAAAAACTAGAAGAAGGAATATATGATAGTCAATTTGTGTTCAGAAACGGACTAGGAACCAGAGAGGCGTTATTTGCTTTTAATGTGATAACTCAAAGATGCATGGACATGAATGTGGATGTGCATGTTTGTTACGTTGATTTTGAGACAACTTTTGACAAAGTAAGACATGAAAAAGTAGTCCAAATTCTAAAGAAAAAATACATAGACAAAAGGGACTTACGAATAATAACAAACCTTTACTGGAATCAAAGAGCACAAATTGTAATAGATAACGAACCCAGTCCAGAAATTGAAATCAGGAGAGGAGTTCGGCAGGGATGTATTGTGTCTCCATTACTCTTTAATGCATATAGTGAAGCCATTTTTGAAGAAGCATTGCTATCTCAAAGTGAAGGAATAATAATTAACGGAAGATCTATTAACAAAATAAGATATGCAGATGACACCGTGATTATGGCAAGCTCTGCTGAACAACTCCAACTACTACTAAACAAAACAAACAATTTCTGTGAAGAATATGGACTAAAAATGAATATAAAAAAGACCAAATACATGATAATAACTAAGAAAACAAACATACAAACAAGCATACATTTGGGAAATGTACCGATAGAAAGGGTTGATAAATACAAATACCTAGGAACCTGGATTTCAGAGAAAAATGATCAAACAACAGAAATTAGGGCCAGGATAGAAATAGCAAGAAATGCGTTTGTAAAAATGAAAACAGTTCTCTGCAACAAAGACCTTAGCTTAGAACTGAGAGTAAGAGCTTTGAGATACTACGTGTTCTCGATACTACAATATGGACTTGAAAGCTGGACATTAAAGCAAGAACACATAAATAAGCTACAGTCATTTGAAATGTGGTGTTACAGAAGGATGCTTAGAATAGCATGGACACAGAGGAAAACGAACACGGAAGTATTGCGAGAAATGGGTAAAGAATGCGAAATAATAAACACAATAAAAATAAGAAAGTTACAATATCTGGGACACGTAATGAGGGGACCGCGATATGAAATGCTAAGACTGATAATACAGGGAAAGATAAGAGGCGGAAGGAGTATAGGAAGAAGGAGAGTGTCATGGTTAAAGAATTTAAGGGACTGGTTTAGATGCAGTTCTATAAAACTCTTTAGAGCAGCGGTGGATAGAGTAAAGATAGTGATGATGATATTCAACTTCCGATTAGGAGACAGCACTTGAAGAAGAAGAAGAAAAAGCAACTAATTCCCCTTGTGTAACAAACTAATGTTAAAGTGATATCTAAAGACATGTATCCACTACTCTTGCGCTCCGCGCGCCCTTCAACTGCTCCAATGGATACATGTGCTCCTCTACATATAAACCGCCACCGATTGGACCGCTAAGGCGGAGCGCGCATCGTTATACGGTCCGGGAGTTTGAACGTATCCACTATGTGGAGCAGTTCCAGGAGCGCGAAGCGCAAGAGGTTCGCTATCATTGTGGATTCGTACCTTAAGAGAAACTGATCAGCAGGTTCGTTATTAAACAAGAACTGAGTGGGAGTATAAGTAAACTCCTAAAGCAACTAATATTTTAAAGTTGCTTTTTTAAGTGTGAATTACATATTTATGACTTTCAAAAACAAAAAAATATAACTATACTAACATTGTTTTATATCAGCTCAGTCAGGTAGGTATATACTAAAATCACAATAGATATGCACTAGAAATAAACCAAGAGACGTTTAATGTTACTAGGAGCACTTCCGAATCATGATTTACAATGTAAAATATATTGTACTTCCCAAATCAGGATTTACAAAGTTTATACATTGTTAATCTTGATTCGGGAGTGCTCCTAATAAAATTCAACGTCTCTTGGTTTGTTTATTTCTAGTGCATCTTTATTGTGATTTTAGTACATATAGTAAAAAATATGGTGAATTACATACCTATTACTTAAATAAGAACTGGTAACTGGTAAGAAACGTATTGTGCCTGTACATAAAGACTGTCACATCGATGGTGATGCATTGGCTTCTATATCCATGTCGATGTTGAAATATTCATGTTATATACTTTTATTTACCTAAAAATTTGTTTATAGTGGCCCATAGGAATCAAAATCACAGGAACAGTACAATACCGATGGCGAATATGGTGAATTCTACGAAACAGGTGAACAAAGTGAAACCAAATATCACTAGAAACGCTGGAGAGAATATGACATCACCGGATTATAATTCCAGGTAATTTTTAGTAAAATATTGATATTAGTATAATAAACAAATCTACACGAAAATCTGACAATTACAAATGATTCAAAAAGTTTGCTTTTTTATTGAAATTAAAAAGCACAAAACAGTTTATTATATCTCACATAAAGTGCTTTCAAAACACTGCATGTTTTAACACAAGTATTAATTCTGACACTAAAGGCATAAAGAATAAAAACCATTGCAAACAAGATACGTATTAGAAGAAGCCTACATTACTTAGGCTGCTATATTTTACAAACTTTATTTGGATAATTATGATTTTCTATTGGTAGGAGAGCCCAAGGGGGGATTTTTGCAGTTACTCGAGCGCGTCAGATTATCATATGGGGAGAAATGTGGTACCCTGCAGATGCAACTCTACTATATAGGATGAGGCAGATAACTGGCCTATTAGAAATATCTCGAGAACTAAAGGCAACAGAGTTATGAAAATAGGACTAAAGGGGTTTTGAAGGATGATCTATTAAATGAAAATATTTTCATCTCTTTGCAACTTCCGGTATAACCGGAATTATAATTTCGTTTTTTTAAATGGGACACCCTGTATATTTTTACATTTTTGGATTCTCTTCGATGTCTTCTTTCTTAAAATATGAGGTTTTGTAATATTATACAGGGTATTTTAAAAGATAATTACGTTTTTTTATTAATTTCGTAGCAATATTCACACCCTGTAGAACGTTCAAATGATTTTTAATATACTCTACTAAATGTTAAGAATCATTAGTATAGATAAATTTTTAATTTTAGTATACAGGGTTGGTCGAAACTCGGAATGAGTATTTTCTGAGTTTTCTTAAATGGAACACCCTGTATTTTTGTATTGTAGTGAAATGATATTTTATAGTACTTTTTTTATTTCTTAAGCATTCCCTATACTTAACTGCTTTAATTTGTGAGTTATTGGTGATTCAAGCTAAACATTAATTGCAACAAAAAATACGTAAAATTTTATTAGGTTGGCCGTGAAAATACTCAATCCCAAATAATTTTTCAGAAATAAATACATATTAATCCAGACTGGTCCTTAAAATTACCAATAATGGTTTAGCTATCAAAATACCTACGTAGTTAAGATTGTTGGTGCGATTAACAATTAAGCACAAATTAAAGCAGTTAGGTATAGGGAATGCTTAAGAAATAAAAAAGTACCATAAAATATCATTTCGTTACAATGCTAAAATAGAGGGTGTTCCATTTAAGAAAACTCAGAAAATACTCATTCCGAGTTTCGACCAACCCTGTATACTAAAATTAAAAATTTAGCTATACTAATGATTCTTAACAATAGTAGAGTATATTAAAAATCATTTGAACGTAAGTAGAGTTTTAGATGTCAAACTACTACAATTCTACAGGGTGTTAATTTTGCTACGAAATTAATAAAAAAACGTAATTATCGTTTAAAATACCCTGTATAATATTACAAAACCTCATATTTTAAGAAAGAAGACATCGAAGAGAATCCAAAAATGTAAAAATATACAGGGTGTCCCATTAAAAAAATGAAGTTATAAGCAACTTCCTGTATAACCGGAAGTTGCAAAGAGATGAAAATATTTTCATTTAATAGATCATCCTTCAAAACCCCTTTATTCCAATTTTCATGATTCTGTTGCCTTTAGTTCTCGAGATATTTCTAATAGGCCCTTTATTTGCCTCACCCTGTATATTGGCTCTTTACAGAGGGGCGTTCGTTCAGGGGGCTCGAAAAAAAATATATCCTTAAAAATACTCGAAGTTGTCAGATTAAGATAAGGTAAGTTAAATACATGCAAAATAGTGTATATTTCAAAAATCTGACGATTTGAGCGGGGCGTACGGAAATGGGCGAGTCAAAAAGTTTTACAAAAAAAAAGCGAATATTTCGCGAAATGAACGGCAGATCGAAAAACTAAAAAATACGTTTTCAATATTTTTAAAAAAATCTACCGAGATACCAAACATGACCACCCGCGGAGAGAGGTGGGGGGTAAATTTAAAATTTTAAATACAAATCACGCGATATTTCGCAAAATAAACATCAGATCGAAAAATTGCAAAATACACTTATTCAATATTTTTGAAAAATCTATCGAATGGTACCAAACACGACCCCCCACGGAGGTGCGATGGGGGGTTACTTTAAAATCTTAAATAGGAGCCCCCATTTTTTATTACAGATTTGAATTATGTGCGTAAAAATAAGCAACTTTTATTCGAAACATTTTTTCGAATTATGGATAGATGGCGCTATAATCGAAAAAAACGATTGTTTGAAATGGAAAATTAAATTAAAAAATGGAAAGTCCCCACTAAAATGGAAAATTTTACTTAACTTTTTTTGGTTTTATGACCTAATAATCACAGCCCAATAAGTCCCCAAAGCCCTCGAGTGACTGCACATTTAGCATACTTTCCTCCCCTACTATATATGGGTTATTTTTTAAGGATTTTAATTTCCAATCGTGTAGTAAGATTTTTCATCACGTGTTTAATTCTGTCCAATCAGATTATTACTCTACCGGGAATATTCTACCTAGATTATTATTATACAGGAAATATTTTTAGGTAGATTGCTAGATGCTTCTGTTTATTTACAACGAGTTTCCTAGTTTTAACAACTGTCACATTTAAGAAAATAAACCATAATAAACTTTTAGTTCTGTATCTAATGTCAAATTATCACGACGACAATAAAAATCGGCAATTTTAAGCGCTCGAGTGTACTTTGGTAAGATTATTTCATGAATAAAACTGTATTTATAAATAATTTTAACATTTTATTGATATCTTCGTTTGAATATTTACTAAACTCTGTGCTGTTCACTTTGACAAGTTGAAAAATGTGTGTCACATTAATTGTGATAAAAATGTCACTTAATGTTTTATATAATAAAATATAATTTTATATAATAATAATAAAAAAATAAAAAAGAGCCTATATAATTTAAGAGTTTATTCTTAGACATCAAAGAAACATGAAACGTAAATCACGTTTCATGCAAATAAAACACTGCTAAACAAATAGGCGTCCGGCCATTTATGAAACTTTCCGAAAATAAAAATGTGTTATGAGCATGAATCACACTCGTTTCATTGGTAGGCGGAGTTCAAGATTTGTTTAGCCGTGTTTAATTTTCATGAAACGTGTTTTACGTTTCATGTTTCATGTTTTCGTTTCATGTTTCGTTGGTGTGCGGCTTGCCTTAGAGTGTATACGTTATACGAATTATATCCACGATACGATATATTTTAATGTTTCTCAGCATTTTTCTCTTAAAGTTGAATCAAGTAAAGGGATGTTTGAGGGTGAAGGGAATGAGCTCAACAATCGAAACTATATCATTTCGAAAGCTCATAAATAGCTCGTAATTCGGCCGCAAAGATCGATTCAATATCCCTATTTGTAAGTAGAGAGGGGCTGAGTCAACCCCAGTAAAATATTAAATTCATGCTCCTTATAACGAGCTCAAAATTTTTAATTTGCGGAATATGAAAGCTCATAAATCAGAGCTATTTGTTTTTTAATTTTTGCAAGTGGGGGTGCAGCTCAATAGAGGTGGATGATCTAGCATCGGTTTGGACAAAAATAATGAAGAAAATAATACGCACTAATCAGGAAAATAAAAGAAGAGAAAAATGAAGAGAGTAGAAAAGATAGTAGACAATGAAAAAACATATTAATGTTTAAAAAATAGTGAGAGTATGTATGTGGACTAATCCACCGCTTTAAATGGAATAAAAGAGCTCCGTGAATGTTGTTTTAAAGATTTGTTTATCTTATTTTTAACATTATTCATTTTTTAATTTGCTGTTTATTTCCAATAAAATATTTATTTGGAAATCATAGTTCATTTTAATAGCTACTATGTTTACTGTGTGCAAAGGTTTTTATTCTTTCTACGTGGTAAGACAAATGCCGAAATAAACATAGAAATCTGTTAAAAAAATCTTAATATGATTACAAACACTAATTAATTTATTCCAAATTTGTTAATAATAAATTGAAAGAGGATTTAGCTTTAAATGCGTTAGGGATTTTTCTAATTATATTCAAAGTGTTGATGATATAATTTATTTTCAAAAATGTATGAAGGAATAAAGCGCAAAATGGCATTGTTAACGTAAGTTGTTGCTTTTTTTTGTTATTTTCGTTTTATTGTATATCAGAGTTTTTTTGCTTAAATAACTAATGTCTAATATAATGTGTTTAACTTAATCAAGTAATGAGTTTTGAGATCAAAACAAAAAAAAAATACTTATCAGACAACTATATCACATTTTGGACCCTTGGACTTTTCTTTGCATTATAAGAATAAGTTGTGGTAAATGTACAACTCCTATAATAATCATCTTTATATTTTTTGAGTAATTTATTGTACGTAACTAGTACAGTATTTTGGTCTCTTCTGACTAATCTCCGGCCTGACATAAAACTCTTTAAATTCAATATACTTTCGATTTCTCCACTAAATTTTGTTCTAGGTTGATTCCTCTAAATATTTTATCGCAACAATTATGACTCCGTTATTTTGATAGAAAAGAGAATACAGGTACTTTTCTATATAGAAATCATAAAAAATGATATTATAAAGCAAAATTACTATTTTTCAATCTGGATTCCAGATTTTTTACGAGGAAAATAAATATCTACCCTTGTCAAATGGTAGAGTCCGTTAAGAACGTGACCGCTTCTACTCTCTGACACCACTTTACAGTTCTAGTGGCATTATAAGTAGTCCGGTGTAACGCAATAAAAAAATTGGAATAACCTCCCATTTCTTTCAACGACAACTTGCATCGTTATTGAATACATTTACTAACCTCTATCTACCCTTACCTTAAAAATATACTATATGCTGAAGTTATAGGGTGGAATCCACTCCAACTAGGGGTTACAAACCTTTAAATTGCAAATAACTTTTAAAATCCATAGAAAATTGTATTCGGTTGAAAAATGTTTGATAGAGTTTTTTCGAGAAATTAATAATTTTAGACGTATTCGTGATTAAATATGTTTTCAATCGATTTTTCAAGCCTAAGTCAAAAACTTATCTATCAACTCATCCAAGGTGACAATTTAACGAAAAATTTTAAAAACTCAACATAGAGTAACAGGAAATGGTTATTCGACTGGAAACTTTGGAATATACAGGGTGATTGATTAGTGGAGTAAAGCTCAATAGATCCGCTATAGTAATAGATAGCAATAAAAGTTAATTACAAAAATTTTAGCCACCTTGGAGCTTCACATTACAAAATTAGTTAGAATGTTACAGGGTGTTCGATAATACAGTGGCAGACCAAACTTATGTTTTTTTAAATGGAACACCCTATATCTTATTTTAAATTCCAAATCCTGTTAACTTCTCTATCACAAAAATATAAAGATTTGTTATGTTATACAGGGTATTTACAAAGTTATAACCAATTTTATATGAAAATCGTAACAAGTTGAACTCCCTGTATAAATAAAAATAAGCAAAACAGCAATGGTTTATTCATGCCATATTTTTTTACGTATTGTCAAAATTTTCAAGAATGATTGATATTGCTAATTTTCTTTATATCAAATACAGGGTGAGTCAAAATGAAAGTACATTATTTTCTCAGTAATTTTAAATGGAACACCCTGTATTTTATATCACTATTGAAAAGTACCATTCCCTATGTCTATCACCTACCATAGACAACATTCCCTATGTCTAAATTTATTAGTTTTCGAGATATTTTCATTTTTCAATGGACCAGTAGCGCGGCAACCCAAATCACCAAATTTTAATAAACTGGACTGATTTTTTTGGGGTTACGTTAATAATGAAATTTATAAAATACCTCCAACAACAAGGGATGAGATGAAAAATAGAATACAAAGTGTATTTCAATGTGTTAATTTACAAATGCTTCGTAGAGTAGGTAGCTCATTCGATGATCGGTTTTAGGCGTGCATAAATGTGTTGGGAGGTCATTTTAAACACTTTATGTAATTAAATATTAAACATATTTTATTAAAAGTAGCTTCTAATTTTTTCAAACATATTTTTTTTGCAAAATGTATTACTGATAAATTATTTTTCGTTCTTTATTTGTTACATTGTTACATTTGCATAAAAAAGTAGTGTTTAATTGTCTTCACAAAATGTTGTATTTTGTGTTTGTGTGTTTTTTTTTGTAAAATTTATTACTATTTTTTTTCTTTATTTGTTACATTTACATAAAAAAAGTAGTCTTTAATTGTTTCAAAAATGTTGCATGTTGTGGTTGTGTTTTTTTTTTTGTAAAATGTATTACTAATAAATTATTTTTATTTCTTTATTTGCTACAATGTTATATTGATTGCCGGATTGATAATCAGTAATCGTCAATAATTGTCAATTCAGTCATGGCTTACTTAAAATTTAGATAAAAAATGGAAATATCTCGAAAACTAATAAATTTGGATATAGGGAATGTTACATAAAAATTAAAGCACAGTAATGTTTCTTTTCAATAATGATATAAAATACAGGGTGTTCCATTTAACATTACTGAGAAAATAATGTACTTGCGTTTTGACTCACCCTGTATTTGATATAAAGAAAATTAGCAATGTCAATAATTCCTGAAAATTTCGAAAATAAATAAAAATTATTAAACCATTGCTGCATTAATAAACCATTGCTGTTGTGCTTATTTTTATTTATAATAGTCCATGTGGTGAGACCGCTCCTGTCTGGAAAAATTTCTGATTCGGTTTCTTTGTGGATTCCTGTTCAAAAATGTCCCCTTTAAACAAATCTGAAGGGTTCCGGGCAGAATTTATGGGCAGAAATTGTTTAAACAATTTTTTTAAACACATACAAAAGATTACGTTTTTTTGCTCCGGAACATGTATTTTTAAGTTTTTTGGGTGATTCTAAACAAGAAAGGTATCTTGTAAATTTTCTCAAAAATTGATAATTTTCGAGTTATGGCCGATTTAAAATCTGAAAAATGCGAAAATACGAATTTTCGAGGCTTAAAAACTCATATTTAAAGTAGTATTTTTGAGGTTGCCAGATACTTAAATTAAAGTATTAACATTCAGCTTCCAGACTCTGAAGAGTGGTTGCGTCTATTCCTAATTTAAACCGTTGTTTTTTAATTGTTAAATATGCATGTCCATCCGATTTTTTTGCCGGTGCGGCGCGCTCTATTTCAAAAATCTTCAATTTTCCTCCGAAAAATATTTTTTCTAAATTCTTTGGGACATTCTAGATAAAATAAGTTTCTTGACATTTTTCTCAAAAGTTAACAGTTTTAAAGTTATAAGCGATTTAAAATCCAAAAATGCGTTGTTTTGGCATTTTTCGGAGTTTAAATCGCTTATAACTTTAAAACTATTAACTTTTGAGAAAAATGTCAGGAAACTTATTTTATTTAGAATATCTTAGATAATATAGAAAAAATATTTTTCAGAGGAAAATAGGAGATTTTTGAAATAGAGAATAGAGAATCGGATAAACACGCATATTTAACAATTAAAACACAACGGTATAGATTAAGGTTAGGCGCGATCACTCTTCAGAATCTTGAAGATGAATATTCAATCTATAATTATTTAAGTATCTGGCAACCTCAAAAATACTAATTTAAATATGAGTTTTTAAGCCTCGAAAATGCGTATTGTCGCATTTTTCAGATTTTAAATCGCGTATAACTCGAAAACTATCAATTTTTAAGAAAAATTGCAAGATACATTTCTTGTTTAGAATGACCCAGGAAACCTAAAAATATATGTTTTAGAGCAAAAAACGTGATCTTTTGTATTTGTTTAAAAAAATTGTTTTAACAATTTCTGCCCAAAAATTCCGCCCAGCACCCTTCAGATTTGTTTAAAGGGGACATTTTTGAATAGGAATCCACAAAGAAACCGAATCAGAAATTTTTCGGACGGGAGCGGTCTCACCACATGGACTATAAACTTGTTACGATTTTCATACAAAATTGGTTATAACTTTGTAAATACCCTGTATAACATAGCAAACCTTTATATTTTTGTGATGGAGAAGTTAACAGGATTATAAATATATAAAACATAGCAGTGGCGGCTGGTCAGGGCCGGCAGGGTCGGCAGTGCCGACCCACACATTTATGGACACATTATAGATTTTTTTAAATATATAAGTTAATCAGAGTTGATGATATTCGTTTCTGTGAAATAAGAAAAATATCTGTGAGATAATACGGACTAAATTGTATTCATTGTTTTTAAAAGAATTCGAACGATCTGATACGTTAAAGTGATCCCTGTGCGCTGTGCGTAAGAGACTTTTCAAATTAAGGATCCTAGCCAGCCATACACCCGACTGCCATTGTGTGAATTCATGGCCCGCTTCGGCTAGCCGTACCCAGTTGAGAATTTGCTTGTAATAAGACGCTATGGAATATTAGCCGATAGGCAACCAATTATACATTCCCCGTATTTATTTGAATGGCAAGTACGGCAGAAAAACAATCTGCCGAGCACAGCGGTGATCTGCAAACGGCAACAAAACACGTACTTGGACGTTGAGATTTAATTTGGACGTTGAGAGGTGACTCATATTTGTTTGCAGAAATTGCTTGAAAATAACTCATATAATAATATTTGAGTTATCCTCCCACTCAAAAAGGTCCGGAACATTGTTTAAATAATCAAAATGTCAAAAAATAAAGGAAAAATTCGAGTTTTTTCTTCATTTTTTGATTATAACTTTAAAACTGTTCATTTTCGAGAAAACTTGCACTGACATAAAAGTTGCGTAATTAAATTTTCTACAATAAAGGATTAGCTAAAAATTTTAAAAATTGTCACCCTTGTTGCAAAATAGCAATAAATGCGAAAAAATCATAAAAAACAAGTATTCGCATTTTACGTTTTTCAACCGTTTATGCTACACTTAAGACCTTCATAATTTTACCCAGAAAAACTATATCATATAATAAAAAAATACTGTGAATTTCATTAAGATCGGTTTAATAGATTTTGCAAGATAAATTTTGCAATCCAGCTTTCGCAAAAAAATTAATTTTTTCAAAATGTTGCAGAACTGAAAATAAAGCAGACAGCAAGTTGAATTTATTTTTACGTATAGAAGAATACTGTACCTTTCTTCTATATGTAAAATATTCAACTTGCTATCTGCTTTATTGTCAGTACAGCAACATTTTGAAAAAATTAATTTTTTTGCAAAAGCTAGATTGCAAAATTTATTTTGCAAAATGTTTTGAATCGATCTTAATGAAATTTACAGTATTGTTTTATTATATCATAAAGGTTTTCTGGTTAAAATATGAAGGTCGTAAGTGTTAGCATAAATGGTTGAAAAACGTAAAATGCGAATACTTATTTTTCGCAATTATTGCTGTATTGCAACAAGGATGACACTTTTTAAAATTTTTAACCAATCCTATACATATTGTAGGAAATTTTAGTTACCCAACTTTTATGTCAGTGTAACTTTTCTCAGAAGTGAATACTTTGAAAGTTAAGATCAAAAAACGAAGAAAAAAATCGAAGTTTTTCTTAATTTTTTGACATTTTGATTATTTAAACAATGTTCCGGACCTTTTTGAGCGGAAGGATAACTCAATTATTATTTACAAGGAATTTTCAAAATATCTATTAAACAAGTTCATTAAAAATTATCCATCATTCTTTATTCAAATAAAATAAGAAAATGGATTAACAGTTTTATATGCTGATCTAAATATTTTCGGAAGGTGGGATATGTTACAAAATATGTTTAATTTTATATACTGCAATTCATTAGGTACAACAATCTGTTCCCGAATTTAATAAATTATTGTGCTCAAAGGTGGGCAAATTCTGCCTCAAATGAACGGGATTTCTCTTGTCTCAAAAAAGTCAAAACGTATTGTCGAAACACTATGAAACAAGAGAGAATGTTAAACTTGTCTCAAATGTCAATAGAAAAAAAATTTTAAAACCTCTCCAAAACAATAATAAATTTTACAATGACGTTATAACCCATTTTGCTACTTCGAAACAACATAGACTAGAGTTAATTTATAAACAGGTTTACAAAAAAAAAACAAAAAAAATAAAAAAATATAAAAAAAAACAAAAACCAAAAATTTTCTATGAAATTGAAGCCTTTTAATTAGATGGCATACCTATCTGAGGAGAAAAAACCTTGCCGACCCTGTCTCTAAAGCCAAGAGCCGCCACTGAAACATAGGGTGTTCCATTTAAAAAAACATAAGTTTGGTCTGCCACTGTCTTATCGAACAACCTGTAACCTTCTAACTAATTTTGTAATGTGAAGCTCAAAGTTGGCTACAATTTTTCTTATTAAGTTTTATTGCTATCTGTTACGATAGCGGATCTATTAAGCTTTACCCCACTAATCAATGACCCTGTACGCTCAGGTGCAAAACACTTGATCCATGCATTGATTGAGGTAGGATTTCATGTGGGAGTCCGTGCACCCAGGACTCCCATATAAAAAGCACTTTCTGATTGAGAGCCTCTATAGCTCATCAGAGTGCTATCGTTGGGAAAAGTGGATGGTCTGGAGCATTGGAGCGAGGTAGAGTGATTCCTGCTTACATGAGTTAATCATCCTCGCCCAATGAATTGTATCACCCGAATGTCATTCTCAAGGAGTGAGCAAGTCTCTCAGGCTGGGTTAAATCACTATTGCTTGCTTACTTGCTATTTTGAAAAATTAAATCCATGACTATTTTGAAAAAACACCCTTTTCCATGAAATGTAAAGTCGTTTAGTTATTCGTGATAAATCGATTGAAAACAGAAGAAAAATTGAAATTTTCATTAACGTGAGTCTAAGACTATTGATTTTTATAAAATAAAATGTACTTATAGATTATTTTTTCCATAAAATATATTTTTCTATCTATTTTTGAGGTTCTTTTAATATAAAGCTTCCTACACTTCTGTTGGGGTAGATTACACCCCCAAGATAGAAGCACACTTCAGCATAATATATGGTAGGTTTTGGTTGCTAATTTATTTTTTACTTACCGGTAAAATTTCAAGAAAACCTTACTTCACATTTAGTACTTTGGTGTATATGTACCTAAACATTTTTGAAATTTCGTTTTTGTATCAAAATTCATTATAATTAAATATTTAGATGGGAAATAAGCCACAATTAAATTGGAAAAAAATATTTTATTAACGTTTCGATGCCCAAATCGGGCGATAAATATTACAACTTATAAATATTGGCAATAAGTAAATATTGGCAATACTTATCATTTTAATATTAATTGGTCAATAAATATTGGCAATACTTATTCATTTTAAAGTCTTCTACTAAAATGTATAATATATTTATGTCTGAATTGCCGATTAAATGAGTCAGATTAAAAAATTATTAGAAGAATTTTTTGCTAAGCAACAACATTTTTGTTTAATTTAGCAGTATTTTGTATTTTGACTACGACACCCGATTTGGGCGTCGAAACGTTAATAAAATTATTTTTTTCAATTTAATTGTGGCTTATTTCCCAACTAAATGGTTAATTATTATAAAAATGCCATAAGGAAATAGCTTCAGAACAACAAAATTCATTATTCATAAGTGATCTCAAAATTTATTATCGAAAGAAAGAAGAAACTACTGATAGCTTTTCGAGCAAACGAAAAATATTAATATTTAAAAATTAAAACTTTTTAAACATTAATTTTACATTTATACCAAAAACTTAAATTTAACTTTCGAAAATAACGAATCAGTATCATTAAAAAATAACAATTTATACAGGGTGATTCATTAAGAATGTCCAATCTCTGGGTTGTAGATTCTAGACCTAAAAATATTAAGATTTAACCCAAATCTCTTAAATGAAATGTGCCTCGTTACTGAGTTACAGGGTGTTTTATTTAGAAATTTAATAAATATTTTTAACCAGTACATACTTTAAAACTATTTGACGTATCATTGTGATACTTTAAAGAAAGTGTAGTTACTTTGCCTGCTACTAAATTATGATAAACAAACGTTTCTGGCTGCTACCAGAGGCGTACGCCAGGGGACAGTGGATGATTTACCCTTCCCAAATTCTACGCCTCTGACGGAATTGCTATTTTAGTACAATATTTTGATTCTCCAATACTTTCTAAGTAAATAATACACTCTTTATTCGTAACGTCATTAGTTTTAGAGATATTTGAAGTTGAAAATGATACGAGACAGCTCTTTTGATTAATGTATTGCGCCCTTTCATTTTTAACTTCAAATATCTCGAAAACTAATAATTATATCGTTACAAATGAAGATTATATAATTTACATAGAAAGTATTGGAGAATCTAAAAATTTTGCTAAGATAGCAATTCCGTCAGTGGCGTAGAATTTGTGAAGGGTCAATCATTCACTTTACCCTGTTGAACGCCTCTGGTAGTAGTCTGAAGGTTTATTTAACATAATTTAGTAGGGCGTAGAGTACCTACACTTTCTACCACGGTAAGGATATTTAAAATACTTTTAAAGTACTGAGTACAAATAATTTTTAAATTAAACTTACCTGTTACATAAGTATTAACTATTTGTATCCAGTACTTTAAAAGTATTTGACATACGTTTATCATACTTTGCACAAGGTGTAGGTACTGTACATTCGACTAAAATATGTTAAATAAACCTTTCGAGCTACTACCAGAGACGTAGTACGGCAGGTGAAAGTGAATGGTTGACCCTTCCCACATACTACGCCACTGGCGGAATTACTATTTTGCAATTTTTCGATTCTCCAATACTTTCTATGTAAATAATATACTCTTCATTTAAATCGATAAAATCATTAGTTTTCGAGATATTTGAAGTTAAAAATGAAGGGGCACAATACATTAATCAAAATAGTTGTGCCGTTTCATTTTCAACTTCAAATATCTCGAAAAGAAGTGACTTTATCTTACGAATAAAGAGTATATTATCTACCTAAAAAGTTTTGGAGAACCGAAATATTGTACTAAAATAGCAATTCCGCCAGTGGCGTAGAATTTGGGAAAGGTATATCATTCACTGTCCCCTGTCGTACGCCTCTGGTAGTAACCAGAAACGTCGAATTATCATAATTTAGAAGGGTATATGGCAACTACACTATCTGCAAAGTATGAGAAGGATATGTCAAATAGTTTTAAAGTACTGGGTAAAAATATTTATTCAATTTTTAAATAAAACACCCTGTAACTCTGTAAGGAGACACATTTTATTTAAGTGATTTGGGTTAAATCTTAATATTTTGAGGTCGAGAATTTACAACTCAGAGATTTGACATTCTTAATGAATCACCCTGTATATCTACGCTTACATTCATTTGAGGCATTTTTTCCACTAAGCTGTGGGGATATCAGTTTGTCTTTGGGTAGTAAAAACTTTGGGCTTCAGACGGTGATTTTTATATTTTTCCTAACAGTAGCTATCATTATCTATTCTGCACATTCTACAGTGTGCCCAAAAACTCTCCTGACAAAGACCGTAGATTGCTCATAATTTTAAGACAATTTAACCCAATTCACCAATTCTGAAAATGCTTCCTGACAAAGCTAGAACTCTTTGAATATGACGTATTGTCATTCATTAGTTTTTGCAAATATCTCCAGAACGCTTGTATTTAGAAAAACGAATACGGGTACGCCTATTTATCTTCCAGGGGTAAATTGATTTCATCAATTGTGAATTTCTAATACCGGTCATAGGCGTCCATTTTGGGTAGAGCAACGGTTATTTTATCGCATAACTTTGAATTTTTGACAATGGATTATTAAGTTTTAAGGTATACTAGTACTAAAAGCTACTGTTGCTTTAAGTTGGTAGAATATGCCTCATTCCAGAAAAATCGATTCGAAAATTTTTTCGTTTTTTGAATTTGAAAAATGTTTGAAAAAAAATTAAAAAAAAAGACGGTGTATTTAACCAACTTAAAGCGAAAATAATTTTTAATATTAGTATACCTAATAGTTTAAATGCAAAATAATTTTTAATAGTTTTTAATTCAAAATACGAAAAATATTCAAATGGATTTTTTTTAAAAACGATGTATCCTACCGACTTAAAGCAAGAGTAAGCTCTTTAATAATTCAGTGTCAAAAATGCTTAAAACTTAAAGACAAAAAAGTTATGCGATAAAATGTCCGTTGCCCTACCCAAAACGGACGCCTATGACCGATACTGGAAATTCGCAATTAATGGAATCGATTTATCTCTAAAAGATAAATAGGCGTATAAAACTAGTTGTTCTCGTTTTTCTAAATAGAAGCGTTCTGGAGGTATTTAAAAAACACTAATTAAAAGACGCAAATTTGAAGAGCTCCAACTCCCTTAGGAAACATTTTCGAACTAGAGTCCGTCTAATATACTTACCGTTGCACGTCATCGATCTAAGTCATCAACGTATCTACGTCAGAGATCTAAGTTGACAGAGTTGCCAAAGTATAAAAAAAATCTTAAATCCATTGTAAATCAAATATATCACATAATTATTGCAAAAGTGGATTATACCTACAGCAAGACAAATTAATATTCAATGTAAATAAATTAAAACATTAGAAACAGACAACAAGAATTAAGTTATAATCTTACGTTAAAGTAAATAATAAAAATAATAAATATAATAAAACAAATACTTACAGTAAGGAAAAAAACAAATCTGAAGTGTCAATACCGCAACTGTCAAATAAATGTTACCAATTTATGCCAAAATATCATCTTCGTTCGGTTACAGTTACAGTGTGTTCCGAACAAATGTGCTTCATAAAAACGCTTTATGTGTATTTCTTTAAGTAAACAATAATAGAAATCTTCAAATATTATTTCTACGCGTATATAGTAAAATATTATGTCTAGTGGCTGTAATTCCAGTGTACTCAGCAAAATGATTATAAAAAAGAAAACACCTACCGCCTAAATATTTCGTGTTGGTATCATGTGACGTCACGGGCTATGACGCGGATGACGTGCAACAGTAAGTATATTAGACGGAGTATAGATGAATTGGATTCAATTGTCTTAAAATAACCTGAGGTCTCTCCGGTCTTCGTTTGTTAGGAGAGTTTGTGGACACCCTGTATATTTGTCCAGTAAATAGTTAATTTAATTAGTAGATAATCATTTCTATAAGTAAAAGTTGTTATTCATAATATAAAAATAATTGTATAGTTCCAGAATATGTCTAATTAATATAAAAAAGATAATGTAGTCTTTTAGTGCGGAATTTTTTTATAATCTATTAAAACTGTTTAAATTTTGTTAACTTAAAGATTTTCACAGCTTATTGGAAGAAAATGTAATTTAGTAGTATCAGCTATCTAAGAGACTCATTAATATTCAGGTCAGTGGGTTACGATTGTTCGAGGTGTGAAATTACATAAACAAGGGAGCATTTCACAAAACAAGTAGATCCCTTGTTTATATAATTTCGCACTTCTAAGAATAGCATACCGCCTATTATAAAGAGCTGAATACTAATGAGTCTCTGAGATAGCTGATACTGCTATAAACAAAGTTTAATTTGTGTATTGTTAGTGTTAAGTGTAAACATATATGGTGCTATCAGCAGTGTGCTATTTTCAGAGCGCCGGAACAAGAAGCTACATCTTACGCCGGTTATCACCTAGCATATGAAGTGAAAAAACTCATGTATGCTTAGCAAATTTCTAATTTTTTATTACAGACTTAACTTAATTGTTGCTTGCTTCCCTTGCCTGCAAATTGTTTGCATTAGGAAATAGACTGATAGTCCTGATTTGCTAGTTAGTTTGGTTTTTAGTGAAGTAGAGAGAGTCCAGTATATTTTTAGTGATTTTGAATAATAAAATTCGCTTGGTATTAAACAATTACAACAGAAATTCTATAACTTATATGTTGAAGTCTCTGGGTTAAATACTTTATATGAAAATGTTTATTGTTCACTTGTGAAAAAAATGTTTGATGAGAAAGCAGTTTTTTTAATCTCCCGCTTTATTTGCTGTTTTAAAATGTACAATTACGAGAAGAAAAATGTTTACAATAAACTAATTGCTCTGAAGGGAGCTGGTAATTGGCATTCTCAAAGCCGGATTTACCAAATTTTTCACTATAGGCCCGTCTCCAATGGCGCCCCTCCCTAGATGCCCCCCCCCCTCCCCCGCCGGTGCAAGTTAAAAGCTGCATATGTACCAATTGAATGAGCAAATGAATAGTGAAAGGAAGGGTATTAAAAGGCTTACTTGGACGAATAAGATGAGAAGATTAACCTTTAATAAAAAAAACATAGAAGGGGTGAATTTATTTTTACGATTAAAACATACAAGCACAGAGAAAATCGAACTTTAATTAATAATAATAAAAGTATGTTCCTAGAACACTTTCTTCCTTGCCTTCTTTTCGGCAAACACATTTATTATATTTTCACAATCCAAGTTTCAATCACAATGTTTTCATCATTAGGTTTGACTTGTTGAAGCTGCAAGTAAAAATCTTGTATTAATTTAAATGCACGATTAAAACAACGTCTCAGTTCTACTTTACTGTACAAGGCAGTCAAGTACCAAGTACCGGTACGCATGACGGAAGGCCTAACTGACGAACGTGTCTCAAGTCTTTAATTGTATTAAAATTTACTATGGTTCCTTTTTTACAACTAACATTAAGTTAACATATATATGCCTAGCACGCTACGTCACTATTAAGAAAGTTACCATTGTACCAAATCAAAAGCCTGTTTAATAAATTTTTGTTACCTCAAGTTGCTGATGATTGTCGCTGTCGATTTCGCTACCAGCAGTGCAAACTTTATTGTTGTTATCCGACTTAATTCTTGAATCAGAATCAGGGAGCACACTAAACATCTCGTCAATTTTACGGCATTTTGACAGGGTAACTACGGCTTTCTTATCCTCCTCTGCTTTGCGAACACGGTTTTGGTAACCTGATAATTACTTGCTACCCATTATTATAAATTGGTAGCTTAATTGTAGGAGTTAGCTCTCACAGAAAACTATCTTAAAAGCAAACAAAGCACAGGCATAACCAATACGGAGCGGTAATACAACGGATGCAATCTCAGCCGCAGCGAGACGTTTACTGGCGGACGGGCGCGAGGTGGAGGAGGGCGTGGGAGAGGCGGTGAGGCGCGAGCAAGCCTGCGCACTTGCGCAGGTTTACGCATGTTCGGTGTATTCAACATGGTATGGCCGTTGGCGCCCCACGATAGTGTGTGTACCGTGTCTGCGTCCGAGGAATAATTATTTAAAGTGTTTTTTTTAAATTGCACTTCCCTATTTCCTTCATGGTTTTTTCCTTCCCTTATTTATGGAGGCTACCAATAAGCATTCATTTTTAAACTTTTATCAATTCATGAACGGTTGTTGTCGGTTGCCTAACAAAAGCGGGGCGCCGCGGGCGCCCCTCAAACCTCGGCGCCCCTAGGCCCGGGCCTAGTTGGCCTTACGGTAAATCCGGCCCTGGACATTATCCTATATATTATTCATAATGCTTCACATTATTTTTGACTTGGGGGTTGGTTTGGACAAAATCTCGTCAGCAAATAGGTTGGTGTGCATATCTTCAGGAATCGTTATCTTTCTTTGCAGTTTTGATTTTTAGATTATACGGTGTAATGGTGCTAGAACACCCACAAGAAGGAGCTCAAGTATGACAACAATACCATATGTAAAGGGCTTATCAGAAAAATTAAAAAGGATAGGAAATAAAAAATACAGTGGAACCTCGATTATCCGTCAGGGCATCGGACCAAGTGTATGACGGATAATCGAAAAGACGGTTAACAGAACATTCGAAAAAAAAAATTAAAAATTAAACTCTTAAATTTTATTTGTATGTCGGTTCGCTAAGCTCAGACACAACTGGCTAGTGATTTTAGTACGTAATTTTTTTGTTTTTGGCCAAATTTGTCAAAATTTGCAAAATTACTAATTATTTAGTAATTATTGACTATTTAGTAAATTATTTTTTTTTTGTCAATTTCACCAAATTGGCAAAATTACTTACTAAAATCACTAGCCAGTTGTGTCTGAGTTTAGCGAACCGCCATATTATGTTTTGTTTAAAAATATAAGAGGTATTTGTGTTTGTACAGTCAAATCAATTTGGATAAAATCCAATGGAAATCTTTGTTTGTTTTACTGTTGCTTCACATTTTGCAACGGCTGAATTTCTTAATCGGCGTAAGATCATACAATCTACTTTATTGGCTTCTTCATCTCGAGTACTTACTCGAGAATACCACTCGATGAATTGTTGCATTTTTGATGCAGCTTTTCTAGTTTCTTTACGTAAATTCCAAGTCTGTGTCAGCTTCTCAATCTGTTTTATCCGCCTCTGTTGCCATTTCATCGATCATCTGTCAGCAATCGATAGCCGATTTCCTCCTTATTACAAATTAACGATTCGTTTGACTTATCGCAATGGTCAAACAAAATGAATTGATGACTCAATTTTTGTTTATGTAGGCAATACAACTTATATATTTACCAACCCTGACGGTTAACAGAGGTTACGGTTAATGGAGAGACGGATAATCGAGGTTCTACTGTACATCACAAAAACATTTAAAACAACCTACACACTCAAATCTATTCTGCCCAAAATCAAACCCAACAACACACAAGAGAGGTCAAAGAACTGCATTTACAAAATACCCTGAGAATGCAACAATTTCTATGTGGGAGAGACTTCGAGGCTGGTGAACGTCAGAATAAACTAGCATGAAACATACATCAAAAACGGGGAGTTCAACAAAGCACAGATATGCAAACATGCCTGGAATAATGAATAGAGACCACAGTTTAAAGATGCATCAATAATCGTGACGGAAGCAGGCATGAGAAATAGAATAAACAAGGAAGTAGCCAACATCCTACTAAATAAAGAAAAATGTGTAGCATCAAAGCAAAACCCATAAGAATGCAGCAGGCTTTAGTTGACAATATTTAAAGAAGAAGTAAACAACAAGAATCTACCAACAATAGCGGATAAGGAAATGTGGAACACAGGTCTCAAGCATACACAATATACATGCAACACACAATACACACATACATAATTTACTATTTATGCATTAAAAAATTCACAATTTAAAAAACTCACAAACACGAAATCGCAAAACCTTTATAGTGCAGTCACTGAAGATTTTCACCTCCGATTTCGTTGAGCCTCCATCGATTTTCATGAAAATTGGTGAGTAATTACAGGATACCTCAAGGAACAAAGGTGACATGATGCCAACTTGCGCTTTTACTCTGGGGGTGGATGCCACCCCTTCTCGGTGGTGAAAATTATTTTATTAAAAATAATACCATAAATCCATATAGGGACAAATTATAAGCAAAATTTGTTATTAAAATAAATCAAGGCTTTTTGAGTTATTAAAGACCAAAGATTTTATTTTTTCGTAAAAAAATGCATGTTTTAAATCGGTTTTTCACGTATAAATCAAAAACTGTAAGCACAAACTGTTACAAAAAAGTTATAATTACTGAAATTGAAGATAATAAAAAATTGAATACATTTCTCACATAAAGAACTAAACTAATGTTAGTTCAAAGTGAGTCATTGGCAATTGAATGTGTATTTTTTTCGACGAGTACTCAAATCTAAGTATTCAAGCTTAAATAACGGGAAAACGATGCAATGTATAAAATATTCCTACTAAACATTTGTCAAAGTACTTCGGAATACCTATCAAATGAGCTTCAGAACGAGGTAATAGCGTCAAAATTAAGCAAGTTATAATGAAAATAAAAGAACCGTTTCGAATTTTTTAGGAAAAAGTGAAAAATAAAACATTTTTATTTCTAAAAAAACCTTTCTAAAAAAGCTATTGTTACCAAAATTAAAGATAATAAAAAATTTAATACACTCTCCACTTGAAAAACTAAACTAAAGTTATTTCAAAGTGAGTTATGGGTAATTGAATGTATATTTTTTTCGACGAGTACTCAAATCTAAGTATTCAAGCTTACATAACAGGAAAACGATGCATTTTATATAATATACTTGTTAAACACTTGTCAAAGTACTTCGGAATACCTATCAAATGAGCTCCAGTAGAAGTTAATAGCATCAAAATTAAGCAAGTTATGATGAAAATAAGAGAACCCTTTCGAATTTTTACGAAAAAGTAAAAAAAAAACATACGCCATTTCCACAAAAATTAAAATTTATAGTAATCCTTACAAGAACTTCTTTATATTAGCATAAGTAATGTTTTCGAAAATTTTGACCGGTTTAGAATGCATATTTTTGAAAAAAAGGTATGATATTTAAAAAAATCATAATTTTTAAAATTATTGTAATTCTCATATTATTTTGATAATAACTCCAGAAATACTCAATATACGTAAAAAATTATATATAACCAAATTTTAGTTTTTTCTGTGCCAAATATTTTACCTGTTACACTATTTCTATAGGGTAAAAAATAACCGAGATAGAAACGTTGAAATCTTAAATTTTGCTGTGGGAACCATGCAACCGGGGTCATTTAACCTTTGAATTGACTTTCAAACAGTTTTTAGATGAACCTGATATCGTAAATACGAACGGAGTAATTAAAAAAAACAATAACATTTTTTGGAAAAATTTTTAAAAGATAAATTTTGAAAAAATTTTGAAGCACAAATTTTAACGCTATCAACATGTTCGGGGGCTCATTTGATAGATATTTTTAAGTACTTTGACAAATGTTTAATAAGTTTATGTTATAAAATTCATCAATTTTCCGTTATTTCAGCTTGAATACTTAGAGTTTTTTACTCGCCGAAAAAAATATACTTTCAATTACCTATAACTCACTTTTAGTTCACATTAAAAGGTTTTTCTAGTACGATATTTATTTCATTTTTTATTAGCTTTAATTTTGGTAATAATAGCTTTTTTGTAAAAACTTACACTTTTTGAGTTATTGATGAAAAATTGGTTAAAAACATGCATGTTCCTCAAGAAAAATGAAAATCTTTGATCTTAAATAACTCAAAAAGTTTTGATTTATTTTAATAACTTTATAAAACAAATTTCGCTTGAAATTTGTCCCCCTATCGAATTATGGGGTTATTTTTAATAAAATAATTTTCACCCACGAGAAGGGGTGGCATCCACCCCCAGGGTAAAAGCGCAAGTTGGCACCATGTCACCTTTGTTCCTTGAGCTATCATCTAACCACTCACCAATTTTCATGCAAATCCATGGAGGTTCAACGAAATCGGAGGTAATAGCTCATATTCACCTTCAGTGACTCCACTATTAGTTCTATTAAAATTGAGTTATTTGTCCTGTGGTCGGTCCACGGAATTCTTAACATTCTTCTCCAAGAGAACATTTCAGTGACATCTATCTTTGTTCGTTCCGCTTGTTTAAGAATCCAAGATACACATCCGGATGTTAATACCTATTGAGAATATTAAGAAATTGATTAACCTCATTTTTAGAGTTCGTAGTCCTTCCATATTTTGGTCATTTTGATATGTCTATTCGTGAAGAATGTTGGCAATCACCATGGCAATCTTTATCATATCTACAGCAGCGCGGAAAAGCTGCACAGATATTGGGTTGCACCAGGTTCTAAGGTTCTTCAACCCGGATGTTCTTCTTATTCCTGGACATCCTTGTAAGATAGCAGGATTGGATATCTTAGTGTATGGAATCTAATATGTCATTTCTTTCTGAATCGATACTAAGGGTCCTAAAGTTTTTTTAAAACATTTTGTATATTAAAAATTTCATTTGTTTAATGAAAAACAATTATTACAAATTATTTTATGGAATTTCTGTTTATTTTATATTTTAATAATCGTTTAGTGATTTAATTGGTGTTAGATATTACCTTCGGGCATGGTTTTATTTGTTCATAAAAGATCGCATGTATCTAGTCTACCAATTATTATCTATTGAACAAAATAGAAGTAATTAGAATAAATAAATAAATTTAATGGCTCACGAGGAAGAGTTAGACTATATACATCAACTAGCTGTTCTTCTTTCCTTAAATCTGTATTTAAAAAAACAGCTCTTTGAAAGTATCTTCGAATATGATTTTTTATTTACTTCTGGTACAATTTATCAGAAGTATTTTATTTTACTGGATTTATTACACTGCTCATTTAGTACGGAAATGATTTATACAGGTATTGGTCATTCAAAAGAGTCCACCCTGATATTTGACAATATTCATTAGATTTTGTGAAAATTCTGAAGCAGGCAGGTCGATTTCGAGAGCTTTCGATAATCGTGTTGGGAGGATTAAATCTGGTGCCGAAGCAATCGTACCCATAGCTGAAAGAACCCTTTATCGAGATCGGATTACCATCGGCTCAATCGTCCTTTTCCCTACAAATAGGCAAGTGGCCTTTGTCGAAAAAGGTGGATTTCATACCCACAAGTTGAAACTTTGTTTAATCAATAGATTATGATGTCAATATGCTTAATATTCTATGTTTAATCGTTTATCGAAAATGTTTCATGGCCACCTATTTATTTATTTATACCAATTATTTTTAAATAAATTATTATAAAAAATTGCTTTTTTTGCTTCGAAATTTCTTTCTTTAATAATTTGGGTGATTTTAAGACGAACTATATTCTTGTTAGTATTTCTTAAAGCAAATTTCTCTAAGTAAATTAAAAGTAAACTAAAATGCAAATAACAAATAAAAATGTCGGAAAAAACCAATTTTAGAGTTTTCGAGGACGTTTTTCAGTAGGTTGGACATCGAATTAAAAAAAAAACACAAAATGTGGCATGAAAGCTCATATTTTGTGTAAAGTCATTTCAAAGTAAGCAGTTCCATTTTTACAGATTTTATATTCCAAAGTCAGTTTAAAATATCCATATACCATACCATATACCGGGTGTCCACTTATATTTTCCCCCATTTTAACTGCCTATAACTTCTAAACGGCTTAAGATAGAAATATGCGGTTTTCGATGAAATGTTTTATTTTAGTAAAAGTTTTGTCTGAAATGATTGAATTTTTTATATCGCTTTCAAATACGACTTTGACTTTTTTTAATGGAACACCCAGTATATTTTTTTGTAAGTTGAAAGAAAGGTCATTCACCTGTCCAGCGATATAAAGTTTTTCAAAATCGGTTGTCAAATCACTGAGTAATTAATTTTTAAAATGAGCGGTGCAACGTGGATATCACATACCTAAATAACATAACTAATTTGATTTCCACATTGCATCTTTCATTTTAAAAATTATTTGCTCAGTTATTTGACAACCGATTTTAAAATATTCAATATCGCTGGATAGGTAAATGACCGTTTTTTCAAGCTACAAAAAATATACTGGGTGTTTCAATAAAAAAAGTCAACAACGTTTTTTTTTCCAAAAATCCGCGATTTTTTATTTAAAAGCGACATGAAAATGGTCATTTACCTAAAAACTTGAAAAAACGGTGATTTCCCTATCCAACGATATAAATTTTTTTAAAATCAGTGGTCAAATGCCTGAGCAATTAATTTTTAAAATAAGAGATGCAATGTGGAAATCACAAATTAATATCAATTTGCTTAGTTACCTATGTTATTTAGGTATGTGATATCCACGTTGCACCTATCATTTTAAAAATTAATTACTCAGTGATTTGACAACCGATTTTGAAAAACTTTATATCGCTGGATAGGTGAATGACCTGTCTTTCAATTTACAAAAAAATATACTGGGTGTTCCATTAAAAAAAAGTCAACAACGTTTTTTTCAAAAATCCGCCTTTTTTCTTTTCGTATTTGAAAGTCCTATAAAAAATTCAGTCCATTCAGACAAAACTTTTACTAAAATAAAACATTTCAGCGAAAACCGCATTTTTCTATCTTGAGCCGTTTAGAAGTTATAGGCAGTTAAAATGGGGGAAAATATAAGTGGACACCCGGTATAACAAATTGATATACCGTTGCGTTTCTGGATATATTTTGACGAACTCTAAACTTTAACGTTCGAAACACATTGTTTATTTTTTACCCACAAGTTGAATCTTATTTTAATCGAAAGAATATGATACTACAATATTACATAAAAAGTTTAGTCAAACTTTACCAAGCAAGTTCCCATGGTAAACTAAGGTAAATATTTACTGTAATATTGTAGCATCATATTATTCTTTCGACAAAAACGATATCTAGCTTGTGAATAAGAGTCACTCAGTGTTCATAACGTTAAAGTTCAAACGAATTACGCATTTGAAACTACTTGACTTAAACTTTCATCTCTTATTTTTTATTTTAATTCGATATCCAATCTTTTAAAAAATGGCCTCGAAAAGCCCTCTAATTGTCTTTTTATTCAAAAATTGTTATAAATAAATAGGTTACCATAGAAATTTTTTTACAAGCTTTAATCAGGGCACATTGGCATCATAATCTATTGATTTACCAGTTTCAGATTGTTGGTATGAAATCGACCTTTTTCGACAAACGCCACACGCCGAAAGCACTGCTAGAGCTGGTAGAAAAAAAAAAAAGACATTTTGAAATCAGTGCATCAAAATATTTAAAATGTGTTTTATTACACCAGCATCAAAACGTTGTTTATTTTGTGGGCTGTGTATTTTTTTTTTCAATATTTTGTATTTTGAGAACGATTTCCAAAGTAGAAATCGAAACGCCAAGTAAACTTAATTTCTATATAAAATTGTGGCTTATTCCCCTCTAAAAATAGTAAATTGTATGAAGATGCCACAAGCAAATAGCTTCAGTACATTTTTTTGTTTATACGATCTTGAATGTAGATATATTTAATTCTAAAAGGCACGTCCCTGTTGCAACACTAATAATTTTGTGAACTTTTGATATAAATATTTTCTATTTAATTGGAAGAAGCATCGGAATGAGCATCTTGTTTTATTTAGAAATACTGGCGTATTAGTATACTCGGTTCGCTAAACTCAGACACAACTGGCTAGTGATTTTAGTAGGTAATTTTTTTGTTTTTGGCCAAATTTGCCAAAAATATTTTCATAATTATTAACTATTTAGTAATTAGTAACTTATTTAGTAAAATTACTTACTAAAATCACTAGCCAGCTGTGTCTGAGTTTAGCGAACCGACTATAACAAAGGAGACCGTACACATATTGGAAGATATAATATCACTCAAATGAAATATAATTTACATGAATAAAAGCGTTTCATATCATTGCGCAAGCTTTGAACTTTGATTAAAAACGGCGTAAATTGATATATACAGGGTGAGGCAGATAAAGGGCCTATTAGAAATATCTCGAGAACTAAAGGTAAGAGAATCATGAAAATTGGACCACAGGGGTTTTGAGGTATGAACTATATAATGAAAATATTTTGGTCTCTGCTATATCCGGTAATACCGGAAGTTGATTGTAATCTCGATTTTTTAAATGGGACACCCTGTATGTTTTTACATTTTTGGATTCTGCTCGATGTCTTCTTTCTTAAAATACGAGATTTTGTAATATTATACAGGGTAGTTTAAAAGATAATTACGGTTTTTTATAAGGCTCGAGGTTCGAGCCCCAGCCCGGTCATTCAAAAATAAAAAGGCCAACGTTGTAGTATAAAATTCTATAGAATCTACGGCTTGGTCTGGAATAAACTGGTGTCTGATCGGCGTATGGAGGAGCGGTACGGCAATGGATAAGGGCTTGCGGCTTAGTGATACTCCTCCATAGATCCCTACCGAAGGACGTTGACACCTAATAATGGTGTAATATATAGGGTGAGGCAGATAAAGGGCCTATTAGAAATATCTCGAGAACTAAAGATAAGAGAATCATGAAAATTGGAATAGAGTAGTTTTGAGGTATGAACTATTTAATGAAAATATTTTGGTCTTTTTGTTACTTCCGGTTATACCGGAAGTTGATTGTAACTTCATTTTTTAAATGGCACACCCTATATATTTTTACATTTTTAGATTCTGCTAGATGTCTTCTTTCTTAAAATATGAGGTTTTGTAATATTATACAGAGTAGTTTAAAAGATAATTACGGTTTTTTATAAATTTTGTAGTAACCTAACTGTAGTACCGAAACTGTAGTAATCGAAACCGGTAGAGGTGCTTGCTGCACTCTCTGATTGGACTAGAATATGATGCGGCTGTATTTTCGTTTTGCAACGAAATTTTAAATGGTTATTCATTTTTGATTTACATGTTTACTCTGATTGGAGTACGAAGGGAACCATTTTCGTTGGAACTTTACCGCGCTGAGCAGATGGGACGTGAATTATAAATTGTAAAATTCCCTCATCTTCCTTAGTCTCAGCATCCGTATGGCTTGCAAATTGTAGAAGCCTCGGAGGTGTAACCAGAGAAGGTTCCCACTGTTTTCAGTCTGGTGGGATGTAGAATAACATTACGTTGATTTATATGCCATTATAGTGAAAACTTAGGCTTTTGCTAGCAGTTGCCGCTAGGGCATCTATGCCGTTTCGTTCGTTGCAGCGTTCGTTCGAGAGAGCGGCGTATGTGCCTCCTGATGAGAGACTAATAAGTTTCGAAACCGGTAGAGGTGCTTGCTGCACTCTCTGATTGGACTAAAATATGATGCGGCTGTATTTTCGTTTTGCAACGAAATTGGAAATGGTTGAGTGAGAGGGAATGGTGAGCTAAAGAGGGAAAAGAGATTTTGTGATTCGCCAACCCATAAATCTTTCTGCAGGTATTAATATAGGGGCTTACTCTTATCTATAAAGTAGATAAAATTTGGTCAGTCTTACCAAAGTGTATAGTTTGTCTAATCGGCTTAGCTTACGCTCGATTAATCTATATTCAATAGCCACTAGACTAAGAGTATTTAAGAATGAGTTTGACGGACTTCAAAAATGCGATTTCTATAAACTTTAATTAAAATTTATGCAGTAATTAATTAAAATTCAGAGTTGGCCAATGATATGAAATGACTGTAATTTCAAGACGAATATATTCATGTAATTTTGATTGCATTTGAGTGACATAATATATTCCTTAAGATATGTGCGGTGCCCTTTAACTCAAGTCCAAACTTTCATTTCCTCAAATATTTTCTAGCAGTAATAAATATGACTACAAAGTAACCGCATGTCAAATAAATTGTATATTTCGTTCTTATAATGTATCATTTCTAGAATAATTAGGTAAACCTAGTAGCTAGAGCTAGTATGCCTTTAAATATTGCTTGTATATTATTTCCGATAAATTTTGTAAACAGTTATAAAATAGATATCTCAAATACAGTGATGAGCGTGCTAATAACTGGCAAAATAACGCAAAAGATGGAAAACATAATACATTGCAAAACAAAAAGAGATTAAACTAGTGGAGGTGGAAATTATCGTTATAAACGTATAAATTCACATTACATTACATAGTTTCCCACCTTTAGACGTCTGTGACAGGAGTATTTTATAAAATTCTACTGCCACAAATTTATACGTTTATAACGATAATTTCCACCTCCACTAGTTTCATCTCTTTTTGTTTCGCAATGTTACCCCAGGCTGTGGGTGGGAAAACGTGATATAATTCAGGAATTTTTGAAACCTATCAGGTGTTGTAAAGAACGATGCCAGAAATAACTTCTACTAAAATGTGACCAAAAATATTGTGAGCTTTTTTTTATTGCGATTTTCATTTGTTAAATTTGCAATTTTTAAAGATTTTTAATTTTGCAGCTTAGGATATTGATTCTAGAGAAAAACTTTTTAATAGAAAGTTGTAGTAAATTAAAAAACCTACAATTTGAGCTGGTAAGTTTAATTTCGTTTATTGTTATTGCAAAACAGCTTGCGAAAGGTCCAAAATGGCCGTTTTTTACAATTTCGGTATTTATTGTACAAATATTTTTTTTTTATTTTTTAAAGCTTTAAAATGAAGATCTTTCAATTCCAAACATAAAAAAAATTGTAAGGCCGGTTTAACGAATTTGTTGCTTAGATATTATAAATTGTTTATCCCAAGAGGTCAAATGTCGAAGGCTATAACTTTTTGAAAAAAAATCGTAGAGAGTTGGTGAAACATCCAATCTCCTTCTAAAGAGTTATATTTTCATATTCTGATGTAAATAAATGCGTAAAACATTTTTAAACACCTAATTTTTGGGTTTGAAAATAAGGGGGCAAATTTCGTTATAAACATTTAGAGCTGAAGCGGCCCTGTACATCCTATGAGTTTTTAACTTACAGATTATTGTTGCTGAAGACTAAACGAAGATTTAAAAAAAAATAGAAAATTTCTACGACCAACTGAAGCCGAGCTAAATGTTGGGTTTGAAAATAAGGGGGCAAACGTTATAAACATTTAGAACTGAAGCGGCCCTGTACATCCTATGAGTTTCTAACTTACAGATTATTGGTGCTGAAGAGAAAACGATGATTTATAAAAAAATAAAAATTTTCTACAACCAACTGAAGCCGAGATAATTGTTTCTTTTTTCTTAAATCGTAGTGCCTTTATTTATAACAATTAAGAAATTATTTTACAGTCATTGACTAAAGAAAGAGTCTTATTATCTTATAAGAGAAATTAACTTAAAATAAAAATTAATATAAAATATAGTTACATTTAATTATTAAAAATTATTTTTAAAATCGGTGCTTTTGCGAGCGGCCGAATTTTGCAAATCGCCCGGCTCACTTCAAATCCGCGCGCTCGGAAAATTTTTACGTAACTTGTATTAAATTTTGACCGAAAACAATAATTTAATTATATTACCATTATAATATACAGTCTATTTACCACTGTATTTGTTTTTTTTTTTTTTTTTGATAAACTTTTATATGTGAAATCTCATTTCTGAAGAAATAATATTACAAAAATAATACATATATATGAAATATATAACTATATTTTTAATTTTTTCATTGTTATATAAATATAATAATAATAATGTTTATATAAAACTTTTCTTATTATACAATATAAAACTTTTTCTTCTGGTAGTGACTATCCGTTTTGGATGTTGGCGACCATCATGGCAATTTGGCAAACCCCATTTGGAAACTGAGAACCAGGAAAGCAAAGGATTACCTTGCTAGAAAATATACGTACGTCGTTCAACACAACAACTACAAATCTTTTTAGAGCAGCAGTACCGATTTAGTGTGCAAGTACAGATTGCCATGATGGTCGAGAACATCCCAAAACGGATAGTCACTACAAGAAGAAAAAGTTTTATATTGTATAATAAGAAGTAACATTATTATTATTATATTTATATAACAATGAAAAAATTAAAAATATAGTTAATATTTCATATATAATATTATTTCTTCAGAAATGAGATTTCACATATAAAAGTTTATTAACAAAAACAAATACAGTGGTAAAAACACTGTATATTATAATGGTAATATTATTAAACTGTTTTCGGTCAAAATTTAATACAAATTACGTAAAAATTTTCCGAGCCGCGGATTTGAAGCGAGCCGGGCGATTTGCAAAATTCGGCCGCTCGCAAAAGCACCGATTTTAAAAATAATTTTTAATAATTAAATGTAACTATATTTCATAATAATTTTTATTTTAAGATAATATAAATCTTTCTTTAGTCAATGACTGTAAAATAATTTCTTAGTTGTTATAAATAAAGGCACTACGATTTAAGAAAAAAGAAACAATTATCTCGGCTTCAGTTGGTTGTAGAAATTTTTTATAAATCTTCGTTTCGTCTTCAGCAACAATAATCTGTAAGTTAAAAACTCATAGGATGTACAGGGCCGCTTCAGCTCTAAATGTTTATAACGAAATTTGCCTCCTTATTTTCAAACCCAAAAATTAGTAGAGGTTTAAAAATGTTTTACGCATTTATTTGCATCAGAATATGAAAATATAACTCTTTAGAAGGAGATTGGATGTTTCACCAACTCTCTACGATTTTTTTTTTAGTTATAGTCTTCGCCATTTGACCTCTTGGGATAAACAATTGATAATATCTAAGCAACAAATTCGTTAATCCGGTCTTACAATTTTTTTTATGTTTGGAATTGAAAGATCTTTATTTTGAAGCTTTAAAAAATAAAAAAAATTATTTGTACAATAAACAACGCAATTGTAAAAAACGGCCATTTTGGACCTTTCGCAGGCTGTTTTGCAATAACCAAGAAACGGAATTAAACTTACCATAGCTCAAATTTTAGGTTTTTTAATTTACTACAACTTTCTATTAAAAAGTTTTTCTCTAGAATCAATATTCTAAGCTGCAAAATTAAAAAACTTTAAAAATTGCAAATTCAACAAATGAAAATCGCAATAAAAAAAGCTCACAATATTTTTGGTCACATTTTAGTATAAGTTATTTCTGGCATCGTCCTTTACAACACCTGATAGGTTTCAAAAATTCCTGAATTATATCCTGAAATCGACCTATTTTTCACCCACAGCCTGGAGTATGTATGTTTTCCATCTTTTGCGTTATTTTGCCGGTTATTAGCGCGCTCATCACTGTATACCCGATAAGCCATTATGTAACCCTGTTAAATTAATTTATTGTCATATTATATAATTTTTCAGGTACAAAATATTTGGTTTGGTTTTATTAAATTATTTGTTGACAGTTTGTAGACATAGTTTGTTCACATGTGTAAAATACACTGTATAATTTTTATATTAAAATTATAGTTATTCTGCCGGCTTTCTAGCTGTCGAAACTCAACTAATAGTGATATTATGCTACTATATTAATTTCTCATTGTGGATATACAAATATACTGTAGGAACTACACTGGCCCGCAAAAGTAAATGAATCCTAAGATTATTTTAAGTAAAAAAAGTATTATAAAGACTTCTAATTCCAATAAATTATTTTTTCTACCGTGTTAAAAATGCAATTTTTAGCACTCCATACGAGCATTAAAAATGCTACTTTAAGGCACTAGTGCTTTAAAATATTTTTAAGGCACTGCAGTTCGTATTGACCGTATAGACAATTTTGATGTAATGTCAAAAAAATATAAAAATGGAATGTCAGTCACGTTCAAGTAAAAGTTTTTGTAGATATTGTCCTGTAATTACGTTTGTAGAAAAAATATTGTATGATATGCGTGTTAAAAAGTACATTTTTAAGGCACTCATGTGAATTGCAGAACTCGCTATCGCTCATTCTGCAAACTTTAACATGCGTGCCTTAAACGTGTACTTTTAACACTTATATCATAAATAACTATTTATTGTATATTTAACAATAAACAATAAAATAGAGAAAAAATCCTATAATTAACAAAAAATATTTTTTTAATCCGGAGTACCTAAGACATTTTTCAAATTAAAATCATAAAATATTTCTAAAATATAAGAATAATAAAATTAATTACTTCCTCCTTGAGCTTGAATTACAGCTTTTCTATCATTATGAATCGAGGCAGCAATCCCGTTTAGCGGTATACTCGTTTATTAGCGTCTGTTTTAACGCTATCATAGTTTCAAACTCGCCATAATTTTGTAAAACCACTATTCCCAAGTTGTTGCTCTAATGATATATCGGGTTAAGTTCTGGAATGCTAGGAGACCACGCTAGTAACGGACTACCAACCTCTGTAAAGTATTAGGTACATGTTTATCGTAGCTATGTGCGGCCGAGCATTATCCTCCATTAGGAGAAATTTTCAGCTACGAAATTTATATGTTACGGTTAAACTTCGAAAATGGTTAATCTCGACATTAACCGGTTAATCTTGACTTTAACCGAAATGTAATGTTAATGTCGTACGAATTCAGATACATTAACATTAACAGGTTAATGTCTAGTTTAACTACTCTCCTTGGTTAATGTTGAATAATGTGTTAGAAAATAATATAACGTTGCCAATTGTATAAAAAATACCTGCTATTTATTCAAACATGACAAACTTCCGTGGCACTTATAGTTGCATAAAATATTAGCTGCCTTACAGTAGCACTTTTTTGAACCACATTTGGTTTTGCACGAGCATCTTTTGTATCCTTGATCACCACATAGAGATGAAGTCGCTGCAATTTCACGAAGAGATTTTTGAACAACTGAAACTTTTTCAACAAACATATTGCACGAGATACAGACGCAACCGTTCGAACATTCAAACTCGCAAACACCACAACAAATTAGGCGCTTATTTGGTATAAGATTCTCATTTAACGTTTCGTTAAATTCATTTGAATCTTCAAGTGTTCCTCCGACTTCTGGGTTAACTGGAGGAAGAAGATTTACAGAAGATCAGGAATTGCTTTGAGCTTCGTTTGTTTCATCGATTTCTGTCGTTACTGGGAGAATAATATTTACAGATGTCTTGGAATGGTTAGTTTCGTTTAGTACTTCATATTTGTCAGCGACTGTGATAACTGGAGGAATAATGTTTACAGAAGAGCTAAATTTGTAATTTTTATTTGGTTTGTTTGAACTGATTATAAAAGTTGTACCTGTAAGTAATAAAGAAACGAATAATTAATAACAATAATTATTTACTACCCATGGCTTTACAATTTACCTGTAGTAGTTCTCTTATCATTGTTATGAGAGTCCGATGAATTTGTTCCAGCAACTTTGCTATTATTATTGACACCTTCTGCACTATTTACTTCATCTAATAAATGTTGAAGATCTTCTTCTGTATCTATTTCATTAATACAGTCCTTTGGAAAGATAGAATCCGATAGACCAACTTTTATTTTCGACCCAAACATTGCTTCGTAGGGAGACTGTTTTATTCCTGCATGAAAGGCCCTGTTTTTCATTAATTGAATAAATTTAAGGCCTTCAGACCATTTAGATGTATTATTTGTTTGCATCCACGTTATTAGCATATTTTTCACTTCATTTATTATTGTGTTAACTCACGGCCATTATCAGATTGGAGTATTGAAGGTGCTCCAAAAATGCAGAATATTTCTACCAAATGTGTAGCTACTTCATCCGCCTTCTTTGAAGTTAAAGTTCTTAATTGCACGAATTTTGTAAGGTGCACATTCACTACATCGTATTTGGCCAAACGTCGATATGACAACGCTGTTTTCTTAGCTTGTCGTTTGGCTTCTTTCACTTGATTACAAAGTAAATCATATTTTTCACGAGATAAATAAGCACTGTTGTCATCCCTTTTTGTGGAAATAACTTTATCAAGATTCTCGTAAAACCGGTCTTTAAATTCATTGGACATATTGAATACTTAAATTTTCACTTTGAAATAACTATACTTCTTGCACGAATGCCACTTGAATACGCAACAAAACAATGTGGACTTTAACAAGACACATGTCTTAATGTCGAGATTAGCCGGTTAATGTCCGATTGAAGGCTGAAGATCGTTTACCTTCGGACATTAACCAACTAGACTGGTGAATCTCGATATTAACTGGGTAATATTAAGATTAACCTGATTTCGGACGTTAACCGTAACATATATATGGTAATACATGTTTTTGCAGACATTCCTGAATGTACGTATCGGCATTAGGGCCACCAGAACCTTGCATAACCATCTCTGTATGTCCTTCCAAATAACTGCCGCTCCATACCATTAAACCTCCACTACCAAAATGTAATCTAGAAGTTAAGCAACATTGGATGTAGAGTTCTCAACGTATTATGTTAAGTATATTTCATTATTATACAGGGCAATTCAACAAAACTAAAAGGAGAAAACTATGGAATTTCGCGTGTCCGGTTACTTTTGCGGGTCAGTGGAAAATTTGCCGTCGTGCATATTTGAAGTCAGTATCAGCCACTTCAGTTACGTGGCGGCATAAAACAACTGAGATTGTGTATTCGATATAAAAAAATATGAATTACGATATGCTGCAAGTTTTTCTGCAAGAAGAAGGCGACGATTTTTTTATTCTAATGTTGCTTTATGAGAAATTTTATAAAACCATTGTACTTAACAAGACTGAAAGGAGGCTTTTATGAAACATTGGTCAAAAGTCATTTGAATGATAGTGAAGGTAATTGCGTCTGTAGCATCGATGGCAAAAACGTTCGTATAAAATTACCACAGAACTGTGGGGCTCTTTTAACTATAAACTATAAAGACTACTTTTCCGTAGTATTTTCAGCAATAGTTGAATCAAATTAAAAATTTATAGCAATTGATGTGGGATCTGATGGTAAAGAAGACGATAGCAATATATTTAAAAAGTCAGAAATGAGAAATAAATACAGAACTCTACATTCAATTTTGCTGAACTGGAAAATTGACCGTGAACAAATAATATTTTGCCATATTTCCCATTGCATGATGAAACTCTTGCCCTTGATATGTTTATAATGAATTCATATTCAGAAAGACTTCGCACCCACAAAGATATTTTGAACTACAGACTATGTCGGGCTCTGCGTGTAGTGGAAAACGTTTTGGCTTGTTATCTGTAGTCTTTTGAATATTTTATGTATCAATAACGATTTTGCCTGAAACTTGTGATGAGTTAATCATGTCAGCGTGTTGCTTGTACAACATGCTGGTGCAATACCAGCTTCTTATTTATCACTGGAATTAAGAAGAAATACTGTGTGATAATATCGCCGGCCCGGAATAAGAATGACGTAACTGCAAATTTTGTCAATTCCTGTTTATTGCGTAATTAACTTGACAGAAACAGGAATCTTCCTCGGACCCAGGAAAATTAACTTCTCAACTCGGTCAACGATTTCGTTTCAACTTGATTCTGCTCGCAAAGGCCAACTTCACCACTTTACACTGACTTCTCACTTTTCAAAAACTGGACTGTTGTCTTCAGATATTCATTTCACAGTGCGTATTTTTTCTCTCGTCAAAATCAGACTTAAAACTCTCATCCCTTCCATCCATCATTTTCCACCAATCACAAAACATCCTTTCTACCCACTACCCCATATTATCATTTCTTAAGAACCAATTTAATTTGTATACAACTTTCCAATTTGTTAAATTCTGGGAGTCATCAAATTACTTCGTTGTTTCAAAATGCTAAACAAAAAACCTTACATTCTAAACTTAATAAATTTGTTTACCGCTTAACCTTCTTAGAATTTTTTATAAAATGTCTTATTGTCCATTGCAAAGCGAAATAAAACTGTATTGTCTAATCTGACCGCACCATTGTTTTAAATCCGTTCAAAAACCCATTAAGAAAAACCACCTTCTTAACGATTTCACTTTCTGCGAAAACACTGATTACTAACTAAATTATCCTAGTACAATTTTTCGTCATATACAGGGCGATGAAAATCTATAATTTCGTGGTCTCTGATATAAATTTATTTTCTAAATTTTTCCCAAAAAAAATATACAACAATGTATACAATATATAGCTATATATATTTAGCTACGTAACGCTAGAAACAGAATTGGAATATCAAGTGACTAGAGCAAATAGAGCCGCAGGTTGCCTGAATTAAACAATATGGAGAAATAAATGAAAGGCTGAGTTTACAAAATAGTTGTCAGACCAATAATGGTATACGCGACAGAAACACGACCTGGCCCAGACAGGACAAAAATAATACTAGAAATGGCATAGATGAAAACCCTTCGAAAAATCGATGGCAGGACACTCGATAATCGATGGAACCGAGCTAACTAAAAGTACATATACATGAAAGAGAATCAAGGTGGAGAAAATTAAAAACTCGGTAACAAACAGAAGAGTAGAATGGAACGAACATTTAAGCCGAATGACAATAAATATAGTAGTAAATAAAGCGAGAGATGGTTCCCAAATAGGAAGATGATCACAAAAATAAGGAAATGACAAGTTACTGGAGGTATATTAAAAAACAAACAGTCATGTCTACACAGACAGAAGAAGAAGAATAAGTAGAAGATAAACGTCAAGGGGAGATATAATGTTATAAAAAAAGGAGAATAAAATATCGGTTAAATCCAAGATCATAGCATGACGATAAAATAGAAGGTAACGCAAGGAAAAAACCAACTGGAGCCTTTGGCTTTGCTTTTAATATCCTGCATATGAGTCCATAAATGCATTAGATCAGTTTTGTTATGGCAACATTTTTAATGAATTGGTAAGACATTTGCATTATAGGATTTCCTTTTAAAAAATATTTTGTAATATTTATAATTAATATATTATTTTTAATTTCTGCACATTTGCCATTTTAGCATGATTTCAATTTGATATTATTTGACTAAAAAAAATCTTTTACAAAAAAAGTGTAATTACTTGCAATGATGGCTTATCAGGTGACTTCTTTATTAATAAAAGTTTATATTATGTCTTAGTATTTAATTAATATTGTTATGTTTAGGCCCACAAGCCGAACGAGTGGAAGCAACAATCAAAACAATAATGGAGTAGCTTTGCCGGTTGGTTTGGCTGATGACCAAGCTAAAGATTTTGACTTCGAGAAAACTGAAATGAAATATGATAGTACAGGAATGTTTCACTGGGGTCCTGCGAAAAATCTCGAGGACTGCATATTGGTAAGAAAATCAATTAAAATCCATAAGGAAAAAATTTCCTGGAGCTGGCTGTATACCGTTTATTACAAAAATTCAAAAAATAATCCTCTGTGTAAAAGGTATATTTATTTTAAAACCCCAATAAAGGGCTACATTAAAAAACAGAACGTTTTCGCTCTAAAGAGAGCATCATCAGTGTTCTTTGCAAGCTCTACATGCTAAGCCACCAAAAATACATGGGTTAAAACCCTAAAAATGTCGACTAAAAGTCTTACATTGACATGTTGTATACTAAATCCTGGCGATGCGCGATGGATGAAATTTCACGAAGCATGTGGGTGGTTGAGTCGATTTCTTTGTGTTCACAAAGAGAAAGGTGAAAGCCAACGTTGTGAAGACAAAGAAATCGACTCAACCACCCACATGCTTCGTGAAATTTCATCCATCGCGCATCGCCAGGATTTAGTATACAACATGTCAATGTAAGACTTTTAGTCCACATTTTAAGGATTTTAACCCATGTATTTTTGGTGGCTTAGCATGTAGAGCTTGCAAAGAACACTGATTATGCTCTCTTTAGAGCGAAAACGTTCTGTTTTTTAATGTAGCCCTTTATTGGGGTTTTAAAATAAATATAACTTTTACACAGAGGATTTTTTCTTCAATTTTTTTAAAATCAATTAAATTATTTTTAAATGTAAAGTCCCATTATACAGGGTGTAACAAAAATACAGATCATGTAAATATGAAATATATAATATATAGGGTTAAAGGCACTTATGGAATAAAATTATTTCTGTCCTTATTTTAAAAAATTATAAAAACACCCTGTATATTTTTTAGTTTTTTAAAGCTGCTTAACATGCGGCTGAACCGCTTGGATTGACATGCAATTCGGCATGCGCATAGCCAATATGTCAAAGAGAAAAAGTGATATTGTGCCGATGTTTTCTTCTGTCCTGGGCGTAAGTTCCACCCCTTCTCAGGCGTGAAAAAATGTACGTTCAAAATTAGTCCAGAATTCGATAAACTGGCTAATGCTAAGCAACTTTTATTCTATAGAGTTTTTTCACTTAGTCAATACTTTTCGAATTATTTGGGAGTGAATATGTTGACTTTCCAACAAAAAAACACGTTTTTAGACAATTTTTCGCAAATAATTCAGTATCGAAAAAGCATTCTTAGCAAAAATATAGCCTGTAAAAAAGTGAAAATGGTGTATGTGTTATAGTCAAAGCCCGAATTTCAGGCACTCCTAGGTTTGACTAGGCAATCCTAGTCTTAGTCAAAGCCCGAAATAAATTACAGTTTCGGCCTTTGACTAGTCAAACCTAGGAGACACTAAGTTGGTCAGTCAAAGGTCGAAATTTAATTTTATGAAATCGATCTAGATTAAAATGTCGTAATTTATTAGATTAGGTTTAATAAAACGTCATTTTTTAATTTTAATGTTTATTATTTTTATATTGACTTAATTAAAATAAAAAAATTACTGTTTATTCTCACATGTTGAGACATTGTGGCATTTAGAGTTGCACAATACGTTAGATCTTTACACTTGCATAATTTTGAAGAGCAATTATAATTGCAGTAGCATTATATAGAGCCTTGTAGTCCCAATTTAGAATCTTTTGTACTAATTTCTCTTAGAGACAGCTTAACGTCTGAAACATCTTCGAAATTAAGGAAATACCCATTGCATTTTATTATTTGATTTCTTGAAAAAAGTGTGTTTATTGTTCCGTATTTCGTACCAACTCTATATAAACCGTCAATTGTTTTATCTTGTATGATACCCAAAATATTTCGAGCATCTCCTTTGGCTGTATCAAAGCTAGGGATCGGTACTGTTACAGTTTTTCCGATCGAAATTGGAGGAATTTTTTTTTTCACTTAATTGTTCCATAGCATTAGCCTGGGCATAAAGACCTTCAGTCGCCTTTCCTTTATTTATTTTAATCTTTTCTGCGTGTGCACAACGCATCTATGTAAGTTTTCTTTCAAAACCTTCATAGTATGCACCAACTGTGCTGTCAGCGTATACAACATGTACCACTTGACTACAAATTATGCACGTATGTGCGTCAGAGCTCTCTTTTTGGCAAATACAACAAACCACGTCTGAAGAAGTAATCTGAATTGTTTGACAATTTTCTTCCTCTCCTAGTGACGATGGTCCAAGGGCTTCGTTAGTATTATGGTGATCCTTAGTTTTTTCTCCGATTGCAGTACCTTCTTTCACAGTTGACGATAAAAAATAATTTACGGTTTATATAGAGTTGGTACGAAATAAGGAAAAATAAACACACCTTTTTCAAGAAATCAAATAAGAGAATGCAAAGAGAATTTACTTAATTTCGAAGATGTTCCAGACCTTAAGCTGTCTCTAAGAGAAATTAGTACTACAGATTCTAAATTTGGAGGACAAGGCTTTATAAAATGCTACTGCAATAAGAAATGCTCTTCAAAATTATATAAGTGTAAAAGGTCTAACGTATTATGCAAATCTAAATGCTATAATGCCTCAACATGTGAGAATAAACAATATTTTTTTTATTTTAAGTACAACAATATAAAAATAATAAACATTAAAATTAAAGAACAACAAAACAATGAAGCACTTTTTGGGGAAAACTCATTACAACTTATTTAAAATGTTTTAAAAAAACTTAAATGAAATTAATCCTTAACGCTTCACAAGATGCTCTACTTATGTTGTGTTATATGATCTCTAAGTTCCATCGATTCAAAGTGCTTATTTTTAAAAAAATTTGGTTTCGAAGTAAAATTTTTAAAATTTTTCAATTTTGAAAAAAAATGGTTTTTTTTTCAAGAGATGTACCAAAAAGAGATACCAAAAATATCAAACAGTAAAAAAAGTCGGCTTTGCTTTTCTAAATATTTTGTATTTTTTTGTTTTTCTGTAAGACAAAAATTGGTTAAAATTTGGTGTTTCTAAATTTGCATACACTCGTGATTAGTGACTCGTTCAAGCCCTTTCAACTACAGCCCTTTCAAAGATAAGGACTTTCAACCGATGAAACTTATAGATCATATATACAGTGCTAGTCAAAAGTCCGTACCCCCCTCGTATCTTTTGAACGGTTATACCTATAATAGTGAAATTTCGAGGGAGGAAATAAACGGACGTAAGCTTCTTAACTAGTCATGACAGATGACGTAATAGTGACAGATGACTTTACAGCGCCACTGTGACAGATAATTTTAAATGGGACCTTATGGCAAGTGATACCTCGTTTGAAAGGTATTGAAAATACCTATTCATTTATACTAATTTTGTTTGAGTTTAAGCTAATTTTGATGAAAAAATGAAATAAATATAAAATTGTAGTTTCGCATTTAATTAATAAAAATTCAAAATTCTGCCTTGATTACTTGTCAAAAGGGTTGAAGTTTACGTAAAAACTACTAGAAAATTGAAAAACGTCAAATTTTTTGACAAAGAAACCATAGGCAGACATTTGAATTTTTGTTAATTAAATGAGAAACTACAATATTATATTTATTTAATTTATTCACCAAAATAAAAATCCACCTACACCCAAAAAAATTAGTATGGCTGAATAGGTATTTTAAATACCTTTCAAACGAGGTATCACTTGCCATAAGGTCCCATTTAAAATTATCGGTCACAGTGGCTCTGTAACGTCATCTGTCACTATTACGTCACCTGTCATGACTAGTTAAGGAGCTTATGTCCGTTTATTTCCTCCCTCCAAATTTCACTTTTGTACGTATAACCGTTCAAAAGATAAGAGGGGGGGTACGGACTTTTGACTAGCACTGTATAAACAATACATACATGAGTAGAGCAACTTGTGAAGTGGTAACGGTTAAGTTCATTTGAGATGCTAATTAGGGAATGATTTTCCCGATTTTCTTACCAAAAAAAAAGAACCAACTTTATTTTCAGGGTAACTTGTTTACTTTTGATGCTAGAATTTGTTTATACAACAAAAATACAGCATTTTTTAAATATTTTAAAAAAAGTTGTAATGAGTTTTTCCCAAAAAGTGCTTACTTCTTTCGTTATTTGACGTTGAAATATTCTGTATGGAATTTAGCGAGTATTAACCTATTTTTCATTAGTTACAACTACTCTTCTTTTGCTGGGTCTAGGCATATACAATTTTTTTTACTTTTTTATGGGCTATATTTTTGCTAAAATATTTTTTGCTATAAAATATTTACTTTTTGAGTTATTTGCAAAAAAGTCTAAAAACGTGTTTTTTTTTGTTGAAAATTAACATGTTTATTCGCAAATAACTCGAAAAGTATTAACTTAATGAAAAAACTTTATAGAACAAACGTTGCTTAAAATTAGTCAGTTTATCCATTTCCGGACTTATTTTGGACGTATATTGTTTCACCCCCGAGAAGGGGTGAAACTCATCCCCAGGGCAAAAATGTATGCCAAATTTCATGTCAATCCAAGCACTTTAATTGTGGCATGTGATATATATAATCGAAATGTTTTTTGTTTAGGATCGAAACCAGGCGGCAATGACTGTACTGAATGGACACGTCGTTGTATGTTTGTTTGCCGATCCAGATTCTCCACTAATAGGCCTTAGAAATTTAGTTATGCCACTGAGAGCTAGCAACTTCCATTACCATGAGCTTAAACATGTTGTGATAGTAGGTTCAGTCGACTACATTAGGAGAGAATGGAAGATGTTGCAAAATTTGCCCAAGATTTCTGTATTAAACGTAAGTAAAACTATGTGATCTTAAATATTTTGTTTACCACTTTTACATAGAGTTCAAAGGCTTAAAGATATATTATACAGAGAGAGTCTGTAATTTGGAATAAATTCAATATCTCAAATACTAATTGTTTTTTTGAAAAATTTTTGATAGGGTGTGTAAAGTTATACACAACTGCAAAATATCAAATTTTATACTCTACCATTTACAAGATAATAGAAAATAACAAAGTTATATCTGTAATTTGGAATAAATTCCATAATTAAAATACTAATTGTTTTTTTGAAAAATTCTCAGAGCCGTCGATTATTATTTAAAATTGTCATTTTTGACAAACAATATTACAAATTGTTATAAAACAAATTTACAAATAGTAAAAATAAAAGATGTTCACAAAATATGAAAGATTTTTTTTTTTTTGAAAGATTTTTTTTTTTTTTTTGTGAACATCTTTTATTTTTACTATTTGTAAATTTGATAGTGTTTTTTATCTTAAAACATTTAAATTAATCTTTAACGTTGTGGCTGAAGTAATATTACAACTAGGTTACATTGACAGTTCTTGGTGTCATTTCGGGTTGCTCTTTAATTCACTTGTCAGTTGGCCATTGAAATCCAATATGTGAGGTTTTCACCAAAAAAAGTTCCAACCACGTGGGGAGAGTCCTGTGTTGCCCTGGGTAACATCCAGGTTTATCTATTACATCCGATGAATTTTATATAAATATGTAAAACATCTTTATTATTTACATTTAAAGGGTTTTTACCCTATACATTTTGGTGGCTCAGGCATGCAAATTTTGTAAGTATGACCTCTTGTTCTTGAAAACCTCTGTCAATTTTAACTTTTATCTCATTTAATTAGGTTATACTTAATTTTAGGGCTTTTAAACACTGATGATGGATTCCTTAATCCGAAAACGTTTTGTATTTTGACCCTTATTTAGGGTATTTTAATATATACCTTTTACAAGAAACTTGGCATTTTTGTGATTTATGGTATACAGCCAGCTACAGGAAGTTTATTTTCCTCGTGGATTTCTTTAGAGACGTTGTGCACTTTTTAGATGGGGAAAAAGTATTGAAGTAGCGACCGTCATCGTGACCGTCATTGCTTCGACGAAATAAATTTTTGAAGTGAACACTTTCTTAAGGACGTTGTGCACTTTTTAGATGGGGAAAAATATTAAATTAGCGACCGTCATTGCTTGGACAAAATAAATTTTTGAAGTGAAAACTTCTTTAGGGACGTTGTGCGCTTTCTAGATGGAGAAAAATGATTGAATTAGCGACCGTCATTACTTCGACGAAATAAATTTTTGAAGCGAAAACTTTTTAAGGGACGTTATACACTTTTTAGATGAGGAAAAAGTGTTGAATTAGCGACCGTCATCGCTTCGGCGAAATTAATTTTTAAAATGAAAACTTCTTTAGGGACGTTGTGCACTTTTTCGATGGGGAAAAAGTATTGAATTAGCGACCGTCATCGCGACCGTCATTGCTTCGATGAAATAAATTTTTGAAGTGAAAACTTCTTTAGGGACGTTGTGCACCTTTTAGATGGAGAAAAATATTAATTTAGCGACCGTCATTGTTTCGACGAAATATATTTTTGAAGTGAAAACTTCTTTAGGGCGTTGTGCCCTTTTTAGATGGAGAAAAATTATTGAATTAGCGACCGTCATTGGTTCGACGAAATAAATTTTTGAAGCGAAAACTTTTTTAGGGACGTTATACACTTTTTAGGTGGGGAAAAGGTGTTGAATTAGCGACCGTGATCGCTTCGGCGAAATAAATTTTTGAAATGAAAACTTCTTTAGGGACGTTGTTCACTTTTTGGATGGGGAAAAAGTATTGAATTAGCGACCGTCATCCCGTATATACTATAAGAAGTTTTCACTTCTGTCGGCACTCCCATGAGTGCTTTAAATTTTTTTCTAATTAATGTTTTTAATTTCAATTTTAAATTAATCATTGTAGTAAATAAAAAAGAGACGTTCTCACAAACAATTTATTTTACAACTGACGACCGGTTTCGCTGTCTACAATATTCACAGCATCTTCAGGTCCCGGTTAAACTAAAATTAAATTTTTTCGGTATAAGGGAAGAATATAGTGGTATTCAATATCATACTTTTTCTATGAACTATGCTAAAGGGAGAGTTGGTAGAAGGACAGAGTTGAATGTAATATATTAACAAAACATTGGCAGGATCTTGAGGGGATTAGTAAGGAAACGCGACATTAAACCGTGAAACTAAAAATTGTTAGTTGTATATAAAGTGATGTTATTTTTATTTTTAATTAATAATGTAGATTTTATTCATAAGGGATTATTAGATGATGCTCTGGATTCTGGATATTCAAGAACTTATAGATGTAAGGTTGGGTGTGCAATTTTTTAAACAAGATTGGTCAGTTGTGTAATAGTTGTGATCTGATTGTGAAAATTTTTGTTTGATTTGTTTGAGAAATTGAAATTGAACAATAGTAATTTGGTAAAATTTGCTAAAAATTTTTTAATATTAAAAGTGTCAAAACAATAACATCATTAATAACTAATTCAGAATTAAAGTCAAGCGTAAGGTAAAGGTAATGCAGTAAATGAAATTAAATTTATTGTAATATAAAGTTATAATTATCTGTACACCAATGGGACTTTATGGAATATTACTAAAAAATTGAAAAAAGTAATATATGAAAAATAATAATAAGTGAAAAATATTTTATTTATGTTAATATCTGTTGAATTTAATAAATAGTTGAGTAGATTAAAAATTAATTTTAAGTTGAGTAGATTAATTTTAAAATTTTAATCTACTGAACTATTTATTAAATTCAACAGATATTAGCATAAATGATATATTTTTCATTTATTATTATTTTTTCATATATTACTTTTTTCAATTTTTTAGTAATATTCCATAAAGTCTTATTGCTGTACAGATAATTATAACTTTATATTACAATAAATTTAATTTCATTTACTGCATTACATTTACACTTGACTTTAATTCTGAATTAGTTATTAATGATTTTATTGTTTTGGCACTTTTAATATTAAAAAATTTTACTACACACATGCAACCCATTCATTAATTAAATTAATCACTTTGACATTTATGTAAAATTTCCAGGAAAGGTTCCCTGACTTGTCACTACTGGCGCTCACGAACTTTTAAATATCCCCTCTACGTACGAGCTCACAGCGTCTAGCAATTAGGTACCCATGTGTACACTAGCGTGGAGCTTACTGTATGTTGTTGCTGTTAATTACCGTTATAAATCAAAAGGAAACTAATTAGGCTTTACTGTAACATTCGAATTACCACAGAAATTTAGGAGTTAAGAGACATATTTATAACAATAAGAGGCCGTTCACATGACATGTGAACGGTCTCAAGTAAAATGTATGTAGTTGTAACAATAAAATTAACAATAAAATGAAATAAGATTTTAATGAAGCAAGCAGATCCTGCCTATAGCTTTACAATAAAAATTGTACGTATAGCACCGCAGAATTTCTTGCTGGATGTGGAGTATGGTAATGGACGTAGTTGGCTTCAAATGATGTACAGACCCCGTAACGAATCATGCCCGGTGACAAACGCTGTCGTCGGTCGTACACCCATCTAAACATTAGCAGAGAGGATTTCTCTCACCGGCTATGATTCGCTCCGGGAGCTGTAGGTAGATCTAATTATTTGTCAAGTGTTTCCAAGGAAGTAGGATTCAGGAAGTTAATCCCGAAAAGGGGGACAAAATTAATATTATTAAAAAAAACTAAAATAAGAAACTCTGTGTTGGAGACATTAAAGGTCTTCCAAAATTTCAATTAAAAAAAAATATTAAAAATTAAAATAGCAAATTGAGAAGGATCAAATGAATAGAATCGTTATTAAATGAATTATTTTAATTTAAATAAGTTGCTTTACTTACATGTATATTGTTTAACTACATCATCTGTAAGTTTCATCGGTTTAAAGTTTTTTTTCAAAATATCTCAAAAATTATTAGTAATACCAAAAATCTTAAAGAGTAAAAAAATTTTTGCTTTTGGGAATATTTTGGATTTTTTTTCTGTTAGAAAAAAATTGGTTAAGATATGGCTGTTCAAAATTTGAATACACTCGTGATAAGTGACTCGCTCAAGCCCTTTCAACTACAGCCATTTCAAAAATAAGCACTTTGAACCGATGACACTTACAGCTCATATAAACAATACATAATTTAAGGAACTTTTGAGAGACAATGATTAATTTCATTTGGGATGCTAATTGGGAGGTGATTTTCACGATTTTTTTTTTACCAAAAAAAGGAGACCAACTTTATTTTGAGCGTAGCATACTTACTTTTAATGTTAGAAACGAAAATTTTTTAAAAAACAAAAATAGATTTTTTTTAAATACTTTAAAATAGTTGTGATGAGTTTTCCCCGAAAAGTGTTTCATTTTAGGTTATTTCACGTTGAAATATTCTTGACTAATAAGAACCTACTTTGATTGGCAAAAACTCTGCTTTTACTGGGTCTTCTACTGGGACTTCATGCATACATATTTTTTCACTTTTTTATAAGCTGTCTTTTGCTAGGAATGTTTTTTTTTTCGATAAAATAATTATGTTTTGAGTTATTTGGGAAAAACCGTCTATAAACTTGTTTATCTACTCTATGTCATATTATGTATAAGTTTTTAGTTTGTGAAAACTGTCATTATAGATAGCAGTGCGTGAAGGGTTTAAAGTGTGCGTGAAGTAACAATTTATTTTAAATGGGATTTACTTTTTCGCACTGTTTTTTGACACACTTTCATATAATCATTCGCGTTGTCATGGTGATGACAAAATGAGCAATAAATTACAACAAAAGTTTTGACAGTTTTGTGGTTTGAAAGAAGTTAGAATTTTTAAATGTCAAAGTTCTAAAAATTGTAGAATAGAAATGAATTCCAGTGACGAAGAGTTACAGTTTTTTTATTTGTATATCGTAGATAAAATATTGTATGAAACTGTGCGTGAAGTACTTTTTGCGAACTTACGCGATATGTAGACTCTAACATCGCGTGCGTTCGCAAAAAGCATTATTCACGAAATATTTCATAAATAACTATTATCTACTTTATCTCATACTATGTATAAGTTTTTAGTTTGTGGAAACTCTCATTATAGGTAGCATTGCGTGAAGGATTTAAAGAGTGCGTGAAGTAACAATGTATTTTAAATGGGATTTACTTTTTCGCACTGTTTTTTGGCACACTTTCATATAATCAAATATCCTTAACTTTCGCGTTGTCATGGTGATGAAATGTGAGCAATAAATTACAACAAAAGTTTTGACAGTTGTGTTGCTTGAAAGAAGGTAGTATTTTTAAATGTCAAAGTTCTAAAAATTGTAGAATAGAAATGAATTCCAGTGACGGAGAGTTACAGTTTTTTTATTTGTTTATCGTAGATAAAATATTGTATGAAACTGTGCGTGAAGTACTTTTTGCGAACTTACGCGATATATAGCAGTCGCTCCACTGTAAACATCGGGCGCGTTCGCAAAAAGCATACTTCACGAACTGTTTCATAAATAACTATTTTTTTTTTGTTGAAAAATCAACATTGCACTTGCAAATAACTCGAAAAGTATTGACTTAGTCAAAAAAAAACTCTATACAAAAAGATGTGACTGAGTGGACTTTATGTTTTATATAGTGTGTATTAATAAAATTCTTTAAACTTTTATTTTATTTTAGGGATCTCCCTTAAGTAGAGCAGACCTTCGTGCCGTTAATGTAAACTTATGTGATATGTGTTGCATTCTGTCAGCTAAAGTGCCAAGTAACGATGATCCTACTCTAGCAGATAAGGAAGCAATATTAGCATCTCTTAACATTAAAGCAATGACTTTTGATGATACGATAGGTGTACTGAGCCAGACGAATGGTACTAATGAAGCTGGTACGCCTGTTGGTAGTCCTATTATTCTTCAACGCAGAGGATCAGTGTATGGAGCCAATGTTCCTATGATAACAGGTAATTATGGTCTATATTAATAAATGAATTAAACTGTTATACAATACGATTTTAGTGGATCCTTGAATATATCGTGTATAATATACACGGTGGGCCAAAGAAAAGAGTTAACCTCGATATTTGACAGTAGTTACTAGATTTTAAGGAAATGCCGAAACAAGTCGATTTTTGTTGTAAGAGGGACATATTTTTACGATACATACAGCTGTCATTTGTCAACCCCCTCCCTTCCACGTCCCCAACACCTTATTTTTAAATAGAGAATAGGGGTCGTGTGGTAGCTCATTTGAAAGGGTATTCAATTCTCTATTTATTATCATAATTATTTATACAGGGTGTCCAATTTTTTTTTAATTAAATTAATTCACAAAAAAGAAGAATGTATGTAATTTATTTTATTGAAAATACATTCTACTGTTACCAGAAAACAGAAATAAATGTGTTTATTTTACAAATAAGCATTGATGTTCGTTTAAATTAAATGTTCAAACTTCCAAGAGGCAGGTGAATAGCGGGAGCTAGCTTGAACATTGAATTTAAGCGAAAAGAAATGTTTATTTGTGAAAGAAACACATTTGTTTCTGTTTTCCGGTAACAGTAGAATGTATTTTAAATAAAATAAATTACTTACATTCCTCTTTTCTTTCAATTAATTTAATTTAAAAAAAAATTTGAACACCCTGTATAAATAATTATGATAATAAATAGAGAATTGAATACCCTTTCAAATGAGCTACCGCACGACCCCTATTCCTTATTTAAAGATAAGGTGTTAAGGACGTGGAAGGGAGGGGGTTGACAAATGACAGATGTATATATCGTAAAAAATGGGTCCCCCTTAGAACAAAAGTCGACCTGTTTTGTCATTTCTTTAAAATCTAATAACTACTACCAAATATGCAGGTGGACTCTTTTCTTTTGCCCACCCTGTATAAATCTTCCCTATCTTATCTCTTTTTCTTCTTTTGTCATATTAGTTCCCCCCAAAGTTGGCAATTTTATTGGCGAGTTGTTCACGATCTTCAGCTAATCGGAATAGTTAAACAATCAATGTTTTGTGCCATGATATCGTCTTCCTTCCAATTACTCTGTGAATCTCGATTTTACCTCTAACGAGAAGGTGAATGATTATGTACCGGTCTCTTCTAAAATCATGCTCTTGTTTTCGTCCTCTTTTCCTTTTTGTACCAGCTTCAGTATTTATTAATTCTTTTGGGACACCTCCTTCCTACATTCTAGCTATGTGTCCGAGTCATCTTAGTCTTTGAACTTTCATAATATTTAAAATGTTTTGTTGTCCATACATTTGCATTATTTCATTATTACATTATTTGTTCTTCTTTTTCAGATATGCCTTCTTTTATACCTCCATATATTCTTCTGGGTATCTTTTCCTCCCAATATGCATGTATGTATAGTTTCAGTTCTATGGTTTTGCTTAATATTCAGGTGTCGCTAGCATAAAGCACCGTCAGTCGGATAACCGTAGTATATGCTCTTCTTTTTGCTGCTCTGATCTTATTTAGACTTCCAGCGCTTTTACTATCTTTAGCCTTCATTTCTCTTAATTTCCATTTGTTAACGTTACTCTCAAACAATCAAACTCTCTAACTATCTCAAAGTTATATTCCTTGTCTAGGGCAGATACTTTAAAAACTGCCCTAACTGTTCAATATTTCCCACCATCTTCATATATTTGGTCTTCTCCTCATTTACAGTAAAAGCTCCTTATTCGCGCTTCCTTTATTCGCGTTTTCACTATTGCGTTTTCACTATTCGCGGATTGAAAAAATGCCACCCAATTCCTATATTCGCGGCCCAGATTTCTTTATTCGCGGATCAAATTTTATAATATACCTAAATAAAAAGCATTTGGTACCATCTGTCAATGAGTCAGCAAATCGACTAATAAAAAAAAAATAAAAGTGACCTTATTACTACACCTAGATTAAATTTCCAAAATCTATCGGCATTTCCTTTGAGGTAATAGTCTAAGAGCTAGTGAGCCCTCCGACTAACGGAAGTCCTGTAAGGCTAAAAATTTGTATAGTGATAATTCATAGCACAAAAAGGCTAAAAACCATGACCTGGCAGGCATCAGCCCTGCACGTGTATCTACCAGGTGAATCGAAAAGTGCATAGTTTAGGGGAAAAATTAACTTACTCCTGTAAAGTTTAAATTTAAGTATGTGTTTTAGTAAGTCATTTAGAAGAAATGTGTACAATGACAGGCGATTCTGAAGAGCACAAGACCTTGCCAGGCGAGGGGAAAGATTAGGGGCTTTTCCTAAAATTATTTGTTTGCATCGAAAAAAGTTTTTTTAGATTTTTTGAGTCATTCCAAACAGAAAAGGTCTCTAGTGATTTTTCTCTTAGGATAATAGTTTTTATGTTTTATAGACATAGTTGTTTTTATGTTTTATACAGGGTGAGTCATGAGGAACTGTACATACTCCTACCTCGTATAGAGGCTCCTATGGGGAATAACAAATGACCATTAAAAAGTGTCTGCTCCCATTGTTTAATAATATACAGGGCGAGTTTCGCATTTTGACAGAAATTTGTATTCGTCATAATTTTTGAACGGTCAGATCGATGTGTCTCTTATTTTGGTCAATCGTTACACTATTACCACCTAATTAACTGATTTATTCAAACTACAAAAAAAATCAGGTCCGGCTTTAAAAAAATTAGTTCGTTTGGGTCTTAGAAAAAATTTAACCCTGTATACGCTTTTTGAAAACTCTAATATGAATTTTACAAATTAGACAAATGGGCAATTAAAATGGCATATTTATTTTTTTCCGCACACGATTGCTTAATTTTTTATATAAAACTTAAATTTGACTATGAATTAAAAGTTTGGTAAAGTGAAACATAGATTTAACAAAATTAACTTTTATTACCAAAATTAATTTTTTTTTAACAAATATTTAATTTATGTTACCACACAATCATCTGATTTATTCAAACTAGAGAAAAATCAGGCCCGGATTTAAAAAATAAGTTCGTTTTGGTCTTAGAAAAAATTTCACCCTGTATACGGTTTTTGAAAACTCTAATATAAATTTTACAAATTAGACAAATAGGCAAATGGCATATTTTTTTTCCGCACACGATTATTAAATTTTTTATAAAAAAATCAAATTTGACTATGAATTAAAAGTTTGCAGTAATCAAATTTGTCAAAATTGGTATTTTAACCTAAAAATGAAAAAATAAAAATGAATTCACGGTTTAACTCGCTACAACTCTGTTCCATTTTAATATTTTTTTTTCTGAAATTTTTACAGCTCATATCTGTTACCATTGTGAAGACTATGAAAATTGTTGTAGACTTGCAGTCTTCTTCTCGTAAAAGTTATGAATTTTTAAAAATTAAAAGGTGCAGATTCGTGATTTGCAAAGTTAAATCGCAAAAATTAGTGAAAAAATTTAAAATTTATCTATTTGATCACGTCTATGTTAAACGATAGAGTCCAAAAGAAGTGTTATGGGGAATTTTAGATCTAGACGTGTTATAGAAAAAAAAAATGCTAAAACTTTTAATTTTAAGAAAATCGTTGTTTTTGTAAAAAAAGTTAATTTTTTTAAATCGATGCAAAAACTTTGCCAAACTCTTTATGCATAGTCAAATTTGATTTTTTAATAAAAAATTAAGTAATCGTGTGAGGAAAAAAATAAATGTGCCATTTTAATTGCCTATTTGCCTTATTTGTAAAATTCATATTAGAGTTTTCAAAAAACGTATACAGGGTGAAATTTTTTCTAAGACCCAAACGAAGTATTTTTTTTAAATCCGGGCCTGATTTTTTTCTAGTTTGAATAAATCAGTTGATTGGGTGGTAACATAAATTAAATATTTGTTAAAAAAAATTCATTTTTGTAATAAAAGTTAATTTTTTTAAATCTATGGTTCACTTTACCAAACTTTTAATTATTCATAGTCAAATTTGATTTTTTTTTATAAAAAATTAAGTAATCGTGTAGGTAAAAAGTAAATACGCCATTTTAATTGCCTATTTGTCTAATTTGTAAAAATCATATTAGAGTTTTCCAAAAGCGTATACAGGGTGAAATTTTTTCTAAGACCAAAACGAACTTATTTTTTAAATCCGGGCCTGATTTTTTTCTAGTTTGAATGAATCAGTTGATTGAGTGGTAACATAAATTAAATATTTGTTAAAATAAATTAATTTTGGTAATAAAAGTTAATTTTGTTAAATCTATGGTTCACTTTACCAAACTTTTAATTCATAGTCAAATTTAATTTTTATATAAAAAATTAAGCAATCGTGTGCGGAAAAAAATAAATATGCCATTTTAATTGCCTATTTGTCTAATTTGTAAAATTCATATTAGAGTTTTCAAAAAGCGTATACAGGGTGAAATTTTTTCTAAGACGCAAACGAACTAATTTTTTTAAAGCCGGACCTGATTTTTTTCTAGTTTGAATAAATCAGTTAATTAGGTGGTAATAGTGTAACGATTGACCAAAACAAGAGACACATCGATCTGACCTTTCAAAAATTATGACGAATACAAATTTCTGTCAAAATGCGAAACTCGCCCTGTATATTATTAAACAATGGGAGCAGACACTTTTTAATGGTCATTTGTTATTCCCCATAGGGGCCTCTATACGAGGTAGGAGTATGTACAGTTCCTTATGACTCACCCTGTATGTAGGTACGTTTTGTCTTTTTGTTAATTTTAGCTAGTAGTTTGTATATGTGAAGACTATAAATATGTACTGGGCCTGAAGATGAAGCATAAAATGTAAGCTTCGAAACCGGTTGCCCCATGATTGTAACAAATAATAAATAACATACAAACTATAAGATTGCGAGTATTGACTCATTTCCTTATCCAGTGGTATAATGGACTCGCATTGGCAACCCTTTCATCATTTAATAGTTTTTGTTATATAAGCGATTAAAAAATTTTAAAATTGCGAAATCGGCCATTTTTAACCCTAAATCAGACATTTAACTGAAAATTTAAATGTTGCTAAGGTAGGTACATATTCTTTAAATAATGATTGATGAAATCAATCATTACATGAAGATATTTTTAGGTATTTGCTTTTTTATTTCGTCGCCCAAGAACGTATCACCTATAACCCCATATAAATTACCATTCCATATTCACGGTTTTCGTATTCGCGGCATATTTACGGAACGTATAACCACGTATAACGCGAATAAAGAGCTTCTACTGTAATTCCCGCCCGAACTCTCAGAATTTTCTCTAGAATCTTTTAAAAATTTCTGATGGTCTTCTTGTTATTAGGGCAAGGCCGTCCGCATATGCTACGCATTGATGTCTGTGGTGATAAATTGAGCCTTTAGTGTGAATATTGCTTTCCTTTAAAATTCTTTCCAGTATTAGGTTGATGCAGTGGACAGGTCACCTTGTCGTAGGCCTCTAGTGATGTTAAAGCTGTCAGAGATATGACCTTCTATCATAACTTTACTTTTGGTTTCATACAGAAGAAATTTAGTTTTATTGTCGATAAGAGTTAAATTACCCTTATAGGGGAGTGCATATAGATCTTCACTTCGGAAAAAATCAAACAAGATAGAACTTTTTGTAATTTCATTAAGAAATGTTTAATAAACAACATATCAAAAAGTTCTACTCGAGAAGTGGATGCTTCATTTTTTATTAAACAAATGAACTACGAAGTTTGATGTTTTTTTAAATAACTCCGAAAATATAAATTTTAGAACAAAACTGACTTGACCATTGAAAAATTCAGAAAATTTTACAAGAAAAACCTTATATAGAGAATTTTCTAAAATTACATCTGTATCTTCTATAATTTTTTATTTATAACGCTAAAGTCACCCTTCTCACAAACATTGGCGCACTGTAAACTGGCGTACGACGAAGTGCACGGTTGAGTTATTATAATGTAATTCTCTAACTAATGGATTAAATGAAATTTTACAAATCGAACCTAAAAGAAGAATAATTAAGCTATTTTATGGTTATAATAAAAAGAAATAAAAAATATGGGCATAAGTACGGTGGGGGCGGAAAGTGAGCCTTACATGAATTTTGTTTAAAAATGATTTTAAAATGTGTAGCTAATACAATTTTTCTTATAAAACCCTCAATTTTGCACAACTTACCTTTCAAGCATCGTACCTACTAAATGATGTGTCATTCAAAAAAAATCTCAAAAATTTAATTCAAATGATATGACGTCTTGAAAAATGTAATTTTTGAAATCTTGGTAGTTTTATAGAATTACCATCAGTTAAAGACGGTATTACTCAAGTTTGAACAGATCTATTACAGTTTTATAAGTGGTTTTTTATAGGTTAGGATGTAATCTTTAAAATGCACTAAATTATTTTACTTTAGAAATGAAATAAACTATTTCTTTTTGAGAAAATTAAGACAGATAACAAAAATGTAGTACAAAAACCGAAAATTACCAGCTAAAAAAATGTTTATATAAAGTGATCAAAACTTTTTCTGTAAAACTTACCTAAAATATATTTAATAATAAACTTCAACAATAATAAATGTTCAGCAAAAAATTTTTTTTAGTTCTTATACAGTATGTCTGCGTAACTTGGAACCTATTGATAACCTTTTTATTACCAGTTATGTGAAAAAAAAGTTATTCTTTATAAAATACTCTACATCGTAAATAATCTAAGATGCAATCATCAAATATCAAATTTAATGAATTTTATACGGGGTATGTCAAAAATATGAATTTCACTCAAGAGTAAAGTATCGTTAAATTTCACAATATCGAAAATTGTTATTAAGAAAAGTTGTTTGGAATTAAAACATTTATTTTAGTGTTCAATTACATCCTACTAATTAAAATATTGTGAATAATAAAGGCACTTAATTCTTAAGAAAAATTCATATTTTTTACATACCTCGTATAAAATTAAAACAGTTTAATATCTGATGGTTGTATCTTAGATTTTAGACCAGGGAGAGCATTTTATGAAGAATAACTTTTTTTCGTTAAAGTGATAATAAAATAGTTATCATAATTGTAATAAAATGAAGATGAGTATCCGTAATTTGAGAAAAAAATGAAAAAAATTTTTCGATTAGAATAATGTAATTGTATATTTAAACATAATTTTTAATTTTAAACAACTTTTCATAATAGCATTTTTTGATATTCTGAAATATAAAGGTACTTTACTCTTTAACGAAATTCATATTTTTTTACATATAACTCGTATAAAATTGATAAAATTTGATATCTGATGGTTGAGTTTTAGATTTTTGACTATCCAGAGCATTTTATGAAGAATAACTTTTTTTCGTAAAATTGATAATAAAAAAGTTTTCCATGTGGTTCCTAGCTACGCAGACATACTGTATAAGAGCTTCTGTATAAGAATTTTCAAATTGCAATGCCATGTTCCGATTCAGTATAATCAAAAATAAAATAGAAACATATTTGATCAAAGTAAAATGATGAATTTAACGATATTTTGAAAATTATTAATACAAAACAATTGTTATTGTTTAAACAAGTAATAAACAATTAGCGGCCAAATCCGCGAGTAGAACTTTTTACTTTAACATGTATATAAACTAACAAAAAAAGTTTTAGAAAAATATAAGCTTCTTTGAATTTTTCCGAAACAATGCATATTTTCGTTCTAATTATAAAATATGATATTTTTGTTTTTAGAATTAGTAAATGACAGCAACGTCCAATTCTTAGATCAAGATGATGACGATGATCCGGATACAGAATTGTATTTGACGCAGCCATTTGCTTGTGGCACTGCTTTCGCCGTTAGTGTTTTAGACTCTTTAATGTCGACAGTAAGTACTTTAGACGCAAGTGTGGATTAGTATAGTTAAGTTATGTTTATTTTTCAGACGTACTTCAATCAAAATGCCTTAACATTAATTAGATCATTAATTACCGGAGGAGCTACTCCGGAGTTGGAATTAATCCTCGCTGAAGGAGCTGGGCTTCGTGGAGGATACAGGTATATATGTTATTTTTCTATACAGAGTTGGGATAAAGTATGGAACCAAGCAAATATCTTTGAAACGAAAAGAAAAATATTTATGAAACTTTGCGTGCAAGTACAGTAGTCTGGGCTGATTATCGGAGAATAGGCCATTTTTGGGAAAAGTTATTTACCAGCAATTTTATTGCTGGAATCGAATTATAAGATCCTATATATTAATAATATAGGTATGCAAAGTCCTCAGATAGTGTGCTACTTTTTTTATAAACAAAATGGCGCCCGAAAATCGTGTTTTTTTCAATTTTTGCTCTATATCTCCAAAGATTTTAACTTTACACCAAAAACACTCAAATAAAAGTTCACCACAATTAAATTCTACATCGAAACGCGTTTTTTCCGATTTACTTCGACGAAAAGTTTCCCCGGAAAAAGCGGGTTTTTCCAACAAAATCTTTAATTTTAAACTAAACTTTTAGATAAGTAATTGTTAATCAATAATTAAATAACTTGGTAATATAAAAGTCCTTTTTGTATAGATTATAATTCCAGAAGCCGATGGAAATCGAATAAACAGTTTAGCAACAATTGAATTGTTAATTAAAAATTTACGGTCGCTATAATAACGACAATTATTATGATGCATAAGAATAACTATGATTTTTTCATAAAAAGACACTACACCTATCTAATGTACTTTACAGAATTGAAATTGGGCTATTTAAGCGGCCTCAGGAATATTTTAAAATTAAAAAGAATATTTTGGCTTATAAACAAATAGAATATCTCGGGAAATATTAAACTAAATTAAATTGTGAAAACGGTATTCGAAAAACAGTGGCAGGACGCTTCTTTTAAAAGAAAAAATGTTTAATTATGATGAATAGTTCCTGAGATACAACCGGTCAAAATTGACCGGAATTAACGGCAAAGATATAAACAATAGGATCATAATTTTCAAACCATCACCTTTTTATTTTTGTCCTTTTTCTCCACACCAATTTTCATATCCTTAAAATACTCATAACATATATTATTATAATAAAAACTATCGATAATACGTGTGAAAATTGCCAAAAATAGCAAAATTCCAATCAAAAATTAGGTTGGAGAAAATGTAACCCTCAAAGTTCAAAATCTGTATACGTTAAAAAAATGCATTTTCTCGGCTTCCCATGGAGCAATTTCCTTCATTCTTTTTTTGTTCCCAAGTAACTCGAGTAGAGCCATCGAACTAATGCATTATTAAATGTCAGACTTGCTTTTGTTTTTTTATAATAAATTAATTTATTTTTTATAACACAAAATTTTAATTTGTTTAAATAAAAATTGTTTAAATAATTATACAGCTTTAAAATGAGAATATTTATGTTTTTAACTTTAAAAGGTACACTTGTAGTAAGTTTATCTAAAAAAAAGCCTACAACTGGAAAAAATATGTAGTTTTCTGTTCTTATAAATAAATTAATCTATTATAACAAACCCAGTACTCTGGGCTGATTATCGGAGAATAGGCCATTTTTGGGAAAAGTTATTTACCAGCAATTTTATTGCTGGAATCGAATTATAAGATCCTATATATTAATAATATAGGTATGCAAAGTCCTCAGATAGTGTGCTACTTTTTTTATAAACAAAATGGCGCCCGAAAATCGTGTTTTTTTCAATTATTGCTCTATAACTCCGAAGATTTTAACTTTACAACAAAAACACCCAAATAAAAATTCACCGTGATTAAATTCTGCATAGAGACGTGTATTTCCCGATCTGCTCCGACGAAAATTTTCTTTGGAAAATGCGGGTTTTCCAAACAAAATTTTTAATTTTCAAATAAAGTTTTAGATAAGTAATTATCTACTAATAATTAAATAATTTGGTGACTTAAAAGCCTTCTTGGTTTAGATTAGAGTTCCAGAACCTGGTGAAAATTGAACCAATATTTTAGCAACAATTCAATTGTTAATTAATAATTTACGGTCGCAATAATAACCAAAATAATTATGATACACTGATCAAACTTTGAAATCTTATAAAGATGAGATGCCTATTTAACAATTTCTTGACAAAATATAAATTTTTAATTTTTTTGCATAATCTTTAAATGTTTTAAAAAAAATAGTTATAAACAAATTAACGTTTCTCAGAAAGTTTTTATTATATTATAATTTTAAAAAATAGCTAAAATGCACATTTCAAATATCTTGAAAATGAATGCTTTAAAACTTTTTTGCAACCATTTGCAAAAAAATTATGAAACAGTAAAGTAAAGATACGATTACTACGGTGTTTATAATTTTTTTTTAATTCTTTCAAAGCTTAGAAGTGAGTTTGAAGTACAAGCTAATTATTTACAAAAAAATATCGATTATAAGTTTAATGGTTATATTTTAATTAAAGATTATAAATATATTTTTTTGTAATTTACACGCGCGAAAGTAGAGTAATACAGTACTGTAGCTAAAATGTTCACTCGGAGCGACGACCGGCGGCCGCGCTACGTACACTTTTACACGACAAATTGTCGCCGACAATTTCTAACCTCATTTAATATAAATAATATCGTTAATAGATAAATAAACAAGGTATATTTACTTTTAATTAATATTAATAACTAATTATTAAATTATAATAGGTAAATATACCTTGTATATTTATCTATTACCGATATTATTTATATCATTTTAAAGTGCGCATGCGTTTTGCTGCTAATTTGTCGCCAACTAGTCGCCGACAGGTACCCGCGAACGCACTTAATGTATGCTGCGTGTCAGTGAACATTTTAGCTCCGACTCTGTATCAGGCCTACTTTTGCGCTAAAAATTACAAAAAAAAGTATTTTTAATCTTTGATTAAAATATAACCATTACACTAATTTTTGACATTCTTTGTGAGCAATTAGATTGTACCATAGACTCACTTTTAAGCTTTGAAACAATTAAAACCAATTATAAACAACGGAGATCTCGTATATTTACTTTGCTGTTTCATAACTTTTTTTGGCAAATGGTTGGAAAAATGTTTTAAAGCATTCATTTTCAAGACCTATGAAATATGCATTTTAAGTATTTTTTAAAACTAGAATATAATAAACAATTTCTGAGAAATGTTAATTTGTTTATAACAATTTTTTTTAAACATTTAAAGATTATGCAAAAAAATGAAAAATTTATATTTTGTCGACAAAATATTAAATAGGCATCACACTTTTATAATCTTTCTAAGTTTGATCAATGTCTCATGATTATTTTGGTTGTTATTGCGACTGTAAATTGTTAATTAACAATTGAATTGTTGCTAAAATATTTGTTTCATTTTCACTGGCTTCTGAATTTATAATCTATACCAAGAAAGCTTTTATTTCACTAAGCTATACAATTATTAATAAATAATTACTGGCCCAAAAAAATTATTTGAAAATTCGAGATTTTGTTGGGAAAACCCACATTTTTCGAGGAAAATTTTCATCGGATCAAATCGGGAAAAACATTCCTCTATGTAGAATTAAATTGGGGTGAATTTTTATTTGAGTGTTTTTGGTGTAAAGTTAAAATCTTCGGAGTTATAGAGCAATAATTGAAAAAAATACGATTTGTCGGCGCCATTTTGTTTATAAAAAAAGTAGCACACTATCTGCGGACTTTGCATACCTATATTAATAATATATAGGATCTTATAATTCGATTCCAGCAATAAAATTGCTGGTAAATAACCTTTCTTTGTACTTTACTAATTAGACCAGCGTATTATAACTATTTTTTTTTTCAAAATTTAATGATTATGCAAAAAAAAGAAAAATTTATATTTTGTCGATAAAATATTAAATAAGCATCTCATCTTTATAATCTTTATAAGTTTGATCAATGTATCATGATTATTTTGGTTTTTATTGCGATCATAAATTGTTAATTAACAATTGAATTGTTGCTAAAATATTCGTTTAATTTTCACCGGCTTCTGGAATTACAATCTATACCAAGAAAGCTTTGATGTCACTAAGTTATTTAATTATTGATTAATAATTACTTACCTAAAACTTTATTTAAAAATTAGAGTTTTTGTTAGGAAAACCCGCATTTTCCGAGGAAAATTTTCGTCGGAGCAAATCGTGAAAAACATATCTCTATGCAGAATTTAATTTCGGTGAATTTTTATTTGGGTGTTTTTGTTGTAAAGTTAAAATCTTCGGAGTTATAGAGCAATAATTTAAAAAAATACGATTTGTCGGCGCCGCGCCGTTTTGTTTATAAAAAAAGTAGCACACTATCTGCGGACTTTGCATACCTATATTATTAATATGGAGGATCTTATAATTCGATTCCAGCAATAAAATTGCTGGTAAATAACTTTTCCATGAATTTTGCTAATTAGCCCAGAGTACAGTGACGCAAAAGGCATCTGATGCCATATTTTTTGTTACTACTCCACTTCCGGTTTCATCGGAAATACCCTTAACTTATTTACTTTAAACGGAACACCCTGTACATTTTTGCAGGTTTTAAAAGAACTTGTTATTTTTAATTCATACATACCAAGTTTGGAAGAAAAAACTATTAAAACAAGAAATAAATCTCTTTACAGATAAAAAATAGGTTAATTTATTTACGTTAGACCAATGATATTAAAAATAAAAAAATAAAGCTATAAATAAATTCGTGAGTCACTTTTTGCAAGATTTCTCCACGTATTAGTTGACATTCATCAATTATTCTTTGTCTCAAATCCTGCAAACATGTTGGTCGCCTAACGTAAACACGTGATTTTTGATAATCCCAAAGAAAAAAATCTAACGGGTTGAGGTCCGGAGAAAGAGCGGGCTACTCTATAAATCCTCTACGTCCAATCCATCGATTTGGAAAATTCACTTCCAAAAAATGAAAATTCACCATATCCGATTATCGGTAGTAATTGCACAAGAGCTATAAAATTATCGAATTTTTCCCGAGTGACACTTTGACAGTTTTAATTTATGTTTAAATTATGAAGGGGAGTGAAATTATGTCAAAGTGTCACGAGGGCAAACATTCGATAATAATTTTAGAGATCGATTGCAATTTGTTGCGATTATTTCATAAATAAAACTGTTCAAACCCAAAATTTTATTGTAATTTATATATGTAAGTACAAATTAGTACAATTAAACACACAGTTGTTATAAATATTTGACGGTTGAAAGTCATCACTTTTATAATTTTTAAAACATTAATTGTCATTAATGTCACTGAATGTATTTTTTCGTAGCAACGAAGGGCAACCGACGTAATATACTCGACGACGGGATATTATCAAAGATTATCAGTTTAATTTTTATTTCTGTAGTTTTCTATTGGTCAGAATCTCCTATGAATGAAATAATCATTAATATTTCAATACGTTCTTTTTCACTTAAAATGAACCATTTTTAATACAACTTATTTCTGTCAATTACTTCAGTTTTACCTACTATCTAAATTCAAATAAGTCATGCAGTGCATGTAAACAACAATTTTAGTCTACAGTATAGATGGTACTCGTTTATTGAAGTTATACTTCTTTAGGGGCGATTTCATTGAGGGTGAAATTTTATTAATCTGCGCGCATGCGCACACAGGCAGTATGGAGTTCGTTACTAAATGTTTTAATTTATGTATTTATCAGTCCAGAAAAGGTGTGGAAAGAATATATTAGTGTTTTTAAATATATTTCTCTACAAACGTGTTAAAAATGCAATTCATAGCACTCCATAGGAGCGTTAAAAATGCTACTTTAAACCGGTGCTTTAAAAATTTTATGGCACTGCAGTTAAAAGTGAATTGTCAAATTGTGAAACGTCAAAATATTTATATTTCATTTATTAACATTAATAGATATTAATAATACAACTTGCGCAATTTGAAAAAGGTGGTATAAAAGGTTTTTTTAAATTTAATTTAAACTGTATTGCATTTTTAAAACGTTTGTAGAAAAAAAACTATTAAAATTTGTTAGAATAGACAAAAATAGAAGTAGATGTTATTCTGATTTACGTATTGACAGTACAGGCAGTTTTGATGTAATGTCAAGAAAAATATAAAAACGGAATGTCAGTCAAGTTCAAGTAAAAGTTTTTGTAGGTATTGTCCTGTAATTGAGAATGAATAAATTATAATTGTTGATATATTAGACGTTTATAGAAAAAATATTGTATGATATAGGTACGTGTTAAAAAGTACATTTTTAAGGCACTCATGTGAATTTCAGAATGAGCGAAGCGAATCTTTCACACGAAACTTTCACATACGTGCCTTAAAATTGTATTTTTAACATTTATATCATAAATAACTATTATTATAATTTTTGTGTATTTGGACTTGTCTACCTCGGGAATAAGATAATAAGTAATATTTAAAGTATTTTATAATTCACTTCGTCTGTTTGTCACTATGTCTGAGAAATCTTGTAGCCCGGATAATCAAAAGGGTATAGCTCAGTAGTATAGCGTTGGACTGGAGATCAAGAGTACCCCGGTTCGAATCCTGTTGTTTTCTAATCTTTTTTTAATTTTTGGTTTTGTTTTAATAAAAATGTTTGGAAAGTAGTAAGTAAAAATTAATCTAATCTTTAAATAAAATACAAATAAACTGTCCGAAAGTATATTTATTTCATTGAAATCATATTTCGAAGTATAACTTCTTACGTGCGTACAAAGTACACACACATTCTTTTTTTCCTACTACGTTGTATTAATACAAAAAATTATCTACAGAAACTTTTTAACAATTTTTTCTACCAAATTTGATATGTGTGAATTAAAAATGACAAGTTCTTTTAAAATCCGCAAAAATATACAGGGAGTCCCATTTAAAATAAATAACTTAATGGTATTTCTGGTGAAACCGGAAGTGGAGTAGTAACAAAAAATATGGCAACTTGCCTTTTGCGTCACTGTACTTGCATGCAAAGTTTCATAAATATTGTTCTTTTCGTTTCAAAGATATTGGCTTGGTTCCATATTTTATCCCAACCCATATAAACTGCGCGTCAAACAAAACGAGCCAGCCACAAAATTTAGAAAAGATGATATACAGTGGAACTCGCTTATTGGAATAGTCTTCTTGTAAAGCAAAAGTATTCCCATAACCGTGATATTCTAATAACCGACCATTGGTGGCTAGTAGAACCGGTTCGGGACCTCAAATTCCTATTCCTTATACCAGGATATTCTTATAACCGATATTTTCAATTTCCGGCATTTTCTTTTAATTTGTTTTATGTTAATTAAATTAAATAGATTATCACGTGTACTGAAAAGCTAGATTGGGCATGCAAAGGAAATAAACAAATTCGTAAAACATATTAAACCATAAAATTCTCGAAAAAAAATTCATTATTTCCGAATCAACAAACTTCGCGGAATTGATTGTTATAAGAACTGTGTGAAGTAGTATTCTAAAGAGTTTCTGAGATAACTTACTATTAGACCGAGCCTTATTACAGTGAAGTTTATTTCTTAATAACATTGAAAAAATATCTAAAATTTGTTCAGACTGTTACATTGCTAGAAAATGGAGCAAGTCCAAGGAATGTGGCAAAACAATTGAATGGTATAGTAAAAGTCAAACAATAGGGCTTTTCATCGATAGTCATTTGTTTCGAGCTTCTGTCATATGTTGTATAATCTGTGTATAATATTAATATACACGGATTATACGACATATAACAGAAGCTCGAAACAAATGACTGTGAATGAAAAGCCCTATAAAGATTGCACCTAAAATTTTCCCCTTATTGCCATAGTCTAAATCTGAAAAAATATAGGTATGCCTCTTTTCATGAGCATTTTTCAGAACGTCACAAATGATAGAAAAAAAGGTAAGTCCGTGATAATATACATTTTAGTGACATGACATTTTAGTTCAATCTGACAGTTGTCAAATTTTATTTGCAATTTGGAAATCAACTGTGTTTATTGCATTTATAAAATGGTATTTTCTTAGATTTGTATAGTCTTTTAAATTGTTCAGACTATATTCGTAGATATATTATATAATTCGCAAATTATTTTATTTTCGATTATGGCGCTATCTATTGACAACTAGAATAAATGTTATAAATGTCACCGACAAAATGTAATCAACGACGTGCGTTACAAATTATAGAAAAAAAGGTAAGTCCGTGATAATACACATTTATGACATTTATTCTAACATGACATTTTAGTTAAATCTGACAGTTGTCAATTTTTTTTCAATTTGGAATAAAAACAAATCAATTGTGTCTATTGCATTTATAAAATGGTTTTTTCTTTGATTTGTATAGTCTTATAAATTGTACAGATTATATTGATAATATTATTATTTTATTTAATAAATAATTCTTTTTTGATTATGGCGCCATCTATCGACAACTAGAATAATCACCGAGCTAGAATAATTACCAAAGTAATCACCGACGTGCCTTTTTTCTGTCACATACAATTTAATGCGTTAGAAAGAAATCGAAAAACTGTGACGCACTGAAAGATCCTCATGAGAAAAAGCATAGAGAGAATAATCACATGTTTTTACATGGCATGTCTATTACATCGAGCATTTCGTTGGCTAGGGTTAGTGACGAGTTTATATGACGTCATTATTACATTTGGTGAGATTGGAAATGGTAGCTTACGTCTGTCATGATATTGGAGGTTAAATATAATGTTAAAATATTGTTTTCATATTATAAGAAGTAATCAGGGAAGACGTAATACAGGTATATGGATATATTATTGTTTTATTGCTGTTGTGGGATTTATTTTCAAAATCGCTCATTTACGAAATAATGAGTTTGTTCCATTTGGCTTTTACATACTGTATAGTTTGTGCTTAACATCTGATTTGTATTTTATTTTCAGTACTGCAGATAGTTTATCAAATCGAGACAGATGTAGAGTAGGCCAAATTTCCTTATATGATGGTCCATTGGCGCAATTTGGTGAGACCGGAAAATATGGAGATCTTTTCGTAGCGGCCTTGAAACAATTCGGCATGTTATGTATAGGACTATATAGATTTAGGGACACTAGTTCTTCGTGCGACGCAAGTAGTAAAAGATACGTTATTACCAATCCACCCGATGATTTTCAATTGTTACCAACAGATCAGGTAATGTATAGATACATTCAGCGTTTATATAGGGTATTCCAATATTTTTAATGTTTTTTTAATATTTTTAACAGTGTGTAATATATAACTAAATAGTAATATGTATATACTTTAAACTGAGTACCGTCCGTACAATATAAATACCGTTGCACGTCATCCGCGTCATAGCACGTGACGTTACATGATACCAACACGAAATATTTAAGTCGTAGGTGTGTTCCTTTTTAAAATCGTTTAGCTGAGTGCACTGGAATTACAGCCACTAGACATATTTTATTATATACGCATAGACATATGTAATATTGGAATATTTCTATTAATGTAAGAAACATATCCTAACTTGTTTTATTTCTTTTATAAGTGGAATATAAAGCGTTTTTATAAAGCACACTTGTTCGGATTACTCTCTAACTGCGATCAAACAAAGGTGACATTTTGGCATAAATTGGTAGCATTTGTTTGACAGTTGCGATATTGACGATTCAGATTTGTTTTTATTCTTTACTATACGCTGTGAGCTCGTCAAAGATCTTATACACATAGATTTGGCCAACTCCGAAAAATAGGGTAACGCAGAGCAGTTCGGGTCGGTGGTCTATCTATCTCTCTCTACTGACGCTTAGCTTTCTCTCTCTAGCATATGATGGCTGCCGCCTCTGTGTAACTGTCGTTCCATTACTCCCACCTCTTGGTAGATACGCTCACACTCGCACGACAGACAAAGATAGCTAGACCACCGTACTTGATATCGACGTTACACCCCGATGCATTGTTTAGCATATCCCTAGCCAGATCTATTCTTGACATATCTCTGGAGCTCGTACGTAGAGGGGATATTTAAAAGTTCGTGAGTGCCAGTATAGTGACAAGTCAGTGAACTTTTTCTGGAAATTTGACATAAATGTCAAAGTAATTAATTTAAAACATTGAAATTAAAAACATTAATAGGAAAAAATATTAGTTGGTCAAAGCTGTGGTGTATATTTTTACCTTAAATATACTTACGTTTTAAATACTGAATTTAAGTTTTTTTAATATATCGTAATATGTAATTATAAATCAATCTAAGAGAAATAAATCCATATACACGAAAATTGTGAAAGTATCCGAAGTAAGAAATTAATATTTCATTAATAGAACGTCAAAATGATTAGCCAAATCTTAAAAAAATCGATTACAATTTAATTACTTTTTTGCGTTGTAAATATTACGCGATAAAAATGTAATAATAAATTTAAAAATTTCCGGCGAAAGTTGCATTAGTAATCCGCTAGTTAGAGACACCAGTGAAGCTTAGAGCGTATACGGGCCGGTTGTTCGAACGCTAATCAAGAAGTTGATTATAATTAAGTCCCCTTAATAACCATCAAATAACAACACCCCTCATTCGTACGTCAATCAGTTGATTGTAATCAATTATGTTAATTATCATTATGGTAATTAGCATAATTGATTAATTAAGTAATTATTAATTAACATAACAATTATTAACATAATTGATTAATAAATCTCATAATTGTAATCAATTATGTTTTCAGCACTCCAAACAAAGTTGACATTGACAGTTGGTGACAGTAATTAAATATTTGATAATGATCAGTTGATTCCATTTTTGATTAGCGTTCGAACAACCGGCCCTAAGTGTTTGTTTTATTATGTTTACTGTTTTTATTATTTACTTTAACGTAAGATTATAACTTACATAATTCTTGTTTTCTATTCCTAAATTCATTGAATATTAATTTGTTTTGTTGTATAATCCACTTCGCAATAATTATGTGATATATTTGATTTAAAATGAATTCAATATTTTTTCTAATTGAGCAACAATGTTATCTTAGATCTCTGACGTAGATAATGACGTGCAACGGTATATGTATATTGAATAAAAAATTAATTGGACCAATATTACTATCATTTGAAGTATTTTTGAATTGAGTGGAATAAAAGTTGGTTCAAACGAAAGGATTTTTATTATAAATTCAACGATGTACGTAACTGTCAAAAAACGATTAAATTACAAGACCAAAACTAAGTTTCTTTTAAATTTGTAAAAACTAGTTAAAAGCTAAAATATACCAGTTTCAGGTTATTTTGGACATGATAAATGTGCCAACAGCTAGAAAATTTAGTATAGTTAAATAGTTATTTATACTCAGACTACGTATTTGATATACCTACAATTGAATTTGGAATAAAAATCCTTTTACTTGAACTTACTTTCATCCCCCTGGTCTATTTTAATATTTTTCGTTACTTCCTCAGTTACACGCTTGTTAAACACATCTTGGAACACCTTGAACACCCAATTATGAAATGTAGGCTACATCATTGTTTCGCTAACTCCACAATCCATATACCCCATAAGTAGCTACAGACCATTGGTATCTACCAGTTTTCCTGATTTATAAGGTACCTTAATCCCCAAATATCAAATCTAAATCCACTAACACGTTCGCTGCGAATATATTTTTAAGTTCTTCTCCCAGAACCTGAACTAATTTTTGTAATATAATGTGGGTTGGCACATGTCGCTCGTAGGAGACATACGACTGGAGAGGAAAACCGAACGTCCTCGATGAGCGACATGCATATCGAACGTGTTAAAATCCTAACCCATTTTGCCACTTTACAAAAAAGCCACTTCCTCTAGGCTTATCAGGCCGGTTGGATCTTTCAACGTGTAAATCCACTATGAGTGATTGAGTAGATCGAATGAGCAGATTTATCAAGAGTCAATGGCTTATGTCTAAAAGGCTGCCTTAATGTCTAACCGGGTACAAACACCACTCTTATGTTACTTTACCTAGTCAATAGTTTCCATTATACAGAATAGCATTGAAATAGCACATATACCTGTCATAAAAAACTTAGAATACTATGCATGTAGCGGAGTCCATGGCATAGTCCATTGGTGTAACTAAACAGACCAGAATACCGCATTCTGATATACTCAACCAGTACATGGCAATCCAAGTCGCATGTGGTACCAACTTCACGATAGCCTCAAAGACAAGCCTTAGTCAGATTATAATAAATACTCAGACATGCTAAGCGTGGATTCTTTTATCATTCCTCGACTGTTGTTGGTGAGCTGTATGATTACCAGAGAATATATCAGATGATTACCAGAAAATATAGCAGATGTAGCTTGGTTGCATCTTTGAAGAGTCAATACAGGACTCTAAATCTGCTTTGCTGTATGAGTTAGATGTCACCAAGATGTTAGTTTTTTAATCGCCGTTCTCCACACTCGTATAATCTAAATAAATTTGGTTTTTTCACTACATGGATTATGGAACAGAAAACTTAAATTGTCTTTTTTCTACCTACTGTAGCCTGTAGCCGCTCTTATATAGTTTGCTTCGAATGTTTGAAACCCTGGTATATCGGACAAAAAAAAGCTGTGCGCTTGTATGTACGAATTTATAAAGCAACGCAAAAGTCGTAAGTAGAAAGAACTTGCAACTAGCTGCAGGTAAATGTCATATTATACCGGGTATAACTAGAGCTCGGATTTATAGGCAACAAAAATTGAAGAAAAAGGCGCCTATATAGGCTAAGATTTTTATTAAAAAAGGCAGGAATATTAACATTTAGGCAAAATATAGGCAATAAAGGAATATAACTTATTATTTATTGTACAAAGTGAATTAACGTAATATTAATTTAAGGCAGGTATATTTACACATCATAATCATAACATTAATACAAATAAACTAGTAACTAAATAACTGTTAATTAATAATTAAACATTGTAACCACTTAAAATTTTATCATTAATAGAAACAACTAAATGTTTTTCAATATTTTCGGTCTTAAAACTATGTCTTCGATCACTTAAAATTAATTTGTAAATTGAAAACGAACGTTCGACATCGACAGATGTAATTGGAGCATATTTCAGAGCGGATAATAAATCTGGCATAATTTGTAATTCCTCGGAAAATGTCCCATTCAAAACTTTAGCAACATTAGATAAAGACGAAAAACCTTCATTCTTGTCGAAAACATATTTCATTTTTTTAAAAATTAATTGACCGTTACTTCCAGGTGCCGATTTAATTTTCGTCTTTAAATTATCTATTAATTTTACTGACTCACATAAATTTATCTCTTCTTTTTCTAATAAGGTAATTGTGGTAACTATTAATTTATAATTGTCATTGATATAAGCGAGTTCCTGTTTCAATTTGGGATTTTTTAATATTTTTTTTGCTTCTCGAACGGCTTCGGAAATATCATCATCAAATTCTGACATAACTAATTCTATTTCATTGCAGTGTTCAAAGTAAAAAAACTGCTTCGAGCCAGGTTCCCCACCTTGTAATTACTGGTTTAGGTGGCAAAGGGACACCGGGAATTCTTTTTTTATATATTTGCACCCTCAACGGAGCCTTTACAAAAGTTTTTTCATAAAATTTATAAAATTATTTACCAACGGAAACAGATTTCTTATTTCTTCAGCAATTCTATTTACCCCGTGGGCTACACAAGTGCAATGAATTAAATTAGGATAAAAAAAATCTTTAAATTAACAGCAGCTTTTAACATATATGCCGCAGCATCTGAAAGCATTAAAACTATTTAATTCACTGGTATAGGGTTGGGTAAAAAGAGGTTTGTTAAACTATCTTGTACAAATCGACTTATTGTTAAATTGTTTGTTTTTTCCAATCCTTTAACGGCAACTAAATAAGGTTTTCTCGCAAAGTTTTCGTTCAAAATTCCAATCATTAAATTAGCTATATACCTGCCGCATACATCTGTCGTTTCATCCACGATAATATACAAAAAATTGCCCTCTAACTCCCGCTGAATTTTTGAAATACATTCCACATAACATTTTTCCACAGTATGTTTTCTCAATGTACTCTCGTCCGGTAAGGATTTATTAAGATATTTTTCGAAAAAGCATTTAAAACTAGGGTTATTAACTTTATATAGAGGAATGTTGGATGCAATCATCATCTGGCATAAATCAAATTCAAATGCGTCTTCCTCCTTTTTTTTAACTGCTTAAACTATCCCGCAGAGATATTTGGGCTAACTTAGAGGAATATAATTTTTCCAAATTACGTTTATGAAGTGGGGTTCCACAATGCTGGTCAATAAAGTACTTTTTTCTACTTGAAATCTGAGAAGTAAAAAAAAATAATTAGAATTCTAAAACCGCTTTAGAATTTAGTTATGCTGTGGGACGAGAAAAAAAGAGAAAAAAATAAAACTTACCGATTTGCCGCATGGTTTACAAAATGCTCCATCTCCTTCTAGAGAAAGTTCCGAATAAGGTGCGATCCATAGCCTTAATTTAGATGTCAACTTTTCACACAAATGTCTAAAACATTTTAAAACGTGTTATTTGCTTTTCGGTATACGCAACAAAACTAAACTAGGATATAGCAATTTGTGACTAAACTCTGATACAGTAACCGACTGTACAACTGATAATAAACTAATAAAGCTTAGGGATTTCCAAATAGTTAACCCTCAAGTCTCGATCAGGTACATTTTCCTAGAAATCTGTTATACAGAGAGAGTTTGTAATTTGGAATAAATTCAATATCTCAAATACTAATGATTTTTTTGAAAAATGCTCAGACACGTCGATTAGTATTTCAAATTGTCCTTTTTGACATACAATAATAATGTATACAGGGTGTCCCAATTTAGAGATATGACGTCATCGTTGATTTTCTTAAATGGCAACACTGTCATTTTGATAGCTATTTTGATAGGGTGTGTAAAGTTATACACAACTGCAAAGTATCAAATTTTTATTCTCTACCATTTACAAGATAATAGAAATTAACAAAGTTATGTCTGTAATTTGGAATAAATTCAATTATTATAATACTAATTGTTTTTTTTTTTTGAAAAATGCTCAGACCCGTTGATTAGTATTTCAAATTGTCATTTTTGACATACAATAATACTTTATACAGGGTGTCCCAATTTAGAGATATGACGCCATCGTTGATTTTCTTAAATGCAACACTGTCATTTTGATAGCTATTTTGATAGGGTGTGTATAGTTATACACAACTGCAAAATTTCAAATTTTTATTCCCTACCATTTACAAGATAATAAAAAATAACAAAGTTATGAAAAACAAATAACCAAATAATAATTGAATTTAATTATTACAAATAAGCAATTGCTCATAACGTTGCCCATTGACCGTTTAACAATAATTGAGGCAAACATTATGAGTATTTGCTTAATTGAAATAATTAAATTCAATTATTATTTGATAACTTGTTTTTCATAACTGTCTTATTTTTTATTATCTTGTAAATAGTGGGGAATAAAAATTTGAAATTTTGCAGTTGTGTATAACTTTACACAGCCTATCAAAATAGCTATCAAAATGACAGTGTTGCCATTTAAGAAAATCGACGATGACGTCATATCTCTAAATTGGGACGCCCTGTATACATTATTATTGTATGTCAAAAATGACAATTTGAAATACTAAGCGACGGGTCTGAGCATTTTTCAAAAAAAACAATTAGTATTTTAATTATTGAATTTATTCCAAGTTACAGACATAACTTTGTTATTTTCTATAATCTTGTAAATGGTAGAGAATAAAAATTTGATATTTTGCAGTTGTGTATAACTTTACACACCCTATCAAAATAGTTATCAAAATAACAGTGTTGCCATTTAAGAAAATCAACGATGACATCATATCTCTAAATTGGGACACCCTGTATACATTATTATTGTATTTCAAAAAGGACAATTTGAAATACTAATCGACGGGTCTGAGCATTTTTTTTAAAAATAATTAGTATTTGAGATATTGAATTTATTCCAAATTACAGACTCTCTCTGTATAAACAAACCATTGATATTTTATTATTGACCCAAAATTTTATTATAGAATGGTTTAGTAATAGAATAATATCATGGGTAGTACCATGAAATTTTAAAAAAGGCACAAATAGGCGGAATTTACGAAAAAAAGGCAAAAAGTGCAAAAAACAATTATAATAGTCAAAATAGGCAAAAAAAGGCATTTTGCCTATAATCCGAGCTTTAGGTATAACAACCATTCTGTGATTTTTCTTTAAAGTTTGGAACAACATGTGTAATATTCTTGCATATATAAAATATTGAATTTAAAAGTCAATTGTAGCCTTAGGCTTTCTTAACATTTTGTTTGTTTTTTAATTCATTCGCTTACGTTCGATAATAAAAGAGATATATGTACTTTTATATTACAAATGTAGTATGCTATTTGGTGTTAATCAATATCAATCCAAGTCTCGAGAGCTACTGTTTCTTCCTTTTGTAAGGTTCTTTAAGTTGGCAAACACTGTCGTAGCCTTCTGCCAATTATGTTATATACATAAGTAATCGATCAGGTTAAGATCTGGACTATGCGATGGCCAATTCGAAGTCCGAAGATTTACCTGTTGTAAATATTCGATTACAGTTTGTGAAAGTGAGGTCTTGCAGTATCATGCGTTATCAAAAAATTGTTATTAATTTAAGGAGCCGATAGCATGGTAGCTAAGTGCTTCGCTATGTAAGATCACTGCTTAAGGGCATAGGTGTAAAATATCACTCTAACGTGTTTTAAATGCATTAATTTTTTTCGAATCTTGGAAAAACTAATATGTAAATATTTTTGAAAAATTTAAACGCAAAATGAAAGATTACATTATTACCGATGGTAGAAAGTCCCTTGGAATAAACAAAAAGTTTCTTCTGAACGACACATTTAAAACTAAAAATCACACTCAATTTTCTCTTCTTTTTCAGTCATGTAACTTATTAAAATATACATATTTTCAGGGACTTTCTACCCTCGGCAATGATGTAATCTTTCATTTTGCGTTTAAATTTTTCAAAATACTTATTATTTTTCGCATGATTCGAAAAAAGTGAATGCATTTCAAATAATTTAGAGTAACATTTTGCGTTTTGCCCTTAAACACGCTCATCGCGGGTCAAATTCTTTGTAGCGCGTTCCATTTCCACCAAACAACAAAAACCATACGAACTTAATTGTGAAACTTTAAATAATAAATCTACTAATTTTCAGTACAAACCAGACACTTTTTGAATGTTAACAATTTGGCATCTATTAAATTGTTAATCTCTCATAGCCTACTTTACGCTTGTCTATTAAACTAAGCAGAAAATGAGGATTTATTGATGAAAAACATGGCTAGTTGTTAACGTGCCTAACTTTTTTATTATACAACATAAGCTGATGAATCAAAAAAGAAAATGTTAATAAAGCCTAAGGCTACAATTGAGTTTTAATTTGAATATTTTATATATGCTAGAATATTCCACAGTGTGTTCTGAACTTTAAGGAAAAAACACAGTATGATTGTTAAATCCGGTATAAAATGACATTTACCTGTCTAGCAACAATATCATTACATCGATTTTATTAAATAATAAGGCTATAACATATTAAAAAAGTCATTCAAATTGGACAACAGGTTTAGAAAATTCGAGACATTTAACATGCCTCATTTTTAAGGTGTTCCGGTAATTTTGCCTCTGTGTGTAGTTCTTTCAGCGCCTGTATGATAGAACAACTATACAAAGATATGTGGAGTACTTAATAATTTTATTTTTCGATTTTTTTAGGTATTCGTTTTGATGCAGTTCGACCCTGGTCTAGAATACAAACAAGTTAGGAGCCGTACTGGCACCGGTCAAGGGAGCGGTACAGGTGGCGGAGGAACAAATAAAGATGAAAACTCTTGACTGCTGCTTTGCAGCGCCCTCACAGATGGACCATATTCATATATTTAGTAGTTAGTTAATCAAGTTATCAACACAAAATCCGGCTAAAATTTCAAATGCAAGAAATTGAGCCAGATAATTTTTAAATGTTGGAATTTTGTCAAGACGCGCGCGTTTGTAAAAATTAAAGGAATAGCCCAGTAAATGGCCGTTTTGGAGTATAATTTTCCGAGTCACGACGGATTTGCTTGAAAATTTGGATTAAGGTTCTTCTTAGACTCCACTTCAAAGTTGAATTTGTGCCGTTGGTTGCTTTTACCTGCGGGGTGAAAACCACCCCTTCTCCGGGGCGAAAAACATACGTTTAAGATAAGTCACGAAATGGATTAATTAACTAATTCTAAGCAACTTTCGTTATTTCGTTCTAAAGAGTTTCTTCGTCAATACTTTCCGAGTTATTTTCGAGTGAAAATGTTTCTTTTTCAATAAATAAAACCACGTTTTCAGACGGTTTTTCGGAAAAAAAACTCAAAAAGTAAGTAATTTATCGAAAAAAATATTTTTAGAAAAATGTAGCCTAAAAAACGAAATAAATGATGAAGTCTATGCACCGAGTAGAAGCGCAAAGTTATAGCTCATAAAAAATAGGTTCTTACTCATCAAATATCAAAATCATCAAATATTTTTTAAAGTGTTTACAAAAGCTTTATTTTTGTTGTTCTGAAGCTATTTTCTTGTGACATTTTTGTAAACTATATTTAATGGGAAAGAAGCCACAATTTTACTAAAAAAATGATTTTAACATTTCGACGTCCAAATCGGATGCCGTTGTCAAAATACAAAAAATATTAATATTGGCTTATTTCCCATTAAATATAGTTAATAGCTTTATTTTTATTTTTTATAAAAGTTTCTGGCATTAAAGCTACGTGACGTTCAAAATAAAGTTATTCCCTTTTTTGATAAAAAAAAATCGTGAAAATCTCCCCTAATTAGCACCCCAAATGAAATTAAGCGTTGCCGCTTTACAATTTACATTAAAGATGTACTGTTTACACTCAACCAAAGTTATATGGAATCACTATGTATTTGAAACCTGCAGCTTTTGGAAGCTATAGGTGTAAATATTTTAGTTAAAACGATAAGAAAAGAGTTGCCGTGCCCTAGAACTACAATATAGTCCTGCTATAGTATATAAGTAATGTATATTACAGCAGGAGGAAGTTACCGGCTCCCGAGTTAACCCAGCAGCACAATATTGATCACGTAAATTGGTGTCTTCAACACCAAAATTGGAAGATTTTTCCAAAAAATGTTATTGTTTTTTTTATAACTCCGTTCGTGTTTACGATATCAGGTTCATCTAAAAACTGATTGAAAATTAATTTCAAGTGCTATTTAAGCACGTTGAATCTAATCTTTTAAACACCTTATTTAAAAAAAAATAAAAGGTTAAATGAGCCCTGTTGCATGGTTACCACAGCAAAATTTAAGATTTAAACGTTTCTATCTCGGTTATTTTTTACCCTATAGAAATAGTAAAACAGGTAAAATATTTGGCACAGAAAAAACTAAAATTTGGTTATATATAATTTTTTACGTATATTGAGTATTTTTGGAGGTATTATCAAAAGATTATGAGAATTACAATAATTTTAAAAAGTATGTTTTTTATAAATTATATCTTTTTTCAAAAATATGCATTCTAAACCGGTCAAAATTATCGAAAACATTACTTATGCTAATATAAATCAGTTCTTGTAAGGATTACTATAAATTTTAATTTTTGTGGAAATGGCGTATGTTTTATTTTTCACGTTTTCCTAAACAATTCGAAACGGTTCTTTTATTTTCATTATAACTTGCTTAATTTTGATGCTATTACCTTGTTCTGAAGCTCATTTGATAGGTATTCCGAAGTACTTTGACAAATGTTTAGCGGGAATATTTTACACATTGCATCATTTTCCCGTTATTTAAGCTTGAATACTTAGATTTGAGTACTCGTCGAAAAAAATACACATTCAATTACCAATAACTCACTTTAAACTAACATTAATTTAGTTCTTAATATGAGGAATGTATTTAGTTTTTTATTATCTTCAATTTCAGTAATAATAACTTTTTTGTAAAAGCTTATAGTTTTTTATTTATACGTGAAAACCGATCTAAAACATGGATTTTTTTACGAAAAAATAAAATTTTTTGTCTTAAATAACTCAAAAGTGTTGATTTATTTTAATAACTTTATATAACAAATTTTGCTTATAATTTGTCCCTCTATCGACTTATGGTATTATTTTTAATAAAATAATTTTCACCCCCGAGAAGGGGTGGCATCCACCCCCAGGGTAAACGCGCAAGTTGGCATCTTGTCACCTTTGTTCCTTGAGGTATCCTCTAATTACTCACCAATTTTCATGAAAATCGATGGAGGTTCAACGAAATTGGAGGTGAAAACCTTCAGTGACTGTACTATAGAAAATATGAAATGTTTCCCTGTAAGTTTGATTGAGTGTATGTTATGATCTGGTAAGTTTGACCGGTTCAAAGTGCTTATTTTTGAAAAAATTTGATTTTTATAGTAACAATTTTCTTATTTTGAAAAAAAGAATCCATATTTTTGCAAAATAATTTAAAAAGTATTATTGATACAAAAAATCTACAGGAATAAAAAATGTTTGCTTTGCTTTTGACTTGGTTTTGCTTTTTTGAACCTTCGTGTTTTTTTGGTTTTCTCTTAGACAAAAATTGGTTTTGCTGTTCAAAATTTGCGTACACTCGTAATTAGTGACTAGTTCAAGTCCTTCAACTACGACTTTCAAGAATAAGGATCATAAACAAGGTAATAAAGTAAGAGTAATAATAAAAAATAGTTTAAATGATCTTATTGCTCTTTAGAAACCTCAAAAATGGTGTTTAAGTATTTCATAGCTTAAAAACTAACTGAGTTATAAGATACGTAAAAAACCAATGTCATATTTTAGGAAATATCAGAACGCGTGTACTGGACCTTTCTAAGATATACATAATGTGCTATAGAACCTACTTTTCATGAGCTACAACTCTGATTTTACTGGGCCTATAGACTTCACGTTACAATAGTAATAGGAGATCTAAATGCAAAAATCGGTAGAGGAAGTCAAGGTGATTTTATTGGAAACTTTGGACTGGGTACTGTCCAGGGCCCAGTGGCTCAATTCTGCCAAGAGACCGATTTTATTGTCACGAATACTTATTATGATCTGCCGACCAGGAGACTCTATACATGGAAATCACCAGCAGACAACCAACATAACGTCATCGGAGACTAAATTGACTACCTTCTCATCTGCAAACGATACCGAAATTCCATAAAATCAGTAAAATCATACCCTGGAGCTGATGTGAGATCAGATCACAACACAGTTGTAGGAAGGTTTAGAATTAATCTAAAGAAACCTGTGGTTAAAACTAAAGTAGAGACGATACAAGTATCTCGTTTGAGAGATCCATCAACAAAAGAGCAAGTCACACTAAAAATTAAAGAAGAGCTCACCAAAATAGAAATTATTCCTACTGAAGATGCGAACAGGAAATGGCACATGTTAAAAGATGCTCTTATCCGCACATGTGAGACATCACTAACACCTAAACTAATTAAGAATAAAAATGAATGGATGACCGAGGAGATTCTAGATCTCATGGAAGCAAGGCGATCTTATAAAATCAAAGACAAAAATATGTATAATATTATACACACAGAAATAAGGAGAAAGATCAGAGAGGCAAAGGAAAGATGGTATAGTGACAGATGCGCAGAGATTGAACAGTTGGTAGAGAAACATGATAACTTCAACATTCATAAGAAAATTAGAGAAATAACAGGCACTAATATTAAGAAAACATCAAACATACTGCTGGATAAAAACGACAAAATAATTATAGACGTCGGTGAAAGGCTTAAAAGATGGCAGGAATATATTCAAGAGCTATTTAAAGACGAACGGACTGAGATAATACTAGAGCAGGTAAAGTTCGACAACGGCCAAGACATAACAGAAGATGAGGTATTAGAGGCGATAAAGCGAACAAAGAACAACAAGGCAACAGGTCCAGACCAAATACCTGTAGACATAATACGGTTAATAGAAGAACAGCAAATTGGAATATTGGTCGACTTATTTAATACAATATAAAGTACAGGAATCATTCCCAGAGATTGGCTGCTGTCAACGTTCATAACACTGCCAAAAAAACCAAATGCAAAAGAATGCCAAGACCACCGGATAATAAGTTTAATGAGTCATACTCATGAGCAGGACATAAGCGACACGCAATTTGGATTTAGAAATGCAATGGGAACGAGGGAAGCCCTGTTCGCTGTAAATGTACTTGTGCAAAGGTGCGTGGATGTTAATCAGCCAGTATATATGTGTTTCTTGGATTACAACACAGCCTTCGATAAGGTCAGATATAACCGCCTTATCGAATTACTTGAAAATAAAAACTTAGATATGAGGGACATCAGGATCATTAGTGCTATCTATTATAATCAGATCGCTGTGGTAAAAGAGAACAACGCCTTTTCAAATGAAATACAGATTGAGAGGGGCGTCAGACAGGGCTGTGTCCTGTCTCCTACTTTGTTCAATTTGTATTCAGAGGAAACGATCCAGGAAGCACTAGAAGACCTAACCACGGGAATAAAAGTAAATGGCCGACCAATCAATAATATACGGTTTGCCGACGACACTATTTTATTAGCCGAATGTCTTGAGGATTTACAACAAATGGTTGACAGAGTGGTAGAAGTCAGCCAAGAAAACGTACTGTCCCTAAACACAAAAAAGACACAACTTATGGTAATCACAAAAGCTCAACAGCGCCAAGAAAGCATAACAATACATGGAGAACAAATTAAAAAGGTTGAAAAATATAAATATTTGGGTACAATAATTAATGAAACTAATGAGTACACAGAAGAGATTAAAGCAAGAATAGGACAGGCAAGAAATGCTTTCAACAAACTGAAAAAAGTACTCTGTAGCAGGGACATTACAATTTCTTTAAAGATAAGACTTCTGAGATGCTACGTGTTCTCCGTATTATTCTATGGGTTGGAGGCTTGGACAATAAAGAAGGATGTTTCGGACAGATTAGAAGCCTTCGAGTTATGGGCCTACAGAAGAATATTAAGAATAAGTTGGGTGGATAGAGTCACGAATATCGAGGTGTTGAGAAGAATGGGAAAAGATAAACAGGTTTTAAATACAATTAAAGTCAGAAAACTGCAATATCTGGGACACGTTATGAGGGGCGAGCGTTATAACTTGTTACAATTAATAATACAACGAAGAATACAGGGTAGAAGGAGTAGCGGAAGAAGACGCATCTCCTGGTTAAACAATTTGAGAGCTTGGTTTAACTGCACTTCTGCTGATCTCCTTAGAGCAACGGTATCGAAAGTGCGAATTGCCGTGATGGTTGCCAACCTTCTTAGAGGAGATGGCACATGAAGAAGAAGAAGATAGACTTCATAAATACACATTTTTTATAGGCTACATTTTTACCAAGAATATTTTTTTGATAAAATACCTACTAGTTGAGTTATTTCCTAAAACCGTCTGAAACATAGCTTTATGTTGAAAAATAAACATTTTCACTAACCAATAACTCGAAAAGTATTGACTTTTGAGTGAAAAAACTCTATAGAACAAGTTGTTTAAAATTAGTTATATTATCCATTTTAGGACTTGTCTTGAACGTATTTTTTCACCCCTGAGAAAAGGTGGCTTTCACTCCGCAAGTAAAAGCAACCATGTGCTCAAGTCCAGTAATGAAGTGGAGGGTAAGAGGGACCTAAATCCAAATTTTTATGAAATTCGGTGATCACACGGAAAATCACACGGTATCGCCGTATTTCACGTTCATTTACTGGGCTAGAAGTACATGACTGTAATAGATAGGTAAAAATGTTGTTATCTTTAACGAGAGACTATAAATTAAGTCAAACTGTATTCTTGCAAGAGATGAGACTGCAACATTACGCCTTAACACAAAATTCCAAAATTGATCCACGTGTAAATACATCCAATATCGTAATTTTCTATTTTTTTGATAGTAATAATACCCACCATCCATTCCAATCCCCGTTTCTAACTTTTCTTTACGTAGTAAATAAGAAATTGCGGTAATATTGTAAATACGAATGATAACTTCATACTTATAAAATAATGTAGTAGACGTGACAAAGACAATTTAAAACAAAAGTGAAGTGCACAATTCATATGTTTATTAAAATTGAATAGTGAATTTCAACACATATTATTTTGTAAAATAAATAAAAATATTCTTTACAAATGGTGCCATTTCTACATATTATATGTATGTATAATCTTGTTTAAAACGTTTTGAATGTATTCTTCTCGCTTATGTTGTAAGCATTTCCACAGTGGTGTGTATATGTATAAACTTACATATGGTGGCTGTTCCTGTCCAAAAACTTACATTGGTCAAACTGGCAGAACCTTTAACAAACTTATAACAGAACACAAAAGTCCTTTCAATAATATAAAATCATATTCTACGTACGTACTTTACTTTCTAGATCATAATCATTCTTTTAATGACCAGTTTCAAATTCTCCATACCTATTCAAAATAATGGCCTTAAACTACCTGTATTAAAAGCTATGGAAATTATTAAATTAAAAATTATAGATATAATTCTGAATGGTAAAACTTGAGACAAACAGCTCCCCCCTCCTCAACCCATTCAGTTCTTCTTCTTCTTGTGCCACTCCTATCGGAAATTGGAAATCATCAAGGCTACCCTGACTTTGTTTACAGCTGACCTAAAAAGTTCATTAGTGGTGCAGCCAAACCACTCTCTCAAATTCCGCATCCACGACATTCCTCTACGGCCTGGATTCCGTTTTCCTTCTATTTTTCCTTGCATTATATTTTGAAGTAATGCGTATTTATGACCTCTCATCAGGTGACCCAAATACTCGAGTTTTCTTCGTTTTATCGTTAACAAAATTTCTGGGTCTCTTCCTATCCTTCGTATTACTTCAAGATTTGTGATTCTTTCAACCCAACTTATCTTCAGCATTCGACGGTAGCACCACATCTCGAAACTTTCAATATTTTTTATGTTGTTCTGTTTGAGAGTCCAGGCCTCTACACCGTATAATAGCGTGTTAAATACGTAGCCTCTTAGCATTCTTAATCGTAGAGGGATGCTTATATATCTGTTGCAGAAGAATTTTCTCATCTTTATGAAGGTGGCCCTGGCAATTTCGATACGTCTTTTTATTTCATTGTTTTGGTCTCCAGTTTCGTTTATTAAAGTTCCCAAGTATTTATAACTTGATACTTTTTCAATTTGAATGCCGTTTATACTAATATGTGCTGGTTGTGTCATGATTTTACTGAAGACCATATACTTGGTTTTTTTGATATTAATGTTTATGCCATAATTGTTGCAAGCAATATTTATGTTTGTAAGTAATCGTTGTAATTCTTCTACTGTTCTTGTAACTAGTACAGTGTCGTCTGCGTATCGAATATTATTTACAACCTCTCCATTGATTACGATTCCTTCATTTGCTTGCAAAAGGGCTTCCTGACAGATGCTTTCACTATATACATTAAATAGCAGTGGTGACAAAATGCATCCCTGTCTTACTCCTCTACGTATTTCTATTGCTTTTGATATCTCGTTTTCTATTTTGATGTTAGCTTTCTGATTCCAATATAAGTTGAGAATTATTCGCAGATCTTTATTATCTATGTCTTTTCTTTCAAGAATGTCTCTTAGCCTATCGTGGCGTACTCTGTCAAACGCTTTTTCAAAATTGATAAAACATGCATGTACTTCTTGATTAACGTCTAGGCATCTTTGTGTAAGAACATTCAAACCGAAGAGAGCTTCTCGAGTACCTAGTCCTTTTCTGAACCCCATCTGTGTATTACTAATATCTGACTCCAACTTTTGATAAACTCGGTTGTGGATGATTTTTAGAAATATCTTTAGTAGATGGCTCATTAAAGATATTGTTCGATGTTCTGAACATTCTTTTGCATTGGATTTCTTTGGCAGTGTAACGAATGTAGACAGCAGCCACTCTTGAGGTATAATACGAGTATTGTATACTGTGTTAAATAAGTGCAATATTATACCTATTGATTCATCATTCAAGAGCTTTAGTAATTCAGTAGGAACCTCATCGGGTCCATTTGCCTTTCCAGTTTTGAAATTTCTAAGTGCCATTTCTACTTCACATTTTAGGATTTCAGGCCCCGTTTCACCATTTACCGTGTCAATGTTATTTCTGTTGTCCTCAAACAATTCTCTTATGTATTCACTCCATCTATTAATTTTTTCTGTTAAGTCTCTAATAATATTTCCGTCTTTGTCCTTAAGCAAACTTATTTCATGTCTTCTTTGGGTTCCTGTAAGTTCTTTTACTTTTTTATGTATATTGAATGTGTCATACTTTCTTTCATAGTCTTCCATTTCTACACATTGTTCTTTAATCCATGATTCTTTGGCCTTCTTTATTATTTGCTTTATGTTCTTATCAACCTCTCTGTATTTTTCTGAATTATTCTTCAATTTGCGTCTTTCATCCATTAGTTCTAGTATGTCTGGTGTCATCCACACCTTATGTTTCTTTGGAGATTTGGTTAGGTGTTTCTTTCCCGTAGTTCTTATTATAGTGTTTATATACTTCAGTTTTTCATCTATGTTGTCTGTTCTGCGGATTTGGTTTTCTGCTACACTGAGGCCGGTGTTGATTTCTTCGCGCACTGTTTGTCGTCGGTGTTCACTTTTAAGCTGAAAGTCGAACGCCGGGATGATGGTTTCTCTCATTTTCTTTGGTCTAGCTTCTATCCAGATACTACTGGATTATGATCCGAACCGATATCAGTTCCAGGGTAAGTTTTAGTAGATTTCACGGTAGATTTCCTATTCAGTTAAAGACAATAAACTGTAGACATACAGTAAAATACCTACGTCACTTGAGAAAAGCACTCTGCCGAAACAGCTGTAGCGATATTGATTTGTAATAACTTTTTTGTGGAAGTAAAGTGTGGAAGTAACGGTCGAATCACTTTTCACACTGAAGTCTAGAGGCTGTTTTCTGAGATTCGTTATCATCTTGTGAACAGCAATATTGAACCAGAGCTTATTAGCAGCTAGAAACACATCCTTTGGTTATATGCCCTTAGCTTTAGCTGCGAAAGCCTTAAATAGCTGCTGCAACTATTCAAGAATGTGTAATTGTTTTTAGGGTCTATGTCTCACACCCGTATAGAAAGAGAAACACATAATATATTTCTTGTACATGTACAACATAGTTTTCAAGGACAGCTTAATTCTGCAAAGTCAATGGTATCTCTACTTTTGACAGCTATCTCTTTATTTTTTTGCTAGCTATCTTGGTGTTTGGTTAATAAGTATAGTAATACAGAATCGCCAAATAAACCGGTTTGGTAAAATTCTAAAATAAGGATGAATACCGCAAGAGATCATGGACCTCGTAGACGTGAGATGAAAATATAAAACGAATCCAATAAGATAAAAACGAATCACTAAAATGGTAAGAAAAAGTTGCAGATTCCAAAGAAATAATCTAAATGTCAAAAAGTATCTAGAAATTTAACAACTTCGGAAAACTTTTAATGGGACCTTTAATGTCCATAAAAAAGTGAAAGAAAAGACGTGTAGACACAGAAAGACAACAAATAATATTAACACATTATCTGCCTATTGAAGAGGATGGAATTCGGTTAGGAGGCATTTTGTTGAACGGCACCTGACTGAAATAACCATATCACGCGCTGACGTGTGATCGGCAGCGCATGGGTTAAGAGAAATAACGAAATAAAAGACAATAACGAAATGATTTTAGGCAGCATGGAAAACAAACTGGAGAGATGGAAAGAATACATTCAGACACATTTTGACGATGATATACCTACCTAAAGGTCCAGAAATTCAAAAAAGAATTAATCCATGCAGTAAGAGTTAAGAGAAACCGCGGTTCAGATAACAGCACTATTCAATAAGATATGTGACAACATAGGTAAAATACAGTCGAACCCGCTTATTAGAATCCCTGTTATAGGAATATCCCGGTTTATGGAATATAAATTCGAGTTCCCGAAACGTTTCCATTTACTCCTTAATAAATTTATCCTTTTATTGGAATAGGTTCTAATTAGATAATACCGCTTATTAGCCTATTTTGCCGGTCAACGAATATTTTTTTTTATAATTTACTAAAAATTTAAATTATGTTTGGTATTATGGTCAGTCGTCAAGGGCCTGTAGTGCTGGATTAGATATTATTAGGGTAATAAATATTTATTACTTTGTTACGAGTGCCTACCAATTCGATCTTTAGCCGAAAAATGCATGGGTCATAAAGTAATTTTTATTTGTCTACACAAAGGCACTGTTGCCTGCTATAAAATTGTTAGAAGCAGTTTATTTAGAATTCACCCAGAGAGTATTTACCTACTTGTTTGCGAGATGGCTTTGTTAAATTCATCCATTTCTTGCCGCCAATAAAAGTTCCATTCAACCAATGGATTAAGGATGACCACACGGATTAACAATAAAAAGCTATAATTACCGATAATTTCTCAAGAAAAAATAAGTAATTTTGTTATATGCATTTTAATAAGAAAATATTTACATATCTACATATTGCATACATTTTATATTAATTACCTACTGCTACTGTATTCATTCACATACATAATATAATGTAGTTTGGTATTTAACACATACATAGATAAATAGTAGCTGCACTACTGTATTATTGACGTAAAAAGACCTAAAAACATTTACATATACTGATTATGTAGGTATATATATGATATACATATTGGCATAGTATGTAAAACTACATATTGGCATAGTATGTAAAACTACACATTGGCATAGTATGTAAATAATATTATTACGTATATTCGGTACAGTTATTTCGACTAGCCACCAATGATCGGTTATTAGAATATCCCGGTTATAAGAATATTTTTGCCTGGTACAAAGGCTATTCCAATAAGCGGGTTCGACTGTACCACTGGCAAAAATCGAATCTGGTAATATGACCATAAACCCAATTTCTCACAATTTGATGACTATCGAATATTAAGCTTGATGTCTCATATTCTTAAAATTTTTCGGAGAATCATCCATACACGAATTTACAAGAAGTGTGTGAATTTTCTAAACGAAGGAAAGCGAAACACCGACGGTTTCAAAGAATTGAATAAACAAATAAAGAAGGGAGTAAAGGAAGACTTAAGGATCTACAATGAAAACAAGGTAGAAAAAATTATAGAAAAGAACCGAGGTCTAAATATAGCGAGCTATGAACAACTGCAGGATAGATTCTCGATACAGAATGCTCATACATAATATTTATAAGAAAGCTACAATGAGAGTACAAATCGACGATAAAACCATAGCTATACCAATCAACAGAGGAGTTCGCCAGGGAGACGTTATTTCACCAAAGCTGTTCACACTGGGACTTGAAGACGTGTTCAAAGATATTAACTGGGTAGATAAAGGAATAAATGTTAATGGAAGAAAACTAAGTCATTTGAGATATGCTGACGACATTGTAATATTCGCTACAAGTTTCGAAGAATTACAGACCATGATGACGCGACTATTTCAAGCTTCGGAAAAAGTAGGTCTTAAGATGAACTTGGAAAAAACAAAAATAATGACGAATACACCGAACATTACAAAAATAAAGTTGAATGACATAGATTTAGAAACAGTAAGCGAATACATCTACCTGTGACAGATAATGAAAGTTAACAAAGAAAATCAAACTGCCGAAATTACCAGAAGAATAAGGTTAGCGTGGACAGGATTTGGAAAATTGAGTTGGATCTTGAAAAACACTAAAATAGAACAATATTTGAGAACCAGAGTTTACGATCAGTGTATCCTCCCTATACTTACGTATGGTTCACAGACGTGGACACTCACCAAGGCCAATATGGATAAAATAGTAAAGGCACAGAGAGCGATGAAAAGATCAATGCTCGGGGTGAGGCTCATAGACAAAAATCAAATACATGGATTAGAAGCAAAACCAAAGTAAAAGACGCAGGAGAACATGTTGCCAAATTAAAATGGAGCTTCGCAGGACACAATGCCCGACTGAAGGATAAAAGATGGAATCACGAAATACAACAATGGAGACCGTGGTTGGGAAAAAGAAGTAGAGGAAGGCCACAAATGAGATGGGCCGATGACATAAAGAAGTTTGGAGGACACAACTGGAAACAGGTGGCACAAAATAGACAACACTGGATTGAATTGGGGGAGGCCTATGTCCAAAGTTGGATTACTGAAGGCTGAAGAAGAAGAAGAAGTGTGAATTTCAGATAATGACACTTAATTCGGATTTCGAAACGGATTGGGAACACGAGGAGCTCTGTTTGTCTCAAATATGTTAAAACAACAATACAGAGACATAAAGGTAGATGTTTATGCATATTTTATTGTTTCTCGAAAAGCATTTGGCTGCGTTAACCATAAAAAAATGATCGAAATTCTGAGAACAACTGGAACTGATTAACGAGACTTGCGAATTATCTCAGAACTATATTGACGCCAAACGGCAACAACTGATGTAAAGCACACAGCATCCGAAAATATACGAATCTTATGAGGAGTACAACAGGGTTGCGTCTAATCACCGCTATTTAGCGAAGCATTAGACTATAGGTCCAAAGTGGAATCAAGATTAACGGAACCAGAATAGACAACACCAGGACCTCGATTTTTGACCCTTCGCTTCGTTATCGAACGTATTCACTTCATATCTGTTTAATGTACAGATAGCAAATGATCGATAACGAAGCGAAAGGTCAAAAATCGAGGTCCAAGTACGCTGATAATACCGTCCTAATAGCAAAAAATGCACAAGAACTACAAAATAAAATAAATAAATGCAATAATCTAAAAGTGAGACAGCTCCAATTTCGTTTGTTCTGTTTCATCAGTGTTCAACACTTTTTTTTTTGTTTTGATAATATACTCTTTTTAGTAGCTCTAAAAGATTTATAGGACAGTCACTATTTTCGATTGTTTCCTACTCTTGTTTCGATCAACTTTGTTAAGGTACTAGTACACTTTAGAAGACCAAAAATAAGCATTTTTTCAAGATTTTTTTTCTCAGAACCTTTATTAGAAATGAACATAGAACTTTTTACGTATTAATATATAACTGTTAGAGAATACAAAAAAAAATCTTTCTTCATTTATCGAAGTCGAGGGCTCGAATAAAAGTAGGTCCGATGGCGGACAGTTAATCTCAGGATTGGGATCTCTGAAACAAAAAAAAAATCGTACGGCATTTGAAAAAGGAAGGTTTCTTACGTGACAATTTTCCGCCAACTGTCCGTCATCATTTTTCGAGGCCTCGACTTTTGCGCCCTCAGCAATATTAGTGTACGTGCACAAATGAAAAAATATTTTTTTGTACTCTCTAAGAGTTAGGTATTAATATGTAAAGAGTTTTGCGATTGAAAAGTTGATTATTTTTGGTCTTCTAAAGATGTACTATAGTAGTATCTTAAAAGCCTCTTCGAAGTTATTAAAGAAAGATATAAGTCTTTAAACGTTAAATTTACAATTTTTCTAAGAAGTTAGGAACAAATTTGTATAAATAAACCAAATTAAATTTTTTTGATAACAGAAAAATTAAAGATGCAAAATGGCGAGAATATTTTTATCTGTTGTAGAAATGTTTATTGTCTGATTTACATTTTTCAGTTAAAATATTATAGTAGTCCCATTTTTCATACCATTTTGTACACTTATGAGCTACTGTATCTACAAAAATCTTACAATATAAATCAAAGTTTAGATAAATGTGAATTTAAATATTCTGAAAAATAAATATATGTAAATGTTAAAAAAATACGCTTAAACTCTTTAGCGCCATAAGATTGTAAATATAATAAAATATATAAATTGTAAATACTAAAGCTTTAGTGCTAATAACGATATTGTAATAAATATTTTTAATTAATTTAAATTTTATATGAAATATTCAACCCAAATTCTAAATCAGTTAAATTTTCTTATAAAACTTTGATTTATATTTATAAAAAAATTATGACAAATGTATTTTGACAAAAAATCTTATGAATAATTCGGTAGGTATATAAGAAGCAGATTATCTTTATTAATACATAAATATAACTCCGTCTTTGATTAGATGGAACACCGCTTTTTGCTTTACTAACAAACATATTTTAATTAATAAATATTTTGCTTCTGCTAGCTTTGGCGCAATTTTAAGTTTTTATCTCCATAAAACTATTCAATATATTACGTTTTAAACAGAATTAATATTTATTAACATAAATAATGGTCCCATCAACAGTCATAAAGAATCTTTGATTGTCTGGTCACATGCCAAACAAAAAAAATTTAGGCCCATCCAAAAAATAACTGAAAACCCACAAAACCCACTTATCCTAGGGGTGGTCAGACTAAGTAACCTTGCATCAGAGAAAAGTAATTAAATCACCCCCAAGATTTATGACCCCCCCCCCACATTTCTGGATCCGCCACTGTTTGATCATACATGATGTTACTTTGGAATGTTTTGGTACATAACCCCAGTGATTATCATCACCATCGTAGTATCATCTGCAAATGCCCGAAACTGCAGTTCGTCTCATAGGTACCAAACAATGGGCTAAAACTAAATTTCAAAAGTTTAGCAGAGAGGAGCCTTTCGTGGTTACTTAATGTCACTATTACTCTTCAAAGTGTATAGGGAAGCAGTACATACTTAAGGAAGAGATCAAATTAAATAGAAGGTATAGCTATCAATGCACAAATCTTTAATAACTTACGATTTGCATGGCTGTTGCCAGCAACACCATACTCAAGCAGGTCAAACCTCCAAATTGGTTAACTTTTGATATAATATAACCTCAATACCAACTTGGCAATTATATATTTTCCAACACAATTTCTTTTCTTCATTAATATTATTTGTGAAAACTTTATGTAATCTTTTTAGGTAAAAATATGTACAAGGACAATGCTAGATGAGCTAAGAAAACATCACAATAAAAGCCATATGGAGAAAAAAAAGAGTATAATCAATTAGGAGTAACATTAGCAAATAGAATGATAAGATAAGATTCAGAATAAAATAAAACGATGAAATGTGGGAAGGCAGATAACTTGGAAGAATGGTTTGGATCTAGCTCCACAGTTATTTATAGTAGCGGTCTACAAGGTTCTGTATATTGACAAATATTTCTAATCTTTTTCGATGTGGGTACTCTACAAATTTACTGGTTCAAATCCCGGCACGAGTTACAAACATAAAAAAGTTAACGTAGTAGCTTAATATCCAACATGGATCTGCGATTTAAATTAGACTACAGTGTTGCTAGAAATGAGAACTTACTACTCGATGTTACTCCTTTCATTGGACTATACCGGAACGTCTTAAGACATTGGCGAAAATAAAAACTAGAAAATCTTGAAACTCATAAATCCTACAATCGGTACGTCCATTTAATACGCAGCAAACTTTAGAAAGAGAAGTAAACTACACCTGTAAACTACGTTTAAAAATCAAGTAGTTGAGTCCCTGCCAGTGTTCCCAGACCTACTGAAAAATCAGTAGACCTACTGATCTCGATCCTCGTCTACTTATCTACTGATGGCATCCTTAAACCTACTGAAATACTAAAAATTACTAAAATACTCAAAATCATCCTATTTTAATAGAGAAATTCGGTAAATTTAACGAAAAATCGGTTGAATCCACCGATTTTTTGAGGCATCTGGTTGCCCCCCCCCCCCTAATTCTATTGAATTCTACTGATTTTTCGGGGCGACATCTAGTTATCTATGTATAAACTAATAGATTTTTGAGGCGACTTGATACTACTGAAATCTACTGATCTTTTGAAGCGACACCTACTGATCATCAAAAAAGTCATCTGGGAACACTTGTCACTGCATTCATCAGCCTCTTTCTATCCAAATACTTTCTCTGTCTGCTCTGCGAGGGTGGGCAAAATTTCTAAAGTCATTCTTAGACTTGACAAGTAATATTTACCTTAATTTAACACCTCAATATTTTAGACATGCATATATTTAAAAACAAAACCTTTAAATAGAAATTTACTTTTTTATTTTATGTTATTCCCAAAAAGATTATAGAAAGTGGACCTAAAAATCAGACCAATAAATTAAATAAACAATGAACATGTCCGATCATAGGCGTAACCAGGGGGGTTTTGGGGGGTCATAACCCCCCCCCCCCCCCCATTGGGATGTACTTTGAGCTTTATACGCTTAACACCATAGCCCTCAGAGACCTTCCAGTAGTTGTAACCCCCCCTTTCAGGTAGTTGTAACCCCACCCCCCCTTAGGATCATCCTGGTTACGCCTATGTGTCCGATTGGTTCAATTTAGAACACAACAACACACAACTAGTAAAAGGTCGAGGACAAGATTAGACCTATTTTGGAAGTGAGAATTGAGAGTCGTAATGACAGCTATAATAATGGCTCAAGCTACTAAACGAAATACACTATTAGAAACAACTCATGAATAGAACAAAAATATGTGATGTAAGAATATAAGGAATAGCAATAACCGTTTATTCAATGTCCAAACTGCAATAGAAAAGGGCATGGAACAATCACAGATAATCCCTAAATTTTATTTAATTTTACTAGCGTTGTTAAAAAAATGGAAACAATTTAATACAATAAAAAGGTATATGAATGTGAATCCTGTTCCTGCAAATAATTTATGAAAAGAAAATGAGATTGTGTTCCTCGCAAGCTCCAAAAACATACAAGGACCAAAATGAGGTAAAATAAAAACAGACACCTTGAATACAAACCAAAACGAGTAAAGAAAAATATAAAATCAAAACAACGGAAAATCACTAGACAAAATTAAATTAATGATAAATCATAAAAAAAATTACGCAGTAGAACAAAATGTTAAAGTGGCCCCGGAAAAAGTATAATATCATTGTTTATCTGTCTGTGTTACCATTGTCTAAGAGCTAGTGAGTGAACCCTCCGACTAACGGTCTTCCTGTAAGGCTAGAAATTTGTATAGTGATAATTCATGGCACACCAAGGCTAAAAACCATGACCTGGCAGGCATCAGCCGTGCACGTGTATCTACCGCGTGAATCGAAAAGTGCATAGTTTAGGGGAAAAATAAACTTTCTACTGTAAAGTTTAAATTTAAGTATGCGTTTGAGTAAGTCATTTAGAAGAAATGTGTACAATGACAGGCGATTCTGAAGAGCATAAGACCTTGCCAGGCGAGGGGAAAGATTAGGGGTTTTTCCTAAAATTATTTTTTTTGCATGGAACAAAGTTTTTTTAGGTTTTTTGAATCATTCCAAACAGAAAAGATCTTTAGTGTTTTTTCTCTTAGGTTAATAGTTTTTGTTATATAAGCGATTAAAATTTTGAAAATTTCGAAATCGGCCATTTTTAACCCTAAATCGGACATTTAACTAAAAATTTCAATATTGCCAAGGTAGATAGATATTCTATAAACATAGATTGATGAAATCCAGAAGAGTTTTTTTCAATACAATATCGAAAACACCTTTGTTTTTTAATTGCTAATCAAGCGGGCGCCACACTGTAGCATAAGTGAGGACGTTTGAGTTTGCATAAATTCATTATCTCGAGAATGGGCAAATTTGAAGAGAAATCCTCAGACAGGTCGATTTTTGTTCTTAAGTTAGGACTTTTTGGCATAAATATAATACTAGTGACGTCATCCATCTGGGCGTGGTGACGTAATCCATGATTTTTTAAATGAGAGTAGGGGTTGTATGATAGCTCATTTCAAAGGTTATTTAATTCTCTATTCAGTAATATAAACACTAACATAATTATTTATACAGGGTGTACAAAAAAAAATTATTAAATTAATTTAGACAAAAAGAAGAAAAAAATATTTTTGTACACCCTGTATAAATAATTATGTTAATGTTTATATTACTGAATAGAAAATTAAATAGCCTTTCAAATGAGCTGTCACACAACCCCTACTCTCATTTAAAAAAATCATCGATTACGTCATCACGCCCAGATGGATGACGTCACTAGTATTATATATATATATATATATATATATATATATATATATATATATGCCAAAAAGTCCTAATTTAAGAATAAAAATCGACCTGCCTAAGGATTTCTTTTCAAATTTGCCCATTCTCGAGATAATGAATTTATGCAAACTCAAATGTCCTCACTTATACTACAGTTTCGCCCCCGCTTGATTAACAATTAAAATACAAAGGGGTTTTCGATATTGTACTGCAAAAAACTCTTCGGGGTTTCATCAATCGATTTTTAAAAAATATCTACCTACTTTGGCAACATCGACATTTTCAGTTAAATGTCCGATTTAGGGTTAAAAATGGCCGATTTCGCAATTTTCAAAATTTTTAATCGCTTATATAAGAAAAACTATTAACCTAGGAGAAAAGTCACTAAAGACCTTTTCTGTTTGGAATGATTCAAAAAACCTAAAAAAAACTTTGTTCGATGCAAAAAATATAATTTTAGGAAAAACCCCTATCTTTCCCCTCGCCTGGCAATGTCTTATGCTTTTCAGAATCGCCTGTCATTGTACACATTTCTTCTAAATTACTTACTCAAACACATACTTAAATTTAAACTTTACATGAGAATGTTTATTTTTCCCCTAAACTATGCACTTTTCGATTCACCTGGTAGATACACGTGCAGGGCTGATGCCTGCCAGGTCATGGTTTTTAGCCTTGGTGTGCTATGAATTATCACTATACAAATTTCTAGCCTTACAGGAAGACCGTTAATCGGAGGGTTCACAGCTCTTTGACCGCGCGCTTTTAACGCGGATAGATGTAGGTATTTAGGTGCTCACTGAATTTGTCTATAAATCTTCATAAATGGAAACAAAGATTTTAGTGCGAATTTATTTAAGTATAGATGACATTGCAAAACGTCTTGCGATATGGGACATGACAAATAGCGTTTGTTCAGATATGATCTTACGAAGACCCGCTTGGAAAGCACTGATCTTCATATTTTATGAAGCTGATAATAATGAGTACATTCAACGTCTGACAATCGCGCACTATGTGAACGCTATACAGAAATTTAGCGCGCGTTTAACCCGATTTAATCCTTGTCATGCCTGTTCTAAGGGAAAAGCACTTTTAATAGATTAGTTAGCGCTATAGCGCCGGGAATACACATGCCTGTAACTAGTACCTAGTAATCACCAACTACTGTCCCCAAACTGACGTTAACTAATATGCTAGCTAATCGCAAACAATTTGATTTTTCGTGCTAGCAGCATTCTGTGAGATGCAATGCGCATGCGTGGGGTAGCATAAGCATATTTAAGAATGGGCATGCAAGCTATTGGTATGCCAATTACTCGCAAATGCGCTTTGGGCATGCCAGTGACTGGCTTATGCCACCAATTGGCATGCCATCTATATCCCTAATTTACAGGCATGTGTGTACCCGTTTTTAATTTTTTATGTTTTAGGAATGCATTATTTACTAACTTTTTAACCTTTTTTATTCAGACATAATCATTGCTCTCTAAAGCTAAATCCATTTTTAATGATCCGCGCATAAATAATTTAAATTTTTTGAGATACAAATGTCATAACTACGGCTGTATATAAACTTTACATATTTTTAAATGACGCATCCGATAATGTAATAGTTCCCGTGTCAATCTAAGAATAACTAAATGTATTTTAAGCTGTCCATTCATTATTTGTCATTAGATAAAATACTGTATGTTCAACCTAAAACAAAACAAATCAGATCTAAAGTAATAATTGATGTCGGTTTTAAAATAGATGGCTGAGTGTTACGACCATCACATGGCGTAAGTTGTACTAATTCGTTAACGATAATATATCTGCAAAAATATCCAAACGAGAAGTGGCTGGTCATCTACTCGTAAACGTAAATGGAAAAAAGTTCATGAAAGATTGTGACTTTGACCAGACCAGGTATCTGAAAAAGAAATCCCAAGGAACGTAGGCACGGCAGGCTGAGTGAAATAGAAAAATGTAACAGAATAAGATAAAAACTGACAACGGGATTCAAAGCAACGTGAAATAGCGAATTTCTCTCAAAAATTTTTATTTGTGACTCTTAAGCTAATACCAAGCACTAATTTATTGCCTGTCTACACCATTTTGATTGTCCTGAGGAGTGGGGATCTTTTTCCGATGAATTGTCGATAAAATGACATAGTTCAAAGAAATTTAACATACAGGTGCTAGAGCATCCCCCTTTCTACTGAGCTACGGAGCTGATACGATCAGTGCTGTGGTAATTTTACCACCTATGTAATGATCTAACAACGTTGTGTTAAGATTTTTATCAAATGAACTAATTTAATAAAATTTTTACCGCCCACACTGGCGATTTATTTTGATATTCTTGGGGACATGATGGTCCGATTGATTTTATCATAAAAGTAAATATTTATTAATTTTACCGTACTGTGGGGTGCAAACTGTGCTCTCTTTCCATTTCACTGTTATATATTTTTCATCTCTCTTTGCCGACGTTTAAATTGGTAAACCCCTTCAACACGTTCTTCAACGCGTCGGTCGTTGGAATTGAGTTTGACATGGCAGGGGACGAATGCGCCGGTAGTACCTACCTGCTATAATCCGGTCTCGATAAAGGGTTCTTTAAAGCTGTAGGCACAATTGCGCCGGTGGCAGTCTTAATCGTCGTGTATGTGACGAAGTTTTTATCATCCCCATCCTAATATTTTGCAATTTATGCAACTTTTAACATAAATTAAAACTAATGTTTACGTTAAACTAAATAGTAATTACGCAAGAATAATTTCGAACAAAAACATGAAGGCGATGAAATAAGTAGATTCAGTTTTGTAAAGCCAGCTTCATTTCACTATCATGAGTAAAAATTATAGTAGATATAGGTAGGTAAGTCTAAGGGCCGATTTCTCATATCGAGTTCAACTCCAGTTTAACTTCTGGTGAACGTCAGTTTAAAGTCAAAATCGTCTTTCTCAATTCACGTTCAACCGATGGCAGTTTAAACTACGTTCATCTTGAACGCTGAAATTCGGGCGTTCAAACCAAGTTCAGATGATTTCAAGTATTACGCATGCATTGTATTATTGCAACTTGAGATGAAACACTCTCATAATATAAATGTGACCTATTATGTTATATTAAGCATAACGATAAACGATAATGTTGTTCTGAAGCTATTTTGTTGTGGCATTTTTATAATCAAGTATATTCAAATGGGAAATAAGCCACAATTTTACCTAAAAATGATTTTATTAACGTTTCGACGCCCAAGTCGGGTGTCGTTGTCAAAATACAAAATAATATTATTTTGTATTTTGACAACGACACCCGACTTGGGCGTCGAAACGTTAATAAAATCATTTTTAGGTAAAATTGTGGCTTATTTCCCATTTGAATATACTTGATGATAAACGATAACATTATTTTTATTTTTATTAGATTTATTTAATGACTCTGACTATAAATACTTAAATTTAACTTTATTCAGAAACAGCATAAAAAATGTCATACAAAATGGCGACAGTTTTACCTTTTGCCACTATTGGTATTTCTCGAAGCTACTAGTTAAGGTACCTTTAGAACGTGAACTTACAATGAGAAATACATTTCAACTTACAATGAGAAATGCATTTCCAAACAAAACCAAGTTCAAGGATGAACGTCAGTCAATTTAACTGTAGATTAACTCAGGTATGAGAAATCGACTAAGTGTATACCTATTCTTGAAATAAATTCTTATATTTTCGTTCAATTTTTAATTATAAGTATACCTAACTTATTTCATCTATTATTGCATTACGTTACGATAATCCCGTCCCAATAAGAAAGACATTAAGCCATTTACAACACTACGAGAGGTCGGGCAATCATACCCAGGGATTAGGGACCATTTGAATTAGTTCGGCGCAATCGTGCCCTCAGCTGAACGTACCTCAGCTAAAATTGGCGCAATCGTCCCACACCCATCTGAATTTTCTTTCGAGTTTTATAGACCTTGGTAAGCCAAACCTCTATTTAAAGAACTTTCGTCTACAGAACAGACTAGAGGCACAGTATAAAGAGGGACAGTAGAACCACTCTCCAAAAAATTGGAAGTAAAATCTGTAGTCGCGCATGGCGACCACGCAATGTTCTTAGTCGCTTTTGCCCCACTCTCGCATTGCTAGTCGCATAGAAAAGTACGGATTTTAAAAGGGAAAACCCGCATCCACCACTGGTGAATTACCAATTGCGTACTGCCTGTATTACTTCTTGAGATCAAAGCGCCGACAGAGGAGTGGTTTTAATGTGGAACCTCTATATACTGTGCTAGAGGTAAATACATGATAAAACACGTTTAAAGACTTAAAGTCGCCATTTTTGAATGTTGATTTACTAATTTAGTGCTTAGAAAACTACGAGAAACGTAATAATTCCTGAAATTGATATTGCGTGGAAAGTTGGGTCTCATAGTGTTAAAAATAAGGTTAAAATTTCAAAGTGATGCATCAATCAATTACTTTAACAATAATCCATTCATTTCCATAAAAATTATTCACTCGTATTTTTATCCATAGATGATTAATATCTTGTTCTTCGAATACGTTTTTGTCCTTATTTTATCTTCTTTGTGCCCTCTAAGTATATTAGGCCAGGGTAATAAGACAAAAATATACCCTGTTCGTGACACTTCAGCAGCTAGAGTACTGAAGCGTTTTTTCGGCAGGTAATACCTATAAGAACAAATTATAACTATTTCGTACGCAGGATATGGCGGCCATTTTTATTTATAAACAATTTAGTGTCAAAAAAGGCCTTTTTTCCCTTTTTTCCAAATTAATAGAAAACAGTAAGTCTTATGGTTTTCTTGTTCTCGTTCTCGAGATATTACTAATAGGCCCTTTATTTGACTAACCCTGTATGTTCCTTATACTGTAAAGTCAAGGTGGGACGGACTATAGATTTGTGGACGATTTAATACGCCTAAGCATCATTGTAATAAGTACTAAGAATAAAATAAAATTCAGAATTATTTTTTCAAATACATATCTTCATTTTTAGGGCAGTCAATGAGAGCAAGAACAGGTTATTACCTCCGAATTCTATCCTACTGCATGGATTTTAATGAAATTTTAGGAATAGCCTGAAAATATCTCCTTATTCAAAGTCTAGCCCATGCCGATGTGTGCTTTTGTTTTGGGGGCGGTTCCCACCCCTTCTCGGGGGTGGAAAATTTTTTGGTTAAACAACTACGGAAGTTGCTAGAGAACCCAATTCTGAGCAAAACTGTTCTATAATTTTTTTTCGAAAACTCAATACTTTTTGAGTTATTTGTGGTTGAAAATTGGCAATTTTCATTGAAATATAACACCTTTTCAAACGGTTTTTTGCGAATACCTTAAAAAGAATGCATCTAACTAAAAAAATTATATAAAACATTTTTGTAGCTCATAAAAAAACAAAGAGATTCGTTCCTTCTTCAATCTTCTAGTTGTAACACAAAAAGAGATATGGTAGGTAAAAAGTGTTTGTTTTTTTGGTGCATGCTCAAAGCAGTGTATTCAACTTGAAATAACAGAGAAACGGTCGATTTTATGTATATAATGCTACCGATATTTTTATTGTGCTTGAAAAGTCCTTTCAAATAAGCAATATTACTTAAATGTCGATTACATTCAAACTAAGCGAGATATGCTGCAAAAAATTGATGACTAACGAATTTTAAGAAAAAAATTAAAAAGTATATTTAACCCCTCACCCACAAGAATTTAAATGCATCGTTTTCCTTCTCCAAACATTTTACTACAGTGTCATTTTTATGTTCAAAAAGTTGAGCGGGTTTAAAATGAATGGTTTTTGAAAAAAATAAGATCAAATTATAGAGCGTATATTTAAATTTTCTTAAAAATCTTTTTTTCTCCATGTAACTTGAAAATGATAAGAGATACTGTTATAAAAAATAAAATCAAAATGTTTATCTAGAAGAAACCTTCATTTTTGTATGGCATCTTTTTTTTTGGCATCTCTTATTATCATTTTCGAGTTACATGGAGAAAAAGGAAGATTTTTAAGAAAATTTAAAAATGCGCTCAATAATTTGATCTTATTTTTTTCAAAAACCATTCATTTTAAACCAGCCTAACTTTTTGAACATAAAAGGAACACTATAGTAAAATGCATTGTAGAAGAAAAACGATGCATTTAAATTCTTGTGGATGAGAGGCTAAGATACTTCTCATTTTTTTCTTAAAATACGTTAGTCATCAAATTTTTTACAGTTTATCTCGCATAGTTTGAATGTAATCGACATTTAATATTGCTTATTTTAAAGGTCTTTTCAACCATAATAAAAGTTATTTGTAGCATTATACACCTAAAATCGACCGTTTCTCTGTTATTTCAAGTTAAATACACTGATTTGAGCATGCACCAAGAAAACAAGTTTTTTTCACTTACCATATCTCTTATTGTGTTATAACTAGAAGATTCATAAAGGAAAAAATCTCTTTGTTATTTTATAAGCTACAAAAATGTTTTATATAGTTTTTTTTAGTTACATGCACAGTTTTTAAGTTATTCGCAAAAAACCGTTTGAAAAGGTGTTATGTTTCAATGAAAATGGCCAATTTTCAACCAGGAATAACTCAAAAAGTATCGAGTTTTCGAAAAAAAAATTATAGAACAGTTTTTGCTTAGTATTAGGTTCTCTAGCAACTTCCGTAGTTATTTAAGCAAAAAATGTTCCACTCCCGAGAAGGGGTGGGAACCGCCCCCAAGACAAAAGCACACATCGGCATAGGGTAGACTTTGTTTCTTGGGCTATTCTCTACTTACTGTGAAATTATCACGTAAATCGATATAGTAGGATAGAATTCGGAGCCACATACCCTCATTGACTGCCCTATTTTGCAGTTTTGAAAACATGAAATGATAATCAATCGGTGTTGTGGCATTTTTCAATAATTTATTTATAATTTTTTTATATCATAATTATAAATTTTGAACTATTTTCTAAAAAAAAATTAAATAGTTCATTTTTACTTAAACCATGTGATAGAAAATAAAACCTTTGATACACGCTATCAAACGACCTCTTATTTGCTATCGGTGGGGTAGCTATATATATACTTTGTATTGTAAAGTGAGAGACGACATTTTTATAAAAAAAAAATATGTTTTATTATAAATATAAATCGACGTATTAGGGAATACTTCGAATATATTATCGTTGCGATATTACTAGCGAGTAACACTGAAGACTAACACAGTCTAACAAAATCAGATATTACCTTTTTTCGAAATGTCTTCGTCATATCCAAAAATAAAGTAATAAAATAGAAGTGATATGATTTGTTTTAGGAATACTTAGTGTATAGGGCTTTTCATTTGTTTCGAGCTTCTGTCATATGTTGTATAATCTGTGTATAATATTAATATACACGGATTATACGACATATGACAGAAGCTCGAAACAAATGACTGTGAATGAAAAGCCCTATTATTTCATAATTATAATATTTGTCGCCAAAAAGATATGAAATTATATGCCTTTGTAAATTATTAGTAGGTGGTTAATATTTTTTTAAGCTCACGTTTAAATATATAAATACATGGCAAGGACTCTAATATGAATAGATATATTATGTATTTTGAACTAGGTACATATGTATATATGATATATATACATGTATATAATATTAGTCCAGAAAGCCACTGCGCATCCGCTAGTAAAAATATTCTAATTCGGATTTTTTGCACAATCTTACTCAAAAAGGACTCCTTTTAACAAATTTGCATGTTGCCAGGGCCAAAAGGTGGTCAAAAATTTTTTAAACGTTTTTTTTTTGTTTTTTTCCTAAAATTATTTTTTTTGCATGGAACAAAGTTTTTTTTAGATTTTTTGGATCATTCCAAACAGAAAAGGTCCTTAGTGACTTTTCTCTAAAAATGATAGTTTTTGACATATAAGCGATTAAAAATTGAAAAATTTCGAAATCGGCCATTTTTAACCCTCAAAAACTATGTGAAAAAGTTAAAATTTGAATGTTGCCAAAGTAAGTAGATATTCTTTAAACATCGATTCATGAAATCCCAAGAGTTTTTTGCAATACAATATTCAAAACTCCTTTGTTTTTTAATTGATAATCAAGCGTGCGCGACACTATTTTCCACCGACAGTATGGTGCAAATAAAAGGAATAAATTCGTTATTTCGTAAACCGGCGACTTTAAGGAAAAATCCCGAAACAGGTCGATTTGTATTTTTAAGTTACGATATTATGGCATATATGATATACTAGTGACGTCATCCATCTGGCCGTGATGACGTAATCGATGATTTTTTTAAGTGAGAATAGGGGTCGTGTGTTAGCTCATTTGAAAGGTTCTTCAATTCTCTATTTAGGAATATAAACATTTATATAATTATTTATACAGGGTGTCCTTCTAATTCTTTTTTGTCAAATAATTTAATTTAATAAAAATTTTTTGGACACCCTGTATAAATAATTATGTAAATGTTTACATTACTGAATAGAGAATTGAAGAACCTTTCAAATGAGCTACCACACGACCCCTATTCTGATTTAAAAAAATAATCGATTACGTCATCACGCCCAGACGGATGACGTCACTAGTATACCATACATGCCACAATATCTTAACTTAAAAATAAAAATCGACCTGTTTCGGGTTTTTTTCTTAAAGTAGCCGGTTTACGAAATAACGAATTTATTCCTTTCATTTGCACCATACTGTATACACATACAACGGTGGAAAATAGTGTCGCGCACGCGTGATTAGAAATTAAAAACAAAGGAGTTTTGAATATTATATTGCAAAAAACTCTTCGGGATTTCATCAATCGATGTTTAAAGAATATCTACCTACCTTGGCAACATTCAAATTTTCAGTTTTTCACATAGTTTTTGACCGTTAAAAATGGCCGATTTCGCAATTTTTCAATTTTTAATCGCTTATATGTCAAAAACTATCATTTTTAGAGAAAAATCACTAAAGAACTTTTCTGTTTGGAATGATCCAAAAAACCTAAAAAAACTTTATTCCATGCAAAAAAAATAATTTTAGGAAAAAAACAAAAAAAAAACGTTTAAAAAATTTTTGACCACCTTTTGGTCCTGGCAACATGCAAATTTGTTAAAAGGAGTCCTTTTTGAGTAAGATTATGCAAAAACTCCGAATTAGAATATTTTTCCTAGCGGATGCGCAGTGGCTTTCTGGACTATATATACATATGTATAAATGTAATATTAGATAGTTATATCGAAGCTTATACTAGACACATTCATAATTGTGCAATTCAACTGTTATGGGATTTTTTTTATGTTTCATTAATGTTTAACATACATAATACATACTTAATCGATGTTCCTCTTATACCGGAAGGTGTCGAGGTATCTTATTTACACGTTATACTCTGCGAACTTACGCCACTTTTTTATGTCCCTAGCTAATTCTTTAACTTCCTGCCATGATTTTCCTCTAGTCTTCAATATTTCCATCACACTTGTATTCCACGGTTTCCTTGGTCGTCCTCTCCTGTTTTTCCCTATCGGCCTCGCTTCCCTGTCATTTTAACTTGTCTGTTGTCGTTCATTCTAAATAAGTGCCCAGTCCATTTTAATTTCTTTTCATGAATTTTTTCCTTTAATGTTTTTACTTTTAATTCTCTTCTAATATCTTCGCTACGTGTTTTTCAGTTCTCCTAACTCCCACGACTTTTCATAAGTAGGTACCTCATTCCGCGGCTTGTAATCCCTTTTCTTGTTTGTCGTTCAATACCCAATTCTCTGCTTCATATGTAATGATAGGTACGTTGTAGATTAGTCCAGAGAAATAAGGTTTTTGTCGGGACACTTGAGCAGCCAGGTTGTAAATAGATTTTTTGGGTACTATATACCTAATACATTATAAATACAAAAATGCCCGTCACAGTTCGGACGAGAAACTTAGTTATTAACAAATAAGGGTCAAAAATCGCAGTTTTTTCGTTTAAATCGCTACAGGTAAAAATAAGGTAATTAAATATCTTATTTATAATATTCTTCTTTTTGTAGATGAGCCAAGGTTTAAAATAGCACTTTTTGAATTTTGGTACGATCCTATTTTGTTTCGAAAAGTGCAAATAAGACTAAAATTTCAAAAATAAAAAATGTGGTATAACTTTTGCGAAAATGGCCTTAAGACTTTCATATTGCACAAAAAGTTAAGTCAAACATTCCATATAATGCACAAAAAATTTTAAGACGATTCGTCAATTAGTTTAAATTTTATTCAATTTGTTTATCGCAAAGAGCTTTTTTTTCGCAATGTTATTGTTCAGAAAATAATAATGACATAGCAATTCTGTGGAAACCGCATGCAAGAATAATAGTTATATTTTTACAGTATTGAAAAAAATCATTAACAAGTCGTTTTTGTCACTCCGAAAAAAGTTTAGTAAAATAGAGTCATTTTTGGCTTCTAAACAATTTGAATAACTTTGTTAATATTGACTATAGAGTAAATCTACTTCAGGATTTCAAAAGCTGGTATTTTTATACGAATTTTCAGAAAAAAAACTTTTTGCCTAGGTTAATTAGGTTCAAAGTTAGCCTTAGCCACTTTTATTATTTAATTCGCAGTTACTTCTATATACATCAAATTCTCCTGTAACAGTGTTAGTTACCACACTACTCCGAAACGGCTTGGCCGATTTTTATAAAATTTTACACGTTTATCCTGTAGGACGTTGAAGAAGTTTTAATCTATTTTTTATACCCATAAGTTATAAGGGGGGTTGACTCCCTGACATTTTTTTTTGACAAAATTATCTACCTTAATGTTATATGATGTAGAATTAAAAAATACATACAACCCTTAATTTTCACTCTTCTATCACCAACCCCTATTTATTAATAGCCATCTATATATTTACATCTATAAAATTCTCCTGTCACAATGTTAGTTTCCATACCCCTCCGAGACCACTTGACCGATTTTTATGAAATTATATATGTATATTCGGTAGGTCTTAGAATCGGTCGTAATCTATTTTTCATATCCCTAAGTGATAAGAGGAGTTCCCACTAACATTTTGTAATGTTAGGTGGGGTTGTGTGTACATAACGTACTCTATAAGACTACAAGTACGTACAAATTTAAAAAATTATGATCAAAATCCATCAACAAGTTCCAGCGATATTAATCGCAGCATATGTTTGCAGAATCAGTTTTATTTTTTGAGTGCACGTATTTTAGTAATTCCCCTCCACCGACCACGAATTAATTCCGTTCGGACGCCATTTTTAAAGCTTTATTAACCACTCTGTTGAGGTTCAAAGTTTACTCAAACTTTTACACATAACTAACCTATATATCTTCAACTTCAAAATGGCTCTATTTAGGTTGCTTAATTGTTATAAACAAAGTAGCCGTCAGTTAAATAAAAAAAGTGGCTAACTTTGACCGTAACTAACCTAGGCGAAAAGTTTTTCTTTGAGAATTCGTATAAAAATACCAGTTTTTCAAATTCTATTGTAGTTTTAGCCTACAGTCAATATTAACAAAGTTATTCAAATTGTTTATAAGCCAAAAATGACTCTATTTTAGTAAAATGTTTTCTGAGTGATAAAAATGACTTTAATGATTTTTTTAAATGCTTTGAAAATATGACTATTCTTCTTTTATGTTTTTTCTGAACAATAACATTGCGAAAAAAAAGTTCTTTGGGATAAACCAATTGAATAAAATTTAAACTAATTGACGCATCGTCTTAAAATTTTTTGTGCATTGTATGGACTGTTTGACTCAACTTTTCGTGCAATATGAAAGTCCTAAATTCATTTTCGCAAAAGTTATAGCAATTTTTTTTATTTTCGAAACTTTAGTTTTATTTTGCAATATCCGAAGCAACAAATAATCGGACCAAAATTCAAAAAACCCTATTTTAAACCTTGGCTCATCTTCTAAAAGAAAAATAATATAAATAAGACATTTAATTACCCTATTTTTACCTGTAGCGATTTAAACGAAAAAACTCTCATTTTTGACCCTTATTTGTTAATAACTAAATTTCTCGTCCAAACTGTGACGGGCATTTTTGTATTTATAATGTATTAGGTATATAGTACCCAAAAAAACCCATTTGCAACCTGGCTGCTCAAGTGTCCCGAACATGGTATATTTTTGCCTTATTTCCCTGGTGTAGATAGGTTGTTTTAAATATCAATGTTTAAATTGTATTCTAATCTATGATGAGAGACTTTAAAAGTGTATTACTACTATACAGTATTAGTCAAAAGTTCGGTCTCCTCTCGTATCTTTTGAAGGTCATACACTTAAAATAATGAACTTTGCATTGAGGAAAAAAACGAACGTAAGCTTCTCAACTGTAGTCATATCAGGTAACGTAATAGTGACAGATCACGTTACAAAGCCATTTTGTAGTGATGTTGATTATAGTTACTTTCGAGTATTCGTTACAAATCGTTACTTTTGTATAAAGTAATCATTTAAAGTATTCGTTACTTTGATTACTTTTGTTACTTTTGTATTTGTGTACCGGTAATCATATCGAGAACCGCATTTCTCAGTACATATTTTGTATTAGTATTAGTAGGATACTTTGATTACTATGATTAAGTACTCTTGCATTTGAGTGCCGGTAATCATATCGAGAATCGCATTTCTCAGTATTTCGTATAAGTATAAGATCCGATATAACGACCTTCATCGATCTATTTAATGGATAGAAATTAAATGATATGTACTTAATTGTTCTGTCATTGCTGCTCCATAATATCAGTAATCTCGAGTAATCTGTTTGCATCAATTAAGTGCCAAAAACAAACGCTCGAAACTCTAGATGACGTACCTTAGCAGTAGTAACCCTGGGCATCCAGGTACTTCGGAGGTCGGTTCTGATTGCAAATTCGTGTTCAGGGACCCCAAATACCCCGAAATAAGAAAATCTGGCCCTTAATATACTGATTTTAACATGTTTATGCATTTTTCGATGCGTTTTATACACTTTAAAATGTAATAATGCATTTCCACCTATTTTTTTTTTATTGTAGACTTTTTTCCAGACATCATCCTAATCCTAAATACAATGCAAAAAGTGGCAAGTCTCTATGTACCTACTATATTTAAAAATAGATTTATTCCTGTGTTTTTAGTGTTAAATGCCCTGTGGTCTAATAAAAACAATGCCATACCTACATGTAAAATTAAAGTTGATGATCATAGTCTAGAAATATTATCATTTCTACATATTTTCCGGTCAATCTAAGCTATTTTTTTCTAGGCCTGATAAGAATAGTATGTATTTATTATTAAAATCTAATGTGTTGCATTTTTATTTTCAAAAGAACTAACATCTGTGAAATTCTGTGAATTATCTACCTCGACAAATCGTACAGACATCTGTTTCTGAGTGCATGCTTTGTTAAATTATATACCTCCCTCTGTTTCAGCTACTTCTCAGCGCCCTGTAATCCTGTAAAACTCTTCATAGCCTTCGCCCTTCATAGATAAAATGTTAGTTAACTGTACTGATACCGAACACTCGCGGAATACCGGTCCGACTCCGATATCAACCGAGTAGATACAATACTCAAAATCAAAATAGGTACTCGCTCTGATACGATTGGTACGAAGTAATAAGAGTAATCAAAGTAATCAAAGTAACGATTTACCTCTCTGTATAGTAATCGTTACTTTCGGCATTCGTAAGTAACGAGTACTTTGTAACGAATAGTTACTTTTTAAACATCACTACCATTTTGACCGAAAATTTTAAATGGGACCTTATGGCAAGTGATATCTCGTTTGAAACGTAGGTAAGTTTAAAAATACCTATTCAATCATACTGATGTTGTTTAGGTTTAAGTTGATTTTAATGAATAATTTAAAAAATAAATACCAAAATTGTGGATGGAATAGTCATCCGCTGCAGAAAATAACGTGTAGAATAGTCATACGCCTATGGTTACTTGTCAAAAAAAATTGACGTTTTTCAATTTTCCTAGTTCTTTTTAAGTCAACGAGGGGGAGTAGACTTTTGGCTAGCATTGTGTATTCAAAAGCTTGATAATATTTCAGTTTCTCCTGTCTCGTCATTCCTATAAATATGGCTTTTCACTTCTTGACTGGCTTCGTTTTCGTTTTAACTCTGTACCTTGGGATGGATTTGGTAAGTTTTTTACGAAAAATGTAGTGCGACGCATTTTTTGACTGGGTTCGCTCAGTTCGCTGTTTTCAACCGTATAGGAGTTGACTAAATAAAATTAAATAATATTAAATCAAATTAGAGAAAATTCAATAAAATGAACTAAAATTAAATTGAATCAAATAAATTTTTTTTAAATTAATAAATAAAATATAAAAATAAATAAAATTAAAGTTCAATAAAATTAATTAAAATAAACAAAATTAAATAAAATACATCGAATCGGATAGAATTGAGTCCAGATTCCTGGCTATGGGGGATATATTAGTGTTGTGATTATTCCTGAGGCGATTATCTTTTACTTTTAATCCATTTATTTTTATTAGTATTTTGGAAATAAAGTCAAATAAATTTTGTATTATTTATTTGACTATTAAGAAATGTATAGGTAAAATATATTGATAATAAATCAAACAAGTTAAGACAAACAAGATAAATGTAGTATGAGCATATCAATAACGCCTTTTTATTTAAAACATTCATTATTGTACGTAGTAAAAGCTTCCATATAACTAAAATATTATTCTTCTTTTGCAAATTCACTTATGCTTGTGGATATGAACTTAAATAATAATTTAAGTTATATCTGTTATTTTGATGAATTTATATATTAGGGTGATTTGAAATTGTGTTTTTGATACTTTAGTAAGGTTGAAAACGACAACTTTACATTGTTAATACTTTAAATTTTTTATTAAATATGTTGAAATAAAGTAATGTGGAGGAGAAGTGATATTTTATTTTCCTTCTAGCTATTCATTTTATTCCTTTCTGTTCTATTACCTTAATATTAAACCAAATCAACAAAGTAACAAAGCTGTGAAGTTGGGGGTTGCTGGACGAAGACACTACCCCGAACAAACAAACTTAAACTTTTTCAGAAACTTTATTCTTATATAATTAAATGTACAATTACATTATGTTAACTTTGAGATAGGTCGCGGATAACCCATTTCTCGGTAACTAGATCCCCTGACTAGCGTGACAGAGTGCAACAACAACAAAAGATGTCTCAGGTACTCGACCTTCCTATTTATATCTGTTATAGTTAAAAACAGTGCCAATACGTATTACCATATATGGTTAGGTTCTATACGTATTTCAATATGACGTGTGCTTTCTTTGTAGTCTTTCAAATGAGTTCAATACTTTGAACTTTGCTACTATCGTAATAAATTATACAAATTGCAACTATAATATTCTGACCTTGTTTTTATAACAAATAAATTAGGAAAATTCCGTGAGGGTTGTCGTATACCATCACATCTCTCTGGGCGGGGAGAAGATGAAAGGGAATTTCAGCAACAATTTCCTTTCATCTCTATTTTATATTATTTATGTTGACTGACGTCTCTCCTTTATAATAAAATTAAACAAGCATATGAAAAGAAAATTGGATATATAAATATTTACACTGAATCTTAAGTACTAGGAAAAGTCTTATGGTGGACTATTATTACACTTTTACACTATTCATTTAACACTTTTCAGTACTTATTCTTTTTAAATATTATACAGCTTAACGTTATTCTTATGTATGACTACTTGTTTACCCTTTTTCTCGATAATTACGTTAGGTATTTCATCTTTAATTACGGTATATGGACCCGAAAACAAAGAGTTAAGTTTTGAGTTTGGCTCATTTTTTATTAATACCTTATCTCCTGGTTTGTAAGTTATTTTACTCGTTTTGGCATCATATACTTTTTTCTGCTGTGTTTTGTCTGTGTTAGTGTTTCTCTGGCCTCCTTTGCAGCTACTTGTAGTCTGTATTTCAGTTCCATGGGATAGTCGTCAAAATTATACAAAGGTTCTATTTCGTTTTGAACATTTGTCGGCAGTCTACAGATTTTTTCGAACACTAATTCGAACGGTGTATAACCCGTTGCTGAGTGTACTGAAATGTTATATGAAAAACAGAAATATTGCACCCATGTACTCCAATTTGTAGGGAATTTTGATAGTTCTATCCTAAAATACGCATTTAAATGCTTATGAGTATTTTCTAAAGCTCCGATTGTTTCGTGGTGATATGCTGTTGAGTTTAGTTTCTTTATTTGCAATAACGAGCATGTTTCCTTAAATACTCTTCCCATAAACTCTGAGCCTTGGTCTGTGACTATTCTTCTGGGTACTCCATACCTCAGAATAAAATTTTCTACCAATGCCTTGGCTACTGTTTCGGCTTCTTTGTTCTTTATTACATATCCTTCTATGTATTTACTTAGCTCACATTGTAGTGTCAATATATATCTATTCCCACTGTCATATAAATATTGTGTCGAATACGCAGGTGGCAGTCGATGTGATAGTTAGAGGTTGTTTGGTTATGATAGAGTGCTTATGCCTTTGACAATCATCGCATCTCTTCACAAATTCCTCGATATCTTTTCGTAAACTGTTCCAAAAATAATATTTCCTTATATTTTTGTACATTCTATTTATTCCAGCATGCCCTCCTGTTGGTAACATGTGAAAATCATTAATTATAATTCTTCTTAATTTTTCATCTGATATATTCTGTTTGTCTTGTAGGTACTATACATATTTTGATATCTTTTTCTTTAAATATTTTAGGATCCTTTCTTATCTCTTCAATAATTGGCTGATTCTTATTATTCTTTACTAGTACTAGTTCCTTTATATTCTTTTGTGCGCACATTTGAATCGAGGCTCTCAACGATGCTCGTAGCGCAGACGTTGATCGAGGTTCTTGATATATCGAGTTTCTCAACGACGCTCGTAGTGCAGACGCTGATCGAAAATCTCGAATCAGATAAATAATATCATCTCCTTCGTTATACAATATACTACTAAGTATCTGTATTTACTTCAGCAGAATCTAGCTTCATTGCTTTGCAATCGTCCTTGTCTATCAGTTTTACCTCTACCGCACTTTGCGGGAATTTCAACAATTCGACTACGTCTGGTTGATCAGTCCATTCGTTCTTCGAATTGGCGATTTCCTCCTGATTTTTTGTTTGTGCTCTCGTCATCACTAATACACTTTTCTCTGTGTCCTTATTTAGTTGCTTTAGTTCTTCTGATGTAACTTCTATTCGTGATAAGGCGTCCGCTGTTACATTTTCAGCTCCTTTCACGTATCTAATTGTAAAGTTGTATTCTTCTAGTTTCAATATAAATTTGGTTAATCTGCTGGAAGGGTTTGTCATACCAAATAGGTACACCAATGGTCGGTGGTCTGTCAAAATAATAAATTATTTCTGTAGAAGGTAGTCTCCATTTAGCGATGCTCCATACTATTGCCAGTAATTCTTTTTCTATCGTAGGATAATTTATTTTCGCTTTATTAAGTGTTCTACTGGCATATGCTACTGGTTTGTCATTCCCGTTTGACAAAGTTGCTCCTAGTGCGATGCCAGATGCATCTGTCCGTAGAATAAACGTGTTCTCCTCCGATAAATCTGGGAATTCCATTACGGGGGGATTTGATAATGACGTCTTGAGGCTTTCAAAAGCTTTTTGGCATTCTGGTGTCCACTCAAATTTTACATTTTTTCTTGATAGTCTATTTAGCGGTGCGGCTATTTCTGCAAAATGATTGATACGTTTTCTGTAATAATTTGAAAAGGCTACGAATCTTCTGGCTTCTTTTGCATTTTGTTGTATTGGATATTGTTCCAATGCAGTGATCTTTTCCGGATCTGGTGCTATACCTTTATTCGAAATCTTGTGTCCTAAATATAATAGTTCTTTTTTCATAAACTCGCATTTAATTGGATTTAATTTCAGATTTACTTTCCTTGGTCTCTCTAATACCTTCACTAAATTTTGATTATGCTCTTGTAGACTGTTGCCAAAGACTATTAAATCATCAAGATATATAAACATGTTTTCATAATTTAAACCTGACGTAGCCATAGTCATGGCTCGTGAGAAACATCCAGGGATTGTCTTTAACCCCATCGGAAGTCGTGTCATTTGATATTGACCTCTATCGGTTGCGAATGCTGTGTACGGTCTGGACTTAGAATTGAGTTCTATTTGGTAATACCCTTGGTATAAATCTAAATGTGAAAAATATGTTGCTCCTGATAAAGCGTCTAGGATTTCTTCTATGCATGGTAATGGAAATCTGTCATTCTCAATTTTGTTGTTTAGTTGTCTGTAATCTATCACAACTCTCCATTTCTTGTTTCCATTTTCATCATTTTTCTTTGGTACTATAAGTAGTGGAGATGAGAATTCTGATACTGCATTTTTAATAATCCCGTCTTTTAACATTTTGTCTACTTGTCTATTAACTTCCGTTTTTTGTCCATGTGGTAATCTATACGGTTTTGTATAAGCAGGTGATACTCCTTTTTGCAATTTTATTTTTGCTTTGTATACGTCCGTCGTTGTGCATGGATCGTTTTCTAAGAAAAACACATCGGAATATTTTACACATATTTTTTCTATTGCTCTTTTTTCCGACGACGCTATGCAGACGACGCCGCATTAATCGCCGAGACAGAAGACGATCTCCAAAGATTAACACACATCTTTAATACAACAGCCAAGAAATGCAATATGATAATATCAGCAGAAAAAAACAAATGTATGACAACATCTAAATACCCACTACGATGTAAAATCGAAATTGATGGGAAAATAATAAAGCAGGAAGCAAGGTTTAGATATCTGGGAATAGATATAACCAGTTACGGAGATGGTGAAGAAGAAGTACGACAACAAAGCTTAAAAGCAAGTAAAGCGGCGGGATCTCTCAATGACACAATCTGGAAGAACAAACACTTAAGACAAGACACAAAAGCAAGAATCTATAAAGCAGCAATTAGACCTATATTAACATACACGGCGGAGACAAGGCCTGACACATCTAAAACGAGACGACTACTAGAAACAACAGAGATGAAAATACTCCGACGAATATCAGGGAAAAGTCTGTTGGATAGGGAGAGGAGCGAAAACATAAGAAGATCATGCAATATAGAAGACATAAATGGATGGGTGACAAAACGGAAACAGGAGTGGAACGAACACATTAGTAGAATGGCAGAGGATAGGATAGTACGAATAGCACGAGATAAGTCACCAAATGGACGAAGAATTATTGGCAGACCAAGAAAAAGGTGGTGCGATAACCTAAACAATTTAGGAGGATAATATTGAAGAAGAAACAGGCTTTAAAGCCTACATACAAGAAGGAAGAAGAAGAAGCTCTTTTTTCCTCTAGCGATAAATTTGTTGTGTTTATTATATTCAAAAGTCTTTCCGCACGACTCACCGATTGTTTTGATTCTCCCATGTGGAAAACGTCGAACTTGTCTAATCTTTCGACCTTCGGTCTAAAATTCTTAACAATTATTTCTCTTTCATTGATATTTAATATCCTTACTGGTATTTTTCCGTCAACGGGTTTTGAGACTGTTCCTGCCAAGAAAATTCCTTCCGCTATCTCCTGTGGTATAGTTACAAAATCTCCGTAGTGTGTCCCGATTTCAAAATAAAATAATTTTTCACGTCTCCTAGGTATTATTATCGTGCAAATTTCTCCCACAGATAGCATTTCCAAATCTCTTCTCATTCGTTCTACATGCAACGATAATTTTAAAGTTTCGTAATTTATTGTAGCAAAATATTGGGACAAAAAGTCGCTGCCAATGACTCCATCGACTTTATTTGTGAAACTTTTCGTAATTGCAAATTCCTGTGTCAATGTTATATTCTCTGAGTCATATAATAGTTCTAGGTCACACAAGAAAGTTCCGCTTGTAAATATAGTTTTTCCCGTAACGCCTCGCAAGCTAATACGTCTATTTTTGTTTATGTCGGTGTAGTTTTCATCTAAACATTCTTCAAATAAAACGCTGACTGTTGCGCCAGTGTCAATTAATAGTTTTTTGCGTTTTCCTCTGTAATAAACATTAACATAATCTAATCCACTTGTGGAATTATCTGCCTCCATTCGATGGGCCACGAAAAAAATTTACTTCTTGTATTGTGCGTGTGTGTGGCTGCTCTTGGCGGGGCTGCTCCTGTTTTGCGAAATATACTCCTGATGAATTTATGTTGCTGGGGTTTCTACCTTGCGACCAATTATTATTATTTCTCCCTCTTTGAACATGTCCTGTTTCTTTGAGACCTACCTCTGTTATGATATTGTCTTATGTCGTTTCCATTTGTATTCCTATTATTATATGTCCTGTTACCTTCTTTTCTTCTATCAAAACTATTTTTGTATCCGTTTGTTGTATTTCTTCTTCCGCCTCTATAGGTTTTATTCATGTGGTACATTCCTGCAGTTTCCGTTCGAGTTAGCGATTCTTCGTTCTTTGCGCTTGTGATCGCTTCCGCTAAGGTGCTAAAGTTCTTTGCTTTCAAAATTGTCTTTATCTCGTCATTTTTTAAACCGTTAGTAAACACGCTTATTGCAATTTTTTCGTTTACTTTGGCCAGCACTTCTTCTGCATCTCTGTTTCCATCTGCTTGTGCTATTGTTAATTTTGCCATGAGGTCCTCTAAACTTCTTCCAAATTTTTCTATTGACCGATTCGCTTGTTTCGCTGAGTTGATCTCCGCTGACAGAACAGGGATAGATTGTTTTATTAGAAACTTTTCTTTAATATCGGTTAGTAGTGCAGTGTTTGAGTTGTAACTAGTTTTCAGTCGTAATTTTGCTGCTTGCGTTAGTTTCACCTTCAACAGGTACTTTGTTAGTTGCGGCTTTCCCTCATTATCTAAAAATTCATCGTACAGTTCAATTGCGTCTATGAATGCTCTAATTGATTCTTCAGTATTCCCTATGTGAGGGATCAGGTTCCCTGCTGTTTTCAGTTCGAATTTCTCTCCCATCTTTTCGTTGTTATGTTCAACTTGTCTTTTCCGTAGTTCTGTTTGGACCTTTTCGATTTTTTCTCCAATTTTTGCAATAATATCTGCAATAAATTTGTCTTCTGCTGCCTTACAGCTGTCAACTTTGTATACTTTATGCACCGTCCTAAACTGTTCCGTGATAGTCCCAAGTTTTTTCACCCATTTATCTGTGATTAGCTTATTTTTCCTTCGTTCTATAGTGTCTTTTGTGAGATTCTTATTTAATATAGTTATATCTTCCAGAATACGTTGAAATCTTTCCTCGAACATAAATTCGGCTTGGCCTGACTACGTTACTCAATAGTATATGGCCTAGTGTCTCGAAGTTGCAATTACTTCGTAAATCTTATCATTGCCGTTAAGTATATCAAATATAACAAAATATAACATATAAAATATTATAATAAAATATAAATGTAAGTAAAATAAAATAATCAATAATATTGGATAACCGTTAATATTTAAAATGTCAGTAAATTAGTAAGTGAGCAATTATATAATTTAAAAAAAAATCAAAATTTCAATATGAAAATTAAAAAAAGTAGTCATCAAAACTTACTTCATAAGCAGTTAAACTGTATTGTATTAAAAAGAAAAATTACTCACGAATATGGGCACATGTGTCTATGCGTTTGGTCCTGGATTCTGGGCGTCTAACCTCAGCATCTCCATTGACTTGGATATCTGTCGGATGTGGCGTCGAAGCTGCTTCTTCCATCGTCGATGCAGTATCCATCCAACGATGATTAGGGCCAGGCTGAACGATACAATTCCCAAAATTCCAGGGATTGGTAGCTTCTCGTTTTTGCCGGTTTCAGCTGTCATACCTCCGCTGTTGCCTGCTTGGTTTATGAAGATCTGTTCCTCTTTTTCTTTGTTCTGGTTGTTTCCCATCTTAAGTGTAGAGCTGCATACCTCAATCTATATGCGAACCAGAAAACCCCATTATTTAACTTAAGGCAGGGTCGCCATGTGAAGTTGGGGGTTGCTGGACGAAGACAGTACCCCGAACAAACAAACGTAAACGTTTTCAGAAACTTTATTCTTATATAATTAAATGTACAATTACATTATGTTGACTTTGAGATAGGTCGCGGATAACCCATTTCTCGGTAACTAGATCCCTTGACTAGCGCAACAGAGTGCAACGACAACAAAAGATGTCTCAGGTACTCGACCTTCCTATTTATATCTGTCATAGTTAAATCAAATAAATTAGGAAAATTCCGTGAGGGTTGTCGTGTACCATCACAATCCAAACAGGCTAATCAAGAGAAGTATTCTCTCTAGCCAGTGGAACAAGGGCTCTTACACGCTTTTGGCTTCTTTTGTTTCTAATTTGATGGGACATTGTGAACTACACAAGTATACACTAGGAAATGTAACTGCTTAATAAATTTTAATTTTTGTGTAGGTACTTATAAATAAAAACGAAGAACGCCTATTCATCAAAAAATTTGAAAAAAAAATTAAGAGACACAGGGAATGCTTTTGTAAGGTTCTTTACTCGTTGTTCCTACCTGCTTAATACCGAAACCCTTGTTTCAACACTTGTTTAAAGACTAACCGGTGCCTGCCTACACGTGCTAACTCAAACATTTGTATTTTTTTATATTAGCACGATCTATGAATAAGTTGTAGGTAAACTACAAAGTTGCAGAAATTCAGAAACTGATTAATGCAAGTTTTATACGGTGGGTCATAAAAATAATCCCCATACAGTACATAGGCTCAATGCTCTATACTCGTATTTATAGCACTTTCATCCTTCAGCATGTACTTTTAGATAATTCTTATTAACTGAAATTAAATTCTAAATATAGACAATATGTAGTAGTAAGGATAATATGGATAAATATAGACACTAATTATTTTTTAAGAAAATCTTCTCGTTTGATAAAAGATATCAATACCACCATTATCCAAGGTTTTTTTGATATTTTTTTATTTAACAGTTTATCTCCCTAGAGGTTTGTATCAAATTATTTAACTTTTATTTATTTATAAATGTATCATATGCATTTTCAGAATCTATTTTGTTGATATAAATTTCATTCCAATGTTCATTGTTGGTATCTTTTTTTGTTTGGAAAAAAAATCGTGAAAATCATCCTCTAATTAGCATCCGAAATTAAATTAATCGTTACCGCTTCACAAATTACTTATGTATTGTTTATAAGATATGTAAGATTCGTTGGTTCAAAGTGCTTATTTTTGTAAAGGCTGTATGGTCTAAGAGCTAGCAACGTTTTCGAGAAACTATTTTAAGACAGCTGATTCTTTAATATATTATTCCCTATGCATCCTAGAACACCTTACCAGCCATCTGGCTACTGAGACAGGTTGCGTTCATTACTGCGCAGCGCACCTTTACAGGTAAATATATCGAATTTAAAATTATTTTGAGACGAACAATTTTTTGCCATTACTTGTAAAACATTGTTAGAAATATGAATTATAATTGCCAGACATTTCTGTGGTTGTTAAATACATGCCAGACGCTATAGTCTAAATGGCTATCAACGTTTTAGAGAAAGTATTTTAAGACAGCTGATTCTTTAATATATTATTCCCTATGAATCCTCGAACACCTTCCCGGCTATCTGGCTACTGAAACAGGTTGCGTTCATTACCGCGCAGCACACCTGTACAGATAAATATATCGAATTTAAAATTATTTTAGGACGAAAATTTTGTTTGCCATTACTTTTTAAACATTATCAGAAACATGAATTACAATTGCCAGATATTTCTGTGGTTGCTAAATGCGCGCCAGACGCTATTTATTATAAATAATAATAGAAAAATTTAAATCATTTTAGTATGTCTGTAATTTTAATATTATATTATTAACACATAAATAAATGCAAAATTAATTTGCCAGACATTAACTCGGTTTCAGTCATCAGCCAGATGGATTTAAAATCGTTGAAAATGATATATATTTTCAGCAAAACGTGCGCTGGCTGTGTTAAGAAATAAGACAAACAAAAGATACAGGTAAATATATTTAAAATTAGTTTAAGATGAAAAAATTTTTGTCATTACTTTTTAAACATTATTAGAAACATGAATTATAATTGCCAGACATTTATGTGGTTGATAAATGCGCGCCAGACGCTATTTATTATAAATAATAATAGAAAAGTTTAAATCATTTTAGTACGTCTGTAATTTTAATATTATATTGTTAACACATAAATAAATGCAAAATTAATTTGCCAGAGATTAACTCGGTTGCAGTCATCAGCCAGATCAAATTAAAGTTGTAGGGTATTCCAGTAATATATTAGTTATTACAGAAAGATAGCGGTAGAGTAGACTGGCGGAAAGAGACAGGAATAAATCTACGTACGGTATTTAACTAATTTTTTATTTATCTCGATCTAGCTAACAATGACAATTAAATATGTAACATGTTAATAAATAAAAATTATTGATGAAATTTTCAACAAAATAATAAAAAATAATATTTTTTTATTCTGGGAATCATTTTTTTCATTTAAATTGTTAAAATTAATGTTTTCAAATTAAATAATCATAGAAAAAAAGGAGAAAATGAAATTGAAGTCGTATTAAAATTTACACGTGTATTTATGAATATGATATATATAATAAATAATAATATAACTAAACTTGTCGAGGATAAATTGGAAAATTCATCACTACCTAAAACAGTGTCACTCACACTTGGCAGCGAAGAACTTGCTGTATGACGAAGATTTGACAAAACTGAATTATTGTCAGATATGTTACTTAGCCATTAAGACTACAAAAGAATTGTAACATTTTTTATGGTATCCATCAGTGGTATTCACTTGATCCGGTATAACTGTACATTATTATATTTTAAATTGTATTTAATACGCGCACTTAAAACTTCGTTACACTTTAACAGTTTTTCATCCACAAATGTTATTACATTCTCATTTTTTTTTCTTGCAAAACACACATCGTATTTTATTTGCCATTATATTGTATCACAATTACTTTTCACTAAATAGAAACTCGACAAGAATCGTTAACAAACTGTGAATTGTGACTGACCCATCTTAATACATGTGCGGACAACATTCACCCCCGAAATTGTCGTATCTTTTGTTTGTCTAGTTTCTTAACCCAACCAGCAATCGTTTTGCTGAAAGTACACATTATTTTTATGATTTTAAATCCATCTGGCTGGTGAATGCAACCGAATTAATGCCTGACAAATTAATTTTGCATTTATTTATGTGTAAATAATATAATATTAAAATTTCAGATATATGTACTAAAATTATTTAAATTTTTCAATTATTATTTATAAAAAATGGCGTCTGGCGCATATTATAATTCATATTTCTAATAATGTTTAAAAAGTAATGGCAAAAAAATTTTTCGTCTTAAAATAATTTTAAATTCGATATATTTACCTGCATAGGTGCGCTGCGCAGTAATGAACGCAACCTGTATCAGTAGCTAGATGGCCGGTAAGGTGTTCAAGGAAGCATAGGGAATAATATATTAAAAAACCAAGTGTCTTAAAAGCACTGTTTTCCCGACGTTCCTAGCTCTTGGTCCAGTAGTTAAATGGGTTTAAACGAGTCACTAATCACGAGTGTATGCAAATTTTGAACAGCCTTATCCTATATAACCAATTTGTGTCTTTAGGAAAACAATAAGTACAAAATATTCACAATAGTAAAATCTATATTTTTTACTAGTTGAGATTTTTGGTATTACCAAAAAATTTTAAGTTATTTTGAAAAAAAAATTCAAATTAAAAAAACAGTTTTAATATACAGTGGAACCTCGATAAGTCGGCCCCCGATAACCCGGAAGTCCGGCTAACCCGGACAGATTTTCATCAAACATTTCAACAATAAAAATGTATGTATTAAGCCGGCCTCAAACGACTCGTGTACTTCGCAAGTACAGAATTATTCGCCTACTTGGAAAGTATACGAGTTTGCGATTGCGATGACAAACAGGACACTCACACAACGTGTACAATTTATGTAGTACGCGAGCGTAAACATTTGGCTTAACGACCTTGACAAATGAATCAGTGGTGTGATTACTAATAAATAGACCAGGACATTTAGGAAAAAATAAATCGATATTTAAATACAGTACGTAAAAAATTACAACTTTTTTCATTGTGTTCAGAATGACACCAGTAAAAAAGTCAACAATAGAAAAATCGCTGGAAATGCATAGTTGCATTTTAAAGTGCATGATATGCATCCAAAAGTGCATAAACATGTCAAAATAAGTGTATTAGGGCCAGATTTTGTTACTCAGGGGTTTTTGGGTCGCTGAGGATGAATACGCCATCAGAACTGACCATCGGGGCACCTGCCCACATAACAATTTCATGTTCTTAGTAGATTCATAGAACATACTTTTCAGAAAAAGTATATACTTAGAATATGCGTAATTACCATTGCGAATGTGCAGAGCATATACTGAGTATATACTACATTACAGTACTTAAACGTTCTGTGTATATACTTAGAATGTACTACCGCACTTCTTTTCAGTATATACCAAGAACATACCTTTTAGAAGGTTCTAAGGAGGTGCTATAAACCTTCTATTTATATACTTAGAATGTACTATCGCACATATTTTTAGTATATGGGAAGAATGTTCCAAGGATGTGCTATATTTCTCAGAAGTATGTTTTCAACATCACCCAATCTCATCCTAGGTTCTACTAATATATTATATGTACATATTCTAATTGCATATGAGAATGTAGTTATTCTTGTTCTCATGATCATTTTTCAGTGCGTCATTAATTATGACGTCATATACTGTATTGGGTGTGTCGAGACTTATTTCATGTAATTATTGACGAATTTGACAGATGCTAGAATCGTACTTAGCCATAGGTGAAAAGCTGGTGGAATTAAACTAATTAGTAATTTAGTATATTTGATTTTTACACAATATGTTAACATGTAGGTATTTTTTATAAAGGGGAATAAAATTAAAAAGTAAACAATATTGTTAATTAAATTTATAAATATGGAAACATTAAAAAATGACACAAAACTATCCATTAATTGTGTTTTTATCTCCTTCTCTAGGTGCTGTCTCCGCTTCAAAAGTTAACAGTCATCAGAGCGATCTTTATTTCTGAAACCGCGGCTCTAAATAATTCATTGTTATTACATCCAAACCAGTTCCTAAGGTTCTTCAGCCATAAGTTACGTCTCCTTACTATAGATATTTTTCTTGCATAATGACCTGGAGTATTAGATATACATCTCTCATCACATGTCCCATATATCTCAGTTTTCTTCTTATTTGTTAGTTCTTCTCGTTCCTTATGCGTAAGTCTCATTACCTCCACGTTGGCTATTCTATCTACTCATGAGATATTTAGCACTCTTCGGTACATCTCAAATGTCTCTAGTCTCGTCACGCCAATGACTAACTTTTAACGAACTAAATTCTAAACCAAAACACAAAAAAATGCACAAAGACGTTGTGAAACACAAGGGAAGTCGAATTCGAAATTTCAAAATGACAGGTACACAAAATACTGACCTGAATAATAACCATCACTTGACTCTTTGACACTTCTAAAAAATGGCCAAAATTAACGAAGTTTTCGTCAAATCTTCGTAATACGTGTATTTGATTGGCTAGAAAAAACGCGCATTCTAAATATCAACGAATCAAACGTAGGTTAGGAATAGACATCTTATGTATATAACCATTGTAATGCTGCATTATTTTTGTGTTTAATCACGGAGCTACCGCTTTTTCGGTCTCATCTAACTTAATGCATTAGAGAGAAATCGAAAAACTGTGACGCACTGAAAAATGATCATGAGAACAAGAATATTACATTCTACAATATTACGTAAAAAGTAAGTATAAAATATATAAACTTTAGTTAGTTATATAGGTACCTATGTATAATAAATATTATATGGGTAAGTAGCCTATATATAAAATATATAAGTAATATATTTAGTTATTATGTGCACATCAAAATAAAAATGCTGCTTATATATTATATAATAGCCAAATATATATAATATGTATGTAAATTACTAAAATTTATAGATATCTATATACATTATACATACTTTTACTTACTAGGTATTTAGGAAATATTGAAATACCAATATGAATTTATTATTTTCAAGCTGCTTTTTATGTTCTTAAAATTATTTTAGTCCTTGTAGCTAGAAATACTTAAATGCATAAATGCCTAACCTAACTGTAGAACTGTACTGGAAACTATTCCCCACCCCCTCATCTATGAAACTATTTTCATATTTTGCCCTTTTGTTACCTACCCCCTTCCCTTGTGCAGGTATAAAATATGCAATGCAAGGGTCAGAATGATATCAATACATCATTGCCAAAATCCAACAAAAAAGACGTCTTCTACGTCAATACAAGGCCAACAGAAATCCACTAATCAAAACAGAATACAACCGAATCTGCGCCAGGATAATGAGAGAGATATCTAACCTAACGGTTCGCCGGTGGGAAGATGCTACCTCAAAACTGGACTACAGAGACGGTAGTAAATTCTGGCACAAATTCAAAGTCCTAACAAAACAAAAACTATCTCAACCATCTCATCTGTTGGTCAACAATCACATAGTCAATTCCCCAGAAGGGAAAGCCGAAGCATTCAGAAATTCGCTTCAAAACAATTTTCAAACTCCAGACAACCCGAACTTTGATCGCTTATTTAAACTCAACACAGAATACATAGTAAATGTTACTCTCAACCACCACATTCCAGTCTATGATCCTATCATGGACCCCCTCACAAACAGGGAAACGGAGATTGGCAAAAACAGCGCTCCCGGACCTGATGGCATCAACCGAAGGTGCCTCAAAAAACTTCCAGAGAGTATCATCCCTCTTCTAACTAAAATATTCAATGCATGTCTCAAAAATAGCCACTTTCCTACTCCTTGGAAAGTGGCCAATACCATCATGCTTTTGAAAAAAGGCAAACCCCCAACCGACGTGGAATCCTACAGACCAATATCTTTAACCAACACTCTGGGTAAAGTTCTTGAGCTAATCCTAAAAGAGAGGCTCAATGACTTTCTCCAAAACCACAACATATCATACCAAAATTCCAATACGGATTCCAGTCTGGTAAATCTACTAAACATGCATTAATAGATTTCACAACTAAAGTTACCCAAACCATCAACGATGGTTCATTCGCCATAGCCACATTCCTGGATGTGCAGAAGGCTTTCGATCAGGTCTGGCACGACGGACTTGTTCGGAAACTTCTGGACATCGGGCTACCATTACAATTTACCAAAATTGTACACTCATACCTCCACAACCGAACTGTCAGAGTGAAAATAAGCGAGCAAAAGTCCACCCCTTTCACTCCACAAGCTGGAGTTCCCCAGGGTTCAGTCCTAGCACCGCTGTTGTACATCATCTACAACAGCGATATCACCAACCAAAATATCCCTGGTACTCGGCTGTTTCTGTACGCAGACGACACGGCTCTGCTCACAACAACCTCTCGATACAACCCAAGACTCATCCATAGAAGAGCCCAGGCTCTGTTGGACGGGGTCGGAGAATGGTGTTGTAAGTGGAGAGTCACGCTGAACGCGAACAAAACAACAACAATTGTGTTTCGCGCCCCTTCTGTGTCACAGAATCATAATTAATGAAGACGACCAACCTATTTGGGAGTACTGTTCACCAGGACTCTTAACTGGACGCAGATCTAAAGGCAACTTTAGATAGGGTAAGGAACAGGGCCAGACTTATCTACCCTCTCTCTGGACGAATTGGCAAGACACACAAGAAGACTCTCATTCACACTTACAAGACCTTTATTCGACCCGTAATGGAGTACAAGTCATGCCTCTACACTCTTTGCACAAGAGCAAAACAAGAGAGGTTGTTGCGAGCGGAACGTAGAATCTTGCGTGTATGCAACTACGAGCACTGGAGATATCCCTCAAACGAAATCCATAACATTTCAAACATCCCCAAAATCACCGAGAGAATAAACTCTCTGAACAGGAACTTCACAATCAAAGTAATCAACGATCCCCCCTCCGACACACAAGAAACTCTCAAATGTTCCTGTTCATCTTCCGGCCACGTACTCTACCGAAAGCCCAAACACAAAAAGATTCATTTACCGTCTGCTCTAATGCAAACATGCATTGACGAACTCCCGGTAGAGTACGAAAACATCCTCGAGGCTACCCCGTTAGCCTACCGTACCCACCTTTAACATATCCTCTTCCCTACCCCGAACAGGGAGAAGTTGGTTTTTTGCGGTTTCCCAACTTCATTGCACAATTATACCTGTTCGTCCCAAGAAAATAGCCGCAACTATTTTCTCCACTCGAACGCTCACTGTCCACGCTGCGCTCAAAGCCACCTCCTGACCGCCCACGAGGGACGCAGGTTCGCCTGTCGTTGTACAATGGTTTCTAGGGAGACTGGTCGAGAGCAAAGCACGGACAGTACACGTAAATGTCTATGGAACCAACAACAATCCATCAAACTTTCTTCTCTGTTGACTTCTTAGCCTTCTGGACACCACCGTCCGGCATAACCCAGGATCCAAAAAACACCAGGATACGGCACTTGCCCCAGTGTGTTTTTCGGACTGTTTGCTTTTGCTGCCAACATTTTACATTCACTACAAACCCTGAAGAGGACTAAATCCTAAACGGGGACAATCATTGAACGCATTTCTACATAGCATTATATCTATACACGCAAATCAAACAATGATAGTAGTAGGTCAGAATGACAATGAATGGCCGTTTCCGGATTCCCGAAAATTATAGGTAAAAATATTTATGGTATAAACTCAAATCAAAATGGTATATTCATTGCAATTGAAAACGAAACGAGAATTTCTCATTTTTCTTCAATAGAATTAATAGAATTATGTTTTAAACTTTTTTACCATACAATTAAAACGGTTTAAAAAAATGAATTAGATAGTTCAGTATAGTTCCTACCAAAATACCTAAATTTTATTAATTATTCTTAACGCGAAGTTAATAATCTATAGGCTAACATTATTCTTCTTCCTATAGGTACATACAGTATATTATTTTTAAGATATTTTAAAAGTATATACAAGTATGTGTTAAGCATATACTTTTGCGTATACTTACGCATATACTAAGAATATTCGATTAAGGTATATTCTAAGAATAAACTTTTACGAACATTCCGAGATACTACGTACACGAATGTGCTTAGTATATTCGGTGCAAGAATATTCTTTGAAGCACATGCAAAGAACATGAAATTTAGAATGTTTTTATGGTACATGCTACGCTTGTACTATGCATATACTAAAAAGGATATACTTCGACGAATGTTGGTAGGATATGCTTAGAACATGATGCGAACATCATTGTTATGTGGGTGGTGTCCAGGTTCACTGCTAAGGCACGTCATCTAGAGTTTAGAGGGTTTTCGGCACTAAATTTAGGTACCTACCTATGCAAACAGAGATTACTCGAGAGTTTTTGGGGTAGCTGAGCAAAAATACGCCATCAAAACCGACCCCCGTTGCACCTGATGCCCAAAAACCCTCTTAAACTCCTGAAAATAACATACCTTAGCATTGTGTACCAGGTGGTCGGGGTCGGTTCTGATGGCGTATTCGTATTCAGCGATCCCAAAAACCGCCTACTTAAATCTATTTGCATGCATTCAGTGCCGAAAACCTTAAAAACCCCAGAAGATGACGTGCCTTAGAAGTGACCACGGGCACAAGGTGCCCCGGGGGTCGGTTCTGATGGAGTATTCGTGTTCATCAGCACCCCAAACCCCCGTATAATCAGTTTGCATTAATTTAGTATCAAAATCCCTCGAAACTCCAGAAGATGATGTGCACAGCAGTGACACTGGGCAATAGGGGCTACGGGGGTCGGCTCTGATGGCATATTCGTATTCAGCGACTCCACAAACCACCATGTAAACTGATTGCATCAATTTAGGGCCGTTATAGCCATCGAACCTCTAGATGACGTGCCCTAGCAGTGACTCTGGGCACCAGGTGCTCCGGGGGTAGGTTCTGATAGCGTAGTCATGTTCAGCGACCTCAAAAACCTCGCGAGTAACAAAACTTGGCCCTTAATATGCTTATTTTGACATGTTTATGCACTTTTTAATGCATGTTAAGAACTTTAAAAAGCAATTATTAATTAGACATTTTCATCCATTTTTCTATTGTAGACTTTTTTCCTGGCATCATCCTGAACACAATGCAAAACTAGCAAGTCTCTAGATGGTGTATTTAAAAACCGATTTACTCCGGTGTTTTTAGTGCTAAATGCACTGGTCTAAATGAATATTCGCAGTAAATGCCAATTATTTATCCATTTCGTTTGAGCGCTTCTGCAAGTATAGACAAGTATGTACTTCGCAAGTATGCGAATAATCGTGATCCCTTTGACTCGGTTCATTTTTACCGACAACAGTTGGAAGACGAACGAGTGGCAACGAGTGACAAATAATTGTACGAATAACCCATTCAGACGACATAGCAAGTATACGCAAGTGACGATTATTCGTCAAGTACACGAGTCGTTTGAGTCCGGCTTTTAGTCCAGAAAGCCACTGCGTATCCGATAGGAAAAATATTCTAATTCGGATTTTTGGCACAATCTTACTCAAAAATGACCCCTTTTAACAAATTTGCATGTTGCCAGGACCAAAAGTTGGTCAAAAAGTTTTTAAACGTTTTTTTTTTTGTTTTTTTCCTAAAATTATTGTTTTTGCATGGAACAAAATTTTTTTAGGTTTTTTGGATCATTCCAAACAGAAAAGGTCTGTAGTGACTTTTCTCTAAAGTTGATAGTTTTTGACATATAAGCGATTAAAAATTGAAAAATTGCCAAATCGGCCATTTTTAACCCTCAAAAACTATGTGAAAAACTGAAAATTTGAATGTTGCCAAGGTAAGTAGATATTCTTTAAACATCGATTGATGAAATGCCGAAGAGTTTTTTGCAATACAATATTCAAAACTCCTTTGTTTTTTAATTGTTAATCAAGCGTGCGCGACACTATTTTCCACCGTTGCATGTGTATTCGCGGTGTGCAAGTACTTGGAAGGGATACGCGAAACGATCGTGCGCGAATAGCGGAGAAAAATTTCAACTTTTTTAAATAATTCATATTGTCAATTGAAATTGTCAAATTGACGTACATTTCATACCTATTGTCATTTAAGAAGAAAAATTATATATTGCTCCACAATATTGATATGATATGCAATTATTATATAAAGGTAAATTTAATTAATTGTATTTTGCTTGCAGTACTGCATTTTAATAACTAATTTTATTTACTACATACAATTATTTACGTTTTAATAACATAACCTAAATCTTATTTTTTCTTCTTATTATTTTTTTTGGACTATGGCCTTGACAATTATCCAGTAACCAGGACCATATGATTGGCCAATATAATTAAAAGTGCGAATAAAAGTGCAGAGCGTAGAAACCAGGTGTCGCTTTTCCTAACTTGCACGGTCCCAATACAGTTATGGTGCAAATGAAAGAAATAAATTAGTTATTTCGTAAACCGGCGACTTTAAGGAAAAATCCCGAAACAGGTTGATTTTTATTTTTAAGTTATGATATTGTGGCATATATGGTATACTAGTGACGTCATCCATCTGGGCGTGATGGCGTAATCGATGATTTTCGTCGTGGTCTAGCTCATTTGAAAGGTTCTTCAATTATCTATTCAGTAATATAAACATTTACATAATTATTTATACAGGGTGTCCCATAATTTAATTTTTTGTCAATTTGTCAAATAATTTAATTTAATAAAAATTTTTTGGACACCCTGTATAAGTAATTAAGTAAATGTTTATATTACTGAATAGAGAATTGAAAAACCTTTCAATTGAGCTGTCACATGACCCCTATTCTCATTTAAAAAAATTATCGATTACGTCATCACGCCCAGATGGATGACGTCACTAGTATACCATATATGCCACACTATCATAATTTAAAAATAAAAATCGACCTGTTTCGGGATTTTTCTTTAAAGTCGCCGGTTTACGAAATAACTAATTTATTTCTTTTATTTGCACCATACTGTATACACATGCAACGGTGGAAAATAGTGTTGCGCACGCCTGATTAGCAATTAAAAAACAAAGGAGTTTTGAATATTGTATTGCAAAAAACTCTTCGGCATTTCATCAATCGATGTTTAAAGAATATCTACTTACCTTGGCAACATTTAAATTTTCAGTTTTTCACATAGTTTTTGAGGGTTAACATGGCCGATTTGGCAATTTTTCAATTTTTAATCGCTTATATGTCCAAAACTATCAACTTTAGAGAAAAGTCACTAAAGACCTTTTCTGTTTGGAATGATCCAAAAACCCTAAAAAAATTTGTTGCATGCAAAAAAAATAGATTTAGGAAAAAACAAAAAAAAAACGTTTAAAAAATTTTTGACCAACTTTTGGTCCTGGCAACATGCAAGTTTGTTAAAAGTCCTTTTAATGTTGTCCTTTTTGAGTAAGATTGTGCAAAAAATCCGAATTAGAATATTTTTCCTAGCGGATGCGCAGTGGCTTTCTGGACTATTTATAGTATTAGCAAGCTTTTTATTTATCAATTAAATTTGAATTATAGGCCTGGATTAATAGGCTGAAAATTTGTTAATAACTTAACGGTGTCTAGTCGATCAAACTTTGATGTATGAGATATCTGGAACAGGGCGGAAGTTTTAATTGTGGAACAGGTTAAAAATTTGGAACGTCAGATTACGAAAACGTTCCATGTATTTTGTCGGTCAGAACTTCCAATTGATTTCTTATCATTTCATTAAACTCTCATGCAAAAATCAGACTGCGGTATTATCCAACTGGGCATTTTAATAAAACACGAAGAACATGTCAAATGACAGCAATTATATTGGTGATAAATAGCAGTCTGATTTTTGCATGAGAGTTTAATGAAACAGTAACAAATCAATAATAATTGGAAGTTCTGTCCGACAAAATACATGGATGAGTGTTTTCTTACTCTGACGTTCCAAATTTTTAAACTGTTCTACAATTAAAAATTCCCCTATTCCAGTGTTCCCGTACATCAAAGTTCGGCCGACAATTAAGCTATTAACAAATTTTCAGCTTGCTAATAATTAACTTTTTTTTGGTACGCGGGATCCAGGCCTATTATGGTTGTTTGGAATACATATTACTTCAGCATAATTGTAAGGTCTTTTTGCGTTTTAACCTGGATAATTCAAAAATAGGGAGATCCCTGAAAATTTTAGGAAAGCCCTATCCCTACTGCGCATAATTATGTTATTGCGCATGCGCGTAATCTAGTGAAATTCTAGTGATTTTTTTCAGTGAAATCTATATAGTAACTTTTATAAATTTGACCTGGCAACACTGCCACCAAATAATAGATGACGGCTTTGCAACTGCGTATCTAAAGTCTATTCATTTTACAGATTCCCAACTGTAAACAAACGCGCATGGAAGCTAAACAGGGTCGTCCTGAAGTGTATCTTAAAAACCAACACGCTACCTACAATTTGAATTTGCAGACAGACCAGTTTGGACCTGTAAAATGAGAATCGGCCTAGTTTAGGGCAATAAATTACATTTAACAGCCTCTTGATGAATGAGACCGCGAATAGTAACACGTGCGTTTGTTTATAGTTGGGAATTTGCTATGTGAATGTGGTTTAAGCTTGCAGCAAAGTTGCAACAAACTTGAATCACCATCTTTGTCATAACAATATTGCAGCAAACTTGACACAAACTTGCCTCGTCATATTTGATGCAGCAATTTAAAATCAAAGAAGAATCAAACTTGCCACAAGTTTCCATGCTATTTGGGCCGTATAGTTCTCCTTCTCGCACTACTTTGGTTAACAGAATTTGTAGTTCTTCTTCACCGCCAGCAATAAGTACTGTATCATCGGCGGACCTGATGTTGTTCACGATTTTTCCATCGACTTATATTCCTTCTTGTGCTTCATCTAGAGCTCGTGCAAAGATTTTCTCTGAGTACAAGTTGAGTAATAATGGTGATAGTATACAACCTTGACTAATTCCTCTTTGGATGTTTATGATTTCAGTATCAGCCATTTCGGTCCTGACAGAGACGTTTTAGTTCCAGTTCCAATGTTTCCAATAACCCCATTAGGAGTTAAAATTGCAATATACAATATCAATTAGGATTCAAAACATAAAATTACTTATAAAATAAAATCAATATCAAAAAGTTTATAAAATGTTTATTAAAGTTTTTCTCCAGGGTGAATTTGCATATGATTATCAAAAGTAGGTCTATAAGTAAATTGTTTAAAACACATTTCACACTTGTAAGGTTTCTCTCCTGTATGTTTTCTCATAATATGTATTTTTAAACTACCTCCCACAGTAAACTGTTTAGTACAAATTTTGAACTTGTAAGGTTTTTCTCCAGTATGTGTTCTAGAATGTATTTTCAAATGGACTACGACGCTAAACTGCTTTAAACAAATTTCGCACTTGTAAGGTTTCTCTCCAGTGTGTAATCTCAAATGTACTGTCAAATGACTTGGTTGGCTAAACTGCTTAAAACAAATTTGACACTTGTGAGGTTTTTCTCCAGTGCGTAATTTCAAATGTGCTGTCAAGTTACTTGCTTGCGTAAACTTCTTCAAACAAATATCACAATTGAAAGGTTTCTCTCCTGTATGTAACTTCAAATGTTTTCTTAAATTACTCGCAGTACTAAAATGCTTAGAACAAATTTTGCACATGTGCACTTCCCCAGTGTGCAATTTGGTGTGGCTATTCAGACTATCTGTTCCAGTGTATTCTTTAAAACAAACATCACACTTATAAGTTCTTTTATCAGTGTGCACCTTCAAATGACGTTCCAAATGAATTTTCTGGGTAAACTGCGTCAAACAAATTTCACACCTGTGAGGTTTTTCTCCAGTGTGCGATCTCAAATGTGTTTTTAAATTACTTGTTGTAATAAAAGACTTGAAACAAATTTCATATTTGTACGGTTTTTCTCCAGTGTGCACTCTCAAATGTGTTTTCAAAGAACATGCTTCACTAAACTGCTTAAAACAAATTTCACACTTGTACGGTTTTTCTCCAGTGTGCACTCTCAAATGTGTTTTCAAATCACCATTTTGAGAAAACTGCTTAAAACAAATTTCACACTTGTACGGTGTGCATTCTCAAATGTGTTTTCAAAGAACCTGCTCCACTAAACTGCTTAAAACAAATTACACACTTGTACGGTTTTTCTCCAGTGTGCACTCTCAAATGTGTTTTCAAAGAACATGTTTCACTAAACTGCTTAAAACAAATTTCACACTTGTACGGTTTTTCTCCAGTGTGCACTCTAAAATGTGTTTTCAAAGAACCTGCTTCCCTAAACTGCTTACAACAAATTTCACATTTGTACGGTTTTTCTCCAGTGTGCATTCTCAAATGTGTTTTCAAAGAACATGCTTCACTAAACTGCTTAAAACAAATTTCACACTTGTACGGTTTTTCTCCAGTGTGCGTGTGCACTCTCAAATGTGTTTTCAAATCACCATTTTGAGAAAACTGCTTAAACCAAATTTCACACTTGTACGGTTTTTCTCCAGTGTGCACTCTCAAATGTGTTTTCAAAGAACCTGCTCCACTAAACTGCTTACAACAAATTACACACTTGTACGGTTTTTCTCCAGTGTGCACTCTCAAATGTGTTTTCAAATTACTTGCAGTATTAACCAGCTTAAAACAAATTTCACATTTAAATGATTTTTTTTCAACAGGTTGGCTGATATTATTATGTTCTTCTTTATTACTTGACCGTACAAGTTTCGTTTTCATAGTTTCTGATGTGTTCTTCTTTTCAAGAAAGCCTAAAATAAAAACTAGAATATATATTTTTAATTTAAAGAAAAATGTAATACAATAGAAGAGACCATTTTAAAAATTCTGTGTCTATTGCCTGAAAGGACCCCGCACAAACCTTATTATGGAAAACAGGTCCCAGTGGATTTCGTTCATACTTTGGGAAAATACTCTTGGAAGCATATCCTGATAAAAAGTTCTCATGGGCACAACTCAATCGTATGAAGGATTTTTAAGATATAAAGGTCCAAACTCGGAAAATTATAAGATTTACGGGGTATTCCAATTCCGTGACTTACTGGTTATTTCAACATGTAGAAGTTTGGATCAAGGAAAAGTACTAGTAGTCTAGGATTTTTTCCTGGCTATCCAATGGCGACCTTTACTTTTATCTTCACCTTCAACGGACGTCATCTTCTAGAGTTTCGATGGTTTTCGGCATTTAGTTGATTCAAATGAATTACTGGAGGGTTTTTTGAGGTCGCTAAACACGAATATGCCTCCAGAACCCACTCCCGGAGCACCTGATTTCCAAGGTCAATGAAAGGGTCTCCTGGAGTTTCGAGGGTCTTTGGTACTACATTAATGCAATCGGATTAGTTATAGGTTTTTGGGGTTGCTGAACACGAATACGTGATCACATTGTGCTGTAGGCACAATGTGATTCGTGGGTCGGATCTAATAGTGTATGCATATTCAGCAACCCCAAAAACCTAAGAGTAATCCATTTGATCCCTCCAAAACTCCAGAAGATAACCTGCCTTAGGCACCAGGTGCTCCTGTGTCTGTGCTGATCACGTATTCGTGTTCAGCAACCCCAAAAACCTATGACTAATCCGTTTGCATTAATGTAGTACCAAAGACCCTCGAAACTCTATAGGAGCCCCTTTTATTGACCTTGGAAATCAGGTGCTCCGGGAGTCGGTTCTGTTGGCATATTCGTGTATAGCGACCTCAAAAAACCCTCTAGTAATTAATTTGCATCAATTAAATGCCGAAAACCATCGAAACTCTAGATGACGTCCCTTGCAGAGGCTCTGGCCACCACGTCATCCGGAGGGCAATTCTGATGGCATATTCGTGTTTAGCGATCCCAAAAACCCATGAGTAATCTGTTTATATCAATTGAATGCCGAAAACCCTCGAAACTCTAGAAGATGACGTCCTTTGAAGGTCAAGGTCAAAGTAAAGGTCGCCATTGGATAGCCAGGAAAAAATCATAGACTACTAGTACTTCTCCTTGATCCAAACCTCTACATGTTGCCAAATAACCAGTAACTCACGGAATTGGAATACCCCGTAAATCTTATAATTTTCCGAGGTTGGGCCTCTATATCTTGAAAATCCTTCATACGATTGAGTTGTGCCCATGAGAACTTTCTATCAGGATGTTTCAAAGAGTATTTTCCCCAAAGTATGAACGAAATCCACTGGGACCTATTTTCCATAAGGTTTGTGCGGGGTCCTTAGTTGAATTTGGCACAATCTAAATTTGATGATTTTCAAAATATTAATAAAAATTTTAAGAGTATCCATCAGAGCGTCATCAATAGGGCTTTTCATCGATTGTCATTTGTTTCGAGCTTCTGTCATATGTTGTATAATCTGTGTATAATATTAATATACACGGATTATACGAAATATGACAGAAGCTCGAAACAAATGACTGTGAATGAAAAGCCCTATATTATTGTTTTTCGAAAGTTCTGCGAACTTTCAACAGTGCGTCGGCAGTACGACAGTGACATTAATACTGTCAAAAACAATGGGTGCATTCGGACGACCACAGCGGCTGGACAGCTGAGTAAGCGGTGGTGTTCAGACGACACCGCTGGAAGTCAGCCGCCGAGATATTTACTAAGCTTTCCCTATTCGCGCTGGATACATTCACTAAGCAGTTTTGTGCTGACAGTCAGCCGCTGTGATCGTCCGAACGCACCCAGTAATTATACTCATAGGCGCGCTAAATGTTGTCGTCAGTCAAGCTCGATTTCTTGTTTTATATAATCGATTTTTAGTAGTTCCAATGTGACACAAAATCTAATCATGGGATAAAAAACTTTATTTAAAAAAGTGTATTTTTTTGTTCTTCTTAATGGCGGTACAGGCTTGATTTTGTAATATTTTATTTAATTATAGAATTATAGAGTAATTTACACGCCACATACTAACATACCTCTCAAATTGAGCTGTGTACCGCCATTCTTTACATTAGGTTTGTTCCAACACGACCGAGAACCGTCACGAAACGGTAACGCTCCTGCGCAGTAAACAAAATCCGTTTCAACAAAAATATGATCGTCATCGGATCGTCCTTCCCACTGTTCCAACAAGAACTGTGATCTTTCAGTGACGGTTTCGTGATGATCATTTTAGTAATCGGGCCATATAGCCCAATAAATGACCGTTTTGGAGTGTAATTTCCAGGGGCAACTCCGAATTGCATGAAAATTAGGATTTAGGTTCTACTTACCCTCCACTTCAAAGTTGAATTTGTGCCGTTGGTTGCTTTTACTTGGGGGGTGACATATCCCTTCTCGGAGGGTGAAAAACGCGTGTTTAAAATAAGGCCGGAAATTGATTGACTTATTTTAAGCACCTTTTGTTCTATAAAGTTTTATACGTAAGTCAATACTTTTCGAGTTATTCGCGATTTAAAATGTTTATTTTTCGACAAAAAAACTACGTTTTCAGACCGTTTTTCCCAAACAACTCAAAAAGTATATATTTTATCGAAAAAAATATTTTTAGCAAAAGTGTAGCCTATAAAAAAACGAAAAAAAAGGTGTACCAGTAAAGTCCACAAATTAAGTACAATCAAAGTTGTAGCTCATGAAAAATACGTTCTTATTCGTCTAATTCCAAATAGAATAATTCAACGCGAAATCACTGAAGATAGAAGCGTTTTCCGGGAAAACCTTATTAATATTTTTAAAGTATTGAAAAAGCTTATTATTTGCTTTCCACAAAAGTTAACAGCATCAAAAATAAACGAGTTAGACTGAAAAAAAGTAAGCCTCTTTTTTTGGTAAAAAAAAATCGTGAAAACCTCCCTCTATTTAGCACCCTAAATGAAATTAATCGTTTGGCTTTACCATCTATTTTAACTGTGTGTGTATTGTTTATGTGATCTGTAAGTTTTATTGGTTTGAAGTGCTTATTTTTGAAAACATTTGGTTTTATAGTAAAAAAAATTTTCTAAAAATTTTATTTTTTCAAAATAACTTAAAAAGTATTAGTGATAAGAAAAATCTTAAAGAGTAAAAAAATGTAGATTTTGCTATTATAAATATGCTAGTTTCATTTTGTTTCTCCGTAAGACAAAAATTGGTTAAGATAATATGGCTGTTCAAAATTGGCATACACTCGTGATTACTGACCCATTCAAGCTTTCTCAATTATAACCCTTTCAAAAATAGACACTTTAAATCGGTGAGACTGACACATCATATAAAAAATAGATAGGTAAGTAAATTGTTTGTAAAGCGGTAGCGATTAATTTCATTTGAGGAGCTAAACACGGCGAGATTTTCATGATTTTTTACAAAAAAAAAAGAGGGCCAACTTTATTTTGAGCGTAACTCGCTTATTTTTAATGCTAAAACTTTTGTTAACAATTAAAACAAAGCTTTTTATAAATACTTTAAAAAAGTTTAAACGGGTTTTTCCCGAAAAGTGCTTAATTTTTCGGTGATTTCACCTTGAAATATTCGATTTGGAATAAGACGAATAAGAACGTATTTTTCATGAGTTACAAATTTGTTTTTATTTGATTGATAGACTTCACTGATACACCATTTTTTTGGGTTTTTTATAAGCTACACTTTTGCTAAGAATATTTTTTTCGATAAAATATTTACTTTTTGAGTTATTTGCGAAAGACCGTCTGAAAACGTAGTTTTTTTGTCGAAAAATCAACATTTTCAATGGCAAATAACTCGAAAAGTATTGACTTCCGAAAAAACTCTATAAAACAGAAGTTGCTTAAAATCAGTCAATTTATCCATTTCCGGTCTTATCTTGAACGTATGTTTTTTCACCCCCGAGAAGGGGTGAATGTCACCCCCCAAGTAAAAGCAACCAACGGCACAATTTCAACTTTGAAGTGGAGGGTAAGTAGAACCTTAATCCAAATTTTCATGCAATTCGGAGTTGCCCCTGAAAATTACACGGTATCGCCGAATTTCCCGTTCATTTACTGGGCTACTTTGAATGTTTATGATTTCAGTATCAGCCATTTTGGTCCTGACAGAGACGTTTTAGTTCCAGTTCCAATGTTTCCAATAACCCCATTAAGAGTTAAAATTGCAATATACAATATCAATTAGGATTCAAAACATAAAATTACTTATAAAATAAAATCAATATCAAAAAGTTTATAAAATGTTTATTAAAGTTTTTCTCCAGGGTGAATTTGCATATGATTATCAAAAGTAGGTCTATAAGTAAATTGTTTAAAACAAATTTCACACTTGAGGTTTCTCTCCTGTATGTTTTTTCATAATATGTATTTTTAAACTACCTCCCACAGTAAACTGTTTAGTACAAATTTTGCACTTGTAAGGTTTTTCTCCAGTATGTGTTCTAGAATGTATTTTCAAATGGACTGCGACGCTAAACTGCTTTAAACAAATTTCGCACTTGTAAGGTTTCTCTCCAGTGTGTAATCTCAAATGTACTGTCAAATGACTTGGTTGGCTAAACTGCTTAAAACAAATTTGACACTTGTGAGGTTTTTCTCCAGTGTGTAATTTCAAATGTGCTGTCAAGTTACTTGCTTGCGTAAACTGCTTAAAACAAATATCACAATTGAAAGGTTTCTCTCCTGTATGTAACTTCAAATGTTTTTTTAAATTACTCGCAGTACTAAAATGCTTAGAACAAATTTTGCACATGGGCACTGCCCCAGTGTGCAATTTGATGTGGCTATTCAGACTATCTGTTCCAGTATATTCTTTAAAACAAACATCACACTTACAAGTTATTTTATCAGTGTGCACCTTCAAATGACGTTCCATATTAATTTTCTGGGTAAACTGCGTCAAACAAATTTCACACCTGTGAGGTTTTTCTCCAGTGTGCGATCTCAAATGTGTTTTTAAATTACTTGTTGTAATAAAAGACTTGAAACAAATTTCACATTTGTACGGTTTTTCTCCAGTGTGCACTCTCAAATGTGTTTTCAAAGAACATGCTTCACTAAACTGCTTAAAACAAATTTCACACTTGTACGGTTTTTCTCCAGTGTGCACTCACAAATGTGTTTTCAAATCACCATTTTGAGAAAACTGCTTAAAACAAATTTCACACTTGTACGGTTTTTCTCCAGTGTGCACTCTCAAATGTGTTTTCAAAGAACCTGCTCCACTAAACTGCTTACAACAAATTACACACTTGTACGGTTTTTCTCCAGTGTGCACTCTCAAATGTGTTTTCAAAGAACCTGCTCCACTAAACTGCTTACAACAAATTACACACTTGTACGCTTTTTCTCCAGTGTGCACTCTCAAATGTGTTTTCAAATTACTTGCAGTATTAAACAGCTTAAAACAAATTTCACATTTAAATGATTTTTTTTCAACAAGTTGGCTGATATTAGTATGTTCTTCTTTATTACTTGACCGTAAGAGTTTCGTTTTCATAGTTTCTGATGTGTTCTTCTTTTCAAGAAAGCCTAAAATAAAAACTAGAATATGTATTTTTAATTTAAAGAAAAATGTAATACAATAGAAGAGACCATTTTAAAAATTCAGTGTCTATTGCCTGAAAGGACCCCGCACAAACCTTATGGAAAATAGGTCCCAGTGGATTTCGTTCATACTTTCGGAAAATACTCTTGGAAGCATATCCTGATAAAAAGTTCTCATGGGCACAACTCAATCGTATGAAGGATTTTTAAGATATAAAGGTCCAAACTCGGAAAATTATAAGATTTACGGGGTATTCCAATTCCGTGACTTACTGGTTATTTCAACATGTAGAAGTTTGGATCAAGGAAAAGTACTAGTAGTCTAGGATTTTTTCCTGGCTATCCAATGGCGACCTTTACTTTGATCTTGACCTTCAACGGACGTCATCTTCTAGAGTTTCGATGGTTTTCGGCATTTAGTTGATTCAAATGAATTACTGGAGGGTTTTTTGAGGTCGCTAAACACGAATATGCCTCCAGAACCCACTCCCGGGGCACCTGATTTCCAAGGTCAATGAAAGGGTCTCCTGGAGTTTCGAGGGTGTTTGGTACTACATTAATGCAAACGGATTAGTTATAGGTTTTTGGGGTTGCTGAACACGAATACGTGATCACATTGTGCTGTAGGCACAATGTGATTCGTGGGTCGGATCTAATAGTGCATGCATGTTCAGCAACCCCAAAAACCTAAGAGTAATCCATTTGATCCCTCCGAAACTCCAGAAGATAACCTGTCTTAGGTACCAGGTGCTCCTGTGTCTGTGCTGATCATGTATTCGTGTTCAGCAACCCCAAAAACCTATGACTAATCCGTTTGCATTAATGTAGTACCAAAGACCATCGAAACTCTATGAGCCCCTTTTATTGACCTTGGAAATCAGGTGCTCCGGGAGTCGGTTCTGTTGGCATATTCGTGTATAGCGACCTCAAAAAACCCTCCAGTAATTAATTTGCATCAATTAAATGCCGAAAACCATCGAAACTCTAGCAGATGACGTCCCTTGCAGAGGCTCTGGCCACCACGTCATCCGGAGGGCAATTCTGATGGCATATTCGTGTTTAGCGATCCCAAAAACCCATGTGTAATCTGTTTATATCAATTGAATGCCGAAAACCCTCGAAACTCTAGAAGATGACGTCCTTTGAAGGTCAAGGTCAAAGTAAAGATCGCCATTGGATAGCCAGGAAAAAATCAGACTACTAGTACTTCTCCTTGATCCAAACCTATACATGTTGCCAAATAAACAGTAACTCACGGAATTGGACTACCCCGTAAATCTTATAATTTTCCGAGGTTGGGCCTCTATATCTTGAAAATCCTTCATACGATTGAGTTGTGCCCATGAGAACTTTTTATCAGGATGTTTCAAAGAGTATTTTCCCCAAAGTATGAACGAAATCCACTGGGACCTATTTTCCATAAGGTTTGTGCGGGGTCCTTTGTTGAATTTGGCACAATCTAAATTTGACGATTTTCAAAATATTAATAAAAATTTTAAGAGTATCCATCAGAGCGTCATCAATATTATTGTTTTTCGAAAGTTCTGCGAACTTTCAACAGTGCGTCGGCAGTACGACAGTGACATTAATACTCTCAAAAACAATGGGTGCATTCGGACGACCACAGCGGCTGGACAGCTGAGTAAGCGGTGGTGTTCAGACGACACCGCTGGAAGTCAGTCGCTGAGATATTTACTAAGCTTTCCCTATTAGCGCTGGATACATTCACTAAGCAGCTTTGTGCTGACAGTCAGCCGCTGTGATCGTCCGAACGCACCCAGTAATTATACTCATAGGCGCGCTAAATGTTGTCGTCAGTCAAGCTCGATTTCTTGTTTTATATAATCGATTTTTAGTAGTTCCAATGTGACACAAAATCTAATCATGGGATAAAAAACTTTATTTAAAAAAGTGTATTTTTTTGTTCTTAATGGCGGTACAGGCTTGATTTTGTAATATTTTATTTAATTATAGAATTATAGAGTAATTTCCACGCCACATACTAACATATCTCTCAAATTGAGCTGTGTACCGCCATTCTTTACATTAGGTTTGTTCCAACACGACCGAGAACCGTCACGAAACGGTAACGCTCCTGCGCAGTAAACAAAATCCGTTTCAACAAAAATATGATCGTCATCGGATCGTCCTTCCCACTGTTCCAACAAGAACTGTGATCTTTCAGTGACGGTTTCGTGATGATCATTTCAGTAATCGGGCCATATAGCCCAATAAATGACCGTTTTGGAGTGTAATTTCCAGGGGCAACTCCGAATTGCATGAAAATTAGGATTTAGGTTCTACTTACCCTCCACTTCAAAGTTGAATTTGTGCCGTTGGTTGCTTTTACTTGGGGGGTGACATATCCCTTCTCGGGGGGTGAAAAACGCGTGTTTAAAATAAGGCCGGAAATTGATTGACTTATTTTAAGCACCTTTTGTTCTATAAAGTTTTATACGTAAGTCAATACTTTTCGAGTTATTCGCGATTTAAAATGTTTATTTTTCGACAAAAAAACTACGTTTTCAGACCGTTTTTCCCAAATAACTCAAAAAGTATATATTTTATCGAAAAAAATATTTTTAGCAAAAGTGTAGCCTATAAAAAAACGAAAAAAAAGGTGTACCAGTAAAGTCCACAAATTAAGTACAAGCAAAGTTGTAGCTCATGAAAAATACGTTCTTATTCGTCTAATTCCAAATAGAATAATTCAACGCGAAATCACTGAAGATAGAAGCGTTTTCCGGGAAAACCTTATTAATATTTTTAAAGTATTGAAAAAGCTTATTATTTGCTTTCCACAAAAGTTTACAGCATCAAAAATAAACGAGTTAGACTGAAAAAAAGTAAGCCTCTTTTTTTGGTAAAAAAAAATCGTGAAAACCTCCCTCTATTTAGCACCCTAAATGAAATTAATCGTTTGGTTTTACCATCTATTTTAACTGTGTGTGTATTGTTTATGTGATTTGTAAGTTTTATTGGTTTGAAGTGCTTATTTTTGAAAACATTTGGTTTTATAGTAAAAAAAATTTTCTAAAAATTTAATTTTTTGGGCTAAATTTTAACCGGGCCATAATCGGGCAAATGGCCCGGTTGGACTGACTTGCGCACTAGGATTTAATTCTTTAAATTCTTTGAGGCTTTTTGAAAATCGAAAACGGGAATCGTGATCGACTAAAAGCACACAACCTGTCACCAACAAAAATGACAAATTACAATGATAGATAAATCAGTTATCAGTCAGATAACCGTTCCAACATCGGTTTCCAAATTACCGTCATGGAACGATAGCTATGCGATACAATTACGAACATGCGCAAAACAAACGGTACAAGTAGTTTCTGGACGGTTGCTGGACCGTCCAAAAGTTCATGTTGGAACAAACCTTATATTACGATGTGTGCCAAATATCTCGATAAAATATTTAAAATTAAATCTGCAATCTTGGAACGCGTTTTCCGCGCGCTGATGTTGCCTCTTAATAGTGACGGTAAAACTCAGTATGTGACAAAATAAACTACTGAAATGAATGTTGAAATGTTTATTATTATTTATATCGAAAATAGTTCGATTGAACCTATATAACTTACCTTAGTACAAATTTTTTCATAAAAAAAGTTACAGCCCTTTGAAATTACAAAATGAAAATCGATTTTTTTTCGATATATCTATAAAACTTTTGTTCTATAAAGTTTTATACGTAAGTCAATACTTTTCGAGTTATTCGCGATTTAAAATGTTTATTTTTCGACAAAAAAACTACGTTTTCAGACCGTTTTTCCCAAATAACTCAAAAAGTATATATTTTATCGAAAAAAATATTTTTAGCAAAAGTGTAGCCTATAAAAAAACGAAAAAAAAGGTGTACCAGTTAAGTCCACAAATTAAGTACAAGCAAAGTTGTAGCTCATGAAAAATACGTTCTTATTCGTCTAATTCCAAATAGAACAATTCAACGCGAAATCACTGAAGATAGAAGCGTTTTCCGGGAAAACCTTATTAATATTTTTAAAGTATTGAAAAAGCTTATTATTTGCTTTCCACAAAAGTTTACAGCATCAAAAATAAACGAGTTAGACTGAAAAAAAGTAAGCCTCTTTTTTTGGTAAAAAAAAATCGTGAAAACCTCCCTCTATTTAGCACCCTAAATGAAATTAATCGTTTGGCTTTACCATCTATTTTAACTGTGTGTGTATTGTTTATGTGATCTGTAAGTTTTATTGGTTTGAAGTGCTTATTTTTGAAAACATTTGGTTTTATAGTAAAAAAAATTTTCTAAAAATTTTATTTTTTCAAAATAACTTAAAAAGTATTAGTGATAAGAAAAATCTTAAAGAGTAAAAAAATGTAGATTTTGCTATTATAAATATGCTAGTTTCATTTTGTTTCTCCGTAAGACAAAAATTGGTTAAGATAATATGGCTGTTCAAAATTGGCATACACTCGTGATTACTGACCCATTCAAGCTTTCTCAATTATAACCCTTTCAAAAATAGACACTTTAAATCGGTGAGACTGACACATCATATAAAAAATAGATAGGTAAGTAAATTGTTTGTAAAGCGGTAGCGATTAATTTCATTTGAGGAGCTAAACACGGCGAGATTTTCATGATTTTTTACAAAAAAAAAGAGGGCCAACTTTATTTTGAGCGTAACTCGCTTATTTTTAATGCTAAAACTTTTGTTAACAATTAAAACAAAGCTTTTTATAAATACTTTAAAAAAGTTTAAATGGGTTTTTCCCGAAAAGTGCTTAATTATTCGGTGATTTCACCTTGAAATATTCGATTTGGAATTAGACGAATAAGAACGTATTTTTCATGAGTTACAACTTTGTTTTTATTTGATTGATAGACTTCACTGATACACCATTTTTTTTGGTTTTTTATAAGCTACACTTTTGCTAAGAATATTTTTTTCGATAAAATATTTACTTTTTGAGTTATTTGCGAAAGACCGTCTGAAAACGTAGTTTTTTTGTCGAAAAATCAACATTTTCAATGGCAAATAACTCGAAAAGTATTGACTTCCGAAAAAACTCTATAAAACAGAAGTTGCTTAAAATCAGTCAATTTATCCATTTCCGGTCTTATCTTGAACGTATGTTTTTTCACCCCCGAGAAGGGGTGAATGTCACCCCCCAAGTAAAAGCAACCAACGGCACAATTTCAACTTTGAAGTGGAGGGTAAGTAGAACCTTAATCCAAATTTTCATGCAATTCGGAGTTGCCCCTGAAAATTACACGGTATCGCCGAATTTCCCGTTCATTTACTGGGCTACTTTGAATGTTTATGATTTCAGTATCAGCCATTTTGGTCCTGACAGAGACGTTTTAGTTCCAGTTCCAATGTTTCCAATAACCCCATTAAGAGTTAAAATTGCAATATACAATATCAATTAGGATTCAAAACATAAAATTACTTATAAAATAAAATCAATATCAAAAAGTTTATAAAATGTTTATTAAAGTTTTTCTCCAGGGTGAATTTGCATATGATTATCAAAAGTAGGTCTATAAGTAAATTGTTTAAAACAAATTTCACACTTGAGGTTTCTCTCCTGTATGTTTTTTCATAATATGTATTTTTAAACTACCTCCCACAGTAAACTGTTTAGTACAAATTTTGCACTTGTAAGGTTTTTCTCCAGTATGTGTTCTAGAATGTATTTTCAAATGGACTGCGACGCTAAACTGCTTTAAACAAATTTCGCACTTGTAAGGTTTCTCTCCAGTGTGTAATCTCAAATGTACTGTCAAATGACTTGGTTGGCTAAACTGCTTAAAACAAATTTGACACTTGTGAGGTTTTTCTCCAGTGTGTAATTTCAAATGTGCTGTCAAGTTACTTGCTTGCGTAAACTGCTTAAAACAAATATCACAATTGAAAGGTTTCTCTCCTGTATGTAACTTCAAATGTTTTTTTAAATTACTCGCAGTACTAAAATTCTTAGAACAAATTTTGCACATGGGCACTGCCCCAGTGTGCAATTTGATGTGGCTATTCAGACTATCTGTTCCAGTGTATTCTTTAAAACAAACATCACACTTACAAGTTATTTTATCAGTGTGCACCTTCAAATGACGTTCCATATTAATTTTCTGGGTAAACTGCGTCAAACAAATTTCACACCTGTGAGGTTTTTCTCCAGTGTGCGATCTTAAATGTGTTTTTAAATTACTTGTTGTAATAAAAGACTTGAAACAAATTTCACATTTGTACGGTTTTTCTCCAGTGTGCACTCTCAAATGTGTTTTCAAAGAACCTGCTTCCCTAAACTGCTTACAACAAATTTCACATTTGTACGGTTTTTCTCCAGTGTGCACTCTCAAATGTGTTTTCAAAGAACATGCTTCACTAAACTGCTTAAAACAAATTTCACACTTGTACGGTTTTTCTCCAGTGTGCACTCTCAAATGTGTTTTCAAATCACCATTTTGAGAAAACTGCTTAAAACAAATTTCACACTTGTACGGTTTTTCTCCAGTGTGCACTCTCAAATGTGTTTTCAAAGAACCTGCTCCACTAAACTGCTTACAACAAATTACACACTTGTACGGTTTTTCTCCAGTGTGCACTCTCAAATGTGTTTTCAAAGAACCTGCTCCACTAAACTGCTTACAACAAATTACACACTTGTACGGTTTTTCTCCAGTGTGCACTCTCAAATGTGTTTTCAAATTACTTGCAGTATTAAACAGCTTAAAACAAATTTCACATTTAAATGATTTTTTTTCAACAAGTTGGCTGATATTATTATGTTCTTCTTTATTACTTGACCGTAAGAGTTTCGTTTTCATAGTTTCTGATGTGTTCTTCTTTTCAAGAAAGCCTAAAATAAAAACTAGAATATATATTTTTAATTTAAAGAAAAATGTAATACAATAGAAGAGACCATTTTAAAAATTCAGTGTCTATTGCCTGAAAGGACCCCGCACAAACCTTATGGAAAATAGGTCCCAGTGGATTTCGTTCATACTTTCGGAAAATACTCTTGGAAGCATATCCTGATAAAAAGTTCTCATGGGCACAACTCAATCGTATGAAGGATTTTTAAGATATAAAGGTCCAAACTCGGAAAATTATAAGATTTACGGGGTATTCCAATTCCGTGACTTACTGGTTATTTCAACATGTAGAAGTTTGGATTAAGGAAAAGTACTAGTAGTCTAGGATTTTTTCCTGGCTATCCAATGGCGACCTTTACTTTGATCTTGACCTTCAACGGACCTCATCTTCTAGAGTTTCGATGGTTTTCGGCATTTAGTTGATTCAAATGAATTACTGGAGGGTTTTTTAAGGTCGCTAAACACGAATATGCCTCCAGAACCCACTCCCGGGGCACCTGATTTCCAAGGTCAATGAAAGGGTCTCCTGGAGTTTCGAGGGTGTTTGGTACTACATTAATGCAAACGGATTAGTTATAGGTTTTTGGGTTGCTGAACACGAATACGTGATCACATTGTGCTGTAGGCACAATGTGATTCGTGGGTCGGATCTAATAGTGCATGCATGTTCAGCAACCCCAAAAACCTAAGAGTAATCCATTTGATCCCTCCGAAACTCTAGAAGATAACCTGTCTTAGGCACCAGGTGCTCCTGTGTCTGTGCTGATCATGTATTCGTGTTCAGCAACCCCAAAAACCTATGACTAATCCGTTTGCATTAATGTAGTACCAAAGACCCTCGAAACTCTATGGGCCCCTTTTATTGACCTTGGAAATCAGGTGCTCCGGGAGTCGGTTCTGTTGGCATATTCGTGTATAGCGACCTCAAAAAACCCTCCAGTAATTAATTTGCATCAATTAAATGCCGAAAACCATCGAAACTCTAGCAGATGACGTCCCTTGCAGAGGCTCTGGCCACCACGTCATCCGGAGGGCAATTCTGATGGCATATTCGTGTTCGACAGGGCAACAAAGACAGTACCAGTTAGCCGAACCTGAAATACCAGGGCCCACACTAGCTGAAGTAAAGTCAGCAATTTCGTCCCTAAAAAACCATAAAACCCCAGGCCCAGACGGCATACAGGCGGAACTACTAAAAAAGGGGGAGACAAACTACATCTTGAGATATATCATCTTATAAGAGAAGTCTGGGAAAGAGAAGAAATACCGAAACACTGGCATGAAAGCCATATAATACCTATTCACAAGAAGGGAGACAAACAAATATGTCGGAACTATAGAGGAATATCGTTAATTAATACAGCATACAAGATTATATCCATAATACTGTTTAGAAGACTAACTCCATACGCAGAGGAAATAATAGGCGACTACCAAAGCGGATTCAGACCGGGAAGGTCGACTATAGACCAGATCTTCGTCCTACGCCAGGTGTTGGAAAAAAACTGGGAATTCAACCGCGATGTACACCAAATCTTCGTGGACTTCAAACAAGCTTACGATTCTGTTAGCAGAGAAGCATTGTGGGAGACTATGGTAGAAATGGGAGTACCTGGAAAACTGGTACGATTAACAAAGGTGAGCACGGAGAACGCTTCCGCACGAATCAGAATTGGCAGCACCACGTCGGAGGAATTTCTCATTGACACCGGACTTAGACAAGGAGATCCTCTCGCCCCCCTGCTGTTTAACTTCGCACTGGAGCATGCAGTAAGGAAAGCTCAGCCACAACTGACAAACGGATTTGCCGCCCAAGGATCAAAAATACTATTAGCCTTTGCGGATGACGTGGACACAATTGCACAATCCACCAGAGATGCAAAAGAAGTTTTCACCCTATTCGAGAACGGAGCCAAGGAAGTTGGTCTTAAGGTCAACGAGGACAAGACCAAGTACATGGTGGTTACGAAGAACCCAAGACCAAGGGTTAGACAAAACGTAACAATTAATGAATACAATTTTGAAGTCGTCAAAGAATTTAAGTACCTGGGAGCGATCATAACATCTGAAAATAACTATGAAAAGGACGTGGCAGCCAGGATTATTGCAGGAAACAGGGCATACTACTCATTAAGGACCCTACTTAAATCAAAAATACTCTCAAGACCAGCAAAAATAAGAGTATATAAGACAATAATTCGTCCCACAATAACGTATGGAAGCGAAACATGGACTCTGAATCAGCGGGAAACAACAAAATTACTGGTACTTGAAAGAAAGATACTGCGGACTATATATGGGCCTTGCAGAGAAGAGACAACAGGAGAATGGAGAAGAAGACACAATGATGAACTCCAGACAATATACGGAGATGAAAACATAGTACGCTACATTAAATCAAACAGAATACGATGGGCGGGTCACGTACTAAGATCAAGTGACGAAAGACTTCTAAACGCCACATTCTGGGAAAGGCCCGATGGAAAAAGGTCAGTTGGTCGCCCAAGAAAGAGATGGAAGGACGCAGTAGCCAGCGATCTACGCAAAATGGGAGTACAGCAATGGGAAATAGCTGCTCAGGACCGACAACAATGGAGGGAAATAGTAAACGCGGCCAAGACTCACATAGAGTTGTAGAGCCAAATGATGATGATGATGATATTCGTGTTTAGCGATCCCAAAAACCCATGTGTAATCTGTTTATATGACGTCCTTTGAAGGTCAAGGTCAAAGTAAAGGTCGCCATTGGATAGCCAGGAAAAAATCAGACTACTAGTACTTCTCCTTGATCCAAACCTCTACATGTTGCCAAATAACCAGTAACTCACGGAATTGGAATACCCCGTAAATCTTATAATTTTCCGAGGTTGGGCCTCTATATCTTGAAAATCCTTCATACGATTGAGTTGTGCCCATGAGAACTTTTTATCAGGATGTTTCAAAGAGTATTTTCCCCAAAGTATGAACGAAATCCACTGGGACCTATTTTCCATAAGGTTTGTGCGGGGTCCTTTGTTGAATTTGGCACAATCTAAATTTGACGATTTTCAAAATATTAATAAAAATTTTAAGAGTATCCATCAGAGCGTCATCAATATTATTGTTTTTCGAAAGTTCTGCGAACTTTCAACAGTGCGTCGGCAGTACGACAGTGACATTAATACTCTCAAAAACAATGGGTGCATTCGGACGACCACAGCGGCTGGACAGCTGAGTAAGCGGTGGTGTTCAGACGACACCGCTGGAAGTCAGTCGCTGAGATATTTACTAAGCTTTCCCTATTAGCGCTGGATACATTCACTAAGCAGCTTTGTGCTGACAGTCAGCCGCTGTGATCGTCCGAACGCACCCAGTAATTATACTCATAGGCGCGCTAAATGTTGTCAAGTCAGTCAAGCTCGATTTCTTGTTTTATATAATCGATTTTTAGTAGTTCCAATGTGACACAAAATCTAATCATGGGATAAAAAACTTTATTTAAAAAAGTGTATTTTTTTGTTCTTCTTAATGGCGATACAGGCTTGATTTTGTAATATTTTATTTAATTATAGAATTATAGAGTAATTTCCACATACTAACATATTTCTCAAATTGGGCTGTGTACCGCCATTCTTTACATAAGGTTTGTTCCAACACGACCGAGAACCGTCACGAAACGGTAACGCTCCTGCGCAGTAAACAAAATCCGTTTCAACAAAAATATGATCGTCATCGGATCGTCCTTCCCACTGTTCCAACAAGAACTGTGATCTTTCAGTAACGGTTTCGTGATGATCATTTAGTAATCGGGCCATAATCGGGCAAATGGCCCGGTTGGACTGACTTGCGCACTAGGATTTAATTCTTTAAATTCTTTGAGGCTTTTTGAAAATCGAAAGCGGGAATCGTGATCGACTAAAAGCACACAACCTGTCACCAACAAAAATGACAAATGACAATGATAGATAAATCAGTTATCAGTCAGATAACCATTCCAACATCGGTTTCCAAATTACCGTCATGGGACGATAGCTGGGCGATACAATTACGAACATGCGCACAACAAACGGTACAAGTAGTTTCTTGACGGTTGCTGGACCGTCCAAAAGTTCATGTTGGAACAAACCTTATATTACGATGTGTGCCAAATATCTCGATAAAATATTTAAAATTAAATCTGCAATCTTGGAACGCGTTTTCCGCGCGCTGATGTTGCCTCTTAATAGTGACGGTAAAACTCAGTATGTGACAAAATAAACTACTGAAATGAATGTTGAAATGTTTATTATTATTTATATCGAAAATAGTTCGATTGAACCTAACTTACCTTAGTACAAATGTTTTCATAAAAAAAGTTACAGCCCTTTGAAATTACAAAATGAAAATCGATTTTTATTCGATATATCGAAAACTATTAGAGATTTTTTATTGAAAATGGACACGTATCATTCTTATGGCAGGAACATCTTAAAACAAAATTATAGTGAAATTTGTCCACCCCATAAAAATTTTATGGCGGTTTTGTTCCCTTAAACACCCCCAAACTTTTGTGTATGTTCCAAGTAATTCATTATTGTAGTACCGTCAGTTAAACACAAGGTTTTTAAAACTTTTTTGCCTCTCAGTATTTTTTCGATAAGCCAGTTTTTATCGAGATGCAGCTTCTTTTTTAATATATTTACATAAAAATTTTATGGGGATTTTGTTTTTATCAGTTTTTATCGAGACGCAGCTTCTTTTTTAATATATTTACATAAAAATTTTATGGGGATTTTGTTCCTTTAAACCCCCCAAATGTTTGTGTACGTTCCAATTAAACTATTATTGTGGTACCATTAGTTAAACACAGTGTTTTTAAAACATTTTTGCCTCTTAGTCTTTTTTTGATAAGTCACCTTTTATCGATATTTGGCTTCTTTTTTAAAATATACCTGAAAATGTAAATTACAAATAAATTTTCAGATTATTACAGGTCTCTATAATCGTACTTAACCATATACAGATATGTGGTGGATTCGACAAATATTCAAAATATCTCGATAAACACTGGCTTATCGAAAAAGTACCAAGAGGCAACAAAGTTTTAAAAACATTGTATTTAACTGCTATAGCCACAATAATAATTTAATTGGAACGTACACAAAAGTTTGGGGGGTTTAAGTGAACAAAACCACCATAAAATATTTATGGGGTGCACAAATTTCACTTTAATTTTTTTAAGATGCTTTTGGCATTAGAATGCCACATGTCCATTTTCAATAAAAAAATCTCTAAAAGTTTTCGATATATGAAAAAAATCGATTTTCATTTTGTAACTTCAAAGGGCTAACTTTTTTTGTGTGCATTATTGTATATAGGTAAGTGAGGTACAATCAACCTATTTTTGACCACAGAATATGTGGTATAATTTATAACAAATCTTTTCGGGGCACCCTGTATAGATCCGCGGTATTGCAATGATACACTGGCGACTTTATAGAACGAGCCACAAAACCGCGGATTAACTCGCTTCGATCAGGGCCTTAATTAGTTTGTCTACAGTGTGAATTTGCATATGTATTCTTAAACTACCTCCCATATAGTATTAAACTCTTTAGTACAAATTTTGCACTTGTAAGGTTTTTCTCCAGTGTTTGTTCTAGAATGCCTTCTTCAAAGAGCTCTAGCTTCCTTAGGAAGCAGTTTAGGACTAGATCATTTAGGTTAAACCACATTATTTTGATTCCAGGAATCTACAGTTAAGCTATTTCCAATTATTAATGAAACACCTATAAAAAAACCGCGGTATTCTTCTTTTGGCATCATAACCCTGGATGGGTCTTTGCCTGTCTGCCTGTGTACTCCCATTCAGATCTCTCTTGTGCCCTTTTTCTCCATTGTCTTATAAAGTTTATGGTTTTCAGGTAGTCTTCCACGTTATACAACCATCTCGTTCTGGGGAATTTTATCGCGTTCCTATCGGCCTCCATTGTAATATATTTTTTTTCTACGACCGTTTAATAACATGCTCATTATTCGCTATTTTTTAATAGATAATAGCACCCGTTACTTTACCCGTGAATAATAATTCATTACTCATAGGCTGAAGTTAGATTCAAGTGGCGCATGCCACTTTTAACATTAATCGTATATAAACTTCAAATAAAATTACTTATTTATTTATTTAATACAATATTCAATACAATAATTATTGTAATTTATATCAATAATTAACTTGTAATAGCAATAATCTTTATTAGATTCATTGACAGTAGGTACAAATTTATGCCTATAATTTTTGGGAAACGAATAGATCTTGAATTGACTATTTCTTGTTGTATTTTTACAATACATAAGAATTTGGTAATATTAGGCAACCAATTATTCAGACACGTACTAGGGGTAAACAGAATTTAGGTATTTTTGTAAATTATTATAATTTAAATTTCGAGTAGTTGATAATAATTTTTACTAATTAAAATAAAAAGGGTCGTAGAAAAACTATAGTATTCTACTCGCATGTAATGGCTATTACTAACTCTGATAAATTACGACACTCGCCTACGGCTCGTGTCGCAAATTTCATGATCGTGAGTAATAGTATGGTATAACTAGACCCAAACCTAGACATCCAAAGTGAAAGTTATCTTTCAACACCAAATTGTTCTATATGGTCCATATATTGTTCAGTAAAAAGTCACACCATTTTGAGCGTCGGGTTTGGGGGGAAGGTGAGGGAGAAGTTGGTAAATTAGGAGTTTTTTACAGTTTTCGTCAATATTTCTAAAACTAAGCAGTTTAGCGTGAACAATGTTCTATACAAAAATCTTCTACATTAAAAAGGTTGTAACGATGTGATGCCACGACAAACGATGAGCTGTTTTACCAGAGACGACCGGAGGAGCATCCGTGTTGGCGCATAGCGCCGTTGGGGGAAATCGAAGGAGTAGTGGCAGCGAGAGCATATTTAAGGCGAGCCAGGAGAATGATAAAATCAGTCGTGGCTATCGTATTGAACTAACCATGGCTCAACAGCTGCTGCTAGCGTATTGAACTAGCATTAGCTGACTTGGCAAAAGATGCACCGTATATGAGGTGGGACTATGCCTAGGCGGACGCCACAGTAGTGACGTGGGTCTTGCCATGATCGGTATCGCAGTAGGCGGTAGTAGCGAGGAATGATCTCCGGATCGGAATATAGGGCAGCGTTGAGTTAACGCAGCGAGATTGTTATTGTATATTGTTATGATCTGCTTTCTCTTACTTTTATATTAATTACTATTTATTTAATTAATTATTGAATTGACGCAAATCATACAAAATAAATTAATAAAAAATCTTAGGGTGCCTTTTTGTCATAAAAATTAACTAAATTATCTTAGGTTATACTTATCCTTTCTCGTGGCTTCAGTATCTCTTAGTTGATCCTTATCGGGATAAAATAGGAAAAGGAAATAAATAGAAAAACCATAAATAAGCACATACAAATACCTTTATTATCAAAAGCAATGCTCTGAAAATCTATAATTAAATCCTGTGGGCATAATTGTCCAAATGAAACTTTTACCATATAATTAATCTAATTCAAACAAATATTTATCGCTTTGTTCCTGATACCATTAATAAAATAAGCTAAACAAACAAATTTAGGTATTTGCAAAAACTACTTATACTTCTAATTAAATTTTTTGAAATGTTGGAATCTTAATTCATATGCTTTTACGCAAAATTTTAACTTCTGATTATAAAGAACATCTATCACATAAGTTATTGACTGACCTTTTTGATTCACACACAATGGTGTCTCCTCTTGACCCAAACAGCTCTTCCTTGTTGACTATGTTAGGCTACCAATCAAAGCCCTCTCCGTTCTCAGCATCAATCCAGCAGCGTACCAGCAACTATTTCTCCAAAACACAAGCCAGGCCTCTTTTGACCAGTACTCGTTCAATAAACTCCAAAACTCTCTCCTCTCCTTCTCTCAATAATAATCTCCTGAGACCCAAGTATCTTTTTTACTTGGTGTCACAAATAATTTTAATAACTATAACTTACTCTCTTGGACTTTACAGAATCAAAGAGGTATTTCTTCTCGATTTGATTTGTCTCTCGTTCCACTTTTCAGCTACTATCCACTAACAAACAACCACTAGTACTTGCTTCTGAACTATCCGCGAAAACTTTGACTGCCCTTCTCGGATGCCGGCCACACAATAATCTTTCTTTTCCAAACTGTCTCAACATTCAAACTTCTCTTTTCCCCTTCCAAATTGCCAAGCCAATCAGAAACATTTCTCTTTCCACATTCCTCTTTTTCATTCGAAAAACCCAGGCTTTCTTTCAAACAATACTTCTACTCAAACTAATCACTTTTCGGAAATTATACAAATATTCTTGTGCTTAAACAAACAGCCTTAAAATTCCAAATCTCTCTACCTTTATTTTTCTAAAAACTAATAATTACAGCTACCTGTGGATTTTACCTTTCACGTAACCAACAATCTTTTTAAATTATAATCCTAAATAAATTGTCTTTTCACTTCGCTTTATTTACAAATGTCTTTAAGTCTTCAGGGAAAAACTCATTAAGGATAAACCCATTGCGTAAAAGCTACCTTCTACTAAATAGTTACAAATCAATATACAGGGTGTATTAAATTTATGTGCCCGCGTTATAATTAAAAAATTAAAATTTTTACTCTATCTTTGATTGATAAAGTGATACATAATAATATATATTGTTTATCGTATTATTTTAATGTTGCTATTATCATCGGATAACTGTAATAAAGTTTAATATTGTTTTTCTTTTGCAGAAGACGGAATTATATTTTATTTGTTTTAAACTGTATATAATTATCTTTAATATATTTACTTTATTTTTAACCTGTGTTTTACTGAGTCTGTCGTCCCTTAAAAGAACTACCCGTTAAAATGGCGCCCGAGCAGGGACTGGGTAAAGAGAATCGCACGGTTCCAAGGTCGATGCTTGTTCGGCGTATCAGCGTATCATTACAGGGTCCTATGCATAATCCTTCTAAAACGAATGGTTGGTTCCAAAGTTACGGAGGTAGTATAGCATAATTGGTCCAAAAACAGGCTTAACCCCGTCATCCCAAATTAAAGTTTCCCTCCAACACCAAATTGTTCTATATGGTCCACATATTCAATTTGAGCGTCGGGTTTGGGGGAAGGGGAGGAGAAAAGTCGGTAAATTCGTAGTTTTTTACGTTTTTCGTCAATATTTCAAAACCTAAGCGGTTTAGCGTAAACAATATTCCATACAAAAATGTTCTACATTAAATTTGAAACAAAAATTTTACTGTTGTAAAGATATTCATGCGACATTGTCCATAGAAAGTTGAGGTTGGGTTTCTCCGTACCAGAGATTTATATGGCCTAGGCCTGTAAAAGCCTATTGGTGAGGTTGACGTTCCTTCAAGGGCTTATCAGTAACATACCACCGGCAATTGAAATAGCAAATTATATTTAGAAAACACAATCCTGTTAAAAAAAATTATGTAGTTTCTTCAGTAATAATATAATTTGTCCAAGCAATATAAAAAATATGGAAAAGCTCCACTTTACACCCTCCGTAACTCCGGAACCGTTGATTTTAGAACAATTATGCATACGACCTTTTTCATTTCAAATTTAATGCAAAACATTTTTGTATAGAGTATTGTTCACGCTAAACCGCTTAGGTTTTGAAATATTGACGAAAAACATAAAAAACTACTAATTTACCGACTTTTCCTTTCCCCTCTACCCCAAACCCGACGCTCAAAATGGTGGAACTTTTTACTGAAGAATATGTGGACCATATAGAACAATTTGGTGTTGGAGGGAAACTGTAATTTGGGATGACGGGGTTAGGCCTTTTTTGGACCAATTATACTATACTACCTCTGTAACTTTGGAACCGTTCATTTTAGAAGGATTATGCATAGGGCCTTTTTTGTTTAAAATTTAATGTAGAACATTTTTATATAGAACATTGTTCACGCTAAACCGCATAGTTTTAGAAATATTGACGAAAAACGTAAAAAACTCCTAATTTATCAACTTCTCACCCCACCTCCCCCCCCCCCCCAATCACGACGCTCAAAATGGTGTGACTTTTTACTGAACATAATATGGACCGTATTCGCGGTGTGCAAGTACTTGGAAGGGATACGCGAAACGATCGTGCGCGAATAGCGGAGAAAAATTGCAACTTTCGTAAATAATTCATATTGTCAATTGAAATTGTCAAATTGACGTACATTTCATACCTATTGTCATTTAAGAAGAAAAATTACATATTGCTCCACAATATTGATATGATATGCAATTATTATATAAAGGTAAATTTAATTAATTGTATTTTGCTTGCAGTACTGCATTTTAATAACTAATTTTATTTACTACATACAATTATTTACGTTTTAATAACATAACCTAAATCTAATTTTTTCTTCTTATTTTTTTTGGACTATGGCCTTGACAATTATGCAGTAACCAGGACCATATGATTGGCCAATATAATTAAAAGTGCGAATAAAAGTGCAGAGCGTAGAAACCAGGTGTCGCTTTTCCGAACTTGCACGGTCCCAATAGAACAATTTGGTGTTGAAGGATAACTTTCACTTTGGATGTCTGGGTTATGCCTTTTTTGGATCAACTGTATCATACTATAATAGCCATTATTATATGCTCGTTGAATAATATACTATTGTTGTTTTTTCATTGTCTTGTCTCTGCACATAACCCAGCCATGACAGTCTTTGACTTTTCACAAATTGTACAATATCGCAACCTTAATTCAATTCATTAACCTCGCCGATTCTCCTGATTCTCCATGTGCCTCTCTTCCTCTTGCACCGGGTCATATACTTTTCTTAGTATTTTTTCTCGAATATCCCGAGTTAGGCTTCATCTCTTTTCGTCATTACCCATGTTTCACAACCATAGGTTACTACGGGGCTAATCAATGTTCTGTAGATAGTCATTTTGGTTCTTTTGTCTAATAATTTCGATGTCATCAATCTTTTATTAGCATAGTATGTACGATTCCCGCTGTAAATACGTGCATTAATTTCGCTACTTACGGAATTCTTTCGATTGATTTCTGTGCCCAGATATGTGAAGGCATCCACACGTTCAATAGTATAGTTGTCTGTTGTGATATAACTTTCATTGTCAAATGTTCTTTTGACGGTCTTGTACTTCGTTTATTTTAAGCCCCCTCGTTCCTGCTTCAAGATCAATTTCTTTGAACGATTCCATTAATCGTAGCTTGTTCCTACTAATGATAGCTACATCATCTGCATATGCAGTAATTTGTACTTTCTTGATGTTTATATGGCCGGTTACATTGGTTTTGCTGATGACTGACTCAAGAACTAGGTTGAATAGCATGGTTGATAGAGCGTGTCCCTGTCTCACTCCCATGTTGCTATAAAACAGGGGGGTCCGTTTTCCGTCTACTCTGACTGCCGCTTTTGAACCCTGCAACGTCATTTTTATGAGGCCGATATATAAAACCGCGGTATTGCAATAGCTTTACTAACGAGTCACCAAACTGCGGTTTTACTCGCCTGTAGTGTGTATTTGCATATGATTATTAAAAGTAGGTCTATAAGTAAACTGTTTAAAACAAATTTCACACTTGTAAGGTTTCTCTCCTGTATGTTTTCTAATATGTATTTTTAAACTACCTCCCATAGTAAATTGTTTAGTACAAATTTTGCACTTGTAAGGTTTTTCCCCAGTGTGTGTTCTAGAATGTATTTTCAAATGAGCTGCGGTACTAAACTGTTTTAAACAAATTTCGCACTTGTAAGGTTTTTCCCCAGTGTGTAATCTCAAATGGCTTTTCAAATAACTTTCAACACTAAATTGCTTCAAACAAATTTCACACTTGTGAGGTTTTTCTCCAGTGTGTAATTTCAAATGTGACGTCAGGTGACCTGCTTGCGTAAACTGCTTAAAGCAAATATCACAATTGAAAGGTTTCTCTCCTGTATGTAACTTCAAATGTGCTTTTAAATTACTCGCAGTACTAAAATGCTTAGAACAAATTCTGCACATGGGCACTGCCCCAATGTGCAATTTGATGTGGCGTTTCAGACTATCTGCTACAGTATACTCTTTGAAACAAACATCACACTTATAAGGTTTCTCACCGGAGTGGAGTCTTAAATGGTTTTTCAAACGAATTGCTTGGCAAAACTGCTTCAAACAAATTTCACATTTAAATGATTTGTTTTCAACAGGTTGGCTGATATGTTGTTCTTTATTACTTGACCGTACAAGTTTTGTTTTCATAGTTTCTGATGTGTTCTTCTTTTCAAGAAAGCCTAAAATAAAAACTATATTATTATATTGTTTTAATTTAAGAAAGGAAAAATGTCTGGCCGATTACAGCAGGAAAGCCATTATGAACGCCCGGCTCGTCACAGCTTGGCACGGCACAGTAAAGACCAAATTCATTTGTATAGATTGTAACGAGAAACAAAAACACTTAATTTTTTGTTAAATTTCATCTTTTGCAGAAAACATTATCTTTCATTTTACTGTATATCATACGAGTTTTTTGTAGTAAAAACTATGTAGTTAAAAAATTGCTGCTTGAGAATATTTCCTACGCATCATAAAGTTCTCCCGAGGGATTTCATGTGTTTGGTTTTCTTACCCATCCGCTTTTAAGACAGAATACTAAAATTCAAGCTTATTTTTATTTTCTAATAGAATTTATGAAGAAACGGTCAGATCTGTTTATTTGAATTTCTTTGTGTTGCCAGAATAGGCACTTAAGTAAGTTTTATTTGGATTAAATAATGAGCAATCTTTTACGTTTTAAGCCGAATAGAACCATCTCTACAGGGTCGTAAGTACGATGTTCGGGGCTCCGGGGCAAACGTGATCTGGGGGCCCCCTACCGATGGGTCTGGTGGTTTACCCCCAGCGGAAAGGGGGGGGTTGGTCCGGAAAAATCTGGTTCTTTTTACATACCAAAATGGGGTCTGGGGTAAATTGATTAAGACAAAGTAGCTGGGCCCCTACTCCGGTTGCATTTTAGTTTTTATTTCGCCAAAATAACTAATTTCCTCAGTAACAATTTATATATTTAACCTTTAACTACCCGCGCATCAAGTTATAACATAACTACACGCGTGGCGTACTTTGTACGCCACAAGAAAATACACTTAAAAATAGCGGATTTGTTTAATTTTTTTTTTAAAATGAACTTAGTTGTTTGTTATAAACCTTATTCGGCATCAGTGAATACTTGGAGTTCCTTTTCAGTAAGCCAATTGGGATTTATAACTGGAATCATGGAATAACTGGATTCCATGATAAATAAAATTACTAATAAAATTTTTTTTAAATGTGATTTTTTACAGGAGAAAAAGTATTGTTTACAAAGAAAAATATATTTTTTGCCATAATGACTAAAAAACAATTAAAATATGTACTTATACAGAGAGAGTCTGTAAAGTGGAATAAATTCAATATCTCAAATACTAATCGTTTTTTTGGAAAATGCTCAGACCCGTCGATTAGTATTTCAAATTGTCCTTTTTGACATTCAATAAAAATGTATACAGGGTGTCCCAATTTAGAGATATGACGTCATCGTCGATTTTCTTAAATGGCAACACTGTCATTTTGATAGCTAATTTGATAGGGTTTGTAAAGTTATACATAACTGCAAAATATCAAATTTTTATTCTCTACCATTTACAAGATAATAGAAAATAACAAAGTTATATCTGTAATTTGGAATATATTCAATAATTAAAATACTAACTGTTTTTTTGAAAAATGCTCAGACCCGTCGATTAGTATATCAAATTGTCATTTTTGACATATAATAATAATGTATACAGGGTGTCCCAATTTAGAGATATGACGTCATCGTTGATTTTCTTAAATGGCAACACTATCATTTTGATAGCTATTTTGATAGCGTGTGTAAAGTTATACACATCTGAAAAATTTCAAAATTTTATTCCCTACCATTTACAAGATAATAAAAAATAACAAAGTTATGAAGAACAAGAAGTAATCAAATAATAATTGAATTTATTTATTTCAATTAAGCAAATGCTCATAACGTTGCCCATTGACAATTTGACAATAATTGAGGGCAACATTATGAGTTTTTGCTTAATTTATTGAAATAATTAAATTCAATTATTAGTTGATTACTTCTTTTTCATAACTTTGTTATTTTTTATTATCATCTAAATGGTAGAGAATACAAATTTGAAATTTTGTAGTTGTGTATAACTTTACACACCCTATCAAAATAGCTATCAAAATGACAGTGTTGCCATTTAAGAAAATCAACGATGACGTCATATCTCTAAATTGGGATACCCTGTATACATTATTATTATATGTCAAAAAGGACAATTTGATATACTAATCGACGGGTCTGAGCATTTTTCAAAAAAACAGTTAGTATTTTAATTATTGAATATATACCAAATTACAGATATAACTTTGTTATTTTCTATTATCTTGTAAATGGTAGAGAATAAAAATTTGATATTTTGCAGTTATGTATAACTTTACAAACCCTATCAAATTAGCTATCAAAATGACAGTGTTGCCATTTAAGAAAATCGACGATGACGTCATATCTCTAAATTGGGACACCCTGTATACATTATTATTGAATGTCAAAAAGGACAATTTGAAATACTAATCGACGGGTCTGAGCATTTTCCAAAAAAACAATTAGTATTTGAGATATTGAATTTATTCCACTTTACAGACTCTCTCTGTATTACGACTTATAGTAATATAATCCTGGGGTATATTGTCCACCACCGGAAACAACAAATAATAAAATGTAAATTACCATATTTCCAGAACGACGATTATAACGAAACTAAAACCAAATTGTAAAGCACATTCCAGTGATAGGTTAGAAAAATAAGCAAGGTCAAAAATTAAATTTTTAAATATATTTCCAGTAGAATTCTTATATCTGGCGTACAAAGTACGCCAGCGCGTGTAGTTAAAGGTTAAGTGCCGGCGCAAATTGATCCTAAGCGAGCACAACCTGGCACCGGCGGGACGGGTGACCTGTGTAGTTATTTTTCTAGAGCACCGCATATTGTTCACAACAAAACCCAACCGTTGGCTGTCTCTGCAACGAATAGAGGGACGGGCAAAATCAGTGCGGACGTGTAACGGTTACTTTTGATACCGGGTCTCAGTGGTAGATAATGAGTACAAATACTGATTACAAAATACTGATGTATCTGTATCTGATGTGTTTCATAGATTATAACAAGGCCTTTGATAAAGTGCGGCATGATCATCTAATCAGACTCCTGGCAGAAAAGAATTTAGATAAACGAGATATCCGACTAATAGCAAATATTACTATAATCAGAAAGCAGTAGTGAGAGTAGAGAATAATACCACTGAAGAAATTGAAATAAAGCGAGGTGTGAGACAAGGGTGTATACTGTCACCAACCCTGTTTAATCTCTATTTCGAAGACGTAATGAATAGAACACTCTCTGAGCAATCCATAGGTATTAAAATAAATGGTGTTAGATTAAACAATCTGAGATTTGCCGACGACACCGTTCTGATCGCAGAAACACTTGAAGAGCTACAGACATTGGTGAATAAGATAGCAGACTGCAGCGAAGAATATGGACTATCTTTGAACATAAAGAAAACTAAATTTATGGTAATATCGAAATCAACACGAAATGTCCAAAATTTATATTTACACAATGAAATTATCGATCGAGTTAGCAAATACAAATATTAAGGCACTTTTATAAATGAAGACAACGATAGCTCAGCAGAAATCAAAATAATAATAGAAAAAGCCAGATCCATATTCACTAAAATGAAGAGAGTGTTCTGTGGAAGAGATTTGAGCCTTGAAATGAAACTTCGCCTGATGAGATGTTACGTACTTTCTATGCTGTTCCTCGGAATGGAGTCATGGACGCTGAAAAAGATTGATACCAAAAAATTAGAGGCATTTGAACTGTGGATGTATCGCAGAATCTTGAGAATATCATGGACGGAGAGAGTCACAAACGTCGAGGTCTTGAGAAGAATGAATAAAGAAAAGGAAGTCATATTTACGATCAAAAAAACGAAAACTGCAATACTTGGTACACAGTACAAGAGGCGAAAGATATGAACTGCTTCTAATAATTATGCAAGGGAAAATAGCAGGAAAAAGGTCCATAGGAAGAAGACGAAACTCCTGGCTAAGGAATCTACGGAAATGGTATAGCTGTAGCAACAACGAATTGTTTCGGTCAGCAGTTTCGAAAATACGTATAGCCCTGATGATCGCCAACCTTCGGAACGAAGATGGCACTTGAAGAAGAAGAAGATGTATCTGATCCTTGTACTGAATTGAGTAGGCAACTTTAAATCCGTATTTACGTACTTGTAACGTTTTAAATACCTAACATCTCCCTAGTACTCGTAGCGGCATGACTTTCGAAAACATCGAATTTGATCATAATAGGGCCCATAAAAAGATATCTTATACTGAATATTTTATTTTTGCACACAATACATATTTAAAATAATATCAGAATTATTTAATAATCTCTCCGCTACTGATAGTAAAATATGTTATAAAATAACTTTAAAATCTTTTTATCTGGTATCATATACAAAGGGATAATTCCGAACGATTTCTATTAGCTTCTCTACGTCCATCTCGAAACCAAAACCACATCTGAGAATTGAGTCGCGCGTCCCACGACACCAGAAAACTGTGTTTCGATGACAAACGTTCGCATGTGTAGACCTGGCACTGTATTCACTGATATAGGATGCGCAGAACTCTCTACGCAACTCGCCGGTGCCAGGCTGTGTCTGGCTTAAGATCAATTTGCGCCGGCACTAAGAAAGGTCTCGGAGGCCCCAGCTTAGCCCGGGACCGTCTTCCAATGGCATTTTAGGTTTTATTATGCCGAAATAACTAATTTTCTAAGTAATAATTTAAATTTTTATGTTAAGGTCTCGGGGACCCCAGCTTAGCTTAGGCCTCAAGAGCTCCAGCTTACCTCAGGCCTCAGGAAATTGTGTCATTTGAAAATATTTCGTTGGGATCGGCTTTTAAAATACATATTTTTATTTCCTCGTTAAAATCTATGCAGTGCCCCAGTTGCACAATGGTAGTTACGGCACTGCATCTCTATTAGCGCGAATTTGGGAACGTAAACAAAGAACTATTGTCCTCTGTTCTGAGTGGTTAATACGTCATAGGAGTTTTGGATATCTCAATGTAATTGGCTGGACTAGATGTTTTGTTATATGTTTGAGAGAGGTTTTTATATCACTCTTTCTTAGGCTTGGAAGTGATCCATGGCGATCTAAAAAAGGATGATCGATCAGACGAGCAAGAGAATAAGTCGATTCTAGTTAACTGTGCAGTGTCTGGTGTTATGTCATCTTTTTCACCCGGCATATCTTGCATTTAGGTGCAATAAACATATCAAGTTCTTTTGATAAATAGTCAGAAGTTAATTCTCTAACAGAGAGCCAGGGATGTCAACTGCGATGTGTATGCTTGTTTCATAGATTTCGAGAAGGCATTTGATAAAGTCCCACATGGAAAAACTAATCGATATCCTAAAAACATCAGGACTCGATGGTAAGGATGTAAGACTTGTCTCAAACTTATATCTCCAACAAAAAGCAACAGTTCGATTCGAAAATGAACTGTCCGAAATCTTCACAGTCGAAAAAGGAGTTAAACAGGGTTGCATACTGTCACCAGCATTATTTAACATATACTCTGAAAACATCTTTAGAGAGGCCTTGGACGAATCGAAGATGGGATTGCAGTGAATGGACGACTTATAAATAATATTAGATATGCAGACAATACAGTATTGCTGGCAGATAGTGCGCAGGGGCTCCAAAGGATCATGGATAATGTTGTAGAAGCATGTAACAAATACGGCCTAAAACTAAATTGTAAAATAAAACAAAAATAATGATCATTAGTAAAAACACCAACATAAACGCCCAAATTACCCTAAACAATACACCCCTAGAGAGAGTACAGAAAATGTGCTATCTGGGCTGCAACATTAAGGATACTTGGGATCATAGCTACGAAATAAAAACTCGTATTGAAAAAGCCAGAAGCTCTTTTAACAGTCTTAGGAAGATACTGTGCAACTTGTCTTTAAGTATCAATATAAGCATGAGAATTCATAGATGTTACGTCGTGCCCTTATAGTGCCCTTCTCTAAGGAGTTGAAAGCTGGAGTCTCGCAGAAGATGCCATAAAACGGTTAGAGGCGTTTGAAATGTGGTGCTACCGACGTATGTTGAGGGTCTCATATATATGTTATAGTCAAAGTCCGAATTTCAGGCACTCCTAGGTTTGACTAGGCAATCGTCCGTCTGACTGACGGTCTTAGTCAAGACCCGAAATAAATTACAGTTTAGGCCTTTGACTAGTCAAACCTAGGAGAGACTACGTTGGTCAAGCAAAGGTCGAAATTTAATTTCTCGTCAATCCCCGATTAGCTATTAAAATGTCGTAATTTGTTAAATTAGGTTTAATAGAACGTCATTTTTTAATTGTAATGTTTATTATTTTTATATTGTCGTAATTAAAATAAAAAATTAGTGTTTATTCTCGCGTGTTGAGGCATTATGGCATTTAGAGTTGGATAATACGTTAGACCTTTTGCACTTACATGGTTTTGAAGAGCACTTCTTATCGCAGTGGTATTTTATAAATCCTTGTCCTCCAAAGTTAGAATCTTTTGTACTCATTTCTCATAGAGGCAGCTTAACGTCTGGAACATCTTCGAAATTAGGAAAATTCTCTTTGCATTCCCTTATTTGATTTCTTGGAAAAAGTGTGTTTATTGTCCGTATTTCGTACCATCCCTATATAAACTGTCAATTATTGTTTTATCTTGTATGATATCCAAAATATTTCGAGCATCTTCTTGTCATGCGTTTGAGCATGCGTTGTGCACAAACAGAAAAGATTACAATAAATAAAGGAAATGCGATTGAAGGTCTTCATGCCCAGGCTAGTGCTATGAAACTATTAAGTGAAAAAAATGTCCTCCAATTTCGATCGGAAAAACTGTAACAATACCTATCCCCAGCTTTGATAGAGCCAAAGAGGATACTCGAAATATTTTGAGGAGCATACAAGATAAAACAATTGACGGTTTATATAGAGTTGGTACGAAATAAGGAACAACAAACACATTTTTTTCAAGAAATCAAATAAGAGAATGCAAAGAGAAATTTCCTAATTTCGAAGATGTTCCAGATGTTAAGCTGTCTCTGTCTCTAAGAGAAATTAGTACAAAAGATTCTAAATTTAGAGAAAAAGGATTTATAAAATGCTAGTGCAATAAGAAATGCTCTTTCAAATTACGAAGTGTAAAAGGTTTCTATTGTGCAACTCTAAATGTCATAATGCCTCAACATGTGCGAATAAACACTAATTTTCTTATTTTAATTATACAATATAAAAATAATAAATAGTAAAATTAAAAAATGACATTACCAGAGAACGGCAGTTCTTGCCAGTGGCGCACACCAACACCCCCTACAAGCGACACTATATATACACGAAATTTTCGATTTTCTAAATCTGATTGATTTGAAAGATGGGCCAAGTCCCATCTTAAAGTTCAGGAAAAGACTCACCCATTCATATGTCAACCATCCATTTTGGTCCAAGGGTGTGGATTTTACGGCCCTTTCTATTTAGGGTCTGTTCTTCGTTCTCGTCCCCAAAACTTCCAAAAACTTCAAAGGTTTAAGTCTGACCTTTGCGGCTTCTACTAGTAGTGATCATTACCTTTTCAACGCATGTCTAATTTTAAAAATATGTTATACCATTCAAAAGTTACCGAGCTCAGAAGTATGACTCAATTTTTATTTAAAAAAGGGAAAATGTTTGTGGATATGTATGTATGTGTGTTTGAAAGTTAAACCGATTTGAATTTTTTTTCTGTGTTTGAAGAGGAGGTAAGGGCCGATTCAGAACCGGTGTAGTTTGTGACTTTTGACCACCCATAAGCCAGCTAGAGGACTTGGTAGGTACAAAACGGCATATTTTTGGGGGGTATATATCTTCGGAACAAGAAGAGACAGGAGAACCGCAAATACACCAAATCAATAGTGTTGAGTTAAGCTTTCAAATGGTGTCTAAGCCGTCAGGATCAGGCATACACACGGCTCAGTATAGCCGAAAAATTGAAAAACTATACTTTGAAAATTTTGGTTTTTCGACAATTACTCAAAATTTCAACCTACGAATTGCGCCAATAACTGAGCGTTTGCAGAAGGACTCTAGACGAATCTAACGGTGTATACGTTATATCCGGGAAAATTCGAATTTTTAAGTTATAGGCTTCATAAGTATGATCAAATCTGTTTCCTACGGGAAAAACGGCTTCTCAAGCTCAATAATTCCTTTAATAGCTTCAGTTATCATACTTGACCTTAGATCCATCATATACTACTGGTAAATACGTTTCAAACTCATGTTTACTGATCAAAATAGGTTAAGCCTTTTAGAAGTTATTAAGCTACAAAAGTATAATCCAATTAACGATTATTCCTGAAATGGTTTATGTAGTTGTAGTGATTACGACGCTAAATTTGATCTGGCAACGGGCAATCCGACTTCATTTACCGGTCATCTCAATATTTTTTTTCAATCTATTTCGAATAGAAAAAAATCTAGTGTACATTCGATGGACACTAGATCATTTGGGAGATAATGTAACAAAGGTGACCATTTATAAAGCTTAACGAGTAATAGAGGAACATTGCATTCAACTTCATACATTTAATTTATAAATAACTTTGAAAAACTCCGGATACAAGAATAGAAAACCGCTAAACGCCTTAAAAATGAGTGGCGCATACAATATTCCAGCTACAAAAGATCTAATATGAATATTACGTGGCGCGAAAATGTATTTTCATTTTGATGTAAAACAAAATTCTAGTTTTGTTTTAAAAGATTTTTCCATAATATTTGCTAAACTTGAAGTAAACGCGCCACAAAAGAGTTTCAAAATTCAAACTGTATCAAAGTTACTCTTTTGTGGCGCGTTTACTTCAAATTTAGCAAATATTATGGAAAAATATTTTAAAATAAAACTAGAATTTTGTTTTACATCAAAATTAAAATACATTTTCGCGCCACATAATATTCATATCAGATCTTTTGTACCTGGAATATTGTATGCGCCACTCATTTTAAGGCGTTTAGCGGTTTTTTATTCTTGTTTTATTAAACCTAACAAATTACGACATTTTAATAGCTGATCGGGGTTTGACTAGTCAAACCCCGATTTGCCCCTTTGCCTGACCAACTTAGTCTCTCCTACGTTTGACTAGTCAAAGGCCGAAACTGTAATTTATTTCGGGCTTTGACTAAGACCATCAGTCAGACCTGAGGATTGCCTAGTCAAACCTAGGAGTGCCTGAAATTCGGGCTTTGACTATAACATATACACCACACTAATATAACTAATATAACTATTCTCAAGAGGCTAAGAAAAGATAAAGAAATAATTAACACCGTAAAGAACAGAAAATTGGCTTACTTCGGCCACATTATGCGTAATGATAAATACTGACTGCCACAGTTGATTCTACAACGCAAGATTGAGGGTAGGAGAGACCCTGGACATAGATGTATATCCTGGCTGGCCAATCTTAGGAAGTGGACTGGTCTAACGCCAACTGATCTATTTCGAGCTGCTGTGAATAGAATAAGACGGGTCAATGTGATCGCCAACATCTCCAGAAGATAGGCACCTTTAGAAGAAGAATTATCAGTAAAGCCGATACAAGTAGCTACATTAAACATTTAATGTTTTAAGTTTTTTTTTTAATAAAATGTGAGCAATTCTTTTTCGAGAATTAATTAGTGCAGTCAACAAATATAAAAGAAAATTGCAGTCAATAAATGATTGTTGCTGAAGTTGTCACAGTGTACCAGTCATAGAGAATTCAATATTGTACTACCACTATTGTTTCTTTGTTATACAAAAAGAAAACGGTGAAGTGTACTTAAGTGCTGCGAACTTTACCATCTGGACTTGGCTGTTTGAAAGTGAAGGACAATGTTGTTTTGAAGCTATTTTATTGTGGCATTTTTTGTAATTAACTATTTTTTAATGGGAAATAAGCCACAATTTTACTAAAAAAATGATTTTATTTAACGTTTCGACGTCCAAATCGGATGCCTTTGTCAAAATACAAAAAATATTAATGAATTAAACAAAAATGTTGTTTTTTTTTTATTGGCTTTAGAATAAGACCATGCAGTCGGAAACAAAGTAAGTAGTAGTTAATATAAACAAAATACAAACAAAACAAATATACATAATATAAACAAAACATAAGTAAACATAATATATCTTATCTAAATTATCTAAACAGTAATCTAAGTTAAGGTTATCTAAGTCTGACCGACCTTTTTGTTAAGAATAGATATATTATTGTTAAACATTTTTTTTTCAAAGTGAATTTTTGTTAAATTAATCTTAATAAACATTTTGGGATAAGGACAAGGGTCACACTTTGCTCATCCAAGGGTTTTTCTTATCATTTTTTATTAATTATTGATTACCTACATACCCACCCCACACGGTAAGGCAGGCATGTAGGAAATCAAAAGGAAAGACATTTAAGGTTACAAGCCTAATCTAGTCTTCTATAACTTAATTCTACAGTCATATAGGAAAAACAAAATAAACTCAAAAATCCGTTTATCACTCAGAGCCAAAAGATACATAACATTATAGGGACCGTAAACGTTTAAACTTCTTAAATTTTTTGTAAGAATGTCCGACTGATGTGTGTACTTCTTACAATTAAAAAATATATGATCTAAGTCTGCCGTTTCATTGCAAATATCACAAAAATTGTTATCAATTATTTTTATTTTGTATAAATGTGCCGGATAGCAAGCATGTCCAAACTTCATCCGAGATATGGTTGTTGCGAAGTAAAGAATTCTTCTAATAATTTATTTAATCTGACTCATTTATATGGGCAAATCAGGCTTTCAAATGATATGTGCTCTACAACAATTCCTCTACCAGATGCCACAGCTTCTGAAGTTGAAGCCCTGCAGGTTGTATCTGGTATGTGTGCATACCACAATTTGTTTCAGTCCAACACTATTCTGAATGCAACTGGTAATATTCTGGACTTGGTGTTGGTCGCTGATGCTGATGTAACTGTGTCCAGAGCTGATGAAGCTCTTTTGAGTATGCATAACCCACCCCTGGAATTTGAGATAAAGATGACCAAAGGGCACCCCAATGATAGTGGTTTGGTTAGTGACGGTTTCTATCAAGTCGGCTGACTATGTGAAAATAATTGATTTTTTGTCACAGTTCTGTTGGAATAATTTATTTTTAGGAAAAACATTGAATCAAATTGTAAATATTTTTTATGATATAGTTTACTTAGCTATAGAATTATTCATCCCCCTAAAAAGGTATTCAAAACGTAGATTCCCTCCTTGGTTCTCTTTAGAGTTAAAGAACCTGATAGTTGAGAAAAACAAAGCTCACAAAAAATATCTTTTATCTAAATCAGTTCTGGATTATCAGACTTTTTCTCAGCTGAGGACTAATTGTAAATTGTTAAAAGCTGAAAGCTACAGAAATCATATCTACTTAACAGAATTATCACTAAGAAATAATTTGAAGGGATTTTGGTCGTTTGTGGATTCACGGAGGGGAAAGCCCTCATTGCCTGCTGTGTTAAGGTATGGTGGTGTTGAATCCAATCAAGGACCAGATATTGGAAATCTTTTTGCAGAATATTTTTCTACAGTATATTCCACTCAAATATGTGTCATACCCAGTGACTCACCTACATTTGGTCTTACTAACCTGACTGGTTTCAAGATAACTATATCTGATATTTATCTAAAATTATCAGAACTGGATGCGAATAAGAGTCCTAGTCCTGATGGGTTGCCTCCCAGCTTTCTCAAGAACTGTTGTTTCATATTATCCAGACCTTTTTTCTCATCTTTAATCCATCCTTAAATGAGGGTGAATTTCCAGAATGTTGGAAAAATAGTTTTTTAACACCTACTTATAAAGCGGGAGATAATTCATTGGTGAATAATTACAGGCCCATTAGTATAATTAGTGTAATACCAAAGATATTTGAATGTTTTGTATGTGACTATCTTAAAGCTTCACTTGAAAAACAGCTAGTAGACCAACAATTTGGATTTCGGAATAGCAGATCAACAGAATGTAATATACTAGTGTTTGTGGACTTCCTGAGGAAGGCCTTGGAGAGGGGCTGTAGGGTACATGTACATGCACTATACACCGATTTCTCCAAGGCCTTCGATCGGGTCAACCATAATATTTTAATATTTAAACATAAACAAATGGGTGTTAATGGTCCACTTCTTGAGTGGCTGAGAACATACTTGATGGACCGAGTTCAGATGGTGCGTATCAGGGATTTTGTTTCCAGTGAGATTAAGGTTCATTCAGGAGTACCTCAGGGTTCACATTTGGGGCCCCTGTTATTTAACATATTCATCAATGATATACACCACTGCTTCCGGCACAGTTCACATCTTCTTTTTGCAGATGATCTAAAGTTCTACACAATTATCAACAATACAGAAGATTGTATTAATCTTCAACATGATCTTGATCGGTTGAGTGAGTGGTGTATGTTGAATGCCATGGCCCTGAATGCATCCAAGTGTCATGCTATTTCTTTTGGACGATCGATAGACCCAATAGAATATAATTATAATATACAGAATATTCCTGTTGACTGGGTTACTAAAATTCGTGATTTGGGAGTTAACTTAGACTGTAAACTTTTATTTTAATCACATTATACGTCAAAAATTTCCAAATCTTTACAAATGGTTGGTTTTATAAAAGGATACACTAGAGACTTTCAGAATATTGAAGCAATTAAACTACTATATTGTTCTTTAGTTAGACCTCATCTAGAGTATTATGCTTGTGTATGGATATTATAAGATATACATTTTTGGCAAAGTAACGTAAGTGACATTTTTGGCGAATCATCCTTTTCCATTAAACAAACTCTATTATCGTTTAGAAGGTACTGCCAAAGTGTTGTAAGCCTAGTTGAAGTAATTCTAGACTTACTACACTTTGGCAGTACCTTCTAAACAATAATAGCTTTAGTTTAATGGAAAACACACAAAATGTCACTTACGTTACTTTGCCAAAAATGTATCGATATATTATATACTATTATATATCTTATAATATTTACATATCAAAAATCGAGACAGTCCAACACAAGTTCTTGAAATATGTAGCATATAAACTGGGTATACCTTTTGAGTTAAATCAAGTAAATTATCATCAAATTGAAACCCAACTTGGCATTTTCTCATTGCAAAACCGGGGGACATGAAAGGAGCCTCCACGTAGATTGTGATCACTTGTGAATACAATCGTGCGTCCCCTGGAAACGAGTAATGTCGGCTAATCCTTTCAACACCGGTGCACCAACAACACAGATGCAATCAAAATGAAAACGGTCTTTATCAAGGCCATTTTTGATGACGACCTCAATTAATATTGAAGGACTATCAGCAGATAAAGAAGACCTATTGTCTAATATGTGCAGAGAACATGGTGTCGATGTTCTACTGGTTCAAGAAACCCATAGAGGTACTGCAAGCCGCAGACCAAGGATTCGGGGTATGAAGCTCATACTGGAGAGACCACACGACCAATATGGTAGCGCAGTCTTCGTCAGACCAGATATCGACGTAGCATCCACATCTCTAACAGATCAAAATGACATCGAGATCCTCACAGTGGAGATAAACTCCTGTACAGTAACGTCAATCTACAAACCACCAAACGCTGACTTTGCTTTTGAGGAACCGAATAACTTTCAATCACAGCAAATCAAATTCGTACTGGGTGACTTCAACTATCACAGTGTCGCGTGGGGTTACAACGAAACAGATTCCAATGGCGAAGAACTAGAAAAATGGGCTGAAAGCATGAACCTAAAACTTATTCACGATCCAAAGCAGCCTGCGTCGTTCAACAGCGGAAGATGGCGCAGAGGTTACAACCCAGACAATATATTTGTCAGCGACAGAATTGGAGACCAGGTGACAAAAATCGTTGGAAGCGCCCTCCCAAAGACACAGCACAGACCAATAATTTGTCTTTCCAACGCGGCAATCAGATACGAAATTGTTCCTTTCAAGAGAAGGTTCAACTTTACTAAAGCAAAATGGGAAAAATTCTCTGAAACATTGGATCAAGAGTTTCCCAGCTAGAACCTTGCCCTGATTCATACGATAAATTTGTAGAAATCGTAAAGCAAGTATCACGGAAATTTATCCCTGAGTTGTCGAACTGAGTACATAGCGGGGCTCAATGAAGAATCTAAACCCCTACTTAAAAGATACGAACAGCTATATGAAGAAGACCCTTTCTCGGAAGCGACAATACAGGCTGGGGAGGAAATGTTACATGCGATATCCGCCAACAGAACGGAAAGGTGGTGCAAGCTGATTCGGAATCTTGGCAACGATCCCGCTGCTCCGGCAGTCAACATGACAGAAGTCACACCCGATCAGATAGCCCATCATCTTCTAATGAACGGTAAGACGACATCAAGAAAGAACAAGGTGAGAGCTCAACGGAATATCGACGAAGAAAGAGATGTTCCAGGTACCTCTTTTTGTCTATAGGAGATGAGAGGCGCGCTCCATCAAATGAAAGATAATAAAGCGGCTGGCCTGGACGACATACGAACAGAGCAAATAAAGAACTTTGGACTAAAAACTGTAGAGTGGCTCGTAAAAATGATGAATTGCTGCATCCGTACATTACAAATCCCCAAAATCTGGAGGAAAGCTAGAGTGGTAGCCCTCTTAAAACCAGGGAAGGATCCGGCGGATACAAAGAGTTTTAGACCTGTATCTCTCTTGTGCCACCTTTTCAAGGTCTAAAATTATTCCAGAACAAGCAGGATTCAGGCCCGGAAAGTGCTGCTGCAGTCAAATTCTTAATCTCACCCAACATATTGAAGATGGTTTTGAACGGAAGGAAATAACAAGAGTAGCGTTCATAGACCTAACTGCCGCCTATGATACAGTTAACCATCAACGGCTACTCGCAAAACTCTACGAAACTACAAAGGATTTCCGACTAACAAGGTTAGTGAAATGTCTCCTCCAGAATAGACGCTTCTACATAACGCTCCAGTCCAAGAACAGTCGGTGGAGGGACCAAAAAAAATGGGCTACCACAGGGAAGTGTCCTCGCGCCGATTCTATACAACATATACACCAACGACCAACCCATACACCAACAAACAAGGCAATTTATTTACGCTGATGATACAGCGGTGGCAGCTCAGGGAAGAACCTTCAATGAAGTCGAAGTGAAACTGACAGATGCCCTGGGAGACTTAGCTCAATACTATGATAAAAACCATCTGAAACCCAATCCCACAAAAACCCAGGTATGTGCTTTCCACCTGAGAAACAAGCATGCCCGAAGGTCGCTGGAGGTGGAATGGCGTGGTCAGATGCTGGAACACAACAAGACGCCAAAATACCTTGGCGTCCGTCTGGATAGAACTCTGTCTTACCGATACCACTGTCAAGATGTCAAGAAGAAAGTAAGTGCCAGAAATAATATCATCCGCAAGCTAACTAATACAAAATGGGGAGCACAACCACACACTCTCCGCATTTCTGCCTTGGCATTATGTTTTTCGGCCGCGGAGTTTGGAGCACCAGTATGGGCAAACTCTGCTCACGCAAAGAACGTCGACGTGGCTCTAAATGTAACGGTCCGTATAATATCGGGTTGCCTGAAACCGACACCTATCGAAGAGGTATACCCCATTGCTGGAATTGCTCCACCACCTATCAGGAGGAAGGTCACGTCAGAGGTAGAACGGAAAAAGCAGGAGACGGACCGAAGACACCCCTTATATGACCACCAAACTCAGCCAAGCAGAGATCTCGGAAAAGCTTCCTGAAAATATCAAGATCCATCCCCGAACACGGCAAGCGTCAGCTACCGCGACACATTTTCCTCCCTCGGAGGAAATGGCTGCTGGACACAATTTACCGTATCCGACTTGGAAAGCGCTAAACAGACTAAGAACCGGCGTTTCACGTTGTGCTAGTAACCTGAAAAAATGGGGATACCAGGAGGACGATACCTGCGACTGTGGCGCGGTTCAGACCAGCCGGCATCTACTATCATGCACAGAGATGAGAGAGACCTGCACAGAACAAGACTTAATTATAGCAAATGACAGGGCCATCTATGTGGCCAACCATTGGAAATACAGAATTTAAAGTTGTTGGTGTTCCGGACACGGAAAGTAAGTAAGTATTGCAAAACCGACAAATCATTAAAGATGCGAAGATGCTTTACGGCATATTTAATTCAACGGTTTTGTATCCTCAGCTACTTGAGCAGGTTGGTCTCCATGTACCTCTCCGCAGAACCCGATTAAACCAAACTTTCTATGTTACTATTCACAGAACCAACTATGCTTATAACAACTTTTTATCTCGAGCACTAAGATGGGCAAATATTCACCCTGATCTAGATTTTTTTGCACCGAAAGCTGAATTCATTTTGGGCCTCAGGCGTATGTTTATTTGAGTAGTTGTGGAATGGATATAGTCATTGTTGTGATATGTAGATCTGTTTGTGATATTTATATATTATTGTATTATTATAACTATTTTATTATATTTTAATAATTATTGACACACATGTATATTCAAATATTATATTATAAACTTGTAATCATATTGGGCAGCAGCCTGTTGAAAATAAATAAATAAATAAATAATGAAAATACATTTTTGCGCCATGTAATATTCATATCAGCTTGTTTGTAGCTGGAATATTGTATGCGCCACTCATTTTTACAGCGTTTAGCGGTTCTTTTATTCTTGTATACAGTAGAACCTCGATTATCTGTCAGGGCACTGGACGAAGGGTATGACGGATGATCGAAAAGACGGTTAACAGAACATTAAAAAAAATAAAAATTGATAATAAAACTCTCAAATTTTATTTGTATGTTTTGTCTAATGATATAAGAGAAATTTGTGTTCATGTTAATATTGTCGAATTTGATTTAAAATATTCTGAAATCTTTGTTTGTTTTACTGATGCTTCACATTTTGCAAGGGCTGATTTTCTTATTCGGCGTAAGATCATGCAATCTACTTTATTGGATTCTTTTTGTCGAGAATACCACACGATGAATGGTTGTATGTGAGATGCAGCTTCTCTAGCTTCTTTAGGCAAATCTTTGTCAGTTGCAAAAGCATCATCGACATCGCCACCGTCAAATTACAAGTTTGTGTCAGCTTCTAAACCTGTTTCGTCAGCCTCTGTTTTGCCATTTCAACAATTTCATCAGCTGTCAGCAATCGATAGTCATTTGCGTCCTCATCACAAATTAACCATTCGTCATCTTTAGGCAACGTAAACAAAACAGTTGATTCAGCCATAACTTCATTTGTTACCGCACTGTACAATTCAGCGAATTTCGTTTGGCTTATCACAATGCTAAAAAAAATGAATGGATGACTCAATTTTTTGCTTATGTACTCAATACAACTTATGTTCGGACCCTGACGGTTAACAGAGGTGACGGTTAATGGAGAGACGGATAATCGAGGTTCCACTGTATTATACTTTTAAAAATGTTAACAGATGATTTTGTTACAAAGCTTTCACGTTAAACCTGTGCAGCTCAAATGTAGCTAAAGTGGACTTGGTTCACTTGTATTCTGAACCCTCCATAATTATTAATAAATGTATTTTTACCAAACCAAAAACTTTGGAGACATTTATCTCAAAATTATTTTTTGTGCTTGGTCCAGTTATGCATAACTCTGTCAATATTTTATCATTTTTCTTACCCAAGTTATATTCGTCTGACTCATTCTTTAAGCCTTTGGGATCAAGGGAGGAGGATGGTTGACTCTGTATATATCTTGGATCACCATCACCAAACTCTTCCTTAACTCCAGCTTTTATTGTGAGAGCTAATAAAAATAGGAATTATAAGTATGTAAGCATGTCTAAGTGAAATTTATAAAAAAAGTTGGTGATCATCTTTTTGCAGCAATCCATAAACTAATAGAACTTATATGGCAAAATGAATTGGTACTAGAAGAGGGTACATACATAAAGGGAATAATATGTCCGTAGCACAAAAAAGGTGTTCAACTGGATTGTAAGAACTATAGAGGCATTACTCTGTTAGCATCTGCATATAAAATCTTTGGCAATATATTGTTTGAAAGACACATTTTACAAAGGATGTTGTTGGTCAATATCAATGCGGATTTACTGTTGGAAAGTCAACTGTACATCAAATTATAGGCAGATTCTAGAAAAGTCACTAGAATATATAGATACCCACCATCTCTGGGATCCCACCTAAGTTAGTTAAGTTGACCTAACTAACAATGGAAAATGTAAGCTCATATGTTAGAATTCAAGGAGAAAACTCTACGTTCTTTGAAATTAATAATGGTCTAAGACAGGGGGACATGCTGGCTTGCCTCCTATTTAATATTGCCTTGGAAAAGTCAGTGGGAAAATTAAATATTAGAATGAATGGAACTATTTTTAATAGATTGACGCAAATTATCACATTTGCTGATGATATAGTTATAGTATAGTGGACAGACGTATGAGAGACATGGTGCAGTGTTTTACAAGGCTTGCAGATATGCGGCAAGTGAATTAGGATTTGTGGTAAACGAGGAAAAAACCAATTATATGTTGGTTTCTAAAAACTCCTGAAATATGCAACAGAGAATTCAAATTAACAACCATACCTTTGAGGGAAGTCAAGGAATTCACATATCTTGGATCTCTAGTGAACTCAATAAACACAATAAGTGACGAAATAAAATCATTCATAGCAATAACAAACAGAACTGTTCACAGTCTCCAGAAACATTTATAAAATAAAAATATAAAAGGTGTAGTAAAGCTCAATAGATACAAGACCTTAAAAAGACCCGTTTTGATATATGGGGCTGAAACGTAGACCTTATCTCAAAATGATGAAAGACTTCTTGGTATTTTTGAGAAAAATTCTTAGAAAGATTTTTGGGGCCATACATGAAAATGGGCTATGGTGTCGAAGATACAACTTTAACCTGTATCAGTTATACACTGATTCAGATATTGTGAAATTCGTTAAAGTGCAGAAACTTAGATGGGCTGGACTCATTGCTAGGATGTCAGATCACGAATACATGGGAAGTTAACATTTTCAAAACCAGAGGGCACAACAAGTAGAGGACGACCACGAAGATGGTTTGATGATATGGAAGAAGACCTAAAGATTCTAGGGGTCAGAAGATGGAGGGAAGTTGCCAGAAATCGACATGAGTGGCGACTTATTTGTGAGCAGGCCAAGATTCACAACAGATTGTCAGGATTGTGGAGCCACTTACCATGATTTTTAGTCAACCAATTTTTCTAAATTGTCTTACCTGAATTAACCTCTGGTTCACTCTTCAAGTGTCCAAGATTTATTGACGTGGATAGCGGACTCTCAGTATGTCTTTGGTCATATTCAACAAGCTCTTCTTTAATTTCAATTTTAAATTCCATAAGGAGCAAATAAAATCTATCCTCTTACTTATTGATAGGGAAAATATGTATTTAAATTTTTGCTGGGTTATATAAACTTTAAGCGTGTAAACACAACTATTACTACTATTTAGTATGTATTTAGTTTACAAACAAATAACGTTAAACAAATTAACAGGTGATTAACAGACTAAACTAATGGATAATCGTTAACAATAAAAATTAAAAATAAAGCCACTGTCAAGTGTCAAGTCAAAGTCACAATATGATGGTCACAATGAAAATACTTCTTCTCTTCTTTTGATTGGTCTTATCTGCCAGGGCTATCCGGCCTGGATCCGTAAATATAAACTTGAATAAGACTTTAAATTGAAAATGGTTATTCATTTTTGATAAACTTGAATGTTCAAGAGCCGTACCCGCACATCTGGGCTCATAGCTCCTAATCTGTACTGTAAGTTAACCATAGATATAACAGAATAGATCAGGCCAGTTCGAAAAATAGCGTAACGCGGAACAGTTCGGGTCGGTGGTCTATCTGTCTCTCTCTACCGGCGCTTAGCTTTCTCTCTCTAGCATATGATGGCCGCCGCCGGTGTGTCACTGTCATTCCGTTATTCCCACCTCTTGGTAGATACGCTCACACTCGCACGACAGACAAAGATAGCTAGACCACCGTACTTGATATCGGCGTTACACCCCGATGCATTGAGTGGCATATGACTAGCCTGATCTATTTTCTTTACATATCTCTGAAGTTAACACGTTATCTGTTGGAACAGTTTTTAAATAACTTCCTATAATTTGACGGAACAAGGTCTTAAGCCGCGTACACACTAAGTTTGCGAACTTGGTGTGTGGACGAAACCTCGTAGGGGTTCGCGAACAACGAGATTAAATTATTAAAAAACGAGAGGTTAAACAAAACGACGGACGTCTTGGTGTTGGAGTCATAGATATAATAATTAGTAAATTAGGCAAGGCAAAACACTGGTCCAAGATTTTCCTTTTAGGCATATAGGCAAGTCCGATTTAAATGTAGTTCAGTTTAAAACGCTGCCCAGGCTAATCCTATGCGACGTTGGTGCTCGCATGTCTGTTATCTCTTCCCAATCGAGTGTTATTATTTGAAATTAGTCATTATTTGCGTCTTGGTTATGTTAATCTTTAGTCCGACCGCTAAGGAAGCGTAATATAATTTGTTCCTTATTTTATTATTTCATCATCCATACGATCGGCTATTGGCTCCGTGCGTCTCCCCTCTACTTACAGTCACGTGACACGCTGTCAGATTTTGTCAGGACGTTTTAACATTGAGTCTTATGGGATTATTTTGTTAAACTTGAATATTTTATTTTGTAGTGATAATAACCGAATACAATTGTTAGAATTAATTAGTTATTAATTTATACCGTAATTTATAGTGCAACAAAAATATTTTCTTTTTCGTTAATAAAGATTTATTGCCATAAACTGCGATAGTGAGGTTATGTATACAAAATCAAACTGATAGTCAATATTGGAAAGTGAAGCATTTATATCAGATTAAGTGCGTTTTTATTTTTTGTTTATTAATACATAATATCACTAGCGTGACACGGCATTTTTTTAAATGCTTCATTTAAACATACACAAAGCGTCCTGATAAAATTTCAAAAAACCGCCACCATGAGCAGGTCGGTCGATTTTGCTTTGACACTTTGTTAACGCTCGGAGCGAATAAGGATGATGCCATCTGAGAATCTCAAATGACTGAGCTTCTCTCCATTTATGTTGATACCATATACCATATATCTTATACTCTATACATAGTCTATATTCTTTGATACCATCTTCGTTTAGATCTGCCTTCTTAAAAGTGTGTTCTAAAAGGGTTGTGAATAGCTTTCGTGAGATGGTGTCTCCTTGCCGTACTCCTGGCTGTATACAGAATGTATTTGTTTGTTGTTCAGAAGGTTAAGCTAGATGTTGCCTTTTGATAGATATATTTGATAATGTTAGTGTAGCGATGGTCTACTCGAAATTCTGGCAATGCTTTTACCATTTTCTGTTGGCTTATGGTATCGAATGCTTTCTCGGAGTCCACAAATATCAGTGCTAATGGTTTGTTGTTTGTTGTCCCGGTTATTAATTCAAGAATTGATTTGCGTGACCATGCCAGAATAATTTGAAACAAAATTCACATTTGCCTGGTTTTTACCTAGTGAGTATTTAAATGTCTTTCCAAACTACCTTTCTGAGAAAACTGTTTAAAACAAATTTCACACTTGTATGGTTTGTGCCCGGTGTGAACTTTCGTATGTATGTCTAAAGCATTTTTATAAGCAAACTGCTTGAAGCAAATTTCACAATTGTAAGGATTCTCTCCAGTGTGCAATCTCATATGTAATTTTAAATAACTTGCTGTAATAAACTGTTTTAAGCAAATTTCACACTTGTAAGGTTTTTCCCCAGTGTGCACTCTCACATGTCTTTTCAAATGATATGCTTGACGGAATTGTTTAAAACAAATTTCACACTTGTAAGTTTTTTCCCCAGTATGCACTCTCAAATGTTTTTTCAAATTACTTGTAGTACTACATTGTGTTAAACAAATTTCACACTTGTAAGGTTTTTCCCCAGTGTGCACTTTCAAATGTGTTTTCAAATGACATGTTTGGTTAAACTGTTTGAAACAAAATTCACACTTGTAAGGTTTTTCCCCAGTGTGCACTCTCAAATGTGTTTTCAAATGACCTGTTCGACTAAACCTTTTGAAACAAATGTCACATATTATTGTTTTGTCTTCCATAGGTGGATGCTGGGTGTCTTCAAGAAAGCCTAAAATAAAAAAAACTAGAATGCATATTTTTTTATTGCAAAAAAATTTAACGCAATAGAAGAAACAATTTTAACAACTCAATATGTATTACGAGGAAAACGAAAACCTGCCTTGAACCCTTTTTTAACTCAATATGTATTGACTACGGTATCTACAATAAAATTTGACACAATATAACTAATGAGTTCCAAAATATGGTTTGAAATGAAAGTAATAAGGGTAGCACGGTCAACTGAATTGTATAGTACAGTCGTCAGAGACTTAACCTCTAAAAATCATACGAACAAGCTAAATTTTGCAAAGAATGTCAATTTTGGGACTCCAAAAAACATTTAGGATTACAAATGGATTTCAAATATACAAGACCTTAATAACAGTGGCGTAGCGTGAGTGTCGGCTGCCCGGGGCGGAAGACAATTCTGCCGTCCTCTTATTTAGGTATTTTAATTTAATGTATAATAATATACATTACATACGTTAATTATAGAGAACTTTTCGGCGAGAACAGTCATCGTTATTTTGCAATATACAGGTTAGGTTTTAAATAAAAAAGTTTATCTAATTTTTACAATCACGTTTATTAATACAAAAATTATTTTACTTTAACCAATTAAATACATTGATGTAACTTAGGTTTTAGGTATAGTACCCTCGGAGATCCGTGGAAAAAATTTACACCCAAAATAACAAAATTCAGCTTGGCAACACTGTGCGAATGTTGATGATAACATATCCTTTTTAAGATAAGCATAACTGTAATTTAGTCCAAATAAATTAATATATTTTTTTGCCAACAAAAATGAGATTTTTCAACCAAATAATGTTTCAAATATGATGTGCAAAATAATTTTTAATTGGGTTCTGCTAATGGGCTTGCTTTTTTTGTCATTAAAGTAAAAAAAACTAAATTTTACTCATTAAATCAATGTTATCCGGTTATCGTCTTAATTATTTTAACTGTACTAATATCCGTTGAGTAATTCTGAATGATGAATAGATCGTTAAAACATTTTATCTGTAGCGGCTTCTGGAATATCTTAAAAATATCGAATTTCATTGATAAAATGCGCATATTCCACCGATCTTCGCTTCGACAATACCTATCACTAAGATTAGGTACACCTTGACGATCGACAAGATTAAATAAAATCAATTTTTAATTAGAACTAGAACGATAATATAATGTTATATTTTTATTTTTATTGAAAAGTAATGAGTATTTGTTAGAATTAAAAACAAAACTTCCGTCTTCAATTAAAAATTTATACGTCTACTTTTTTTAAGAGCAAAGTCTTTTATTGCACCGTCAATGTCTTTCGCATCACACACCTCTTGCTCAATAGACAAAACAGTCAAATTAGTTTTAGAATACTCATTGTCGATCTTAAATAATTTTTAATCAATTTCAATTTTAAAAAACTTCTCTCACAGCTGGCATTGCCTATTGCCTATAGCAACTGTGAAAAATATTCGGAACATTAATAAAATATTGGGCAGAGTATCTTCCAGCTTGAATTTAACAATAAATTTAAATAATTCAAGTAAGTCTGCATTAATCAATTTATTTTTGTTGCCTGTAGCAGCAACGAAAGTCCGCAATCGAACTCTTTCCAGCTTAAAATCTTGCTAGTCAATTTCGTCGGATGCGTAGTCTAGATTTCTAGATTACATTAAGTGTTGTCTGGATCTAATAATATAGCCGGCGTTAGATAAGCAAACTTATCAGTTAAATTTTGTAGCTGTTGAAAACGCTCACGAATTTCTACAATAACTTTAACGAAAAAAACAGCTTTCGCCTCAACTCATTTTCACAAGACAAGTTAGCGCTTGTTCACAATGGACGTAACCATAAGATGAACGTAAACCGTTATCATATCCTAAACCGTAATTTGTACATAATTTTATGCAGCGTTCACAATAGACTTAAATTTTACGTAAAGACAGCCTGTACAATTATGTACAAATTACGGTTTACGAAATTATAACGGTTTACGTTCATCTTATGGTTACGTCCATTGTGAACAAGCGCTTAGCGTCTCTAGTTCCGTCATCAAAAATATTACTTGTTATGCGCCTCCGAGGTTTTATGAAAGTTCTTCACACATATTTTTTGCATAACCTACAGCGCCATTTGCCCATTCCTCTCTTTCCTCTGTCAATATCATCTGCACAGCATTTATTTTTTGAGCACACAATCTTATGTCAAGTCCCCTTGTTTGTAAATATTTTTGAGCATCATTCACTTCATGTAGCACCGGTTGCCACAGGCCAAAAAAACAAAGAAAGGAAAATGACTGCATCGAAAAAAAAACAATTAACTTACATAACAAAATAAATATTTATTCTTTTATAAGAGAACCAACTAACATAACAATAATTATAAATAACTAAATTAAAATTAAAGGCATTTAAAAAAAAATCATACGAAAACAACCAACTGAAAAATTTGTTCTCAATCATTAAATTAAAATTAAAGGCATTATAAAAACTCTAACCAATTAAATGTTCGAACAAACCACCCTCTCGCAGTGAACAAAAACCTAATCGATCATACATGCAAGTCTCATTGCATTCAACCAAATACATTAGACGATAATACATACAACTCTTGACATTTCCCATTAATTTTGTGGAAGCAAACAAAATAGCGCCATCTAGTGGTATGGGTTGTAACCACAAACTATGCATTTAAAAGAAAGGTATTTTTATTAAACGCTTTTCTTTAGTTCAATCGTTTGGGTCAAATCTTTAGACGTTAATTTGACTGCCATTTCTTCAATGCAAACGAATGAAAATTTGCAGACATATGTATTCGCGGGAACAATACACGAATAGTCAATAAAAATTTTTTATGTTTATTAATTGTTTAAATAAAACAAAACGATTTTAATGGAAAATGCTTAAATTCTCTTGTCTTTTACAATGTAGAAACTTGAAACTTTTACCTTTTGTAGCTAATGATATGAACTATACATAATTTCACTTTTTACGTTAATTGTTTACGTTATGCTTCATAGATAAACAATGAAGTTTCAAATTTTGAACGCTCATATTTGTTTATATAAAAATCGGCGCTTATGGTAGGGGAGCCCAAGCGGGGATTTTTGCAGTTACTTGAGCGCGTTAGATTATCATATGGGGAGAAACCTGGTACCCTGCAGATGTACCTCTGCCATATATTGGCTCTTAACACAGGGAAGTTCGTTATGGGGAGCCCGAAAATAAAATCTATCCTTAAAAATACTCGAAATTGTCAGATTAAGATAAGGTAAGTTAAGTACATGCAAAAGAGTGTATATTTCAAAAATCTGACGACTTGAGGGGCGTAAGGAAATGCGTGAATCAAAAAATTTCACAAAAAAAAACGAATATTTCGTGAAATGAACGTCAGATCAAAAAACTAAAAAATACGGCTTCAATATTTTTCAAAAATCGATTGAATGGTACCCAACATGACCCCCCACGGAGAGGGTTGGTGAGTAAATTTTAAATTCAAACCCGCTATATTTCGCAAAATAAACATCAGATCAAAAAACTGCAAAATACAATTTCATTATGTTTTTGAAAAATCTATCGAATGGTATTAAACATGACCTCCCACGAGGTGGGGTTGGAGGTTACTTTAAAATCTTAAATGGAAGCCCCAAATTTTTATTGCAGATTTGGATTCTTTACGTAAAAATAGGCAACTTTTATTCGAGATATTTTTCGAGCTATGGATAGATGGCGCTATAATCGGAAAAAACGATTGTTGGAAATGGAAAATTAAATTAAAAAGTGGAAAGTTCCCACTAAAATGGAAAATTTTACTAAACTTTTTTTGGTTTTAGGACCTAATAATAACAACCCAATAGGTCCCCATAGCGCTCGAGTGACTGCAAATTTAGCATACTTTGCTCCCCTATTAGTCGTGTCAAATTTAAATATGATACGAAACAAAACTTCTATTCAACCAAACCTCGAATTAAAAAAATTCCTGTTTTTATCGTAGTCTTAGAAAAACCACCGGTAGAGAGGTTTTGTGCTACAATTAACATTAACGCATTCGTTTTGGCGTATTAATTAAACGCTTTTCTTTAGTTCAATCGTTTGGGTCAAATCTTTGGACGTTAATTTGACTGCCTTTTGCTCAATGCAAATGACTAAAAGTTTGCAAACATATGCATTCGCGGAAACAATACACGAATAGTCAATAAACAATTGTTTATGTTTATTAATTCTCTAAATAAAAAAACGATTTTAACGGAAAATGATTAAAATCTCTTGTTTTTTACAATGAAGAAACTTGAAACTTTTACAGATTGTAGCTAATTATATGAACTATACATAATTTTTCTTTTTACGTTAATTGTTTACGTAATGCAATAAAGTTTCAAATTGTTTGCCGATTCCGACTACTTTTAATGTTTGTACCTACATCATATTATGTTTTATACATATTTTAATAAACATGACGATTTATTTTAATGTTTGAAAAGTGTAAGACTAAAAAGTAAAAAATTGAATAATATAAAAAAAATTTAAGAAACGCTTTTTTTAGTTACGAGTGCCTAAAATTAAAAAAATATAAAATCAACTAAAAAGCAAAAAATAAAAAAAAATGAAAAAATCTAACACATTCGTTAAAGAAAAGCGTGGGGCGAAAACCGTTTATTCGATGAAGACGCGCCACGCTTTTCTTTAACGAATGTGTTAGATTTTTTCAATTTTTTTATTTTTTGCTTTTTAGTTGATTTTTTATATTTTTAATTTTAGGCACTCGTAACTAAAGAACAGCATTTCTTAAAAAAAAAATTTTATATGATTAAATCAAAATACAAATTTAGTTGTGAGCTATTTTATTTAATTTTATATTCTTAGTTTTTAATTTACATAATTTTTCCTTTTTACTATCGTTAATTTTATTTACATACGCTTTTATTAAAAGATCAAAATATTTATCTATAAAAGTTTTGTGACAATTTGTAGGTACATATTTATGTACATACATTTTTGGGAGTTTCTTGTAACATTTTAATTTTAAATTATATTTAACATTTTCAACACTCTCTTGTATATAATTTTAAAAATACCTTTTAAATATAACATTAATTTTATCTGAAGCTCCCTTTATAAGTTACACCTGAATTTCACACTACCAGGTGTATCCTTAGCCCCAATAATAGAAAATAAATTTCCAATACAGTCTGGGGTTAGCCTTCTTGTAAAAAGAAATTGCAGCTATAGTCTGTTCGCTAAACTCAGACACAACTGGCTAGTGATTTTAGTAAGTAATTTTGCCAATTTCCTAAAATTGGCAAAAAAATAACTACTAAATATGTAATAATTACTAAATAATTAGTCATTTTGCCAATTTTAGCAAAAGTGTCCAAAAACAAAAAAATTACCGACTGATTAAAATCACTAGCCAGTTGTGTGAGTTTAGCGAACCGACTATAAACGCCGTTGCAACACGTCGTTGCGTTAAACACTTTTTACTTAATTTTGTTGCCATCCTAGGTATTTGCTGAGAATCCATTTTTACCGAACCTATTTTATAAGACATTTTGTGTAAAAATACAAACACAATTTACCAAGATTAGCTAATTAATTATCCAAAAATTAACAAAATTAAATTTGTATGTTTACGTTGAGAAAACTTAGTTCAACTCAAGCCGGCAGAGGCGCTAGTGGCAGTGACGGTTTAAGGCATCATGGGGCCCTAGGCGGCCATAAGAAGTAGGCCCCTTTATATCGACGATTTACTTAAAACAACTTTACAGATATTTATGTTGTTTTGGGAAGTAGTTACTCCAAAAATAAATTACGACAATGTAAAAAAGATCATTTTTCTTTTTTTTTACATTTCGCAACAACTTCTCATTAATATTCCATAGCTAATATGCAGGAGAATGTGGAAAATACCATGGACAGAAAGAGTAACAAATCAAGATGTTTTGCTGAAGATGGGGAGGAATGCGAAGTCATAAAAACCATACAAACGAAAAAACTGGAATATCTAGGCCACATAATGACAGGAGAGAAGTACTCTCTGCTAAGACTCATAATCCAAGGAAAAATCTCGGGAAAGAGAAATGTGGGACGTAGGAGGATTTCCTGGTTGCTAAATTTAAGGGTGAAGTTCAATACAGTTGTTCAGAGCTGCAGCCAACAAAGTTAAGATTGCTGTGATGGTAGCCAACCTCCGATAGGAGACGGTACTGCAAGAAGAAGAAGCTAATATGCCAAAGAAAAAAAGGGATATTGTGTCGATATGTGATTTTGCCCTGGGTATGAGTGCCACCCCTTCGGGGGTGAAAAAACATACATTCACAATAATGGATAACTGATTAATTCTAAGAGTAACTTTTGTTCTATCGAGTTTTTCACTAAATCAATACTTTTTGAGTTATTTGCGAGTGAATATGTTCATTTTTCAACAAAAAAAAACACCTTTTTAGACGGTTTTTGGCAAATAACTCCAAAATTAAGTATTTTATCGAAAAAATATTCTTAGAAAAAATATAGCGTATACAAAATTTAAAAAAATGGTGTATCTATGAAGTATGTAGACCCAGTATAAGCAGAACTGGAGCTAATGAAAAGTAGATTCTTATTCGACAAATTCCAAATCAAATATTTCAACGTAAATTACCAAAAAATGAAGCACTTTTCGGTGAAAAATCATCACAACTTTTTTAAAGTGTTAAAAAAGAGTTTTATTTTTGCTTTTTTTAACAAGTTTCAAGTATCAAAATTGATTCCTTTTTTTTACAAAAATCTTGAAAATTTATGAAAATCTTGAAAAAACTTATATTATTTATATGATCTGTAAGTTTCACCGGTTCACAGTGCTTATATTTCAAAACATTGGGATTTAAAGTAAAACAAATTTTTTTAAATTTTGAAAAAAATGTCTTTTTTCAAAATAACTTAAAAATTATTAGTGTTACCAAAAATCTTAAAGAGTAAAAAATATAGATTTTGATTTTCTGAATATTTCAGATTTTCGCTTTTTTGGAAGATAAAAATTGGTTAAGATATGACTGTTCAAAATTTGCATACACTGGGTAGAGAATTTTTCATTTATTAAAAATTAATAAATGAAAATAGTTTCTATCCTTGTGGGATCGGTACTCACCGGATGGGCCGGACGTTCGGATACAATTAGCGTCTCTTTGCAAAAACAATGACGACTTTGCTAAGTAACAAGACATTTACTCAACACACACACTACCCACTACACTAGGTACCTGATTGGAAAAATCCACTGTACCATGCCAATGGCCATTAGTTGTCGAGGCATTAAGCTTGGGCCAAATAAAAAAAATTGTATACACTCGTGATTAGTGACTTGTTCAAGCCCTTTCTACTACAGCCCTTTTATAAATAAGTACTTTATACCGATAAAACTTACAGAGCATATAAACAATACATAAGTAAAGTAGCTTGTGAAGCGGTAAGGATTAATTTCATTTGGGATGCTAATTAGGGGGTTATTTTCACCAGTTTTTCTTACCTAAAAAATGGGATCAACTTTATTCTGAGTAGCTTGCTTACTTTTTATGATAGAATTTTTTTTAAAAACAAGAATAATGCTTTTTTAAAACATTTAAACAAGTTATGATGAGTTTTTCATGAAAAGTGCTTCATTTTTTGATTATTTCACGTTGAAATATTCGATTTGGAATTTGACGAATAAGAACCTACTTTTCATTAGCTACAACTCTGCTTCTACTGGGTCTACAGATTACACCCAGTGTTGCCAATCGGATTTCTCTAGATTATCCGATGATCGCTCGAAAAATATCCGATTTGTCACGAAAAGGTACGCTAGGTCAAAAATTATTCTGTTATTAAAATCAATGTTGCCAATGTTATTCTTTTAGTCCCCTTAACAACCATCAAAAAACAAAATCCGTTGTTCGTACGCCAATCAGTTGATTGTAATCCATTATCATTATGATAATTAACATAATTGATTGATTAATTAATTATTAATTATCAATTAACGTAACAATTATTAACATAATTGATTAATTAATCAATTAATCTCATAATTGTAATCAATTATGTTTTCAGCAACCCAATCAAAGTTGACATTGACAGTAATTCAGTGGCGGCTTTTCTTTATGTGCTGCTGAGCTGCAGAACTACCAAACAACCATAGCAAATCTTAATTATTAAAGAATAATTAATATAGTTTTATTTCAAATCTGCCATATTATCATATTAAACATCAACTGTTAATAATAATTCACCAACAACGATGATTAATATTATTTTTTTTACGTATTTACTCCTCTAGTGAAACCGTATAATTTTTTTACGTATTTGGTGCTCCAGTGAAGCAATCTTTTTACGTATTTGCTGCTCCAGTGAAGCCGCGTCGATAACAACCGAAACACTGGCAGCGGTAAAATGCATTTATTAGGCAAACGGCGATCTTAGCCGATGTGCTTCGGCAATCGGCTGATTAACGGCCTCGGAAATGTGTTTGCGAGCTGCAATTCACGACAGTTATTCGTGACCGTTGCATCTGTGCCGTGTTTAGAAATTCTTAGGTTACAATTTTGTTTAATTTGTTTTGTTCGAGCGTGTTTAAAACAATGGAGTTTCAATTTAAATTAGGTGTAAATAAATTTCAAAAACTTCACTATCAACAACAGTTGATTATAAAAGAACGTGGCCGTCCTATGCCTGATCTTAATATTGAAGTGTCCGGTAAAAGCCGTGGAAAAACATATACGCGTAAATTTAATAAAGACATGTATCTACGAAATCAGTGGATTTGTGGATGTTCCGAAAAAAATGCTTTTTTCTGTTTTCCGTGTGCATTATTCGGCGCAGATAAAGAGGAAAAATTGTGGCGCGAGACAGGAGTGCGGGATCTAGTGCATTTAAGTGAAAAAATAAAGAAGCATGAAAACACGCAAACTCATATGAACAATGAAATGCGATTTGCATTATTTGGGAAACTTAATATACAGGCCCAACTTGACTCTGCTTATTGGATAAATATACAAAAACACAATGAAGAGGTGACGAAAAACAGGTATGTTTTGTCAAAAATAATTGACTGTATAAAATTCTGTGGGGCTTTTGAGCTCGCCTTACGAGGACACGATGAATCTGAAACATCAGATAACCCTGGAATTTTTCGTGGTTTAGTGAATTTTTCTGCTGAACTTGATAAAACACTTAGTGAACACCTTACAAATGCGACAATTTTCAAAGGTACCTCAAAAACAATACAAAATGATATTTTGGATTGCATGCTAGAAGTATACGCTGAGGAGATTTTAAACGAAATCAATGAAGCCCCATTTTTAGCAGTGATAGCTGATGAGACAACGGATGTTTCTATGAAATTTCAAATGGTCATTGTTTTTCGTTATGTAAAAAACGGTGCTCCAGTTGAAAGGATGCTGAAACCTTAGCTAACACAATTTTGAATGTTTTAGACCCAATATTAAAGAATAACAAAAATAAGCTCATTGCACAAAGTTATGACGGAGCAGCTGTTATGAGTGGGATACATGGCGGAGTGCAAACAATAATTAAGAGAAAATATGAAACTGCTCATTTTGTGCACTGTTACGCCCATCAATTGAATCTAATAATGTCAAGAGCATGTTCTATTAATTCCCAAGTACGCGTATTTTTTGGAGATTTACATGATATACCTGGATTTTTTAGTCATTCACCTCAAAGAATAGCTGTCTTAAATCAAATAGTTGGAAAAAATATTCCTCGTTCAATCCCTACACGCTGGAATTTCAATATTCGTACAGTAAATGTCGTTTACGAATATAGAGACTTTATTATTGAGTGTATGGAGCAACTAGAAGAAGAGTCAAATGCTATTACTTCCAAGGAAGCAAGAGGACTTAGACGTATTCTGGAAGATCAAAATTTTACTTTCTGGCTGACTGTTTTTCATTATATTATGCCACATGTTGACGTTTTGTACAATAATCTTCAAAAAAAGAACATGGACCCAACCGAAGCACAGAAAGCTATACATGTTTTTGAGCAAAGTATTAACAATGTCCGAAATAAAATAGACCCTATCATACATCAAGCTTCAAATTTAAATGCGGCGCCTAGTGTCCAAAAAAGGAAACGCCCAAATAACAGCCAACAGGATCACCGTATTGCCTGTCTAGAAGTTTGTGATGTTATTATAAACAATGCAAAAGAACGGTTTGCATATACAAATCATCTAGTTGCCGCAACACTTTTATCTTCAGAACATTTCGAAAAATATAATAATAAGTTTCCTGAAAATGAATTGGATTTAACTTGTACAGCTTATAACTTCTTTGATAAAAACAGTTTGCGAACAGAACTGTCAGTTTTGTATTCCAATATCGAGTGTAGAACATTAAAAGGTGCAGTGCCTTTACTAAAATTTATAATTTCTAATAATTTAGAGGACACATTAACAGAAACCAAAAAGTTGATACAAATTCTGGTGACTACGCCAATGACCACAGCAGAAGCTGAACGTAGTTTTTCAACTTTAAAACGGATCAAAACATTTTTAAGAAATTCAATGCGCGAAGACAGATTAACAGCCCTTTCCACACTCTCGATAGAAAAAAAGTTCATCGCTTCAATACCGAACTTTAACGATAAAGTAATCGAAAAGTTTGCGACAAAAAAGGACCGGCGTATTAATTTCCAATTTAGAAAAATGCAATAAATGTAAGTTAATCAGATTTTTATAGCATGTCGTTATTAGTTACTATTAATTAGTATTAAAGCTAATTTTATTGTTTTTGTTTTCGTATGTTATTCTATTTCTATTATTTTATATTGGCCGTGGTTCATGCAGCACACCCTATAGCAGATGTCACGAGCCGCCACTGCAGTAATTAAATATTTGATAATGATCAGTTGAATCCATTTCTGATTAGCGTTCGAACAACCGGTTCTTTAATCTACTGGATTCTCTATTTCACAGTTTAAAAATTTTCGTTTATAGATGAAAATCTCGTATCCTAGCTGATTATTACCTAATCCATGTATGTAAATACTATTTACTTACTATTATTATATTATTCGTATTTTGTATTATCGTAAGTGTTAAATTCTAAATAAATAAATAAATCTAAATATTTCATTATTTGGATCGTTATATTATTTTATTATAATAATTATTTAAGTAAAAAAAAACACTTTTAAATATTATTTTATTAAAACGTAATAACTACCTAAAACTAGGTACTGGAAAAATAAATAATAAATAAATCAATACAAAATAAACTACAGCTACATTAATAGCATAGGCGCAAAATTTCTGAGAAAGCTAATAAGTATTATTTCAAAATTTAAACGCAGAATGAAAGATTACATTATTACCGAGGGCCGAAAGTCCCTGAAGACTTCTATAATTTTTATTCTAATATGTTACAGGGGTAAAAGGAAAAGAGAATATTAAGTGTGATTTTTAGTTTCAAATATCTCATTTAACCCTGCTGTCCCGTTCGAGTCAACTACACAAATGTACTGTTCGGGTCAATATGACCCAACTATGGTTTACGCTCCTTAATCGAAATAAAATAAGCTAATGGTGATAAATAAAACTTTATTAACAAGAAATTATGGTTAATTAAACAAAAATTATATTGCTAATGTAAATTAAACCTTATTAACAAAAATAAAAGGCATTTTTTCTTTCAAAAAAGCCTAGTAACAAATATCTACAAAAACATAATTTAGTTTACAACTGGGACAGTAATAAAAAGAATGGATTTTACAAATATGTTTGTAATATATACAACATAATAATTAGTCATGTTATCGTTTGTAGGGCAAGTTTACAGCTTGCTCGTTTAGCAGGCGGAGTTAGATTGTGCATAGAAGGTTCACTAGCATTTCCATCTTGTCTACTTGTTCCTGCTCGTGTCCTTTTTATCAGTTCGTGAGAGCCTTTAGTTATTGGTATATTTTTTCTGGAAATGATGACTGGTTTCATTAGTTTTTTCCCAATTCCTCCAGAAAAATTCGCCGTTTTCCCAATTTATTGGTATTCCATTGAATATTTATTGACGCCCATAACACGAACCCGTTGTAGGCAGAAATGTCCAGTAGAGTAGAAAAAACAATCATTGGCCAGCGATTTATCTCTTCCGACATGTATACGTGCCAACAAGCTAATCTAGAGTTTCCACTGCTCCCTTATTTGAATTGTAATCTAAAATAATTTGGGGCTTTTTCATTTGATGAAAGTGATGCATGATTCATCGATTCATGATGCAAAGTACTCATAAGAACAACATTTCTATTATTTTTAGGAATATTGTCAACAACAGTGGTATCTTGCATGAAGCAAAACAGACGAGCTAAGAACTTCTTTATTCGCGATTTGTGCTGACAGCTCCGGTGTATTTTACTTATAATCCCCGGCATTGTACCTACTTTGTTTTAGAAGAAATTGTCCTAAATTTTACGATGTAAAAAAGTTATTACACGTAAATTGTAGCCTTCCAAATCACTACTCAAGTCACACATCACACGCATTCCTATATAGATCTGCAATTTTAGGGCATAAGAAGTTTTTCTGTTCATAATTACAAAAGAACCCAGACTTTTGTGCCATATTTCGCTGGCTTGCTTGGAATATACCATTTGAAGGAAGAGCGGCCTCTAAAAGCAACTAGTTGCTTATCGATGGTAACATTTTCATCAGGGTTAAAAAATTTTGGTACATTTTCTACCTATGTTTCATTAATTTCACGTATTGCAGCAAGTTTATCAAAACGTCTCCTATCCTGTCTAGTAATTTTGTTATCAAAACGTATTGTAAAACATATTACTTGCAAACTTTTTGTAAATATATCAAGTGACAAGTGACATTGTTGATTGAAATATACTACGAGCCTTTTCTTCATTCCACAAACTTTTAGTTGATTCACCATGGGACTTATAAACTCGAGCTAGAAATAAAAGACCAATGTATGCTTGGAAACCAACAACTTTATTCATGTCTTTTCTGTTGGTTCCAAAGACATGCTGTCCGTCCATGTTGGTCATATTTATAATTTGGTTTGCAACTTCGTGCAGCTATACTACAGTTTATTTTACAAGTTTTAGCTTGTAGAAACCTATTTTTATTTACAGACGTATCCGGCTGACAAACACACAGGTACTGCCAATATAGAATACTGCCAACTAAACACACATACACAGGTAGTTTTTAACGGTTTAAATACGCGGGTCACATTGACCCGAACGTACCCTAGGTAACAATTTCATTTTTATCAAAAAAATCAGGAAGTTGATTGTTTATCTCATATGCAATTAAAAGACCTCATATTAGGTAATAAAGTCACGAAACACCAAATCGTTACGCCGCGTAATAATTTGTAAAATAAGAAATAAATTATTTTTTGGGTCAAATAGACCCGAACAGGACAGCAGGGTTAAAAGAAACATTTTGTTTATTCTAAGGGACTTTCAGCCCTCGGTAATAATGTAATCTTTCATTCTACGTTCAAATTTTTCAAAAATATTTATTAGTTTTCTCAGGATTCAAAAAAAATTAATACGTTTAAAGATTATTGGTCCGAAATTTTGCGCCTACGTTCTTTTAACAACTAAAGATTTATTACAACTAAAACAATAGAAATGTATTTGACAATCTTGTAGTTATTAAGGTATCAAAGTTAGTATCCATAATACCCGTCGTGGGTTCAACGTTAATGCCCGACTAAATAATTTTTATAGGCAAAAAATTTGAAGGATTTTTGAGTTAATTAGTAGATATCTAGATATTACTAGTTTCAAATAAGGAGATTTTTCTACAACCACTATTCCAAATGCATTTTTCTGCACAATTTTATGTTAACGAACTTAATATTTTCTCACAGAATAACTAACAGTAGTGTGCAGAAAAGTGACGTTTCTGTGCCGGAAAGTTCTTTTCTGCATAGTCCCATTACATTCCTCAAAAAAATCATAAATATAATTAGGTAAGTACAACATGTTTTGATGAAATGGTTTTGTTTAAGATATTAGATTTGATAGAACTTTACAAAAAAGAACTAGATTTAACTACATCTCATGTCCGAGAAATCTGGAAACGTTTACTTAAGCACTGCACTACATAAAATGAAATTAACACTAAATCGTGCGTGAATTAGCTTTCATAAGTTTAAAGACTAAAAACTAAAACTCATAAATAACATCGGACGGCAGACGGTTTTTGAAATTTGAATTGGATTAGTATGCCTTAAGTGGATGCACTTGTGCATTTAAATTCTAAACAAAAAATCGGCACATGTCCCTTTTGTCAAAAGATGAAAAGTATCGGATGCCACTAACATTCATCCAGTATAGGCTATTTATAAAAATTTGGGTGGAACCAAACAAAATGAATGTGTTGTTGGTGTTGGGAATATATGGATGAGAAAGTTTTAGTCGATGGTAGATACACTGAAAAATATCCGCAACTATCCGATTTATTTAAAGATACGAAGAAGATACGACAACTCTCAAAAAGGTACGCAAATCGGATAATTATCCGCCGATTGGCAACACTGCTACACACATACATTATTTTTCCAATTTTTTAAAAGCTATATTTTTGCTAAGAATATATTTTCGATAAAACACTTATTTTTGACTTATTTGCGAAAAACCCTCTAAAAGCGTGTTATTTTTTGTTGAAAAATGAAGATATTCACTTGCAAATAACTCGAAATGTTTGATGAAAAACTCTATTGAACAAAAGTTGCTTAGAATTAGTCAGTTTATCCACTTCCGGACGTATTTTGACGGTATATTTTTTGACCTCCGAGAAGGGGTGTACTCAACCATAGAGCAAATACACACATTAGCACAATATCACTTTTTTATTTGACATGTTAGCTATGCTTATACCAAATTTCATGTCAATCCCAAGCTCTTGTTTCAAATCCAAAGGTTCTTTAAAATCCGGAGGTTTTGCAATATTTTACCGTGAGTGAATGGACTATAAGGCCCATCGGTGGGTAGAAATTGAAAAAAAAAACGTACCATACCAAAATAATTACCAGCTTTTATCAAAATTTGCTTGCAAAATTGATTACCAAATTGAGGGAATGATTATAACATGGAATATAAAAATGGCTTTGAAGATAACTGCTTAATTTGTCTTGAAGTCGGTTGTATTTTTTTAATATTTGACAAAAGACAAAGCAAAAACTGAGTTTGATTGGAAATCATAAATTAACCATTTTCTTTTTTTTGTCTCAGTTAGCCCTATTGGATTTTTTTAACATTTAATTTTTTTTTAAATAACTGCTTAAATAATTAAATATTAATGAATGCATTTGTGTGGGATGCGGGCCCCATCAAGTGCCCGGGCCCTAGGCGGCCGCCTAGTCCGCCTAATGGTTAATCCGGCACTGACTAGTGGCAACGTGCTTCCAGTTTTCTGTGGCAGTTGGATGTATTATCGTCTAATGTATTTGATTCAACTGATTTGGCTGTACCTGACTGCAGAGTTGAACAATTTTTTTTTGCAATTCGTATTAAAACAATTAAGTGTTTTCTTTGTTCCACACACTGAATAACGTATAGGGTAGTAAAATAATTGCCGATGTATGTAATAGAAGTCATTCTCGCTGATTGTTAGGCATAAACGAGGAATTCCCACAAGTCAGTATAGACGTTGTTGACAGTCGCTACAAAATATCAATAAAAGATAAGGAATTCCCCAAATTCGTCACAAAATAAGTAATAAAAATTGTAATAAGTAATAAAAAATGCCGCCCGGGGCGGGCCGCCTCTGCTGCCCCCACTACGCTACGCCACTGCTTAGTAAGACCGGTTTCGATACCTATATGGGCTGAAACGTGGACCTTATCACAAAATGATGAAAAACTTCTTGGTATTTTTGAGAGAAAAATGTTTAGAAAGATTTTTGGGGCCGTAAATGAAAATGGGCTATGACGTCGAAGATACAACTTTAAACTGTATCAGTTATACACCGATCCAGATATTATGAAATTCGTTAAGGTGCAGAGACTTAGATGCGCTGGACACATTATACTATTAGAATACCAGATCACGAATACACTAAGAAATCAACTTCAGAGGGCACAAGAAGTAGAGGACAACCACGAAGATGGATTGATGATGTGGATGAAGACCTAAAGATTCTAGGGATCAGAAGATGGAGAGAAGTTGGCAGGAATCGACAGGAGTGGCGACTTCTTTGCGAGATGGCCAAGATCCACAACGGATTTTCGAGCCATTTATGACGATGATGAAAAAAGATGCAAAACAGTTTGCAACTCCTCCTCTCGGGCTTTCACCTAAAGCCTCCCTTGGTAGGGAAAACATCGATTTTCAAAGAAAGTTGTAAGCCGTAGAAAAAAATAATTCAAACAAGAAATGCAATTGAGATAATTTTGAGCAAAAATATTTATTAGCAATTTTTGTGTAGAATGAACAGATCTCTCAGAAACAACGATTGAAGCAACCGACGATTTTGAATATCAGGAACGCCAAATCATTATACAGTGTGTCTATGAAAGTAGACATATGGGAAACTTATTTATTATTACTTTAAAGGAAAACAGATATTTTTTATAAAAAGTCCTGAATGGTCCAAAATCTAAAATGCATTCATCAAATATTAAATTTTGTTAACCTTATACGAGGTTTGTAATTTTTGCTTAATAGTACTTTCATATTTTTGACAATATCTAAAAATGTTACCATAAAAAGTTGTTTAGGATTAAAAATGGTTTTCAAATATACAATATTGATTGTCAGTATTAAAAATTTTTGGACTTTTCTGAAAAATGTTAAAACAAAATGCACATTTATTCGCTCCGTGCATGACTGACGTGACATCTAGCGTAGTCGCCTGACACTTTTGGCGACCACAATTTGACGTTAAACATGATACATATTGATAAGTTGGGATGTTTTAAGTGTAAACACAGCTTAAAGTGAGTTGGTAGCTCTGAGAGAGATGACCATCTGACACTAAAGGCCGCGTCTCACCATCAAATAATTTGATCAAACAGTTTGAGCAAACTTGACGTACTTGAGGAAGTACGTCAAAGTGACGTCACAATGCAGTTTTTTTGAAATTCTAAAAATCTGTGCTCTCACTATCAGTCTAGTTTGATCAAATTTTTTGTATTGAGTTGTCTAACTTGTTTGTACTTTATTTAAAATTAAAATTTTTCATTATTATCCACAATGAACGCTCAGGATGTGACGTCACTAACTGTCACTTTCTTGTCACTTTCAGTTTGCTCAAACCAGTTTGATCAAATTATTTGATGGTGGGACGCGGCCTTTACTGTTCTGCGATGATGTTCCATGCGGACTGACAAAAAAGCAGAGAACAACGGGGCAAGCCACAGATCACCTACCTCCTCTAGATGTTTCACGATAACGCTTTGGTTAAATATGAAAAACAGCGCTCCATGCCGCTTGTATCGGAACTAATGCAAGCGGGAATTTCAAAATGTAATTTTGGTGGGAAGAAAATGTTAGGTTAAAATATTTGTATAGTTGAAAAAAAAATAATTTGGTTTTAAAATATGAAAATTATTTTTAATTTTAAATATACAAAATACCATTTGGGAAAAAATAAGACATGACAATGTATTTTTATTTATTTATTTAATACCAGCAAAACCACTTTGTATATACTTTTTTAGAAATCGTATCTTTACAAATGAAATTATTAATAGTTATCTTCCAAATTCTTCTACAAAAGGGTATCTCAAATGACTGAAACATGTGTGCATCTCTACTTGTTGAAGGACTTCCAACTAAAACAAAAAATTAATATAATTGATTTGATAATAACCATATTCATTTCACGTAAAATAATTTGTATTAATTATATATTTTCTGTAGGGGTTACTTACTTGGTGTTACATTCGTTTGCTTCCCTACACCACTAACAGTGTTACTTGTTCTCTAATAACAAATACTTGTTGAACTCACCATGCAAATGTAAGCTAGGAATTTGATCTTCCTAGGGATCTTCAAATCACATTCGTTTTGTTTCAAAAACTGTATTTGAATCCATTTTATCTAAATCAGGATTTTTTTATTATTGCTAACAATCAGATAAACTTTTACTGACAAAAATAAAAGATAAAGGCATACTGACAATGATGACAATTGACAAATTATAATGACACTCAGACTCAGTGATAGAAGAAATCTTCACTCCAGGTGCATGGCGACATCTCAAAAAACGTATCATTACTAAAAATGACATTTAGTTTAGTATGACCTTGAGATACCTGCGTGAAACATCTAAAGAGAGTTAAGTGATCTGTGGGGCAAGCAGGAGTGGTAGAAAACTGAATGTAAAATGTATTGAATGACATGTTAGTAATAAATATGAATTATTCCATCGACAGTGGTCTTGTTAATTAAACAATGGTTAAGGTACAAGGACATATCAATGGCGACAAGGATAAAAGTGGTAACGAAGTAAATACTAATTGTTTTATGTAAACCGATGTCCGGTACCTTTGTTAGTGAATCAAGATGGCGAACAAAAAGTTCGAAGAATTTATTCCAGATTTACAACCGTGGAATATTTACGAAGAAAGATTGGAACAACATTTTGTGGCAAATGGGGTTGAAGAGGAAGCTATTAAAGTAGCGATCCTAATCAGTTCGGTGAGTGCACCCACATACACCTTGTTGAGAGATCTATGTTTTCCAGAAGCTCCCAAAACCAAAACATTTGCAGAATTATCAAAGTTATTAGCTACCCATTACCGAGGTCAAGTGAGTACATGGAGAGAAATATGTACATTTTTTGACCTGAGGCAAGAAACTGAGGAAAAAATAGCTGACTGGTATGCTAGGATAAGAAGTGCTGCAGTTACGTGCAAGTTTGGGGCAGATCTAACCAAAAGGCTGCTAAATAAGTTCGTGAGTGGTATGTGTCCTAGTAAAATTCTCGACAGATTATGCGAAGAGGATGAAAAGGCGACGATGGAGCAGATGTGAGTCTGGCAATGAAGACAGAAAATGCTATTATGGCTTCAAAAACAAGCTCGAGGTCAACTGTAAATGTTCACGTGATAGATCATCAGCAAGCTTCGTCATCGTCGAGTTCTCGAGTTCGTCGGCAGGGACAGGATGGAGGTTGGCAACATGGGACAAGGCGGACAACGCATGGCAGCTCAAACGTCAATGTAAATTCAAGTGTCAATCAGATGTCAAGATGTAACGGCTCCAGTACACGTTGGGCCAACTAGTTGGCCAATGAGTTGGGCCAAGTAAGAACAGTGAATACATGGTGATTACACGTTGGTGGAGTTATCAGTCTGCATTAACCTTTCTTAGTGGATAAACAAAAAACAAACTCTGATTATGGATATGGATGTGGAGACTGTAGCAGCTGCCGCAATTAATTTGTACAATGCGTTCAATGCTTATAGAAAAGTGTACCAAACAAGAGTGATTAAAAAACAATGGCGCAAACGACGGTGCTTTTACACCGAAAAAAGTATTCATATAAAACACAACCTTAAAATTAATACTTATAAACAGTATCAGTATTGTGAGAAGAGAAAACAAATATTTTAAACTCAACGACAACAACGTGTTCAGTGTTCATAACCAAACAGCTGTTTGGCAGATCGCGCAAGTCCCAAAAATCCTTTGATTTGTGCACCAAATACCGACAAGATTCGGTTTGTAGACCAACGCTGACCGCCAATCGCAAACTCATGCCAAGTGGTCCTGTACACTTTGGCCCAACTGATTGGCCCAACGTGTACTAGCCCCATAAGATATGTGGAAATAGACACAAAAATAGTTGTAAATATAAAGATTACATTTGTAATATATGTAAAAAAAGGGGCATTTGGCTAGGGTCTGTTTGGCACATAAAGATAGTGTTAATTTTATAGATAGTGAGGCGGAAGAGGACATTTATACATTAAGGCCCCGTCTCACCATCAAATAATTGACAGTTATTTGATCAAACTTTACAGTCAAACTTGACTAGTGACCATAGAGGTATATATTAGCATAGAGGGAGCCTACCTTCCGCGCTTCCTGACGACAAGATCTCAGGGACTGGTTTGCTGCATCTCCTTCTAACACATTGTATCGAGAATCTATAATGACATTCAGTGTGAATATAGGCACGGAAGAGGAGGACAACTGTAGCAGCTTTACTATGCGTAAGAGTGAAACAGCACTAATCCAAATAAAAAAGATGGTGTCGTCACTTCGCTCTGAATGACACTCTCTCTATGCTAATATTTAACTCTATGCTAGTGACACAAACTATACATACTAACTGTCACTTTGTGTCACTAACTGTCAAGTTTGATCAAATAACTGTCAATTATTTGATGGTGAGACGGGGCCTTTAGACAGTGTTCTCAGACCTCCTGAAATTTCAGGAGACCTACTGATGGCGACCCTCGCCTACTGATCTACTGATGGCGTCCTTTAACCTCCTGATGAAGTGATGAAATTCTGAAAATCATCTGGTTTTGTTCCAACTCGATACAAAACCGTTCTTGAATGATTACGAGGATGCGCAGTAACGAAAAATGTGTTACTGCGCAGCATTATTCGTTATTGCGCATGCGCGTAACGATTCAAGAACGGTTTTGTATGGAGTTTGAATTTTTCAGAATTTTATCCTATTTCATTTTTTTATTATTTTTATGCTTTAGCCGCCATCTAGCGTTGCCACAGCCGTCCCTTACAGATTTTATAGAGTTGCATGCCTACCTATAAACGTAAAAATACTCCACCAACTGATTCTACTGATTTTTCGTGGCGACATCTAGTTGCCTATCTATAAACGTAAAGACTGAAACTACAGAATTCTACCAATTTTTGAGGCGAGCGAGTCTCCTGAAATCTCCTGTCTCCTGATCGTTCGTGGCGACACTTCCTGATCCTCAAAAAAGTTATCTGGGAACACTGCCTTTAGACAGCATAGAATCAAGAATTGTTGATCTGTGCCATGTACAAGTCAAGGTAGACAATCCCTTTAAAATCCAGGTAAAGATTGAAGGAAAATATATGAGATGATCATTGATAGTGGCGCTGGTATAAGTGCAATCACAAAAGAAACATATATAAATAATTTTTCTCATTTTAGGCTAACCAATGATGATCTGTTGCTAAAAAGTTATGAAGGTAGTGTCTTTTCACCAGAGGGATATTTTATAATAGATATGGGCTATAAAAGCAAGAAAATACCAGTAAAGCTATACGTTGTGCAAAAAGGTTCTGCAAATATTCTAGGGAGAGACTGGATAAAGGCCTTCAATATTAGGCTTGAAATGATGAATCAAATTGTAAGTAAGTAATAGTAAAATTCTAGATCTAATAAACAGTTTTTCAAACGTATTTACTAGTAAGTTAGGAAATTTTAATCATAAGGAAATTTCAATTAAAGTTGTGGAAAATGCTAAACCAGTTTTTTGCAAGCACAGAGCTGTTCCTTTAGCCTATGCGAAAGAGGTAGAGTTAGAGTTAGATAGGTTAGAGAAAGAGGGAGTAATAGAACTAATAGACAATTCAGATTGGGGAACACCTTTAGTCTTTGTTCAAAAATCAAATGGGAAAATACGAATATGTGGGGATTACAAAACAACAATAAATAAACATTTAGAAGATGTGAAATATCCACTTCCAAAAATTGATAAATTATGGAATAAACTAAAAAAAGGTCAACGTTTTTCAAAAATTGATTTACAACTAGCTTATACACAGTTCTCCTTAAATATTGAATCAAGTAAGTTGTTAGCGTGGAACACTCACAGGGGTTTGTACGCAGTTAAAAGATTACCATTCGGAATAAAATCAGCAAGTAGTATATTTCAACGAGAAATTGAAAATCTCTTTAAGGGCAAGAAAAATGTAACAAACTTTTTAGATGATATAATAGTAACGGGGGAAACAGCAGAAGAACATATGACTAACTTGAGGGAAGTTCTTAGCAAACTTGAAAAAGCTGGACTGACAGTTTGTAAAGAGAAATGTGTATTTTTTAAAGAGGAAGTTGAATACTTGGGGTACAAAATATCAAAAGAAGGCCTTAAGAAAACAGATAGTAAAATTGCTGCAATAATAAATGCACCTAAACCAGAAAATATAACAGAAGTTAGAGCTTTTACAGGGCTAGTAAATTATTACCATAAATTTATACCTCAGGCTGCCCAGATCTTAGAACCAATATACAAGCTTTTAAAAGGTAATGTAAAGTTTTTCTGGTCAAAAGAATGTGAAAGGGCATTCAATATTATAAAAGATATAATAGCATCAGATAATTGTTTAGTTTATTTTGACCCTGACCTTCCAATAATAGTAACAACAGATGCAAGTGACAAGGGTATTTCAGGCATGTTAAGCCAAGTTAAAGAGGGAGAGGAGAGAACAGTAGCATGTGTGTCAAGAACTCTCATGCCAGCAGAAAAAAAATATTCTACAGTTGAAAAAAAGAGGCTTTAGCAGTTCATTTTACCATAAATAAATTTTACCAGTACCTCTGCTGTAATAAGTTTAAATTAAGGACAGATCAAAAAGCGCTAGTTGCATTATTTGGAGAACACAGGAGCATCCCTAAAATGTCCGCAAACAGGATACAAAGGTGGGCTTTATTTTTGGCATCGTTTGACTACAGTATTGAACATATCAAGGGAATAAACAATCCTGTAGCTGATTATTTGTCAAGGTCACCAAGGTCACCAGTGCAGGTTACGGGAACAGTAGAGGAACCAGCGGAAGGAATGACATATATTCATTTCACGGAGTCTATAGAATACTGGCCAATTAACAACAAAGTACTTAGAGAAGAAACAGACAAAGATGGCATTTTAAGGGCAATAAAGATGTATATTAAAACGGAAAGATGGCCCAAACATTTAAGTGATGAAATAATGCCATTTTACCATAAACGACAAGAGTTGTATTTAGATGAGCACATAATAATGTGGGGACATCGTATTGTGGTACCATCAAGTCTAAGACCACAAATCCTCGATGAGCTCCATGCAGGACATTTTGGAAGTCAGGTGCAAGTCATTAGCGAGCCAAGTAGCAATTTTTCGACGCATTGGTTGTCAGTACAAACAAATGCACTGTATATAACGTTGCCCGAGAGCATTTTAAGTTGTTTCGGCCAACGTCCCCTATCCCGACTGACATTGCGATGTTACAACTTTAAGTAATACGTTTAGTTACACGGGCAACTAATTTATTACCATTGTGACAACTACATATCACAGTTGTTTTTTCAACAATCGCAACGACTTAAAAACGTTATAATGCTAAACTAATTTACGCCCTGGCCGACTCTGAAGTTGTCTGTCACGACCCTAGGTGTTGTTCTAGGTGTGTGACACCTTTGCAGCAACTTCAGAAGGAGAAAAAGAATTTACTTTATAACCTTATTTTTTTCTTATTATATGTTTTATTTTGCTGGAAATTTTCGATTTATTTAACAACCTGTTTGTTTGTTTTTTTAATAGCTGGTTTCCATTCCATTGTCCACTGTTTTATCAGTAGATTTGATAACCTTAATCTTTCAATCTTTGTATCAGCTTTGCTAGACGGCAGACGGGGTTGCCTGCTAGACGGGGTTGCCAGGTCAGTTTTTACTCTTTTAGTAGTTTTGCTTTCACAAAATCAGTAGATTCTTTTTAGGCCATGTAAATACAGTATACTTATACAGTAATCTGCATATCCGTCTTAACTGTCCAAGAGGAATTCCAAAAAATTGGAAATCTAATTATTCCAAAACAACAACTGGTAATTACCAATTTTTAGCTAAAATCTACTAAATCAAAAACTAAAATATACTTAAGGATTTTTGGGATATATTTGGGATTTTTGATAATAAAAACAACAGCTAACTTAAGGGGATAGGCGCAAAATGTCGCCCGTTAAAATGTTCAATGTATTTTAAATGTTTTCATTTTTTGCGAATCCTGAGAAAACTAATAAGTATTTTCAAAAATTTAAACGCAGAAAGAAAGATTACGTTATTACCGAGGACCGAAAGTCCCTGAAAACTTCTATAATGTTTATTTTAATAAGTTACAGGGGTGAAAAAAGGACAAAATGTAGTGTCATTTTAATTCCAAATATCTCATTCAAAAGAAACGTTTTGGTTTTTCTAAATAATGCAGTCTTTCACTCTGCGTTTAAATTTTTCAAAAATACTTACTATAGTTTCCTCATGATTCGAAAAAAATTAATACGTACATTTAACAACTAGAATATTTTGTCATCCACTAATTTTAACAGCTGCATGTCTGGATCAAATTCTTCAAACAATTGTTTCGCATTTAACATTAGAAACACGTGAACACAACATTTTGTGTTTTGCAAAGTTACATATGTTTAGATATTTTAGTTTTCCATCGTTAGCTTCTAATAGGCTCACCGAATGCCAGAACTCTTCAATAACACCTGAAATACTGCTTGCACTGTTACTTGAAATCTGCAAGTTTGTTACACAAGAATCCAGTTTCCAGTTTCATTTCTCTGTAATATTCATCATCTACGTCCTGAATCTTATTTTCGGTAATGACCTAATTATTCTGAATCTTATTTTCGGTCTTATTTTCGGATTGGGAAATTGTAACCAAATGTGTGAAAATTAATTTAGAAATGGGGTAAATACTATTAAAAAGCAAATTTTATTTTAGTCATAACAAAATGTTGAAATATAACAAAAATCTACTAAACAATATTACCTACTAGAATATTTTAAAAAATATCAAAAATCTACCAAAAAAATAGAAATCTCCAAAATGTGGCAACGCTGTTAAGGAGAATGCTACACTTTTGACACTGGTCACATGACCTCTCTGTCACCCAATAAGAGGGTGCGTTCTAAAATGGTTGGGATAGTCAGCGCGGCCGGGCTTGGTTGGCGATTGGACTTCTAAGTTGACTTATCGGTCTAGGGTTGGTAATAAGGTATTTTTTTAGTAATAAGGTAATATTGTTTAATGCACCATTTTGGTTTTACTTGAGATTTTTGGGATGTAAAGAAAATGAAAATACAGAATATAAAAAATGATACCTTTTTCTGATAGCTTTAAAAGCACCATCAACACATTAAATTTATACAGAACATCTTTAACATAAATTTTAACTTTTATATTAAAATTTGATTTTTTTAAATTTGCATATTTTTTATCAAAAATGTCGTAAAAAAGTAGCGCGTGTGTTTTTTAAAGGTGAAATATCCATATTTGACGGTAATCTGAGATGCGTTTATAAATTTTCAGATCAGGGGTGAGAGCACGCCAAATAGAATTCTATTTTGCTGACGTCACAAAATCGAATTTCACAATGGGAGAATCGACGGTTGCTAGGCAACGTGACGTCACTAAAATAGAATTCTATTTGGCGTGCTCTCACCCCAGGTAATTTTGTTTAAGTCCTTTATGTATTTATATAAATTTAAATACCTAATACGATGTCAAAATAGTTACCATTTTGGTTTTCGCATTCACCATACAGGTGTTAAAAATATAGGTAAAAAAACATAACTAGTCTGACTCCTTGAGCAACCATTGCACGCGCAGGTTCTTTTTATAGTCGCTTCAGTTGTCTTATGCAACGCTTACGAAACGATGTTGCTTCATAGGAGGTTGCCTAGGCAACGTCAAGACAACTCAAAAATCGTCCACCAAATTAGTGCAGAATAGGGTCGTCTTCTAGGCAATAACAACGTTGTAACAAAACGTTGCCACGCGGTAGACAACGTTGTCGAGTCGACAAATTGCTACTTGGGCGAGATCATATGTTTACTGGCCTAAAATAGATTCCGACATAGAGCAAAGGGTAAAAAGTTGTGGTCCATGTTTAAAGAATAGAGACAACCCTCCATCAGAGTTTTCACCGTGGCCTGAAGTGGACAAAGTATTTGACAGAGTGCATATAGATTTTTTACAATTAAAAAGCAAGTTGTGCTTAATATTGGTGGATGCTTACAGCAAATGGGTAGAGGTATTTCCTATGAGTAGGGCGACAGCAGCAGAAACGCAAGAAAAACTAAGGGAAGTTTTTGCCAGAATGGGACTACCAAGGTTATGTGTGAGTGACAATGGACCTCAATTAGTAGACAAAACCATGGAAATATTCTTTAAGAAAAATGGGGTTAAGCATTTAACAGGGGCACCTTACCATCCATCCAGCAACGGAGCTGCAGAACGGTATGACAGGACATTTAAAATGAAGCTGAAAACAGCCCTAGATGATCCAAGAAACTCTGGTATTCCGCTGTCTACATTAATATCAAGATATTTACTAACATATCGCAACACAAAACACCCAGTAACAGAAAAGTCACCAGCTGAACTTGTATATAATAGATCATTGCGAACAAGAATGTCAATGATGGCCGAAAAGCCCAGTAAAGAACAGCAAAATATTTCTATAAAGGAGAAAAGATGTTTTGAAATAGGAGAAAGGGTTATGGTAAGAGACTATAGGGAAACAAACCGAAAGTTGTGGGTGGCAGCTAAAATAATAAATAAAGTAGGTAAGAAAACTTATTATTGCAGATTAGATAGTGGTCAGGTATGGAAGCGTCATACGAATCAGGTAGGCAGGTGTAGCACTGAGTTTGCAAACAACAGGGAAAATGAACTTGACAGTAACAATGACTTTCAATATATAAAACTACCAAACGTAGTACATCCGGTAGGTGAGAGTATAACACAATCTGAATCAAATTTGGAGAAGTTAACGATGGAAACCCAAGGTGAGCCAGTTTTGCTGGACATGGCTACTTCTTCAGACACTGGCAACAGATCATCAACTGATACAGTTTACAGGTCAGATAATGAACAAAACATTATTGTTAATAATCCATCTGATAATATGTCTCAAACAGGTAGAAGCAGACGTGTTACAAATATGCCAAAGAAATACAATGATTTCATTCTAGAGTAAGTAAAAAAAAAATTGTTCAGTTAGGTTTTACATAATCATATTAATCATATTTGGGTAGATATAAATTAAGGGTGAGGGTGATAAGTTGGGATGTTTTAAGTGTAAACACAGCTTAAAGTGAGTTGGTAGCTCTGAGAGAGATGACCATCTGACACTTACTGTTCTGCGATGATGTTCCATGCGGACTGACAAAAAAGCAGAGAACAACGGGGCAAGCAGGAGTGGTAGAAAACTGAATGTAAAATGTATTGAATGACATGTTAGTAATAAATATGAATTATTCCATCGACAGTGGTCTTGTTAATTAAACAATGGTTAAGGTACTTAAGGACATATCACATATGACATATTTGACGTGAATATGCACCTAATATTTATTTACCATTGTTGGTAAAAATTGTTAGACAAAAGTTCGAGTGTCAAATAAACGTCATATTAAAAAGCGGATATTTGGAAGTTCTCTGAAGAAAATATCAATTTTAAGGGTTTTTCTTCACTTTTTCGATATAGTTTAGTTGTCCATGTTAATACTAATTAAGTGTACAGGATTTCTCATTATATTTTGACCCCCACTTATTTTCCTTAATTTCGGGAATACAAAAAAAAGTTGTATTATTTTATCTGTACCGACCAAAAATGTAGCAACAGACCAAATTTTTATACAGGGAGTGCCCAATAAAATGCATCTTCAATATTTCAAATGGGACACCCTGTATTTTTTTATAGTTTTGAGTAGCCCTGCGTTTCCTGATTACAAATATATAACATAGTGTAGCATTAGTTTTGTTCTATAATGGCGTATGGCACTGCAAAAGGGTAACCATATGTAACTGACATTTCAAAATGAAACAATTATTAATTTATTATAAACTGTCAGTCCTCATACCGAAATGGGTTATACTGCAGATGAAAAAGTAGATATATTCTCAATTTATGCAAAAAATAATAAAAACAAGCAAGCGACAAAAAGAGAATATAGGCTGATTTATCCAGATCGACAGACTCCTTCTGCAAATAGATTTTTATATAATTATCGTCATCTCATAAATGGAAAAATGTTTGAACGGAAGAAACGTACTATCGTAGGAAATGATGATGTAGATCTTAATACTTTGCTTTACTTTGAAGGTAAAAATTAAATACTTAAATAATAGATTAAATCCATATAGTAAGGTATAACTAGATCCAAACCCAGACATCCGAAGTGAAAGTTATCCTCCAACACCAAATTGTTCTATATGGTCTACATAATGTTCAGAAAAAAGTAACACCATTTTGAGTGTCGGGTTTGGGAGGGAGAGGGGGGAGAAATCGGTAAATTCGTAGTTTTTTAAGTTTTTCGTCAATATTTCTAAAACTATGCGGTTTAGCATGAACAACCTTCTATACAAAAATGTTCTACATTAAATTTGAAACAAAAAGGCCCTATGCATAATCCTTCTAAAATGAACGGTTTCAAAGTTACGGAGGTAGTATAGTATAATTGGTCCAAAAAAGGCCTAACCCAGACATCCAAAGTATAAAAGTTATCCTCCAACACCAAATTGTTCTATATGGTCCAGATATTGTTCAGTAAAAAGTTACACCATTTTGAGCGTCCGGTTTGGGGGGGGGGAGATGGGGGAGAAATCGGTAAATTAGTAGTTTTTTTATATTTTTCGTCAATATTTCTAAAAATATGCTTTAGCGTAAACAATGTTCTGTACAAAAATGTTCTACATCAAATTTAAAACCAAAAAGGTCCTATACATAATTGTTATAAAATCAACGATTCCAGAGTTACGGAGGATGAAAAGTGGAGGTTTTCGATACTTTTTATATTACTTGGGCAATTTATAATATTTTTACTGATTGAAAGAAATTTTCTTTAACAGGATTTGCTATTTCAGTGGCAGATGGTATGTTAGTGATAAGCCCTTGAAGAAACGTCAATATCACCACCCAAAATCATCATCAACTGCCCAAAAAATATAAAAAGTATCGAAAACCTCCACATTTCACCCTCCGTAACTCTGGCACCGTTGATTTTATAAAATTATGGATAGGACCATTTTTGTTTTAAATTTTATGTAGAACGTTTTTGTATAGGACATTGTTTACGCTTGAACATAGTTTTAGAAATTTTGACGAAAAACCTACAGAAACTACAATTTACCAACTTTTCCCCCATCTCCCCCCCCCCCCCCAAACCGGACGTTCAAAATGGTGTAACTTTTTACTGAACAATATGTGGACCATATAGAACAATTTGGTGTTGGAGGAAAACTTTTGCTTTGAATGTCTGGGTTAGGCCTTTTTTTGGACCAATTATACTATACTACCTCCGTAACTTTGAAACCGTTCATTTTAGAAGGATTTTGTATAGGGCCTTTTTTATTTCAAATTTAATGTAGAACATTTTTGTATAGAAGGTTGTTCATGCTAAACCTCATAGTTTTAGAAATATTGACGAAAAACCTAAAAAACACGAATTCACCGACTTCTCCCCCCTCTCCCCCCCAAACCCGACGCTCAAAAAGGTGTGACTTTTTTCTAAACATTATATGGACCATATAGAACAATTTGGTGTTGGAGGATAACTTTCACTTTGGATGTCTGGGTTATGTCATTTTTTTTTAATCAATTCTATCATACTAATAATAACATTTTTATTTTAGAAAATTCCGAAACTAGTCTAAACAATGCTACTAATGCATTAGAGAAAAGCCGTGTTAGAGAAAAGCCATACATAGAGTTTTAAAAAAGCACAACTATAAGCCGTACAAAATATTACCGGTACAAGAACTTCCGATGTTTATAAGAGAAAGCGTTTACAGTTCTGTCAAGACATGCTTATTACAAATTTGAACAATGATCCTAATTATTTTTATAACATTTTATGGACAGATGAATCAAATTTTTCAACTTCACGCATTTCAATAGAAGAAATAGGTATTCGTGGGAACAGAAAAATAATAGAAAAAGAAAAATTAAGCAAATAAAAAAGTCAGGAAGAAAATCAATAAATGTGTGGTGCGGAATATTTCAAAACAAAATAGTTGGACCATTGTTTTATGATTATAAATTAACTGGGAATCATATTTGGACACAGTCATTACAGAAGTAAATGAGTTATTAAATCAAAATTACACACAAAATCAATTAAATAGTATGATATGGCAACAAGATGGAGTACCGCCACATAATGTCGTAGCCGTTCAAGAACATTTAAATAATCAATTTAATGTGTGGATCGGCAATAAGGGTACCATTACATGGCCACCAAATAGTCCCAACTTAACACCATGTGATAGCTTTTTATGGGGTTTTTTAAAAGAAAAAGTGTATTTTGATTCAAATACAAATATTAACACTATCACGGCAAAAGTTCGCGAGGAAATTGAAAATTTAAATGGTCATAATACGAGTAACACAATATCTGACGCATTAGAAAATTTGAGACGAAGATATTACTTGTGCACTGATAACAATGGAGGGCACTTTGAGCATCTATTGTAATCTTAAATGTAATATTGAATCTTAAATGTAGTATTGTAAGTCATTAATTTTGTTGACTTTCTAAATATATTTTTTCTAAATATATTTTTTTCTTATCTTAGTATAGTATAGTAGTACCATACGCCATTATAGAACAAAACTAATGCTACACTATGATATATATTTGTAATCAGGAAATGCAGGTCTACTCAAAACTATAAAAAAATACAGGGTGTCCCATTTGAAATATTGAAGATGCATTTTATTGAGCACTCCCTGTATACAAAATTTGGTCTGTTGCTACATTGTTGGTCGGTACAGATAAAATAATAAAACTTTTATTTGAAACTTTTTTTTGTATTCCCGAAATTAAGGACAATAAGTGGGGGTCAAAATATAATGAGAAACCCTGTACATTCAAAGCAAATAGGCAGTGTGAATTATTACTATCAAATTTTAACATTTAGGGGAGTACAATTAGAACGAAAACATGCATTGTTTCGGAATAATTCAAACAAGCTTATATTTTTCTAAAACTTTTTTTGTTAGTTTATATACATGTTAAAGTAAAAAGTTCTACTCGCAGATTTGGCCGCTAATTGTTTATTAATTGTTTAAACAATAACAATTGTTGTGTATAAATAATTTTAAAAATATCGTTGAATTCAACATTTTACTTTGATCAAATATGTTTCTATTTTGTTTTTGAATATGCTGAATCCGAATATGGCATTACAATTTGAAAATTCTTGTACAGAAGCTCTTATACAGTATGTTTGCGTAACTAGGAACCACATGGAAAACTTTTTTATTATCAATTTTACGAAAAAAAGTTATTCTTTATAAAATGCCCTGGATAGGCAAAAATTTAAAACAACCATCAGATTTCAAATTTTATCAATTTTATACGACGTATGTCAAAAATATGAATTCCGTTAAAGAGTAAAGTACCTTTATATTCCAGAACATCAAAAAATGCTGTTAGGAAAAGTTGTTTGAAATTAAAAACTATGTTTTAATATACAATTACATCATTCTAATCGAAAAAAAAAATTCAATTTTTTCTCAAATTTGGTTACGGACACCAATCATCATTTTATTACAAGTAGGTATGATAACTATTTTATTATCAATTTTACGAAAAAGTTATTCTTCATAAAATGCTCTACCTGGTCTAAAATCTAAGATACAACCATCATATATCATACTTTTTCAATTTTATACGAGGTATGTAAAAAATATGAATTTTTCTTAAGAGTGAAGTGCCTTTATTATTCACAATATTTTAATTAGAAGGATGTAATTGAACACTGGAACATAATTTTTAGTTAGAAACAACTTTCCTTATAACAATTTTCGATATTGTGAAATATAAAGGTACTTTACTCTTGAGTGAAATCCATAATTTTTGACATACCTCATTTAAAATTAATAAAATTTGATATTTAATGGTTGCATCTTAGATTATATACGCTGCAGAGTATTTTATAAAGAATAACTTTTTTTTAAAACTGATAATAAAAAAGTTATTAATAGGTTCCAAGTTACGCAGATATACTGTATAAGAGCTAAAAAAAATTTTTTTGTTGAACATTTATTATTGTTGAAGTTTATTATTAAATGTATTTTAGGTAAGTTTTACAAAAAAAAGTTTTGATCACTTTGTATAAACATTTTTTTAGCTGGTTTTTTTTTCGGTTTTTGTATTACATTTTTGTTATCTTTCTTAATTTTCTCAAAAAGAAATAGTCTATTTCATTTCTAAAGTAAAATAATTTAGCGCATCTTAAAGACTACATCCTAATCTCTAAAAAAGCACTTATAAAATGGTAATAAATCTGTTCAAACTTGAGTAATACCTTCTTAAAGTGGTGGTAATTCTGTAAAACTACGAAGTTTCCAAAAATTACATTTTTTGAGACGTCATATCATTTGAATTAAATTTTTGAATTTTTTTTTTGAATGAAACATCGTTTAGTAAGGTGAAAGGTAAGTTGTGCAAAATTGAGAGTTTTATAAAAAATATTGTATTAGTTACACATTTTTAAACAAAATTCATGTAAGTCTCATTTTCCGCCCACACCGTGCTTATGCCCATACATTTTATTTCTTTTTAATATAAACATAAGATAGCCTAGTTATTCTTCTTTCATGTCCAATTTGTAAAATTTCATTTGATCCATTAGTTAACCTTCCGATGACCAACCTTTTTTTGTTACACGAGTGACCAAGCGGGGGGGGGGGGGGGGTGGAATGACCCCAGGTCAAAAATGACAATTAACAAAAAAAGAAGTTTTTTTTTAATTTTTTTTATGGCACGGACTTTATGTCATTCAGCCAGTCACAACATGAGCATTAGTGTCATGTGTAGTGTGTATGTTGAGTAAGTGTCTTGTGACTTTGCAAAGTCGACGTCATTAGCGTAAAACTACTTGGAATTACACATAATAGACGGTATTTTTTTAAACATCAACTTCAGAATATATTTTTTATTCGTAAGATATAGGGAATTTTTTTTATTTCAAAATATGAGGATATCTAGAATGATGTTAAGTCAAATAAAAAAATAATGAGTTAAAAATTGAAAATACTTTTGAATTTATTAAAGAAAAACATACGCTGGGGTCACAATTTCCCCCGCTTGGTAATCCGAAGGTTAAAGAACTAGCAGCATTTTCAATCCAGCTGGATTTTTGCAAGATTGGCCTTAATCCAGCTGGATCCAGCGCGGATCCAGCAAAATGTGGAATCAAAATAAAAACACGATTTTATTGTTTTTTTTTGTGTGTATTCTAAATTTCTAATCAATAGAAACATGAATTATGTAGTTTTTTGGAAGTGAGACCATAAAAAATCATATTTTATCTATCGTCACATCGCCTAACTTACTTCGCACAGGTGGCTAACGGACCCGCATCCAAGCCATTTTTTCTCTCACACACACACATACTTCGCACAGAACTGCAAATATAGCCGGTTGTAGAGAAAGGCCCTTTCTGTCTCTATGCTGGTCGGTTTTAAGGTCATCAAATAGTTATAGACCATGGACAAATGATCGCCTTTCACTCCTTCGGTCTCATAAAGCGCCATGTCGTTTCCAAAATCATTTCGTAATCTTTTTGAGAACCAGTTTTTTTTGGTATAAAAGCTTTTTATTTCTTGTTTCAATTCAATCTCAAGTTCTTGTTCCAAAGTAAAACGCGCGGACTCCGGATTAGTTGGACCATCTTCTATTATATGTTCTCTTGCACTGCGGTTCCACAATCACTTGTTTATTTATACCACTCGACAAATTTTTCATCTCTTGTCGCATTGCATTCTTTTTAGGCATGGGGAAGTAACCAGGATTGTTTAGTCCTTCGTCAAACTTTAAAAAGTTTACTTTTTTTTAAAAAGTAATTAGTGTACTTTGTAAGTACACTAATATACCCGTAATTTAAACAGGCGCCGTTCGGTGATTCTGTCGAATAATGCTTCCTACAGATCGGCACTAAGGCTAGAGTCCTGGCTATTTATTTTGTCTAAGACAAATTTCATGGTTGTGTCGGCTGTTATCAAAGTGGACTCTCTTCTGCAAAGAGCTTCTACAGCCAGTTTCACCAGTTAAAGAGTAAAAGAGTGGCGATCAACTCATTGATTATTGACCACTCGCCAGCTAGCAGTGGTCAATAATCAATGATAAAGTCAACACTTTATCGATGCAAACTTGTAAGCTGGAGAAAACTTTCCAGCATACTGAGCTACTACTAGCGCGATAGAATCGAAAGTTGCCGACTCACGGTTTTGAATAAAGAGGCTAATGAGGACATTAGGTAACTTATTTCGAATTTGACATGTTTGCGGATCCGCGCTGCTGGATCCAGCACGGGTTGCTGGATGCAGCATGTAAAAAAAAGCGCTGGATCCAGCTGGATTGCTGGATGCTGGATCCAGCAATTGCAATCTCTAGCGCCAATGTTTGTGAGAAGTGTGACTTTAGCGTTATAAATAAAAATTTATAAAAGCTACAGATTTAATTTTAGAAAAATCTTTATACAGGGTGTTTCATTAATAATTGTCCATATAGTATCTGGAGAAACCTTAGCACAAAATACGAAGATTTAACCTAAAACACTTAAATAAAATGTGGTTCCTTACTGAGTTACAGGGTGTTTTATTTAAAAATTTAAAAACTATTTTTGCTCAGCATTTTAAAACTATTCGACGTATCCTTTTCATACTTGGCAGAAAGTGCGACTACTGTACACCCTACAAAATTATGATAAACAAACGTTTCTATCTACTACCAGAGGCGTACGACAGGGGATAGTGAATGGTTGATCCTTCTCAAATTCTACGCCACTGGAGGAATTACTATTTTAGTGCCATTATTATATTCTCCAATACTTTCTACGTAAATAATATACTCTTCATTGGTAACAATAAAGTCATTAGTTTTCGAGATATTTGAAGTTAAATATGAAACGGCACAGTAATTTTGATTAATTTATGATATGATTCATATGATTAAAATTTAAAAATTATTTGCACCCAGTACTTTAAAACTATTTGTCGTATCCTTATCATACTAGGCAGAAAGTGTAGGTACTGTACACCCTACTAAATTAAGATAAATAAACGTTTCTAGCTACTACCATATGCGTACGACAGGGGATAGTGGATGGTTGACCCTTCCCAAATTCTACGCCACTGACGAAATTGCTATTTTAGTGTAATTTTTTCATTTTTCAATACTTTTTGTGTAAATAATATACCCTTCATTCGTAACGATAAAATGATTAGTTTTCGAGATATTTGAAATTAAAAATGAAGCGACACAATACATTAGTCAAAATACCCGTGTCGTTTCATTTTTAACTTCAAAGATCTCGAAAACTAATGACTTAATCGTTACGAATGAAGAGTATATTATTTTCATAGAAAAATTGAACTAAAATAGCAATTCCGCCAGTGGCGTCGAATTTGGAAAGGGTCAACTATTCACTTTCCCCCGTCGTACGCCTCTGGTAATAGCCAGAAATGTTTGTTTAACATAATTTAGTAGTTTGTACAGTACCTATACTTCCTGCCAAGTATGAAAAGGATGCGCCGATTAGTTTTAAAATTCTAAGCAAAAATAGTTTTTAAATTTTTACATAAAACACCCTGTAACTCAGTAAGGAACCACATTTTATTTAAGTGTTTTAGGTTAAATCTTCGTATTTTGTGCTAAGGTTTCTCCAGTTACTATATGGACAATTATTAATGAAACACCCTGTATAAGGTTTTTTTTTTGTAAAATTTTCTGAATTTTCAATGGTCAAGTCAGTTTTTTTATAAAGTTTATATTTTCGGAGTTACCTACTTAAAAATACATCTAATTTCGCAGTTCCTTTGTTTAATAAAAAATGAAGCACCCACTTCTCGAGTAGAACTTTTTGATATGTTGTTTATTAAACATTTCTTAATCAAATTACAATAAGTTCTATCTTGTTTGATTTTTTCCCAAGGTGAAATTCTATATGCACTCCCCTAATTAGCTGGGTCTATTGAACTATTACGTGTGGTGTGGTGTGTGTGTGTGTGTGTGTGTGTGTGTGTGTGTGTGTGTGTGTGTGTGTGTGTGTGTGTGTGTGTGTGTGTGTGTGTGTGTGTGTGTGTGTGTGTGTGTGTGTGTGTGTGTGTGTGTGTGTGTGTGTGTGTGTGTGTGTGTGTGTGTGTGTGTGTGTGTGTGTGTGTGTGTGTGTGTGTGTGTGTGTGTGTGTGTGTGTGTGTGTGTGTGTGTGTGTGTGTGTGTGTGTGTGTGTGTGTGTGTGTGTGTGTGTGTGTGTGTGTGTGTGTGTGTGTGTGTGTGTGTGTGTGTGTGTGTGTGTGTGTGTGTGTGTGTGTGTGTGTGTGTGTGTGTGTGTGTGTGTGTGTGTGTGTGTGTGTGTGTGTGTGTGTGTGTGTGTGTGTGTGTGTGTGTGTGTGTGTGTGTGTGTGTGTGTGTGTGTGTGTGTGTGTGTGTGTGTGTGTGTGTGTGTGTGTGTGTGTGTGTGTGTGTGTGTGTGTGTGTGTGTGTGTGTGTGTGTGTGTGTGTGTGTGTGTGTGTGTGTGTGTGTGTGTGTGTGTGTGTGTGTGTGTGTGTGTGTGTGTGTGTGTGTGTGTGTGTGTGTGTGTGTGTGTGTGTGTGTGTGTGTGTGTGTGTGTGTGTGTGTGTGTGTGTGTGTGTGTGTGTGTGTGTGTGTGTGTGTGTGTGTGTGTGTGTGTGTGTGTGTGTGTGTGTGTGTGTGTGTGTGTGTGTGTGTGTGTGTGTGTGTGTGTGTGTGTGTGTGTGTGTGTGTGTGTGTGTGTGTGTGTGTGTGTGTGTGTGTGTGTGTGTGTGTGTGTGTGTGTGTGTGTGTGTGTGTGTGTGTGTGTGTGTGTGTGTGTGTGTGTGTGTGTGTGTGTGTGTGTGTGTGTGTGTGTGTGTGTGTGTGTGTGTGTGTGTGTGTGTGTGTGTGTGTGTGTGTGTGTGTGTGTGTGTGTGTGTGTGTGTGTGTGTGTGTGTGTGTGTGTGTGTGTGTGTGTGTGTGTGTGTGTGTGTGTGTGTGTGTGTGTGTGTGTGTGTGTGTGTGTGTGTGTGTGTGTGTGTGTGTGTGTGTGTGTGTGTGTGTGTGTGTGTGTGTGTGTGTGTGTGTGTGTGTGTGTGTGTGTGTGTGTGTGTGTGTGTGTGTGTGTGTGTGTGTGTGTGTGTGTGTGTGTGTGTGTGTGTGTGTGTGTGTGTGTGTGTGTGTGTGTGTGTGTGTGTGTGTGTGTGTGTGTGTGTGTGTGTGTGTGTGTGTGTGTGTGTGGGTGTGTGTGTGGGTGGGGGTGTTTTTGTGTGTAACACAAAATGGAAATAGATGATGATAGGAATATACCACCAGATCGGGGAGGGTATATAAGAAAGTCAGTATGAAAATATAAATAATAAAAATCAAAACGGTAATAAGGTAAGCGAAATACAGTAGACTCTCTCTATAACGAACACGGTTATTACGAGGTTTCGCTTATAACGAGGTACACTAGATGTCCCATGAAATTCCTATTGAACTGAACACCTCTATAACGAGGCATATTTGGATATAACGAGGAAAAATGAAATCGTAAAATATGTATCTTTATTATTCTTTATCTATTTTTAGCGCTGTAATGGCTATAAGTAAATACCCCAACTACCTGTATTCGTCCCGTGCGTCTGTAAATACCCCAACTACCTGTATTCGTCCCGTGCGTCTCCCCTCTATTTATAGTCACGTGACACGCTGTCAGATTTTGTAAGGACGTTTTAACATTGAGTCTTATGGGATTATTTTGTTAAACTTGAATATTTTATTTTGTAGTGATAATAACCGAATACAATTGTTAGAATTCATTAGTTATTAATTTATAGTGCAACAAAAATATTTTTTTTTTTCGTTAATAAAGATTTATTGACATAAACTGCGATAGTGAGGTTATGTATACATAATCAAACTGTTGGAAAGTGAAGAATTTATATCAGATTAAGTGCGTTTTTATTTTCTGTTTATATTAATACATCATATCACTAGTGTGACACGGTATTTTTTTTAAATGTCCCATTTAAACATACACAAAGCATCCTAATAAAATTTCAAAAAACCGCCACTATGAGCAGGTCGGTCGATTTTGCTTTGACACTTTGTTAACGCTCGGAGCGAATACATAAATCCCAACATCTGTGCGGTTATCGCGAGGGTAGTGCTGTAATAAAATCCACCGCATACCTATAATAAACTTCTTCCTGTTCTGTTTTTCTATTGACCGATACTGAATATTGTAAAAAAAATTATAATTTATGATGGCGAAGCCTTATTGTCGAGGACACAATATTTAGCATCTTATATTGCTCCGAATGGATTCACTATAGAAAGTTAATACTTTAGAAAACTATATATTCATATGTATGTACAATATTATTGTTGTCTGATATAACGAGATCCGCGTATAACGAGGTAATTAGTCTGCCATTTCAGTTCTCGTTATAGAGGGAGTCTACTGTATCTATTGAAGAACATTAGTATTCAGTCATTCTATCGTACCACGTATTAAGAGTATAATATGTCAAAAATGAAAATGTTTCAATACCTACTGCTCTTTAAAGTTTTTATTGCCAGTGCTAAAATAACTATTACAACTAAATATTGAAATGGTGACGAAATATGATTCATAATTGTAGTTATTAACTATTTTTAATTCCTATTTTAACCCCCTCTGTGGCTCAGTGGTAAGAGCGCCTACCTTTGGATTGAAACGTCCGAATGGTCGTGAGTTCGAATCTCACCAGGGTCAGAAATTTTTCGTTTATTATAAATTAATAAATAAAAATAGTTTCTGTCCTTGTGGGATCGGTACTCACCGGAGTAGTCCAGAGAAATAAGGTTTTTGTCGGGACACTTAAGCAGCCAGGTTGCAAATGAATTTTTTGGGTACTATATACCTAATACATTATAAATATAAAAATGTCCGTCACAGTTCGGACGAGAAACTTAGTTATTAACAAATAAGGGTCAAAAATGGCAGTTTTTTCGTTTAAATCGCTGCAGGTAAAAATAGGGTAATTAATTATCTTATTTATAATATTCTTCTTTTTGTAGATGAGCCAAGGTTTAAAATGGCACTTTTTGAATTTTGGTCCGATCCTTTTTTGTTTCGAAAAGGGCATAATAAGACTAAAATTTCAAAAATAAAAAATGAGCTATAACTTTTGCGACAATAGCCTTAAGACTTTCATATTGCACGAGAAAAGTTAAGTCAAACATTCCATATAATGCATAAAAAAAATTAAGACGATTCGTCAATTAGTTTAAATTTTATCCAATTTGTTTATCGCAAAGTTTTCGCAATGTTATTGTTCAGAAAATAATGACAGCAATTCTGTGGAAATCACATGCAAGAATAATAGTTAGGTATATTTTCAAAGTATTGAAAAAATCATTAAAAAGTAGTTTTTTACACTCCGAAAAAAGTTTAGTAAAATTGAGTCATTTTTGGCTTCTAAACAATTTGAATAACTTTGTTAATATTGACTATAGAGTAAATCTACTTTAGGATTTCAAAGCTGGTATTTTTATACGAATTTTCAGAAAAAAAAATTTTGCCTAGGTTAATTAGGTTCAAAGTTAGCCACTTTTATTATTTAATTCGCAGTTATTTCTATATACATCAAATTCTCCTGTAACAGTGTTAGTTACCATACTACTCCGAAACGGCTTGGCCAATTTTTATAAAATTTTGCATGTTTATCCTGTTGGACGTTGAAGAGGTTTTAATCTATTTTTTATACCCATAAGTTATAAGGAGGGTTGCCCCCTGACATTTTATTTTATTTTTTTGGACAAAATTATCTACCTTAATTTTATATGATGTAGAATTAAAAAATACATACAACCCTTAATTTTCACTCTTCTATCACCAACCCCTATTTGTTAATAGCCATCTATATATTTACATCTATAAAATTCTCCTGTCACAGTGTTAGTTTCCATACTCCTCCGAGACCGCTTGACTGATTTTTATGAAATTATATATGTATATTCGGTAGGTCTTAGAATCGGTCGTAATCTATTTTTCATATCCCTGAGTGATAAGGGGAGTTCCCCCTAACATTTTGTAATGTTAGGTGGGGTTGTGTGTACATAACGTACTCTATAAGACTACACTCTATAAGACTACGAGTACATACAAATTAAAAAAATTATGATCAAAATCCATCAAGTTCTAGCGATATTAATCGCAGCATATGTTTGCAGAATCAGTTTCATTTTTTGAGTGCACGTATTTTAGTAATTCCCCTCCACCGACCACGAATTAATTCCGTTCGGACGCCATTTTTAAAGCTTTATTAACCACTCTGTTGAGGTTCAAAGTTTACTCAAACTTTTACACATAACCTAAATATCTTCAACTTCAAAATGGCTCTAGTTAGGTTGCTTAATTGTTACAAAGTAGCCGTCAATTAAATAAAAAAAGTGGCTAACTTTGACCGTAATTAACCTAGGCGAAAAGTTTTTCTTTGAAAATTCATATAAAAATACCAGTTTTTAAAATTCCATTGTAGTTTTAGCCTACAGTCAATATTAACAAAGTTATTCACATTGTTTATAAGCCAAAAATGACTCTATTTTAATAAAATGTTTTCTGAGTCATATAAATGACTTTTTAATGATTTTTTTAAACGCTTTGAAAATATGACTATTCTTCTTTCATGTTGTTTTCACAGAATTGTATCATTAATATTTTCTGAACAATAACATTGCGAAAAAAAGCTCTTTGGGATAAACAAATTGAATAAAATTTAAACTAATTGACGAATCGTCTTAATATTTTTTGTGCATTGTAAGGACTCTTTGACTCAACATTTAATGCAATATGAGAGTCCTAAATTCATTTTCAGAAAATTTATAGAAATTTTTTTTTATTTTCGAAATTTTAGTTTTATTTTGCAATATCCGAAGCAACAAATAATCGGACCAAAATTCAAAAAACGCTATTTTAAACCTTGGCTCATCTACTAAAAGAAAAATATTATAAATGAGACATTTAATTACCCTATTTTCACCTGTAGCGATTTAAACGAAAAAACTCTCATTTTTGACTCTTATTTGTTAATAACTAAATTTCTCGTCCAAACTGTGACGGGCATTTTTGTATTTATAATGTATTAGGTATACAGGGTGATTGATTAGTGGGGCTCAATAGATCCGCTATAGTAATAGATAGCAATAAAAGTTTAAAATAAAACTTCTAGCCACCTTTGAGCTTCACATTACAAAATTAGTTAGAATATTACAGGGTGTTTGATAACACAGTGGCATACCAAACTTATGTTTTTTTTTAATGGAACACCCTATATTTTATTTTAAATTCGAAATCCTGTTAACTTCTCCATCACAAAAATATAAAGGTTTGTTATGTTATACAGGGTATTTACAAAGTTATAACCAATTTTATATGAAAATCGTAACAAGTTCAACTCCCTGTATAAATAAAAATAAGCAAAACAACAATGGTTTATTAATGCCATATTTTTTTACGTATTGTCAAAATTTTCAGGAATGACTGATATTGCTAATTTTCTTTACATAAAATACAGGGTGAATCAAAACGCAAGTACAATATTTTCTCAGTAATTTTAAATGGCACACCCTGTATTTTATATCACTATTGAAAAGTGACATTACCGTACTTTAATTTTTGGATAACATTCCCGATGTCTAAATTTATTAGTTTTCGAGATATTTTCATTTTTCAATGGACCAGTACCGTGGCTTCCAAATCACCAGAATTTAATAAACTGGACTGATTTTTTTTGGGTTACGTTAATAGTGAATACCTCCAACAACAAGGGATGAGATGAAAAATAGAATACAAAGCGTATTTCGATGTGTTAATTTACAAATGCTTCGTAGAATAAGTAGCTCATTCAATGATCGTTTTAAGGCGTGCATAAAATGTGTTAATAGGTAATTTTGAACACCTTATGTAAGTAAACATTAAAAATATTTTATTAAATGAAGTTTCTAATTTTTTCAAACATGTTTTTTGCCAAATGTATTACTGATAAATTATTTTTCGTTCTTTATTTGTTACATTTACATAAAAAAGTAGTGTTTAATTGTCTCTACAAAATGTTTTATTTTGTGTTTGTGTGTTTTTTGGTAAAATTTATTACCAATTTTCTCTCTTTATTTGTTACATTTACATAAAAAAGTAGTTTTAATTGTTTCAAAAATGCTGCATGTTGAGGTTGTGTTTTTTTTTGTAAAATGTATTACCAATAAATTATTTTTATTTCTTTATTTGCTACATTGTTAAATTGATTACCGGATTGATAATCAGCAATCGTGAATTGTCAATTCAGTCACGGCTTACTTAAAATTTAGATAAATTTATACACCTAAAATAATTTGCTCTGAAAAATGAAAATATCTCGAAAACTAATAAATTTGGACATAGGGAATGTTATATAAAAATTAAAGTACGGTAATGTTTCTTTTCAATAATGATATAAAATACAGGGTGTTCCATTTAACATTACTGAGAAAATAATGTACGTTTTGACTCACCCTTTATTTGATATAAAGAAAATTAGCAATGTCAATAATTCTTGAAAATTTTGACAATAAATAAAAAAATATGGCATTAATAAACCGTTGTTATTGTGCTTATATTTATTTATACAGGGAGTTGAACCTGTTACGATTTTCATACAAAATTGGTTATAACTTTGTAAATACCCTGTAACATAACAAACCTTTATATTTTTGTAATGAAGAAGTTAACAGGATTTCGAATATAAAATAAAATATAGGGTGTTCCATTTAAAAAAACATAAGTTTGGTCTGCCACTGTTATCGAACAGTGTAACATTCCAGCTAATTTTGTAATATGAAGCTCAAAGTTGGCTACAATTTTTGTTATAAACTTTTATTGCTATCTATTACTATAGCGGAGCTATTGGGCTTTACTATTTATTTAGCTATTTATTAATTAAAAAATTCAAAATATAGAATGGAGAAAGGTTTTTTATGACTTATACTCTTAGACACTGGCATAGTTTCGTCACCATGGTCACGCACGGAGCGGATAGTAAAATCATTTTATATATAAATGTACAAATTTATTTTTTAAATATTTTTTTTGAGAAACAAGCAATATGCTGTGTAAAAACACGAATAAGTAAGCAACTTTTTAATTTCTAGAGCATTTTATTAATTCACAGGTTTTAGTAGGTATAAGTACCCAAGTTTTGAGCAATTTAATGAAATACGTTTATTACTTAATTAATTTTTTTGTTTTTCCAATACAATGTATCTGATTTATAGCCTAAAGGTACATCACATTCTTTCATCAAAAACAAATACAATTTTTAAGAATAAAATCAAATCCGGGTACTAATTCAAGAATTGATTTGTATGACCGTGCCAGCACAATTTGAAACAAAATTCACATTCGCCTGGTTTTTATCTAGTGTTGAGTTTTTAAATGTCTTTCCAAACTACCTTTCTGAGAAAACTGCTTAAAACAAATTTCACACTTGTATGGTTTGTGCCCGGTGTGAACTTTCGTATGTATGTCTAAAGCATTTTTATAAGCAAACTGTTTGAAGCAAATTTCACACTTATAAGGATTCTTTCCAGTGTGCAATCTCATATGTAATTTTAAATATCTTGCTGTAATAAACTGTTTTAAGCAAATTTCACACTTGTAAGGTTTTTCCCCAGTGTGTACTCCCAAATGTGTTTTTAAACTCTGTAACTGCTTAAACTGCTTACAACAAATTTCACACTTGTACGGCTTTTCTCCAGTGTGTACTCTCAAATGTGCTCTTAAACTACTTGCTGTTGTAAACTGCTTAAAACAAATTTCACACTTGTGAGGTTTTTGCCCGGTGTGAACTTTCGTATGTATGTCTAAAGACAGTTTATAAGCAAACTGTTTGAAGCAAATTTCACACTTATAAGGTTTTTCTCCAGTGTGTACTCTCAAATGTGCTTTTAAATTCCTTGCTTCACTAAATTGATTAAAACAAATTTCACACTTGTACGGCTTTTCTCCAGTGTGTACTCTCAAATGTGCTTTTAAACTACTTGCTGTTGTAAACTGCTTAAAACAAATTTCACACTTGTGAGGTTTTTGCCCGGTGTGAACTTTCGTATGTATGTCTAAAGACAGTTTATAAGCAAACTGTTTAAAGCAAATTTCACACTTATAAGGTTTTTCCCCGGTGTGTACTCTCAAATGTGCTTTTAAATTCCTTGCTTCACTAAATTGTTTAAAACAAATTTCACACTTGTACGGATTTTCTCCAGTGTGTACTCTCAAATGTGCTTTTAAACTATTTGCTGTTGTAAACTGCTTAAAACAAATTTCACACTTGTGAGGTTTTTGCCCGGTGTGAACTTTCGTATGTATGTCTAAAGACAGTTTATAAGCAAACCGTTTGAAGCAAATTTCACACTTATAAGGTTTTTCTCCAGTGTGCAATCTCAAATGTGTTTTTAAATTAGTTGCTTGGTTAAACTGTTTAAAACAAATTTCACACTTATAAGGTTTTTCTTCAGTGTGCACTCTCAAATGTGTTTTAAAATGATTTGCTTGAATAAATTTCTTACAACACATTTCACACTTGTAAGGTTTTTCCGCAGTGTGCACTTTCAAATGTTTTTTCAAACGACTTGCAGTAGTACACTGTTTTAAACAAATTTCACACTTGTTAGGTTTTTCCCCTGCAGTGTGCACTCTAAAATGTGATTTCAAATAATATGCTTGGCTAAATTGTTTAGAACAAATTTCACACTTGTAATGCTTTTCTTTACTGTGCACTCTCAGATGTGTTTTCAAATTACTTGCGTCACTAAATTGCCTAAAACAAATTTCACACTTGTAAGATTTTTCCCCAGTGTGCACTCTCAAATGTGTTTTCAAATGACCTGCTTGGCTAAAACGTTTAAAACAAATTTCACATTTTATTGTTTTTTCTTCAATAGATGGATACGTATTCTCTTCAAGAAAGCCTAAAATAAAAACTAGAATACATATTTTTTTTATTTCACAAAAATTTAATACAATAAAAGAAAAAGTTATAACAACTATTAGGTATTGACTAAAATACAATAAAATTTTGCACAATCTAACTTTATAGATTTGTTTAAACACAACGGGAAACCGTCATGTAACAATCACGTTAACTCATCTAACGTATTATTTTGTTTACTGTGCGCAGGAGCGTGATCGTTACATGACGGTTTTTCGTTATGTCGGAACAAACAATAGACGGCCGGAGTGATGACATAGAAGTGTCAATTTTTAATGACAAATATGTCAGATTTTCCAAACCTTTCCAAACAAACGTTGTTTAGTGTGGCAAATTTGTATTTCATTATTGTTTTTTCAGTTTTTACAGAGAATATTTCCTTATTTTTTGCAATATGTAAGTATTGTTATAGTCCTATGACAATTTTACAAGGTTGTGTAAATAATAAAGCATGATGTTTTATATAAATAACAATAAAAGGTATGTATGGGTGAAGTAAGGTTTAGGAGACCGAATTAAGATAGTGAAATTTAAAAAAAAAACACTATAATTAAACATAAAAAATAGCACAGGAAGCAAAATTTTAATTTAATTTTTACACTAATTAAAAAGTCTTGAGATTCGGTAAACTCTATCTTTTCAACATGTTTACAATCTTTGTTTGAAAAGTGATAATAACACTGAATATAGCAGCAGTTGGCTGTGACATCACACTCCGGCCGTCTATCGAAACTCGAGACTTTTTAATTAGTATAAAGTTAAAATTTTGCTTCCTGTGCTATTTTTATGTTTAATTATAGTGTTTTTGTAATTTCACTGTATCTTAATTCGGTCTCCTAAACCTTACTTTACCCATACATACATTTTATTGCTATTTATATAAAACATCATGCTTTATTATTTACACAACCTTAAAAAATTGTCATAGTAACTATAACAATACTTACATATTGCAAAAAACGGAAATATTCTATGTAAAAACTGAAAAAAAACAATAAAAAATACAAATTTGCCACATTAAACAACGTTTGTTTGGAAAGGTTTGGAAAAAATCTGACATATATGTCAATAAAAATTGACACTTCTACGTCATCATTCCGGCCGTCTATATGATTTCCAATGTATGGTTTGAAATGAAATTAATGAGGTAGCACAGTCAAATAAATTATATACAGTTGAGTCCGCGAGTCTTTACCCGTGCGTCATTAATACCAGGCGAGATAAAACACATACCTTTTATCTAGCATCATTCTCTTCCACGCATGAAACTCATGACAAACCAGCTGCCGTTTGTTATTAAGTAAAAACACATGTTATTTTTATGAACCATCTAGACTCAGTGCATTGAAAAGAGATAGGTACAAAAAAGACGATTCAGTATGTTTTCATATTTTAAGCACAATTTTTTTGACGTTTCTGCTTTGTTTGTTTTTGTGTTTGTCAGTCAGTTGAATTTTTTGCGGTTTTTGTCGAATTGTTGCGTTTTGAAGTTTCTTTATATTACACAAACAGTTGTTTTCACAACTAATTTTATATTGGGCTTTGAAATTTTAAGGTAAATAATTATATTTTTGCAATTAATATTTAAAACATACAAAGCTAACGTCATTCACACAGTAAAGAAATGATTGTGTTTAGATTTCCGTCAAAGTGAATAAAATAACAAACATAAAATATGTTATTGAATTTTTTTTATAAATTGTTTATTTATTTATTAATCAATAATAATAAAAGAATTTGTTAAGCTACTTCAAATGTAGCTGTAATTCTGCACAAAAATTTTGAAGCAAAACTTACATTTGACATTCTATATATTTGATAACGTCAAATTTTATAATAAAACCCGTAATCGGAACAGTAGCCACTTTCTGTCAGTTGTTGTTGCGTGAAATAGATTTCCGACTTATTTCGTATGCTTTAAATGATGACGCACGGGTAAAGACTCGCGCACTCAACTGTAGTAAAGTCGTCAGAGACTTGACCTCTAAAAATTATACTGAATTTTGCTGAGAATGTCAATTTTGGAACCCCAAAAAGATGCAAAAAAAGTTTGCCACTCCTACTCCCAAGCTCCTAAAAGCCCTCCTCGTAGAGGGACGGAAAATATCGAATTTTCAAGAAACTCTACGCTTAGAAAAAAATAATTCAAACAAGAAATGCAGCTGAGATAATTTAGAACAAAAATTGTGATCAGCATGCTTTTTGTAGAATGAACCGTTCTCTCAGAAACAACGCTTGAAGCAACCGGCGATTTTGAATGTCAGGAGCGCCAAATCATTTTAAATAAAATTTGTATCAACTCGTCGGTAAAAATTCGATACTTTTTAATCAGTGTTCTATCGACAAAACTCAAAATGCGTTTTAAAGGTAAAGGGTGTAGATTTTGTTTGCAATTTTTACATTTTGCCGCAAATACAGTTCGTTTTTATAAATCTGTTAAATAAATAAATGTTGCGCGATTTTTGCTATTTTTTACGATTTTCATGAGATCAACAAAATGTATTACTTCCATTGACCTCGCTATGGAATTTCCATTGTTACAGCATAATCTTAAAAATCTAGAAATTGCGATTCTGAGTTTTGGCAACAAATATGAGGTATTTGAAATAATACCTAAAAAACGTTGAATTTAAACTTTCACATTACAAACAAACTGGTGGACAAAAAAAATTGTTTGACTTGAGACCACGGGCAGAGAAGAGATCCCAAGGAAGAACCACAACATTATACAGTGTGTCTATGAAAGTACACATATGGGAAACTTATTTATTATTACTTTAAAGGAAAACAGATATTTTTTATAAAAAGTCCTGAATGGTCCAAAATCTAAAAAGCATTCATCAAATATTAAATTTTGTTAACCTTATACGAGGTTTGTAATTTTTGCTTAATAGTACTTTCATATTTTTGACAATATCTAAAAATGTTACCATAAAAAGTTGTTTAGGATTAAAAATGGTTTTCAAATATACAATATTGATTGTCCGTATTAAAAATTCTTGGACTTTTCTGAAAAATGTTAAAACAAAATGCACATTTATTCGCTCCGTGCATGACTGACGTGACATCTAGCGTAGTCGTCTGACACTTTTGGCAACCACATTTTGACGTTAAACATGATACATATGACATATTTGACCTGAATATGTACCATAGAGTTATATATTAGCATAGAGAGAGTGTCATTCAGAGCCAAGTGACGACACCATCTTTTTTATTTGGATTAGTGCTGTTTCACTCTTACGCATAGTAAAGCTGCTACAGTTGTCCTCCTCTTCCGTGCCTATATTCACACTGAATGTCATCATAGATTTTCGATACAATGTGTTAGAAAGAGATGCAGCAAACCAGTCCATGAGATCTTGTCAGGAAGCGCGGAAGGTAGGCTCCCTAATATTTATTTACCATTGTTGGTAAAAATTGTTAGACAAAACTTCGAGTGTCAAATAAACGTCATATTAAAAAGCGGATATTTGGAAGTTCTCTGAAGAAAATATCAATTTTAAGGGTTTTTCTTCACTTTTTCGATATAGTTTAGTTGTCGATGTTAATACTAATTAAGTGTACAGGGTTTCTCATTCTATTTTGACCCCCACTTATTTTCCTTAATTTCGGGAATACAAAAAAAAGTTGTATTATTTTATCTGTACCGACCAACAATGTAGCAACAGACCAAATTTTGTATACAGGGAGTGCCCAATAAAATGCATCTTCAATATTTCAAATGGGACACCCTGTATTTTTTTATAGTTTTGAGTAGCCGTGCATTTCCTGATTACAAATATATAACATAGTGTAGCATTAGTTTTCTTCTATAATGGCGTATGGCACTACAAAAGGGTAACCATAGTTGGCTATGCAACTGACATTTCAAAATGAAACAATTATTAATTTATTATAAACTATCAGTCCTCATACCGAAATGGGTTATACTGCAGATGAGAAAGTAGATATATTCTCAATTTATGCAAAAAATAATAAAAACAAGCAAGCGGCAAAAAGAGAATATAGGCTGATTTATCCAGATCGACAGACTGCTTCTGCAAATACATTTTTATATAATTATCGTCATGTCATAAATGAAAAAGTGTTTGAACTAAAGAAACGTACTATCGTAGGAAATGATGATGACGATCTTAATACTTTGCTTTACTTTGAAGGTAAAAATTAAATACTTAATACTCTTAGTACATATGAAACAGTCGCAAAGTCACCGTCGAAATATAACTAATTCCGACCCTGTCGTGATGGGTAGAAATAAGACGCATTTTGCACACGAAATATTTTTCAATAGGTCTCACGCGAGGTGAAGACTTGATAATATGCGTCGAAATTCAAGTACCTAGAACAGGCCACATGCTGTTATAGGCTGTAAGATAAGAAATTTTTATGGCATTTTGAGACAGAGTTCTGAAGATTTGTTTATTTTGGGACAGGAAATGTCATCATAAATAAGTCTATAGTGTTGATAAATCTCTCAAATATCGAATTCTCGAAACTGGCCTGAGATTAGGACGCAGCAAATTTCGTGGGAACTCATGGATTTTGTTATTGCAAAGATAGCGAGCTCGTATTGGTCGAAAGAAAAAATCATGGCATTTGTAGGATGTCCTGAGTAAGTTTTTCTAGCTACCTGATTGGTAGAGAAATGTTTCGAATGATCATTATTGGACAAAGTAGGTGATGACTGTCAGAATAGGAGCTAACTTCTTTTTTTGAAAGAGGGAACCCAAGGTTGAGGAGATCGAGTAAGTCAGTTCCCTGGAAGCCATCAAGCAGTTCAGTTCTGTCATCAAGGAAGTTTAGTTTTGAATCCCAGTCAGTGTTTCAAAATGTAGTTTTTACCAGTTTCCCGGCCGGCTGAGTTGACCCAGCCCGGCGTATATGATGGTGTGTAGCGTGAGCTCCGGCAATTTTCTCGCTGTTTTTAAGCGAATCGCCGATATGATTTCATACCACTTTTGGTATTAACTAATTTTTTTATACAGTCAGATCAGGAATTATGCAGAATAAGTTTTCTTTTTTCTGTTACTAGTTTCAACCCCCTAGTTGGATCCTAAGGTTGCTAGTAAATTCTGATCCCGTTTAACGAACTTTTAATATTTTTGTTCGAGTAGAAAGCTGAATTTTTCTATGATAACTTTTGTAATAAACTATGGATAACCTTATGTACTGTTGCTGTAGCTATTAACAATGTGAAGTGATTTTCGCGTAGTGAACTAGCGTATTGGACTTACAAACCAACCAACAACCAGAAGAAACCAGGACAATGATTGTAAAGGTATCATTTTTATGTTTGTAGAACTTTTTGTTTCATTTTTTTTTATTTGGTAATCTGGTCTCAATCTGTAACACCGAGAGATCAGAGATTCATTTTTTTGTTTTTTAATAAGTAATGTTTGATTTACAAAATATAAATTTATTATTTTTTTCCTTCTCTCTTGAATCGTAAGAACAATAAAGAATTGACTGAGTATAGCATATTGAGTATAGAGTAAATAAGATAAGTTACATTATAATATTTTGTATATTATGTATATTTTTTATTTGACTATGTTTTTTGTTTTATTTTGATTTAATACTATTTTTCTTTTAATATTTTCATTTTGTGAAAGTTTGGTTGAATTTTGTTTTGTAACATCACCTTATATGACATATCAACATCTTGTCAAATTTCAATTCCATTTTCATGTTATGCAAATAACACCCTCTTTTTGGGGCAGGCTACATAAATGCCGCCCACCGTGATTGGGGAATATTCAAGGTTACACATATATCACGTTAGCATTATTCGCCAATATTGTCATATTTCGCCGCTACGGACACTGGCATAGTTTCGTCACCATGGTCACGCACGGAGCGGATAGTAAAATCATTTTATATATAAATGTACAAATTTATGTTTTAAATATTTTTTTTTGAGAAACAAGCAATATGCTGTGTAAAAACACGAATAAGTAAGCAACTTTTTAATTTATAGAGCATTTTATTAATTCACAGGTTTTAGTAGGTTTAAGTACCCACGTTTTGAGCAATATAATGAAATACGTTTATTACTTAATTAATTTATTGTTTTTCCAATACAATTACATATCTGATTTATAGCCTAAAGGTACATCACATTCTTTCATAAAAAAAAAATAAAATTTTTAAGAATAAAATCAAATCCGGGTACTAATACAAGAATTGATTTGTATGACCGTGCCAGCACAATTTGAAACAAAATTCACATTCGCCTGGTTTTTATCTAGTGTTGAGTTTTTAAATGTCGTTCCAAACTACCTTTCTGAGAAAACTGCTTAAAACAAATTTCACACTTGTATGGTCTGTGCCCGGTGTGAACTTTCGTATGTATGTCTAATGCATTTTTATAAGCAATCTGTTTGAAGCAAATTTCACAATTGTAAGGATTCTCTCCAGTGTGCAATGTCATATGTAATTTTAAATATTTTGCTGTAATAAACTGTTTTAAGCAAATTTCACACTTGTAAGGTTTTTCCCCAGTGTGTACTCCCAAATGTGTTTTTAAACTCTGTAACTGCTTAAACTGCTTACAACAAATTTCACACTTGTACGGCTTTTCTCCAGTGTGTACTCTCAAATGTGCTTTTAAACTACTTGCTGTTGTAAACCGCTTAAAACAAATTTCACACTTGTGAGGTTTTTGCCCGGTGTGAACTTTCGTATGTATGTCTAAAGACAGTTTATAAGCAAACTGTTTGAAGCAAATTTCACACTTATAAGGTTTTTCTCCAGTGTGTACTCTCAAATGTGCTTTTAAACTATTTGCTGTTGTAAACTGCTTACAACAAATTTCACACTTGTAGGGATTTTCTTCATTGTGTACTCTCAAATGTGCTTTTAAACTATTTGCTGTTGTAAACTGCTTAAAACAAATTTCACACTTGTGAGGTTTTTGCCCGGTGTGAACTTTCGTATGTATGTCTAAAGACAGTTTATAAGCAAACCGTTTGAAGCAAAGTTCACACTTATAAGGTTTTTCTCCAGTGTGCAATCTCAAATGTGTTTTTAAATTAGTTGCTTGGTTAAACTGTTTACAACAAATTTCACACTTATAAGGTTTTTCTTCAGTGTGCACTCTCAAATGTGTTTTCAAATGATTTGTTTGAATAAATTTCTTACAACAAATTTCACACTTGTAAGGTTTTTCCCCAGTGTGCACTTTCAAATGTTTTTTCAAACGACTTGCAGTAGTACACTGCTTTAAACAAATTTCACACTTGTAAGGTTTTTCCCCAGTATGCACTCTCAAATGCCCCTTCAAATGACATGCTTGGTTGAATTTTTTGCAACAAATTTCACACGTAGAGGGTTTTTCCCCAGTGTGCACTTTCAAATGTTTTTTCAAATTACTTGCAGCAGTACACTGTTTTAAACAAATTTCACACATGTACAGTTTTTCTCGAGTGTGCACTCTCAAATGTGTTTTCAAATGACCTGCTTGGCTAAAACGTTTAAAACAAATTTCACATTTTATTGTTTTTCCTTCAATAGATGGATGCGTATTCTCTTCGAGAAAGCCTAAAATAAAAACTAGAATACATTTTTTTTATTTCACAAAAATTTAATACAATAAAAGAAAAAGTTATAACAACTATTACGTATTGACTAAACAACAATAAAATTTTGCACAATCTAACTTTATAGATTTGTTTAAACACAACGGAAAACCGTCATGTAACAATCACGTTAACTCATGGAACGTATTATTTTGTTAACTGTGCGCAGGAGCGTGATCGTTACATGACGGTTTTTCGTTATGTCGGAACAAACAATAGACGGCCGGAGTGATGACGTAGAAGTGTCAATTTTTAATGACAAATATGTCAGATTTTCCAAACCTTTCCAAACAAACGTTGTTTAGTGTGGCAAATTTGTATTTCATTATTGTTTTTTCAGTTTTTACAGAGAATATTTCCATATTTTTTGCAATATGTAAGTATTGTTATAGTCCTATGACAATTTTACAAGTTTGTGTAAATAATAAAGCATGATGTTTTATATAAATAACAATAAAAGGTATGTATGGGTGAAGTAAGGTTTAGGAGACCGAATTAAGATAGTGAAATTTAAAAAAAAAACACTATAATTAAACATAAAAAATAGCACAGGAAGCAAAATTTTAATTTAATTTTTACACTAATTAAAAAGTCTTGAGATTCGGTAAACTCTATCTTTTCAACATGTTTACAATCTTTGTTTGAAAAGTGATAATAACACTGAATATAGCAGCAGTTGGCTGTGACATCACACTCCGGCCGTCTATCGAAACTCGAGACTTTTTAATTAGTATAAAGTTAAAATTTTGCTTCCTGTGCTATTTTTTATGTTTAATTATAGTGTTTTTGTAATTTCACTGTATCTTAATTCGGTCTCCTAAACCTTACTTTACCCATACATACATTTTATTGCTATCTATATAAAACATAGTCATGTCATAGCAAAATTGTCATAGTAACTATAACAATACTTACATATTTCAAAAAACGGAAATATTCTCTGTAAAAACTGAAAAAACAATAAAAAATACGAATTTGCCACATTAAACAACGTTTGTTTGGAAAGGTTTGGAAAAACTCTGACATATATGTCAATAAAAATTGACACTTCTATGAAATTTGAAATGAAATTAATGAGGTAGCACAGTCAAATAAATTATATAGTAAAGTCGTCAGAGACTTGACTTCTAAAAATTATACTGAATTTTGCTGAGAATGTCAATTTTGGGACCCCAAAAAGATGCAAAAAAGTTTGCCACTTCTACTCCCAAGCTCCTAAAACCCCTCCTCGTAGAGGGACGGAAAATATCGAATTTTCAAGAAACTCTACGCTGTAGAAAAAAATAATTCAAACAAGAAATGCAGCTGAGATAATTTAGAACAAAAATGGTGATCAGCATGCTTTTTGTAGGATGAACCGTTCTCTCAGAAACAACGCTTGAAGCAACCGGCGATTTTGAATGTCAGGAGCGCCAAATCATTTTAAATAAAATTTGTATCAACTCGTCGGTAAAAATTCGATACTTTTTAATCAGTGTTCTATCGACAAAACTCAAAATGCGTTTTAAAGGTAAAGGGTGTAGATTTTGTTTGCAATTTTTACATTTTGCCGCAAATACAGTTCGTTTTTATAAATCTTGTTATAAAATGAGTTAGGTGAGCTAACTAAATGACCAACAACGATTATAATTCACTCAATTACAGGACAATAGGAAAACATTTTACTTGAACATAACTAACATTATATTTTCTATTTCTTGACATTACAATTTTCAACTTCTAAACTGTCATTACATAGAGTATGTACAACTATAGAGCAACATCTACTTTTAACGTTGTATATTGTAACACTCCCTCAACGTGAAAAGTAGATAAGCCAAACAATTTTAGTTTCTTTCTAACACGCATATTGTAACGCTTAGATTATTGAACACCATCATCACTTCTTTCTTCTCTATTCACTTCTTGATTTTCATTTGACTATTCACTTCTTGACTTTCTGCACTTTCTATATTCTCAGATTGCACAATTGCATTCATACCAGTTTTCACTTCTTCGGAGTTTTCATGTACACTAAAACATTCCGACTGATTCTGGTTCAGTGATTCGGCTTTAACTTCAAAAATTCGCAAATTGCATGTAGCCTCATGTTTAAATCGTACGTCGTGGCTCGATACGATTCTTCTTTGAGATGGAATCTATATTCTAAAACCATCCCTGTCATTCACATAACCAACCAAATAACCATGTATCGCTTTATCATCAAATTTACTGCGAAAATTTTTGTTTACGTGAACATAACATTCAGTGCCAAATATTCTTAAATGTTTCAAACTCACAACTGGCTTTCCATACCACAATTTATAGGGACTTTTATTCTCAATTGATGATCCTGTGCGATTCAGAAGATACACTGCAGTATTACATGCTTCTGCCCACAATGCTTTCGATAACTTTCATGGGTTGTTTAACATCGAACGAGCACACTCTACAATGGTACGGTTTTCCCTTTCAGCAACACCATTCTGCTGAGGTGTATAAGGTAGAGTGATACAATGCTCTATACCTGTACTCGCAAGAAGTTCAGATACCTTTCTGTTGTCAAACTCTCTCCCTCCATCACATCTTAGTTGCTTTACTACATGGCCATTTGTGTTTGCTTCATTTAAAAATTTTTCTAAAAAGGTACATACCTCACTTTTGTGTTTCATAAAGAAAACTTTCCGAAACTTACTAAAGTCATCTTTAAAACATACGTAATAACGTGCTCTTCCCAGTGATTCTATAGACATGGGCCCATTCACATCTGCATGAATCTGCTCACCAGTGACTTGTGGCCGATTGATCCTAGTCTTAAATGGCAATCTATGCATTTTTCCAATTGCATATCCATCGCAAAAGCTTTCTTTGCACCCATCAATGTCTATATTCATTTTCTTCAAGACCTTCTTTACGTGTTGCTTATGCTGATGACCAAATCTTTCATGATACACTTGTAACATATCTGTTGACTCTAGTAAGTTCGTTTGAATGGGATTGGTCGGTTTCATAACACGTATATCAAGTGCATACAGGCCATTACTGAAGTACCCAGTCATTACAGATTCAAGAGTATTTTTATCATGTATATATATATATTTTTATCATGTAGAAAAGAGTACACTGAGTCTTCCATTTCAGCTGTTAACCCAATAATTTGTAAATTGATAATTACTAATCAGCTGTGATCATTTCTAGTTTATATATATATATATATATATATATATATATATATATATATATATATATATATATATATATATATATATATAAAGAAAGTCAAAGACAGTAACGGGTTACTGGTAAAACAAAGACAGTTGAAGGTAACCGGGAACGACCCAATACTAAGGAAGCAATAAAAAACGGGTGCTTCTAAGTGAGTGTCTTTTATTAAAAGTCAAGCTTTCGCCACATAATTTTGGGCTTCATCAGAACTTGCTGGAATGGAAAAACATTCTTTACAATCATCATAAATTAAAGATGTTATTTTTTTAATCTTACCTAAATGTTGACACTATTTCTTAGTGCATAATAAAATTGATATGAAACCACACATTGTCACAAAAACAAACCAATCACATCTCCCAACTGGAGGAAAAATGGCAATCAAAGCCTTTATTAAGTATTAAAATTCATTTTTTAAATCACCATGTGGCCGGCATTTTTGACAAGTAATTGTTAATTAAGTCATGTGTCGTTTCGACTGTCAATTATCGAAACGCCACCTGTCTTAATCACTTCTTCTTTTTTCCAGCATAGGACATTAACTTTATTAAGTCACATATTAGACACTTTTTAAATTTCACACAAAATACTATAGAAATATAGGTCCCGTTCTATATAAACATATCATGTTAAATAAATTATGTGGTTTGTATTTAGTGTTGGATATAGTAGTCAACACTCCGATGAGATGTACGTATTACATACCTTTTGTTAAAGAAACAAGTATATCAGTGATGTTGATAGATGAAAAAGTTAGATCTTGTTTACAAAAGGGAAATAACACATCCGTGTAGGTGTTAGTAATGTAACAAGTAATTTCATTGTTGTCTTTTTACATTTACATTCCTTTATGTTAGTGGTATAAACATAATATGTCCAAGAAGGGTTTGACATTAACAAATTTTTTTTAAAAATTCAAAATTTGACAAAATTGTCTGGTTGAAAACATAAAAATATAAAAACATGGTCTGTACATGAAGTTAAGTTTTTTTTTTTTTTTTTTTTTTTTTTTTTTTTTTTTTTTTTTTTTTTTTTTTTTTAAATTGTTTTAAAATTATTAACAATTGACTTGTATATTAAATTGAATTCAGTACACATGTAGTGCAGGCAACCATCAGAGTCACAATAAGTAGAAAATGACAACAGTACAATTCAGTGAAGCGTGGAGCACAGTATTATGTGGATCTAATATAAGAAGGTGGTAGTTTTTTATTTTTAGTAAATTTCTGTTGTAAAATGTAAGTATAGATGGAACTTAAGTTATCAACATCTTTTTTGTAGTTTAGTGAATTGGAACAATTGTTAATATAACACATCTCTAAGATTTTTCGGTGAGATTCTTTTTCAGCTCTATCTAGAATTATAGTCTCATCATATAAGACACGATGGTCATTATCGTTGACATGAATACTCAAACTTGTTGCTAAGGGTTTGCGTTTGCAATCACTTTTGTGAAGGGCTAGGCGCTTACTGAGTCGTTGACTTGTGTGGCCTATGTATATTTTGCCACATTCACAGGGTATACCGTAGATTACGTAACTACGATCTAAACTAAAAGATCCAGTTCCACTAGATAAAAACTGTAACGTAATCTACGGTATACCCTGTGAATGTGGCAAAATATACATAGGCCACACAAGTCAACGACTCAGTAAGCGCCTAGCCCTTCACAAAAGTGATTGCAAACGCAAACCCTTAGCAACAAGTTTGAGTATTCATGTCAACGATAATGACCATCGTGTCTTATATGATGAGACTATAATTCTAGATAGAGCTGAAAAAGAATCTCACCGAAAAATCTTAGAGATGTGTTATATTAACAATTGTTCCAATTCACTAAACTACAAAAAAGATGTTGATAACTTAAGTTCCATCTATACTAAAAATAAAAAACTACCACCTTCTTATATTAGATCCACATAATACTGTGCTCCACGCTTCACTGAATTGTACTGTTGTCATTTTCTACTTATTGTGACTCTGATGGTTGCCTGCACTACATGTGTACTGAATTCAATTTAATATACAAGTCAATTGTTAATAATTTTAAAACAATTTAAAAAAAAAAAAAAAAAAAAAAAAAAAACTTAACTTCATGTACAGACCATGTTTTTATATTTTTATGTTTTCAACCAGACAATTTTGTCAAATTTTGAATTTTTAAAAAAATTTGTTAATGTCAAACCCTTCTTGGACATATTATGTTTATACCACTAACATAAAGGAATGTAAATGTAAAAAGACAACAATGAAATTACTTGTTACATTACTAACACCTACACGGATGTGTTATTTCCCTTTTGTAAACAAGATCTAACTTTTTCATCTATCAACATCACTGATATACTTGTTTCTTTAACAAAAGGTATGTAATACGTACATCTCATCGGAGTGTTGACTACTATATCCAACACTAAATACAAACCACATAATTTATTTAACATGATATGTTTATATAGAACGGGACCTATATTTCTATAGTATTTTGTGTGAAATTTAAAAAGTGTCTAATATGTGACTTAATAAAGTTAATGTCCTATGCTGGAAAAAAGAAGAAGTGATTAAGACAGGTGGCGTTTCGATAATTGACAGTCGAAACGACACATGACTTAATTAACAATTACTTGTCAAAAATGCCGGCCACATGGTGATTTAAAAAATGAATTTTAATACTTAATAAAGGCTTTGATTGCCATTTTTCCTCCAGTTGGGAGATGTGATTGGTTTGTTTTTGTGACAATGTGTGGTTTCATATCAATTTTATTATGCACTAAGAAATAGTGTCAACATTTAGGTAAGATTAAAAAAATAACATCTTTAATTTATGATGATTGTAAAGAATGTTTTTCCATTCCAGCAAGTTCTGATGAAGCCCAAAATTATGTGGCGAAAGCTTGACTTTTAATAAAAGACACTCACTTAGAAGCACCCGTTTTTTATTGCTTCCTTAGTATTGGGTCGTTCCCGGTTACCTTCAACTGTCTTTATATATATATATATATATACACTCGCGATCATGAAATCCGGGTCACCCTGAAAATTTCAAGTTTCTTGGACATTTTGCCTCTGGTACAGTAATAACCTTTTTTTAGGCTAAGCTAATGTATTTTTTATTTGTCATCAATGTTTGTTTGAAAAAAAAAAACGGTTTTTATTGTTTTTATTGAGATAGCAGATAACAAACCAAATTGTTAATAATTCAGGCAAACGAAAAAAAAAATGAAAAGTACAGAACGTGGTAGAACATCAGTGAAATTTCAATAACTAATATCGTGTATTGCCTCCCCTTGCTCTAATAACCTCTTGAAGACGACGGGGCATACTCTCAATTTTACTCCGGATTAAATGTTGTGGTATGTTATTCCACTCTCTAATTAACAGGTCCTTAAGCTCCTGTGCGTTGTTAGGAGAAGGTGTATGGGTTTGAATACGTTTTTTCAAATCGTCCCAGATATGTTCGATAGGATTTATGTCCGGAGACCTAGCTGGCCAGGGTAACCTCGTAATTCCAACTTCGTCCATGTATTGCATACTCATCCTGGCAACGTGCGGTCGCGCGTTGTCCTGCATAAAAACGGCATCTTCTCCAAGCCCCACCATGGCGGGCATAACATGTTCCTCCAGAATCTCCGTAATGTACCTTTGTGCAGTTAAGGACCCATTTTCGACAAAAGGTAACTCTGTGCGGAAGTCGGAAGCCACACCTCCCCAAGCCATAACCGAGCCACCACCAAATGGCATTCTTGGAGCAATGCAAGCTTGTGAAAATCGTTCGCCGGTTCTCCTCCAAACTCTTACACGTCCATCGGATCCAGTTAGGCAGAAACGGGATTCATCTGAGAATAACACTTTGCTCCAATCGTTAATTCCCCAATGCGCGTATTGTCGAGCAAAAGCTAGTCGTGCAACTCGATCCTCCCGGCGAAGTGGCGGTCCTATAGCCATTACCCGAGAAGATAGTCCAGAAGAGCGAAGTCTTCTCCTGACTGTTGCAACGCTAACGTTGCAATTTCGTACTTCCTGCAGACGGTTTCGATGCATAACTGCAGTTGAGGTCCGGTTTCGTAAAGCTTGAGACACAAGAAAACGGTCATCTCGTGCCGTGGTCTTTCTTTTTGGTCCAGAGCCAGGCCGTCTGGTTAGCAGACCCGTCTCCTGAAATCGTTGAAGTACTCGTTGAACCGTAGAAAGGCTTACACCAACAGTTCTTGCGACTTGTCTTTGAGAGTGACCATCTTCCACAAGCGCAACGATTCGTGCAGTTTCAACAACAGTCAAAGGCATTTTTGGCAAAAAATAAACAATAATAAATACTAATAATGACACTAATGAACAATTATGACGGCAATAATAAACGGTGTTCGCTGCGTTTGACAGTTATAGATACCGTTCATTTTGACTTGTTTGCACGTTTCCGCGAAATCGGCAATATTGGAATTCTTTGTTACAAAGGAAATCGCTAAGTCGACAACAATTGTCAGAAACATGTCTTAGCTTGTATTTGTGTTATTATTATTTACGATAAAGCTCGTTAAAAATGAAATATCCGTGATTTTTAAGGTGACCCGGATTTCATGATCGCGAGTGTATATACCTTTATCATCGAGTACTGTAACGAACCCTCTTTGTGCAGCAGCTTTCACAGAAAACAAATGAGCGCTTGCTTCAGGAACATAAAAAACAATCTTCAGTTCAGCATCTTTCCATTTATTATTCAGACGCGTTTGAATTTTCACCGTTCCTTGTCCATAGGCTAGCATACATACATCCTTCTTACCAAGTGATATCTTTTCGGGTTCAGCAAACTCTGTATAAGATGAGAAATATTGCTTATCTGTAGTGATATGATTTGTGGCTCCACTGTCACAATACCATTTCCCAGCTTCAACACAATTGTTAGATGAGGCACTTAAAACAACAGACAAAAAAACAGCATCATTACTTTTATTCTCGCCTAAATTCTCAGCAGATTTTTTCAATGGACACTCTCTCGCCCAATGGCCTAATTTCTTGCATCTGTAACAAGAAAATTTTTCTTTTGCACGATGTACATTTTTCTTTGACTTTGTAGTAGTTGTACTTTGGCACTGTTTGTATTTTTCTGTCGGGCTAGTGCGTGCAACAAACGCAAAAGATTCTGTGGTACTTTGGTCACGTAATTCAATGGCACACAATTTCTCAATCAATAAATTTAAAGTTTGATTATTTGATGGTATCGTGTCCCACAAATCTTTGAAATTATCAAAGTTCTTACCCAAAGTTGATAAGATCCGACCATTTAACATTCTTTCGGATAAAACATTTTCATCATGCTTCAGCAATTCATCATTCAAATCTACAAACAGTTTCTTCAACTTCGCAACATGTGTGCTAATATCTTCCTTTTCATCACGTTGGGGCTCTAAAAAAGGCTTCAATTAACATGTTTAACCGTTGCGTACTGCTACGTTCAAATCGCGCACGTAATTTGTCCCATATTTCACTAGCGTGAGTACATGTCAACACGAGCTGGGCAACAGTTTTTCCTAGCGTACCTGCTAACAAACTTGCCGCTTTTGCATCGTCTTTTAACCATTGTTGATGCTTCTCTACTTCCAATGAAGTTGAATTTTCAGCAACCTCGGGACACTTACACGTACCGTTCACAATGTATTCAAGTGAATACGCTCGTAATAACATCGAAACGTGCCATTTCCATTTGCCCAGTCTTCAGGACCCTCAAGTTTATCGACTTGAATTTTATAATCGTTATTGCTGGTCGCCATATTTTTTCACCTGTTCACAGTTCACGTGAACTGGGCCCATAACCTGTTATAAAATGAGTTAGGTGAGCTAACTAAATGACTAACAACGATTATAATTCACTCAATTACAGGACAATAGGAAAACATTTTACTTGAACATAACTGACATTATAATTACTAAACTTGACATTACAATTTTCAACTTCTAAACTGTCATTACATAGAGTATGTACAACTATAGAGCAACATCTACTTTTAACGTTGTATATTGTAACAAATCTGTTAAATAAATAAATGTTGCGCGATTTTTGCTATTTTTTACGATTTTTATGAGATCAACAAAATGTATTACTTCCACTGACCTCGCTATGGAATTTCCATTGTTACAGCATAATCTTAAAAATCTAGAAATTGCGATTCTGAGTTTTGGCAACAAATATGAGGTATTTGAAATAATACCTAAAAAACGTTGAATTTAAACTTTCACATTACAAACAAACTGGTGGACAAAAAAAATTGTTTGAGTTGAGACCACGGGCAGAGAAGAGAACCCAAGGAAGAACCACAAAGCGGTGAACCGACGACCTCAGAAGAATTGTGAGCAATTGGATAGCAGAGGCGCAGAACAGACGAAAATGGAAATATCTGGAGGAGGCCTATGTTCGACTATGTTCGACTCACGTTCGCGTGACGTGAGATCATTTGTAATGTGAAAGTTGGTATTGATCTTTTATCCGTTAATTCACAAGTTTTAGTATGCAAGTTTTAAACAATATAATGAGATACGTTTATTGTTTAAAGTAATTTATTACTTTTTTAATACAATTACTTGAGTTATAACTATTTTTCGCAGCACGTTTTCCTCTAAGGGTTGATTTCTCATACCTGCATTAATCTATGGTTCAGTTGAACTAGGTTCACCGGTGAACTTCGGTTTTGTTTGGAATGCGTTTCTCATTGAGGGGCCCAGATGCTAAGGGGTACAAGTGATAAAATGGTTCAATTGAGAAAAACGAAGTCAAAGTTAAAACATAGTAAATTCTACAGCAAATTAATCACTTATAAACTTATTTAGAATTAATCTTATACCTTTTATTTATCTAACTGTAAAAGCTTTTGTAAAATTAGTATTTATTTTTATTCAAAATATTTGAAATTTGGAAAAAACGTTCGCATTTGTACCCCTATGCTTCAAAATTTTGCACTTAAGTACCTTACGAATTTCTTAAATTAAAATAAAAGAAAAATTACGTAAAAATTAAACATTTTTATTTATGAAAACTTACTTGGTACATTTTGTGTTATTATTTCACTTATTTTGAATCCTTTTTAAGGGCTTGATTCGCAAAGATACTAAACAAATCACCAAAAATAATATCCAACACCTTACAGGCAAAGGGATACAAATAAAGTTATACCTGTTTGCCGCAAACTGTTTTTAAATATTTCGTAAGTAGTTAAACTAGAACATGCGATATGTCGCCACCAGTAGTTTAATTCACCTGTATCTCTTTCCCACTAAATTTTTAATACTATCTAGTATTATTTTGTGCACTTAACTCAGTTTACAATATTTTGTCACTTGTACCCCTTAGCATCTAAGCCCCTCCATTGTGAGTGCACGATCTACAGCTTTCGAGAAATGTCAATAGATGGCAAAAGGTAAAAAACTATCGCCATTTTGTACGACCTTTTTTATGCTGTTTTTGAATAAAGTTAAATTTAAGTATTTATAGTCAAATAGTCATTTTAATAATTATAAATAAATGTAATAAAACAAAAATGTTATCGTTTATCGTTAGGCTTAATATAATAAAATACAGTTGAGTCCGCAATTCTTTACCCGTGCGTCATCATTTAAAGCAGCGATTCCCTAACTGTGGTACGCGTACCACCAGTGGTACGCGACGATTATTAAGGTGGTACGCAAGCAGCCATAGGACATACACAGTAAAATTTATTGAGTTAATAACCCCACGGCGCGTGGGGGCGTCGCGTCTAGTTTGCATTAAGCTCCGCCTATTTTGCTGGCCAGCGCATCTTTCGGCGACGCGAGTCAAACAGTGACAAAGCTATCGAGCGTCCGCACGCACGTCCAACCAGCTAGCATTCGTCAAATTACCTATCTAATTTGTTTTAAGTCAAGTTTAATATATTTGAATTAACATGGATAAGTGGCTTAGTAGTGTAAAAAGACCTTGTGCTCAAAATAATGTACCACCAAGTTCATCTCAAGAATTAAATTGTGCAGTGATTCAAGATGATGTTAAAAATTCTTTATTATCGAGTTCCACTTCGGAGCCAGATTGTGCGGTAAGTCAAGAAGATAAAATACCTACTAAAATTCGAAAAATGAGTAGAAAATATGACCCAGAATACATAAATATTGGATTTACGGTGACGGATGTAAATAATGAGCCACGCCCTCAGTGTGTCATCTGCTTTGAAATTTTATCAAATCAAATTATGAAGCCCTCATTACTGAATCGTCATTTTAACACAAAACATTCTACATTAGTAAGCAAACCGAAGGATTTTTTCACCCGAAAATTAACAGAAATGAAAAGCACTAAGAAAGTCATGTCTTCATTTACTGGTAGTACCGAAAAATCAGTAGAGGCATCATTCTTCGTTAGCCTAAGAATTGCAAAGTCAGGAAAAGCTCACACAATTGGCGAAGAGTTTTGTTACCTGAAGAAAAAGATATGGTTACCTGTATGTTGGGTGAGGCGTCAGCTAAAAAGCTAGAACTGATATCACTGTCCAATAATACCGTTCAACGTAGGATCGACAGTATGGCATCAAATGTTAAAAGAAAGTCATCAATCATGTAAAAAGTAGCGATTTCTTTTCGATACAACTTGATGAGAGTACAGATGTAACGAACTATGCTCAACTTATGGTTTACGTGCGGTATATACATGAAAATAAAACAATTAAGAAAGATTATTTATTCTGTGAGCCGTTATCAACACGAACTACCGCGGATGAAATTTTCAACAAACTGGATGAATTCTTTGCTGAAAATGGACTTGACTGGATGAATTGCGATGGCTTCTGCTCTGATGGCGCTCGAGCTATGACAGGTAGATTCGGAGGTGTAGCCACAAAAGTAAAATCTGTTGCTAAGAATTGTACTTTTATGCATTGCAGTATACACAGACAAGCGTTAGCAGTAAAACGAATGCCCGAACAATTTAAAAATGTTCTCCAAGATGCAATCAAGGTGGTAAATTTTATTAAATCTCGGGCACTTAACTCTCGTTTATTTTCAAACTTGTGTTCCGAAATGGGCAGTAACCATATTCAGTTGCTGCTACATACAGAGGTTAGATGGCTTTCGCGAGGCAAAATGCTGAACAGATTATTCCAGTTACGTTCTGAGGTGCAGCTGTTCCTGATGGGGACTGATTTTGAATTACGCAATCGACTGACAGACGAACACTGGCTTATATCATTGGCTTACTTATCAGACATTTTCAATCGCATCAACGACTTAAATCTAAGTTTGCAAGGTAGATCTACAAATAGATTTTCAGTAAATGACAAAATAAAAGCATTTATCAAGAAATTTCAAATGATTGAAAAGAGCGTGTCGAATGAGAACCTAGCATCTTTTCCTAATTTAGAAAATTTTATAACTGAAAATGAACTTACAGTGAGTGAAATTGTGATCAATAACATCAAAAATCACAGCCAAATGATCGTTGAAATATTTGAAGAATATTTTAAAGAATATTATTCGGAGTTCAATTGGATAAGGAACCCATTCGTTTCGGATCTGGATAGTGTTCGTGAAAATTTAAGTGTAAATGAAAAGGAATCTCTGATAGAGTTATCTTGCGATGGAGCTTTGCAAGTGGAATTCAACAAAGAAGAGCTGTGTGAATTTTGGCTAAAAGTTAAAAATGAATATCCATCGCTGTCCAGAAAAGCATTACTGTTTCTAATTCCATTTACAACCACATATCTCTGTGAGAGCGGATTTTCTGCTATGTTGATAATAAAAAATAAATATCTTAACAAGCTTAACATAGACACTAATTTGCGCCTGAAATTAAGTACAACTGAGCCAGATATTTCCTCTCTTGTCTCGAACATGCAGCATCATTTTTCGCACTGAGTATATTGTATTTTTTCCTATAATTAATAAATAATAATGTTGTCATAAACAGTTGTTGCAGTTTTTATTACTTTACCATTTTGAAGGTTTTTGAAGTTATACTTCTTTACCGGCGACAGAGGGTGATTTTTTTATATGTTAAAACCTATCAGCCCGGCGCATGCGCATTATAACTTTGTTCTGATTGGATGTTCAAATGACATGTCAAAAATTATCCGATATGGCAGCTGTGGTTTGGAGGTAAAGGTAAACAAATGTATAATATATTAGTTTTATTGTTGTGAGGACAGAAACAAAAAAGTTTATAATATTGTAGTGACTTTTAAATAGTTTTTAAAAGCAACAGGTACGTAATAATTGTTAATGTATCATGGGTATAAACCTACCTATTTGATCTGCCAAAATACATAGTATGTAATACTTTTATTTATATAATTTGATTACCATCAAAATTTCTATCAATATTCACCTAATATATTGTTTTTTACTCTATGTTTTGTTGTATTTTTTAATTCTAAATTTATTTCAATTCAAAATTAAAATAATTTGATCAATTTTCAAAATATCAAAATATCACAAGTTTAATCCGTTTAGTTAGTCGATCTTCGTAAATAATGACACATAGTGTCCGTGGCTAAGCGGAGAAGGCAAATGAATTCCAATACCAACCGCTCTTATCAGCGCTGGTTCGAGTCCCAATAGAAACTTTCTTTTTTGTTTTTTTTAATACATTTTATGATTGTAAGTATATTTATTATATAATTGTATTTTCAGAAAATACGTATTTAGTTAAAAAAAATTTCGACAATTAATGTTCAGACATCATTTGTGGCTTGTTTAATGTGTTTGTGTGTGTTTTATTCTTTTATTATTTTAATTTTTGGCACTGTTCTAATAAAAATGTTTGAGAAGTAGTAAGTATAAATTAGTTTAATATTTAAACAAAATATAAATAAAAAGTATATTAATTTCGTTTAAATCATATAATAGAAGTATAACTTCTTACGTGCGTACAAAGTACACACACATTCTTTTTTTAAAGATTACCACAGTTCAGTGGTACGCTACTAATTTATAATTTCGTGTGTGGTACGCGAGATTAAAATTTGGGAACCACTGATTTAAAGCATACGAAATAAGTCGGAAATTTACTGAACGCAACGGCAAATGGGTATTATTCCGATCACGGGTTATTATAAAATGTGACGTCATCAAATAAATAGAATGTCAAATTTAAGTTTTGCTTTAAAATTTTGGTGCATCATTACAGCTACATTTGAAGTAGCTTAATAAATTATTTTATTATCATTGATTAATAAATAAATAAACAATTTACAAAAAAATTCAATAACATATTTTCTTTTTGTTATTTTATTCACTTTGGCGGAACCTTAAACAGAAGCATTCAACTGTGTCAACAATGAGGTTAGCTTTGTACGTCGTCCAAATTAAAATAACATAAACTTATTACAAAATTTCTAACTCCAATATAAAATTAGTTGTGAAAACAACTGTTTGTATACTATAAAAAAACTTAATGCAAAAACTCGACAAAATAACAGCAAAAAATTCAACAAACTGACAGCCACAAAAGTAAACAAACCAAAACGTCAGAAATTGTACTTAAAATATGTAAAGACATCCCCAATCGTCTTTCTTTGTACATATCTCTTTTCAATACACTTAGTCTTAATCGTTCATAAAAATAACATGTGTTTTTACTTAAATAACAGGCGGCAGCTGGCCTGTCATTAATTTCATGCGTGCAAGAGAATGATGCTAAATAAAAAGTATGTGTTTTATCTCACCAGGTATTAATGACGCACTGGTAAAGACTCGCGGATTCAACTGTAGGTTATATTTATATTATGACAGCGTTTCGTGTTAATACAACGCATGCGTAATCCATGAAATCATCTGAACATTACGTACACTCGATACGCATCGTATCCGCCATGTTTTACTGTAGCGCCTTATGGGAAAACATGGCGGATACGATGCGTATCGAGTGTACGTAATCCGGGCCCTGGTTTCTGAAATCTTTGAACGGCCGAATTCCAGCGTTCAAGTTTAAACTGCCATCGGTTGGACGTGAATTGAGAAAGACGATTTTGACTTTAAACTGACGTTAACTAAAAGTTCAGGTTAAACTGGAGTTGAACTCGATATGAGAAATTAGCCCTAAGAATTCTGAAAATTGTGCGACGGTGTCTGACTTTCATTAAAAACAAACATTATGCTTAACCTTTTCGCGGCGGGAACCACCGTAGTCGCTAAAACTTTCTGTGCACGGTAGACGAGAAACGACTCAAGTCAAATACAAAGAGGACTTTAGGTACCGGGAATTGTAAATACCAGTAAATGATTCATTTACTATTAAAGTTAAAGCACGTTTTATCGGTGATAATATTACAGTCTTATCTACTTTGTCAACGATATCGCGTTACACTTGATATCATCACTTTTTTATATACAATATATGTTTTGATTTAGTTTATTCGCGGTGTGCAAGTACTTGGAAGGGAATTGAGAAACGATCGTGCGCGAATAGCGGAGAAATATTGCAACGTTCTTAAATAATTCATATTGTCAATTGAAATTGTCAAATTGAGGTACATTTCATATCTACTGTCATTGAAGAAGAAAAATTATATGTTGCTCCACAATATTGATATGACATGCAATTATTATATAAAGGTAAATTTAATTATTTGTATTTTGCTTGCAGTACTGCATTTTAATACCTAATTTTATTTACTACATACAATAGGGAACTTGCACATTTTTTTTTATTAGATAATAATGTTCAGTTTTGTTTAAAAATGAGATTTCCAAAATTTCACGCTTCAAAAACTCGTAATAACTTAGAAATATATATTTAAAGTCTTCTGCGGTATAAAATAGTTCAAACGGCCCGTGACGTCACATAGTTTTAGATTAGATATTATTATGGTTATATTTCGCTGTGTCTAGGTACACACTAACGTGTACGCAAATAAAAAAGTTAGGTAGACGCGAATTAAACTTCATCAAGTCAGTGACGTCATTATTTAGCTTGCGCAGTGACTATACATTTTGGTACATGCTATTTTGATATGATTAGTGTTTGTTTGATAGAAAAATATTTGTTAAGGGAAGGGAAGCAGAACTATTCAGATGTTTTAAACTTAATTGTAATAAATCAATGTATATATATATATATATATATATATATATATATATATATATATATACAAATAGTATCTTAATTGACTTATTAGGAAATACGAATTTCTCTATTTTTGGGTATAGAAGTCAAACTGGGGCCTTAAAGTACACTATTATCCAATATTCAAGCTTTCGGAAATGTTTATTTCCTTTCTCAAGAATTTCTACAATGCAATAAGATAAAATTTAGAACATATGTATGAAAGAATAAAAAATATTAATGAGTAACTTACCAGAATTTAGATTATAAAAGAATGTTGATTACAATACATAATTAAAAATACTATTACTAAAACGGCTGTTTAACATTTCAAAAAACATAGAAACAATAAAAATTCTTCAGAAAACATTTTAGAAAAGATTAAAAAATTGATTAATTTTGAAGTTTTGATCTAATTTTGATTGACTTTTTAAAATTCATTTATAAATTCTAAATACATGGCTGACAAAGACTAAATGTAACTATGGTCATAGCATATCGGTGTCTTAAGTTACTCATTAATATTTTTTATTCTTTCATACATATGTTCTAAATTTTATCTTATTGCATTGTAGAAATTCTTGAGAAAGGAAATAAACATTTCCGAAAGCTTGAATATTGGATAATAGTGTACTTTAAGGCCCCAGTTTGACTTCCATACCCAAAAATAGAGAAATTCGTATATATATATATATATATATATATATATATATATATATATATATATATATATATATATATATATGAAATGGTGGATGTGTGAATTGTTCGTAAGGGGATTTTTCCACTTTCTCTATTTCATTTGTTTGATTTAGTTACGTTTGGTCGGTAAACCAATAACTTAGATCTTTTGATCACTGAGTGTGTTTCAAAGATTTACATCTTTTGTTTTTTTATATATATATATATATATATATATATATATATATATATTTAAAAACATAAGATGTAGATCTTTGAAACACACTCAGTGAACCAAAGATCCAAGGTTATTGGTTTAACGACCACTCGTACGAAATCAAATAGATGAAATAGAGAATGTGGAAAAATCCCCTTACGAACAATTATATATATATATATATATATATATATATATATATATATATATATAGTGATTTTTTTTTTGAATAACATATATATATATATATATTATAAGTATATATTTAGGTTAGCAAAATAATTATATGTATTTAGTTGACATGACATGTAGGTACAAAATATTGTTAAAATAATTTTTATACGTAAGTGAATTATTATAATCAACTATTCTAAATGCAAAATAAGCCACAATTTAACTAAAAAAATTATTTTATTAACGTTTCGACGTCCAAATCGGATGTCATTGTCAAAATACAAAAATTAGTCAGATTAAATAAAGTATTAGAAAAAATTTTTTACTAAGCAACAACATTTTTGTTTAATTTAATAATATTTTGTATTTTGACAACGACATCCGGTTTAGACGTCGAAACGTTAATAAAATCAATTTTTTAGTTAAACTGTGGCTTAGTTCTCATTTAAAATAGTTGATTACAAAAATACCACAAGGATAATAGCTTCAGAACAAGTTAATTATTATTGTGAAAGCTTTAGGTCTTCCTTTTATTTTAATCTTGGACGGTAATACTATTTCATTTATAACTAAAAAAAATATATTAATTTATAGTCTCTTATCTTTTTCGTACTGTTTTAAAATGTTCTTAAACTCGTTAAAAGAACTAAATAATTGTCCACACTCCATAGTTAATTTAAAAACAAACACTAAACAAATAAAAAATAAGAAATCACTGACACTCTAACTTTTTTATTTGCGTACACGTTAGCGTATACCTAGACACAACCTTATATTTAGGTATATTCTTCTTCTCCTTCTTTAGTTTATTGGCCTCCACCTACTTGGGTATTTGGCCAGCTCATCGTCGTGGAATAAGTCAAAAATATTTATATTCTACTGACATTTATCGTATGTCATTGTAATAATATATACCAGTTTGTTAAAATTGGAGTTTTATACTGTTTTTGAAGGAAAGGAACGAAGGTTTACTATTGAAAATAAAACCATTTTGTAAAAGTACAAATTTTCTATGAATAGTTCAAACGATCAAAAACACTTGCAACGTCACATAAATGTATTTTCTAATGACGTTTATAACGTCTAATTTAAAATTCTGTTTACTTTATTGGAAAAATGTAAATGTACAACCCAGTGACGTCACGACGCGTTTTGGACCACCTGTTTTAATTTGAATTTTTAATCGTCTTTAGGGGCCAAACGAAAGACAAACAAAACTTTTTTTATCTTTGATACATGTTTTAAATTATGTTCTGTGATTTATAACATTTTTTTCGAATTTAAAAATTTATGCAAGTTCCCTATTGTTTACGTTTTAATAACATAAATTGAATCTTATTTTTTCTTCTTATTATTTTTTTGGACTATGGCCTTGACAATTATCCAGTAACCAGGACTAATATAATTGGCCAATATAATTAAAAGTGCGAATAAAGTTGCAGAGCGTAGAAATAGATGTCGCTTTGCCGAACTTGCACGGTCTCAATAGGGGAGCGCTGCCCGCACCCGTCCAGCCGGTCACATTCTAGTAAACCGGTGCCGTGCCGAAAGGGTTAAAAAGATAATCCCAGGTGCTTATCCAAAAAGTGGTGTATGACTACTCTTTCAAAGTTTTTATCCAGTATGAATTTTTATCCAGTATGAATTTTTATCCAGTATGTATTCTCAAATGGCTCTATAAATTACTATTCTGAGAAAACTGTTTTTCTGGGAAAATTGCGTCCAACAAATTTCATACGTGGTTTTTCTCCACTGGGAAACCTCAAATGGCTTCTTAAATTTCTCGAGTCACTCAACCGCTTAAAACAAATTTGGCACTTGCAAGGTTTTTCTCCAATGTGTGTTCCCAAATGTCTCCCTAAGTTTAATCTCAAAGTTTATTCAAATTACCCTTCTGAGAAAACTGCTTAAAGTTCGCAATGGGTCATCCACAGTTCTGGCTTCAGAAAGCTATACCTTTTTGTTAACCTGAATTAGGACTGTCGTCAAATCACGAGTTGAATAATTGGTACCAGAGCATACGAACCATCCCTATTATGAGAAAACAGCAAGAATTCATTGAGTCATTGAATTCATCATTCTGGTATTTTCAATAAAATACGAATTAAATTTGTATGTTTTTATTTTTGGTTTAAAAAAGGTTTAAAAACAATGTATCAACTACCAAAATTACATTTCAAGGTAGTTATTTTTATTAAATAGACTTGAGTGCATCAAAGAAATTTCAAAGCATTTGAGATTTGGCTTACTGTCGCTTAGTTTTCCTTTTCTTGGTATTTCTTCACAAAACAACCTTCAGAAAATCTCCCATATATCATAACTAGTTCGTTGTACGCATGTACCATTGAAATGTTGCTTTTTAATTCAACGATGTAGGGCCTTTTTATCTTTGCGAAGCAGAAATCGACAAACTTTAGATTGTTTGCTTACATTGAGGGACAAAGAGCGCGGATAAGACTTTTATGCTCAGTACGAGAGGAATCTGATTATAGTCCATGTGGTGAGACCCCTCCCGTCTGGAAAAATTTCTGATTCGGTTTATTTGTGGATTACTATTCAAAAATGTCCCCTTTAAACAAATCTGAAGGGTGCCGGGCGAAATTTTTGGGCAGAAATTGTTTAAACAATTTTTCTAAACAAATACAAAAGATCAAGTAAAATTTAATAAAAAATTTTGGCTTGGTAAAAGGTATATTAGTTTAAAAAGCCCCTATAGGGCTACAAACATAGAAACAAAACGTTTTCGCTCTGTAGCAAGAGCATAATCAGTGTTACCGAAAATAAGTATAACCATATTAATTAAGCAAAATGTTAAAAGTTAAAATTATGACCAAGGTAAAAGCAAAGTTTGGTTATACTTACAAGAACGTGGTGAGCCAACCAAAAAATACAAAGGTCAAAGCCTTTCAAAAACAGACTAAAAGTCTTAGGACAACATAAAGTTTAGGGCAAGGGCCATGCAACAGCATGAATTTTGTGAACAGTGTTGCCATATCTGTTTATAATTTAGACATATGAATTTAGACCTTGTTTAAAATGTTTTTTTTTTATAATTTAGATGTTTATTTCATAGGTTAGTTAATTCATTTAAGTTAGTTTCTTTTTATTACTATTTAGTATTTTAGATATTTTATTAGTTAGAGTTTACAGTCTACGGTTTAAGTTAGTTTCTTTTTATTACTATTTAGTATTTTAGATATTTTATTAGTTACAGTTTAGAAATCTTCACATTGTTTAGTGTTTCTATTAACTATTGCCACTATTGATTTTTATATAATTTTAATGCTTTTAATATATTTTCTGATTTATATCTAATGTCCACTTTACATCAACAATAAATTGAACAAGAAATTGACAAAGTTATTCAAGGCCAAATTTAACGTGTACAAAATGTATGGTTTGTAAAAGAAAATAAAGGAATTTGATGAAATAGAACAATTGGATATGTTTTATTTTGTCAAATTTCTTTATTTTCTTTTTATTCACGGCAAAATTGGGTATTTTGTATAAGTCAAATTTGACCTTGAATAACTTTGTCAATTTCTTGTTCAATTTATTGTTGATGTAAAGTGCACTTTACATTTGTTTTCGATTTTTAAATTATATATTGTGTTCTATTCAATTTTGAATTTTAGATGTTACAGTAAGAAATATTTTACAACATGGCAACACTGTCAGTGTTTTTAGATTACCTCAAATGTCAACTACAAATTGGTTATGTTTGGTTGCCCTAAACTTGATGTTGTCCAAAGTCTTATATAGTTGCCAACACGGCAAAATCCAAAGGATGAATAAAATTCCTATGGCTACGGCCCTAGGGCAACATATGACTCCCACACGTGGTAAGTGGGTCAAAAGGTAACATTCGGTCATTACGTTACAACAGGTGACAGGCAACTAAGAGATGAGACTTCAAAAGCGAATCTGTCTGATTGTCAATGAAACTTGAAGTTTTATGAAATGTTGGTTACGCAGCCACTAAATTTAAAGTTGTTTATGGTACAAGCAATGATAACAGCTAACATCAGTGTGTTGGAATTATATAAATACAAGAGTTAATGAAAATAAATTATCTAAGATGTAAAAAGGGAGGCGAATTTGAAAACCCGCAATCATCAATGAGGTGTACTTGAATTGATGGAGCAAAGATAGGCAAACCAAATTACAGAAGATATGTTTTGTAGTTTGCATTGGAAGACAAAAGATCACATTTTTTTGCTCTGGAACATATATTTTTAGGTTTTATGGGTCATAAACAAGAAAGGTATCTTGTAATTTTTCTTAAAAATTGATAGTTTTTGAGTTATAGGCGATTTAAAATCTGAAAAATGCGAAAATCCGCATTTGCGAGGCCTAAAAACTCATATTTAAATTAGTATTTTTTAGGTTGCCAGATACTTAATCTGAAGATTAAATACTCAGCTTCAAGATTCTGAAGAGTGATTGCGTCTAACCTTAATATAAACCGTTGTTTTTTAATTGTTAAATTTGCATGTCCATGCGATAAACACGCATATATTTAACAATTAAAAAACAACGGTACAAATTCAGGTTAGACGCGATTACTCTTCATAATCTTGAAGCTGAATGTTTAATCTTCGATTTAAGTATCTGGCAACCTCAAAAATACTAATTTAAATACGAGTTTTTAAACCTCGAAAATGCGTATTTTCGCATTTTTCAGATTTTAAATCGCCTATAACTCGAAAACTATCAATTTTTAAGAAAAATTACAAGATACCTTTCTTGTTTAAAATGACCCAAAAAACCTAAAAATATATGTTCCAGAGCAAAAGAACGTGATCTTTTGTATTTGTTTAAAAAATTGTTTAAACAATTTCTGCCCAAAAATTCCGCCCGGCACCCTTCAGATTTGTTTAACGAGACATTTTTGAATAGGAATCCAGAAAGAAACCGAATCAGAATTTTTTTCAGACGGGAGCGGTCTCACCACATGGACTATTGTCTGCCTCAATGCCACCATATACGCCAACTATACTTCCTAGCAAAATTGTTGTATCTGCTTTACTGCTTCTTGCTAGATATATAATTTCTTCTGTCGGACTTGACCTATTCTCATATCAATCGTCGTATTGGCATTTAATCGAAGACCAATTTCTGCCGCCTCTTTCTCCAGTTCACGTAGCATGTTCTTAATATATTGTCTGTGATACCAAGCATATGTATATCGTCTGCATATTCCATATCGTCCAGTTTCTTACCATCTAAGTAGTTCCAAGAGATTCCGTTTTTTCTGTCTATGGTTTTATGTAAAATGTAGTTGAGACATATATTGAAGAGTAGTGGTGAGATTGTAGAGCCTTGCTTTACCCCCTTCTCTACTTTTATTTTGTCCGTCATTTGACCCTTTTATATACATCATTTGTATTATTATAATGATCTTAGGTGGGATTTTAGCGTGGCTTGAAATTCTCCAAAGAGCTTTGTGTTTTATGCTATCAAAATCTTTGGCAAAGTCTACAAACGTCAACATCAGTGCGTCACTCGTACGAAATTCATTACATCCAAGTCCTCGAAGATTCCTGCGACAACTCGCGTGTAATGAATTTCGCACCGCTTCAATATTCTGTGGTGCGCGAGCAGTTCTGACACTGCCACCTCTTTTCTGTGACGTTAAACCACTACTTTCAAAGTTCCTAACTTAAGTCTTAATAGCCATGTTAGACGGAACTGCAGCATGGGAAGGAAAATGGACGTGTAAACGAAACGCTCGTTGTACACGTACCAAACTTTTCAGCATTTTTGTAATAAGCTTTCACAGCAAATGCACGTTGTTCACCCGACCACTTATCCATGATAACTAAACTTCCCACTTTCTAGATTCACAACGTTTACGTCGCAAGCCCGCGGCTCCTCCATTTTATCGTCAGCAGCGTTGTCAGATCGTACCGTTTCACTGAATCACCCTTTATATACAAGAGGAATCGCTGGTTCAAACGTATATACAAGATTTTTTTCAAAAGGTGTTTCTTTGATTAAAGTGTTTCGCCAGTGTGCACTTTCAAATGTTTATTCAACGGACTTTTTGAAGAAAACTGCTTAAAACAAATTTCACACTTGTAAGGTTTCTCTCCTGTATGTTTTCTGATACGTCTTTTCAAATTCCCCATTTCTATAAACCTATTTAAACAAATTTCACACTGGTACGGTTTTCCCCAGTGTGCACTCTCAAATGTCTTTTCAAAGTAAATGTTAAAGAAAACTGCTCAAAACAAATTTCACAGTTATGAGGTTTTTAACCAGTGTGAACTTTCATGCGAGTAGTCAACTGATCTTTTCGAGCAAATTGCTTAAAACAGATTTCACACTTGTAAGGATAGTGTTCAGTGTACACTGTCAAATGCGTTTTCAAATCGTACCGTTTCACTGAATCACCCTTTATATACAAGAGGAATCGTTGCTTCAAACATATATACAATATTTTTTTAAAAGGTGTTTCTTTGATTAAAGTTTTTCGCCAGTGTGCACTTTCAAATGTTTATTCAACGGACTTTTTGAAGAAAACTGCTTGAAACAAATTTCACACTTGTAAGGTTTCTCTCCTGTATGTTTTCTCATATGTCTTTTCAAATTCCCCATTTCTATAAACCTATTTAAACGAATTCCACACTGGTACGGTTTTTCCCCAGTGTGCACTCTCAAATGTCTTTTAAAAGTAAATGTTAAAGAAAACTGCTTAAAACAAATTTCACACTTAAGAGGTTTTTCACCAGTGTGAGCTTTCATGTGAGTAGTCAACTGATCTTTTCGAGCAAATTGCTTAAAACAGATTTCACACTTGTAAGGATTGTGTTCAGTGTGCACTGTCAAATGCGTTTTCAAAGAATATGCGTGGCTAAACTGTTTAAAACATATTTCACACTTGTAATGTTTTTCTCCGGTGTGCCTCACTAGATGCCTTTTCAATTTATATGTTTCAGAAAACTCCTTGAAACAAATATCACACTTGTGAGGTTTTTCAGGTATGAGTGCATACTTGTGAGTATGCACTCTCAAGTGCGCTTTCAAATTACCTGCTGTAGAAAACTTCTTCAAACAAATTTCACACTTGTAGGGTTTTTCTGCAGTATGCACTCTCAAATGTACTTTTAAATTGCTTGCTTTAGAAAATTGTTTAAAACAAATTTCACACTTGTATGGTTTTTCTTCAGTATGCACTCTCAAATGTACTTTTAAATTGCCAAGGAGGTCAAGAGATTCCTCAAAAGGAAACAAAAAAAGTCATCAACATAAGACAAAGTTATTAGAAATTTCGAAAGTATAATAATTCTGTATTGATAAGTAAAAAGGTATTGAGTCAAAAATATCGATTTTGACAAGTTTTTTAGTTCGAAAAAAAAGTAATAGAAGTCGATAGAAATTTTCATCTCTATTTTGAAATTAACTATTAAATTCAACTAAGCATTAAAAATCCATCACATTTCATCGTTTTTTTTTTCTATTCTCATACTATAATATATCAATTATGATGTCACTACCTGTATCATAATGAACTTCATTACGATACAGATTTTTCACCAATAGAATCGCGATATGGCATTCGCGATAAAGGTGGTATACGCGCAGTGACTAATGGCGAGTCAACGCTTTGACAGTTCTCAATATGTAAACAAACTGTCAAATTGACAAACTATTAATTTGTTTGCGCTACAAAATTAATAAATTTGAATATATTTTTTGTTGTGCATGATCATAGAAAACATAGTGTATACAACTTGTATTTAATTATCATTATGAAAGTCGTACTCAATACGAGTGAAATCGTCAAATTATCATTATGAAACTCGCTGCATACGGCTCGTTTCTTATCCCTCATACTCTCTTCATAATGACCATCATTAAATGCTCGTTGCATAATATACTATTAACGTACAAAACTTAAGGTCGTATGACACTATACTTCGTCTAATTTACTAACCGTTGCACGTCATCCGCGTCATAGTCAGTGACGTCGCATGATACCAACACGAAATATTTATACGGTAGGTGTGTTCTTTTTTAGAATCACTTTGCCGAGTACACTGGAATTACAGCCACTAGACATATTTTATTATATACGAGTAGAAATAATATTTTTTTTTTTTTTTTTTATTATCAGCATCAACCACTTTGGGTTATTAGCTGTACTGTCATTGATACATGGTTACTTAAATCTAATAGCATTTTGATTAGGTATTACATAAGTTCACATTTAGGTAACAATATCATAATTTACAAATTAAGAATGGGGTTTATAAAATGTTAACAGTGGTTATAGTTTGTTTAAAACATTAATGTCTTTCAAATAATTAAACAAATGCGTAAGCTTACAGTGTGATCCTAAGGCTGCTTTTATATTGAGAGGTATGGAGTGTTTTTGTCTTTCATTAAGATATTTAGGACACTCTATTAATATATGTGTTACATTGATGTCGCAATTACACAGGTCACAAATAGGGCGATTTGACTTGGAGATTAGGTAGCTGTGAGTAAGTCTGCTATGCCCTATGCGTAAACGATTTAGCTTCACAAACAGCTGGCGATTTAGGTCTATCTCACACCAAGGTTCAATTGAGGGCTTTATTGTGTGTAGAGATGATTGTGAAAGATTCCATTCGTTTTCCCATTTGTTTAACACTTTTTCTTTAAGGAATGGTTTGTAATCGGAAACAGGCACTAAGTTCACTAACACTGAAGACGCACTGTGTATTGCTTCTCTGGCATGGAAATCTGCTTTTTCGTTTCCTTGAAGTCCAATGTGTGATGGAACCCATATAAAGCTTACTTGCTGCATCGTGTTCTTCAGTAAATGTAATTGTTCTTTTATTAAAATACTTATAGGATTACTTGTATATAACTGTTCTATCGTATGTAATGCACTGAGAGAGTCGGTAATTATGACAGATTTTTGAATTTTTTGAGTACGAATGTGAATGAGGGCTTGCAGAATTGAATATAGTTCTCCAGAGTAAATACTGCAAGTGGAAGATAATTTAAATTGTAATATAGTGTTTGAATCTACAACTGCCGATCCCACACCATCAGCAGTCTTAGATGAATCTGTATAAATATAACAATGATCTGGGAAAGAAGCAAGTATGTTGAGAAAAGATTGATTAATTGTTGCATAAGGGGTATCAAGCTTATTGTATTTAGAAAGAGTTAGATCACATATTGCGGGAGGAAAGGTCCAGGGCGGAAAAGTAACTGTATTTGTCTGATTAAAAAATTTTGGGAATTGAATATTATTGAGAGAGAGATATTTTCTGATTCTCTCGTAAAAGGGAGGGTTAGTTCTTTTTTTATTTACATAAGTTTCTTTGAAACGTTCTGCAATAGTGTGGTGGAAAGTGGGATGCGATTCTATTGCATATATGGATGATGCGTAGACTAATGACAAGTACATTCTTCGGAAATTTAAAGGTGGTTCTCCGGTTAAACATTGTAAACTATTAATGGGGCTAGTACAGAATGCTCCTGTGGCTATTCTTAATGCTGTATTTTGTATGACTTCTAGTTGAGCAAGAAGTGTCTTCTTTGCAGATGAGTATACAATTGATCCATAATCGAGTTTAGATCGTACTAGAGATTTGTAAATAAGAATCAAACTTTTACAATCTGAACCCCAATTACGATTGCACAGTGTACGCATTAAATTGAGACCAGATTGACGGGATTGTTTAATGTGCATAATGTGGTACTTCCAAGATAGTTTTTTATCAAAGATCATTCCTAGAAATTTCAAGTGTTCCACATAAGTTAAGTTGTTTCCATATAACTGAAGATCTGGAGTTGTAGACTGCCGTTTTTTTGAAAATAAAATACATTTAGTTTTGGTTGTAGAGAGTTGCAATCCTACAGCTTTCGACCAGTTTTCAAGGTGATTTAATGCACATTGTAAATTTTTCTGTATAGAAAGAATATTTTTTCCTCTTGAATATATGACTAAATCGTCAGCGTATAATCTCGCTTTAACAAGTTGTGGAAAGTTTTCTAAGATTTTGTTTATTGCTACTAAGAATAGTGTTGAACTAATAACAGATCCTTGAGGTGTTCCATTTGTTTGGTCTTTAGTGCTGGATAGTGTACCATTTATCTTAACCTTAAATTGTCTCTTACTAAGAAAATTTTGAATGAAATATAGCATGTTACCTTTGACGCCCCACTGACTTAGTGTGTTAAGAATGTCGTATCTCCAAGCCATGTCAAACGCTTTTGTTATATCGAAAAAAACCGCAAGACATTCCTGTCCAATTGCAAACGATTCATTTATCTCGGATTCTAGGTCAATTAAATTATCTATAGTGGATCTGTTCCTGCGAAAGCCGCTTTGTTCATTGATTATTAATTTATTATTTTCCAAAAACCACCTTAGTCTATTATTCACCATTTTTTCCAAGATTTTACACATTGTGTTGGTAAGCGAAATTGGCCTATAGGATTCGGGATCAGTTCGTGGTTTATTTGGTTTTAGTAATGGAACTATTATCGCCTGCGTCCATTTTGTGGGAAACTCATTATTAGTCCAAATTCTGTTGTATAGGTTAAGAAGATATTGTTTTCCATTATCTGGTAGATTTTGTAAGAAACTAACAGGAATATCGTCTGGTCCTGGCGCCGATTTTTTGCTGGTACTTAAAGAGTGATTAAGCTCTTCCATGGTAAATGCTATATTAAGAGGATTATCTTCAATGCAATTAAAATCTATTAATTTATTTTCCGAAATCATCTTGGTATTGATAAATTCTTTAGAAAAGTTGTTATTGCTGGAGTTCATTTCAAATTGTTTTGCTAATAAATCTGCTATTTCGTTATTAGATGTTACTATCTGTTTGTTATTGCATAGAAATGGAATCTTTTTATAGGTATTACTTCCAGATATTTTTCTAACTTTTTCCCATACGGTGCTTATAGGCATAGTGGAATTAATAGATGACATAAATTCTTGCCAAGATTTTTTTCTGTTCTTTTTAGTTATATAATATATAACTAATATCTAGCTTGAGCCCGTAACTTCTTATATTCTATAGTATTTTCAAGTGTTTTGTGACGTTTCAATTTGTTAAAGGATTTTTTATATTTCTTTATTATATCAGTACACTCTGCGTTCCACCATGGTAATGAATTTCTTTTATGTAGAGTTTGTGTTTTACCTATATGATTTTCACCGGCAAGATGGATTAATGATATAAACGAATTCAAAAGTTCATCTATATGATGATTTTCGGTGACTTCTTTTAAGCTATGGCAGTTCTGTTGAATATACTTTTTGAATAAATACCAATCGGCATTCTTTAGATTCCATTTTGGAATTGGGGTTGTATTAGTATCTTCATAATTACTGTTAAAAGAGACTTTAATAGGATAATGATCACTTCCAAATAAAAACGGAATTACATCCCATGAAAATTTTGCTGACAGTACAGGATCACATAATGACAGGTCGATAGCTGATGAAGTACCTGTATGAATATTATATCTTGTTGATTGTCCATCATTCAGTACGTTTAGGTTTTTTGAGGTAATTATGTTTTCTAAAATTTTGCCCTTGGAATTTATTCCAAGAGATCCCCATATTGGATTATGGCTGTTAAAATCACCAACGATTATTCTGGGAGTGGGAATCTGATCTAATACATCTGAAATATCTGCTTCTGTGATAGGTAAGTCAGGTGGAATATAAATATTACAGATATTCATTTTTTGTGGAAAGGACACTGATACTCCTATTACTTCTAAATTACTATTGATTACTAATGCTTCTGATTCATATTTTTTGTTAACATACGTAACAACTCCTCCACTAGCGATATTTGCGTTTTCTCGGTTTTTATGGAAACAAGAATAATTCTTCATGTCATAACTATGATATCCTTTAAAGTTTGTTTCTTGTAAACATATTATTGATGGTGAGATTATTGAACATAAATTTTTAAGCATTTCTAAACGGGGATAAAACCCGTTAACATTCCATTGTAGTATCGGTTCGAAGATTTTAGTTTATTTCTGGAGCTGAATTTGTCGAACAATCACTATCTTGATAAGCGGGATCGTCTAGCATTTTTTCGATTTTGTTTATTAATTTAGTGCATTTGGTTTTCATGCTTTTTTCTGTAAAATATGGCTTAATTGTTGTTAACATGTAAATAAAGTTGGGTATATCCGTTGTGTATGTTTGTAATAAACTAATGGGATCAGTCGAGCTAGTATAATTTTCAAAAAAGTCAAGTGTTTGTTCATATGTTAAGTTAAAATTATTTGACGTATCGTGAAATACTGTTTTTGTTGGCATCATTATTTCCTGAATTGATCTGGTAGATTCAGTTTGCTTTTTTTGTTTCTTTTTGGTTTGTGTTGGTACTTTAAATTCTTTATTTAATTCTTCAGTGGGAGATGGAGTAGTATTAATTTCCGAAATTGTTCTCTTATTGGTCGTTGACTGATCCTTAGATATACAATTAGTTTCCATAATTAATACGGGGGGCATTAAATTAGTATCTGTTTGTTGGTTAAGTGAAGGTTCGGCATTAGAATTACCGACTGGATGATTTGGTTCCATTTCTAGGGGTGATGGAATAGACTTGGGGGATTCTTGTGGTTGTTGTTGTATTGGTTGTTGTTGTATTGGTTGTTGTTGTTGTATTGGTTGTTGTTGTATTGGTTGTTGTTGCATTGGTTGTTGTTGTATTGGTTGTTGTTGTATTGGTTGTTGCGGTTGGTGTTGGATATGAGAGGAATCGTTTTGTTCATTATGATTTGAACAATTTGCTGCAATGTGACCTGTGTTCTTACAGATAAAACATGAAGGTTTATCTAAACTTAAATATATGCGATACGAAGTTTGATCATATGTCATTAAGAAAGAAGAGGGAAGGTCTATATCTGCAAGTGGTTGAATATAAGTTTGTCTTCTAAAACTGAGGACGTGTTGAAATTCTGGAAGTTGACTACCGATTCTAAGGAAGGTTAAAGGTGACATTAATTTAAGACCGAATTTGGTTAACTCATTCTCTATTAGAATATGTGGAATAGAAGGGCAAACACCCGATAGTAACAGTCTTTCGTTTGGAGTTATCAATTTTCGTGCTTTTAGATTTTCGCCTTTAATTGTTATTTCTGCTGGACCGGACATAAATTTTTCCACCAGGGATTCGCTGGAGAGATAAATACATATTCTGTTATTTGATAGCCTTGATGAAAATAAAATATTCCGTGGATGAACAACTTCACCAAGTGCTATTAAGTACTCTTCTATTTTAGTATCAGGTAGCGAATTAAATAAAATTGCTTGCAGCTTTGAAGGAAATTGAATTGAAGAAGCATTGTTAAGCACAGTTGAATATGAGGTTTTGTTTTGAGGTTGTTGATGATCTTCAGTCATGATTGTTGACAAATTAGTTAGGTCGGATCTGGTATCATTTGGTATACTCATTAGTAATTATGAACCAGTTTCAGAACCAGAACTAGTTCCGAGAACTGGCCTTTCGGCCGTCACTTAACCTTACAAACGGTATGCTTTGTAATGTTTTGAATAAATAAATAATAAAAACTCACTGGTTTATTCCGTAAGGTAACTGCACTATATACTATTACTTTTTGCTTATTTTCAAGTTTATTTGGATATAAACTACTTGAAAAAAGATGATTTTTTGGGACTGAAATGTAAACACAGTTTGTGTTACCATGTTCAGGACCGGACTCCAGAAATAATATTTGAAGATTTCTATTAATGTTAACCTAAAGAAATACACAATATTATGTTTCATTTAATTTGTATAAAAGGATTATAAAGCGTTTTTATGAAGCACATTTGCTCGGATCACACTGTAAGTGTAATCGAACGAAGGTGACATTTTAGAATAAATTGGTAACATTTATTTGACAGTTGCGGTGATGACACTTCATATTTGTTTATATTCTTTACTATAAGTATCTGTTTTATTATATTTACTGTTTTTATTATTTACTTTACTATAAAAAGATCCTCTACAATAAAAATATAAATTTCACCTAATTTTATCACGACTTGGAATAATCGAGGTAACTGACAACTTTTTTAGTTGTTATTATAGACATAATACAAAGAAACCTACCGGCTGCATGCCAAGAGTTTGGAGCCGTTTTTTAATTATTATTAACAATGCAGTGAAAAAACGCTTGCACTGCAAATCTTAAAAGATTATAACTTAATTCTTGTTATCTTTTTCTTAAGTTTTTACTTATTTACATTGAATAATAATTTGTTTTGTTGTATAATCCACGTTTACAATAATTATTATGTGATCTATTTAATTTAAAATGGATTCAGGATTTTTTTATACTTTGGCAACTATGTCAACTTAGATCTCTGGCGCAGATAATGACGTGCAACGGTAAGTAAATTAGATGGACTGTATGCATTTTCTTGTAGCGTTTCTGATATGTCCAAAAAATGCATAGTGTCATGCAGATACAAGAATTTGTGTCAGGCACAGATTCTTGTACAAGAACTGCGCCAATTTCTGCGCAAAGAGCAAAAACGTATAACCTGCTGGTAAAACATCTAAATGTCATAATGGCGGCTAAAAATGGAATCATGTAATTTATGTCTTGCTGAATTTATTTGTGTTTTTGTAGGTATTATTTATAAATCTTTTATTGATACATATGGACTACTGTTCTGATTATAACCATAGGTATATTTAGCTCGTAGTAAAGTTCATAATTTTTTTATTGTGTTGCATAATTTTTTAATAGAGGAAAATACAATCGTTCCTAATTTGGATCAAACTGAAGATAATTCTAATGCAAATATTTTAGCACAAAGTATTAAAAAAAATAAAAACGCAAATATGTAATCAACATCAAGAAGTCAACATAAAAATTCTGGTTAACATTAAAATGTTACATTTATAAGTTTTTAAAAGTTTATAAATTTTATAAAATTCTTAAAATCAGCTGTAGACGCAGCACTACCATACCAATGTTACGTGACAGGGTGGCAAACAAAATTTCGACCAATCACGTGCCGAATTACATACAATTTTCGATACAAGATCTTGCATAGTGTCATACAGGACACAAATGCACGTACAAGAAACGATACAAGAAAATGTATATAACTTTCTAATATCAGAAACGATATAAGAAATAATTCCAGAAAATGCATAGTGTTATACGGCCTTTAGTCAAAATCGATATTTTTAACTTAAGGCCTTTTTACTTATCGGTACAAAATTGATATATGGGTTATATTAAATTTTACAGAAAAAAATACAATTTATATAAATCAGATTAACTTAAAAAACACTAATCTAAAATATAAAAACTAAAATCTACAAAAAAAAACACTACAGTTTTAATTATTACTCTGTTTCTCAGTGTAACCAAAATTTGACTAATGTTTTGAGCGATTTCTTCATTACTTTTCTTAGTGTAATAATACGTGGAAATCCGATCATTCTTGACCGATATTTCTGTCCCCTGAATATCAAAGGAGCCGACAGGTGCTTTCGCTTCTTGTTGGGTGCTGTATTCTTTGATTACACTACGTAGGCATTTTGTTATTTTAACCATGATACTATAAATAAAGAGATAGTATTTTCCCGTAGCTCAAATACGTCCGAGTTCGCGCATTGATTACGTAACGAGACCGGAAGTTGAATTTGAATTCTTGTTAAAGTTAAATGGGATTTGTATGCATTATGTGATGAAATTATTCAATTAGCAAAATAACATTAAACTTCAATGTATTCGAAAAGAATTTAGTGTCGAGATTCCAGTCAAAATAACTGTCAAAGATAAAATATAAAATACAACCGCTAACAATTCAAAGTAATCGGACATTACGAATGATTACGAACCATTACGAACTTGCCGGTCTCCAGTTTCCATTTATAGTATCATGATTTTAACCAATATTAATAAATTAAGGATCAGTCCAGATTAATATGTATGTCTTTTCGAAAATAAATTTTTTTGATCGAATCTTTCCACGGCCAACCTATAATGAAATTTCACGTAATTTTTGTTGCAATTAATGTCTGGCTTAAAGATCGATCAGATTTCTCGTAATCTATGTCTCCAGTCCGTTAAAACCTTTCTAGTAAAGGCAAAGTAAAGGTAAAGGTCGCTTGGTTGTTATTTATCACGGAATTGCTGATATATGAAAAAACATATTAATCAGTTCCTTATTAGAAAAATTCATATTAATAGTAATGGTAACAAAGCAACTGGAACTATGAAAATAGTACAATGTGTAAGTAAATTTAGTGTCAAAAGTCATGGCCAACTAGATAGAATATTGTATGTTTTTTTCAATATTGAACGCGTCAACAATCTTAACTACGTAGTCATTTTTTTATAATAACCAATATTAATAAATTAAGGATCAGTCCAGATTAATATGTATATTTATTTTCGAAAAAAAATTTTTTTGATCGATTTTTTTCACGGCCAACCTATAATGAAATTTCACGTAATTTTTGTTGCAATTAATGTCTGGCTTAAAGAATCACGAATAACTCACAAATTAACGCAGTTAGGTATAAATAGGCAATACTTATGAAATAAAAAATATTACAAAATATTATTTTATTACAATACTAAAATACAGAGTGTTCCATTTAAGAAAACTCAGAAAATACGGATTCCGAGTTTCGACCAACCGTGTATACTCAAATTAAACATATCGCCATATGAATAATTAACAATAGTACACGATATTAAAAATCATTTGAACATAAATAGAGTTTTTGATGTCAAATCAGTACAGTTCTACAGGGTGTGAATGTTGATATATATTTAATAAAAACAAATGTAATTATCTTTTAAACTACCTTGTATAATATTACAAAACCTCATATTTTAAGAAAGAAGACTGAAGCTATTTCCTTGTGGCATTTTTATAATTAACTATTTTCTATGGGAAATAAGCCACAATTTTACTAAAAAAATCAATTTATTAGCGTTTCGAAGCCCAAATCGGGTTTTTTTTATTTTGTATTTTGACAACGAAACCCGATTTGGGCTTCGAAACGTTAATAAATTCATTTTTTTAGTAAAATTGTGGCTTATTTCCGATAGAAAATAGTTAATTAAGAAAGAACATATCGAGAAGAATCCAAAAATGTAAAAATGAACAGGGTGTCCTATTTAAAGAAACGAAGTTACAATCAAGAAGCTATTTGAGTAGAAACTTATATACAGTCGGAAAAATGAAAGATTACCCATGAACGATCACATCAATTACTTATTTTGTATTTGCTGTCTTTTTCTATAACAAACCTTTGTTATTTATAGAAAAAGACAGCAAATACAAAATAAGTGATTGATGTGATGGTTCATGGGTAATCTGTCATTTTTCCGAATGTATATTATGTATGTATGTTACATTGTCAAAAAATTATACAATATTTCATATGTTTTCAGAGCCGGCCCGTGGGTAATATTTCACCCGTGCGAAATTCTATTGTGGCGCCCCCCCCCCCTCCAGGGGCAACTGGTTTTCAAAAGTTCAACTTTATAAGAAAGTTGACAAGTTATACAATTAGATTTTATTTAAAAGTCCTGAATACAGTTTGGAAAATGGTTATACAAATTTAATGACTATTAGTCCAGAAAGCTACTGCGCATCCGCTAGGAAAAATATTCCGATTCGGATTTTTTGCACAATCTTACTCAAAAAGGAGCCCTTTTAACAAATTCGCATGTTGCCAGGACCAAAAGTGGGTCACATATGTTTTAAACGTTTTTTTTTTTGTTTTTTTCCTAAAATTATTTATTTTGCATGGAACAAAGTTTTTTTAGGTTTTTTGGATCATTCCAAACAGAAAAAGGTCTTTAGTAACATTTCTCTAAAGTTGATAGTATTTGACATATAAGCGATTAAAAATTGAAAAACTGCGATATCGGCCATTTTTAACCCTCAAAAACTATGTGAAAAACTGAAAATTTGAATGTTGCCAAGGTAGGTAGATATTCTTTAAACATCGATTGATGAAATCCCGAAGAGTTTTTTGCAATACAATATTCAAAACTCCTTTGTTTTTTATTTGCTAATCAAGCACTATTTTCCACCGACAGTATGGCGCAAATGAAAGGACTAAATTCGTTATTTCGTAAACTGGCGACTTTAAGGAAAAATCCCGAAACAGGTCGATTTTTATTTTTAAGTTATTATATTGTGGCATATATAATATACTAGTGACGTCATCCATCTGGGCGTGATGACGTAATCGATGATTTTTTTAAATGAGAATAGGGGTCGTGTGCTAGCTCATTTGAAAGGTTCTTCAATTCTCTATTCAGTAATATAAACATTTATATAATTATTTATACAGGGTGTCCTTCTACTTCTCTTTTTGTCAAATAATTTAATTTAATAAAATTTTTTTGGACACCCTGTATAAATAATTATGTAAATGTTTACATTACTGAATAGGGAATTGAAGAACCTTTCAAATGAGCTACCACACGACCCCTATTCTCATTTAAAAAAATCATCGATTACGTCATCACGCCCAGACGGATGACGTCACTCTAGTATACCATATATGCCACAATATCATAACTTAAAAATAAAAATCGACCTGCTTCGGGTTTTTTCATTAAACTCGCCGGTTTACGAAATACCGAATTTATTCCTTTCATTTGCACCATACTGTATACACATTACACATGCAGCGGTGGAAAATAGTGTCGAGCACGCGTGAATAGAAATTAAAAAAAAGGAGTTTTGAATACTGTGTTGCAAAAAACTTTTCGGGATTTCATCAATCGATGTTTAAAGAATATCTACCTACCTTGGCAACATTCAAATTTTAAGTTTTTCACATAGTTTTTGAAGGTTAAAAATGGCCGATTTCGCAATTTTTCAAATTTTAATCGCTTATATGTCAAAAACTATCAACTTTAGAGAAAAGTCACTAAAGACCTTTTCTGTTTGGAATGATCCAAAAAACCTAAAAAAACTTTGTTCTATGGAAAAAAAATAATAAATAGTCAACTTCAATCATTTCGGCCACTTCCCTGCAATCGACTAATATTCTGTTGAATCCTGCATAAATCCTTGTTTCTTAAAAAAATTGCTACGTTGAAGAAATCAAAGCAAGATATATTTGCTATGTCCATGTCAACCTCTTGAAGTTTCTTGCTTATGAGGTTTATCTTAAACAAAATCATATGCCACGTTACTAAGCAGCAGATGAATCGGAAATATTTCAACTTTTTGGCTAAACTTGTAGCTGTATTTCTTGCATATGCGTCTAGCCTTTTTTGGTCTTGACTACATTCAAAAAGCGCGTCATAGACTTCCCCAAGCTGATACTTCAGTGGCACAACCGCATTAATTCGAGTCTCCCACCTAGTCTCACTCAAAGGTTTCAAGATAAAGTTTGTTACGTGTTGTTTCAGAACATCCCAACGATGTGGTGATCGTGAGAAGAAATTGTAGACCTCCTGGATGATTCTGAACATGGACATTATTTGTCTACAATAAAATTAAAACTTACTAAGGCTTTCTGAAATATTACTAATTCATCATAAATGAATGAATAATTGGCTTAAAAAATTGACATAAGTTAAATAATTTATCGCATGTTAATTTTTTTGGGGAGGGGGCACATTCGCCCCAAACCCTTGGCGCCCTGTGCGGGCGCACGGCTCGCACGGCCCTCGGGCCGGCTCTGTATGTTTTAAACTGATAAACGTTGATATGGATAAGGACATACTTTATTTTCGAACTGACCGAAAAACATACCGACTTGTCATACAATATTTTAAACAGTAACTTGCGTTGTTTTCGCTTGGAATGGTTGATTTGAATATTGAAATCAATGGCGGCGAAAAGTTATTTTATCCCAAATATGGACTTTGTTGTTTTCGGAAATGACTGATTCAATTTAATAAATCTATCACAAATTCACAAAATGTGTACAAATCTTATTTAACTTTCGAAAGATTTAAAAATCAATCAAGCCTCAAGTAAGCAAATATAAGCCTTGGCAAATATCTGCTATGTTCGTATATATCATGATTTCATGATTATGGCAATACTATTATGAAGCATAACCCATTGGTTTACATTTCAGTATTTTAGATTCCTAATTCATGTTGCAAAATTAAACGGACTCAGATTTTGTTGTTTAGATCAAAACTTGTTTAATTTGTTTGAATTGTCTAACAATAAAACACTGAAAACGTTTGTTTTCTATACTTCCACAAAATGTATTACAACTATGTGATTACATTTTGTGGAAGTATAGAAAACAAACGTTTTCAGTGTTTTATTGTAAGATAAAATCAGAGCCGTGCGGTAATCTTTTCAATATGATGCAAGTCTTCGAAACGCTGCCCCCTAAATATTATTCAAATTTAAATTTTATTTTTATAAAATGAAACTACACAAAATGAACGTAAACTTTTATGTTAAAAACAAAACATAGGTACTTTAAATTAAATGAAATATTTATGAACTTTAATTAACATTTACAAAAATTAGAATTTTACCCTTCTGACTTTAATTTTTGCAAATTCGTCAAAGTTCTATTGAAATAGAAATGAGTGCTAATTTTTTAGTTTTGTTTGTCTTATGCAGCTTCGTAAATAGTTTTTACATTTTTAATTTTGAAAAACTCCTTTCTACACTAGCTACCGAGACAGAGGGTAATAATGAAATTCTTAGTGATATAACTACATTTAGGTATAAAGAAATTAGGGTATTTTGGCACAAATACTTCAAAACATCTAAAGGTTTCATGGAGTATGGTATCATTTGGGACATACCATGCAATTCTTCTAAAAGATAATTTGCTTCTATATCCGATTCTTTTTCTATTGAAAATATTGAATTTATACAATATTTTTCTAGTATTTTATCATCTATTTTCCTCAATTTGAAAATATATAAAAATTTAAAAGTTTTATTATGAGTTTCTAGAAGCGAAAATCGATCAATCAAAGAATTAATGGCAATGTGTAAAATATAGATGAAAAAAATTATTTTAAATTTATCTTCCTCTGTTGAGAGCTGATCCACAGATTTTTCGTAATCAAATTGACGCTTTTTTCTCCTGACTCAAATTTAATTTTCAGCTGAAAATTCGAAACGGAAAAGGTATCAATATTTTCTTCAATTTCATCAGCAGTAATTTTCATTTGGTCATAGCCAGAATGTCTGTAACTTGTCATTTTTTCTATAGTTTCTGACAATATTTTTACACAATCTGACAAATTTATAGTTGCAACATCTTTGAGACTGAATTTATATAGAATAAAACAGCATGTCAAAGAACTACCTACACGGCAAATACATTATAATTTTTAATACTTTTTACTAATCTCATTGATTTTAGTTTCTGAATCTTTGTTGAAGTCTTCTATTGTTTCGAATAAGATATCATATATTTCACAAAATTGAAATCTAAAAGGTTTCAATGCATCTACTCGACTTGACCATCTAGTAGGTACCTAGCACTCAACAGTTTTAGAGTTACTCAACAGTTTTAGAGCTGGTTGTGAAACATGTTTTTTCAGAACTTCCCAACGCTTTGTAGAACCAGAAAAAAAGTGCACAGTTCTTGTATAATACAAAATGTTGTTGAGGCATGCGCATGGCACGTAAAACGCTCTCGGATATTTTTCAAGTATTCTGTTTTGCACACCCTTTCTTATTCCTCTCACATTGACCCCACTATCATTGTCCTCTGAGCAGTTATAAATCAAAATTTTCCAAATTTGTCAAAATAAAGTCAATTAGACCTTCACCGGTTGAATATTTTCGGCTGTCACTTGGTCCAATATGTATTTTTAATTATTGAATGGCTCAATTTGTATTTTGATTTTACTGATTATGCCGCCCCCCTTGTGATGCCGCCTGATGCGACTGCCTCACCACATCATAGCACGGCACAGCCCTGGATAAAATGAATTTCCATCAAGTAACGGTCGAATCCATCAATTATTGTTTGAACTGTATTTTATGCCTTATCAGCGATAACGTTTTTTTTTCTTGTTTGAACCTGTTTAGATGTTTTGTGCAAACAACATTTCAACACAAATGTTTTGCTATTAATGTGAAATAGTGGCTTAAATGAAATAGCTTAATTTAGTTTATTGTGGTACTGTAGGTACGTGTTTACAATTTCGGCTGTAGGTTTTTGTGTTGTCTCCTGTTTAAATCTTACACTAAAAAAAAGTTATGACACCAGAAGAAGTACCACAGGTTGTTGCTTTACAAGATGATGGGTGGAGCACTCGTTACATCGCACATGCTTTAGGAATTTTTCGAAGTACAGTGTTTGATGCAATACAAAGATTTCGGAGAACAGGACAATACACCAGGAGACAAAAAACCACAAGTCAAGTTGAAGATCGAGGTTGCAAGTGTTAGGGTATCGCACATTATCGGCATCAGTACTGGTTCAACGATTAAATTATGTCCATAGAAACAGTATCCCTTCATACCGTTCAAAGACGCTTAAATGAATATGGATTAAGGTCCAGCATACCTGTCACGGGACCTCTTATTAATCGTCGAAGGCAATATTTACAAAAAAAAAGAAAATATGGTTCAGATTTGGTTACAGTACAGAGCCTCTACTATGTGCTTATACGTATTTCGGAATAACCGTTTCCTCATCGGAGCACCTGGGTAGAGGCACTGAACTGAAATCAAATCCTTTCATCCTTTCCGGGTAATTGTCAAAATAATTATTAAAGATGCTACTAGTACCATCTATGAATCAAAAGTCTAATAAGTCAGGAAATAAAATTTATCCTCTGAGCTTTTTAAGTCGGAAAAATAAAGCATAACAGAGTGGCGAAATACTCGACAAGGGAAATCTAAATTGCATTTCACGTCCTGTCATTCACCGTGATAATAATTTTAGCGAACTATTTCCTTTAATATCCACCAAAGGTGAATAAAGTATAAACTAAAAGAAAAGAAAAGATGGTTCAGATTTGATTACAGTACAGAGCCTCTACTATATGCTTATACATATTTCGGAATAACCGTTTCCTCAACGGAGCACCTGGGTAGAGGCACTGAACTGAAATCAAATCCTTTCATCGATTCCTCTGTAATGGTGATGTACTGTAATCAAATCTGAACCATATTTTCTTTTCTTTTAGTTTATACTTTATTCACCTTTGGTGGATAGTAAAGGAAATAGTTCGCTAAAATTATTGTCACGGTGAATGACAGGACGTGAAATGCAATTTAGATTTCCCTTGTCGAGTATTTCGCCACTATGTTATGCTTTATTTTTCCAACTTAAAAAAAAAATTCCAACTTAAAGGGGAGCACGGAAGGAGCCTCCACGCAAGTGATATTATAATAACAAAATGTCACTGGCTCTCCCTGGAAACGCTCCTCGGGCGGCCAATCCTTCCACCACTGGATCCGAACAAACAAACGAGAATCAACGGCTCTTCTCAGAGCCTACATTGACAATGATGACCATAAACATTGAGGGTATTACTTGTAATAAACAGGAAATTTTGTCTAAACTGTGTCAAATCCACAGATGTGATATATTATGCATACAAGAGACTCACCGTGACATATCAGCAAATAGACCTAGCGTTGAGGGAATGCAGCTTATCATTGAACATCCAAGTACAAAGCACGGAAGCGCCATCTTCGTGAAAAGAGATATTGATGTAACGTCAGCCCAAAAAACATGCTACAATGACATTGAAATTCTAACCGTCGTCGAAATAGGAGCCTGTACAGTTACATCTGTCTATAAACCACCCTGGAGAGACTTTGTTTTCTCCCCCTCCCCCAAAAAAAATTTTTCTTCTCAAAAAACCAGATTCATTCTCGGGGATTTTCATAGTCATAATGTTCATTGGGGCTACGCTTCAACTGATAAAAATGGAGATCTTGTGGAAAACAAAACAACCTGGCACTGCTGCATGACCCAAAGCTTCCATATTCATTCCAAAGCAAAATATGGAAGAAAGGTTACAACCCTGATCTCACCTTCATCAGCATGTCTTTAGAGGACCGTTGCGTCAGAAAGATATATAAGCCTATACCAAAGACACAACATAGGCCAGTGGGAATATCCGTATACAGCGCTATAAAAGCTCCCAAAATCCCTTTCAAACGAAGGTTTAATTTCAAAAAAGCGAACTGGAAAAAATATACTGATGAATTGGAAACACAAGTGAAAAATATAGTCCCGATCCCCAAAAACTATGATGCGTTCATCAAACCTGTAAAACGAACCTCATGTAAACACATACCCAGAGGATGTCAACAACATTACATATCTGGTCTGAACGATGAAGCAAAAGACATTATGACAAAGTACACTTATGACTGCAGCAAATACTAAGCGCCTCCAGACAAGAACGGTGGAGCGAGACTTTGAGTAAAATGGATATGACACACAGTAGTAAGCAGGCTTGGAATATGATCAAAAAACTTAATGGTGATCCCACAGAGGTGAAAGAGCCATGTGCAGTAACGCCAAATCAGATAGCCCACCAACTGCTTCTGAATTGCAAAACAAACAATCGTTGCAAAACGCCAAAGATAATAAGAACTCAAGACCAGGAAACAACTCTCTTGCGAAACCCATTTACCATCGAAGAGCTTAAAAATGGTATTGACTGTATGAAAAATGGAAAATCCCCTGGGGTGGACGAAATCCTAACAGAGCAGATAAAACACTTCGGGCAAAAAGCGAGGCAATGGGTGCTCGACTTATTTAACATCTGTCGCTCTACCTACCAGATTCCACAAATATGGCGTAAATCAAAAGTAGTAGCACTTCTGAAACCTGGCAAAGACCCTGAACTACCGAGTAGCTACCGTCCGATATCTTTTCTGTGTCATTTATATAAATTGTATGAACGCCTCATTTTGAACCGCATCCAGGAAACATTAGATGCAAAACTAATCCCACAACAAGCAGGCTTAAGACCAGGTAAATCATGCACAGGCCAAGTGCTGAACCTAACAGAGCACATAGAGGAGGGATTTGAGCAGAGGGAGATAGTGGGAGTAGCCTTGATAGACCTCACAGCGGCCTATGATACGATAAACCACAGAACTTTGCTAACTAAGATCTATAACACTGTGCTTGACTATGACCTGGTAAATATCATTAGATCACTGTTGTGTAATAGACGCTTCTACGTTGTGCTAAATGGAAAGAAGAGCAGATGGAAAATCCAAAAAAATGGCCTACCTCAAGGAAGCGTTCTGGCGCCGTCCCTATTTAACATCTACACCAATGACCAACCAATGCACCCTCGGACTGAGAGTTTTGTGTACGCTGACGACCTCGGTATCGCCGTAAAGGGGAAAATACTCACACAAGTAGAGTCGACAATGGAAGAGGCTTTAAACATGATGTCAACTTACTACAAACAAAACTCATTAAAGCCAAACCCTACTAAAACCCAAGTATGTGCATTCCACCTCAACAACCATCTGGCGCATGTAAAACTGAATGTTTCTTGGGAGGGACAACGCTTGGAACATACTGATAGGCCCAAATATCTTGGAGTGATACTAGACCGGTCACTAACGTATAAATTCCACTGTCAGAGCACAAGACAAAAGGTTTCTACGAGAAACAACCTTCTCCGGAAACTTGTAGGGAGCAAGTGGGGTGCAAACCCCCAGGTCTTAAAGTCAACAGCTGATGCCTTGTGTTTCTCAACAGGGGAATATGCTTGTCTCGTCTGGGGTAGATCTAGACATGCCCAACAAGTCACCACGGCGTTAAATGAAACATGTAGAATAATTACCGGTTGTATGAAGCCTACCCCTCTACCATTACTGTACCGGGCAGCTGGATTCGCATCACCAGACGACAAAGGCACCAATTATACGGGTTTGACGAACCGCCAGGAATCAGCCGACTTAAATCAAGGAAAAGGTTTATGAGAAATGTCAGCGTCGAACCACCCGAACGGTTCCCCCTACATCCAGAACAACCTAATGGAATGAACCTGGACTGGAGAACCTGGCGGACACTCAACCGAATACGCACAGGTGTTGCCCCTGTAAAAGAAACCTTATTAAATGGGGCATCAAGACAGATAATGACGCACTTTGTGAATGTGGGGAAATACAGAGCGTGGAGCATCTGAGAGTATGCAGACTTCGCCCATCACAGTGCACCCTTGATGATTTATGGCTCGCAAATACAAAGGGTGTAGACGTAGCCCGATATTGGGCAGAAAAACTGTAGTCGGATCCAGACACGAAAAAGTAAAGTAAGTTCCAACTTAAAAAGCTCAGAGGATAAATAATTTCGAATTTTATTTCCTGACTTATTAGACTTTTGATTCATAGATGGTGCTAATAGCATCTTTGGTAATTATTTTGATAATTACTCGGAAAAGATGAAAGGATTTGATTTCAGTTCAGTGCCTCTACCCAGGTGCTCCGATGAGGAGACGGTTATTCCGAAATACGTATAAGCACATAGTAGAGGCTCTGTACTGTAATCAAATCTGAACCATCTTTTCTTTTAGTTTATACTTCATTCACCTTTGGTGGATATTAAAGGAAATAGTTCGCTAAAATTATTATCACGGTGAATGACAGGACGTGAAATGGAATTTAGATTTCCCTTGTCGAGTATTTCGCCACTCTGTTATACTTTATTTTTCCAACTTAAAAGGCTCAGAGGATAAATAATTTCGAATTTTATTTCCTGACTTATTAAACTTTTGCAATATTTACACGTCACTCGCAAACATCTTAATTGGGGTGTTGACGATTAGAGTGCTGCGCTTTTCACGGAAGAATCAAGATTTAACAGTTATTCATCAGATGGGCGGCTTAGGATTTGGAGAAGAGCCGGGAAACGTTACCAGCAACGTTGTTTTACTCCGAGACTTCAATTTAGTGGAGGTGGTAAAGGGTGATTCATTTAGAGGTACTTTCTTTGGTGAGGATTTGTTGGGAGATCGTGCATGAATGGTATCACCTAAAGTTGTTTTCTTATTCAGTGTTGTTTGATATTTCATCCTAGAAATACTTAACTCGGCACAACGTCTAGAAATTATTTACCTATATTACGAAAATAGGCGTTCAATGAGGAATGTGTTTCGTGCGCTTAGAGCAAAAAAAATGTTTTACGATGAGACCCGTTTTTGGCTTAATGAGGACATGAATAAACAAAATGCCCGTATTTGGGTTGATGAGCAACCGAAAGAGGTTTAAGAGTTGCTAATGCATTAAAAAAAACACTGCTTGGTGTGGTTTATGGGCCGGTGTCATCGTCGGTCCATGTCTTGGACCGGCCAGAATGTTACTGTGAATGGAGAACATTATCGCGCCATGGTAACAGACTATTTGGTACCAGAGATTGAAGTTTGTAGTTTAAGTGACATTTGGTTCCAAAAATATGGCGCCAACTGCCATACATCCCGTGAAAGCATGGCTTTACTGAGAAAAAGGTTCGGTGAGCAATTTATTTCACGTTTCGGACCAGTGACTTGGCCGCCTATATCCTGTAACATCACACGTCTAGTCGTTTTCCTCTGGGCCTACCTCAAGTCCAAAGTCTACATGAATAAACCGGCTACGATTGAGGCATTGGAGGCCAGTATTACTCGAGTCACTGGTCAAATACCAATCGACAAGCTCGAACGCGTCATCGAGAATTATACCTTCAGAATGGACCGTCTTAACCGCAGTCATGGTCAACATTTAAAAGAAATTATCTTTAAGTAGTAATTGTAAAGTATGGTTCTTTTTTACAATAAAGATTTTCAAATAAAATTCATTTTTTTCATTCTTTTTTCTTTTTTAAAAAAGTACCTCTAAATGAATCACCCTTTATAATGGTATGGGAAGGTATTTCCCTAGAGGCTCATACAGAACTTGTTACAATTCAAGGGGGCAATTTGAACACTCAACGATATATTGAGCAATGTTTGGAAGATCATGTATTGCCGTTTGCCCCATTTGTTGCAGACAACTTTTGTCTGATGCAAGATGATGCTTGTCCTAACATCACAAGAATAACACAGGATTAGTTGGATGAAGATGGCCCCAAGGAGTTCAGATCCACGAGACGAATAGTAGTTGATTTAATGAATAAACTTATTCCACCAACCAGACACATCTGCATTTCATTAACGTCTAAGACGATTTATTTTATTTATTGATCAAATAAATATTTACTCTTCGAATAAATTGACAAGTTATACTCGCTTTAAATATCTACAACAATGAAAATTCGTGAGTTTAACTTTAAATTATGTATCAAAATTATTTTGAATCACAATAAAAATATAATCTACTAATAAATTTTCTTTGACGAATAACTATTCACTGATTTATTTGTTGTTGGTGAAAATGGCTGGCCATAAGAAAAACAAAGAAAAATCAGGTTTAGAGATGAAATACCTTAATGCTATGAAAAGTAATTATGGAAGTAAACAAAAACCACAAAAAGAAGGTCAAAGTAAGGGAAAGTGGGGGATTGATGCGCACTTAAACAATAATCGCTTCTGCTGTAAATTCTTTAAATTTATGGTGCACACTAAATTAATATTGAAAAAAAAAGAATGTGTGTGTGTACTTTGTACGCACGTAAGAAGTTATACTTCTATTATATGATTTCAACGAAATAAATATACTTTTATTTGTATTTTATTTAAATATGAAACTTATTTTAATACTTACCACTTACAAACATTTTTTATTAAAACAATACCAAAAATTAAAAAAAAAAGAAGGAATATGAATTGTCCGGATTTGAACGCGGGACCTCTCGAACTCTAGTCGAATGCTCTACCAATAAACTACCACGGCTCTGCTTACATCAATTCTCGGACATAATTACAATCAAGGTGACAAATTAATCAAGTGAAGTATAAAAATAAAAACGTTTTAATAACACTTATTATCTTACTCTCCCGAGCAAGACAAATCCAAAGATACAAAAATTATAATAAATATATTTACTAAAAACACTAATATATTCTTTCCACATCTTTATTGCATTGATACATACATAACTTGAAATATTTAGCAAAGAATATAAACGGAGAGTAATATATTCTTTGGATTCAGCAACGAACTCCATACTGTCTGTGTGCGCATGCGCCCAGGATAATAAAAATTCACTCCCAATCGCGTCTAAAGAAGTATAACTCCAAAAACCTTTCTTGTTGCTTTCTGTTCCTCCTTTCTCTTGAGATTCTCGTCCCGTAATCATATTTTCCTTGCTTTCTCCAATTTTGTCTTCAATGGTGTGCTTGTAAGAATTTCCGATTGTCGCTTGTTATGAGATTTTCTTTTAATTTGTGGTTTAACTGTTTTAGCTGTTATTGGAGCAAAAGCAAAAAATGAATTTTCCTTAGATGTAGAAGGCTGACCATTTGTAATGTCTATATCTATAATATTTATAACATTGACTCATCAGTAAATGCATTTTGTTTAGACGTTGTAGAAGCCCCTGGTAAAGAAGCGACCTTTACTATAATTTCCTTTGCAGGATTGGCAAGAGCAAAATAATCCACATTAAATTTATCGGGATCTAACTGACATATTCCAAATGCACTAAACCCTGACATTGCCTTCTCCATAATGGCTACTTTCATAAATGCTTTATTTAACAGCTCAGCGACGTTACTTTCGGTTATTTTTAATGGCCTGTTAGACAGATAAAGATCACATTCTCTTTAAAAGACTAAAGAAAGTTAAGTCCAAAGATGATGATGATCATGAAGATAATCTGAGGTGTGTGGTGAAAGTGACATCATATCAATGTTTTTTTGAAAAAAATTATAATAATATGCATCAATAGACATATGGCTGGAGTGGTTATCCACCACTAAAAGGATGGGATCAGTTGCTTTGCATGTCTTATGAAATGGCACAGCTACTCATTAAAAAGTTTTGTATTCATCCATCCTTTTTGGGACATTTGTATAAAGCATCAAGAAGTACATTTTTCACAACTGTCATAGTCACCTTTACTTAACAAGCCATGAAGTTGAAATTTGGCAACATCTATTGGTAGACCGATTAATTCTGACAGTTCTCATTTGTTTTTATATAATTTTCACTGTATTTACAGAGAAACTGAAATATTTTACAATATTTCGTGCTCCAAATTATAAAGAACATTAAAAGGTATGTTATTAAGATTATTTTAGTTCAATATAATATATTTTTATATAAACTTGCGTGCATATAGAAATCCGTCCACTTAAAAATTTTGTCATTTTTAGTGTCTTATATTTCCTAAAGCTGTTGGCAGATTTAAGTGATTTTTTTAACATGTTACAGCCTAATTCTTTTACAATACCGCTGTAATAATATTGTTGCTAGCCAGTTAAATTTTTATGGTGTACCGGGCATTTCTAAATTACTGAAATTAAAACTTAACTATAGACTCCGGTTTTCTTAACATTCTGTTTATTTGATTAATTCGCTTATGTTTAACAACTAGATTTGTTCTTTATCAATTCAGGGTGTTTCTAAATAAGTGCGACAAACTTTAAGTGGAAAGGAACAAAATGCAAAATTTTGACGCCTGTATTTTAAATGTAATCATTTTTTTTCGAATCCTGAGAAAACTAATAAGTATTTTTGAAAAATTTAAACGCAGAATGAAAGATTACTTTATTACCGAGGGCCGAAAGTCCCTTAGTATGAATAAAAAGTTTTTTTAATGACATATTTGAAACTAAAAATCACACTAAATTTTCTTAGTTTTTCACCCCTGTAACTTAAAATAAAAATAGAAGTTTTCAGGGACTTTTGGCCCTCGGTCCTAACGTAATCTTTCATTCTGCGTTTAAATTTTTGAAAAATACTTATTAGTTTTCTCAGGATTCGAAAAAAATGAATCCCGTTTATATTCTTATTGTTTTTTTTTTGTATAGTAAACGTTACCTACAAGGAATTACTTTTAATATTATTTTGTACAAACTTCTAATTAATAATATTTTCTTGTTCGACTCAAAAAATACTATAAATTTCACCAGAATTTGTACTTTAAAATCGTAGTTTCGAAAGCGGTAGTCCGAAAGTCAGACTACCGACGTCATCAATTGCGACGTTGCCTTTTTCTCTTCATGGCTTGTAAAGTAAAGGTGGCTATGCGAGTGTGTAAGACATTATTTTACAAGGATATATCAACATAGGAGAATATAATTTCCTGCAGCGGAAATATAAAGTCAGTGGTTCCCAACCTTTTTCCCATGATCGCCCCCTTACGACAGGTTTCACCGGTTGTGAATACTATAATCGCCCCCCTCCCCAATTAAATTGAAACAAAAAATTATTCAGTACAATATTGATTTATTTTTACATTTCGTAAAATGATACATGGTAAGTCATCATTCAATCTTCGCCGGTCCACTGCTGGACATAGATCTCTCTCATAATTTTCCCTCTATTTCGATCTTGTGCCTCTTGCATTTTGTCCACGTGTTGGTGAACATGGTTAGTAATAATTGTTAATTTCTCCCTTGGGCCTGGTGATACTCACATAATTTCTTTATGTCTGGATCAATGTTGGTTAATAGCTATGTACCTCAAATCCCCTCCAAGGTGGAGGCAATATGTTTGAAGATCCTCAGAATAACCACATGATTTCTGGGGAATTTGGTCAGACCTCCTCTCTGTATATTTTCTTCAAAAATAGATAGTTTGTCAATGAATGCTCCGACTACTCCTTTCGCTTTGGCCATATTTATGTTCTTCCTTTGTAATTTCAGATTCGTTTCATTTAATTTTTCAGAAATATCTGATAGTTAAGCGATGTCATTTCGCTTCTCTTGTAGTGCTGTACTCAGTGTGGGGTCAGTAGTTATCAGAAATTCGATAAGAGTATCCATGAGACTGCAGAACCGCCGTAAGCAATTCCCTTTCGAAAGCCAGCGGACTTTCGTATGTAGTACTGTGGTAGCAATGTATTAAATATCTCATCATTTTCTTTACAGAGTGTCAGAGTGTACGAAATATTCCATCATTCTTTGGTTTTGCTTTAATTTTATTTACCTCATCTATGACAAGACCAATATTTACATATGAAGCACAGACATGGACCTTCACGAAGGAAAATATGGAAAGAATGGCCAATACTCAAAGGGCAATGGAAAGAAAGATGCTGGGTATCAAGATAAGTGACAAAAATAAAAATACATGGATCAGAAATAAAACCAAAGTGAAAGATATAACAAACATGCAGCTACGCTCTAGTTAAAAACATGATAAAACAACCGACAAAAAGACGGAAGATGGAATGAAGCGACAATCCACTGGAGACCTTGGGACCGTAAAAGAGAAAAGGGCAGACCACAGATGATATGGTCGAATGACCCAAAAAGATACGCTGAGACCAGATGGACAGGATTAGCACTGAACGAAGAAGAGTGGAAAAATAAGGGGGAGGCCTACGTTCAACTTTGGACAAATGGAGTCAGATCGGCAGGGTCGGTAACTACTCTCATCATTCTTATCCCACTTCTATCCCTTTCTCGTTTGTGCGGATGTTCGCCCAATACGAAAGCTCGATAAAAGAAAAATGCAGAATTAATTATAATGTATTACTTACCTATAGAATTAAATTGTATCATAATTCATAGCCCTCTGTTACTAGACGATATGTTTGTGTTATTATTACCTGCATTAGTGTACATTTAATTACTTTTTATTATCCTATGGATATCCGATCGAAAGTATTGTTTTTTCTTCTCTATTACCCATTTCTCTTTTCCCAGATGCCAATCGCCCACCTTATCGCCCCCTTTTCTCTATTGCCCCCTTCGGTCTATCGCCCCCCTGAAAATCTCAAATCGCCCCCAAGGGGGCGATTGCCCCCCGGTTGGGAATCACTGGGCTAAGTGATAATGTTAATATTTACCATTTCATGTTTTGTGGAGGAATCATGCGGACTCCTGCGCATTATTACCCATTTATGCCTGAAACAGCAAACGTCATCACCAATGGAAAACTGCTGAACCATATAAACCAACAGATGCACCAAAATGTACGGAAACAACATGATTTAAATCAATAATAAGTTCAAACCAACTGAATAGAGCATACGAACTTAACGTCTTTATTTTTGAAGAAGAAAACCTAGAATTCTTGCAATTTTCAATACTTGGATCTCACTTAATCCATGTGCAACGATCGATTGAAGATAATGGCGTCAACTGTTCACGAGATCGGCCGAAAGGTGTAGGCTGGTTGGATTCATAAAATCTTCCACGGAATTTGAAATAAAATGCAGCGCACCACTACCCGCCGCGCACCATTCCCCCACTTTCCCTTACATATTTTATTAATTATCTTACCTGATGTGTCTTCATTCTTGCAGTCTCCAAGATCATGGGAGGTGGACGGCTGACTCTCTATACATGTTGGATCATCTTCAACAAACTCGTCCTTAAATTCAGCTTTTACTGCCTCATCTTAAAAAAAAAAGGAATTGCATCAACGTGTTTAGTACTAATTATTAGAGCTGTATCAAATTGTACGTATTCCTTACTGAGTAAAAGGTACCAGACTCGAAGTAACAAAACGGTACTCCCGCATTAATTTCGTTACTCGTATCAGAAATTGTTCTATGACGTTTTAATATTAGCATACTCTTGGGGGTAATGCATACAGTGTTCGTTCAGGGCAGAAACTATTACACAGAAAGATAGGTAGGGAAGGCTCACATACTATAATGCAGGTAGCAATGAGAGGAACGACAGAATACAAGGAAATACTGGAGGCAATAACTCAAATTGTCAGAAAGAAGGAAATATTAGAGAGGAATCTGCAGCAGAGGTAAGAGAGTGGGAGAGGGAAAGAGATATAGAAAGTGTGTGTGAGAGAGAGAGGGAAGATGAGCTATTCATGTGATGCAGCAGTCTGGAGAGGATCTACCACATAATAGTCTGTATGAGGGGGTGGAATTTAGTTGGCAGGCAGAGAGCTATGGGTGTATCCACGAGCATGACTCCTCTAGGGGGACTTCGTGCGGATGGACCCTTCCACTTGGAATCAAACACACACCAGGTCACCCTTAACCGGACACGGCCTGGTACGGGCTTTAGAACAATAAAAAAATAATTACGCATCAGTAATGCGATATAGGATAATAAAATAAGTAGTAATGAGAGTCGTCTTGGAACACAGACTGCTCAAATTAAACTTACATAAGGAACTAAAACAAACTGCCCGAACGAATCGGTATGTTTACATATTTTGTACCAATTGCGACTTGCGACCCAATACGATACTTGATGCTAGTATCAAAAGTAACGAGTAACGATACGATAGTAATGAGTACTAAATGTTAAAGTAACGAATACAAATGGGGGGTATATAATTACTTTTTTCTTCAAACGTCAAATAATGATGACATTACTTATCTAACTTGATCCTGTCAAAGTTTGATGTCTCCGCCGGCAGCAGTTTTTTTTCCCATTTCTTTACGGCGGAGGGAAAAATGTTGTCATGGCAACAATATGAAACATGTCACAAAGCAACAATACAAATGTCATTAACAACAATTAAACATCATTTTTATTTATAGTAATATTAAAAGTACAATTAGTTAATGAGGCATTTTCAAAATTGAAACCGTGCAAAAATGTTCCCGACTCTTGATACGCATTGGTAATTGTTGATGATACTGATGGTCGAGCACAACTTTCAGCAATCATTCCCGATGTTGGCGAATCATGAGGGTTTAAAATTTTTTGAGCATTATCGTTCTTATTTCTTATTGAATCCTCTATATATCCTTCGGCAACCGTGCTTGATTTCCAACCCCCATGTCGTTTGAGGCATTCTAGATTTCCGCCTCCATCAATTAAGTGTTGCTGGAGTTCGTCGTAAAGAGTGACCCGTGTACTATTTATGGTTGAAAATTGCTACGTTTGAAGAAAAAATAGTATACTTTATTCGGCAAAGAAGCAACTTTTCTTGACTTGCCCTCTATTACGCGCCTCACTTCGTTCGGCGCGTAATATCGGGCGCGTCAAGAAAAGTCATGCTTCTCCGCCTCATAAAGTAATATACTATTACTACTCTACTAATTATTATTACTTATCTTACCTGAGTTATATTCATCTGACTCATTCTTCAATCCTTCTAGATCAAGGGAAGTGGACAGTTGGCACTTTATATATCTTAGATCACCTTCAAGGAGCTCTTCCTTAACACCAGCTTTTATTATCAGAGCTAATGAAAATAGGAATTATAGTTTATTCTCATACCATATGCACTGGATGTAAATATTAGTTGACAGTGATGTCGTCACCAGCAACGAACGAGGTGGCGATTTGGTTCAGGTTTTGATTATTGTTGGATAACAGTTACTTATACAGAGTGGGCCAAAGAAAACAGTCCACATCGATATTTGGCAGTATTTATTAGATTTTAAGAAAATTACGAAACAGGTCGATTTTTAATCTAAGGGGGACACATTTTTACGGTACATACATCTGTCATTTGTCAATCCCCTTCCCCCACCCCTTATTATTAAATAAGGAATCGAGGTTGTGTGGTAGTTCATTTGAAAGGTTGTTCAATTCTCTATTCAGTAATACAAACATTAACATAATTATTTATACAGGGTGTCCAAGAAAAAATATTTTAATTAAATTAATTGGAACAAAAAGAAGAATGTATGTAATGTATTTAACTCAAAATACATTCTACTGCTGTCATAAAACAGAAACAAAATGTTTTTTGAAAAATAAACATTGCTTTACGCTTAATTTCAATGCTCAAGCTGCCACTCATCTGCCTTTTGGTAGGTTGAATATTGAATTTAAGCAACAAACAATGTTTATTTATGCAATAAACATTTTTTATGTTTTCTGTCAGCAGTAGAATGTATTTTGAGTTAAATAAATTGAATACGTTCTTCTTTTTGTGTGAATGAATTTAATTCAAAATAATTTTTTTTGACACCCTGTATCAATAAGTATGTCAATGTTAATATTACTGAATAGAGAATTGAATAACCTTTCAAATGAGCTAGCACACGACCCCTATTCCCTATCTAAAAATAAGGGGTGGGGGAAATGGAAGGGAGGGGGTTGACAAATGACAGATGTATGTACCGTAAAAATGTGTCCCCTTAGATCAAAAATCGACCTGTTTCTTCATTTCCTTAAAAACTAATAAATACTGCCAAATATCGAGGTGGACTGTTTTCTTTGGCCCACCCTGTATAATCGAATAAATGATTCAGTATAGTCCGGGATCCCAGACCCATTTTGACCATTTATTACTATCCAGCTTTAATTGAATATAATTCTTTAATAATTTAATAATAATTTAATACAATTCTTTAATGAATTAATGCCCGACTGGTATATTATTTAATAAATAATGACATGATGTCGAAGTCAGTTAAGTATGATATAATACCATATAGCGTTATTTTGAAAAATAATGCCCTAGGGCATTAAATTTAAATAACTAGTTAAATACTGTGAAGTTGACAAATAACAACCTAAGTAAAACTATGGTTACCACAATTACGTTACGACTATTGCTGGTAAATGTACTTATTTGAAAACTAATTAATTCAAAATTCATTCAAATTTTTTGCACATAAAGAATAATTTAGTCGGACATTAAACGTTGAAGGCACCACGGGTATTATAGATAATAACGCTTTCGGTCAACGTATATCCCTCGGGCAAAAGGCCCTCGGTATATACACCATTGACTTCAAGCGTTATTATCCTTATAATACCCTTGATGCCTTAATAACTATTATATAGAAAAACTTAAGCTTCAGTGTAAAGTAGTCTAAAAAGTTTTTGTTATGTAATCTGTTATTAGTACAGTCGGAAAAATTAAAGAATACCCATGAACGATCACATCAATCATTTATTTTGTATTTGCTGTCTTTTTCTATAAATAACAAACGTTTGTTATAGAAAAAGTTAGCAAATACAAAATAAGTGATTGATGTGATCGTTCATGGGTATTCTTTCATTTTTCTGACTGTATATTTATTATATTCCATATTTAGCCATACGGCTCACACTCCCTCTAAGGGGAAAATTGACTCATCCCAGATACCTACGGTATCAAAAGGATTGAGCTCTGGTGGGACTCTTTCCGTGTTATCGAGCCCTAGGTGACTTGGAATGCAGGTGTATCTCCCAAAAATTTTCGTACACTTCTGGCCGTCGCGAGTAGTACAGCTTTCTGCATGGTCTTATAAAGATGTTCATTCAGACCCAGCTTTTTTATGCTTTCGAGGAGGGTCTTCGGAATGACTCCAGTAGTAGACATGATAATCGGTACCGTCTGGGTAATTTGCATTCTCCATTGCCTTCGTATTTGAATTTCCAGATCTCTGTACTTGGCAATCTTTTCAGGAAATTTACTACGTAGATTATTGTTGTTAGGTATCGCCACATCAATTAGTGTTGTTTGTTTTGTTAATTTATTAACTAGTATTCTTTTTCTCATGATCATCTTTCAGTGCGTCACAGTTTTTAGATTTCTTTCTAACGCATTAAATTGTATGTGACAGAAAAAAACGTACGTCTCTGATTACAGACATTTACAACATTTATGCTAGTTATTCTAGTTGTCGATAGATGGCGCCATAATAAAAAAAAATAATTTTTTTTAATTAGATAATAATATTACAAATATAATCTGTATAATTTATAAGACTATACAAATAAAAGAAAATACCATTTTATAAATGCAAGAAACACATTTGATTTGTTTTTATTCCAAATTGAAAATAAAATGTGACAACTGTCAGATTTAACTAAAATGTCATGTTAGAATAAATGTCATAAATGTGTATTATCACGGACTTACCCTTTTTCCTATCATTTGTTACGCACTGAAAAATGCTCATGAAAAGGACAATACGAGATCTGGTCTATTAAGTGCCACTGTTTGGTCTGTGAGCACAGTGCGGTCCCAGTATAGCTTGTAGTTGCCATCCTCAAGCATACTCTCAGGGACGTATTGATAATACGGGAGATGGTCCGTTTGGAGAAGTCCCAGCTTGATAGCTATCTCCTGATGAAGGATTTTTCCCACTGCGTCATGCCGTTCCTTGTATTCAGTTGCAGCAAATGCCTGGCAGCCCCCCGTAATATGTTGGATGGTTTCTTGGGCTTGACATCCATATCGGCATCTGTCGTTTTGAATCTGAGGGTCTTTGATGATATATTTCAGGTAATTTCTGGTTGGTATAACCTGATCCTGAATGGCCAGTAATGAACCCTCCGTTTCGGGGAACATCTTTCCTGATGTCAACCAATAGTTCGACGCTGTATTGTCGACATAGTCTTGGCTGACCTCATTGGGATGTCGCCCGTGCAGAGGTTTACCCATCCAGGTGCGCATTTTTTCGTCTTTAGTGAGGTGGTTTATGCGCATTTCTGGTTCCCTCAGTTTGATTGGTGTTGTGTCATCTACTGCGCAAATAGCGCGATGTAGAGTAGATGTCTCAGCTTGCAACTGAAGATAATTTATTAAATTAGCAATTTGTTTATCTAATTGCTCACCTATATCCATAAGTCCTCTTCCTCCTAGATTCCGTGGTAATGTTGTTCTTTCTACTGCACTTTTAGGATGGTGTTTTTGTGCCTTTGTGAGGTGTGTTCTTACTTTTCGCTGAAGATTCTCTATGTCCGTTTTTGTCCACTTAACAATGCCAAACGAATAGCTAAGCGCGGAACATGCGTAGGTGTTTAGTGCCTTAAACAAATTTCTGTTTAAGGTGTGACCGAAGCAGCTGTTTTACTCTTCGTATAAACTCCGCAGTTATCTCAGTTTTCATTTGCTTATGGTCAATTTTCCGCGCTTGCTTTACTCCAAGATATTTATACATATCGTTTTCACCCATGTCCTCGATGTTCTGGCCATTTTGCATATCGAATCCACCGGGCTGTACTTTTCCTCTGACTATATTTAAAACACGGCACTTGTCTAGTCCGAAGTGCATACTAATGTCATTTGAAAAGGATTCTACAGTTCTTAGCATCTCATCTAGTTGGTTTCGAGTGGAAGCCATTAATTTCAAATCATCCATATACAACAGATGATTAAGCTTCGCCACCACATTGTTGTTATTTTTGACGCTAAAACCTGCGTCAGTGGAGTTCAATAGCTGAGATAGTGGGTTCATAGCTAGACAGAACCACAGTGGACTTAACGAATCTCCTTGGAAAAGGCCCCGGCTGATTGCGATATTTTCAGTTCCGATGTTATTTTCACCAGGTATTTGAAGGTGAATTCTAGTCTTCCACTCTGTCATTATATGCTGTAAAAAGGTCACTATATTATCATCGATTTTATATATTCTCAATATATCGATAAGCCATTCATGCGGTACTGAATCAAAGGTCTTCTTGTAATCAATGAAGGCAGTAAATAGGTTCCTCTTTTTGGAATATGCTTGATTAGAAATGACTGAGTCAATGATAAGTTGTTCTTTGCAACCCATGGAACCCTTAGCGCATCCTTTCTGTTGCGGCTCTATGATATTGTTCAGTGCACAGTGTTGGTAGATACGCCGGGCTACACCGATGTGACCAATTTATACAAAGTTGGAAGACAAGTAATTGGGCGGTATTTGGCTGGATCTTGGCTTTTGATCCTTCGGTATTAAATAAGTGGTTCCCTGAGTTAGAAATAATGGTGTTTCCTGCGGATTAGAAATAACATTATTAATTAGTGTTGATAAGCAATCATGAACACTCCAAAACTTCTTAAGCCAGAAGTTTTGAACTCCGTCTGGTCCAGGAGATTTCCAGTTATGAAGCTCTTTGATGATATTTGATACTTCTTCGGTGGTGAAGGGTTCGTAGAGAGTAGTAGTGTAGTGTTGGCAGTTCTGTGTCGTATCTTCTATCCATCCAGCATTGTTGTTAAGAGCAGCTGGTGTGGAAAGTTGATTTCCCCAAAACTCATGAATTTCTTCTTGGCTTGGGTAAGTCTTATCGACACGTTCTACAGTGGAATTGAGTTTTCGATAGAACGCCTTTTCAGAACTTTCAAAAAGAGCATTGTCGCTTTTGCGGTTGTTACTAACTTTGTACCTCCTTAGTCGTCCTGAATAAACAGAGAGTTTTTGTTTTAATGTATCCAGGCACTGTTGGGCTGTGTTGTTTTCTGGATCTTATTATATTTATTATTATGTTATTATGTTACCACAAAACCAGCATAGCTACGGCTCTTGGTTTTTTAATGTATTTTTTTTTGTATGTTGTTATTATGTATTTTATTAAATGGAATAAAAAAAACATTTATTACTAACAAGCTAATTTTTCCCGAGTAGCTTCATTTTGACGAGACGCCCAACTTTTGTACTTACAACAATTTTTGTTTGTGGTAGTAACAGCGATATCAGAGGTGAAATATGTTGATATGACGGTTCTCAAAAATTTATTACTAACTGGGTTTTTTGTTAATTGTAAAGATAATAATCTTAATTAACCGAAAAAATATTTGTCCTACAAAATACAAGGTCTTATCAAAGAGTCCCCCTTTTCAACATGTATCATTAACGAGGTAATGAAAAATAATTACTAACCATCTGATTTTTTTTCTGTTGATTAGTTAATATTTATATGTATAATTTAACACCCACATTGTCCTATAAATTGCATGGTATGTTATCCTGGTCCTACGTTCAAAACTTATAGTAAAAATACATGATATAAAAATAATTACTATCCAGCTGAATCTCCGTGAATAGCTTCATGTAGATGAGATGCCTAACAATTTCCTGTAGGAGAACTTTCGTTTGTGGTAGCTAACAGGGGTAGCAGGGATGAAGTATGTTAATTTGACGATTCTCAAAAATTTGTTACTAACTGGGTTTTTTTTGATAATTCTCAAGATAATTACCTCAATCAACAGAAAAAATATTTGTCCTACAAAATGCAAGGTCTTATCAAAGAGTCCACCTTTCCAACATATATCATTAACGAGGTCATGAAAAATAATTACTAACCATCTGATTTTTTTTATGTTGGTTAGTTAATATTTATATAATTTAACATCCACATTGTTCTACAAATTGTGTGGTTCAAAAGTTGCTAATACAACAAGACCATTTTTTTATTAGTAACTGTAGGACAAAGGTATCATGTGATAGGTAAGTGTATTTTTCATCCAAATAAAACAATGTCCTACAAGAAAACAAATATGTATAGCTAGTCCGACAAGACTTGTCATGCGCACAAAAAAATCTGATGAAAAGGCTAATGTGTCTATATTTGTTGTTAATACACTGTTAATACATGTTGGAAAGGAGGGACTAGTTTGATAAAACCTTGCATTTTGTAGGACAAATATTTTTTCGTCTTATTTAGAGAATTATTTTGAAAATTAACAAAAAACAACCAGTCAGTAATAAATTTTTAAGGATTGTCAAATCACATATTTCATCCCCGCTCGCTACCCTTCTTAGCTATCACAAACGGAAATTGTTGTAAGGAAAAAAGTTGGGTGTCTCATCAAAATGAAGCCACCCATGAAAAAAGCTTGTTAGTAATAAATAGGCCTGGGATCCTGGATTATTAATTTAAATAATAATATTATTTTTTCACTATCTATGTATTCAGTGATTACAATAATTTATATACTATACAATAAAGTCTAATAATCAAGAAAATATAAAAAGATATAATAATAATAGTCTCCCGTTTTATGCCGCTGTGGCTTTGGGAGTATAGCAGGGTAGTCTGCTATATCTAGGGCCTACGGTATACAAGGAAGGTAACAGGGCCAGTGATACGCTTCAACCGCCTATTATTACCCCTGGTTTGACCCAAGGTACTCATTTTATTCAGGCTGAGTCGACCTGGGGTCTATAGACATTTTTAAAAATGTCTAGTTGTTCTTGCCGGCGGTAGGATTTGAACTCCGGACTACCGACTTGCGAGCCAAGCACACTACCGCGTAGCTACGCCGACCCTTATATAAAAAGATATGTTAATAATATACTGATACTATGGAACTAGTAGATTCCTCTTGGAACACCTTTGACAAGTACTCTTTGTTTACATGCAGTGCATGTCTATTTAAACTTAGCATAAGTATATCACAGTTTTTAGTGAACTGATTTTTCTTTACTTGTCTTACCTGAATTAAATTCTGGTTCATTCTTGAATCCTTCCAGATCAAGAAAAGTGGATGGTTGACTCTCCACATATCTTCGATTACCATCACCAAACTCTTCCTTAATTTCAGTTTTTACAGCTATAACTAATAAAAAAATAGAAATTACATCTCATTGTTTAGTACTAATTATTATTAAATACTTGTTTTGAATAACACTTGAAAGACAACTACTCCACTGAAAGTGAATGACATGTAAATGTTTTGGTCCGATATTCAACTCAAAATAACGAGAAGTATCAAGTGAAAAATTGCACGGTCAGTGAAAAGACAAGTGTTGAAGGCAGTGTAGTGCAATAGAAAACAAGAAAACCCGCAAAATAAGGCAAAACTTTCCATATTAGTAGTAGGTACGTTGTTGAGGTTAGAAATTAGTAAACATGTTGTGGGTCCTCTGAGCCGTGGAGGCGGGGAGCAACACGAACGCGATAAGAGACTCTATTAACTTTATATTGTGTGGCACTTTGATTTTGTTGTATTTATTTAGCTGAATTTAAACATAGGCGGCGTACGAAAAAGATAAGAAATAAAGATGAGGCAAAGAGAGTACTTAGACATAGAAGAAATCATGAAAGAAAACCGAGATATCATCATCATTCTCTTTACCTTATCCATATGTGGGATCGGCTTCCCTAATTGCATTTCTCCACACAATTCTATCTTGCGTCATATCAATGTTAATCCCCTTTACCAACATATCCTGCCTTATCGTCTCCCCCCAGGCCTTCTTTGGTCTTCCACTCCTACTCCTTCCAGGAATCTGCACTTCAGCTATTCTTCATATCGGGTGATTAACGTCTCGACATTGAACATGACCAAACCATCTTAACCTATGCTCTCTCATTTTGACATCAATTGGTGCCACACCTAGACTTCCCCTAATATACTCATTTCTAATTTTATCCTTCTTTGTCACTCCACTCATCCATCTAAGCATTCTCATTTCCGCCACATGCATTCGCTGTTCCTCTTTCTTTTTCACTGCCCAACATTCAGTTCCGTACATCATAGCCAGTCTTATGGCTGTTTCATAGAATTTTCCCTTCAGCTTCATTGGAATTTTTCTGTCACACAACACACCACTCGCTTCTTTCCACTTCATCCATCCAGCCCTAATTTTACTGCATGCATCTCCATCTATTTCTCCATTACTCTGTAATACCGATCCTAGGTATGTACTTAAAACTATTGCTTTTCACAATCATTTCACCATCCAAAGATACCATTTTATTTGTAGTAACTCCATCTTTAAAAAACCGAGATATGAGGAATGAAATAAAAGGACTTACTAACAAAATAGAAGAGCTAGAGAGAGACAAAAGGAAGCCGAATATCACAATCTCAGGGTTGGTCAAGGAAGAGGAAAAAAAACGAAAATTTAAAAGAAAAAGTAGAGACATTTTTAGAAAAGGAGTTACAAGTAACAACTAAGATAAGAAATGTAAAAAAGACTAAGGATATTTGTATAGTGCAAATGGAAAACTGTGAAGACAAATTGAAAATTCTTACGAATAAATACAAGTTAAGGAACCTAAAATCAAGAATCGTATATATTAATCCAGACCTGACAAAAAAAAAGAAAAGGAAATTCAGAACAAGATTGCTCAGAAAGCCAAAGAAGAGAAAAAAAGAGGAAAGCAAACTAAGGTAGGATATATGAAGCTAATATAGTAAACAGGAAAAAATGGTTTTGGGACGAGCAAAAGAATGAATTGGTAAAGGCAGCAAATAATAGTCATTACACAATATACAATTGACAAAGAAAGGATGCACCAATAGATTACACGGATATAATGGGATTTATCTCATTATTTAGATATTTTAGAAATCCTTAAATTACCTTAAAGTATTCGTTAGATATTTATTTATAAAACAATAAACATTACGCATATTTGTTATAATAATTGCAAAGTAGGACACCTTAGCTAAAGTCCACGTTTTGCTTAGATCAACAAGGTCGATTATTCATTTTGACACACTAACGAGAATATATACAAACATATTTACAAAACGAAGTATTTGATAAATATGGGAACACGATCAGATTTGAGTCATTAGTGGGTCAGTCGAATTAGTTAGTTAGGTTCGGGGGTTTGCTGCCGTTAGAGCAGAATTATGTAATCACCTATCAACTGAATACATTTATATGGTATTAGTTTAACCAAATAAAGGAGTTATGAGTTCATAGTGTATTCCTGATATCAACCCCATTCCAGTATAGTAAATATCCACGTACCACCATAAGGAGACAAAACAGGATAACGAAAAGGACAAAGACAAAGAGTATTTACATAAAAAAAGGGAAATAAAAGAAAATCATTTGAGGTTGGAACATGAAATGTATGAGGAATAAATGATAAGGTGCAATAAAACCACTGGAAATGGAGGCAAAGAAATATAAACTAGATGTGTTAGCAATAAAAGACCCAAATAAAAGAAACAAGAAATACTGAGCTGGCACATTATATTTTGTTTACATGTGGAGAAGAAACAAGGAAATATGGAGTTGGCTTTCTTGTAAAGAAATAATTGAAGGGAAATATCTTGAAGTTTGTCTGTGTGCTGCCTAGAAATAAAGGATAAAAGTAACATCTCACTAATTCATGCACCACAGAGCACCAACACAGATCACATGCACCAACAGAAGAGAAGACGGAAGCTTCAAAAGACGAATTTTATGAAATATTAGAAAGAGAGTACAATAAACTAAACAAGCAAAACACGAGGATGATATGAATGCCAAAATAGGAAGAGAAATAAGGTACAGAAAAATAGTAGGAGGGGAAAGCAAACATGAAATAACAAATAATAATGGAAGGAGAGTAATTGAGTTTGAGGAAGAAAGGAACATGAAAGTGATGAGCACACGTTTCAAGCGCAAGGATATCTACAAAGGATTTTGGATGGCACCAAATGGGGAATACACAAATCAAATCAATCATGTAGTTATAGACCAGTAAGAATCTGTGAAAAAAAACGTCTATTTTTGGATGTGAGAGGTGGCATTCGGATTTTTGCAAATATGCCCGGAACATTAATAAAAAAATTAAAATATTTAAAAATTTCGAAAAACGTCGATTTTTTTTCTGCTTTCTTTGCTTATAACTAACGATTCGTTTTGGAACAAAGTCGTAGAGAAATAAAATAAAGATAATTGAATTTTGTATGATATACGACTGGTCAAAAATGTCTTAACGTATTACCTTTTATGCAATATAGCAATAAATACAAAATGAGGGGGCAAAATACGCCTGTTGTTATTCAATGTTTTTAACCACTTTGGTGGCACTTAGAAGCTTAGTAATTCGCTTAGGAAATTCTTTGTAACATACTTAAATTGTGTACCAAATTTCATTAAAATCGACCTAATAGATTTTGCATAATAAATTAGCAATCTAAATGTTTTTAAAAAAGTTCAAATTTTTTAAAATTTTTCTGAACAAAAAGTAGACCATTTAGAAGTTGGCTAATTTTTTTACATATAAAGAGGTGCTCTACCTATCTAATACACTTTACTTACAGAATTAAAATCGGATTATTTAAGGGGCCTCAGCAATGTTTTAAACTTATAAACAATTTTTTGGCTTATAAACAAATAGCTTCGTTTAATAATAAAAATTAATTTTTAGCAATGCAAATAATTAAAACCGGTATAATTTGACTTAAACTTTCAAATGCTGTCAGCAGAATTGCTATTTTATTTTTTAATCAAAAGTTATTCGCGTTCAAAAATTGCAATTTTTTGATTGTTTGAAAGTTACACTGCGTTTATCTCGAAAACTATGCATCTTACGAAAAAACTTGTAAGAACATTTTTTGCTTAGAATTACCCAAGAAATACAAAAAAATGTTTTATTTTGCGAAAAATCGATGTTATGTAATTCCTCAAGTTCTTTGTTTATAACAATCTTATCGACATCCGGATCAACTGTTACCCAAAAAAATCGTGTTCTACGGGTCAAAAAATACAGAAAATCTTGGGTAAGTCCATCTAAATAAAGGAGCCCTTAGTACCCCCTCCTGGCCACAGCACTAATTTGTTTATAAGCCAAAAAATTGTTTATAACTTTAAAACATTGCTGAGGCTGCTTAAATAATCCGATTTCAATTCTGTAAAGTGCATTAGATAGGTGGAGTACTTCTTTATATGTAAAAAAATTGACAAATCTTTGTATTTTCTAGTTTTTGTTGTGCAAGATTTTAAAAATTTTTAATTTAAAAAAAAAGTTTAGATTGCAAAATTATTATTCAAAATCTAGTAAGTAAATTTTAATGAAATTTGGTGTACAGTTTTAGCACATTACAAAAATTTTCTAAGCGAATTAGGAAGGTTCCAAGTGTAACCTAAGTGATGGAAAATCATTGAATAAGGACAGGTTTGTTTTGCCCTCTTATTTTATATTTATTGCTATTTTGCAGCAAGGGTGATAAATTAAGACATTTTTAACAAATCGCATCTGATAGAAAATTTAATTATCTTTGTTTTATTCCTATACGATTTTGTTCCAAAATGAATCGTTTTAAAGTTATAAGCAAAAAAAGTAGAAAAAAAAACGAAATTTTTTGAAATTTTTAAATATTTTATTTTTTTTTTTATTAATGTTCCGGGCATATTTGAGAAGGAGCATAAATCAATTATTATTAACGAAGTTATCACCTAACTTTATCCGCAAAAATCTGAATGCCACCTCTCACATCCACCTAAAAACAGATCCTTACTGGTCTATTATAGATAAGGCATCATACAGCAATAAAGAATGCAAGATATGGACTCGGATCACTTTATGAAATTCCTTTATGGAAAAAGATATGGAAAAATTTAAGATACCTACGAAGCTAAAGAAACTAGTGACGATGACATTGAAGCATATCACCTACAACATAAGAATAACAGAGGGAACCTCAGAAGATTTTGCAGTCAGATCAGGACTTAGGCAAGGAGACCTGCTATCAACACTAATATTTAATATGATACTTAAAAAAATCATTAGAAATATCAACTTAAATAGAAATGGACACATATTGTACAAGAGTCATCAATTAGTGGGATATGCAGATGATGTGGCAAGTGTAGAAACAAGTGAAAAGATACTGAAAGAGATAACAGAAAGATTAGTACATAAACTGGGTCTACAAATAAATCAAAAGAAAAGCAAGGTTATGAAAGTAGGAAGATAAAGGCGAGATGGGACAAAGTTCTCGACAATGCGCAGTGGTTCTTATATACTAGTGTTACCATGGAAAAGGCCAGTTTGGTAATTATTCACTTTATTTGAATATATGTATTAAAAATTATTTTAAATTTCGTTTCGCCACTGATAGAAACAGCCTGTCCACCTGCGCAAAACAGTATGTCACACTTCCAAACTTATGTTTGTTACAGTCTATAATAAGACCAACAGTGACATACGGATGTGATACATGGATATTCAACCAAACAACAAAAGAAACAGTAAGAAGATGGGAAAGGAAAATACTCAGAAGAATATTAGGAGGGAAGAGAACATAGGAAGGGTATATAAGAAGGAAAAATGAAGAAGTATATAATATTTACAGAGAATCACAAATAGATAGGGTAATAAAATCAAGAAGGTTGCAGTGGCTGGCCCATATAGAAAGAATGAACAATGATAGAGTCAACGAATATACATCTCATAGAAGAAGCTTTTATATGAAACAGATGGTTACGTTTATACGCAGGTTTGTTGACGAGGGATGATGCGGCCAGAGTGCAGGCGGTGGTAGTCTGTAGTCACTGTCAGGTATGCACCGCCATAGCACCTACTCAGTTGTAACGCAAAATCCTATGCTAAAATGTTACAGGGCCGTACCCTTCTATGAGATGTATATTTGTTGATAGAGTGTTCAAGAAAATAGCATGAAGAGTACCAGATTATAAAAGAAAGACAAGAAAACCACGAAAGCGATGGAGAGAGGCGGTAGTAGAAGACCTAAAGGAAAAGGGAATAACAGACTGTAAGAAGTTGACAAATAACAGAAAGCTATGGAAAAGAACAACAAAGCTCTGGGCCTAAAAGGCCTGTAAAAAAGCTACATATACAGTGTGTAAATTGTTCAGCTGGACATAGGGAACATACATTGTATATATTTAGATATATAAATAAAGTATTTCTCATGACCATCTTTCAGTGCGTCACAGTTTTTCGATTTCTTTCTAACGCATTAAATTGTAGGTATGTGACAGAAAAAAAGGTACGTCGGTGATTACATTTCGTCGGTGACATTTTTATAACATTTATTCTAGTTATTCTAGTTGTCGATAGATGGCGCCATAATAAAAAAATAATTTTTTTTAATTAGATAATAATATTACAAATATAATCTGTATAATTTATAAGACTATACAAATCAAAGAAAATACCATTTTATAAATGCAAGAAACACTTTTGATTTGTTTTTATTCCAAATTGAAAATAAAATGTGACAACTGTCAGATTTAACTAAAATGTCATGTTAGAATAAATGTCATAAATGTGTATTAGGGAGTTTTTGTTGCTACGTAACGTACGCATCTCCGTATACGTAAAGCAACTAACGTGTCGTAGAGGATGAATGTTAAAATAGGTAGTTTTTGTAACTGCTTTAACGTAACGTAAACGAAATCGTAAAGTCATTTTTAAATTCCGTTGACATTTAAAAAAATAAAACAATGTTCACACAATATACAATTAATATACAAATGTAAAAAAAGATAATTGAATGATGAAATTGTATGGTTTTAATTGCTTCTATTTAAATATAAAAATATTATTTTTCCTTAGGTTAAAATTTTTTTATTTTTGTTTATACCTACTTTTTAGTTGTAAATTATTGTATACCTACATCAGAATTCCAGTAGGTATAATGTAAATAGTGTGGTAATATTTATTTGAAAATTTTACTGAAACTAGGTCATTTGTTTATCTAGTTATTAATTGTGGTGATCACTGTATTTCTTAAATTAATACAAGATTTGTTTGTTTTGCTTTATTAATAGACAACTTAAAAACAATAAAATTTTAAATATATTATGAAGTTCCAATTTCCAATTACAAACACAGAATAATTTTACTCAAATAGACTAAACCAATAACCAATATAACCTTAAAATGTTTATAAACGGGTAGTACGCTGATGAAATGTTCATTTGGTAGGTAATCGGGCAAGATCCTCGTGTGCATTCGGTGACTTTCGGCTCGATAGGGATGCGTATGAACCTAACGTACCAGCCCGTAACCTTAGGTAATACGTATCGCGATACGGGAGTTCAACCATTAATGCGCAAGCGTATATGTCAAAAAGATGCGTTACGTTTACGTATTTGTGTGCACAAAAACTCCCTATTATCACGGACTTACCCTTTTTCCTATCATCTGTTACGCACTGAAAAATGATCATGAGAAATACTGTACATACATTGTATTATATTAAGATAATTGTGGCAACTTCACTCTCTCAATGACGATATAGTTGTTAGCATTAAGGGGCATTAACCTCAAAATTGACAATTAATTTTGGGTGACACAAATAAACATCAAAATATGACATTGTAGTAGAACTATTTTTGACCTAATGGGAAAACTGTATCTGTTTAATTTGGAAATTAATTTTGAAATAAAAGATATTTTAAAAATTAAAGTAAAATTCGTCGGCTTAGTGACACAGAAATCTAACTACATTTTGTCTCGTTTTGAGATATCTACACCACTGAACTTACCTTAATGAGTTCTTTTGAGTGACACCTCTTTCTGAACACCTAAAACCCCAGTGAGGAGTTACGAAAACTCCTCACTACGAAACTCACTAAGGTAAGTTCAATTTCGTAGATTGAACTTCAAAATGTGAAATGTAGTTAGATTTCTGTGTCACTAAGCTGACGAATTATTAATTCATCAGTCATATACTTTGTTTTTGATTTATTTATGGACTGCCTTGCATTCAAAATCACTCATTCTATTCGTTCTAACAGCTCTATTGCACCAAAAACTCGTACTCGAACAGAAGATTCAACTAACACAGGTTAGCACAGTTGCCACAATGATCTCAATGTATATTCAATATTCCCTATTAGTACTGTCGCCAGTGGGGGTACAACGGCCTCCTTAATTCTATTGGAATATGTTTTTGTAATGTTCATATAAACCACCCTTTAGGTTGTTATTTAAAATGTTTTTAAAGTAGGTTGTTGTTGATAAAAATGAAAGTAGTAGTTTTTATGAAAAGTCAAATCTCTAGTTCTTTCTTAAATTAAATATATAAAATCTAATAGGTTATGTGGCCCCAGATTAGTGATGTAAAAAAACGTGTTTTTTTTTAATTCTAAAAAAACGAAAAAAAAAAACAATAAAAAACGTGTTTTTTTTGTTTTTAATTGTTTTTTATTAGTTTCTCAACGTAATATTAACAATATCAATATTAGGAGTTGTTTGTAAGCCTAAAAATCACCCAATATTTCAATATTATATCCAAAACATCTAGAAACTCAGTGTTTGACGTTCCTTTTTAAAAAATATTGAAACATTAAACCCTTACTGCCTTTATCTATTATTTTTTTACGTCGTTGCTTTTGGGGAATCACCGAAATTTAGCAGGACGCTCGTATTCGTTGGCGCTGAGACAACCGGGGAATTACCGATTAGCTTTTTCAGGTGTTCTGTTGTTATTTTGTGATTTACTTGCCTTGTGCCGGAAATATTTGTGTTTAGTGCTTATTTAAATAACTATATATATAATAATATTTAGTGCTAAATTTAACAAGTCTGAAATCGTTTACTGCCGAGGCTGTTGCCCTTACAAAGGCCATCCGACAAAGCCACATATTATCTGCGTGGGTAAAGGAAAAAAAAAACGAATTAAAAATAAGTTGCAGTCTTAAACTCCCAGTGCCTACCAGATGGGGATCATTAGTTCTTTGTCTACAATCATTGCTTGCTAACAAACAAATAATAAAAAGGATGGCTATCAATGAAGAAGTTGAAAAGACAGTAAGCAAACAGCCATCTTTAAAAAAATGCTCTAAGCGATATATTTTGGGACCGGGTACAAGGATACATTATGCTTCTGGAACCAATTGCTAACACAATTACCTCTGTAGAAGGTGACACACCAACGATTTCAAAATGTCTGCATTTATTTAAAAAAATGGTTAACACCTCATTAGAAAATGTCACTAAAAGTCCATTGTTATCCAAAGAGGAAGCAGATACAAGGGCAATTTTTGAAAATCGGAAGAAGTTTGCTATTTATAGTGTTCATTTTGTAGCTAACCTTTTGGATCCAAAATATCGTGGCTGCGAACTTAGCTCAGATGAGATGGTAATTTTTTTTAGGTTATAGTGGGTTTTAGTTATATTTCTATTAATTTTTTTATTTAATGTAGACTGATGCGACAGAAGTCATATACAAGGTAGCACAGAAGATGCCAGATGTCGATGAAGCAGCCGTCTTAGCTGACGTTGTCAATTTTATTGCAAAAGAATGACTATTCAAAAAGGCTTTTCTATGGAATGAGGACACAATTGCAGCTATCCTAGCTTCACAGTCAATACTGCATTAGAATCTGAACCGGAACCAATGATAATATCCAATTCAGATCAGTCGGAGTCTGTCTTTGAAAGTGATGAAGAGGAAGCTTCAGAGTCTGAAGAAAATGCAGATAGCGACGGGACGGATCAGTGTTCATTTAAGGGATTCGGTTAATTAATTGAACCTTTTCAATCATTAAGACGTTATTTTTTTTATTTGATAAATTTTTATTACTTATTTTTGCTTTGATTTTGCAAGTTAACGAATAAACTCTTCTTATTTTGTTTATACCCATGGTCTTTTTATTTAAAGGATTTATACGAAATTAATTATGAAACGAAATAATACTTATTTTGTTATAAAATTATACAGAATATTATATTTATTATATGTTTTTGTCATTAAATAAACTGTACCCACTTAAAAAATCAAAATAAAAAAAAAACGAAAAAAAACAAAAAAAACGAAGGCTTCGTTTTTTTGCAATAAAAAACGGTTTTAAAAAAAAACGGTACCGTTTTTTATTGGTTACATCACTACCCCAGATCATACTTAACTACTGCGTATATTTAGTTTAAAGTAACGGTGTGTCCGAAAAAGCAAGAAAGTATATTTAAAGACTTTGCCGGTGTGTCCGAAGTATAAGGGTTTGAAAGAAAGAACTAGACCCAGTGAAAGAAAGAACTAGAGTGGCGTGTGTCGCCGGAAATTTGAGGCAAAAAAAAATAATGGGTGACAAAATAGATATATCCACAGTTGGTAAATTTGATGGCGTTAACTTTCAACAGTGGAAGTTCCAATTGAAATGTGCCTTAAGAGCCAAAGGTATATATGGAGTTATTGATGGCTCGTTAATCAAACCAGAAGTAGCAGGAGACGAATTACAGGCATGGTTTAAAAAGGATGCCCAGGCTATGTTCACTTTAACATCTGCAGTGAGTTTAAATCAGATTACTTTGATTGAAAGTTGTCTAAAGAGATTATGGAGACCTTTGAGTCTATTTATGAGCAGAAATCAGAATCAAATAAAATGATGTTGCATGAACGGTTTCATCAATATAAGATGAGTAGCCTAGATACTATCGCTCAACACATAGCAAAAGTGCAGAATCTTGCTAAGCAAATTAAAGAAGCAGGTGATGATGTGAGTGATATTGCTATTATGACAAAAATACTGAGTACATTGCCCCAAAAGTACAGAAATGTTATACAGGCATGGTTGTCCGTAGACAGTGCTAAACAAACTATAGGTAACCTTAGAGACAGAACAAGCACTGGCAACAATGTCATTCAAAGGAAAATATGATCAGAAAGGTCAAGAAAGGGGTGTAATATGTTTTGGATGTAGAAAGCGAGGGCACATTGTCAAATTTTGCAAAGAGAAAAAGAACGAACAAGAAAACAGTAGTAGCAGGTCATATAGAAGTCATAATCGAGGCAGAGGTGGCTTTAGTAACTACAGAAAAGGTTACAAAAAGAATGACAGAGCACAAGCTGGCAACTCTACAGAAAATCAGCATGGTGGTTCTTCGAGTAGCGCATATTATAATGTTAATAATGAGAGTGCATTCAACATAGAAGAAAAACAGCTAGAAAAAGTGGATACAAGTGATGATTGGATTATGGACAGTGGTGCATCAGCACATATGTGTTACAGGGAAGAATATTTTTTTAATATTGACAGAACTTTTACATCACAGGTATCACTTGGCAATAATCAAACACTACCAGTACAAGGTAAGGGAACTATTAAAATAGAGAAGTTGATCAATGGACAATGGTTTAAATCCACTATAAATGATGTGTTATATATCCCACAGTTGAGAAAGAATTTATTTTCAGAAGGTGTTTTGACAAACAAAGGTATGAGTGTAATTAAGATTAACAATGAAGCCAAAGTATATGAAAATGAGAATCTAGCAGCAGTTGGTATAAAGGATAGAAACAACACATATAAAATGATGTTTCGCACAATAATATATAATGCATGATTTAAAGATATGGCATGAAAGACTGGGACATGTTAATAAGAAATATTTAGAAGAAATGGTAAAAATGAACTTATCAAAGGTGTTACAGAAAAGAAACAAGATTTTGTGTGTGAAGGTTGTTTGATGGGAAAGCAACATAAGAAGACTTTTAAAGAGAGACCACACACTAAGTTACCTCCTGGAAAAAGAATATTCAGTGATGTTTGTGGACCTATGCAAACTGAATCTGTACGAGGAGCACGTTACTTTGTAACATTCAAAGATGAGTACACCGGGTATAGAGTAGCATATTTTATTCGACATAAAGCAGATGTACTAGATTGTTTCAAAGTATATAATAGAAAAATTAAGGCAAAGTATGGCTATTCTGTTGAAAAACTGCATACAGATAATGGTACTGAGTATACAAATAATGCTTTCAAAGAGTATTTAGAACAAGAAGGTATAGAGTCAGAAACCACAGCAGCATACACTCCAGAGCAAAATGGCAGATCTGAGCGAGATAACAGATTAATTGTAGAAATGGTTCGATGTATGTTATACCAATCTGGAGTAGATAAGAGACTATGGGCAGAGGCAGTTAATACTGCCATCTACATTTGCAACAGAATTACAAGCAAACAGACACCAGGTTCTACAGCTTATGAACAGTGGACAGGGCAGAAACCTGTATTTGACCACATGAAAGTGTTTGGGTGTGATGCATATGTACATATTCCTGACCAGAAAAGAAGGAAACTAGAGGCAAAGAGTCAGAAGGTTATATTTGTTGGATATGACAAAAACTCCACAAATTATAGATTATTCAACCCAACAACAAAGAAAATAGTGATATCTAGAAATGTGTTTTTCAATGAGAAAATGTACAGTGCAAAGAAAGACAATGTAATCAAGATAGCAGCAGAAGATGATGTGACAATTTTTGAAATACAAGAAAATGAACTTGAAGAGAGACAAGAAGAAGAACAAATAAACGTTAATAATGAAACAGAAGTTTTACAACATGATGATAATATCAACTTGAGACCACAACGACATATACGTTTGCCAGCCAGATTAAATGATTTTGAGGTAAATTTTACTGAAGTTGATATACCACATACCACAGACATATGAAGAAGCAGTGTCAAGTAGTGACAAAGAAAAATGGAAAATTGTCATAAATGAAGAGTTTGATGCACTATTGAAAAATGAAACATGGTCTATGGTTAAGAAGCCAGACAATAAAAACATTATAGACTCAAAATGGGTGTTCAAAGTCAAGAGACATCCAGATGGCTCAATAGAAAGATATAAGGCTAGATTGTGGGCTAAAGGATATGCCCAGAAAGAAGGAATAGATTACAATGAAATTTTTGCACCAACAACAAGGTATGACTCCATAAGAATCTTGTTAGCTCTAGCCACAATAAATGACTATGAAATCATGCAGTTTGATATAAAAACAGCATTTTTATATGGACATCTTGACGAAGACATTTTTATGTCACCACCTCAGGGGCTAAAGTGTGAACCCGGACTAGTGTGCAAGTTAGATAAGTCGTTGTATGGTTTAAAACAATCACCACGGTGTTGGAATCGAAAATTCCACTCGTTCTTGGCTAACTACGGTTTTCAAAAATCATCAGCTGATCAGTGTGTTTATACTGGATATGTAGACAATATTAAAGTGATCTTAATCATTTACGTTAATGACGGTTTGTTATTTTCTGAGAAAAAGTTAGCAATGGAGACAGTTTTATGCGTGTTAAAAGACTGTTTTGAAGTGACTGTGTCAGTTGGGAACTATTTTGTCGGACTAGAAATTACAAGAAACTTAAAGTTAAAGTTAAACTTAAAGTACAATGTTTCTAAGTCAAGCAAGTTATACAAAACAGATAATAGAGAGATTTGGTCAACAAAATGCAAATCCTGTAAGTACACCAGAAGATGCCATATAGACAAGCTGTAGGTTCATTAATGTTTTTAGCCGTAGTGTCAAGACCTGACATTGCACATGCGGTGGGAGTAGTCAGCCGTTATACAAACAATTACAATGCAGCACAATGGAATGTTGTCAAAAGAATCATCAGGTACTTAAAAGGCACAATAAATTATGGCATTTGCTGTGACACATTCAATCAAGTTAACATGCATGGATACAGTGACGCAGATTATGCAGGTGATAAAGAAACTCGTCGTTCCACCACTGGCTACGTGTTTAAGATGGCAAATGGTCCTATTACCTGGACAAGCAAGAGACAGACATCAGTATCTTTATCAACAACCGAATCTGAGTTTGTAGCTGCATCACAAGCAACAAAAGAGTTGGTGTGGCTTCAAAACTTTTTATCAGATCTTGAAGAACATGCAAGTTTGCCTACCACTCTATATATAGACAATCAGAGTGCAATAAATCTGATTAAAATCTGCACTGATTAAAAATCCAGAGTTCCACCAAAGAACAAAACACATAGATGTGAAGTTCAAGTTTGTTCGTGAAAAGTATGAGCTTGGACATATGTTTCCAGAGTATGTTAATACAAAAGAACAAGAAGCAGACATCTTCACCAAAGCATTGCCTAAAAATCAATTTGAAATGCTTAGAATGAAAATTGGAATTGGGACAACAGAACAGAAATAGTAATTTGTTTTGTTAGCTAGTTTTGAATTTATTTGGTGGACATTTGTTATATTTTTTTTTATTTAAAAGGTTTGTTTATGGGTTGAACAACTTAACAAAAAGGTGGGAATATTGGAATATGTTTTTGTAATGTTCATATAAACCACCCTTTAGGTTGTTATTTAAAATGTTTTTAAAGTAGGTTGTTGTTGATAAAAATGAAAGTAGTAGTTGTTGAATAAATAAAAAGCAGTTTTTATGAAAAGTCAAATCTCTAGTTCTTTCTTAAATTAAATATATAAAATCTAATAAATTCAGATGGACTTACCCAAGTTTTTTTATGTATTTTGACCTGTAGAACACGAATTTTTTGGGTAACAGTTGATCCGGATGTCGATAAGATTGTTATAAACAAAGAACTTGAGGAATTACATAACAGCGATTTTTCGCAAAACGAAACATTTTTTTGTATTTTTTGGGTCATTCTAAGCCAAAAAGTTTTGACAAGTTTTTTTGTATGATGCATAGTTTTTGACATAAACGCGGTTGAACTTTCAAAAACTCGAAAAATTGCAATTTTTGAACTCGAATAACTTTTGATTGAAAAATAAAATACCAATTCTGCTTACCGCATTTGAAAGTTCAAGTCAAATTCTATCAGTTTTGATTACTTTCATTGCTAAAAATTAATATTTTTATTGTTAAACAAAGCTATAAACACATAGTGATTGAATGATGTTTTCAATGCATTTCTCATTTGAAATTGAACGAGTAGGCACGCATACAGACAATTTCTACATAGATTACGTACATTAAAACGCATGCATTGGGCACAGGAAACACTATGTGTTTATGGCTTTGTTTAACAAATAAAAACTTCATTTTTAGCAATGCAAATAATCAAAACCGATAGAATTTGAGCAGAGCCGGCCCATGGGTAATATTTCACCCGTGCGAATTACTATTGTGGCGCCCTCCCCCACTCGCTTCGCTCATTCTGCAAACTTTCACATGCGTGCCTTAAACGTGTACTTTTAACACTTATATCATAAATAACTATTAAATTAATAAGAATTGAACTTGAAAATGAATTAAACTTAAAAATAACAATGTTGAGCTTTGGACATAAAGTGTTAGGCCTTGTAAGGCAATGAGACATGACATTGTGTTATCATGTTATAGGCTAAGTTGAACGCAGTTAACTTTCCTAGATTTTCTCTGGGCAAACTCATTTACAGTTGCATTAACATCAATATCCTCGAGCACTGCAAACTCAATTGACATCAAAGCTAGTCCCACCAATCTGTCTTGCGACAATGAAGACCTCAGATAATTTTTTATTATTTTCAACTTGGAGAAACTCCTTTCTCCACTCGCGACAGATACTGGGAGAGTAAGGATTCGCAGTGCTACACACAAGTTAGGAAAGTTCCCTACAAATCCGTTGTCTGCTAAGTAGCTCAATATGTCAACTACGCCTTTGATTTTGCCTTTGTCTTATTTTTCGACATTGTGACCATCAATGTCACTATGCTGGCCATCAGTAAGAGCAATGTGTAGGTCCTAGCTAGCGTTACCAGGTGCCCCGATTTGCGCGGGACGTCCCGATTTTAAGGGGTCTGGTACGCGTACCGATTTGTACCTGATCGGGACTCTAAATGTCCCGATTTTCACCCACGAAAACCAATTTCAGGAGGACTTGCAGTGAATTTTATAACTAAGTTATAAAAACAAGGCACTCCTAAAAGCGGCAAAATCAAATGAGAAATATAATTTTAATAAAAAATAAATAATTTACTTAATCTACGATTTTTTTTTGTATTTTCGTCTGATTATTATTATTATGTAGGATTAAATACAGATTATAGAAACACCTTGTAGTCCAGTAAATGAACGGGAAATACGGCGATACCGTGTAATTTTCAGGATCAACTCCGAATTACATGAAAATGTGGACGGCTTGTGCCGTTGGTTGCTTTTACTCGGGGGGTGACAGTCACCTCTACTTTGGGGTGAAAAACCGCGCGTTTAAAATAAGTCCGGAGATGGATAAATTGACTAATTCTAAGCAATTTTAGTTCTATAGAATTTTAACTTAGTTAATACTTTTCGATTTATTTACGATTGAAAATGTTTATTTTTCGACAAAAAAATTACGTTTTTAGGCGATTTTCACAAATAACTCAAAAAGTAAGTATTTGATCGAAAAAATATTCTTAGCAAAAATGTAGCATAATATAAAAAAATGAAAAAAATTGTAAACTCGTAAAGTCTATAGACCCAGCAAAAGCAAAGTTTTAGCTCATGAAAAATACGTTCTTATTCGCCAAATTCCAAATCAAATATTTCAACGTGAAATAACCAAAAAATGAAGTACTTTTCGGGAAAAACCAATTAAAACTTTTTTAATAAAGATTTATTTTAAAGAAGTTTTAAAAAAGTTTCTAGCATCAAAACTAAGCGAGTTATGCTCAAAATCAAGTTGACTCCTTTTTTTTTTGTTAAAAAAATCATGAAAATCTCCCCCTTTAGCATCCCAAATGAAATTAATCGTTACCGCTTTACAAACAATTTACTTTACTTATGTATTTTTTACATGATTGAAAGGGCCTGAACGAGTCACTAATCACGAGTGTACGCAAAATATGAACAGCCATATTTTAACCAATTTTTGTCTTACAGAAAAACAAAATGAATCTATAATATTTATAAAACAAAACCTACCTACTTTTTACTCCTTGAGATTTTTAGTAACCCTAATACTTTTATTTTCCAATATTTTAGGAAAAATTTTTTTTTACTATAAAACCGTTTTTTTTTCAAAACTAAGCACTCCTAGCCGGTAAACCTTACAGATCGTATAAACAATACACATATAAAGTAAATGGTAAAGCGGTAACGATTAACTTTATTTACGGTGCTAAAAGAGGGAGATCTTCACGATTTTTTTACCAAAAAAAGTGGCCAACTTTATTTTGACCGTAACTCGCTTAGATTTAATGCTAGAGACTTTTATAGAAAACAAAATTAAAGTTTTTTTTAAACACTTAAAAAATTTTTATTAGGTTTTGCCCGAAAATAGCTTAATTTTTTGGTTATTTCAAGTTGAAAAATTCGATTTGGAATTTTTCGAATAAAAACATACTTTTGATGAACTATAACTTTTCTTTTATTGGTTTTATAGACTCGCTGAACATACAATTTTTTGCTTTTTTAAAAGCTACATTTTTACTAAGAATATTTTTTCGATAAAATTACTCGAAAAGTATTGACTTCGTTTAAAAATTATATAGAACTAAAGTTTTTTAGAGTTAGTCAGTTGATCCATTTTGGGACTTACTTTAAACGCGCTTTTTTTTACCCCCGAGAAGGGGTAACTGTAACTGCCACCCCCCAAGTAAAAGCAACCAACGGTACAAGTTCAACTTTGAAGTAGACAGTAAGTAGAACCTAAACCAGATTTTCATGCAATTAGGAGTTGACTGGAAATTACACTCCAAAACGGTCATTTACTGGGTCAAAATAAACTTGTTGTTTATTTGTCCCGATCTACAACCCTAAATCCCGATTTGTTTTTGCTGATGTACCGATTAAAAATAAATCGGACCTGGCAACACTAGTCCTAGCAGCCTTGAATGTAGAAACCTAAACAGTTGGTGATAGTATTGAAGCTGATCAAATCTGTCTCCCAGAGAAGAGATACATTGATCCAAGACCGCGTACAAGAATTTAGTTTTGAACACGATCTCAGGATCAAGAACTGTTTTATCACTAGAGTCATAAGAAAACATTTTCTTCTTTTTTCTCGGCCACAGTTCACTTTCTTTAGGGAATGCTGGGCCAACTTCAATCATTTCGGCCACTTCCCTGCAATCGACTAATATTCTGTTGAATCCTTCATCACTCCTCGTTTCTTCAAAAAATTGCTTCGTTGCAGAAATCAAAGCAAGAGAGTTTGCTATGTCCATTTCAACCTCTTGAAGTTTCTTGCTTATGAGGTTTATATTAAACAGACTCATATGCCACGTTACTAAGCATCAGATGAATCGGAAGTCTTTCAACTTTTTGGCAAAACTTGTAGCTATATTTCTTGCATATGCGTCTAGCCTTTTTTGGTCTTGACTAAATTCAAAAAGCACGTTGCACACAATGCAGAGAGCAAGGCGACGCACCGCGCCAGTCCCCCGTCGCTCAGTAGAAGAAATGGCGCGGGGTGCGCAGTATTCCACCACACATACAATTATGTCTTTTTGTCTATAATAAAATTAAAACTGACTAAGGCTTTGTGAAATATTACTAATTCATCATAAATGAATGAATAATTGGCTTAAAAATTAACATAATTTAAATAATTGATCGCTTTTTAATTTTTTTTTTTGGCTAGGGGGAAATTCGCCCCAAACCCTTGGCGCCCTGTGCGGGCGCACGGCGCGGACGGCCCTCGGGCCGGCTCTGAATTTGAGTTGAACTTTCAAATGCAGTAAGCAGAATTGCTATTTTATTTTTTTAATCAAAAGTTATTCGGGTTCAAAAATTGCACTTTTTCGATTTTTTGAAAGTTCAACCGCGTTTATCTCGAAAATTATACATCCTACAAAAAAAACTTGTAAGACCATTTTTTCCTGAAAATCACCCAAAAAATACAAAAAAATCTTTTGTTTTGCGAAAAATCGCTGTTATGTAATTTCTCAAGTTCTTTGTTTATACCAATCTTATCGACACCCGGATCAACTATTACCCAAAAAATTGGTGTTCTAGGTATGAGTCAAAATACACACACCGGCAAAATTAGCCGAACACCTTAAAAATGGGACATGTTTGATGTCACGAATTTCCTAAACCAGTAGTCCGATTTGAGTGATTCTTTTAGTATGTTATAGCCTTATTATTTAAGAATATCATTGTAATAATATTGTTGCTAGACAGCTAAATATCATTTTATACCGGGTGTAACAATAATACTGTGTTTTTTTCTTAAAGTTTGGAACACCCTGTGGAATGTTCTAGCATATATAAAATATTGAAATTAAAACTCAATTATAGCCTTAGGCTTTCTTAACATTTTCTTTTTTGATTCATTTGCTTATGTTGGAAAATAAAAAAGCTATGGGCTTTAACAACTAGCCATGTTTTTTATCAATAAATCCTCATAGTAGGGGAGAAAAGTATGCTAAATTTGCAATTACTCGAGCGTTCTTGGGACCTGGAGTGGATTGTAAATAATGGGTGGTACAACCAAAAAATGTTAAGTTAAGTTTTCCACAAAGTGTGGGACTCTCCATTTTTCAATTTAGTTTTCCATTTCCACTAATCGTTTTTTTCGATTATAGCGCCATTTATCCATAATAGGAAAAAATGTCGCAAATAAAAGTTGCTTATTTTAAGGTCAAGGATCCAAATCTGCAATAAAAATTGGGGGCTCCTATTTAATATTTTAATGTAACCCCCACCCCACCTCCGTGGGGGGATCGTGTTTGGTGCCATTCGGTAGATTTTTGAAAAATATTGAATAGGTGTATTTTGCAGTTTTACGATCTGATGTTCATTTCGCAAAATATCGCAGGGTTCGTATTTATAATTTTTAATTTACCCCCCACCCCTCTCCGTGGGGTGTCACGAGCCCCCACGGAGGTGGGGTGGGAGATTTAATTTAAAATCTTAAATAGGAGCCCCCAATTTTTATTGCAGATTTGGATGCTTTATGTAAAAATAAGCAACTTTTATTCGACATATTTTTTCGAATTATGGATAGATAGCGCTCTAATCGGAGAAAAATGATTATTTCAAATGGAAAATTAAATTAAAAAATGAAAAGTCCCCTACTTTATGCAAAAACAACCTAACCTTTTTCTGATTTTAGCACATACTCTTCACAATCCAATAGATCCCCATAATGCTCGAGTAACTGCAAATTTAGTATACTTTCCTCCCCTACTATGAGGATTTATTGATGAAAAACATGGATAGTTGTTAACGCACATAACTTTTTTATTATCTCACATAAGTAAATGAATCGAAAAGGAAAATGTTAAGCAAGCCTAAGTCTACAATCGAGTATTAATTCTAATATTTTACATACGCTAGAATATTCCACAGGGTGTTCCAAACTTTAAGAAAAAAAACACAGTATGATTGGTACACCCGGTATAAAATGGTATTTACCTGTCTAGCAACAATTCGCGGTGTGCAAGTACTTGGAAGGGAAACGAGAAACGACCGTGCGAGAGTCGCGGAGAAATATTGCAACTATCTTAAATAATTCATATTGTCAATGAAATTGTCAAATTGAGGTATATTTCATACCTTCTGTCATTGAAACAGAAAAATTATATATTGCTCCACAATATTGATATGATATGCGATTGTTATATAAAGGTAAATTTAATTAATTGTATTTTGCTTGCAGTACTGCATTTTAATAACTAATTTTATTTACTACATACAATTGTTTACGTTTTGATAGCATAACCTGAATCTTATTTTTTCTTCTTATTATTTTTTGGGGTATGGCCTTGACAATTATCCAGTAACCAGGACTAATATAATTGGCCAATATAATTAAAAGTGCGAATAAAGTTGCAGAGCGTAGAAATAGGGGTCGCTTTACAGAACTTGCACGGTCCCAATATTATTACAATGATATTCTTAAATAATAAGGCTATAGCTATAACATACTAAAAGAATCACTCAAATCGGACCACTGGTTTATGAAATACGAGACATCAAACATGTCCCATTTTTAACGTGTTCGGCTAATTTTGCCAGTGTGTGTACATAAAAAAAATTGGGTGAGTCCATCTGAATTAAGGAGGCCGTTGTACCCCCTGGCGACAGGACTATATGTCCAGCAGAACGATTTACGTACTGTATAATAATATACTTGTCTTACCTGAGTTATCTACTGGACCACTCTTAATATGCCCAGGATCAATTATTGTGGATAGTTTATTTTCTTTGTGTATTTGACTACTTCCAAGATACTCTTCCTTAATTTCAATCTTAGATTCCATAGCTAACAAATCAAATAAACTTAACACAACACAAACCGCTCGGTCGGTGATAAGATACAAACTGTAAAGTATAATTTTTTATCAATTTCCTTTATTATATCCAAATCCAACGACAAAAATACACAGCAGACAGGAGTAATTAATTTTATACATCAGTGAAATTTAGTGAAAAGTGAAAATGAATGAGAAAATATTGGATGTCAATGTCATTTCAAGTCATTTGTCATATACAATAATAGGCCATTTCAAGAATTTGACGTGTATGTCACTGCTGGGAGGCAATTAATTAACTTTTTTATTTCGCTGTGTCTAGGTACACGCTAACGTGTACGCAAATAAAAAATTGGGTACACGCGAAACGTCATCAAGTCAGTGACGTTACTATAGGGCTTTTCATTCACAGTCATTTGTTTCGAGCTTCTGTCATGTGTCACATAATATTACTATATCTACGTCATACGCCACCTTTACTTTACAAGCCATGAAGAGAAAAAGGCAACGTCGCAATTGATGACGTCGGTAGTCTGACTTTCGGACTACCGCTTTCGAAACTACGATTTTAAAGTACAAATTCTAGTAAAATCTATAGTATTTTTTGAGTCGAACAAGAAAATATTATTAATTAGAAGTTTGTACAAAATAATATTAAAAGTAATTCCTTGTAAGTAACGTTTATTATACAAAAAAAAAAACCAAAAACAAGAATATAAACGGGATTCATTTTTTTCGAATCCTAAGAAAACTAATAAGTATTTTTCAAAAATTTAAACGCAGAGTGAAAGATTACGTTTAGGACCGAGGGCCCAAAATCCCTGAAAACTTCTATGTTTATTTTAATAAGTTACAGGGGTGAAAAACTAAGAAAATTTAGTGTGATTTTTAGTTTCAAATATGTCATTAAAAAAACTTTTTATTCATTCTAAGGGACTTTCGGTCCTCGGTAATACAGTAATCTTCTATTCTGCGTTTAAATTTTTCAAAAATACTTATTAGTTTTCTCAGAATTCGAAAAAAATGATTACATTTAAAATACAGGCGTCAAAATTTTGCATTTTGTTTCTTTCCCCTTAAAGTTTGTCGCACTTATTTAGAAACACCCTGAATTGATAAAGGACAAATCTAGTTGTTAAACATAAGCGAATTAATAAAAAAAAACAGAATGTTAAGAAAACCAGAGTCTATAGTTGGGTTTTAATTTCAGTATTTTATAAATGCCCGGTACACCATAAAAATTTAACTGGTTAGCAACAATATTATTACAGCGGTATTGTTAAAGAATTAGGCTATAACATATTAAAAAAATCACTTAAATCTGCCAACAGCTTTAGGAAATATAAGACATTAAAAATGACAAGATTTTTAAGTGGACGGATTTCTATATGCACGCAAGTTTATATAAAAATATACTATATTGAACTAAAATCATCTTAATAACATACCTTTTAATATTTTTTATAATTTGGATCACGAAATATTGTACAATATTTCAGTTTTTCTGTAAATACAGTGAAAATTATTTAAAAACAAATGAGAACTGTCAGAATTAATCGGTCTACCGATAGATGTTGCCAAGTTTCAACTTCATGGCTTGTTAAGTAAAGGTGGCTATGGCGTTACCAATGATACAAACCAAAGACGTATGACGCAGATAAATTAATATTATGTGACACATGACAGAAGCTCGAAACAAATGACAATCGATGAAAAACCCTATTTAGCGTGCACTGTTACTGGTTTTTTTGCATACATGCTAACTTGAGAATACCGCGAGAGTGGTAAAGAGATTAGTAAATTAGTGTTGATTAGTAATGATATTTCTTATTTTTTATCTGTTTAGTGTTTGTTTTTAAATTAATTATGGAATGTGGACAATTATTTAGTTCTTTTAATTAATTTAACAACATTTTAAAACAGTATGAAAAAGATAAGAGACAAAAATTCGTGGGTAGCAGAAGTGTTAAGATAAAATATACAGGGCGATTGATTAGTGTTATAAAGCTCAGTAGTAAAGTTAGTAACAAAAATTGTAGCAAACTTTGAGCTTCATATTACAAAATTAGTCAGAATGTTACAGGGCGTTCGATAACATAGTGGCAGACCAAACTTACGTTTTTTTTTTTAAATCGAACACCCTATATTTTATTTTATGTTCGAAATCTTCTTAACGTCCCCATCACAAATATATAAAGGTTTATTATGTTATACAGGGTATTTACAAAGTTATAACCAATTTTCTATGAAAATCGTAACAAGTTCATCAACTCCCTGTATAAATAGAAATAAACACAACAGCAGTGGTTTATAAATTGGTGTAGTCGGCAGGGACCCGGACCGTACCGATAAAAACAGAAAACCGAACCGAAACCGATATTTTTTAGTGGATCAGAACCGAAACTGAACCTTTATTTGATATTAAACATAATTTTTGGAACCGAACCGTAACACTTAATTTTTCAAACGGTTTTATCGCTTTTTTTCGGTTTTGTTGTATATAATATTGTTATTTTTGTTTTTGTTAAAGTTATCTAATGCAAACAACTTTGCAGTGTTTTCTACTTTTGTTGATAAATAAAAAATACATTTCAAGATATGTTTCATTATTTTTAAAATCAACTCAAAAACCTTAAAAACTATGTTATAATAATTTCCTCTTTTAATTCTGGTCAACAAATGTTTCTGAAGTTGTTGAGGAAAATAAAATTTTTTGTATTTCAGAATATTGTCAAATATTTTATTTAACTAAATTCATGCCTTTTTAGCAAATTCTAAAATAATAAAATTATTCTATCCATTGTTAACTTTTGCACCTGATCAGGGGTCACTAATAATAATTGATAATCGGTGACAAATCTTTGGAGTTGGTTGTGATGAAATGAATTGAGCCATATTGGTAGGGAAGCCCAAGCGGAGATTTTTGCAGTTACTCGAGGGCGTCAGAAAATCACACTGGGAGAAACCTTGTACTCTGTAAATGTACCCCTACCATATATTCAATCTTAATACAGGGGAGTTCGTTAAGGTGGGTCCGAAAAAAAGATCTACCCTTAGAAAAATTCAAAATTGTCAGATTAAGATATTCAGATAAGTTAAGTACATGCAGAACAGTGTGTATTTAAAAAATCTGACGGTTTGAGCGGGGCGTAAGGAAATGGGTGAGTCACAAAGCTTCACAAGAAAAAAGCGAATATTTCGAGAAATTAACGTCAGATCGAAAAACTAAAAATTACGTGTTCAATATTTTTCAAAAATCTATCGAATGATAACAAACGATACTCCAAGGAGAGGAGTGGGAGGTTAATTTTAAATAGGAACCCCACGATATTTCGCCAAATGAACATCAGATCGAAAAAGTGCAAAATACACGTATTTAATATTTTTGAAAAATCTATCAAATGACACCAAACACGACCCCCAACTGAGGTGGGATGGGGGTTTCTTTAAAATCTTAAATAGAAACCCCCATGTTTTGTTGCAGATTTGGATTCCTTACGTAAAAATAAGTAACTTTTATTGGAGATATTTTTTCGAATTATTGACAGATGGCGTTATAATCAGAAAAAACGATTGTTGGAAATGGAGAATTAAATAAAAAAATGGAAAGTCCCCACTTAAATGAAAAACTTTAGTTAAATTTTTCTGATTTTTGGGACCCAATCTTCACAAACCAATAGGTCCCCATAACGCTCGAGTAACTGCAAATTTAGTATACTTTCCTCACCTACTATATAATATCTTACATAAAATTTTTTTATACACTTAGAGAAATTACACCATATATTTCCTATTTTATCAGACTGTAAAATTGAGAATTTGTAGGAACCGAAAAAAATGGTCAGAACCGAATCGAAATATTTTAACAAAACCGGAACCTTACCGGACCTAAAATTTTGAATTTTACTAGAACCGGAACCGGACCGGAACCTTTTATTTGATTTCGGTCCGGGTCCCTGGTAGCCGGTTCGCTAAACTCAGACACAACTGGCTAGTGATTTTAGTCTGTAATTTTTTGTTTTTTGTCAATTTTGCCAAAATTGACAAAATTACAAAATATTTAGTAATTATTAACTATTATTAGTAATTATTTTTTTGCCAATTTTACCAAATTGGCAAAATTACTTACTAAAATCACTAGCCAGTTGTGTCTGAGTTTAGCGAACCGACTATATAATTAACTTACTTATAAAAAATATTTTAACAGTATTTGGTATTTTGTACATGTCATGTCAACTAAACATTTATTTTGCTAACCTGAATAATATTATATATTATATACTTTTATACAAGGTATACACATTCGCTGTGTCTAGGTACACGCTAACGTGTACGCAAATAAAAAAGTTAGGTACACGCGAATTAAACTTCATCAAGCCAGTGACGTCATTATTTAGCGTGCGCGGTGACTTTATATTTTGGTACACGCTATTTTGATATTTTTAGTGTTTGTTGTTTGTTTGATAGAAAATACTTTATTAAGGGAAGGGGAAGGGAAGCAAAACTATTCAGACGTTTCAAACTTAATTGTAATAAAACAATATGCATATAAAAGTATATATTCAGGTTAGCAAAATAAATATTAGTTAAATGATATATACAAAATACTGCTAAAATAATTTTTATACGTAAGTTAATTATACCAGTTTATATTGGTGTTTATTTTTATTTATACAGCGAGTTGCACTTGTTACGATTTTCATAGAAAATTGGTTATAACTTTGTAAATACCCTGTATAACATAATAAACCTTTATATTTTTGTGATATGGAAGTTAAGAAGATTTCGAACATAAAACAAAATATATAATGTTCCATTTAAAAAACATAAAAGTTTGGTCTGCCACTATATTATCGAACGCCCTGTAACATTCTAACTAATAACTAATTTTAGTAATTTTGTAATATGAAGCTCAAAGTTTGCTAAAATTTTTGATACTAACTTTTATTGCTATCTATTACTATAGCGGATCTACTGAGCTTTATCAGACTAATCAATCGCCCCGTATATTTTATCTTATTACTTCTGCTATCGTTAATCACGAATTTTTGTCTCTTATCTTTTTCATACTGTTTTAGAATGTTGTTAAACTCATTAAAAGAACTAAATAATTGTCCACACTCCATATAGTTAATTTAAAAAAAAACACTAAACAAGTAAAAAATAAGGAAACTCTTTACAAATCAATATTAAAGTGTAAACATAAGGCGATTAGACAAATTCTAACCACACTCTGACACTCGCGATACTTGCAGATACTTAATACCACAGCATACACGCGGCTCAAATTAGCGTGTACCAAAAAAACCCAGTCATAGTACACACTAAATAATGACATCACTGACTTGATGACGTTTAAGCGTGTACCTAACTTTTTTATTTGCGTACACGTTAGCGTGTACCTAGACACAGCGATACACATTTGCTTTACTACAATTAAATTTGAAACTTGAAACATCCGAATAGTTCTGCTTCCCTTCCAAAGGCCCCGTCTCACCATCAAATAATTGACAGTTATTTGATCAAACTTGACAGTTAGTGACACAAAGTGACAGTTAGTATGTATACTTTGTGTCACTAGTCAAGTTTGACTGTCAAGTTTGATCAAATAACTGTCAATTATTTGATCAAACTTGACAGTTAGTGACACAAAGTGACAGTTAGTATGTATAGTTTGTGTCACTAGTCAAGTTTGACTGTCAAGTTTGATCAAATAACTGTCAATTATTTGATGGTGAGACGGGGCCTTAATAAATATTTTTCTATCAAACAAATACTAAACATCAAAATAGCGTGTACCAAAATATACAGTCACTGCATGCGCACGCTAAATAATGACGTCACTGGCTTGATGAAGTTTGTACTTCGTGTAATTCGCGTATTGGCTCCGTGCGTCTCCCCTCTACGTACAGTCACGTGATACGCTGTCAGATTTTGTAAGGACGTTTTAACATTGAGTCTTATGGGATTATTTTGTTAAACTTGAATATTTTATTTTGTACTGATAATAACCGAATACAATTGTTAGAATTCATTAGTTATTAATTTATACTGTAATTTATAGTGCAACAAAATATTTTCTTTTTTTTTAATAAATATTTATTGACATAAACTGCGATAGTGAGGTTATGCATACAAAATCAAACTGATAATCAATATTGGAAAGTGAAGAATTTATAGTGCGTTTTTATTTTCTGTTTATATTAATACATAATATCACTAGCGTGACACGACATTTTTTTAAATGTCTCATTTAAACATACACAAAGCGTCCTTATAAAATTTCAAAAAACCGCCACCATGAGCAGGTCGGTCGATTTTGCTTTGACACTTTGTTAACGCTCGGAGCGAATACCTAACTTTTTTATTTGCATACACGTTAGCGTGTACCTAGACACAGCGTTACTCGCTGTGGACTAGTCCCAGTAGACTGTCCCTAATTGCCTCCCAGCAGTGACATAAACGTCAAAGTCTTGAAATGCCCTATTTGATATGACATATGACATTGACATTCGACATTCAATATATTTTCATTTTATATATATTTTTATTTATATATTATATATTTTCATTTTAGTGATTTTCCATTGATTGTCACCAAATTTTTACTGATGGATGGATAAAATTAATAATAATTACTGCTGTCTGCTGTGTATTTTTGCCGTTGGATTTGGATATAATAAAAGAAATTGGTAAAAAATCACTATTATATATTATATCACCGACGGAGCGGTTTGTATTGTGTTCAGTTTATTTGATTTTTGATTTGTTAGCTATGGAATCTAAGATTGAAATTAAGGAAGAGTATCTTGGAAGTGGTCAAATACACATAGAAAATAAACTATCCACATTAATTGATCCTGGGCATATTAAGAGTGGTCCAGAAGATAACTCAGGTAAGACTAGTACACTAGAACCTCGCAAATCGGAACTAATTGAGGGGACAGCCTGTTCGGATTCCGAAAAGTTCGGATTATCTGAAAGTTAGCCTAACTAATAATTCAAAGCTTTCGTTGTCCTTGATTTTGAGTCGCTGCACCTGTTTCACTCTCTCTCTTCCACCCATCTCAGATTAATGTCACTGATGCAGAACCAATGTCATTGTTTGTGTTTAGTCGCTAATCTCTGGCTAGATTTACAATTTGAAGAAGCTCCATTTTTCCACGCTCCATTACAAGATGACTTCCTAGAAGTCATACAACAAGATGAGAAAACGAAGAAGAAAGTGCAATTACAGAATGGATTGAAGCTGACTACAAGGGGCACCAAGAATTTACGGATGAAGACATTGTAGACTTAGTTCAACCTCAAGGCAACCCTAATGAAGATAAAAAAGCAAGAAAGCGCTGGGTGTGGCTCTACGTTACATGGAGCAGAACTCTGCTGCCTTACCTGTCAATGTAATGTTTATGCGTAAATCGTGTAACTTTGCTGCATCAATTTGCTACACCTCCATGTGTCAGAAGTAAGTGACCGACTTCTTTAAGAATGCTCTTTGGGGCTGCAAATGCTCTCGCAAGAGTGTGGACAATATTTTTGGACTTAAGTTGACTACAAGACAACCGACATAAAAGCACTACATATCAAGTACGTATTCATTTTTAAGAAATTTGAAATGTCAAAGACGTGTTAATTCTAAATTGTTTAATTTACTGGTTTTAGGAACTCTTTATAATCATGTTTTTAAATTTTTTTCACTTTCTGTTTGTTTGGATTGCCAAACGTTCAGATTTGCGGGGTTCAACAGTAATAATAATTAGTACTAAGCAATCGAATGTAATTCCTATTTTTTATTAGTTATGGCTGTAAAAACTGAAATTAAGGAAGAGTTTGGTGATGGTGATCCAAGATATGTGGAGAGTCAGGAATCCACCTCCTTTGATCCGGAAGGATTCAAGAATGAACCTGAATTTAATTCAGGTAAGACAATTAAGAAAAATTGGTTCACTAAAAAGTGGGATATTGTTATATTAAGTTTAAATAATACATACACTGCATGTAAACAAAGATTTTTCTTGTTAAAGGTGTTCAAAATGAATCTACTCGTTCCATAGTAACAGTAGGTATATTATTAACATTACTTTTTCGATTATTAGATTTGACTGTGTAGTATATAAATTATTGTAATCACTGAATACATAGATAGTGAAAATATAATCTTATTTAAATTAATAGTCCGGGATCCCAGGCCCATTTATTACTAACAAGATTTTTCGTGAGTGGCTTCATTTTGACAACGCCCAACTTTTTTCCTTACAACAATTTCCGTTTGTGGTAGCGGAGATGAAATATGTGATTTGACGATCCTCAAAAATTTATTACCAACTAGTTGTTTTTTGGTAATTTTCAAGATAATTATCTAAATTAGACGAGCAATTAAAATGCAAGGTTTTATCAAAGAGTCCCTCCTTTCCAGCATGTATGTATTATTAACGAGGTCATGAAAAGTGATTACTAACCACCTGATTCTTTTTTTTTTCCGTTGGTTAGTTAATATTTTCTCAGAAGGGGGCCGTCCATACAAGTGTCACAATACACGTGATATAGTGGGTCTTAAGTCTTAAACCTCACAATGTATCACCAAGGGGAAGGGGGGGGGGGTTAAAAAGTGCCAAAGACATCACGTGATTAATAAAGATCAGATAGAATCAGAAACGAAGAAATAAGAGAAAGAGTAAGTAGTTAATATTTATATAATTTAACACCCACATTGTCCTACAAATTTATTTATTTTATTTTTTTATTTATTAAATAGACGGGTTCACCCCATTACAACATTATAATAACATTATACTTTTAATCTAATTTATCTTATAACTACACTCTAAAATACAATACTTAGAAATAATTCTAGAGTTTACTATAAATCATGGTTTTACATTGATTTAAACTCAAATTAAAAGGATCTATATCACAGTAACTATTTAAAAATCTTAAGGCCCTATTTAAATCTATTTAAAATCTTATCAAATGGATTATTGCAGACATAATTGGTAGCATGAAAGTTTATATGAAAAAGTTCAAAAGATCTTATAGTCTATGCTGTGGAATATTGAAGCTTATTTTACTTAAATGTTCCGGACATTGAATTAAATTATTTAATAATTTATAAATAAATACAGAATCAAACTGAATTCGTCTGTTATAAAGTGTTTTTAGATTTAATCTAACTAATGTTAGATTTAATCTCATTTTTTGTCTATATTTGCAACTGGGATTCCCATTTTGTAACCGCAATACATAAGAAACTTATTCTGAACTTTCTCAATGGAATTGATATACTGGTCGTACATAGGAGACCAGACTAGCATGCCATATTCTACACTAAAAAAGAAAAAAATTAGGTCACTAGATGAATAATACACGTTTGATGCCTCGAATTTCCTCAATCTGTTGTCCGATTTGAGTGATTTTTTTAGTATCTTATAGCTTTATTATTTAAGAAACTCAATGTATTAATATTGTTGCCAGACAGGTAAATGTCATTTTATACCGGGTGTAGCAATCATACTGTGTTTTTTCCTTAAAGTTCGGAACACTCTGTGGAATTTTATAACATAGATAAAATATTCAAATTAAAACTCAATTGTAGCCTTAGGTTTTCTAATATTTTCTTTTTTGATTCATTTGCTTATGTTGCATAATAAAAAAGTTAGTTATTTTAACAACTAGCCATGTTCTTCGTCAATACAGGGTGTTTCTAAATAAGTGTGACTAACTTTAAGGGGTAATTCTGCATGAAAAAATAATGACTGTTTGCCTTATAGTCATATGTCCACAAATGCTTCTTTTACGAGATACGGGATGTTGAATTTTTTCTTACAAACTGACAGTTTATTTGTTGCTCTAAAACGGGTTGAAATATGCAAATGAAATTTGATAGGTTTTAAGAGGTAGTTATTGCGCATTTTTTGACATAAAAATAAAAATTTTATATTCACCAGTGGTGTGCATATGGGTATAAATATTTTAGATACATCACATATGCACGCCAATGGTGAATATAACATTCATAATTGTATGTCAAAAAATGCGCAATAACTACCTCTTAAAACCTACCAAATTTCAGTTTCATACCTCAACCGGTTTTAGAGCAACAAATAAACCGTCAGTTTGTAAGAAGAAATTCAACATCCCGTATCTCGGAAATGAAGCATTTGTGGACATATGTTTATAAATCAAACGGTCATTATTTTTTCATGCAGAATTACCCCTTAAAGTTTGTCGCATTTATTTAGAAATACCCTATATTGATGAAGAACATGGCTAGTTGTTAAACTATCTAACTTTTTTATTATCTAACATAAGCAAATGAATCAAAAAAGAAAATGTTGAGAAAGTCTAAGGCTACAATTGAGTATTAATTTCAATATTTTATCTATGCTATAATATTCCACAGAGTGTTCCGAACTCTAAGGAAAAAACACAGTATGATTTTTACACCCGGTATAAAATGACATTTACCTGTCTACCAACAATATTAACACATTGAGATTCTAAAATAATAAAGCTATAACATACTAAAAAAATCACTCAAATCAGACAACAGGTTTAGGAAATTCGAGGCATCAAACGTGTATAATTCATCTAGTGACCTAAATTTTTTGCCCGTCAGTGTAGTTGAGAGCGTACAAGAGAACAATATACAACTTTCGTTACATCAATTGGGAACTCACTACAGTTTCTCAATGTTAAACCAAGAAGTTTAAGACCTTTCAATGTAATCTGTGAAATATGGTCATTGAAATTAATGCTTTCATTAAAAGTGATGCCCAGGCCTAGGTCTCTAACTTGATTTTTATACAGGGTGAGTCATGAGGAACTGTACATACTCCTACCTCGTATAGAGGCTCCTATGGGGAATAACAAATGACCATTAAAAAGTGTCTGCTCCCATTGTTTAATAATATACAGGGCGAGTTTCGCATTTTGACAGAAATTTTTATTCGTCATAATTTTTGAACAGTCAGATCGATGTGTCTCTTATTTTGGCCAATCGTTACACTATTACCACCTAATCAACTAATTTATTCAAACTAGAAAAAAATCAGGTCCGGCTTTAAAAAAATTAGTTCGTTTGGGTCTTAGAAAAAATTTCACCCTGTATACGCTTTTTGAAAACTCTAATATGAATTTTACAAATTAGACAAATAGGCAATTAAAATGGCATATTTATTTTTTTCCGCACACGATTACTTAATTTTTTATAAAAAAAATCAAATTACACTATGAATTAAAAGTTTGGTAAAGTGAACCATAGATTTAAAAAAAACTTTTATTACAAAAATTAATTTTTTTGCACAAATAAGTAATTTATGTTACCATCCAATCGACTAATTTATTCAAACTAGAAAAAAATCAGGTCCGGCTTTAAAAAATTAGTTCGTTTGTGTCTTAGAAAAAATTTCACCCTGTATAAGCTTTTTGAAAACTCTAATATGAATTTTACAAATAAGAAAATAGGCAATTAAAACGGCATATTTATTTTTTTCCCCACACGATTACTTAATTTTTTATTAAAAAATCAAATTTGTCAAAATCGGAATTTTGACCTAAAAATAAAAAAAAAATTAACTCACGGTTTAACTCGCTACAACTCTGTTCCATTTTAATATTTTTTTTCTGAAATTTTTACAGCACATACCTCTTACCATTGTGAAGACTATGAAAATTGTTGTAGACTTTCAGTCTTCTTCTTGTAAAAGTTGCAAACTTGTAAATCGCAAAAATTAGGTGGAAAAATTTAAAATTTATCAATTTGATCACGTCTATGTTAAACTATAGAGTCCAAAAGAAGTGTTATTGGAAGTTTTAGATCTAGACGTATTATAGAAAAAAAAAATGGTAAAACTTTTAATTTTAAGAAAAACGTTGTTTTTGTAAATTAATTTTTGTAAAAAAAATTAATTTTTTTAAATCTATGCAAAAACTTTGCCAAACTTTTTATGCATAGTCAAATTTGATTTTTTAATAAAAAAGTAAGTAATCGTGTGGGGAAAAAAATAAATAAGCCATTTTAATTTTAATATTTTAATAAAACGTATACAAGGTGAAATTTTTTCTAAGACCCAAACAAACTAATTTTTTAAATCCGGGCCTGATTTTTTTTCTAGTTTGAATAAATCAGTTGATTGGGTGATAACATAAATTAAATATTTGTTAAAAAAAATTCGTTTTTGTAATAAAAGTTATTTTTTTTAAATCTATGGTTCACTTTACCAAACTTTTAATAATTATTCATAGTCAAATTTGATTTTTTTTTATAAAAAATTAATCGTGTGGGGAAAAAACAAATATGCCATTTTAATTGCCTATTTGTCTAATTTGTAAAAATCATATTAGAGTTTTCAAAAAGCGTATACAGGGTGAAATTCTTTCTAAGACAAAAACGAACTTATTTTTCAAATCCGGGCCTGATTTTTTTCTTGTTTGAATAAATCAGTGGATTGGTGGTAACATAAATTAAATATTTGTTCAAAAAAAATTAATTTTGGTAATAAAAGTTAATTTTGTTAAATCTATGGTTCACTTTACAAAACTTTTAATTCATAATCAAATTTGATTTTTTTATAAAAAAATTAAGCAATCGTGTGCGGAAAAAAATAAATATGTTATTTTAATTACCTATTTGTCTTATTTGTAAAATTCATATTAGAGTTTTCAAAAAGTTTATACAGGGTGAAATTTTTTCTAAGACCCAAACGAACTAATTTTTTTAAAGCCGGACCTGATTTTTTTCTAGTTTGAATAAATCAGTTGATTAGGTGGCAATAGTGTTACGATTGACCAAAATAAGAGACACATCGATCTGACCGTTCAAAAATTATGACGAATACAAATTTCTGTCAAAATGCGAAACTCGCCCTGTATATTATTAAACAATGGGAGCAGACACTTTTTAATGGTCATTTGTTATTCCCCATAGGGGCCTCTATACGAGGTAGGAGTATGTACAGTTCCTCATGACTCACCCTGTATCTTATGTTCATAAGTTAGTTTATGTCATATTGTTTATTCCCCCTAAAAAAAACTGATATAATAGCATTTATTGATATTTAATGTAAGATTATTCTGTATACTTCAGTCCATAACCTGTCAATATCCTTTTGCAATAATATGTATGTCAGCTATAGATTTTATACATTAAGTCGTCTGCAAAAAGTAAAACTGATGATTCAAGATTATCAGAAATATAATTGTAAAGAGATTAAATAGTAATGGTGAACAGTGGCCTCCTTTGGGGACACCTGACAAAACCTCAAAAGATTCAGATAGGAAATTAAATAGTTTCACCCTTTGTTTTCGATCCTTTAAAAAACTTGATATCCATTCTATGGTCTCCTTAGTAAAATCTTAAATTTAGGAGTTTTGCAAGCAAAATGTTGAAATTGACTCTGTCGAAAGCCTTGGAGAAGTCAGTGTAGACTGAGTCTACTTTTCCTCTCCAATGCCTCCAACAGATCCATTTCATACACTGCCAAGTTAGTAATAATGCGTAAGCTGCAAACCCATGTTGAACCACAGATAATAATTCTTTACATTGCCAATATAGTTGATTGTATACTATTTTATCGAATAACTTTGGTATTGCTGATTGCTTAGAGATACTACGCTAATTTTTTACATTATTTTTGTCACCAGCTTTAAAAATAGTTGACACATAGCTTTCTTTCCATCTAGTAGGGAAGGAACATGTAAGCAAAGATAAATTAAACAGTAGATATATTGATGTGGATATTGTAAATGAACGTTTCAAAAAATAATTTTGAATATTATCTGGTCCCGTTGAAAAAGAGTTTCTGAGTTGACATATACCATCATAAATATCAGAGATTTTAATAGTATACAAAGAAATATCTGCTCTTGAACATGAGTCTGCTTTGGGCAATCGGCATGTTGATGAATCATATACACTAGCAAAATATTCGGCAAACAAGTTAGCTATGTTTTGGGCATTATCTGCCATTTGGTTATCAAGGTACGTGTGATTTGGAACTTGTTTGATTTTTTTTTATCATTAATATATCTCCAGGAAGGTGCTGGATTATCTTTCAGGTTGTTACCAATAGTTTTGATATAATTAGAGTGACATTTTTGAGTTTCTATTTTACATTTAGATCTTAAGTCAGAAAATATCAAGTAATATGCTTCAGACTTTGTTTGTAAATATTTTTTGGTACTACGGTTCTTTTCATGAGCATTTTTCAGTGCGTCACAAATGATAGAAAAAAGGTTAGTCCGTGATAAATACACATTTATGACATTTATTCTAACATGACATTTTAGTTAAATCTGACAGTTGTCACATTTTATTTGCAATTTGGTATAAAAACAAATCAATGGTGTTTATTGCATTTATAAAATGGTATTTTCTTTGATTTGTATAGTCTTATAAATTGTACAGATTACATTTTTTTTTATATAGAATAATATAATATTATTTAATATTATATTATTAGCGCCATCTATTGACAACTAGATTAAATGTTATAAATGTCACCGACGAAATGTAATCAGAGACGTGCGTTTTTTTCTGTCACATACAATTTAATGCGTTAGAGAGAAATCGAAAAACTGTGACGCACTGAAAAATGCTCATGAAAAGAACCATAGTTATCTTTGAAATTATTAAATTTTTTAAATATAGGGAAAACTATTTTGGAAAGTTAGAGGTTTTAATGAGTTTTCTTGGAATAAACTGATTAAAGACAACATGTAGAGTTTCATAAAACTTTTGTACAGCAGACTCAATATCTAATTCATAAGAGAAGTTGTCCCAATTAATACCTGCCAAATAATTATTTATCGCTATACAATTACCATCTCTGAAGTCAAAATAGTATTCTTCATAAGGTTAATTTTAGTAGTACTTCTTCTTCTTTACGTGCCATCTCCGCGACGAAGGTTGGCAATCATCATTGCTATTCTCACTTTCGACACTACAGCCCGAAAGAGTTCAGTTGAGCTGCATCCAAACCATTCTCTGAGATTTCTCAGCCAGGACATTTTTCTCCTACCTATGCTGCGCCTTCCTTGAATCTTTCCCTGCATAATTAATTTTAGGAGTTCATATCTGTCACCACGTGTTATATGACCCAAGTATTGAAGTTTTCTTATTTTGATGGAATCCAGTATCTCCCTGCTGTTTTATATTCTCCTTAGTACTTCCTCATTGGTTATTCTGTCTGTCCAGGAGATTCTCAGCATTCTTCGATACGTCCACATCTCAAATGCTTCCAATCTATTGAGGCATTGTTTATTGAGAGTCCATGTCTCCATACCATACAAAAGAACAGAAAATACATAACATTTTAGTACTCGCTTTCTAAGATCTAGGCTGAGGTCTCTACTACACAATATTTGTTTCATATTAGTGAATGCACTTCTAGCCTTTTCTATTCTAATTCGGATTTCTTTGGTATAATCGTTTGTTTCATTAATGTTCGTCCCTAAATAGTTATAATTCTGAACTCGTTCTATCGTCTTATTATTTACGTGTAGATTGATGTTTCTAATATTTTTCTTTGATATAACCATGAATTTCGTTTTCTTTATGTTTAGTGACAGACCAAATTCTTCACTTGTTGCAACAACCTTATTTAAAATTCTTTGTAGATCTGTAATAGTTTCTGCTATTAGTATTGTGTCATCGGCGTATCTAATTTCACATATGGGTAGGCCATTTATTTTTATGCCTGCTACTTCATCTTCTAATGCTTTTTTGAATATTTCTTCTGAGTATGCATTAAACAGTGATGGCGACAAGACACAGCCCTGTCTAACGCCTCTTTTGATTTTTATTTTATTGGTGTTTAAATTATTTATTCTTATGACAGCTTCTTGTTCTAATACAGATTATTTATTATTCTTATATCCCGAGTGTCGATGTTCTTTGTTCTCAGTAGTTTTATTAACGGATTATGTTTCACCGTATCGAATGCCTTATTATAATCTAGGAAGCAGACATAGATGTCCTGGTTTACATCTAAACATCTCTGTATTAGCACATTTACTGCAAATAATGCTTCTCTGGTTCCTTGAGCATTTCTAAATCCGAACTGAGTTTGTCCAATGTCTTGTTCTAACTTTTTGTATATTCTACGATGAATAATCTTTAGAAATACTTTGAGTATGTGGCACATTAGACTGATGGTACGGTGTTCGCAACATTGTCTGTCGTTTCTCTTTTTCGGTATAGTCACGAATGTTGATAGAAGCCATTCTTTAGGTAATATACCTGTTCTGTATATGATATTAAATAATTCGACAATTACATACAGTCGGAAAAATGAAAGAATACCCATGAACGAACATATAAAACACGCTGTATTTTCCTGTCACCGTGTCACAAAGAAAATTGTCCAGTGCAAGTACATGTAACAATAATTATTACATGTACTTGCGCTGGCCAATTTTTAGTGTGACACTATGACAGGAAAATACAGCGGTTTTATATGTTCGTTCATGGGTATTCTTTCATTTTTCCTACTGTATATATTGCAGTCGGCTATAAGTTGCAATATTTCTGTCGCTATTTCGTCCGGTCCTACAGCTTTCCCAGTTTTCAGTTCTTTAATGGTGTGTTTTACTTCACTTTCCGTTATTTCTGGTCCAGTCTCTTCAACGAAATATTCGTTTTCTATTGTGCCTCGGTTGTCGTTAAACAGCTGTTCTATATAGTTTGTGCATACCAACAATTTGTTTTCTGTATCCATTACTATGTCTCCATTTTCATCAACTAGTATATTTTGTTTGTATTCTGGTTTTCTAGTTAATTCTTTTATTTTCCTGTGTACATTAAAGCTGTCATGTTTATGTTGTAGCGTTTCTATTTCGTCACATTTTTCTTTTAACCAATTTTCTTTTGCTATGCGAATTTGTCGCCGTATTTCGTTTTGTGTTTGCTGGTATAACGATTTATTTTTGTCCTTATATGCTCTTCTTTTGTTCATTAAGTTTAGTATTTCGTCTGTCATCCCATCTTTTTTCTTTTCTTTGGGTTTGCGTAGATACTTTTTTGAAGGTTCTATTAAGTCAGCCTTTATTTTTTCCCAGTTTTTGTTGATATTTTCTTCACTGTATTCCCCCTCAATCTGTACGGTGTTTAGACGTTCGTTAATTCTTTCTTTGATATTTTCTCTAATTTCTGGATTTCTTAGAGCACTTATATCAGTTCTTTCTTCTTTTGCTGTTTTCTCTATTCTTTTCATTTTAATTTTCATGTGAGCTACTAAGAGATTATGATTATATGATATATCTGCTCCAGGTTGTGTTTTGACTGCTGTAATACTATTCCGATATCTTTCTTTGATCATGATATAATCTATTTGATTTCTCATTATCTGATGTTCATTATCTCTTGGCGATATCCACGTGTACAAACGTCTATTAGGTAATTCAAAGAACGTGTTTGTAACAATCATATTATTATCTTGGCAGAATTGTATCAACCTATCTCCTCTTTGATTTCTATCACCTAATCCAAAATTTCCCACTACGTTACTTGTGCTACCCTTTCCAATTTTGGCGTTTAGATCACCCATTATTACTGTGACGTCACGGGCTTTGGTAGTTCTCAATGTCTCTTGAATTTGTTCATAGAACGATTCCACCTCTTCGTCATCTTTTTCGGCCGTTGGGGTATAGACTTGAATGAGGTTTATTTTTCTGTCTGTCGTTTTTAGTTGTAGTAGCATAACTCTTTCGGAAAAAGGTAGAAAATTCGGGACGTGTTGTGAGACTTCATTGTTCAGTATTATTGCTACGCCATGTCGATGTTGTGTGTCATTATTCCCAGAATAGTATATCGTATGGTCTCTAACTTGACATTTTCCATTTCCTATCCATCGGGTTTCACTTATTCCTAAAATATTGATGTTAACTCTTTTCATTTCTTGGATTACATTGTGTGTTTTTCCGGATTCGAACATGCTGGTTACATTCCACGTTCCAATTTTAAATTCACGGTCTGCTTTTTTCTGTTTCTGGCAGGGATTTTGCTGGTTGACGACCTGAAAAGCCCTGACTCCTTTCCTGCCGGATCTTGGTCTCCGCTACCCATGATCAGTACCCGTCTGCTTACTCTGTCTTCTCATTTCATGATGATTCGACTAGGGATATCTTACGACTTTAATACAGTGGTTTCCCGTTGCCTTCTGTATTCTTATGCCGTTGACTAATATCTTAGCTCATCCGCCTTTAGGGCCAGTTTCCCAACCCCAGGACAAATGAGTGCCCTACCACTTACCAACTCATCCGCCCGAAGCCGTTGGTCAGTAAGTGGGGGATTGCTTATACCGGCAATCACTCGGACGCCAGAGCCTCGTTAGTTATCTAGCAGGATGTACCAGATGACCATGATCTTGATCATCACACGAGCAGGTGAGGTTGACTTTTGGATAGGAGTGGCTATACGTTGCGCGTCACTATCCCTTACATTAGTAGTACATAAAAGATCAAATGTGTAAGCTATATGATTATTATGTAAAGGCATTGGAAGGTTGTACAGCTGGTTCTACTTTGACTTCAGATATGTTTGTAAACATTAAATTGTGTAGTGCGTTGTCCTGGTCCTACGTTCAAAAGTTGTTAATACCACAAGACCATTTTTTTTATTAGTAACTGTAGGACAAAGGTGTAATGTAACACGTGGTAGGGTTCTTAGGTTAACTTTGGAGGAGAGGTTATAATGAAAAAACTTGTATTTATCGTGTCTAGATTCAGAATGGTTTTATTTCCGCTACCTTATACTTGTCGCTGTCACGTCACTCTAACAATATTACCAACTTGAGTGCGTTCCGAACACTACCTATTTACATACATCACATCCCTCTCTTTTTATAATGACAAAATAAACATAACTTTCTTTAACAAATCTTTTAATAAACATTTATAAATTTCCACAATTGTTTCATACATCATTTACCCTTTATTTTATAATAAAATTACTTATAAATCTAGTCTATCAGGTTTTTTAACAATTCGACCTGAAGAGGTTTGTGGAAGTAAGTTTATTGGAGAGTGATGATCAGAATGATTATCAGAGACACTTTCAAGATTTTGGGACTCACTATTGTTTGTTTTTTAACCAAGAGGAGTGATTCAAATTTACCGCGCCGTAATGCTTGTTTCTAATTGGTCCAACCGCGGGCAAGTTTACTCCACTGTTATTAACTTTTGACACTAATGACATTTCTGAAATTTTGGAACTTCCGTCATTTTATAGGTTAATTAAGTATATCGGCGATTTTTTGTGTTTTCTGCATTATTCCTTTAATTTGTAGATTTTTAGTCCGCTTTTATATAAAAACAGTTGTTTTTAGAACTCTTTAGCGATGTGTTAGTATAATATAATATGTATGGATTATCATCGAAAGCTGATATGATCAACCAAAAAAGAAGATGAATTTGGTGACGTTTCTAGTAACTTTCTTGGGTGTGAATCTGTCTTTTTAGTTTACTCCTCTTGGTAAAAAAATCAACTATAGTTTCAGATTCGTTATCTGTATGTTCATCGTCAGAAGTTGCAGGAATGCGAGCTAAAATTGTCTATTTCTTGCAATTTCCGACCCAGAATCTCTTAATTTAATCGAGTAGGTTTTATCTCTTAATTTATGTGTGATAAGACCTTCTCTCAATTTGTTTTTATCTTTAATATAAACTTTTTCATTATTTTTAAACGGTTTTAAATTTATTGTACCTCTATTAGCCACTTTTTATTGCACAAGTTCTTACAGCAAGAACTTCTGCAATAAGTTGCAACTAGCTTTCTGCAATAAAGTGATTACACGGTGCAAGTAATTGCATAAACTGACATGAAATGGACAGAAACTTTGACATACCATAAATTTTAGGTTATGTTGTTTTTATAAATTAAAAATGTAATTTTTTGAGTAGATATATTAGATTAAAAATGTTAGATTATAATTTGAGAAAATTATAATATGTATTATGTATAACAAAATCAATTAATACCTAATGCAAGTATACCTATAATACATTATTCGTTTATAAAAGGAAACAAGTTGTTGTTGTTAAATACAAAAGAAATAAAAATAGAATATAGTTTCTTTAATCCCTATGTTGCATAATTAAAGTTATCCACCAGAATAATGTTATCTGTGAAGTGTGAAATTAGTAAAAAGTTCCTCTAGTTTTGTCAAAAATTGTTTAGTTTGAAATTTAGGATAACAGAATGTCAAAACAAACAGTGTAGCCTTAAAAGTTACTAAAAATATAACCAAATTGCAGAAAAAATTGCATGAAAAATAGGACATGTTCTATTTAGCTGCAACTTCTTGCTGCAAGAGGTTGCAGCTTTTCTGTGCAATTCGCGTATGACACGATGCAATTTCTATTGCTGCAAGAAATTGTGCAATTAATTGCGCAATTAGTTGCATTGTGTAAAGTGGCTATATCATACAAAGCTTTTTGAATGTTTTGTCTTTTCTGAAAATTGCTGATCACTATTTTAGCATTACATAATTTTGGTTTTAGAATTTTGTCAGTGGTGGGAATCTGTGTTCTAAGTACTAGTGACATTAAAAGTTGAGATGGTGATGGTAAATTTGAACCAATTGGTATATTTCTAATAGCCACTTTACACGATGCAAGTAATTGCGAAATTTATTGCACAAGTTCTTGCAGCAAGAACTTCTGCAATAAGTTGCAACTAGCTTTCTGCAATAAAGTGATTACACGGTGCAAGTAATTGCATAAACTGACATGAAATGGACAGAAACTTTGACATACCACAAATTTTAGGTTATGTTGTTTTTATAAATTAAAAATGTAATTTTTTGAGTAGAGTTATCAGATATACTTATTAGATTGAAAATGTTAGATTATAATTTGAGAAAATTATAATATGTATTATGTACCTATAACAAAATCAATTAATACCTAATGCAAGTATACCTATAATACATTAGATATTCATTTACAAAAGGAAACAAGTTGTTAAATACAAAAGAAATAAAAATAGAATATAGTTTCTTTAATCCCTATGTTGCATAATTAAAGTTATCCGCCAGAATAATGTTATCTGTGAAGCGTGAAATTGGTAAAAAGTGCCTCTAGTTTTGTCAAAAATTGTTTAGTTTGAAATTTAGGATGACAGAATGTCAAAACAAACAGTGTAGCCTTAAAAGTTACTAAAAATATAACCAAATTGCAGAAAAAATTGCATGAAAAATAGGACATGTTCTATTTAGCTGCAAGAAGTTGCAGCTTTTCTGTGCAATTCGCGTATGACACGATGCAATTTCTATTGCTGCAAGAAATTGTGCAATTAATTGCGCAATTAGTTACATGGTGTAAAGTTGCTATAAGTTGTAGCAATGTTAAATATGTATCTTTACCATCTTTAAGAGATTTTCTTAACGCTTTTTTGTAGGTTTGAATATATCTTTCACTTAGGACTTAGACCATTAGATCTATGATTTTCTGGGCTTGACTTTATGATTTTTAAATTCCCATTCTTGACAAAATTTAACAAATTCATTGGCTGTGTCCACCATCAGCGTAAAATACTTTTGGTATTCCATGACGAGCAAATATCGATTTTAAATGTGTAATTATAGTTGAACTGGTTGTATCGTTCAACAGACAAATTTCTGGATATTTACTATAATAATCTACCACCATTAAATAACTTTTTTGACCTATGTAAAATATATCGGAGCCAACTTCCTCCCAGGGGAGTTTTGGGATATCGTGTGGAGTCAAAGGTCCTCTCTTTGCATTTTCAAATTGTGGGCAAATTGGGCAACCTTTAACTTCATTCTCAATCTCAACTGTCATGGAAGGCCAATATATTGATTGTATTGCTAACATTTTAAATTTATTTATTCCTTGATGGCCATAGTGAATTCTTTTTAACATTTCTTTCCTCATTGCATAAGGAATTATAATTTGACTATTCCTCATCAGCAAACTGTCAAATAAGGTTATTTCATCTTTAATCTTAAAAAATACTTTTAAATCTTTATGTACATTATTTAATTGTTTTGGCCAACCTTTTTTGATGAAAGTCTTTAGATCAATTAAATTTTTGTCTTTGCTAGTCTCTTCTTTGATTTTTTGCAGTTGATTATTTGAAACATTAATGTTTAATCTTACTAAACAAATTTGTGATTCTAGTTCAATATCTAAATCATTCTTTATTACAGGCAATTCCGAACAACATCTCGATAGCGTATCAGCTATATATAATTCTATAATTCTTTCCCTTTTTTATACATCAGATTATAATCATACCTCTGCAATTTAAATAACATTCTTTGAAGTCGTGGTGGCGCATTCATTAAGTGTTTCTTTACTATGGATGGTTTGTGATCAGTTTATATATCAAACTTGGAAGCATATATATAATTATGAAATTTCTCACATACAACCAGAACTCGCAAGAAGTTCTTTTTCAATTTGTGCATAATTTTGTTGTGTTAAAGTCTTTGATATGTAAGCTACTGGTTGACCTTTTTGTAAAAGTACAGCTCCTATTGAGTCTTTTGAACAGTCAACCGATATTAAACACTTTTCATTTATATCAAAATGTCTTAATACTGGGCTTTTTGAAATTATTTCCTTAATTTTACTAAAACATTTATCATGTTTATGTAACCAATGCCATTCTACATTTTCGTTAATTAATTCCCTAAGGGGTGCGGTTAAGTCTGACAAATTTTTTATGTGTTTAGACAAATACGTTATCATTTCTAATAGTCTCTGTATGTCTTTTTTATTTTCTGGCTTTTCCATATCTTGAATGGCTTTAATTTTATCACTATCAACAGTTTGACCATCTTTATTGTAATTAAATCCTAAATTTATATTTTTGACACCAAAACTACATTTTTCATAATTAAATTTGACATTATTTATCCTAGCTCTTTCTAAAACTTAATATAAACATTTATCATGTTGTTGTTTTGATGAGCCATAAACAATTAAATCATCAATATATGTTTCTACACCCTCCATATTAAATATTTTACTGAATCTTTTGTGAAATACCTCACTTGCTGAACTAATGCCATAAGGCAGTCTTAAAAATTTATATCTACCATAGCAAGTGTTAAAAGTACATAATTTACTACTTTCATCATCAAGTTTTATGCTCCAAAATGTTTTTGAGGCATCAAGCTTGCTGAAGTAAACGTTACCTTTCAAATTTGCAGCTATTTCATCAATCATATGGAGTTGAAAGTGCTCTCTTTTGATAGCTTTATTCAAGTCTCTAGGATCTATACAAACTCTTATGGAATTATTTTTTGGTTTTCTTACCAAGAGTATAGAGTTGACCCAATCTGTAGGTTCATCAACCTTCTCAATTATTCCATTTTTCTCCATTTCAGCTAATTCAAGTTTTAGTTTATCTTTTAACTGTAGTGGGATCTTTCTTGGAGGATGTATAACTGGTTGTGCAGTTTCATTTAGCACGATTTTGTATGGCTCATCCAATCAGCCTATACCTGAAAAAACTTCTTTAAATATTTCTTTCACATCAGAGTAATCATTTTTAAATGTAACTTCTCTAGAAAACAAATTATTTTCAGAAAGCTTTACATGTAGGAAGACCTAATACCGTTGGTGAATTAATTTCTACCACATAAAACATTATGTTGTACATGTTATCTTGATATTTGCATTCTAAACTACATTTTCCAATGACCCTAAGTGTTTCATTCGAAAATGTTGTTAACCTGCAGTTTGTTTTCTGTAGTTCAACATTAACTTCTAGAGAATTTAACTTATTTATTGATATTACGTTTGCTATTGCCCATGTATCTAATCTACAGCTTAATTTATGCATGTTAACTTTAAAATTTATCATGAAATCATCATCAAAATTGCTATTTTCAGTATTTACCAAGCCTATAAACAAATCATCTGATTCTGAATCATCTACATATTTAATTTGTTTTTGAAAACATGCTTTTGCGTAATGCCCTATTTTATTACATGAATTACACTTAGCTTTATATGCATTGCAGGGTTGGCTTCTGTGCTCCATTCCACATCTACTGCACCCTGAACTGCTTCCAGATTTACCATTGAACTGGCTGTCTTGGGACTTCGAATTAGTTGGATTAACTCTTCTGTGTTCCCACTGGGCTCTATTTGCATATTTCTTATTGAAGTTTCTTTTCTTTATGTAGTGTACCTCCTCTGACTTCATTTTTTCAGACTGGATTTTCGAACTTTCTATACTTTTACACAGATTGATTGCTTTTTCCAAGCTCATCTCATCTTCTTCTAATAGTCTCTGTCTCATCGTTTCATCTGCTACCCCACAAGTTATGCAAGTCTTAATCAGACTGTCCTCCAAATTCTCTAGCTCACAATTTTTTGCCTTGTTTATTGGGACCGTGCAAGTTCGGCAAAGCGACCTCTATTTCTACGCTATGTACTTTTATTCGCACTTTCAATTATATTGGCCAATTATATCAATATTGTGGAGCAATATATAATTTTTCTGCTTCAATGACAGAAGGTATGAAATATACGTCAATTTGACAATTTCAATTGACAATATGAATTATTTGAGATAGTTGCAATATTTCTCCGCGACTCGCGCACGGTCGTTTCTCGTTTCCCTTCCAAGTACTTGCACACCGCGAATAATATCTGTTATAAATTTGTCTACTGACTCACCTTCTTCTTGTTTTCTGGTAAACAGGCAATACCTTGCATTTGAGACATTGCTTTTTGGTTTAAAGTGTGCTTCAATTTTTTTATTAGCAGTTCTAACTTGTCTTTTTCTTCGGTTGAGAACTTGAACGTGTAAAATATTTTAAACCCTTCGTCCCCTATTAACTGTAGTAGTTGTGTACATTGGGTTATTTCAGGTTTCTTTGTTAATTCTGCCGCTTGTAAATAGTTTTTGAATCTTTGTATGAAGAATTTCCAATTTTCATACAAGTTACCTGACATTTGCATCGATTTTATTGCTGCCTTGAATTCCATTATGCTTCTTATATGTTTTTCTTAACGTATTCGGTTTGGTTTCGGTTTCGGCACCATGTAATGTAACACGTGGTAGGGTTCTTAGGTTAACTTTGGAGGAGAGGTTATAATGAAACAACTTGTATTTATCGTGTCTAGATTCAGAATGGTTTTATTTCCGCTACCTTATACTTGTCGCTGTCACGTCACTCTAACAATATTACCAACTTGAGTGCGTTCCGAACACTACCTATTTACATACATCACAAAAGGTATCACATGTATTTTTCATCCAAATAAAACAATGTCCGACAAGAAAACAAGTATGTATAGCTAGTGTGACAAGAATTGTCATGCGCACAAAAAATTAATAAAAATGCCTATGTGTCTATATTTGTTGCTAATACACTGTAAACAACGCTGTGCGCATGCCTACTTGTACTAATGTAACTCAGCTCTAATAGCAGAAAATAAATTGATTTTTAATTTCATGAATTTCATATACAGTACGTAAATCGTTCTGCTGGACATAGGGAATATACATTGAGATCATTGTGGCAACTGCGCTAACCTGTGTTAGTTGAAATTTCTGTTCGAGTACTAGTTTCTGGTGCAATAGAGCTGTTAGAATAGAACGAATAGAATGAGTAATTTTGAATGCAAGGCAGTCCATAAATAAATCAAAACCAAAGACTATGACTGATGAATTAATAATTTTACTTTAATTTTTAATCTTTTATTTAAAAATTAATTACCAAATTAAACAGACACAGTTTTCCCATTAGGTCAAAAATAGTTCTACTACAATGTCATGTTTTGACGTTTATTTGTGTCACCCGAAATTAATTGTCAATTTTGAGGTTAACGCCCCTTAATGCTAACAACTATATTGTCATTGAGAGAGCGAAGTTGCCACAATTATCTTAATATAATACAATGTATGTATTTATGTATCTAAATATATATAATGTATGTTCCCTATGTCCAGCTAGACGATTTACGTACTGTGTGTATTTAATTGGAGGACCGGAATGACTGACCAAGCAATTTGTAGGACAACGTGGGTGTTAAATTATATAAGTATTAACTAACCAACAGAAAAAAAGAATGTGTGTGTACTTTGTACGCACGTAAGAATTTATTCTTCTATTATATGGGTAATTTCAACGAAGTAAATATACTTAACAGGTTATTTGTGTTTTATTTAAATATTAAACTAACTGTCTTATCTACCACTTTCAAAAAATTTTTATTAAAACAATCAAAAATAAAAAAAAATATGAATCGCTCAGGATTGGAACCCGCGACCTTCCGATCTCGGATCTAACGCCCTACCAACTACTCCAGCGAGGTCCTTGTAATTGACACGTAAGTTTCGGATATAATTACACAACACGGCGACAAATAGACAGTGTAAAAATGTTATACCTACATAATATTTTATTATTCCAAAAACACAAGAATTATAATAAATAATACATTTACTAAAAACACTAATATATTCTTTTAATGACTTATTTGCGCGGATACAGATACATACAGACCTATCTTGAAAGATTAGCAAGGAACTACATACTGTCTGTGTGCGCAGGCGCGCAGATTTATGAAAAATTTTACTCTCAATCGCGCCTAAAGAAGAATAACTTCAAAAATCAGATGGTTAGTACTTAATTATTTTTCATGACCTCGTTAATGATACATGTTGGAAAGGGGGACTCTTTGATAAGACCTTGTAACTTGTAGGACAAATATTTTCTCTGTTGATTGAGATAATTATCTTGAGAATTAACAAAAAAAAACCCAGTTAGTAACAAATTTTTGAGAATCGTCAAATTAAGATACTTTATCCCTGCTACCCCTATTGGCTACCACAAACAAAAATTCTTATACAGGAAATTGTTGGGCGTCTCATCGAAACTAAGCTATTCGCCAAGATTCAGCTGGATAGTAATTATTTTTATATCGGATATTTTTACTACAACTTTTGAACTTAAGACCAGGATAACGTACCATGCAATTTGTAGGACAATGTGGGTGTTAAATTATATAAATAGGTATTAACTAATCAACAGAAAAAAATCAGATGGTTAGTAATTATTTTTTATGACCTCGTTAATTATACATGTTGGAAAGGGGGCACTTTGATAAGACCTTGTATTTTGTAGGACAAATATTTTTTCGAATAATTGAGATAATTATCTTTACAATTAACAAACAAACCCAGTTAGTAATACATTTTTGAGAATCGTCATATCAACATATTTTACCCCTGCTACCTCTGTTAGCTACCACAAACAAAAATTGTTGTAAGAACCAAAGTTGGCCGTCTCGTCAAAATGAAGCTACTCAGGAAAAATTAGCTTGTTAGTAATAAATGGTGAAAATGGGCCTGGGATCCCTGACCATAATGAATCATTTACGCGATTATATAAGTAACTGTTATCCAACAATAACAAAAACCTGAACCAAGTCGCCGCCTCATTCGTTGCTGGTGACGACATCACTGTCAACTAATGTTTACATCCAGTGCATATGGTATGAGAATAAACTGTAATTTCTATTTTCATTAGCTCTGACAATAAAAGCTGGTGTTAAGGAAGAGTTCCTTGAAGGTGATCTAAGATATATAGAGCGCCAACCGTCCACTTCCCTTGATCTGGAAGGATTGAAGAATGAGTCAGATGATTACAACTCAGGTAAGATAAGTAATAATAATTAGTAGAGTTGTCAAAATAATTATATATCCCCATAATATGTATTCGTTACTTTAACATTTAGTACTCATTACTATTGTATCGTTACTAGTTAGTTTTGATACTAGCATCAAATATCGTATTGGGTCGCCAGTCACAATAGATACAAAATATGTAAACTTACTGATTCATTCTGGCAGTTTGTTTTAGTTCCGTAGGCAGGTTTAATTTGAGCAGTCTGTGTTCCAATACGACTCTCATTACTACTTATTATTATCCTGTATCGCATTACTGATGCGTAATCTTTTTTTTTTATTGTTCTAAAGACTGTACCAGGCCGTGTCCGGTTAAGGATGACCTGGTGTGTATTGGATTCATAGTGAAAGGGTCCATCCGCACGCAGTCATGCTCGTGGATACACCCACAGCTCTCTGCCTGCCAATTAAATTCCACCCCTTCATACAGTCTATTATGTGGTAGATCCTCTTCAGACTGCTGCATCACATGAATAGCCCTTTCTCTCTCTCACACACACACACTTTCTATCTCTCTTTCCCTCTCCCACTCTCTTACCTCTGCTGCATATACCTCTCTAACTGTTAGATTAATCTTAATAAAATTCGTCGAATCATTGATAATTTCAAACGAACACATCTGCCCTTTGTAGCTTCCAAAATCAACCAATTCCGAGAAAACATTGCTTCTGGAGGGTGGTCTGCGATACAAAGACCCTTGCTTTATGAAATTACTCGAGTTTAAGACACATCCTGTTTCCCAGAGGCTCGGTCGAAATTGAGAACAATCTTTATATCTCTAACTTAACAATGTGTGATTTAAACTGTCTCCCCTTTCAGGTTTATGTTTCCTAAAATCAATAGGGAGCTTTGTCCCTGCCGGACAAAATTAAAGCTTCTGTTTCCTTCTGAAAACTTAAATTAGACCAGTGGCGGATCCAGAAATTTTGTTTGGGGGGGGGGTCATGGGTCTTGAGGATGATTTAATTATCTTTCTCTGATGCAAGGTCACTTAGTCTTACCAACCCTAGGATACGTGGGTTTACAATTATGGGGGGGTCATGACCCCCCGTGACACCCCCCCTGGATCCGCCAGTGAATTAGACACGCTTAGGACTTTGATAAATGAGTTCCCCTTCTTTTCGCTTTTGAACCCGAAGGAAAAAGGAATCCTTAGGCCATTCGCACACACAGCTGCTAAAAAGAAACCAGTTGGTAATTTTAGTTACCAATCAGTTACTTAGTAGTCACTGTCCATGTATTTTAATGAGCGTCCGCACACAGCACTACTAGTTAGCAGCCGGTCTATAATGCGGGAATGATCAGTCGACAGCGGACTGGACATGCAGGTCGCTGGGGGACTAGTTTCTAGCCTTTTGTGATATTTTGTTAAAGTTTAACACGCAAAATCGGCGGAATCGTTTAATATGAAATTAATGCAAGAAGTGGAAAACATCCGTGCCTATATAAACTTAATTAACTAGTACCTATTGATGGGAAATAATCCACAATTTTACTAAAAAAATGATTTTATTAACGTTTCGTAGTCCAAATCGGATGCGTTGTCAAAATACAAAAAATATTAATGAATTAAGCAAAAATGTTGTTGCTTAGTAAAAAATTCTTCTAATATGTATTTTTTTAATCTGACTCATTTATATCGACAATTCAGACATATATTATACATTTTAAAGTAGAAGACTTTAAAATGATATTGCTAATATTTATGAGTTGCGTTTCTTGGACGACTCTACTGAAAGATAGTTTATTCGATTACATGAAATCAACCCCAACTCAAGAATATCCGTCACAAAAAATCATGACATGTGATCTGCTTTTAAAAATACAACTACATGCAACGGTGACAATAAATAATAACAACAATATGATTTTAAAGTCTTCTACGTTAAAATGTATAATATACATATGTCTAAATTTCCGATATAAATGAGTCAGATTAAATAAATTATTAGAAGAATTTTTTACTAAGCAACAACATTTTTGTTTAATTCATTAATATTTTTTGTACTTTGACAACGGCATCCGGTTTGGACGTCAAAATATTAATAAAATTATTTTTTAGTAAAATTGTGGCTTCTTTCCCATTAAAAACTAGTTAATTACAAAAATTTCACAAGAAAATAGATTCAGGACAACATAATATATAAACTTAAACACCGCCTAACAAAGCTACTCAGTACAAAGTACAGTCAAGAAGTGACTCGTTTTATTAATTTTCGGTAGCGTAATGTGCGAGCCATAGTTGATAACCCGTTGATAACTCTGATTACCAACTAGTTTAGTTTCTTTTTAGTAGCTGTGTGTGCGAAAGGCCTTATTTTTAGTCGTTTTTAGTCTCTCGTCTCTCAATGATTCATTCGTCAACCACCGAGCTAATCGGTCGCGTCTCTCGCTCAACTCTGAAAGTATTCACGTCTCGCATTTTCATATCACATTACACGGTTTTTCACGCGAATTTTCTCTCACTCGTTATTAATCACATGTTTCACTCTTAAATCGCGGTTCACTTTACTGTCAATTGTACATAGCAAATTTATGTATGTTTTTTGTTGTAGTAACCACAATAATAATTATTTTGTACGATACTTGTAAATAACAGTGATTGTTTTAAATAAACTAATTATCCCAAACGTATTTTAATCATTTCAACACCGATTTACACCTTGCTTCGACTCGACAAAGAATATCAGAGTCTAATTATATCAACCACTATAGAAGCTGGTTCCCCTCTTGTGTGAAGGACAGGAGATATTCACCAGGTCCTTTTACCACAGGTGAAGCGTCCTACACACTAACATTTCCTTCTTTCTGACAATTTGAGTTATTGCCTCCAGTATATTGCCTTGTATTCAGTCTTTGCATTATTACCCCAGGCTGTGGGTGAAAAATAGGTCGATTTCAGGATATAATTCAGGAATTTTTGAAACCTATCAGGTGTTGTAAAGGACGATGCCAGGAATAACTTTTACTAAAATGTAACCAAAAATATTGTGCGCTTTTTTATTGCGATTTTCATTTGTTAAATTTGCAAATTTTAATGATTTTTAATTTTGCAGCTTAGGATATTGATTTTAGAGAAAAACTTTTTAATAGAAAGTTGTAGTAAATTAAAAAACCTACAATTTGAGGTACGGTAAGTTTAATTTGGTTAATTGGTTATTGCAAAATAGCCTGCGAAAGGTCCAAAATGGCCGTTTTTTACAATTGCATTATTTATTGTACAAATAATTTTTTTTATTTTTTAAAGCTTTAAAATGAAGATCTTTCAATTCCAAACATAAAAAAATTGTAAAGCCAGATTAACGAATTTGTTGCTTAGATATTATAAATTGTTTATTCCAAGAGGTCAAATGTCGAAGGCTATAACTTTTTGAAAAAAAATCGTAGAGAGTTGGTGAAACATCTAATCTCCTTCTAAAGAGTTATATTTTCATATTCTGATGTAAATAAATGCGTAAAACATTTTTAAACCTCTAATTTTTGGGTTTGAAAATAAGGGGGCAAATTTCGTTATAAACATTTAGAGCTGAAGCGGCCCTGTACATCCTATGAGTTTTTAACTTACAGATTATTGTTGCTGAAGATGAAACGAAGATTTATAAAAAAATAAAAAATTTCTACGACCAACTGAAGCCGAGATAATTTTTGGGTTTGAAAATAAGGGCGCAAATTTCGTTATAAACATTTAGAGCTGAAGCGACCCTGTACATTCTATGAGTTTCTAACTTACAGATTATTGTTGCTGAAGACAAAACGAAGATTTATAAAACAATAACAATTTTCTACAACCAACTGAAGCCGATATAATTGTTTTTTTTTGCTTAAGTCGTAGTGCCTTTATTTATAACAATTATGAAATTATTTTACAGTCATTGACTAAAGAAATACTTACATTATCTTAAAATAAAAATTATTATAAAATATAATTACATTTAATTATTAAAAATTATTTTTAAAATCGGTGCTTTTGCGAGCGGCCGAATTTTGCAAATCGCCCGGCTCGCTTCAAATCCGCGCGGTCGGAAAATTTTTACATAACTTGTATTAAATTTTGACAGAAAACAATTTAATAATATAACCATTATAATATACAGTCTATTTACCACTGTATTTGTTTTTCTTGATAAACTTTGCTGAAGAAATAATATTACAAAAATGATACATATATATGAAATATATAAACTATATTTTGAATTTTTTCATAGTTATATAAATATAATAATAATAATGTTACTTCTTACTATAATACCTATACAATATAAAAAATTTTTCTTCTTGTAGTGACTATTCTTTTTGGATTTCACATATAAAAGTTTATCAAGAAAACAATTACAGTGGTAAATAGACTGTATATTATAATTGTAATATTATTAAATTGTTTTCTGTCAAAATTTAATACAAGTTACGTAAAAATTTTCCGAGCGCGCGGATTTGAAGCGAGCCGGGCGATTTGCAAAATTCGGCCGCTTGCAAAAGCACCGATTTAAAAAATAATTTTTAATAATTAAATGTAATTATATTTTATAATAATTTTTATTTTAAGATAATGTAAGTCTTTCTTTAGTCAATGACTGTAAAATAACTTCTTAATTGTTATAAATAAAGGCAGAAAAAAAAAAAACAATTATCTCGGCTTCAGTTGGTTGTAGAAAATTTTAATTTTTTATAAATCTTCGTTTCGTCTTCAGCAACAATAATCTGTAAGTTAGAAACTCATAGGATATACAGGGCCGCTTCAGCTCTAAATGTTTATAACGAAATTTGCCCCCTTATTTTCAAACCCAAAAATTATCTCGGCTTCAGTTGGTCGTAAATTTTTTTTATTTTTTTATAAATCTTCGTTTCATCTTCAGTAACAATAATCTGTAAGTTAAAAACTCATAGGATGTACAGGGCCGCTTCAGCTCTAAATGTTTTACGCATTTATTTACATCAGAATATGAAAATATAACTCTTTAGAAGGAGATTGGATGTTTCACCAACTCTCTACGATTTTTTTTTTCAAAAAGTTATAGCCTTCGACATTAAATTTGACCTCTTGGGATAAACAATTAATAATATCTAACCAACAAATTCGTTAATCTGGCTTTACAATTTTTTTTATGTTTGGAATTGAAAGATCTTCATTTTAAAGCTTTAAAAAATAAAAAACTTATTTGTACAATCAATAATGCAATTGTAAAAAACGGCCATTTTGGACCTTTCGCAGGCTGTTTTGCAATAACCAATTAACGAAATTAAACTTACCATAGCTTAAATTGTAGGTTTTTTAATTTACTACAACTTTCTATTAAAAAGATTTTCTCCAAAATCAATATCCTAAGCTACAAAATTAAAAATCATTAAAAGTTGCAAATATAACAAATGAAAATCGCAATTAAAAAAAGCGCACAATATTTTTGGTTACATTTTAGTAGAAGTTATTCCTGGCATCGTCCTTTACAACACCTGATAGGTTTCAAAAATTCCTGAATTATATCACGTTTTTTCACCCACAGCCTGGGGTATATGGTATGTGCGCCTTCCCTACCTACCTTACTGTGTAATTCGTTTCTGTCCTGATCGAATACTCTGTATGCATTACCTCCAAGAGTAAGCTAATATTAAAACGTCATAAAGCAATATCTGATACGATTAACGAAATAAATGCGGGAGTAACGATTTGTTACGAATGTTCTAGTCTGGTAAGGTACCCGTTACTTAGTAACAAATACATACGGTTTGATACAACTCTAATTAATACTAAACACGTTGATGCAATTCCATTTTTTTAGATAGGGCAGTAAAAGCTGAATTTAAGGACGAGTTCGTTGAAGATGATCCAAGATATATAGAGAATCAACCATCCACTTCCCATGATTTTGGAGACTGCGAGACTGAAGACACATCAGGTGAGATAAATAATAAAAATATATGTATGCTGCCGTACTCAATTAAAATGCGGTATCTGAAAAAAATTTAAAATCGAGTTTTTGCGCTATATGTGGCTTCCTTGTAAACTTATTTATGCTTTTACAATGTCTAAAAGTCGTATCTTTTTAATTACCACCAAAATAAAGAAATTGGAGTATACGGTATGTGCCTAACTTCCATACTTTAAGTAGTAACTTAATTAAAATGCGGTATCTACAGAGTGCTGAACTAAATATGAGTGCTCGAGTATCATGCGTATATCATGTACTTGCCGCGTTTTAATTGTGCACAGCGCATTTGTCGCATTTTTATCGAGACTCGCGTTGCAAAAATCTCATTCGTTCAGTCGTATTTGCATGATTGCATTTAAGAACGGATGATTTCTTAAATTTTGCTTTAAATTTTGCGCTTGTTTTGTGGTATTTTGTGTTATTTTGATATTCGTGGTCCTTTGCGATTGTTGTTGTTTGAGGTTTGATTGCTCAAGAGATAGCTTACCGAAATGTATATTATCTATGACTTTGGAGAAAAATTAAGACCTATATTTACAACAGGATAAGTTTAACGCAAATCTGTAAGTAAAATTACATATATGGTCGATTCGCTAATCTGAGCCGCAACTGTCAACACCACAATCACAATAAAAATGCACTATATAGAAATAAACAGACTAAGACACGTTGAATAGTCTTAAGAGCTACTGAACCCTCCGACTAACGGTCGTCCTGTAAGGATAGAAATTTGTATAGTGATAATTCATAGCACACCAAGGCTAAAAACCATGACCTGGCAGGCATCAGCGGTGCACGTGTATCTACCAGGTGAATCGAAAAGTGCAAATTTAGGGGGTAAAATAAACTTTCTCCTGTAAGGTTTAAATTTAAGTATATGTTTCAGTAAGTCACTTAGAAGAAATGTGACAGGCGATTTTGAAGAGAATAAGACCTTGCCAGGCGAGGGGAGAGATTAGGGGTTTTTCCTAAAATTATTTTTTTTGCATCGAACAAATTTTTTTTAAGTTTTTTGAATCATTCCAAACTCCAGAAAAGGTCTTTAGTGATTTTTCTCTTAAGAGGATCGGTACGTATTTTCGGCTGCAATGCTATTCAAATGGGGATTCATTTTTTTCAAATCCTGAGAAAACTAATAAGTATTTTTGAAAAATTTAAACGCAGAATGAAAGATCACGTTATTAGCGAGGGCCGAAAGTCCCTGAGAACTTCTATAATGTTTATTTTAATAAGTTACAGGGGTGAAAAACTAAGAGAAAATATGGCGTGATTTTTAATTTCAAATATATCATTCAAAATAAACTTTTTATTTATTCTAAGGGACTTTCAGCCCTCGGTAATAATTTAGTCTTTCATTCTGCGTTTAAATTTTTCAAAAATATTTATTGGTTTTTTCAGGATCCGAAAAAAATAAACACAATGCCGTGGTAATATTTTCCAAATCTATCTTTGTCTTAAAACGCACTCAGCCGAATATAATATTGTCAGCATATATTGTCAGTCAGACACTGACAATCAGTGACAATTTTAAATATTTGACATTGCATCGGGAATATGTTGAGTTATTGATTAAATATTATTGAAATATAGTGTATTTGATAAATAATTGATTTAAGACGTGAACTTAATAAAAAGTTATTTATTGTGTATTATTTGTGGAAGATCCAAGCAGAGAATACATCAGGATAATATATTCTGTGATCCAAGTATTTTGTTGTTAAAGATGTTCAAAATTGTAAGCGTTCCATAACAATGTATTATTAAAAAATCACTTTAACACTTTTCTTCTTTTCTCGATTGAGTATTAGTCTTTGTTGTACAAATAAATTATTACAATCACTGAATACATAGTTAGTGAAAAAATTATCACATTTATTAACTGAATTAATAATTTCCAATTATAAAAATAACAGTTATCCAAGAACATTCAAAACCCATCTCTTTAAATTAATGATGACATTTTCAAGTAGAATGACATTCTAGTAATGTGTACATATCCATACCAGTGTGAATTTTACTACACGTAATTTGCCGTGTAAAGACAGAAAAAGTAGGGATACACGTAAAATATTTGCGAATTATGTACCCATAGCCTTAAGTTAATAGTTTTTGTTATATAAGCGATTGAAAATTTTGAAAATTGCGAAATTGGCCATTTTTAACCCTAAATCGGACATTTATCTAAAAATTTCAAAGGTGCCAAGGTAGGTAGATATTCTTTAAACATTGATTGATGAAATCCCAAAGAGTTTTTGGCAATATGATATCGGAAACCCCTTTGTTTTTTAATTGCTAATCAAGCGGGCGCGATACTTTAGTATAAGTGAGGACGTTTGAGTTGGCATAAATTCAATATCTCGAAAATGGGCAAATTTCAAGAGAAATCCTCAGACAAGTCGATTTTTATTTTTAAATTAGGACTTTTTGGCATATATATAATACTAGTGACGTCGTCCATCTGAGCGTGATGACGTAATCGATGATTTTTTTAAATGAGAGTAGGGGTTGTGTAATAGCTCATTTGAAAGGGTATTTAATTCTCTATTTACTAATATAAACACTAACATAATTATTTATACAGGGTGTACAGAAAAAAATTTTTATTAAATTAACTTTGATTAAATTTGACAAATAGAAGAACAATTTTTTTGTACACCCTGTATAAATAATTATGTTAATGTTTATATTACGGAATAGAGAATTAAATAACCTTTCAAATGAGCTATCACGCAACCCCTACTCTTATTTAAAAAAATTATCGATAACGTCATCACGCCCAGATGGATGGTCACTAGTATTATATATGTTACAGTTTAAGTTGATTCTCAGTTAGAGTTGACTCCAACTAGTTGGAGTCAACTCCAACTGCAACGAGCAGTAAAAGTTGATTTTAAAAATTTAAATCAACTTTTACTAGTTGGAGTTGACTCTTCCTGGATCGATTCAGTAAATGTTGATTATACGAGAATCTAAGTGCATTTTTGAGGAGTGTGCGTTTCTTTGTTTTGACCGTTTCAACTACTTATTAGTATAGTCTGTAACGTCGCCCCCGTTAGGTAAATTATTCTGATTTGATTTTTTGCACAAACTTACTCGAAAGAAATATATCCGTATAACAATCCTTATAACAAATACACAGGTTGTCACGCGGTACCGCGGTCGAAAAATTGTTTAATAGTTATTTATGTACCAAGTCAGTAAAGTGACTCTTTATCGAACGAGTCTGATATTACGAGCAGAGGAAGCGAAGCGAGCAACAGACGCGTTCGATAAAGAGTAAGGTGGTGGGTACAAAATTGTATCGTCAATAATAAAAAACATTAACACATACAATTGCGAAACACTACAGAATTTTACTTTTTGACATAAATTTTATTAATAATAAGATAAATTTTGTACAATATTTTTAATAATTAAAGTAAATAAATTTTAATTTCACTCAAATAAATAATCGATTGCTGCCATTGACCACTTACATTCAATCTCGGTTAATTTAATTAATAATCGCGGCAGGTAAAGTAACATTCTTCTTTCAATACAACAAAGTGTTATTTTACTGCCGAAAATGAGGGCAAATGAGTACAATAATGAATGATTTTAGTGACGTTTGGCGATAAACAATGATTAACAAATTCGCAAAAATAATTTTTTCGCTTCGTACAAATTTTTTTTAGATCCTTTGGGCCGTTTTTTCTCTAAAATTGACTGTTGTCGAGTTATTAGCGACTTAAAATTTAAAAAACGCCAAAATAACCATTTTCAAGGTTTAATAACTCGGTTAAAGATAATTATTGTGAAAGTCGAGCGAGCGGCCGTGGAGTAACGGCATAATCGCTGGCCTCATACGCCAGTGCACGTGGGTTCGAGCCCTGCCAAAGACAAACCATTTTTATGTCCAATAATGACATGAGCCGTCTTACCCTGCCTCGGAGAGCGCGTTAAGCCGTCGGTCCCCCTGGGCTAGTGTACATCGACACTAGTTACTTGAAACAGGGTTAAAGATGTAATTGGCGCCGGAACTGTCCGAAAGGCAAAAATGGCATACGATATTATATATTATGAAAGTCAGAAACTAAAAAAAATCTTAAGATTAAAGCTACCTCTATAAGATCCTGAAGAAATTTTTGTCATTATTTCATTAATAAGATATTATTTTTAATTATCAACAATGAGCCCTAAGCATGTATTGAGGCGGCCGTCAATGTGAGTGCGAGTGAGATTCACCATTGGACGGCCGGAATGGTGCATCTCTTTAGCACTCACCATTGACGGCCGCCTAATACACACTTAGCGCTCATTGTTAATAATTAAAGATAACAGCTTAGTAATAAAATAGTGACAAAAATTTCTGCTGGATCTTGTAGAGGGGGCTATAAACTTTGATTTGGTCACTTTCTGATTTTCATATTAATGGATTTTAACCGAGTTATTAAGCCTTGAAAATGGCTATTTTCGCATTTTTCAAATTTTAAATCGCGTATAACTCGACAACAATGAATTTTAGAGAAAAATCACAAAATACCTTTTTTTGCTCAGAATAACCCAAATGATCTAAAAAAATTATTCGAAGTGAAAAAATTATTTTTGTGAATTTGTCTAAAAAAAATTGTTTAAACAATTTATCGATCAAGGTACTGCCTGGCACCCAGTAGATTTGTTATAAGGACCTCTTTTTGAGTAAGTTTGTGCAAAAAATTCGAATCGGAGTAATTTACCTAACGGGGGCGACGATACAGCCTAGACTAATTTGAACATATTCAGTAACATTTAATTTCTAGAATCGGCTGTTTGTGTGAATCAGAATCAACTTTTACTAAATGGCATTGGGAAGAGTATACTTTTCCTAGTTGGAGTCTACTTTTACTATATAGTAAATGTTGAATATAAATCTTCATTTTATATTTATAATCAACTTTTACTGAAACCAGCCGTTAGAGTTGACACGAACTAGTAAAAGTCAACTCCAACTGGATAATCAACTTGAACTGTAACATATATATGCCAAAAAGTCCTAATTCAAAAATAAAAATCGACCTGTCTGAGGATTTCTCTTGAAATTTGCCCATTCTCGAGATAATTAATTTATGCAAATTCAAACGTCCTCACTTATACTACGGTGTCGCGCCCTCTTGATTAGCAATTAAAAAAACAAAGGGGTTTTCGATATTTTATTGCAAAAAACTCTTCGGGATTTCATCAGTCAATGTTTAAAGAATATCTACGTACCTTGGCAACATTGAAATTTTTAGATAAATGTCCGATTTAGGGTTAAAAATGGCCGATTTCGCAATTTTCAAAATTTTCAATCGCTTATATAACAAAAACTATTAACTTAAGAGAAAAATAACTAAAGACCTTTTTTGTTTGGAATGATTCAAAAAACCGAAAAAAAATTTGTTCGATGCAAAAAGAAGAATTTTAGAAAAAACCCCTAATCTTTCCCCTCGCCTGGCAAGGTCTTATACTCTTCAGAATCGCCTGTCATTGTACACATTTTTTCTAAATGACTTACTCAAACACATACTTAAATTTAAACCTTACAGGAGAAAGTTTATTTTACCCCCTAAATTTGCACTTTTCGATTCACCTGGTAGATACACGTGCACCGCTGAGGCCTGCCAGGTCATGGTTTTTAGCCTTGGTGTGCTATGAATTATCACTAGACAAATTTCTAGCCTTACAGGACGACCGTTAGTCGGAGGGTTCACTAGCTCTTAGACTAGAATGTTCTTAGACTAGAATCATGATTTGGGAGTGCTTGTCGTGCTTGTTTATTTCTAGTGCATCTTTATTGTGATTGTAGTGTAAACAACTGTGTCTCAGATTAGCGAATCGATTATAGTTAAAATTTACTATTAGGTCTGGATCCCGCGTATGAAAAAAAAAGTTGATTAATAGCAAACTGAAAATTTGTTAATAGCTTAAGGGTGTCTAGTCGGATAAACTTTGATATATGGGAACACTGTAACAGGGGCAGTTTTAATTGTCGAACAGGTTAAAAATTTGGAACGGTCAGACCAGGAAAACGGCACATTTATTTTGTCCGACAGAACAGACTTAAACTCTCCGAACAGAGATTAAACTCTCATGCAAAAATCAGACTGGTATTTATCACCTGTCATAATTCCTGTCATTTGACATATTCTACATGTTCCACTAATTAAAACGCCCATTTGGTGATAAATAGCAGTCTGATTTTTGCATGAAAGTTTAATCTCTGTTCGGAGAGTTTAAGTCTGTTCTGTCGGACAAAATACATGTGCCGTTTTCGTGGTCTGACCGTTCCAAATTTTTAACCTGTTCCATAATTAAAACTTCCCCTGTTCCAGTGTTCCCATATATCAAAATTTGTCCGACTAGAAACCCTTAAGCTATTAACAAATTTTCAGCTTGCTAATAATCAACTTTTTTTCATACGCGGGATCCAGACCTATATGTTTATTGCGACCGCTTAACCCAGTGACAATAATATTTAGTACTTAAATATGTGCTTAGTTAGAATAGTTAAAATAAATCAAGATTTCTTTGGGACAGTACTTATTTCGAATAAAAATTTCAAATTAATTTATCGAATTTGGTATGTGGATTAACGAATTTCATTAAATTGAAGTGATATATTATACGAAAGTGTTTGCTGTTTTTTATGAACTTAAAGTAAGTAAATTTAATATTATTTTGACTACTATTAGAATATTAGCCTATATACTTTGCAGGTTTGTATATGCAGTCGCTCGAACTAATTCAGTTGGTATATTGTACAGTCACCAAAACAAATTAATATCTATGACACGAAGTTTGCCAATGAACTCGTAAACATACCTTTAAGTTTCCCCAAAACGAGATCGAAAAAGGCCATTTGAGTGTATAATTTAAAGAGATTATTGTAAACGTGTATTAGAACGAGTTACAAGAAAATCCGGCGTTACTATTGTTTGCTTTTGAGAAAAGAGTAGCTGATAAAGTTGTTGTATCGAATAGTTGTGTGTGTAAAGTGATCAGAGAATATAAAAGTACACATTTATTAGTTGCGCCAAAATTTTCGTTTATAAATTCGGAAAGTCTGTTCGTTTATGCGTTGTTACCCCTGCAATACTATAATACAAAGCCGATCTGCTGATGGATTCATATGTAATTTTGTCTTCTGAATCAAAATCTGAAAACGGCATTTCGATATCTCGAACCATCTTCGAGATAACTGACTTCAAAATCGAAAATTGTGACGTCACAATCCTTCGTGTATATTCGTTTCGGCTGACACAAATAAACGTTAAATCGAAATCGAAACATCAAATAAATAAATTTTATCTGTTAGTGTAATGTTAAATGGCAGCTTACCATTTTTTACTTGAGCTGTCTACCCACTAACATATAAGTACATATACAGGGTGTCCTAGACTAATTTATCCAGGCTATATCTCTTAAACGAATAGAGATTTTCGAATGGGATAAAAACTGATATATTCCATTTGTAATACACTTTAATATGGCGTAGAAAAAATCATCCTCTAAATATTCATCCCTTAGTTAAAACCCCTAACTTCAATTTATTTAATAGCACCCTGTACATTTTTTTATAGTTTTGGATGTGGTCTTCTATCGTCTATTCAACAGATTTTTTAAAAATAAAATCGGTTCGTAAATAATCAAGAAAATATCAGTTTATTTTTTATTTTTGTTATGTGTCCCAGACTAATTTATCCAGGCTATATCTCTTAAACGAGTAGAGATTTTATGGGACAAAAACTGATCTATTCCATTTGTAATACACTTTAATATAGCATAGAAAAAATCATCCGCTAGTATTCATCCCTTAGTTACAACCCCTAACTAATTTTTTAATAGCACCCTGTACATTTTTTATAGTTTTGGATGCGGTCTTATCGTCTTTTTCAACAGATTCTTTATAAATAAAATGGGTTCATAAGTAATCAAGAAAATATCAGTTTATTTTTTATTTTTGTAAAATTAATCAAGAGCCTTCAAAAATAGACTAGAAAAGAAATATGCTTTATTGTCACTGAAAATTTTACAATATTCTATGGGCAAGGCTTACATGTAGAGTCAGAAGATAATAACTTTCTTGATTAATTTAACAAAAATAAAAAATAAATTTATATTTTCTTGATTACTTACGAACCCATTTTATTTAAAAAAAAAATTAAACAGACGATGAAAGACATCCAAAGTTATAAAAAAATGTACAGGGTGCTATTAACAAATTTAAAGTTAGGGGTTGTAACTACGAGATGAACATTTAGGGGATGATTTGTAATTGATATTTTTTGACTCTGATGTAAGCTTTGACCATAAAATTTGTAAAATTTTCAGTGACAATTTTTTTTGACATCCATTTAATTTCAATCTATTTTATAAAAAATAATAAACAATACATATGCGTGTTAAGAGTGTGACACAGTCAGTATTTACCCAGTGGTGAATACCTAAAAGAGTACAATAATATGATTGAATTAGTACAGTTATTAATAAATTAATTGAATTAATTTGAATAGTACAATTAGTCCTGTCGCCAGGGGGGGTACAACGGCCTCCTGTATTCAGATGGACTTACCCAAGTTTTTATTATGTATTTTGGCCCGTAGAACACGAATTTTTTGGGTAACAGTTGATCCGGATGTCGATAAGGTTGTTATAAACAAAGAAGTTGAGGAATTACATAACAGCGATTTCTCGCAAAACAAAACATGTTTTTGTATTTTTTGGGCCATTCTAACCAAAAAATGTTACAAGTTTTTTCGTAGGATGCATAGTTTTCGAGATAAACGCGGTTGAACTTTCAAAAAATCGAAAAATTGCAATTTTTGAACCCGAATAACTTTTGATTAAAAAATAAAATAGCAATTCTGCTTACCGCATTTGAAAGTTCAAGTCAAATTCTATCGGTTTCGAATATATACATTGCTAAAAATTTATGAGTTTATTGCTAAAAAAAGCTATAAACACATAGTGTTTCCCGTGCCTCATACATGCGTTTACATGCATGCTACGTAGAAATAGCCTCGCTTGCACTTGAACCTACTCTACCTACTAGTTCGATTTTAAATGAAAAATCATTGAAAAAATCACTCCAGCACTAGGTGTTTATACTTTTGTTTAACAATAAAATAATAAATTTTTAGCAATGCAAATAACTAAAACCGATATACTTTGACTTGAACTTTCAAATGCGGTAAGCAGAATTGCTATTTTATTTTTTAATCAAAAGTTATTCGGGTACAAAAATTGCAATTTTTCGATTTTTTGAAAGTTCCACCGCGTTTATCTCGAAAACTATGCATCCTACGAACAAATTTGTAGGAACACTTTTTGGTTAGAATGGCCCAAAAAATACAAAAACATGTTTTGTTTTGCGAGAAATCGCTGTTATGTAATTCCTCAACTTCTTTGTTTATAACAATCTTATCGACATCCGGATCAACTGTTACCCAAAAAATTCATGTTCTACGGGTCAAAATACATAAAAAAAATTTGGGTAAGTCCATCTGAATACAGGAGGCCGTTGTACCCCCCCTGGCGACAGGACTAAATAGTAATAAGTGGGAATGATTAGTTAGTGTTGAGGTCAAGAGTTCTTTTTAGTCTTCTGTTCTGTAGGGGTGTCAGGAGCTTGGTGACCAATATGTTTGGGTGAATCTGTAGTCTATTGTGGTACTTGGAGTACAGAGAAACAATTTCTTCTTTGACGGTTTGGACTTGGAGATCCCTATGTATATGCTCGTTGGAAATGTACCAAGGAGCTTGGCACAGTTGCCTTAGAACTTTTGATTGAAAGCGCTGTATCTTGAGTAAATTTGTTTCACTGGCAGTTTCCCAGATTTTGATGCCATACGTCCAGATGGGTTTCAGTACACATTTGTAGATCTGAAGTTTATTGTCTAGACTTAGGCGTGATTTTTGATTCATGAACCAATACATCTTTCTATAAACGAGTCCCAGTTGCAGTCGTTTGTTCCAAATATGCTTTTGCCATGTTAGGCGGCTGTCTAGGTAAATCCCCAAGTATTTGACGTCACTTCGTATTGACAGTGGTGTGTTGTTAAAGGTTACAGCTGGATTGATCCCCTTCCTTAGTGTAAACGTAATGTGTGTTGACTTGGAGCTATTAACTTTGACTCTCCACAGTTTAAACCATATTTCAAGTCTATTTAAGTGACTTTGTAGTATCTGTGAAGCTAGGGTCGGATTTTCGTGGCGAGCCATTATGAGAGTGTCATCAGCATATGTTGCAATTGTTGTACGATCTGAAGTTGGTATATCTGCTGTGAACAGGAGGTACAGTATGGGTCCAAGGACACTTCCTTGGGGTACGCCAGAGTGGATGGGATGTAGAGTAGAGAGGGTCTCCCCTAGTTTTATCTGATACGATCTGCCGGTGACGTATGATTGTAGGAGCATGCAGATTGGATGAGGCAATTGTCTTTTAAGTTTTGATATTAGACCTTTATGCCATACCTTGTCGAAGGCTTGGGAGACATCCAGGAAGGCTGCTGTACAATATTTCTTGTTCTCGAGTGCATCTCTTGCGGTTATGACTACCCTATGGACTTGTTCGATTGTGCCATGTTGTTGTCGAAATTCGAATTGGTAATGAGGTATTAGGTTTTTTCTGTAGTGACAGTGTCTATTCTTTTCACAAGAAGCCTCTCAAACACTTTGGAGGGTAAAGGCAGAAGGCTAATAGGACGATAGGATGAAGGTTGGGTTGTGTCTTTGTTGGGTTTATGAATTCGAATGATTTGTGCTACCTTCCATTGGGAGGGGAAGTAGCACAATCTTAGGACAGCATTGTATGTGTACATTAGTTGCTTTATTGCTTCTTCAGGTAGTTCTTTGAGTATTAGTCCTGTTATCAGGTCGTATCCAGGTGCTTTTTTTGTATTTAGGTTTTTGATTACTTCTTCAATTTCGGTAATTTTAACTTTTCTGGTGGGAAGACACATCTAGTAGGGTTCATCTGCTATATCTGTAATAAATTTTTCTTCGTTCTCTGTAACCTCTCTCTTGTGCGATTGGAAAACTGACTGAAGCTGTTCAGCGAAGGTGTTAGCCCTCTCTTCGTCACTTCGACACCAGGTGCCATCATTTTTTCTTATCGGTGCTTTAGTTTGTGATTGTGTTTTCAGTTTTTTAGACAATTTCCATAACGAGTAGTTCTTTTCTTCAGAGCTAGACAGATTCTCTAGAAAATAGTTTATTTCTTGTTCTTTGTGTTTCTGTAGGATCGTTTTTAATTGACGGGTTGCTCTGTTGTATTTAGTTTTGTCATTCAGTGGCAATAAAACACATTTCTTTTCTATTCTATTTTTAAGGTTTCTTCTTCTTCAGTGCCTTATCCGGTCCGGATGTTGGAGATCATCAAGGCTATCATTGTCTTGTTGACTGCTCTGCGAAACAGCTCCGCGGAGGTTATCCCAAACCATTGTCGGAGGTTTTTCAACCACGAGATACGACGGCGTCCCGGTCCTCTCCTGCCAAATACTTTGCCCTGCATGACGAGTTGAAGAACTCGATATTTTTCTTCGTTCCGCATCACGTGGCCAAGGTACTCAAGCTTACGTTGTTTTACTAAATTAAGCACTTCTTTTTCTTTTGTCATGCGCTGTAGGACCTCAATGTTGGTGACATGGTTCACATAAGATATTTTTAGTATCCTCCTGTAGATCCACCTCTCGAAGGCTTCAATCCGCTTTTCAGTGGCTTGCGTCAGTGTCCAGGCTTCAACTCCATACAGTAGCACTGGAAGAACGTAGGACCTCACTATCCGCATCTTGGTTCCCAAACTGAGATCACCGCAGCACAGCAAGGATCTCAGCTTAATAAATGTAGACCGTGCCATTTCAATTCTGGATCTAATCTCTTGAGCGTGGTCCCATTATGAGTTGAGGGTAGTTCCGAGGTAAGTGAATCTGTCGACTCTCTGGATCTCTTCGCTATCTGCCATTAGTGCCCCGGGATCTAAATTTACACGGCTGACAACCATGAATTTAGTTTTCTTAATATTAAGATTCAGTCCGTATGTTACGCTCACAGTTCTCACACGGTCTAGTAAGGCCTGTAGATCGTTTAGGCTGGTTGCTAGTAATACAGTGTCATCGGCATAGCGGATATTATTAATATATTCACCGTTCACTCGGATTCCCATCTCTAGGTTTGTGAGGGCTTCAGTAAAAATTTCCTCAGAGTATATATTGAAAAGAGTCGGCGAGAGCACACAGCCCTGCCTTACTCCTCGCATGATCTTCACTTGGTCGGTCAACTGGTCTTCGACCTTGACTTGAGCACGCTGGTTCCAGTATAAATTCATGATGATCCGAATGTCCTTCTCATCTAATCCTACTCTTTGTAGGGCGGTGACCATCTTCTGGTGCTGGCAACGGTCAAATGCCTTGGCGTAGTCAATAAAACAAGCATAGACATCACAACCAACATCGCGGCATCTCTGCAGTAGAACTTGTGCTTCACGTGAAGGTGAAAAGTGCTTCACGTGTACCCATGGAATCGCGGAATCCAAATTGCATTTCACCGACAGTTTCCTCGCATTTCTTGTAAATTCTGGCATGTATGATTTTAAGAAAAATCTTAAGTGCATGACTCATCGGGCTGATAGTCCGGAAATCTTCGCACGTTTTCGCAGATCGTTTTTTGGGATTGTTACAAACGTTGACAATAGCCATTCCTCTGGGATATTACCTGAGTTGTATATGGCGTTGAACAGTTCAGTTAACTCCTTCGTGCTTACTTCACTCATCACCTTAATGAGTTCGATGGGTATTTCATCCGGACCTGGAGCTTTACCATTCTTAGACTGTTTTAAAGCCGCCTTCACCTCGCTTTCTAGTATTGACGGCCCTGTCATGCAATTTATTTCTGGAAGGTTGCCTCGGTAGTCCCAGAAGAGTTCTTCGATGTACATTTTCCAGGTCACCAGCTTCTCCTTAACTGTCGTCGCCAGGTTCCCGTCTTTGTTTATGAGGAGGTGTGTGTTTCTCCTCTTGTATTGACCAGTGGCTTCTCGAATCTTTCGGTGAATATTTATATGATCGTGTTTCACTTGGAGCTCCTCGATTAATTTACATTTTTCTTGCATCCATGTCTCCTTGGCTCTTCGTATTTCTTTTTTAATTGTTTGGTTGATTTCTTGGTATTTCTTCGCGTCCCTGTTCTTTTTAAGACTGTCTTGATTAATTTAACAAAAATAAAAAATAATCTGATATTATTTTCTTGATTCCTTACGACCCCATTTTATGAAAAAAAAAATCTGTTGAATAGACGATAGAAGACCACAGCCAAAACTATAAAAAATGTACAGGGTGCTATTAAAAAAATTAAAGTTAGTGGTTGTAACTAAGGGATGAATATTTAGGGGATGATTTTTTCTTCGCCATATTAAAGTGTATTACAAATGGAATAGATCAGTTTTGCCCCATTAAAATATCTTTATTCTGTTAACAAATATAGCCTGGATAAATTAGTTTGGGACACATAATTAACAAAAATAAAAAATAAACTGATATTTTCTTGATTATTTACAAACCGATTTTACTTTTAAAAAATCTGTTGAATAGATGATAGAAGACCACATCCAAAACTATAAAAAAATATACAGGGTGCCTTAAAAAGTTAAAGTTAGGGGTTGTAACTAAGGGATGAATATTTAGCGGATGATTTTTTCTACGCCATGTTTAAGTGTATTACAAATGGAAAAGACCAGTTTTGTCCCATTCGAAAATCTCCATTCGTTTAAGAGATATAGCCTGGATAAATTAGTCTGGGACACCCTGTATACCTATATTATATCCACATTACATGCACAATATATATTTTCGCTAACTTTTACACGAGAATAGGTCTCTTGTTATATCATCAATATTATTACTTATTTCCAAATATTGGTCTTAAAGCGTAAAATGTATAAAATCAACTCTCTATTTTTTTGCCTTTTGATTAATACTACAATACAACTCAAACACAACACATGATATTATCTTTAAGAGGATCGGAACGTATTTTCGGCTGCCATGCAATTCAAATGGGGATTCATTTTTTTCGAATCCTGAGAAAACTAATAAGTATTTTTGAAAAATTTAAACGCAGAATGAAAGATCACGTTATTAGCGAGGGCCGAAAGTCCCTGAGAACTTCTATAATGTTTATTTTAATAAGTTACAAGGGTGAAAATCTAAGAGAAAATTTAGTGTGATTTTTAATTTCAAATATATCATTCAAAATAAAATTTATATTTATTTTAAGGGACTTTCGGCCCTCGGTAATAATTTAGTCTTTCATTCTGCGTTTAAAATTTTCAAAAATATTTATTGGTTTTTTCAGGATTTGAAAAAAATAAACACAATGCCGTGGTAAAATTTTCCAAATCTATCTTTGTCTTACAACGCACTCAGCCGAATATAATATTGTCAGCATATATTGTCAGTCAGACACTGACAATCAGTGACAATTTTAAATATTTGACATTGCATCGGGAATATGTTGAGTTATTGATTAAATATTATTGAAATATAGTGTATTTGATAAATAATTGATTTAAGACGTGAACTTAATAAAAAGTTATTTATTGTGTACTATTTGTGGGAGATCCAAGCAGAGAATACATCAGGATAATATATTCTGTGATACAAGTATTTTGTTGTTAAAGATGTTCAAAATTTTAAGCTTTCCATAACAATATGTTATTAAAAAATCACTTTAACACTTTTCCTCTTTTCTCGATTGAGTATTAGTCTTTGTTGTAAAAATAAATTATTACAATCACTGAATACATAGTGAAAAAATTATCACATTTATTAACTGAATTAATAATTTCCAATTATAAAACTAACAGTTATCCAAGAACATTCAAAACCCATCTCTTGAAATTAATAATGACATTTTCAAGTAGAATGACATTCTAGTAATGTTTACATATCCATACCAGTGTGAATTTTACTACGCGTAATTTGCCGTGTAAAGGCAGAAAAAGTAGGGATACACGTAAAATATTTGCGAATTATGTACCCATAGCCTTAACATCCAAACAATTATTAAAAAATTACAAGATCAAAATAAATTTATAAAATTCTTCTGGGTTAAAGCACACGTAGGAATAACAAACAATGAAATTGCAGATAAAATTGCCAAATAAAGCATAGAAATGGGGGAACATAAATTGCGAATTAACTACGGATGAACAAATAAACATATCCAAACATAAAATGATGAGAAAATTGTCCTACTTGTGGCAAGAATACACCTTTACAAATCCAACACATTACACCAGACTAGAAACCAAATTGATGAAAAAACCTTGGTACAATAAGTACCTACAATTACAATCGCAAAAGCATAACCACTCTTAGTCGAATGAAGTTTGGTCACGCATGTTATCCAGCACACTTACATAAAATCAAAATACTTGAGAGTGATCTTTGTGAAGTTTGTAATAAAATCGGTGACCTGGACCATATCTTTTTTGATTGCCAAAAATATAGGGCTCCAATGAACTGTTCAGAAAATTTCTACAATTAATTGAACATTGAAAGCCCATATAACATAATGCATCTTCTTGCTTTAAACAGAAAAGAAATTTACGATTGTTTGTTATACTTCGTCAGAATAACAAAAATACAAATTTAACAATAGGTACCTTTTGCTGCTACCTTATGTCTTTCCTTAACGTATCTTACCTTATCTATCCGAGGCCTACCGTTGATCGTTTATAAAATGCCCTGATCGGCCCCTGGGCGAGAAGATTGTAATCCTTGTGTTAAATCCTTGTACTCTCTTTTACAAAATTTTTATCTGGCTGTGTGGGTTTTACCTTAAAGCCAAAAAAAATTTATACCACAATTCATTAACAAGCTAATGATGTTTGAGAAATGATTTATCCTGATAACATAGGTAAATTATAGAAACGGTCTAATATCTCGAGAAATACACTTCCAAATAAAAGACAAAAAAACACGTATTCAATATTTTTCAAAAACCTATCGAATAGCACCAAACATAACCCTACAACCTACCCCCTCGAGGTGGGGTGGGGAGTAACTTTAAAATCTTAAATAGCAATCCCCACTTTTTATTGCAGATCCGGATTCGTCATGAAAAATTAAGCAACATTTATTCGAAATATTTTTTAAAATTGCTGATAGATGGCGCTAATAAATCGTATTTTTCAAATTAAAGCGCCATCTATTAACAATTTTAAAAAATGTTTCAAATAAATGTTGCTTAATTTAATAAAAAGTGGGGGTTGCTATTTAAGATATTAAAATTACCCCCTACCCCACCTCCAGGGGGTGGGTTGGAGGGTCATGTTTAGTGTTATTTGATAGGGTTTCGAAAAATATTAAAATCTTTTTTGGTTTCTCATTTGAAAGTGTATTTCTCGAGATATTAGACCGTTTCCATAATTTACCTATGGTTTCAGGATAAATCGTTTTTCCCAATTATAGCGCCATCTATCCATAGTTCGAAAAAATGTTTTGAATAAAAGTTGCTTACTTTTACGTAACGAATCCAAATCTATAAGAAAAAATGGGTGTTTCCATTTGAGATTTTAAAGTTACTCCCTACCCCACCTCCTGGAGGTGTAGTGGGGGTTGGTGTTTGGTGTCTTTGGATAGATTTTTGAAAATGATTCAACACGTATTTTTCAGTTTCTCGATCCGATGTTTAGTTCGCGAAATATTCGACCGTTCCACTACTTTTGGGACACCTTGTATAAAGGTAAATTTAATTAATTGTATTTTGCTTTTGATTTTAATAACTAATTTTATTTACTACATACAATTGTTTACGTTTTAATAGCATAACCTGAATCTTATTTTTTCTTCTTATTATTTTTTTGGACTATGGCCTTGATAGTTATCCAGTAACCAGGACTAATATAATTGGCCAATATAATTAAAAGTGCGAATAATGTTGCTGTGCGTAGAAGCCAGGTGTCGCTTTGCCGAACTTGCACGGTCCCAATAGTTGAGTTTTAATTTCAGTATTTTATAATTGCTAGAATATTCCAGAGGGTGTGGTGAACTTTGATAATAAAACACAGTTTGATTGGTACACCCAGTATACAGTGACAATTTACCTGTCTAGTAACAGTTTTATTACAGCGATATTGTTAAAAATAAGGCTATAACATATTTAAAAAATCACTTAAATTGAACAACAGGTTTAGGAAATTCGAGACATCAAAAATTACCCATTTTTAAGGTGGTGCGTTAATTTCTTGGAGTAGTGTATAAATAATGCTTTATAAACTGATGTCAAGCTATAAGCAATAGGATGGAATGGAGAAGTAAGCTTAATAATACATCCAGGTACATCTTCTGTCATAGCAACAATGATGGTGATGTGATGATTGATGTTAAAGATGGTATATTGTTCATGTAATATCTGTTATTGACTTACCATATATTTTACTGATTTCCAAAGATTTGCTTAGAACAAAGGTACAAAAACAGAAAGGCAGGTGCCTAAAAGATATTTAGTATACTATTGGGTAGAATTTTGCTGTCTGAAAAGCATTTTATGTATCCCGTTTTGCTTGTTTCTTAATTTGTGTCTGAATTCATTTTTTTTTCTTTAAAAAATGGTTTGTATTTTAGGTTTTACTCAGGAGGAGAACAAAACGGAAAGTATGGAGACAGTTTTTGAAGATTCATCCCATAAAGAATACTATATGAGTCAATACATTGGAGAGAAAATTATACATAATGATATAAAAGTTCAGACTAGAGAGGAACATTACAAGTGTGAAATTTGTTTTAAACAGTTTAGCCACGCATATTCTTTGAAAACGCATTTGAGAGTGCACACTGAACACAACCCTTACAAGTGTGAAATTTGTTCTCAGCAATTTGTTCGAAAAGATCAGTTGACTACTCACATGAAAGTTCACACTGGTGAAAAACCTTATAAGTGTGAAATTTGTTTTAAGCAGTTTTCTTTAAAATATACTTTGAAAAGACATTTGAGAGTGCACACCGGGGAAAAACCGTACCAATGTGAAATTTGTTGTAATCAGTTTAGAAGAGCAGATAAATTGAAAATACATTTGAGAGTGCACACTGGCGAAAAACCTTACAAGTGTGAAACTTGTTTAAAGGAGTTTAGGACTGCAAGTGAATTGAAAAATCATTTACGAACGCACACTGGAGAAAAACCTTATAAGTGTGAAATTTGTTTTAAGCAGTTTTCTCTAACATCTACTTTGAAAAAACATTTGAGAGTGCACACTGGGGAAAAACCGTACCAGTGTGAAATTTGTTTAAAGAGGTTTATTGAAATGGGGGATTTGAAAAAACATATGAGAACACATACAGGAGAGAAACCTTACAAGTGTGAAATTTGTTCTAATCAGTTTTCTTCAAAAAGTCCGTTGAAAAAACATTTGAGAGTGCACACTGGCGAAAAATTTTAATCAAAAAAAGTCTTTGAAAAAAATCCTGTTTGAACCAGGAATTCTTCTTGTACTAAACATAAAAGTATTATCCACGCCCTTTGTCCCTCAATGTAAGCAAACAATCTAAAGTTTACCGAATTCTGATTCGCAAAGTTAAAAAGAGCTGACATCATCATGATCATATATACACTCTGGGCCAAAATTAACGGGCCACCTTAAAAATAGGTCATTTTTGATGTCTTATTTCTCCTAAACCTGTTGTCCGATTTAAGTGATTTTTTAATATGTTATAGCCTTATTCATTGACAATATCGTTATAATAATACTGTTGCTAAACAGGTAGATTTTCATTGAATACCGGGTGTACGAATCAAACTGTGTTTTTTTCTTAAAGTTTGCATCACCCTGTGGAATATTCTAGCATTTGTAGAATACTGAAATTCAAACCTAACTATAGCCTCATGCTTTCTCAACATTTTGTTTTTTGATTGATTCGCTTATGTTGGATAATAAAAAAGTTAGGTGCTTTAACAACTAGACATGTTTTTTATCAATACAGGGTGTTTTTAAAAATTTTTGGAAAATTTTAAGGGGTAATTCTGCATGAAAAAACATTGACAGTTTGCTTTATAAACTTATGTCCGCAAATGCTTCGTTTCCGAGATAGGGGGTGTTGAAATTTTTTTGACAAACTGACGATTTATTTATTACTTTAAAACCGGTTGAGGTATGCAAATGCAATTTAGTGGGTGTTATGACGTATTTATTGCATATTTTTTGACATACAATTAAGAATTTAATTTTCACCATTGGCGCCCATACGGGTAATATGATGGCTCATATTACCCGTATGGGCGTCAATGGTGAATATTAAATGCTTAATTGTATGCCAAGAAATGTGCAATAACTACATCTTAAAACCCACCAAATTTCATGTGCATGTCTCAACCGGTTTTAAAGTAATAAATAAACTCACCTACAAAATTAACCGCCCACCTTGTATTTCTTTCAATTTGCAGAAATTGTTAACCTTGGACCACATTTTATGAAGGATACGGTGAAAACTACCTCCGCGGAAGAGAAATAATAATTTTTTAAAAAAAAGTCGTTTGTTACAGCAAATATCAAATGAAAAAAATCTAAAAAAATTCAAATTAACAATATTTTGGAAATAAAAGTCTAATTGAAAAAAAAATTGGGTATCAATAATGAATGTTGCCGCCTCTAGCCCTTAGGACTTCTTGGAGCCGGTTTGGCAATCCATTCATGATATCCTGGATATCAGATTGGGGGATATTTTGCCACTCCTCTACCGCAGCTGTGTTCAGCTTTTCAAGGGATGCAGGGGCTGGTACTCTCGCTCTTACCCGTCTTTTGAGGTTGTTTCAGATATGTTCAATTGGGTTAAGATCGGGACTGTGCGCTGACCATGGTAGAACTTGAATCCCGACTTCAGTAAAGTACTCACGGGTAGATCTTGCTGTATGGTAACGTGCATTGTCATGCATTAGTCTGAAGTTATCACCAATGAATGGTGCAAAAGGCATGACATGGTCTTGGAGAACTTCTTACACGTATACTTGGGCATTCACACTGCCTCTACCGAACACAACAAGATCAGTACGCGCTTCGTAAGAAATACCTCCCCAAATCATTATTGACCCTCCTCGGTAAGCCACTGTTTCGGTTATAGCGCATGGAGCAAACCTTTCATTTTGACGCCTATAGACACGTTGGCGTCCACCTGGACCTTTTAGGGCTATTCTGTTCTCATCTTAGAACAGTATATTCTTCCATTCCGCCATAGTCCAGTTAGCATATTCTCGCGCAAAATTAAGTCTAGCCCTACGGTGTTGTGGGAGCAGTTGTAGTGCGCGAGCTGGACGGAAAGCCCTCAAGTTTATTTCTGACAGTCTTCTTCTAATCGTTTGTCTACTCACACTAACGTTTCTCACCTCAAAAAGAGACCTACGAGCTTCAGGAGCGGTGCAAAAGGGATTTCTCAATACTGTGGTGGCAATGAAGCGGTCATCTCGAACTGAAGTGCATCGTTGTCGGCCTTGACCTGGCCTGCGGTTGTACGATCCTGTCTCCCGAAATCGTCTGATGGCATTTTGTACCGTAGTTCTGGATAAATCGAGCGTACGGGCGATATGACGTTGACTGTAACCAGCATCAACTAAAGCCACTGCCCTAGCAGCATCTGTTGGAGCGAGTGGCATTTTTAAAATCACAAACAATAAATAAGCACTAAAATTTTAACTTAAACAATATTCGCTCACAATGATATGAAATTAGAGGCCATTGTTCAAGAATTGTTGTAAACACGGAAACAGATTTGCAACAATGTCGTACAACGACTATATGTCAAAAATCTTTCAATGACACAAATTTAGGAAACAAACTGTCACAGATAATGTAAACAAAACAATAATAAAGGTGGCGGGGTTAATTTTGCTGGTGAGTTAAATCGTCTGTATTAATGAAAAACATGGCTAGTTGTTAAACTACCTAACTTTTTTATTATCCAACATAAGCGAATGAATAGAAAAACAGAATGCTGAGAAAATATGGGGCTATAGTTAGGTTTTAATTTCGATATTTTATAAATGCTAGAATATTCCACAGGGTGATGCAAACTTTAAGAAAAAAACACTGTTTGATTGGTACACCCGGTATACAATGAAAATTTACCTGTTTAACAACAATATTATTATTACGATATTGTCAAGGAATTAGGCTATAACATATTAAAAAAAACACTTAAATCGGACAACAGGTTTAGGAGATATAAGATATCAAAAATGACCCATTTTTAAGGTGGCCCGTTAATTTTGGCCCAGAGTGTATAATGTTTTTGAACTCCCTAAGTGAAGTATAGAGCTTGTAACGGTCACGTTACGAAATTAGCTTTAATTATTTTTATAATTATTTTCCCTCGGTCTCTCATTTAAATTCTCTAATTTCTCGTATAGGACTACTGAGGTGACGTCATACCTCGGTGATGGAACGTAATATGTACGCCACCTATCAAGAATTATTTCGTGTTCTGAGAGAATTTGACGTTTACCTTGGCGGAGAAACGGCTCTCGTTCTTTACTTGACTGTTGGCTGTTGTGTCGAATAGGTACCATAAAATGGCGGATGATTTCATCCAACGTATTTTATAACATCAAGCAGTGTTAATTGAGGTGAAAAGTTACCACAAATGGTTTTATGCAGTAGGGAGACATGGGGGTAAAACAACCCCTCTTGGAATCAGAATAGAAATCACCGGTAATAAAATCTTTTTTATAATAATTTTTTTGTTAGTTTTTTATTGGAGTATTAGTTTCATTGTTAAATTTCCTTAGTGAAGCCATTAGGTGAAGTTATATAGATTATTTCGATTATTTAATATCCATATTCAAGTAAAATTATATATTAATAGATTTTGGTGAGACATAACCAAACATATGCAATTCTCAATTAATATTGGAAATAATTATCATTTCTCTGTAGGTTTTAAATTTATTGAACATCCAATATTTTATAAATTCAATATAGTTTTACAGATATTCTCTCAGATAAATCATATTTTATATTCCCATTTCAAATTCAAGGTCAGTTGTTCATGTCTTCACACTCAAAAATAGTTCAAGGTTACTTGAGATTGGTTTTTGTTCCATTTTTAATGGTCGGTTTTTCTATACTATTGCTTCTAAAAAGTTTCCTCATTTATTTCTTTCTTCCCTTTACTTTTTGCTCATGTTTATATGGGAGATAAAACTGGGAATGTTTTTTTAGCCATTTGGAAGAAACCCTAACGAAGTCGTAGCCCCTTATTTGACCACCCAGGGAAACCACTACAGCCACAGTCAAGTCACCATTGGGAGTATGTCATTTGGGAAACACTTGGGGCGTTCCTGCTCCTTTTCAGTGAAAACGCGCCATCGGGTTCTATTTTGAGCTAAGACCTTCACCTCATCCAATACTTTACTTGACCTCTTATCTCGTCCATGATGGATCTTCTCCAAGTTTGTGCTGGGCGACCTGCTTTTCTTTTTCATTGGGGATTCCACTCTAGGGCAGTCTTTGCAATACTGGAACTATTTTTTCGGAATGTGTGACCGATCCAACCCCACTTTCTGGACTTTATTTTATTTTCTACCCGCTTTTGTTGGGTCAGGTGTAGCAGATCTTCGTTTCTGATTGTTTGGCCAGAAAATACGAACAATTCTTCGTAGACATTTGTTAACAAAGACTTGCAGTTTGTCTGTAAGGGTTTTTGTCACTTTCCATGTTTCAACTCCGTAGAGTAGAACAGACATGACATTTAACTGGAATATTCGGATCTTTGTCCTTGTAGAATACTCAGTCCCGGATTAAGAATCTTGAGGCCCATAGGCAACCCAAGCTATGAGGCCCTTTAAGGCCTCCGCCTTCTCTCTCCAAAACCTCCTCGGTTAACCCATCCATCTCCATCCTCCATCTGCGTTTTAAGTTCAATCCCTTCTCTCTGTAATTATTTACTGACAGCGTTGATGGATTCTAAAATTGTTGCCCAAAACTCATTCATTACGAAGGTTTCTTTTTTGACATTTCTTTCAACAAACACTTAGCCTCTTGAACTGTTTCATCCTTTTGATTAGTATTTTCAACAAGGAAATTCACAGCAGATTTAAAGACGTTGTAACCTTTAGACAAAGCTCTTGTTGCGTTAGCCCTTGCATTACATCTAATGCTGCTTATTCTTTTAATGACTAGATCGTGGCGAATATGATCGCTTAGTGGAGTTTCATTTAAGCATTTGATCATAACTTTCCAACGGTTGGTAAAGGCTGAAAAAAAAATTGTACATGGACTGAACAAACTCCAAATACGATATTGCTCCAACGCAACTTTCAGCAGCACCTACTCCAACTAAATTAAGCGAGTGTGCATCAAAAGGAATGTAAATTGCAAGTTTGTTAATCTTAGATAAATGAGCCTGGATACCATTATATTTGCCTGACATGTTTGCTGAATGATTGTCCCCTCATGTCGTTTACATTAATGCCAGTCGTTTAAAACGATTAAAACAGCAAAAGAAAGATTTTCTCCAGTATGGCTACTTATATGTATGAATGTGAGAAAACCCTCATACACTTTACCATCAGCCGGATTTACATATCTTAATAAAGAGTCAACTGGTCAATATGAGACAAATCTGGTATTGAATCGACACTTAACGAGTAGTATTTGGCTTGCTTAATTTCTTTAACAATGGTATTCAAAACGTGTTTTCATTACTTCTGTTATTTCTTCCCAGATCTTTGAAGAAAAGTAAGAAGGCTTTAAAGTACCCTTTTGCCATACTTAGCTAAGTGAGAGTTTAAAGAGGATCATACTCTGCAAGTAGCTCTAAAATGTCTAAGTAGTTTCGATTATTTTGTGAACGAAGGATTTCTGTATCACTTCTAAACGCTAATCCGCGAGAAGATAAAAACTTAACCACAGAGACTACTCTTTTCAGAACTTGAATCCAGTAATCTCGTTATTGACTAAATTAAATTTCCAAAAAGCTGTCATGTTCGCCAAAAAGAATACATGGAAAGCAGTAAATATTTCCATTTGAGGGAGAGTACATTATCTCTTTTAATTTTTGTTACACTGATATATTTTCGGAAACCATAGATTGTGTAAAAAATCTTGTAATGCCTTCAAAATTTCTGTTTGATGCTGAAAAACTTCCATCAAGATTTTTTACATTCTGAAGAATCTTTCCCAATCCAAAATTTCCATATTTCTTCAGTTATAATATACAAGAATAAAAAACCGCTAAACGCCGTAAAAATGAGTGGCGCATAAAATATTCCAGCTACAAAAGATCTGATATGAATATTACGTGGCGCGAAAATGGATTTTCATTTGATGCAAAACAAAATTCTAGTTTTATTTTAAAAGATTTTTCCATAATATTTGCTAAATTTGAAGTAAACGCGCCACAAAAGAGTAACTTTGATACAGTTTGAATTTTGAAACTCTTTTGTGGCGCGTTTACTTCAAATTTAGCAAATATTATGGAAAAATCTTTTAAAATAAAACTAGAATTTTGTTTTGCATCAAATGAAAATCCATTTTCGCGCCACGTAATATTCATATCAGATCTTTTGTAGCTGGAATATTTTATGCGCCACTCATTTTTACGGCGTTTAGCGGTTTTTTATTCTTGTATCAGGAGTTTTTCAAAGTTATTTATAAATTAAATGTATGAAGTTGAATGCAATGTTCCTCTATTACACGTCAAGCTTTATAAATGGTCACCTTTGTTGCATTATCTCCCAAATGATCTAGTGTCCATCGAATGTACACTAGATTTTTTTTTATTCAAAATAGATTGAAAAAAAATTGAGATGGCCGGTAAATGAAGTCGGATTGCCCGTTGCCAGATCAAATTTAGCGTCGTAACCACTACAACTACATAAACCATTTCGGGAATAATCGTAAATTGGATTATACTTTTGTAGCTTAAAAACTTTTAAACGGCTTAACCGACTTTGATCAGTAAACATGAGTTTGAAACGTATTGACCAGGAGTATCTGATGGATCTAAGGTCAAGTATGAAAATTGAAGCTACTACAGGAATTATTGAGCTTGAGAAACCGTTTTTCCCACAGGAAATAGATTTTATCATACTTATGAAGCCTATAACCTAAAAAATTCAAATTTTCCGGGATATGAGGTATACTCCGTTAAATTCGTCTGGTTTACTTCTATAAACGCTAAGTTATTGGCGCAATTTGTAGGTTGAAATGTTGAGTAATTGTCGAAAAACCAAAATTTTCAAAGTTTAGTTTTTCAGTTTTTCGGCTATACTGAGCCGTGTGTATGTCTGATTCTGACGGCTTAGACACCATTTGAAAGCTTAAGTCAACACTATTAATTTGATGTATTTGCGGTTCTCCTGGCTCTTCTTGATCCGAATATATATACCCCCAAAACATATGCCGTTTTGTACCTACCAAGTCCTATAGCTGGCTTATGGGTGGTCAAAAGTCACAAACTACACCGGTTCTAAATCGGCCCTGACCCCCTCTTCAAACACAGAGGAAAAATATCAAATCGGTTTAACTTTCAAACACACATACATAATATATATCCACAAACATTTTCCCTTTTTTAAATAAAAATTAAGTCACATTTCTAAGCTCTATAACTTTTGAATGGTATAACCGATTTTCAAAATTAGACATGCGTTGGAAAGATAATGATCAGTACTGTTAGAAGCCGCAAAGGTCGGACTTAAATTTTTGAAGTTTTTGGGAGTTTTGGGGGCCAGAACGAAAAACAGACCTAAATAGGAAGGGCCGTAAAATCGACACCCTTGGACCAAAATGGATGGTTGACATATGAATGGGTGAGTCTTTTTCTGAACTTGAAGATGGGAGTTGGCACAATTTTCAATTCAGTCAGATTTAGAAAATTGAAAATTTCGTGTATATAATAGTGTCGCGTGTAGGGGGGCGTATTTCTGCGCCACTGGCGAGAACTGCCGTTCTCTGGTAATTTTTTCGATATAAAACTAACAGCTTCGATAACCAATAAATCGAAAACTATTAATTTTATCAAAAAAATGTATAATGAACATTTTTTGCTTATAATTAATATTTTTACCAGCATTTGCGGTCAAAATATAATAAAAAATTTCCACCCTCGAGATGAGGTGGCAACAACCCCATGGTAAAAGCGTCTTTCGGCATCATATAGATTTTGATCCTTGGACTATCCACTACTTATTGTCAAATTTTCAAGCAAATCTATCCATTCTGTAAAAATTGCGAAGTGAAAAATTTCAGTTCCTGGACTAATTATACTTTTGGAGCTCTATAACTTCTGAACGGTTTACCTGATGTTGATCACTAAACATGAATTTGAAACGTATTGACAAGTAGTATCTGACCAGCATCCAAGATCGAGTATGATAACTGAACGTATTACAGGAATTATTGAGCTTGAAAAACCGTTTTTCCCGTAAGAAATAGATTTGATTATACTTATGAAGCCTATAACTTAAAAATTCGAATTTTCCCAGATATGAGGTATACACCGTTAGACGCGTCCTGAGTCCTTCTACAAACACTCAGTTATTGGTGCAATTCGTAGGTTGAAATTTTGAGTAATTGTCGAAAAACCAAAATTTTCAAAGTTTAATTTTTCAGTTTTTTGGCTATGGCGAGCAGTGTGTATGTCTCAGCTTGATCGCTTAGGCGCCACTTGAAAGCTTAACTCAACCCTATTGATTTTGGTGTATTTGCGGTTTTACTGTCTTTCCTTGAACCTAAGATATATACGCCCAAAAAATATGCTATTTTGTATCTACCTAGTCCTCTAGCTGGCTTACGGGTAGTCAGAAGTCAAAAATTAGATCGGCTCTGAATCGGCCCTCACACCTTCTTGAAACACAGAAAAAAAAATTCAGATCGGTGTAACTTTTCCACACACATACATACATACATACATACATACATACATACATACATACATACATACATACATATCCACAAACATTTTCCATTTTTTAAATAAAAATTGAGTCATATTTCTGAGCTCGATAACTTTTGAATGGTATAACCGATTTTCAAAATTAAACATGCGTTGGAAAGGTAATGATCTGTGCTATCAGAAGCCGCAAAGGTCGGGCTTAAATTTTTGAAATTTTTGGGAGTTTTGGGGACGAGAACGAAAAATAGGCTTTAAATGGGAAGGGCCGTAAAATCCACACCCTTGGACCAAAATGGAGAGGTAACATATGGATGGACGAGTCTTTTCCTAAACTTTAAGATGGGATTTGGCCCAATTTTCAATTCAGTCAGGTTTAGAAAATCGAAAATTTCGTGTATATATAGTGTCGCTTGTAGGGGTGTTGTGCGCCACTGGTGAGAACTGTCGTTCTCTGTGGATATTCTATCAGTTATATTCTATCAGTTATTCCATAATCCTGTTGTTTCGGAATTCTGGGCCCAATTTACCTTCAACTTCAATTTCTAACTTAGATTCGGTTTCTGGTTCTTTTCTTGAACTGGAATATAACTGACATTGTATGTTTTTTCATGTTTTTCAATTACGGAAGCTATGTTTCTTCAACTTTTTCTATTTCATATTTCATCACGTGCCTTTTCATTGGTTGCAGCTTCACTAGCTGTGGATTTCCGTGTAAAACCGAGTTTATGGTATTGCGCGATATTTGAATTTTTCAACATATATAATTTATATATTTTATTTAATTCTAATTACATATTATTTTTTCGTTTTGCGCCCTACGAGGCCCCCTGGGGGCCGAGGCCCCTAGGCAATTGCCTACTTTGCCCAATGGTTAATCCGGCACTTAGAATACTCGTTTGACCTAAAGACCATCGAGAACTAGCGAAAAACTTTAAATAAAAAAGTTGTAAGCTTTAAAAAGTTCTGTCCGAAATTTTTTTTAAGCGGCAAATTTAAATTTTAGAACGATTTCAAAATTTTAAATGAGTATAAAAAAATTACTAAGACATTCGTTTTCACGAAAAAATATATAACGTGTATTTTTGCATAATGTTTCACCCTGAATTTTTTCAAATTTTTAAAATTGATGAAACGCACCTTTTAAAAATAAAAAACCGCATTTTTTCGGTTTTTTTTTTCGTTTTTTGATACAATTTTATACATATTTTTCAAAAAAGGTAACACGGTCACTGGAGTAGGTAAAAAACTAAAAAGTAATTGGGGTTTGCTTAATAATAATTTTTTGTAACGCCATCCATTTTCCAGATACAGGGCGTTGAAGAAAACAAAATTTTACACATTTTTTACGATTTTGCCGAAACTACTGGCAACATTGTAATAAAATTTGGCGAGTTTTAAGAGGTAGTTGTTGTGCATTTTTGACATACAATTAAGTATTTTATATTTATCATTGGCGCGCATAGGGATAATGGTCTGAACTTTATAAAGAAAAAAGATAGTACGCCACTGATATCTTTCAAATTAACAATCGTTTTTTAATTCCTCGTTCAATTTGTGACAAAAATCTATCTTCCTTTTTTTCATACGACGCGCCATTTTTATTCAAAAAATAAAACATCTTAACCGTTACAAAGTATTCGAACTTCTATGAAATAAAATACAGTGTACCTCGACATACGAGGGTAATTCGGTCCGTAACCTTGCTAGTATGTCAAATTGCTCGTATGTCAAAGCAATTTTCCCCATTGAAATTAACTGAAATGTCATTAATCCGTTCCAGTCCCAAAAAAACACCTTAGTTGTTTTTGTTAAGTGTTTTTAAATAAGAAAAATGTGAAGCGCATAATTTTCGTCAGTTGTCTTCGCTTTTTTCGTCACACTTTGCTCATTTTCATCTGCAGCTCGTTTAAAAAAACTGTCCAAAGAGGTTTGTCTGTCCAAAGAGGTTTGTTCCCTTTCATAAATCTTACATATGATGCTTTGTGTTAAGGTTCCTCCTTAAAACTGCTTCTGTCACCCACACCATCAGTAGTTTCTCCATCTTTTCATGGAGAGAGATCCGGAGCTTGGAAATTATTGTAACGCCCTTAGCTGGCATTATACCCTTTATCACCTCCTTTAAGTTAGAAGTAGGTAGTCAAAAAGAGGCATGAATTTTAATAAAAAGCTGTTTCCCGTATCTCAAATTTTGCTCTCATCTCAAAGCAAAACACTCGTACAGTTGAGTCCGCGAGTCTTTACCCGTGCGTCATTAATACCTGGCGAGATAAAACACATACTTTTTATTTAGCATCATTCTCTTTCACGCATGAAATTAATGACAAACTAGCTGCCGCCTGTTATTAAGTTACAACACATGTTATTTTTATGAACGATTTAAACTCAGTGCATTGAAAAGAGATAGGTACAAAGAAAGACGATTGGGATGTCTTCACATATTTTAAGTACAATTTCTGACGTTTTGGTTTGTTTACTTTTGTGGCTGTCAGTTTGTTGAATTTTTTGCTGTTATTTTGTCGAATTTTTGCATTTTGAAGTTCTTTATAGTATACAAACAGTTGTTTTCACAACTAATTTTATATTGGAGTTAGAAATTTTGTAATAAATTTATGTTATTTTACGATAAATTTTGACAACGTACAAAGCTAACCTCATTGTTGACACAGTTGAATGCTTGTGTTTAAGGTTCCGCCAAAGTGAATAAAATAACAAAAAGAAAATATGTTATTGAACTCTTTTATAAATTGTTTATTTATTTATTAATCAATGATAATAAAATAATTTATTAAGCTACTTCAAATGTAGCTGTAATTATGCACCAAAATGTTAAAGCAAAACTTAAATTTGACATTCTATTTATTTGACAACATCAAATTTTATACTATAACCCGTGATCGGAATAATATCCACTTGCCGTTGCGTTTAGTAAATTTCTGACTTATTTCGTATGCTTTAAATGATGACGCACGGGTAAAGACTCGCGGACTCAACTGTATATTAGGGCGCTCGTATATCGAGGTACCACTGTACTACTATTAGTAGTTTCTACATCTACATAAACTCGTACATCCGTTATAAAAACTAATTCGAATACTTTGGAAGCGTTAAGATATTTTATTTTTTGCAGCAAAACGGCGCCTCGTATGAAAAAATAGGAAGATAGATTTTTTGTCACAAATTGAACGAGGGATTCAAAAAGATTGTTAATTTGAAACGATTCGAAAAAAATTGTTAATTTGAAATATGTCAGTGGCGTACTATCTTTTTTCTTTAAAAAGTTCACACCATTACCCCTATGCGCGCCAATGATAAATATTAAATTCTGAATTGTATGTCAAAAAATGCACAACAACTACCTCTTAAAACTCGCCAAATTTTATTGCAATGTTGCCAGTAGTTTCGGCAAAATCGTAAAAAATGTGTAAAATTTTGGTTTTTCAACGCCCTGTATCTTTAAAATGGATGGCGTTACAAAAAATTTTTATTAAGCAAACCCCAATTATTTTTCAGTTTTTTACCTACTCCAATGACGGTGTGACACCTTTTTTGAAAAATATGTATAAAATTGTATCACAAAACGAAAACAAAAACCGAAAAAATGCGGTTTTTTATTTTTAAAGGTGCGTTTCACCGATTTTAAAATTTTTAAAAAATTCAGGGTGAAACATTATGCAAAAATACACGTTATATATTTTTTTCGTCAAAACGAATGTCTTAGTTATTTGTTTATACTCATTTAAAATTTTGAAATCGTTCTAGTTTAAATTTCCCGCCAAAAATTAAAAACAAATTTTTTTTCGGACAGAACTTTTTAAACCTTACAACTTTTTTATTTAAAGTTTTTCGCTAGTTCTCGATGCGGCTGAAATAAAAAATAAAAACATAAAAACCCTAATTATGCTCTACGTGGGTCACATGACCACCTGGGGGGCTAAAAATTTCAAAAAGTTAGTTTCACTATATATGCTAAACAGTGTAGCCACGCATATTCTTTGAAAACACAGTCTAGAGTGCACACTGAACACAACCCTTACAAGTGTGAAATCTGGTTTAAGCAATTTTCTCAAAAATATCAGTTGGCCACTCACATGAAGGTTTACACCGGTGAAGAACTTCATTTGTGAAACACACTGCAAGTGTGAAATTTGTTTTAATAAGTTTTCTCAAACATCTACTTTGAAAAGACATTTGAGAGTGCACACTGGGGAAAAACCGTACGAATGTGAACTTTGTTTAAAGAGGTTTCCGTTGAAAAAACATTTCGAGAGTGCACACTGGGAAAAAAACTTTAATCAAAGAAACAGATTTCCCAAAAAAGTCGTATGTTTGAATCAGAAATTCTTCGTTTAGTAACCATGAAAGTTTTATTCGCGCAAAATTTACCGAATTTTGCTTCACAATGGTAAAAAGAGCCCACATCGTTTAATTAAAAAGCAACGTTGATTATTAGTCCAAGTAATGAAGCTTAAAATAGGACAAAACCTCGCAATTTTTACAGAATAGATCGATTTGCTTGAAAATTTGCGAATAAGTAGTGGATAGTCCAAGGATCAAAATCTATACGATGTCAAAAGGCGTTTTTACAACCTCAGGGATGGAAATTTTTTATTACTTATATGTATTTTGACTGCAAAAGTTGGTAAAAAAATCATTATAAGCAAGAAACGTTCTATACATTTTTTTTGATAAAATTAATAGTTTTCGATTTATTCGCTATCGAAAATGTTAGTTTTATATCGAAAAAATTCAATGTTTTTATTTAGTTTTCTGCTGATAACTCCAAAAGTTTTCGTTTTATCAAAACAACTTTACTTAACAAAAATGTACCTTTTGAAAAAAATAAACAAAACCGTTTTTTTAATAAATTTTCTTTAAGACCAATAGTAATCGAGCTATACTTTATTATATGTTAGCTCTTCTTCGTCAAATGCTAAATATTGTAGTTTCAAAGTCAAAAGACGGGAAAACTATGCATTTTTCGAGGATAACTTGTTCAAACTAATTTAAAGTATTTAAAAGTAGATATCTCCAGAAATAAAAAAAGTCTATTGCTCAAAAATTAAGTGACTTATAATGAAAAGAATGTCATTCCCTATTTTTTTCAGCAAAAAGTGATCGAAAACAACCCCCTAATCACCACCCTAATTAAAATTAGTCATTGGCCTGAGTTGGTCTTCTTTATTTATGTATTATTAATAGGTTATAGAAGTTTGATCGGCTTAGAATGATGCGTTAAAAAAAATGATGCCCTGAATGATTTGAAAAAATGTTTTCTACAGCAAAAATTGAGTGAGCTATTGAGAATTAAAACTTGTAATAACATGCAAAAACCACCTTTACCAACCCTTTCAATGTCACCTCTTTTTGTGACTGGGGATTTTAAAAGGATTTAATATTAATAGCCTTATACACCCTAAAACGGGCACGGTAAAAAATGGGCCATTCTTGATGTCTCGGTATCTCCTAAACCTGTTGTCTGATTTAAGTAATGTTATAGCCTTATTCTTTAACAATATTGTTGTAATAATATTGTTTTTAAACAGGTAAATTTTCATTATATACCGAGTGTACGAATCAAACTGTGTTTTTTCTCAAAGTTCGCAACACCCTGTGGAATATTCTAACATTTATAAAATACTGAAATTAAAATCCAACTACAGCTTCAGGTTTTCTTAACTCTTTTTTTATTCATTCACTTATGTTGAGTAATACAAAAATTAGGACTTTAACAACTAGCCATGTTCTTCATCAGTACAGGGTGTTTCTAAATAAGTACGACAAACGTTAAGGGGTAATTCTACATGGAAAAATAATGACCCTTTGCTTTATTAACATATGTGCGCAAATGCTTCGTTTCTGAGACACGGGATGTTAAATTTTTTCTTACAAACTGACGATTTATTTATTGCTTTAAAACCGGATGAGATATGCAAATGAAATTTGGTGGGTTTTAAGATGTAGGTATTGGACAGTTTTTGACGTACAATTAATAATTTTATATTCACCATTGGCGTGCATACGGCAATATGATCGGTCATATTATTACCCGCATGCGCGCCAATGGCGAATATAAAATTTTTAATTGCATGTCAAAAAATGCGCAATAATTATCTCTTAAAACCTACCAAATTTAATTTGCATATCTTAACTGATTTTAGGGCAAAAAATAAATCGTAAATTTGTAAGAAAAAAAATAAACATCCCGTATTTCGGAAACAAAGCATTTGCTGACATATGTTTATAAAGCAAACGGTCATTATTTTTTCATGCAGAATTAGCCTTTAAAGTTTAGTCGCACTTATTTAGAAACACCCTGTACTGATGAAGAACATGGCTAGTTGTTAAAGTTCCTATCATTTGTATTATCCAACAGGTAGTCGAGTTTTAATTTCAGTATTTTATAAATGCTAGAATATTCCACAGGGTGTTGCGAACTTTGAGAAAAAAACACAGTGTGATTCGTACACCCGGTATACAATGAAAATTTACCTTTTTAGCAACAATATTATTACAGTGATATTGTTAAAGAATAATGCTATAAAATGTTAAAAAATTACTTAAATCGGACAAGAGGTTTAGGAGATATAAGACATCAAAAATGACTCTTTTTGGGATGCCCGTTTTCTCTGGCGCGCAGTGTAGATCTTGTAAAAAACTACAAAATTATTTTTTACCAAACTTTCTAATATAAAAAATAAAAAAGTTACGGTTAAAAAATTGATATCTTTTTTTTTTAAGGAGAAATCCAATTGGAAGCATAATAATGTAAGTTAGCAGTGTTTTTAGTCATTGGCCTTATTCATTTTTCTTTATTTATGTATTATTAATAAATTCTAGAAGTTTGACTGGCTTAGAATGATTAGTTTTGAAAAAACTGGAGTTTAAAGCGAATAACGAATTTTTGTTATTTGGTAAAACATGCCCTTCTCTTCAGAATAGAAAGATTAGCATCAGAGATACGAAAAAATGTTTAAATATGAAATTGTAGGTTATTTAATTCCCAAGAACAAGGTTTGAAAAAATTTTTCTACGGCAAAAATTGAGTGAATCGTAAATGAGTATACCATCGAAAAACTATTAATTGATTTTTTAGATATACCACTTTCGATAGCGAATAAATCGAAAACTATTTTATCAAAACATGTATAGAACGTTTTTGGCTTAGAATGAATGTTTTTATCAACTTTTGTGGTCAAAATAAAATAAAAAATTTCCATCCCCGAGATGGGGTGGCAACCACCCCCATGGTAAAAGCGCCTTTCGGCATTATATAGATTTTGATGCTTGAACTATCCACTACTTTTTCTCAAATTTTCAAGCAAATCGATCCATTCTGTAAAAATTGCGAGGTGAAAAGCTTCGGTTCCTGGACTATATATGGGAGAACTAATGTGTATGGGGAACTAGTTATAATGTATGGGAGATTTCCAGAAGGCTATTTGTGACGTTAAATGTCAAAAAAGGAAAATTAAGCGACAGTAATCAGCAATATAAAACTTAACAAGAGGGTGTCCATGTAGATTAGTGTTTCTCCGCCCTTCTTGCCGCATAGACCACTTACCGAAATTTTTGGTTTCCACAGACCTTAATCTCAAATGCTTTGAAATTTCTTTGATGCACTCAAGTCTGTTTAATAAAAAACTTAATAACTACCTTGAAATGTAATTTTGATAGCTGATACATTGTTTTTCCAAAAATAAAAACATACAAATTTAATTCGTATTTTATTGAAGATACCAGAATGATGAATTAATACACAATGAATTATTGCTGTTTTCTCATGATAGGGATGATTTGTATGCTCTGGTGCCAATTATTGAATTCGTGATTTTACGACAGTCCTAAATGCAGGTTATTAAAATGGTATAGCTTTCTGAAACCGGAACTGTGGATGCCCCCTTCTTGCGAACTTTAAGGGGCCGATTTCTCATAACTAAGTTAATCTGTAGTTCAATTGACTGAGGTTCAGTCTTGAACTCCGGTTATGCCGGGAAATGCAATTCTCATTGGTAGTTCACGTTCTACGCCTGAATATTTGTTGGCAATGCAAATATCCCTAGAAATTCGGTAGCTTTCGAGAAATGCCAATAGGTGGCAAAAGGTAAAACTATCGCAATTTTGTATGAACATTTTTATGCTATCTCTGAATAACGTTATATTTAATTATTTATAGTCAAACAGTCATTTTAATAATTATTAATAAATCTAACAAAAATACAAATAATGTTTTCGTAATGATTAGATATCTACTTAACAAATGATAACAAACTGATTTTGACATACAGTGGAACCCCGTTAACTCGGATTAATTGGGACCGCGGCCGATCCGGGTTATCGAAAATCCGGGTTAGCCGGAGAAAATGGTAAAAATTAATAAAATATGGTATGCTTACAGATAAACTCCGTTATAATTGTCACACAGACACTGGTAAACCACGTTCGCATTCCACACAAAACCACACATACAAAGCGTCGTCAAAAGTCTCATTCTTAGCTTTATTAGCTTTGCACCGATTAAACTGTCTTTTGTTATCATTTTGAAAAAAAAATTCTTCGATTTTAGTTCTATTTTTCTTCCAATCCGATACTGTAGATGTACCGACACCATAATATAATGCTGCAAGATTCACCTTTATCAATTCTACTTAATGCTTCTAGTTTCTTTTCCATTGTCACTACAACATTTTTACGTTTTGTTGCCCTTATAGACAAAAGACACGCAAACACAAAATCTGAATAAATTTACGAACGATTACAAAACGGAAGCGAACAATAATACGACTTTACTACACATAATACCGTCTCTGATGTTATGTTATTTAATAAAAGTGATGACTAAGACCATTGTTAAAAAAAGAATTTTAATAGTCTTTTCTAAACAATGCTAACACAGACAGTTTCAAAAAAATAAAGGATAATACAGGTGCATGTTGTTTTCGACAATGAATGTGGTGTACCATGAGTCATTTTTACTATGTTATATGTAGTTCAATCCGGTTCCATTATCTCTCAAATATTATATTACATAGAGTTGGTACAAAACCTCGTGAACCTTGAAAAAGCGTATGTATAACCGAAATAAAATGAAGCCAAAAACATACGACTATTTTATTTGCTGCGAATTGCGCGACAGGGTCCCATCTGCACCCTGATATTTTCAGTAATGTCGGATTCATCAATCGTTTCGTTCGTATATTGACGTCACCAAATGAATGAATTAGGTTCACGAGATTTTGTAACAGCAATAAATTTTTATTGTTGAAATGTTTGTCTGATAAAAATCGGTCCGGGTTAGCCGGAGTTCCGGGTTATCGGGGGCCGACTTATCGGGGTTCCACTGTATTTAATGACAGCGTTTCATGACAATACTAGGCATGCGTAATGAAATCTGAAATCATATGAACTGGGTTCATGAACGCTCGAATTTCAGCGTTCAAAGTGAACGCAGGGTAAACCACCAAAATCGTTTGAACGGGAATGGACAGCCTAAGTCTGACGTCACAAAATTGGGAGGAGCTTATATTGGCTCCAAACAATTTTGTTTGTAACGTTAAATGGTCATAAGGAATTTTTCATTTATGTGCTTTGTGTGGCAAAATAAGACTTTATTTAGGTATTTCGTTAAAGAAACGTGTTAATTAAGAGATTTTTATTCGTTTTTCTCAGGTGGTTTTTATTCCTTAGGGCGGCACACATAGTGGACGCGGTTTCCGCTTACGGGCAAACCGTGCGGTTCTCGCGCGCGGTTATGGTAACACAGTGAAGAGGGGTAAAAGCGAGAGAGATCGTTCAAATTTGTCAGTTGCGTCTACTACTTGTAGCAAAATGTCGTCTTCCGATGACGATATAATTGCGTTAGAATATGTTTTGACTAAACTGAAAAGAAAGCGAGTTGATGTACATCCTATTAATCGAGAAAGATTAATTTATGGAGAATATCATCATCTATTTCAAAAATTAAAAGATAATGAACGATTCTTCCAGTATATGAGAATGACTCAAGAGACTTTTAAATATATTTTGAAGAAAGTGGAGTATCGTTAAAAACAATATTAAACGCTCAACTTACAGTCAACCAACAGAATATCGAAAGAGTTGACCAATATACATATCTGGGTACGAATTTAAATAGCCAATGGGACTGCTCAACAGAAATTAAACAGCGAATAATAAAAGCGATAGCAGCATACGTTAGAATGAGACCCATTTTCAACAGTCGAGACATACTCGTATCATTAAAAACAAAATACCGTCTGTTGAAATGCTACATATTCACAGTTCTGCTCTACGGAATGGAAGCGTGGACACTAACTGTTGCATCTATGAATCGGCTCGAAGCTTTCGAAATGTGGTGTTATAGGCGCATCTTACGTATATCCTGGGTTGACCGAATTACTAATGTGGAATTCCTGCGTAGAATGGGGAAAGAGTGTGAAATTTTCATAACCATCAAAACAAAAAATTAGAATATCTAGGACATGTAATGAGAAATCAAGAACGTTACGGCCTTCTCCAACTGATTCTCCAAGGGAAGGTAAATGGTAAAAGATGACCGGGAAGGAGACGCATTTCCTGGCTTCAAAATTTACGAAAGTGGTATAACACCACTACCACTGAACTGTTCCGCGCTGCAGTAAACAAAGTTAAGATAGCCATGATGATCGCCAACATCCGGAACGGATAGGCACTTTAAGAAGAAGAAGGAGTATCGTTTAATTAAAAACTGGTGTAATTTACATAAGCAGGCAATCCTTCCGGAAGAAAGGCTTGTTATAACATTGAGGTAAGTAGTTTTGTTGTAAATTTATTTTTCAAGTACTTATTTAGTTAATAGTTAATACTGGTGTATAATATTATAAATAATGCCAGAGACAGTTATTATAGTTCTTTATTAATTGTTGAACAACCATGATGCCACACAAGAATGGGTAAACAACAAGTGACATAAGGCAGTGACTAATCATCCGCCGGACGGCATACGGTATCGGATATGTTCCGAATACCAACATTATAATACATCTCCCCTTTTAAATGACAAAGGTCTTTAACATCAGGAGTAAAATAAAACTGGTTTTAATTCACAAATTAAACCTACTAGGTTTCTTAACCTGTCTACCAGACCTAGTTATGACCACAGCTGAAGGCTGAGGCGCTTGATTTAGTGCTACTTCCTTGTTTACATTATCTTTTACAGGTTGAGCAAACGGTGTGGGAGACAGGGTGTTTTGCTCTGCGGATCTATTTATTATAGGTAACGTCTTGGGTGGATTGTTATCAGAAGAAATATCATCTCTTTCAAATTCTTCATTCAAAATGGGGTTCTCCACCCTGAATGTATTGGGTGATGGTCGAAGATCCACACGATTTCTTCTGACAACATTCCCCTCTTTATTTTCTACCAAGAATGACCTAGGTGAATCATGCTTTGCTACAACCCTGCCTGGTTCCCAACATTTCTTTACATGGTTATAAACCGTAATATTATTATCAATATCTAACTCTTAAGTCTCTCACATGTTGATTATAATAATCTAAATTCTTTCTTTGCTTAGCGATCAATTTCTCTTTAATATTTTCACATAAACTTGGACGTAGCAACACATTGGAAACCGGCAATTTTGTTTTGCAAACACGGCTCATAAGGAGCTGCGATGGAGAGTAGTCCATATACTTAAGTGGTGTGTTTCTATACTGAAGTAACGCAATATGCATGTCAGTGCCATCATTAAGGCACTTTTTTATCATATTCTTTGCAATGGATACCGCTTTTTCCGCTAATCCATTGGCACGTGGATAATTTGGACTTCTTGTCACAATGATAAAATTCCATTCCTGACCAAAGCTTCGAAAACAAGAGCTATTAAATGGGATGTTATCAGCGACAAGAGTATCAGGAACTCCAAATTTGGAAAACAATGATTTTAGTTTTGATATTATGGTTGGACCAGACTTATCCTTAATATGAATTATCTCTAACCAGTTTGAATATGCGTCCATTACTACTAGATACGATTTATCTGAATAAGAAAAAATATCAACTCCTAGCCTTTGCCACGGACGTTCTGGAATATCAAAAGGATGTAAACTTTCTTTACAATTTTTTCTACTAATGTTTTCACATGTTTTGCATTTTTTTATAAACAATTCTACATCATTACTTAAATTTGGCCAGTAAAAAATTTTCCTTGCACGAGCTTTATTCAAATAAGTCGGGTCCAAGCATAACCTCAAATCTCTATTTACATTATTCTTTTCAACTATGACAAGAGGGTTTAACCATTTAGTGGGCTTATCAACTTTCGAAATGACACCTTGATCTTCTAATTCTATTAATTTTGATCTAACTCTAGCATACAAAACTCTAGGAACCCTCCTTACACGTTGAACCACTGGTACAACATTTTCTTTTAAAGTTATATGATGTTGACCTGGAAACTTGCCTAACTTTCCATCAAAAACAGTTGGATAAGCCTTAATAACATCATTAAACGTTTTAAAATTAGCACCCTTATTTTCATAAACTTGTGTACTATTAATTCTTTTAATTAAATTCAAGGTTACACAAGCTTCCAGGCCTAACAGAGGTATCTGATCATTGGCTTTTACAACTTCAAATGTCAAAACATGACCTAAATTATTTTTATTATAACAGTTTAATGCAACTTTACCAAGAGATCTAGTTTTAAAATCAATACTACCATATGAAACTAGAGTCACTTTTGACTTAAGCAAACAAGCATCTGGGCACACCCGATTCAGTACATTTAATGGCATTACGCTTACCTCAGCACCAGTGTCTAGTTTGAACTTGATTTTCCGCTCATTTACCTGGAGCTCCTCTGTCCACATGTGGTTGCTGCCCTCATGAACCGCCCCAACATGCCTGCCTAATGAGCTTACATAAAACTCTTCACCTTCGCTATCGGTCTGTTCATGTTCTTCGACATGATATACCCTTCGTTTGGACCCACTTGCCTCTTCCGATCCAAGTTTTCCCCTACTTTTGCAAACATTAGCAAAATGATGTCTCCCTTGGCATTTGGCACACGTTTTGTTATACGCCAGACACTTTCTTGGAGGGTGAGAGTTCCCGCAAAACCTGCATGATTCTCTGTTACCTGAGCTGTTACTGCTACCACTACCACTATCTGCTTGCTTAGATGGTTTGCGGTCAATTTTCTTAACCACATTCAACTGTACTACCTCCTGCATCTCTTTTGATAAATTTTTGCTGGTTTCTGAAGCACGACAAACGTTTATTGTTTTTTGTAGAGTTAGAGACGTTTCTCTAAGCAATCGTTCTTGGGTGCCAAGAGGGAGAGCGTGGAGCCTTGGGTCCCGAGAGGGAGCGTGGGTTCGTACCCCACACCTGACACCATGTATAATATTATAAATAATGCCAGAGACAGTTATTATAGTTCTTTATTAATTGTTGAACAACCATGATGCCACACAAGAATGGGTAAACAACAAGTGGCATAAGGCAGTGACTAATCATCCGCCGGACGGTATACGGTATCGGATATGTTCCGAATACCAACATTATAATACAACTGGAATGATTTTAGAAATACCTAACTCACACAAAATTACGGTTTCAATAAGATTGACTTTATTATTTTTGTTTATTATAATGTACAATTTATAAAATTAATCCATGGAGAACTATTAATTCTTATTATAAAAGAGGGAATAAACTAAATTCTCATTCACAAAAGCGGTCAGGCGGGTTGAAGCGGTTGGCCCGCGCGGACCTGCTTTGACTATGTTCGTGTACATTTAAAGACGTGCATTATTTTTGAAAACGTTTAAAAGCGGGTCCGCGCGGTTTAACCGTAAGCGGAAACCGCCTCCACTGTGTGCGCCGACTATTGGTTAAAAATAATCATAACCTCAAAACTGTTTACGTTCTAATCATTGCATTAAATTGACTCACCTGGGCAAAAACGAATAAAAATTTCTTAATTGACACGTTTCTTTAACTAAATACCTAAATAAAAAGTCTTATTTTGTCACACAAACCACGTAAACAATAAATTAAAAATTCGTTATGAGTGTTTAACATTATAAACAAAATTGTTTGGAGTCAAATATAAGCTTCTCCCAATTTTGTGAGGTCAAGACTTAGGATGTGCATTTAGAAAGACGATTTTGACGTTTAACTGCAATTTACTGAAAGTTCAGGTTAAAAGAAAAGGCGCAAAATGTCGCCTGTCAAAATTTTCAATGTGTTTTAAATGTATTCATTTTTTTCGAATCCTGAGAAAATTAAGAATTTTTGAAAAATTTAAACGAAGAATGAAAGATTACTTTATTACCGAACGCCGAGAGTCCCTTAGAATAAATAAAAAGTTTCTTTTGAATGAAATATCGTGGGCGGACTGGGAAAATCCACTAACTCCATTTTTTTTTAATTTTGAGATTTTATTACCATTAAATCCACAAACATCAATATGTTAACAAGAAAAACCGTATATCTCCAAATTCGTCATCCACCGTGCTTAAGCCGGTACATTCAATGACAAAGAAAATCCACTAACTCCATTTTTTTCTAAGTTTTTATGAATAAAATAATGTTTTTCCAAATATTTTATGTATGTACATGTTTGTGCCCACTACCTGTGGATAACATCCTTTAAAATCATATCCAGGTACCAAAACTTGAACAGCCAGTCTACCCAATTTTTAAAAGGTAAGCCATAAGGTATAATAATGTTTAAATGCGTTTTTCTCAAAACTTTACTTTTGTGAGTTAGTGGATTTTCCAGTACGCCCACGATATTTACAATTAAAAATCACATTAAATTTTATCTTGTATTTTCACCCCGGTAACTTATTTAAATAAACATTATAGAAGTTTTCAGGGACTTTCGGTCCTCAGTAATAATAGGGGCGTTCCAAGTGACATGAAAATCGTCCTTCGTACTGCCCTCGTCATGCGCATTATAAAAAATACCTTCCAAGCGAACATTACCGATGATTCGTATCGTACACCGTGTTGTTCCAAGCGATCCATGTACCGTTTCGAAATCGGTAACTGAACGGTCATTTTGATACATGCTTTCAAGCAGAAACTATTTGTACTGACATGCGCAGTTAGGATTGTTTTCATTTTTACTGGTCACTGCTATGAGATCAGCTGATGATTCAATAATAGAATAATCCACAATCCACGCTATTAGTACCTGTGAATCTTGATTTTCGTTTAAATAATTATTAATTCTTTTTTTTTCGAATTAATCTTAAAAATATGGATAATTTTTTTTTTTTTTTTTTCATAGAAGACAGCGATTTTATGTCAGATATCGATTCTGATGAAGATTTTGAAGTTGAAGTGATGTTTAATGAACATGTTAGAAATGATAATTTCTAACCATCTAGCAAACTACATACTAGTGGTACTCGTACTGAAAATGGCTCAGGCGCAACTCGAACTTGAAATGGTACACAAATACGTTCCAAGGGGGTTACGTACCGGTAATCGGTTCGGGATCGAAAGAAAACCGTTTAAGGGAGATTCTGCGCATTAAAACAGTCCAATCGATTTCGTGACGGTTCAAGGGATCGTACAAATGTGTCGTCTTGGAACGAACCTAATGTAGTCTTTCATTCTGCGTTTAAATTTTTCAAAAATATTTATTAGTTTTTTCAGGATTCGAATACATTTAGAACAAATTAAACATTTTGACAGGGGACATTTTGCACTCATGCCCTTAAACTTGAGTTGAACTCGATATGAGAAATCCGATCTAAGCAGTTTTCTCAGAAAGGCAATTTGAATAATCATTTGAGATTCCCCACAGGAGAAAGTCTTTACAAGTGCGAAATTTGTTTCAAGCAGTTTTTGGAGACATTTTGGGACTCGCATTAGAGTATTTGAGGTTCCCCACTGCAGAAAAATCAAGTGTGAAATTTGTTGGACGCAGTTTTCTCGGAAAAACAGTTTTCTCTGATTAGGAATTTGGAGAGCCATTTTAAAATTCATACTGGATAAAAACCTTGAAAGAGTAGTCATACAAACCACTTTTTGGATAAGTACCTGGGATTATTTTTTTGACCTTTTCGGTACGGCACCGGTTTACCAGAATGTGATCGACTGGGCGGGTGCGGACAGCGCTTCCCTATAAACTAAATCAACACTCAAATATATTGTACATAAAAAAGTGATGAAATCGTATGTAACGCGATATCGTTGACGAAGTAGATAAGACTGTAATGTCACCGATAAAACTTGCTTTAGCAAGTAATTTTAATCGTAAATGAATCATTTATAGTCTAGTCGCAACGTAGGGGGTCCCGTGGACACTTTTAGGTCGCCGCGATTTGATGGTGGTATTATAGGTTATTTGGGTCGCTGAATCCAATCGAAGTGGTCTGGAAGCCCAAATATGATGCGTTTAATTGTTATTAACGAATTATGGTAAAATTAGGTGTTTTTCAGGAATTATTAGAAACCCTGTAAATAAATTGATAGTGTTAAGGTCTTCTCTGGTGTATTTTTGGTCGCTGAATCGAATGCGACTAGTGGCGATTACTCAAAATAAGTTCTTACTTTGTTAATAACAAAATAATTGTTTATTCACCGAAAAGCTCGAAATGCGTTATCTGCAGCAAGTTTGTAGTCTTTTTCATAGTATTTTTATACGCAAAATTGATTGTCACTAGTCGTGATAGCTTAAACCACGTTCCGACTTTGTTATTAATAAATTATTGCAAAAATAATGGTTTATAGTACGTTTACTCACGGTTTTTGCTATAAAGTTAAAAAAATACCTGGAATGACGACACGAAATTTGGCATGCACGTAGCTAACATGTCAAACAAAGCAAGTGATATTGTGCCGATGTGTGCTTTTACCCTGGGGGTGAGTTTCACCCCATTTCGGGGGCGAAAAAAGAAATCTTTAAAATAAGTCCGGAATTGGATAAAGTGAACTAAGCAACTTTTGTTCCATACAGTTTTTTCACCAAGTCAATACTTTTCGAGTTATTTACGAGTGAATATGTTCATTTTTCAACAAAAAAACAAAAATAACTCCAAAAGTATTGACTTAGTGAAAAAACTATATGTAGAACAAAAGTTGCTTAGAATCAACCAGTTTATCCACTTCCGTTTAAAGGTTTCTTTTTTCACCCCCGAAAAGGAGTGAAAATCACCCCCAAAGTAAAAGTAGACATCGGCACAATATCACTTGTTTTGTTTGACATGTTAGCTACGTGTATGTTAAATTTCATGTCAATCCAAGTAGACCGGACAGTATCGTCGCCCCCGCTAGCGAAATTATTCCTATTCGATTTTTTTGCACAAACTTACTCAAAAAGAGGTCCTTATAACATATCCACAGGGTGCCGGGCGGTGCCGTGGTCGAAAAATTGTTTACACAATTTTTTTTAAACAAATTCACAAAAATAATTTTTTCTTTTCGAACAAAATTTTTTTAGATAAATTGGTTTATTCTGAGCAAAAAAGGTTTCTTGTCATTTTTTTATAAAATTTATTGTTGTCTAGTTATATGCGATTAAAAATTTGAAAAATGCGAAAATGGCCATTTTCAAAGCTTAATAACTCGATTAAACATTATTATTATGAAATTAAAAAAGTCACCAAATCAAGTTTCAAATCCCTTCTTCAAGGTCCTGAAGAGATTTTTGTCATTATTTTATTAGAAAGCTGTTATTTTTAATTATTAACAATAGGGAACTTGCACATTTTTTTTTATTAGATAATAATGTTCAGTTTTGTTTAAAAATGAGATTTCCAAAATTTCAGGCTTCAAAAACTCGTAATAACTTAGAAATACATATTTAAAGTCTTCTGCGGTATAAAGTAGTTCAAACGGCGCGTGACGTCACATAGTTTTGCATTAGTTTTTATTATGGTTATATTTCGCTGTGTCTAGGTACACGATAACTGGTACGCAAATAAAAAAGTTAGGTAGACGCGAATTAAACTTCATCAAGCCAGTGACGTCATTATTTAGCTTGCGCAGTGACTATATATTTTGGTACATGCTATTTTGATATGTTTAGTGTTTGTTTGATAGAAACATATTTGTTAAAGGAAGGGAAGCAGAACTATTCAGATGTTTCAAACTAAAAAAAATATTTTATTAACGTTTAGACGTCCAAATCGGATGTCATTGTCAAAATACAAAAATTAGTCAGATTAAATAAATTATTAGAAAAAATTTTTTACTAAGCAACAACATTTTTGTTTAATTTAATAATATTTTGTATTTTGACAACGACATCCGGTTTAGAAGTCGAAACGTTAATAAAATCAATATTTTAGTTAAATTGTGGCTTAGTTCTCATTTAGAATAGTTGATTACAAAAATGCCACAAGGATAATAGCTTCAGAACAAGTTAATTATTATTGTGAAAGCTTTAGGTCTTCCTTTTATTTTAATCTTTTACGGTAATACTATTGCATTTATAACTAAAAAAAATGTATATTAATTTATAGTCTCTTATCTTTTTCGTACTGTTTTAAAATGTTCTTAAACTCATTAAAAGAACTAAATAATTGTCCACACTCCGTAGTTAATTTAAAAACAAACACTAAACAAATAAAAAATAAGAAATCACTGACACTAACTTTTTTATTTGCGTACACGTTAGCGTATACCTAGACACAACCTTATATTTAGGTATATTCTTCTTCTCCTTCTTTAGTTTATTGGCCTCCACCTACTTGGGTATTTCGCAAGCTCATCGTCGTGGAAAAGTCAAAAATATTTATATTCTAATGACATTTATCGTATATCATTGTAATAATATATACCAGTTTGTTAAAATTGTAGTTTTATACTGTTTTTGAAGGAAAGGAACGAAGGTTTACTATTGAAAATAAAACCATTTTGTAAAAGTACAAATTTTCTATGAATAGGTCTAACGATCAAAAACACTTGTAGCGTCACATAAATGTATTTTCTACTGACGTTTATAACGTCTAATTTAAAATTCTGTTTACTTTATTGGAAAAATGTAAATGTAAAACCAAGTGACGTCACGACGCATTTTGGACCACCTGTTTTAATTTGAATTTTTAATCGTCTTTAGGGGCCAAACGAAAGACAAACAAAACTTTTTTTATCTTTGATACATGTTTTAAATTATGTTCTGTTGTGATTTATAACATTTTTTTCGAATTTAAAAATTTATGCAAGTTCCCTATTAGCGCTATAGTCCAGGATGCATCGTCGCCCCCGTTAGTGAAATTATTCCGATTACATTTTTTTGCAGAAACTTACTCAAAACGAGGTCCTTATAACATATCCACAGGGTGCCGGGCGGTGCCGTGGTCGAAAAATTGTTTAAACAATTTTTTTTAAACAAATTCACAAAAATATTTTTTTTATTGCGAACGATTTTTTTTAGATAATTTGGGTTTTTCTGAGCAAAAAAGGTCTCTTGTGATTTTTCTCTAAAATTGATTGTTGAGTTATATGGCCATTTTCGCATTTTTCAAATTATAAATCGCGAATAATTCGACAACAATCAATTTTAGAAAAAAATTACAGGAGACATTTTTTGCTCAGAATGTCCCAAATTATCTAAAAAAAATTTGTTCGAAGTGAAAAAATTATTTTTGTGAATTTGTTTAAAAAAATTGTTTAAACAATTTTTCGACCACGTCACCGCCCGGCACCCTGTGGATATGTTATAAGGACCTCTTTTTGAGTAAGTTCTGCAAAAAAAATGGAATCGGAATAATTTTACTAACGGGGGCGACTTATAACATATCCACAGGGTGCCGGGCGGTGACGTGGTCGAAAAATTGTTTAAACAATTTTTTTAAACAAATTCACAAAAATAATTTTTTCACTTCGAACAAATTTTTTTTTAGATAATTTGGGACATTCTGAGCAAAAAATGTCTCCTGTAATTTTTTTCTAAAATTGATTGTTGTCGAATTATACGCGATTTATAATTTGAAAAATGCGAAAATAGCCATATAACTCGACAACAATCAATTTTAGAGAAAAATCACAAGAGACCTTTTTTTGCTCAGAATAACCCAAATTATCTAAAAAAAATCGTTAGCAAATATTTTTGTGAATTTGTTTAAAAAAAATTGTTTAAACAATTTTTCGACCACGGCACCGCCCGGCACCCTGTGGAAATGTTATAAGGACCTCGTTTTGAGTAAGTTTCTGCAAAAAAATATAATCGGAATAATTTCACTAACGGGGGCGACGATGCATCCTGGACTATAGCGCTAATTGTTAATAATTAAAAATAACAGCTTTCTAATAAAATAATGACAAAAATCTCTTCAGGACCTTGAAGAAGGGATTTGAAACTTGATTTGGTGTCTTTTTTAATTTCATAATAATAATGTTTAATCGAGTTATTAAGCTTTGAAAATGGCCATTTTCGCATTTTTCAAATTTTTAATCGCATATAACTAGACAACAATAAATTTTAGAAAAAAATGACAAGAAACCTTTTTTGCTCAGAATAAGCCAATTTATCTAAAAAAATTTTGTTCGAAAAGAAAAAATTATTTTTGTGAATTTGTTTAAAAAAAATTGTTTAAACAATTTTTCGACCACGGCACCGCCCGGCACCCTGTGGATATGTTATAAGGACCTCTTTTTGAGTAAGTTTGTGCAAAAAAATCGAATCGGAATAATTTCGCTAGCGGGGGCGACGATACTGCCCGGTCTAAAGTGGTTTTTTAAAATCTAGAGCAAAAATCGTGGGTGAACGTACTATAAACCGTTATTTTTGCAATAATTTATTAATAACAAAATCGGAACGTGGTTTAAGCTATCACGACAAGTGGCAATCGATTCAGCGACTAAAAATACACCAGAGAAGACCTTAACACTATCAATTTATTTACAGGGCTTCTAATAATTCCTGAAAAACACCTAATTTTACCATAATTTGTTAATAACAATTAAACGCACCACATTTGGGCTTCCAGACCACTTCCATTGGATTCAGCGACCCAAAAAACCTGTAATACCACCATCAAATCACGGCGACCTAAAAGTGTCCACGGGACCCCCTATGTTGCGACTAGACTATTATTGGTATTTACAATTCCCGATACCTACCTAAAGTCCTCTTTGTATTTGACTTGAGTCGTTTCCCGTCTACCGTGTACCGAAAGTTTTAGCGACTACGGTCGTTTCCCGCCGCGAAAAGGTTAAACATAATATTTATTTGTTCTTAGAGGAAAAATTAGTTATAACTCAAATAATTGTTCAAAACTTTCATACTAAAACCTGTGAAGTTACCAATGAAAGATCAATACCAACTTTCACATTACAAAAAATGATCTCACAATATTTCCACGAAGAAATCATTAAGCGGAATTTATAGCTGAAATTGTGTAATTTCTAAAAACGTTAATTTACCCCTACCATACATTGAATCTTACTACAGAGAAGTTCGTTAAGGGGGCCCGAAAAAAATCTATCCTTAGAAAAACTAGAAATGTCAGATTAAGATAAAGTAAGTTAAGTACAAGAAAAAAGCGAATATTTCGAAAAATAAACGTCAGATCTAAAAACTAAAAAATACGTATTCAATATTTTTGACGTCTATCGAATGACACCAAACACGACTCCCCACGGAGGTGGGCTGGGGGTTACTAAATATTAAATAGGAGCCACCATTTTTTATTGTAAATTTGGATTCCTTACGTAAAAATAAGTAGGTAACTTTTATTCGAGACATGTTTTCGAATTATGGATAGATGGCGCTATAATCGGAAAAAACGATTGTTGGAAATGGAAAATTAAATTAAAAAATGGGAAGTCCCGACTTAAATGAAAAACTTCACTGAACTCTTTTTTGGTTTTAGGACCTAGTCTTCACAATAGGTCTCCATAATGCTCGAGTAACTGCAAATTTAGCATACTTTCCTCCCCTACTATTAAAAATACCTCATATTTGTTGCCAAAACTCAGAATCGAAATTTCATAGATTTTTAAGACACAATTACCAATGGAAATTTCATAGCGACGTCAATGGAAGTAATACATTTTGTTGATCTCATGAAAATCGTAAAAATGGCAAAAATCGCGCAACGTTTATTTATTTCATAGCTTTATAGAAACGAACTGTATTTGCGGCAAAATGCAAAAATTGCAGACAAAATCTGCACTCTTCACCTTTAAAACGGATTTTGATTTTTGTCAATAGAACACTGATTAAAAAGTATCGATTTTTACCGATGATTTCATACAAGTTTTATTTAAAATGATTTGGCGCTCCTGACATTCAAAATCGCCGGTTGCTTCAAGCGTTGTTTCTGGAGAATTGTTCATTCTTCAAAAAGCATACTAATAATCATTTTTGTTCAAACTTAACTCAGCTACACTTCCTTGTTTAAATCATTTCTTTCTACGGCGGAAAGCTTCTTGGTTAATTGATGTTTTCCTCCCTCCTATAGGAGGGGTTTCAGAAGCCCGGGTGTAGGAGTGGAAAACTGTTTTGTATTTTTTTGGCATCCCAAAATTGACATTCTCAGCAAAATTCAGCTTGTTTGTATGATTTTTAGAGGTCAAGTCTCTGACGATTTGACTATTACACTTGCGATCATAAAAAGCGGGTCACTCGATGAATTATTCAAGTTAGATGTCTCGAATTTTCTAAACCTGTTGTCCGATTTGAGTAATTTTTTTAGTATGTTATTGGCTCCGTGCGTCTCCCCTCTACTTACAGTCACGTGACACGCTGTCAGATTTTGTCAGGACGTTTTAACATTGAGTCTTATGGGATTATTTTGTTAAACTTGAATATTTTATTTTGTAGTGATAATAACCGAATACAATTGTTAGAATTCATTAGTTATTAATTTATACTGTAATTTATAGTGCAACAAAGATATTTTCTTTTTCGTTAATAAAGATTTATTGACATAAACTGCGATAGTGAGGTTATGTATACAAAATCAAACTGATAATCAATATTGGAAATAGAAGAATTTATATCAGATTAAGTGCGTTTTTATTTTCTGTTTATATTAATACATAATATCACTAGCGGGACACGGCATTTTTTTTTAAATGTCTCATTTAAACATACACAAAGCGTCCTGATAAAATTTCAAAAAACCGCCACCATGAGCAGGTCGGTCGATTTTGCTTTGACACTTTGTTAACGCTCAGATCGAATAGCCTTATTCTTTAACAATACCGCTATAATAATACTGTTGCTAGACAGGTAAAATGTTATTGTATATCGGGTGTAACAATCATACTGTGTTTATTCCTCAAAGTTCGGAACACCCTGTGGAATGTTTTAGCATAGATAGAATATTAAAATCTAAACTCAATTGTAGCCTTAGGCTTTCTTAACATTTTCTTTTTTGATTTATTTGTTTATGTTGGATAATAAAAAAGTTAGGCACACGTTAACAACTAACCATGTTCTTCATCAATACAGGGTGTTTATAAATAAGTGCGACAAACTTTAAGGGGTAATTCTGCATGAAAAAATAATGACCGTTTGCTTTATAAACGTATGGCCGCAAATTCTTCGGTTTCGAGATATCGGATGTTGAATTTTTTCTTACAAACTGACGATTTATTTATTGCTCTAAAACCGGTTGAGATATGCAAATGAAATTTGGTAAGTGTTAAGAGGTAGTTATGGCGCATTTTTTTACATACAATTAAGAATTTTATATTCACCATTGGTGTGCATACGGGATGTATCTAAAATGTTTATACCCGTATGCACGCCAATGGTGAATATACAATTATTAATTGTATGTCAAAAATGTACAATAACTGCCTCTTTAAACCTACCAAATTTCATTTGCATATCTCTATGGGTTTTAGAGCAATAAATAAATCGTCAGTTTGTAAGAAAAACTTCAACATCCCATATCTCGGAAACGAAGCATTTGCGGACATATATTTATAAAGCAAACTGTCATTATTTTTTTCATGCAGAATTATCTCTAAAGTTTGTCGCACTTATTTAGAAACACCCTGTATTGATGAAGAACATGGCTAGTTATTAACGTACCTAACTTTTTTAATATCCAACATAAACAAATAAATCAAAAAAGAAAATGTTAAGAAAGCCTAAGGCTACAATTGAGTTTTAATTTTAATATTTTATCTATGCTAAAACATTTCACAGGGTGTTCCGAACTTTGAGGAATAAACAGAGTATGATTGTTACACCCGGTATATAATGACAATTTACCTGTCTAGCAATAATATTATTATAGCGATATTGCTAAAGAATAAGGCTATAACATACTAAAAAAATCACTCAAATCGGACAAAAGGTTTAGAAAATTCGAGACATCTAACTTTAATAATTCATCGAGTGACCCGCTTTTTGTGATCGCAAGGTATAATTTATTTGACTGTGCTACCTCATTAATTTCATTTCAAACCATATTATATTATAAATCATAATGTTAGATAGTGCCAAATTTTATTGTACTTTAGTCAATAGGTACCTATTGAGTTGTTCCTATTGAGTATCTATTGAGTACCTATTGAGTGAAATGAAAAAATATGTATTCTAGTTTTTATTTTAGGCTTTCTTGAAGAGAACACGCATCCGCCTATTGAAGAAAACACAATAAAATGTGATTGTATGAAAGTTCAGGCTGATGTAAAACCTTTCAACTGTGAAATATGTTTTAAGCCGTTTAGTAGAGCAGATGATTTGAAAACACATTTGAGAGTACACACTGGGGAAAAACCTTACAAGTGTGAAATTTGTTTTAAACAGTTTAGCCAATTAAGTTCTTTGAAAATACATTTGAGAGTGCACACTGGGGAAAAGCCATACAAGTGTGAAATTTGTTTTAAACAGTTTAGCCATACAGGTACACTGAAAAAACATTTGAGAGTGCACACTGAAGAAAAACCTTACAAGTGTGAAATTTGTTTTAAACAGTTTAGCCATACACGTACACTGAGAAAACATTTAAGAGTGCACACTGAAGAAAAACCTTACAAGTGTGAAATTTGTTTTAAACAATTTAACCAAGCAAGTAATTTAAAATCACATTTGAGAGTTCACATTGGAAAAAAACTGTACAAGTGTGAACTTTGTTTTAATATGTTTACCGAAGAACGTAGTTTAAAAAGACATTTGAGAGTACACACTGAAGAAAAACCGTAAAAGTGTGAAACTTGTTTAAAGCAGTTTATTGCTGCAAGTCATTTTAAAAGACATTTGAGAATGCACACTGAACAAAAAACCTTTCAAGTGTGAAATTTGTTTTAAGAAGTTTAGTGAAGCATGTTTTTTGAAAACACATTGCAGATCGCACACACAACGAACAGCTAGAGAAATCTCAAAAATCAAATATTGTGTTATTACTGAAAAAATAATTATTCCCGAAAATAATTAAGACATTTCATCTGCGTAACTTGGAACCATATGGGAAACTTTTTTATTATTAATTTTACGGAAAAAGTGTATTCTTCATAAAGTGCTTTGCATAGTCTAAAAACTAAAATGCAACCAAATATAAAATTGTGTCAATCTTATGAGTATCAAAAATATGAATTATTTAGAACAACTCCTATTATAAGTCTTCAGGCCGAACTCGGTGAACTACCTTTAGATTTAAGAAGACAGGAATTAATACTCACATATGCAGTGAAGCGGTACTCTTCACAAATTCACCAAACTATTTGCTCTTCAAGTACTCAGCATACAAAAACTCACATTCGCTTTCAAGAAAAATGCAAACGAATCATAAATGAACTACACCTTAAAGTTCCCAAAATCTATCCTAGCAAAATACCAACTCCCCCTCCTTGGCTAATACCTTCTCCTCATTTAATAATGGATCTAGTGTCAGAAAATAAGAAAGAAACCAATCGTCATATAATTATTTCTAAATATCAAACCTTAATTTCTCAATTTTCCTCATTCGAACAGTTATTCACTGATGGATCAAAGACTAAATATTGTGTAGCATCTGCCTTTGTAACACAGAATGAAATAAAGAAATATTAACTAGAGGGGACAAACACTATTTTAACAGAAGAACTCTTTGCGATATATAAAGCCCTATGTCATGTTAGGAAAAGTTCTCAAATTAACTTTCTCATAATTACGGACTCTTTAAATTCTTTAGAAATCATCTCTAAAATCTATTCTCCCCACCCTGTGGCCAAACTCATAAGACAAGAATTGCACAAACTAAATCACAAAAATGTTGCTTTCCTGTGGGTTCCATCTCATATTGGAATCGCTGGAAATGAACTGGCAGATAAACATGCTCGAGAAGCCTTAGAGGACGCAACTATAGAGATCTATCCAACAACTCCAGCGTCAGATCTCAAATCATATTTCCACAGCAAAATAGTTGATATATGGAATAGCAGATGGCATGAAAACCAGAAGCAGTTATTTGAGATAAAACAAACATTTCAACGATGGTCTGATAATTCCACAAATCGATTTTCCCAAGTGATCATCTCGCGATTGCGGCTTGGTCATAGCCGCCTCACGCATGGTCATCTGATGACACGAGATCCTCAACAGGAGTGTTATGCTTGTGAGACCCCTCTGACAATAAAACACCTTCTAGTGGAGTGCCCGTTACACAGTGCGGAAAGAGTTCAATTCGGAATCCCGGACGATTTGAAAATACTATTCTTAAAGTACGGTTCCAAAGTGATCCTTCAATACTTAAAAGCAATAAACTGTTTATATAAAATTTAATTGTAGTATTCTATAGTTATTATTATTGTTAACAAAACTATCATTTTCGCTAATAGCCGTACAGGCTGATGCGAGTTTGTAAATAAAAAAAATATGAATTTCGATCAAGAGTACCTTATATTTCACAATATCGAAAATTATTGTTATGAAAAGTTGTTTGGAATTAATTAAAAACTGTTTTAATACGCAATTACATCCTTTTAATTGAAATTTTTTTTCTCAAATTACAAATACCCAATGAGTCCTTGTGGGATCGGTACTCACCGGAGGGACCGCAGACGTTCGGATACAATTAGCGTCTCTTTGCAAAGACAATGACTTCGAATTTGCAAAGTAACAAGACACTTACTCAACACACACACACACTACACATTACACCTGAGTTAGTGATAAGTTATACAATTACGTGGCTAAAGGTTCTAGTTCTAAACCAAGGCCAGAATCAGAGGGAAAAAATACCCAACGCCTTTTTCATTTATTAGATACGAATGCGATAATTAACTCTAATATTGTTATTGATTAATTAATTAATGGATAATAATAAAAGAGTTTTCACATTATTTGTAATAACTGAAAAGGGCTTATTATTAATAATAAAAGACTTATCATACTATTTCTAATAAATGAAAAGGGCGTTGTTGAAAAGTACAATTAATGTACGATAAAAAGTTCTTTCTAAAAAGCTTTGCATGGTCTAAAATCTCAGATGTAACCATCAAATCCTATCAAATTTTTTCAATTTTATATGAGATATATTGTTATATTTCTATTTGATATAAAAATTAAAATTTGATAATTATAAACAAAATTCACTTTAATATAAAATATTTTTAATTTTCTCAACCTCAGGCATATAAATTTAGAACAACCTGTATACAACAAATTGTTATATTTAATTTTAAGAAGTGATTAGAATAAGCGTACGAAACTCGGAACAATGTGCTTAGATAAACAAAGTGAATGACGCGTACCATTATCGTTCTTCTCGGAAGGTCGATCATTAGCCTATGCTAAATAAAACTCAGTGAAATAGATGATAGTTCATTATCGTTTTTCGCGGAAGGTTTCGATCATTAGCCTATGCTAAATAAGACTCATTTGAAAGAGAGAATAGGTCATTAAAATTTGTAAATAGTTAGAAAGTATTTTAGAATGGGAATTAAATATTTTCTTTTGAAATCCATTAAGCATATTTAGAAAGATTAAAAATTGGTTTTGAGGAATATTACGAATGAGAGTTGGTGGTGGAAGATTGATTTGTGAATCTGGAAGGGATATTTAGAAAGGAGGGGAATGGATGACAAAGTGAGGGCAGAATGTTTTGAGCTGTCGAGAAGTGAAGTCGAGTAGTAGACGGTAGTGTACGGAGAGTGACAAAGCCGATGTAGTTCCGTGAGTGTGGAGTATCTATCGTGGAACGAGAAGTAGGCCAGGTCGAGAGTAAAAGAACCTCCTTGAGCCAAGAGTGTCCCGGTAGCTGATAGCAGTTTCAAAAAAGGTAGAACACAGCATCACGACAAAAGCAGGAACGAGAGCTATTCGAGCTAGTTTTTCAAAGGAGAACATTACTGGAAGCCAGGACGAGGTTTGATCGCAGCCAAGGATAGCAGGAAACGGGTCTTGTGTGAGGACATTTTCAGTTCACCAGGAAAAGGTCAGTCTCATTTGTTTGGACATGAATGTATGGGTTTTTCGTATTAAATTCCACATAAAAAATTGAATAACATAATCAATAATATCAGAAAAGCTTCATCAAAGTTAAATAGAGTTGTTCCTAATAACTCCTAATAGTTAAATGTTAATAAAAACTTTCAATTGAAAACCAAAAGGAAATAAGATTCCCATTTGTAAATGTTATGTTTAAGAATAATAAGAAATAGCAAATATTAAGCATTGATTGCCTTTTAAATAAAATAAAAAATATTTTGATTATAATTGTAACCCATATGTGTATTTTTTTTACTCTTTTCTTTTCTATCCCGATTAGGAACCATTAAGAAATATTTGAAGCCACGAAAGTAAGTAATTAATTTATAATTCGCCCTGAGATTGAAAACATATTGATATGTGATCTGGTTAATTAATTAGATTAGTATTAATACATTGATTAAATTAAGTGACATATAAGAATATTATCTCATATCAAAAATCAAGATCACATCAACTGTCGTCCAACGTGGAAAGCATGGTAAAGTATTTCTAGTGGCAAATTTGAAGGATAGAAAGAGTAAAGCCGGTATTTGAAAATTTATATGCCTGTGGTAAAAAGTGAGATACTTACATTTGATAACATAAAATTTTAGATCTCTTTAGGTACAAATTTTACATAACTGATTTAATATTTTATTTTTACGATATTTACATTTGATATATTTATTGACAATTTATAATATTTGGGTAAAAAAAAAGTCGTCTTGGTAACATACTAGTAAAATTTCATATTTGGCGGGGACAGTACTTCTTGAAAACAAATGTCTGTGACAAGAAGCCAAAGCAAGGACAACAAAAAACAAAAAGAATATTCAGACCAAGAAGATATTTTAGACACGACAATCATGGCATCAGAACAGCAAGAATTATCAGGAATAGATAAGATATTACAACTTATGCAACTCCAGTCACAAAAAATGGATGAAGCAAAACGAACAATGGATAAAAATCAGGAAGAAACATCAAAGAAAATGGATGAAACACAACAAAAAATGGATGAAACACAACAAAAATTGGATCAAAAAATGGATGAAACACAACAAAAATTGGATAAAAAAATGGATGAAACACAACAAAAAATGAAACAAGCAATAGAAGAGAACAACAAGAAAATGGAGGAACGCATAGAAAAGTATGAAGTGAAAATGAAGGACCACATGAAAGAACAAGAAATGAAAATTCAAAATAAAATGAAGGAGTTAACGAATTGCCAGAAAAAAGAAATGGAAAGTTTGGAAAACAAGTTGGAAAATGCTATTCAAGTAGACAGAGAAGAAGTGGAAAAAAGAATCACAGAAATAGAAAAACAAGTCACCGAAAACAGGACGCAACAGAATGTCGGAGAAAGAAGAGAAATGGTTATACATAGCACAGATGACGTGAAGATAAGGTTTGGCGGGGATGTAAGAAGATTACACCCAGTGCCGTTCATAAATAGCCTGAAAAAGAAAATACAGCACTTCGGAAATTTCGAAACAGCAAAAGAAACTATCAGAAACCATCTCAAATATGAAGCAAGCCTATGGTTCGATAGTAAAGAAGAAGAATTCGGCAATTGGCAACAATTTGAACAAAAATTTTTGAATTATTTCTGGGGAAAGGTCCAACAATTGGAAATTAACAAGGAATTGCAAAATGGGAAATACAATGATAGGATGGGTGTATCAGAAAAGACATATGCTTTGCAAATTTACAATAATGCAAAACATTTACAATATAATTACTCATCGGAACAATTAGTCGAACTGATTGCAAGACATTTCGAGGAAACGCTGGAAGACCATAACACATTGCAAAATTACAAAGACATAGATAGTTTATGCCAATTCCTACAAATAAGAGAATCACGTCTAAGAGAAAGAAAATCAAGAAGGTCGCGAGAAGATTACAGGCCCCGAGAAACACAAGATTACAGAGATAGAAATCAAAATAGGAGGGACTATACAAGACGAGATTTTAATCCCAGAAGGGAAAACGAAAATAGAGACAACGGAAGAGGAAATTATGAACAAAGAAATAGGCAATGGAATGAGGACAGAAATCGAGAATACCAGAATAGAAACACCACACGCTCAAATCAAGAAAACAGAAATAATGGTAGACAAAATGAACAGGGATATCAAGAAAACCGAAACAGATCCGACAGACCAAGAGAAAATAGAAGAGAAGTAAATAATACCCAGACAGATGAATATGACGGAGAGAGACATTATGACGAAAATATAAACAACGATGAGCAACCGGCGTCTTTTCACGACGGCGCTCACTAAAAACCAAAAATCAAACAGGAATCTTTTGTCACCCCAAGGAGTTTATTAAATTGGCAGGAAACAACGAAAAGAAAAATGGAGTTAATTTAAAATTTGTGGATGGATTTATCAACGAGAAACCAATTAAAATTATGATAGACACTGGATCTGAAATAACATTGGTCAACAGAAAACTAATAGAAGAAGTTAACTTAACAAATTTAATTTATAAAATACCTAGGGTAAATTTAGTGGGCGCAAACAAACGGACATTGGCAACTATAAATGAAGGCATACGAGTAATGGTACGACTGGGCAAGAATATGTATGCACTACAATGTGTAATAATGCCAAACATGTCACATGACATGATAGTAGGAGTGGACGAATTGGCAGAAAAACATGTAGTGATAGATTTTAAAAATAATACGATGAAACTAACAGAAGAAAAAGAAAAAGAACAGGACAAGGAACATGAGAAACAAAATACGGACGAATCAGGTAAAGAACAAACAGTGGAAATGAATTTGGCAGCGAAGCAAGGACAAAGAAGAAAAAGGAGAAAAGGTCAGAAAAAGATAAAAGAAAATGAAACCTGTGGCTCCTCAAAAGAAGAGTTGAGCCCAGAAGAAGAAAATTTGAGAGTATCAGAAACAAAGGAAACCTGGGATTCCTCAAAAGAAGAGACGGGCTCAGGAGAAGAAGATATAAAGCTAAAAAATGAAAGTGAAAAGAATATGATTGAAACAGTGGTATTTGAAGAGGAGGTATATGCAAACGAGGATGCAGAATGCACGGTAAACATGTGTGAAGAATCTGAGAAAAAAGACAGAAAATTGATATGTGGAGAAGGGAAAGAAAAGGAATTGCGGTTGATGTTAAGAAACTACGAAAATTTGATCAATGAGGAAAACAGAGTGGCTAAAAAGTACGAACATTCATTTGAGGTGAAAAACTTGGGAAATTTTCGATCAAAGACTTACCCGATTCCATACAAGTATCGACAAGAGGTGAAAGAAGAAATAAATAAAATGTTGGAAGATCAAATCATCGAAAGATGTGATTCACCGTATGTTAACCCGATTGTGATAGTAAAGAAAAGCAGTGGAGAATTGAGATTATGTTTAGATGCCAGGAATATCAACCAGCACACTGTATCACAATATGAATCACCTCTAAACATCGAGGCCATTTTTGGAAGAATCACCGGGTCACACATATTTTCGAAAATTGACTTAAAACACAGTTTTTGGTTGATACCGTTAGCTGAAAAGTGTAGAAACTACACCGCTTTTTCTATTGATGGTATTGTCTACCGGTTTAAGGTAGTGCCGTTTGGATTGCAGAGTGCTTGTGCTGCACTCGTCCGAGCTCTACATACCATTTTGAATCGCCACGAAGATTTCATAGTTCATTATATCGATGATTTATTAATTTTTTCACAAGATACTCAGAGTCATCTGAAACACATAGAAATAATTCTGGAAGAATTGGACACAGCGGGATTGAAATTAAACATTGAAAAATGTCAATTTTTTCAAAAAGAAGTCATTTATTTGGGTTTTCAATTGGACACCAAAACAGTAAGATTATCCGAAGACAGAGTCAAGCTCATAGATGAATACCCAAGACCAACGAATTTGAAAACATTGAGAGGTTTTCTTGGCACGATTAATTATTTTAAAAAACTGATTCCCGATTTGAGCCAAAAGGAAATCCCTCTGATAAAGTTGCTTAAAAAAGGAATAAAATGGAATTGGAAAGAAGAACAGGAGGAAGCTTTCGAAACATTAAAACGAGAATTCGCAAAAGGAACGAAAATATACCACCCCATTTACAATTTACCTTTTATACTCCGAACTGATGCGTCCATACAAAAATTTGCAGGAGTTCTGTCTCAAATACAAAACGACCAAGAAGTGCCGATATGTTTTATATCGCGAGTGACTAAAACACATGAGAGAAAATATAGTGTTACAGAATTGGAGTTTGCCAGTGTACTATATTGCGTAAACAAATTGAGGTTTTACTTATTGGGAGCAAAATTCACAATCGAAACAGACCATGCAGCTTTAGTACATATCATGAAGAATAGATTAGTAAATAATAGAATACATAGAGGCATTCTATTATTACAGGAGTATGATTTTGAGTTCCGATATATAAAAGGAAAAGACAACATAATAGCCGACGCTCTAACACGGGATGAGGACACGGGAAAAAAGGAAACAATTACTCTACAGGTGGGACTAAATAGATTAATACAAGAAGAAGGGATATATTCGTTAAATGAGATAAGGACAAACCAAGAAGACCTAGAGGAAAGAGAGAAAAGAAGAGCGGAAGTAGAAAATGACATATATTTTAAGAGAATAGACGGAAAGGAACTATATTTAGTGACACAGACATTGGCCGAAAAGATAATAAAGAAATTACATGAGGACAATGGGCATATCGGTAGCAGAAAAGTTTGGCTCGTTTTTAGGGAAAATTACATCAGCCGACAGGATTACCGCATTGCAAAGGAAATTACCCAGAAGTGCGATGTATGTCAAAAATATAAGAGTCGAAATTTCAAAAACGAAAATGTTGCCAAAAATATTGAAGCCCGAAACAAACTAGACATTGTAGCAATAGATATGTTAAGCGATCTAATTATGACCACTAAAAGGAACAAACATATTCTGGTAATGGTGGATGTGTTTTCAAAATACGTAAAATTATACAGTTGCCGCACCACAAAGGGGGAAGAAATATTAAGAAAAATCGACAATTTTATAGCCATAGTAGGAACACCAAAAAAGATTCTACTAGACAATGCAACGTATTTCCGAAATGATCGTTTCAAGGGACAACTTCGAGAACGAGGAATAGAGACAAATTTTGTCAGCATCAGGCATCCACAGAGTAATCCTTCGGAACGATTCATACAGGAAGTGACGAAATTTCTTCGCATTGCAACAGATGGTCAACATCGCCACTGGGACAGGAAAATGGCGGAAATAGAAAGGTATTTAAATACAATTCCGAGCACAGTAACAAAAGAGACCCCAGAATACATCATGAAGGGTGTACTGCCGATAAGGCCATGGGAAGATCAAGAGCCAAAAGAATATCAACAGGTGATTGAAACCGTACAGAGAAGATTACGGCGAAGCAACGAAAAATATATCCAAAGACAGGAACAAAATAGAAAAAGAAGACCAGTGACTTTCCAAAAGGGTGAAAAAGTACTCGTGAGGGCATTACGAGTATCAAATCTTCCTGGCGGCATTTGCGCAAAGTTGATGCCTGTTTTCGAAGGCCCGTACATCGTGAATAATGAAAATGGGATAAATAGTTATGAGTTGAGGCACAGGAACTCGGAAAAGATCCGAGGAATTTATAATATTCACGATGTATACAAATATCACGAATAAAAGACAGAATTACATGAAGTAGATAGTAAGTTAGGATATAAGACGTAGATTAAAGTAAGGAAATATACAGGGAGTTGGTTTTGCCTCGAGAAAATTTATTTAAAAATGCAGATAAATTTTATCGAATACAAGGCGGGGATTTGTTATATTTCTATTTGATATAAAAATTAAAATTTGATAATTATAAACAAAATTCACTTTAATATAAAATATTTTTAATTTTCTCAACCTCAGGCATATAAATTTAGAACAACCTGTATACAACAAATTGTTATATTTAATTTTAAGAAGTGATTAGAATAAGCGTACGAAACTCGGAACAATGTGCTTAGATAAACAAAGTGAATGACGCGTACCATTATCGTTCTTCTCGGAAGGTCGATCATTAGCCTATGCTAAATAAAACTCAGTGAAATAGATGATAGTTCATTATCGTTTTTCGCGGAAGGTTTCGATCATTAGCCTATGCTAAATAAGACTCATTTGAAAGAGAGAATAGGTCATTAAAATTTGTAAATAGTTAGAAAGTATTTTAGAATGGGAATTAAATATTTTCTTTTGAAATCCATTAAGCATATTTAGAAAGATTAAAAATTGGTTTTGAGGAATATTACGAATGAGAGTTGGTGGTGGAAGATTGATTTGTGAATCTGGAAGGGATATTTAGAAAGGAGGGGAATGGATGACAAAGTGAGGGCAGAATGTTTTGAGCTGTCGAGAAGTGAAGTCGAGTAGTAGACGTTAGTGTACGGAGAGTGAGAAAGCCGATGTAGTTCCGTGAGTGTGGAGTATCTATCGTGGAACGAGAAGTAGGCCAGGTCGAGAGTAAAAGAACCTCCTTGAGCCAAGAGTGTCCCGGTAGCTGATAGCAGTTTCAAAAAAGGTAGAACACAGCATCACGACAAAAGCAGGAACGAGAGCTATTCGAGCTAGTTTTTCAAAGGAGAACATTACTGGAAGCCAGGACGAGGTTTGATCGCAGCCAAGGATAGCAGGAAACGGGTCTTGTGTGAGGACATTTTCAGTTCACCAGGAAAAGGTCAGTCTCATTTGTTTGGACATGAATGTATGGGTTTTTCGTATTAAATTCCACATAAAAAATTGAATAACATAATCAATAATATCAGAAAAGCTTCATCAAAGTTAAATAGAGTTGTTCCTAATAACTCCTAATAGTTAAATGTTAATAAAAACTTTCAATTGAAAACCAAAAGGAAATAAGATTCCCATTTGTAAATGTTATGTTTAAGAATAATAAGAAATAGCAAATATTAAGCATTGATTGCCTTTTAAATAAAATAAAAAATATTTTGATTATAATTGTAACCCATATGTGTATTTTTTTTTACTCTTTTCTTTTCTATCCCGATTAGGAACCATTAAGAAATATTTGAAGCCACGAAAGTAAGTAATTAATTTATAATTCGCCCTGAGATTGAAAACATATTGATATGTGATCTGGTTAATTAATTAGATTAGTATTAATACATTGATTAAATTAAGTGACATATAAGAATATTATCTCATATCAAAAATCAAGATCACATCAATATATAAAAAAATATGAGTTTCGATCAAAAGTAAAGTGCCTTTCTAGATCACAATATATTTCAATTAGAAGGATGTAATTGCACATTGCATATAGAAACATAGTTTTTAATGCTGAACAACTTTTCATAATAACTTTTCAATATTGTGAAAACTAAACGTACTTTGCTCTTGACCGAAATTCATATTTTTTGACATACTTCGTATAAGATTCATAAAATTTGATATTTGATCTTGATAGTTGCATTCTAGACAAGTTGAGTTCTAGACAATGCAGAACTTTTTATAAAGAATAACTTTTTCTCGTAAAATTAATAATAAAACAGTCTCCCATAATATCATATATGGTTCCTAGTTATGTAGACACCCTGTATAAAATTTGTTTGAAAACTTTGAAATGACAAAATATTATTGTTTATTTACTTAAATGTATACCATATTTTTAATTTAATATGCAGGGTGCTTCATTAATAATGCAAAAAATTTAAGGGGAAAGGCGCAAAATGTCGCCTGTCAAAATTTTCAATCTGTTTTAAATGTATTAATTTTTTTCGAATTCTGAGAAAACTAATAAGTAGTTTTAAAAAATTATAACGCAGAATGAAAGATACCGTTATTATCGAGGGCCGACAGTCCCTTAAAATAAATAAAAAGTTTCTTTTTAATTAAATATTTGCAATTATTAAAAATCACACAATAAATTTTCTCTTTTATTTTCACCCCTGTAACTTATTAAAATAAGCATTATAGAAGTTTTCAGGGACTTTCGGCCTCAGTAATAATGTAGTCTTTCATTCTGGGTTTAAATTTTTCAAAAATATTTATTAGTTTCCGAGATACGGAGTGTTAAAATTTTTCTTACAAACTGACGATTTATTTATTGCTCTAAAACCGGTTGAGGTGTGCAAATTAAATTTGCTGGGTTTTAAGACATAGTTATTGCGCATGTTTTGACAAACAATTACGAAATTTATATTCACCATTGGCGCGCGTACGGGTAATAGTCTGAAATTTTTTAAAGATAAAAATGGTACGCCACTGAAATATTTCAAATTAAAAATCTTTCTTGAATTCCTCGTTCAATTTGTGACAAAAAATCTATCTTCATTTTTTTTCATGAGACACTTCATTTTCATGCAAAAAATAAATCATCTTAACGCTTACAAAGTTTTCGACGAAGTTTCGATATGAATGTGTAGAAACTTATTTCGAATACTTTGTAAGCGTTAAGATATTTTATTTTTTGCATGAAAACGAAGCGTCGTATGAACAGACATGAAGATATATTGTTTGTCAGAAATTGAACAGGGAATTCAAAAATAATTTTTAATTTGAAATGTCTCAGTTACGTACTATTTTTTTGTTTCAAAAATTTTAGACTATTACCCGTACGCGCGCCAATCGCGAATATAAAATTTTTAACTTATGTGTCAAAACATGTGCACCAACTATGTCTTAAAACCCACCAAATTTAATTTGCACACCTCAACCGGTTTTAGAGCAATAAATAAATCGTCAGTTTGTAAGAAAAATTTTAACACCCCGTATCTCGGAAACAAATGAAAATCGAATCACAGCATATGAGTTATTTTTGATTATTTTTACGTATATTATACAGTCTTAAAGTTTGGTGTGTTCCTCCCCACTCACCCTGTATAGTAGATTTAAAGGGTGCCAAAATATGTCCCGCACGCGGGCGCCAATCACCCTTGCGGGGGCCCTGATGTATACTTTGAAAAAGACATTTGAGATTGCACACTGGGGAAAAGTTTAATCAAAGAAACAGCTTTCGAAAAAATCCGTATGTTTGCTCCAGCGATTCCTCTTTCAGTGAGCATAAAAGTGTTATCCGCACTCTTTGTCCCTCTATCCAAAACAATCCAAAATTTACCAAATTCTGCTACACAACGCTAAAAATATTAGTTAAGATAAATTAAATAGCAACAAGATAATGGATACTTGGGTACAAAGAACTAGTTATAATGTATAGGAGATTTTCTGATGGCTATTTGTGACGTTAAATGTCAAAATTGGAAAATTAAGCGATAGTAATAAGCAATATAAAACTTAAAAAAAGAGTGACATGTAGAGTAGTGTCTCTCTACCCTTCTTGCTCCATATACCACTTACCGAAAGTTTTGGGTTCCAGACACCCTAATCTCAAATGTTTGAAATTTCTTTGATGCCTATTTAGTAAAATACTTGATGACTTCCTTGAAACGTAATTTTGGTAGCTGATACATTGTTTTTCCAAAAATAAAAACAGACAAATTTAATTCGTATTTTATTGAAAATACCAGAATGATGAACTAATACACAATGAATTCTTGCCGTTTTCTCATAAGAGGGATGATTCGTATTTTCTGGTACCAAGTATTCAACTCCTAATTTTACGACAGTCCTAAATGCAGGTTAACAAAAAGGTATAGCGTTCTGAAGTCAGAACTGTGGATACCTCATTCCGAATTTTAATTGCCAATTTCTCATAACTAAGTCAATCTTTTTTTTATTATTTATTTATTACAGCAAATTTACAAGCTACTCAGTATTACAGGAGTATTTAACAAATGGTACCGTCCATTAACAGTTCTCCAAGTCTTCACCTAATCGCCAAGGTCTTCGGGCCAGGTTCTATTTAGACGTCTAGTAGGTAGTCGCGGGTGGTATAGTTCTCTGATGCTTTGGCAATCGTTTGTGGAATTTCTTTGTTTGGCTCTGTTTGCTTGAAGGTCAATGACTTCTTTTATGAATGGAATACCAAGATCATTGTGTATGGTATGGTTGGATGGACGGGGTCGAGTTCGCTCCCAATGGTAAGAGTTTTACCTGAACTAAAAAAGGTAGAGTCCGAATTGGCTCCCATAGACAAAATTTATTTTACCTAAACATGTCGAAAATATCACCCAGCGTTGTCACTTCTTTCAAATTTTCTCTTTTTGTTAGAAACAGGTACCTTCCTAGAAATATCTGTGGGAAAGGAGGAAGACCTAACCCTTCGGTCCTAACTTAACTTTCGGGTATTAGAGTGTAGAGCGCAAACCGGCCGATTTCAGGTAAGAGCGCAAAACGGTCGAGCGCATACCGGCCGACACCAATAATTTGTGTTAAAATTGCCACATATGCCAATGTTGAACTAAAACAAACTCTAAAAGTATTTGTCTAAAAGTATAATTTTCCTATAAAAAGTCTATATCACTATGTAAATTTCCTAAGCAGTATAAATATTACACGATTTGGCAACAATGTCTAATGTTTCCGCGATTATATGAGAGCCTACCCGCATTCATGCGGGAGCCAATTCGTACCCTTCTAAAATATACCTGAACGAAGCGGAGCGAACTCGACTTCACCCGGTTGGGGTTGGATACGTACCCATGGAGCATTGGCTATTGTTCCGTAGGCTTTTCAATTGACTGAGGAACTAAGTCAATCTGTAGTTCAATTGACTGAGGTTCAGTCTTCAGACGTTCTACGGGTCGCCCGCAGTTTCTCAACTGTCATTAATAAGCCTAACTTAACGCGTAACTTTGACACGAGAATTATAAAAAAATAAAAATAAAAAAAAATATGCATTGAAATCCAAATCCCGTAATTTTTTGAGCATTATAAAGCGAGTACAAAGACATACATAATCTTTTTTTTGTAAATACACCTTCAATTTATCGTGCACTTCTCGTAGACTGTGTTACCGACTGTACTGACAGTTGAGAAACTGCAGCGTACCCACGTTCTACGCCTGCAGTTTGTCAACTGTCATTAATACGCCTAACTTTGATATGAGAATTATAAAAAAATATGCATTGAAATCCAGATCCCGTAATTTTTTGAGCATTATAAACTGAGTACAGAGACATACATAATCTTTTTTTGTAAATACACCTTCAATTTACCGCGCACTTCTCGTAGACTGTGTTACCGACTGTACTGACAATTGAGAAACTGCAGCGTGCCCGCCTGAATGTTTGTTGGCAATGCAAATATCCTTAGATATTCGGTAACTTTCGAGAAATGCCAATAGGTGGCGAAAGGTAAAACTATCGCCATTTTGTATGAACATTTTTATGCTATCTCTAAATAACGTTATATTTTAAGTATTTATAGTCAAACAGTCATTTTAATAATTATTAATAAATCTAACAAAAATACAAATAATGTTTTCGTAATGATTAGATATCTATTTAACGAATGATAACAAACTGATTTTGACATATTTAATGACAGCGTTTCAGGACAATACTAGGCACGCGTAATCTCTGAAATCATATGAACTGGGTTCATGAACGCTCGAATTTCAGCGTTCAAAGTGAACGCAGTTTAAACCACCAAAATCGTTTTAAACGGGAATTGAGAAAGACGATTTTGACGTTTAACTGCAGTTCACTAAAAGTTCAGGTTAAACTTGAGTTGAACTCGATGTGAGAAATCCGTCCGAAGCTTTGCGTATGTTTATTTGCATTTAATAGTTCTTCAAAATACTCCGCCCATCTGTTCAATTTTTCTGTTGTTTCTCCTAAAAGCACACCATGTGTACTTCTACAGTAACTTTTTTTACTCTTTGCAGTTCCTCGAGATTTTTTTAATTCTTGGTAGAAATTTCTTATTTCCTTGTTTATGTAAAATTCTTCTGTTGTTTTTAACTGTTTGTCAATCTGTTCTTTTTTCTGCAGATTTGTTTTACTTCTCTTCTTCCCATTTTATATTTTTCTGTCATATCCTGTGTATTACTTTTATCTTTTTCTATCTCTGCTTTATTTCTACGTATCAATGCTATTTTACAATCCTCGTCAAACCAGTCTCTTCGTTTCTCTGCTTGTACTTTTCCTAGACAGTTCCGTTGCTTCTGTCATCGCTATCTGTATATTCTTCCATTCTTCGTCAATATCTTTTGTGGTCGGGTAATGAAGTATTTTATTTATCTCTGCCACAAATCTGTTTGCTGTTTTTTTTTTCCTATTGAGTTATTAAATTTTTTTCTTCTATTGTATTAATAATGTCTGAAATGAAAAAATATGTATTCTAGTTTTTATTTTAGGCATTCTTGAAGAGAATACGCATCCACCTATTGAAGAAAACTCAATAAAATGTGCTTGTATGCAAGTTCAGACTGATGTAAAACCTTACAAGTGTGAAATTTGTTTTAAACAGTTTAGACAAGATTGTTCTTTGACAAGACATTTGAGAGTGCACACTGGGGAAAAACCTTACAAGTGTGAAATTTGTTTTAAGGGGTATAGTACAGCAGGTGATTTGAAAAGACATTTGAGAGTGCACACTGGGGAAAAGCCATACAAGTGTGAAGTTTGTTTTAAACAGTTTAGCCATGCAGATTCATTGAAAACACATTTGAGAGGGCACACTGGGGAGAAACCGTACCAGTGTGAAATTTGTTGTAAGACATTTATTCAAGCAAATCATTTGAAAAGACATTTGAGAGTGCACACTGGGGAAAAGCCATACAAGTGTGAAGTTTGTTTTAAACAGTTTAGCCATGCAGGTACATTGAAAACACATTTGAGAGGGCACACTGGGGAAAAGCCATACAAGTGTGAAGTTTGTTTTAAACAGTTTAGCCATGCAGGTACATTGAAAACACATTTGAGAGGGCACACTGGGGAAAAGCTATACAAGTGTGAAGTTTGTTTTAAACAGTTTAGCCATGCAAGTACACTGAAAAAACATTTGAGAGTGCACACTGAAGAAAAATCGTACACGTGTGAAATTTGTTTTAAACAGTTTAACCAAGCAATTAATTTGAAAACACATTTGAGAGTACACACAGGGGAAAAACCTTATGAATGCGAAATTTGTATGAGACAGTTTAATACAGCAAGTAATTTAAAAAGACATTTGAGAGTGCACACTAGGGAAAATCTTTAATCAAAGAAACAGCTTTCGAAAAAAATCCGAATGTTTAAACCAGCGATTCCTCTTTTAGTGAGCATAAAAGTCTTATCCGCGCTCTTTGTCCCTCTGTGCAAAACAATCCAAAATTGACCGAATTCTGCTTCGCAATGCTAAAAAGATTAATTAGGATAAATTAAAAAGCAACAAGGCAATGGATACTTGGGTACAAAAGAACCTAGTTATATTGTATGGGAGATTTTCTGAAGGATATTTGTGACGTTAAATGTCAAAAATAGAAAATTAAGCGACAGTAATAAGCAATATAAAACTTAACAAAAGGGTGTCGTGTAGAGTAGTGTTTCTCTACCCTTCTTGCTTCATATACCACTTACCGATATTTTTGGTTTCCAGACACCCTAATCTCAAATTAATGTTTGAAATTTCTTTGATGCACTCTAGTCTATTTAGTAAAAAACTTGATAACTTTCTTGAAATGTAATTTTGGTAGCTGATACATTGTTTTTCAAAAATAAAAACATGCAAATTTAATTTGTATTTTAATGAAAATGCCAGAATGATGAACTATTACACAATGTATTCTTGCTGTTTTCTCATAAGAGGGATGATGCGTATGCTCTCGTACCAATAATTCAACTCGTGATTTTCCGACAGTCCTAATGCAGTTTAACAAAAACATAGCTTTGTGAAGCCAGAACTGTGAATGTCCCATTTCGAACTTTAAGCATGTTTATCAGAAAGGAAATTTGAACAAGTAATTGGACTTCGTAAGTCCTAGGTTTTCACCCAACGTAATCGAAAGTAGAACTGGAAATCGATATTTAAACTCTTCGTGTAACCTTGTGTCGATTGATACGATTTTACTAATTTCGAGTCATTGTTACTAAACTATGAGTCATCATTTTTTAACCCTTTTCTTGGCAAACCGATATAAAAATGTGAAAACTGTGTTTTCTTTGTATCAATACCCTTCTAGAATTATTTAAAAATTTATTAAACAAATATTTCACCTTTAATTTATTCCTAAGTAAGAATACCATACCCCTTATTATTATACTGATGGTTCATGCATTTTCTAAGGTTTGAACCGATTTCTCAGAATAAAGTTGAAATTTCTTTTATCTGATTTAATGGGAGTGCTCTCGCGTCACGACACCCCCCTCCCCCATTAAATTTTAAGAAAATAAAATCTTTTAAGAATGGAAAAAGTTTATAATTTTAAAATATAATTATTTATTTACAACAAGTAATTGGACTTCGTAAGTCCTAGGTTTTCACCCAAAGTAATCGAAAGTAGAACTGGAAGACGTTATTTGAATTCTTCGTGTAACTTTGCGTGGATTGATATACGAATTTACTAATTTTAAGTCATTTTTGCTAAAATTAAAATTAAAAATTAAGTAGTTAAAATTTCTCACCTGTAGTACCATCCTTAGATTATAAGCTTTCATTTGACACCTTATTTGTCATTCTACCTGGTATATTGACGGAGGAGTTATATTTGTGGTCGGACGGACAGACGGATAGACAGCCTAGGTCAAATTTATCACCTTTAGTACCATCCTTGGATTATAAGCTTTCATTTGACACCTATTTGTCATTCTACCTGGTATAATGACGGAGGAGTTATATTCGCGGTCGGACGGACCGACGGACAGACAACCTACGTCAAATATCTCACCTTTAGTACCATCCTTGGATTATAAGCTTTCATTTGACACCTCATTTGCCATTCTAGCTGGTATATTGACGGAGTAGTTGTAATTACAGACGGACGCAGGAGTATTTATTTAATAAAACCGGACAAAAGTCGAAATCGGCAACTTAAATAAAACGCTGACTAAACCTCATTTTCCCCTACCTAAGTAACCGACCCATCTAAAGGTTTCTGTGAATTTTAAATTTAATACTGTGTTTTTGTGTAGAGAAGTTTAGAGGAAAAACTTTGTGAATATGGCAGAAGAAGGTATGTACTCTATTTTAAAATTACAATTGAATGAATAATTAAATATTTTTCATATTTAATAGTCATATAATAAAAGTAATTATTTTGGTATATATTTTTACTTAAATTTATCAAACAGCAGTGTTTTTGTTAATGTGTCGGGTCTTGTCGGGCTACAATTTATGCATAGTAGAGTAGTACTAATAAACTTGTTGGCTAACAAACAACGTTGTTAAATCATCCGCCTACTTTCGCCATTTTGTTTACTATGACATTAAAGTTTATGAATGAATTTTTCAAATTCTTTGAAGTAAATATTTTTTTAATGTTTTTCTGAAAAAAAAATAATTTTATTAACGTTTCGACGCCCAAGTCGGGTTTCGTCAAAATACAACAACACCCGTCAGATTAAATAAATTATTAGAAGAATTTTTTACTAAGCAACATTTTTGTTTATTTTAGTATTATTTTGTATTTTGACAACGACACCCGACTTGGGCGTCGAAACGTTAATAAAATTATATTTTTAGTAAAATTGTGGCCTATTTCCCATAGAATATAGTTAAATATTTTTTTTGTTTTTTTACAGATTTTTCGGGAACCGTCATTCAATTTATTAGAAGAGATTTGACATCTTAAATGAGGTCAAAGGAAAGAAAATGGATGAAAAGTTTTCATTATTCGAAGAGAGACTTTTTAATTTAGTTAATTGTCCAGATAATGAAAAGAATAACTTCATTCGCGCATTGAAATATTTCAAGAGCGATTTCATAAAAAAATGGAAAGATGCTAGCTACAAAGAAAAACGTTTTTTAAAAAGCAATGAACAGTGGCTCACAACCTCTATTGAATTACCTAACTAGCCTGAAGATTTCACGAAAAAAACAGGAAGACCTCCAAAATCATTTGAAGATCTGTGCGATCGCAGCAAACGACGCAAGACAAAAGAGCTACGAGAGCACGTACCTGTCAAGGAATTGACATACGCAGCTGGTGTGAGTCAGCCTACTTCAGGAAATACTGATGCGTTAAAAATAATTAAAGATATTGTTTCTTCACCAACCAGAGCTACGAAAATCCGTAAAGTGATAAAAACTGCCACTAAGCAAGCAACTATAAAAAAACATACACCCGAGGAAGCACTAGCCATTTTTGTTGAAGGTGACTTTACCAGGAGACAGTGGGAAATAATTTACAAATCGAATAATAGCATTTACCCTTGTTATTCATTTGTACAAATGGCCAAAAAGCAGTGTTATCCTGATGAAGAATCTATACACGTAACTGAGACATGTTCCGAAATTCGTCTGCAGGCATTACATGACCACACTACATTGCGTCTACATAAATATTTAGCCGAAGTTATAGAAACATGTTCACAAGAAGAAAAACAAAACTTGACATTAATTTGTAAATGGGGATGTGATGGATCACAACAAACCCAGTATAAACAAAAGTTTCAAGATAGCGCGGACAGTGACGAAAACATCTTTCAGAGCTCACTTGTACCTTTAAGATTGGTAGTACTGATTAATGAAAAACAAAAAAAATTATTTGGCAGAACCCAGTTCCCTCTTCAGTGAGATTCGCATACAATACGTAAGTGAATCCAAAGATATTACAGAGGAAGAAATTTCATATATTGAAAACCAAGCCGCTCAGCTTCAGGCAACAGAAATGGATGGAGTTAAAATAAAGCACCAGATTATGCTTACGATGATTGATGGCAAGGTTTGTAATGCTGCAACTGATACCACATCAACCATGAGATGCTATATTTGCGGTCAAACATCTAAAGACTTTAACAAGTTAATTAAAAAAGATGTCAATGTAGAAACACTGAAGTTTGGCCTGTCTATTTTGCATGCCAGAATACGCTTTTTTGAATTTTTATTACATTTGGCTTATAAAATTCCATTAGAAAAGTGGCAAATACGTTCAGATGAAGAAAAAAAAGTTGTAAAGAAAACAAAAGAGAAAATTCAAAAAGCTTTTAAAGAAGAAATGGGGATACTGGTTGATGTTCCTAAAGCAGGATTTGGAAATACAAATGATGGCAATACATCAAGGCGATTTTTTGTTGGCCCAGAAAGTGCATCTCGAATTACTGGCGTGAATGTCCAACTAATACAGCGATTTAAAGTCATTTTAGAAGTGATTTCTAGTGGTAACAGTGTTGATGTCCATAAATTTGAATCGTATGCACTTCTTCTTCTTCAAGTCCGTCTCCTATTGGAGGTTGGAAATCATCACAGCTATTCTTATTTTACTGGCGGCTGCCCTAAATAGGTCGATGGAACTGCAGCCGAACCATTCCCTCAGATTTCTTAACCAAGATATTCTGCGCCTACCGATACTTCTCTTACCCCTGATTTTACCCTGAATGATCAGTCTCAGCAGCGAGTATTTGTCACCTCTCATAACATGGCCAAAGTATTCAAGCTTTCTTCTTTTAACAGTAAGTACAACTTCACATCCTTTTCCGATCCGACGTAAAATTTCGGCATTCGTCACGTGGTCCACCCAAGATACACGTAGCATTCTACGGTAACACCACATCTCAAAAGCTTCAATGTTTTTAATGCTGCCCATCTTGATGGTCCATGACTCAACTCCGTATAATAAAGTGGAGAAGATATACATAACACCGCAGCATACGCACTCTCAGATCAAGATTTATGTCACGACTACAGAGAAATATTTTCATCTTGTTAAATGCTGATCTAGCTATTTCTATTCTTGCTCTTATTTCTTTTGTTTGATCGCCTGTATGATCCAGGCAAGCTCCAAGGTATTTATAGGAGGATACCCTTTCTATAACCGTGTTATTGACAACCAACTGGCGTGTGGAGCTTTTGTTATTACCATCCATTTAGTTTTTCTGAGGTTTAATGTAAGTCCGTAGCTGTTGCAGTAGTGGTTAGTGCGTTCCATCAGTCGTTGCAGATCTGTAAGATTGTCTGCTAATATCACTGTGTCGTCAGCGTATCTCAAATTATTGATTGTATTTCCGTTGATCACTACACCACAACTAACGTCCGACAGAGCTTCTTTAAATATGACTTCGCTATAAAAATTAAACAAAAGAGGAGACAGAATACACCCCTGTCTTACTCCTCTACATATTTTGATTTCCTCAGTCATTTCATCATCTACCTTGACTCGTGCTGTTTGATTCCAATACAAATTAGTTATTATTCTAATATCTTTTTCATCAATGTTCTTTTCGACTAGAAGTTGTCTCAGTCGGTCGTGTCGGACTCTATCGAAGGCCTTCTCAAAGTCTATAAAGCAGGCGTATACATCCTGATTGATATCCAAACACCGTTGAAATAGTACGCCCACACCAAAGAGCGCTTCCCTCGTACCAAGGCCGTTCCTGAAGCCCATTTGTGTTTCACTAATATCTTCTTCAAGTTTGCGGAAAATTCTATTATGAATGATTTTTAGAAAAACTTTAAGCATATGACTCATCAAGGCAATCGTTCTGTAATCCGAGCACTCTTTTACATTTGATTTTTTAGGTATTAAAATGAATGTGAACCTTAACCAGTCTTGTGGTATTGTTCCAGTATCATATATGTTGTTAAATAACTCGAGTATCATGTTCATCACTTCTCCATCAATAAGTTTTAATACTTCAACCGGTATTTCATCAGGCCCTGGTGTCTTACCATCCTTGGTGTTTTTTAAAGCATATTCCAGTTCTTGTTTAAGTATCCTTAAACCCTTCATTTCTTCTCGTTTCACTGTTATTAATTCTCTTTCGTCGTCAAAAAGTTCTTTTACGTATTCTTTCCATCTTGTGAGTTTTTGTTTGAAATCTATTATAATCTTGCCTTCTGAATCATTCACCATTCCACTATGAGTCTTCTTCTTTGTACCAGTCATTTCTCTGATCTTCTTATGCATGCCGAAACTATCGTACTTTCTCTCACATTCCTCAATATCCTTGCATTGGTCTGACAGCCACTTTTCTTTTTCCTCTTTGATCATTCTCTTTATGGTTCGATTTATTGCATCATATTGTTGTTTGTTTTTGTTCTTATAGGCACGTCTCTCATCCATTAAATTAAGAATTTCTTCTGTCATCCATGCCTTTCTTTTAGTTCTCTCAGTTCGTTTAGGAGTCAACGTCTCTTTAACAGCTGTTGTTAGTGCTGCCTTTATCTGTTTCCAATTATTTTCAACTTCTTCGGAGTTCACGCTATTAATTTCTTTCAAGTTTTTATTAATTTTTTCTTTTATGTCTTCTCTTGTTCTTGTATCTTTTAGTCTAGTGAAATCTATCCGAGTCGTTTTTTTCTTTTTTAGTTTCTTTAATTTTATGTTTAACACAGATACAACCGGATTGTGGTCAGAGTAAATGTCCGCACCTGGGTAGGTCTTTGTTGATAGTATAGAATTTCTAAATCTGTGGTTAACCAGAATGTAATCTATTTGATTTCTAATCATCCTCCCGTTACCATCGGCAGGGGATTTCCATGTGTAAAGTCTACGCTTCGGGAGTTTAAACATTGTGTTTGTAATTACAAATTTTTCATTTTGACAAAATTGAACCATTCTGTCACCACGTTCATTACGGTCTCCTAACCCATAGTCTCCAACACAATCTTCCACTCTACCCTGACCCACCTTGGCGTTGAAATCACCCATTATTATTATGGGTTCCTTTTTCTGTATACTTTTGAGGACCGCTTGTAATTGTGTATAAAAGTCCTCAATTAAATTGTCATCCTTATCTGCTGTAGGGGCATATACCTGAATAATATTAATGTTCTTCGGTTGTGCTTTTAATTGTATCAGCATTACTCTATCTGAATAAGGAACAAAATTTATCATCGAATCATTTATGCGACTGTCCAGAACAATACCGACTCCATAAAGATGAGCTGGATTGTTGTTTCCCCGCTTATGCCGAGAATATCTATTTTCAGTCGTTTCATTTCGGATACAACATTATCGATTTTACCTGGAGAATATAGACTTCTCGCATTCCATATAGCAATTTTTATGCAGGGATTTCGCAGGCTGACGACCAGAGGGACCCTGCAGTATGTTGTCATGCCACTCCTGCCGGATCTTGGTTTCCGTGTTCCATGATCAGTAATCTTTAATCTTTCATTACTTGTAGTCATGATGATTTTACTAGGGATTTTAATGAGGTGGTTTCCCGTTGCCTTCTTCATCGCAGTGTAGAAGCCATTAAAACTGTTTCAGTCATGCCTCTTAGTATCCAATGATGAGCCGGTCCAGGATCTATTCCTGTACGCCACAACTTGGTACTGAAAACGCTGCTTCCGTCTCCAGGAAATTGATTTTATATTAACCCTAACATCAAGGGTTGCCACTTAGTTGACCCTAAACAGGTGCTAGTTTCCCGGGTCAGGAAACCCCCGGAATCTGCGGTGGGCAGGGATTGATTCATTTTCCCTGATAGGACTGTCTTCAAGAATTTAAAGAGTTCCTACCCGCTACCCGTAATCGTATGCACATGAAACGGCAAAACTGTATACAGATTTATATGGTTGGCACCCTATGTCACCAACCATTCACAAGATTTTGATGCATGGAGCTGAAGTCATATCTCATCCGATTGGCCAATTATCGGAGGAAGCAGCTGAAGCCCGTAACAAACATTTCCGTCAATACAGACTGAATTTTGCTCGAAAATTCTCACGAGTTGAGTGTAATAAAGATGTACTGAACAGACTGTTACTAAGTTCAGACCCATATTTGAACTGTAGCAGACCAAGGCAGCATAAAAAATCAAAACCGATTTCACAAGAGGCGGTCAATTTAATGAGAGCAAGCACTCCAACTACATATCATGAAGAGGATAGCGACGAAAATACAGATCAGGAAGAAAATGAAAGTGAGGAAGAAGACGATTAATATTAGCTAAAAAAATATTTAAAATGTATTATAATGTATGCAAAGTCTAAATACACTTTAATTATGACTATTTGTTCTGTTACAGTCTTATTAGACTTATCTCAGTAACTCGTTCTTAGTAACACTTAATCCGATTATTTGCATAAACAATTAAAAAATTCCGAATTCAAAGCACATTAAACAGGTCATTATACAGGGTGTTTCATTAATAATTGTCCATATAGTAACTGGAGAAACCTTAGCACAAAATACGAAGATTTAACCTAAAACAAATAAAATGTGGTTCCTTACTGAGTTACAAGGTGTTTTATCTAAAAATTTAAAAATTATTTTTGCTCAGCATTTTAAAACTATTTGACGTATCCTTTTCATACTTGGCAGAAAGTATAGGTACTGTACAAGCTACTAAATTACGTTAAACAAACGTTTCTGGCTATTACCAGAGGCGTACGACGGGGGAAAGTGAATGGTTGACCCTTTCCAAATTCTACGCCACTGGCGGAATTACAATTTTAGTTCAATTTTTGGATTCTCCAATACTTTCTATGAAAATAATATACTCTTCATTCGTAACGATAAAGTCATTAGTTTTCGAGACTTTGAAGTTAAAAATGAAACGACACGGTTATTTTGATTAATGTATTGTGTCGCTTCATTTTTAATTTCAAATATCTCGAAAACTAATCATTTTATCGTTACAAATGAAGAGTATATTATTTACATAAAAAGTATTGGAAAATAAAAAAATTACACTAAAATAGCAATTTCGTCAGTTGCATAGAATTTGGGAAGGGTCAACCAGCCACTATCCCCTGTCGTACGCCTCTGTAGTAGCTAGAAACGTTTATTTATCTTAATTTAGTAGTTTGTACAGTGCCTACACTGTCTGCCAAGTATAATAAGGATACGCCAAATAGTTTTAAGGTACTGGGTACAAATAAGTTTTAAATTTTAATCATATGAATCATATCATAAATTAATCAAAATAACTGTGCCGTTTCATATTTAACTTCAAATATCTCGAAAACTAATAACTTTATCGTTACCAATGAAGAGTATATTATTTACGTAGAAAGTATTGGAGAATCTAAAAATGATACTAAAATAGTAATTCCTCCAGTGGCGTAGAATTTGAGAAGGATCAACCATTCACTATCCCCTTTCGTACGCCTCTGGTAGTAGCTAGAAACGTTTGTTTATCATAATTTAGTAGGGTGTATAGTAGTCGCACTTTCTGCCAAGTATGAAAAACATACGTCGAACAGTTTTAAAATGCTGAGCAAAAATAGTTTTTAAATTTTTAGATAAAACACCCTGTAACTCAGTAAGGAACCACATTGTATTTAAGTGTTTTAGGTTAAATCGTCGTATTTTGTGCTAAGGTTGCTCCAGTTACTATATGGACAATTATTAATGAAACACCCTGTATACAGGGTGTAACAAAATACAGGTCATAAATTCTGGGACCAAAAATAGTTCGATTGAACCTAACTTACCTTAGTTCAAATATGCACACAAAAAAAGTTACAACCCTTTGAAGTTACACGATAAAAATCGATTTTTTCCGATATATCGAAAACTATTAGAGATTTTTTAATGAAAATGGACAAGTGGCATTCTTATGGCAGGAACATTTTAAAAATAAATTATAGTTAAATTTGTGCAACCCATAAAAATTTTATGGGGGTTTTGTTCCCTTAAACCCCCCCAAACTTTTTAGTACGTTCCAATTAAATTATTATTGTGGTACCCTTAGTTAAACACAATGTTTTTAAAACTTTTTTGCCTCTTAGTACTTTTTGGAAAAGCTAGTTTTTATCGAGATATTTTGAATATTTGTCAAATCCACCACATATTTGTATATGGTTAAGTACGATTGTAGAGACCTGGTAAAAATATGAATTTTTTTTTTATTAATTACAGTTTGAGGTATATTTTGAACCATATTAGAAAAGAAGCCACATCTCGATAAAAGGTGCCTCATCGGAAAAATTCTAAGAGGCAAAAAAGTTTAAAAACATCCGGTTTAACTAATGGTACCGCAATAATAGTTTAATTGGAACGTACACAAACATTTGGGGGGTTTAAAGGCACAGAACCCCCATAAAATGTTTATGTAAACATATTAAAAAAGAAGCCGCATCTCGATTAAAACTGGTTTATCGAAAAAATATTAAGAGGAAAAAAGTTTTAAAAACATTGTGTTTAACTAAGGGTACCACAATAATAATTTAATTGGAACGTACAAAAAAGTTTGGGGGGTTTAAGGGAACAAAACCCCCATAAAATTTTTACGGGGTGCACAAATTTAACTATAATTTATTTTTAAAATGTTCCTGCCATAAGAATGCCACTTGTCCATTTTCATTAAAAAATCTCTAATAGTTTTCGATATATCGGAAAAAATCGATTTTTATCGTGTAACTCTAAAGGGCTGTAACTTTTTTTGTGTGCATATTTGTACTAAGGTAAGTTAGGTTCAATCGAACTATTTTTGGTCCCAGAATATGTGATTTAATTTATGACCTGTATTTTTGTTACACCCTGTATAAAGTATTTACCTGTCTCAAACCCAGCAATTAGTCTAAATGTACGAAATGGCAGGTAGAGTAAATTAAGTGGTTTTACTTCATGTTCCAGTTTGTTTAACTATAAGGTATACAGCCAACCCAGGGAACTACCCCTTTTAGTAAAATCCTTTTGATTTAGGTAACTCCTTATTTTTGATGATATGCGTAAAAACAGTTTCCTTTGCCATTAAGACAAAGTCGGCTATCCCTTCACATTTTGTGCACTGAAAGGAAGTAGTGCCTGATTTACAAAACATAGAAATAATTTTGTCTACCCTATTTTTAAACCTATATATCTATCTGCAAAATAAATAAACTGCATAAAAATATTGCAGAAATAAAAAAATCAAAAATCTACATTGAGAAAAAATATAACCCTAACTTGGCAATGTAACAAATTTGTTACAAATGTTTGACGAAGATTTTTGATAGTTCAATAAACAAAAAAATAACTAAAACGTACACGGTCTATTTATAGGATAATTGAACAATATAAAACAATCCTCAAAATAATAAACACTATTTTTTATAAAAAATTAAAAGTTTGTAAAAAGAGTGGAGAACCTTCTCGAAAATGCAACAGGTGACAGATGGCACAAATTGGTTGTCAGAAATCGGTAATAATAAAAATATAAGTTAACTATTGTTATCTACGGACAGTTTTATGTTATTGGTACAAAATGTGAGTAACAAAATGCACCTCAACTCACCTAGGACCTAAAATGAAAATGTTACAAATTTGCTACATTGTCATTATGTCAACATATCTATCTGCAAAACAAATAAAATGGCATAAAAATATTGCAGAGATAAAAAAATCAAAAATCTACATTGAGAAAAAATATAACCCTAACTTGGCAATGTAACAAATTTGTTACAAATGTTTGACGAAGATTTTTGATAGTTCAATAAACAAAAAAAAACAACTAAATCGTACACGGTCTATTTATAGGATAATTGAACAATATAAAACAATCACCAAAATAATAAAAAATACTATTTTTTATAAAAAATTAAAGTTTATAAAAAGAGTGGAGAACCTTCTCGAAAATGCAACAGGTGACAGATGGCATCAGTTAGAAGTTGTCAGAAATCGCTAATAATATAGATATAAGTTAACTATTGTTATCTACGGACAGTTTTATGTTATTAGTACAAAATGTGAGTAACAAAATGCACCTCAAGTCACCTAGAACTTACCTAGGACCTATGTTACAAATTTGTTACATTGTCACCATGTCAACCTATCTATCTGCAAAACAAATAAAATTGCATAAAAATATTGCAGTGATAAAAAAATCAAAAATTTACATTGAAAAAAAAATATAACCCTAACTTGGCAATGTAACAAATTTGTTACAAATGTTTGACGAAGTTTTTTGATAGTTCAATAAACAAAAAAAAACAACTAAAACGTACACGGTCTATTTATAGGATAATTGAACAATATAAAACAATCACCAAAATAATAAAAAACACTATTTTTTATAAAAAATTAAAAGTTTATAAAAAGAGTGGAGAACCTTCTCGAAAATGCAACAGGTGACAGATGGCATCAATTGACCATTCCAAATCACGTGATATAATATGGCCGGCAGTGGGCAAAAATTTAATAATATAGGGCTTACATCAGTTTTTGTAAAGAATATCCTGTTTGGTTTTGTTTTTTATTGTTAATTGTGCACCGAAATTGTGATAGCAAATAAATATAAACTAGTTTATCACCTACATAACTGAATTATCCCATAGTAGGTAGGTATTGACACAAACTGGTAACTAATATGGGATAATCCAGTTCTGTAGGCGATAAACCACTTCATATTTAATTTGATATCACAATTTCGCAGATTTCCCTACACAATTAACATAAAAAACAACCAAACAGGATTTTCTTTACAAATTAATGTCGATGTAAGGTTAGATTTTGCCCACACCCGGCCATGTTTGACGTTTCATTGGAATGCCTAATTAGAAGTTGTCAGAAATCGGTAATAATATAGATATAAGTTAACTTTTGTTATCTACGTGAAGTTAATAACGAACATAATTACGAATTTATTGACGTGAATAACGAACAAAATTGGATGTCAAATTGTGCTTTGAGAACACGTCAAATTTGGCCTTGAATAAATTGGTCAATTTCTTGTTCAATTTATTGTTGGTATAAAGCGTGTATTGCATAATGTAGGATTTGTTGGTCTTCTAATTATCTCTCGGCTTCCTAGTTTCATCCATTAAATAAAATATACCATGCTAAAACAGTCTTTATTCTTCATACCTCGTGTCTCACATTCTTACATCTTATTACATAACCTCAATCTGTCTACGTCTACAAAACTAAAAACTGCTTCTCTTTTATTACAGTGTCTATTCCCTAATAAGGATTTTAACGCAGACTATATATTTCTACACATGATAATGTTCAGTTTTGTTTAAAAATGAGATTTCCAAAATTTCACGCTTCAAAAACTAATAATAACTTAAAAGTACAAATTTAAAGTCTTCTGCGAGTTAAAATAGTTCAAACGACCCGTGACGTCACATAGTTTAACTTTATGGTTATGTTTATATTTATGGTTATATTTAGGCGTATTCTTCTTCTTCTTTTTTAGTTTATTGGCCTCCACCTACTTGGCCAGCTCATCGTCGCGGAATAAGGGAAAAATGTATATTCTAATTACATTTATCGTATGTCATTGTAATAGTATAGGAGAACCTGACGTTGTACAATTCATTAAGGTAGCACGCCTTAGATGGATAGGTCATGTAATCAGGCGAGAGGAAGATGCCATAGTCAGAAAAGTTTTTGACCGAAGATTGCCGATAGGACAACGAGCAAGAGAAAGACCGAGACTTAGGTACCAAGAAAACATAGAAACTGATTTAAAATCTATTGGAATTAGAGCATGGAGAAGAGTTGCCAGAGACAGGGGCGAATGGAGGATTGTTCTGAAGAAGGCTTTGGCTCATAAAGAGCTGTAACGCAACTGATGATGATGATTGTAATAATATATACCAGTTTATTGAGATTGGAGCTTGATACAGTTTTTGAAGGAAAGGAATGAAGGTTTACTATGGAAAATAAAATAAAACACTATAAGTGTTGATTAGTACCATTTTATAAAAGTACAAGTTTTCTATATTGTTAAATAGTTCAAACTATCAAACGAATTTTCTACTAAATTATTATAATATACAATTTTGTTTACTTTGTTGGTGCAGAATGTAAACACACAACCATAGGACGTCACGATATCGCATATGCGTTTTGTGCTTTTTTTTTGCTTTATTTCCTGTTACTCCGTAAAGGAGCATAGGGCATCCACGAAGCTTCTCCATTGGACTCTGTCTCTGGCCATAGCTGCTACCTCTCCCCAGCTCTTTCTCATACCTTTGTAGTCAGCTTCAATTGTTCTTCTCCAGGTCGTTGCGGGTCGTCCTTGCTTTCTTCGTCCTGCTACTGTCCATTTTAGAGCTTTCTTTGTTATATCTGAGTTGTCCTTCCTCAGGGTGTGTCCCAGCCAATTCCATCTTTTCCTTTTAATTGCAATTTCAATTGGCTCTTGTTTGGTTTTCTTCCAGAGTTCTTGATTTGTTATGATGTTGGGCCAATATACTTTCAAAATTTTTCGGAGGCACCTGTTTACAAATACTTGGAGTTTTTTGACAGTTGCGTCTGTTATTGCCCAGATCTCGCATCCATACAGTAATACTGTTTTAACATTACTATTAAACAGTCTTATTTTGGTGTTTTGACTAATTGTGTGTGTTGACCTCCATATGTTTGAGAGTGTTCCAAATACTTGTTGTGCTTTTCTAAGTCGATGTTTAATGTCCGCCTCGATTCCACCATGTACGCCAAGTATACTTCCTAGGTAGCAAAATTCTTGTACCTGTTTTACTTCTTCTTTACTGATATATAATTTTTCCTGTCGGAGTTGGCCTATTCTCATCTCAACTGTCTTATTGACATTTATTCGGAGACCAATTGCTGCCGCCTCTTTCTCCAGTTTACTTAGCATGTTCTGCATATCATCTATTGTATGGGATACCAGGCATATATCATCTGCATATTCCATATCAGCCAGTTTCTTACCATCTAAGTAGTTCCAAGGGATTCCGTTTTTTGTAAAATGTAGTTGAGACATATATTGAAGAGTAGAGGTGAGAGTATACAGCCTTGCTTTACCCCCTTCTCTATTTCTATTTTGTCCGTCATTTGACCCTTATGTAATACCTGGAATGTTGTTCGGTTATACATCATTTGTATTATTCTAATGATCTTAGGTGGAATTTTCGCGTGGCTTAAAATGTTTCAAAGCGCTTTGTGTTTTATACTATCAAACGCTTTGGCAAAGTCTACAAACGTCATTATCAGTGCTGCATTCTTTTCTTTAATTTCTTCTATGATGATACGTGATGTAGCAATCTGGTCAATACAGGATCTTCCCCTTCTAAAACCCGCTTGTTCATTGCGAAGATTTTTATCGATTTCGACGTTAATTCTTTGATGTACAATATAGGCTAGTATTTTATAGAACACAATAGTGTTACTCCTCTCCAGTTTTCGCATAGCTGCGCGTCACCTTATAATGGGATTTATCTTATTATTAAGATTTTCTAAAAATCCTTGAATTAACTAAAGTATTCGTTAGATATTTATTTATAAAACAATAAACATCACTTACATCACGCATATTTGTTATAATAATTGCAAAGTAGAACACCTTAGCTAGACTTTTTGGGAGATTTATTATGATTCCATTATTCCACTCTGTAGGTACGTGTTCTTCATTCCACATCTCTATCAGCAATGGTGCCAGTAACTCCACTGTTCCCTCAATATCAGCTTTCCACAATTCGGATGGGATACCGTCAATTCCTGCTGCTTTGTTATTCCTCAGGTGACGGATTGCTTCACCTAATTCTTTCTTCGTTGGGCTCTCTGCATTTATTTTTAAACAGTTTTCAATTGGTCCTGCTGCATGGTCTTCTTGCGCCAACGGTTCGTTTTCTTGCTCTGCTATGAGTTCTTGGTAATACTCTTGCCATCTATGGGTCTGTTCTTCTGTCGTTGTGAGAACTTGCCCTCTTTTGTCTTTTTGTGGTTTGTTATTGTTTGTGTTCCTGTTTGCCAAACGCTTGGTGTTTCTATATAATTATCTTTGGTTATTTGTTGCTGCTGCTTCTTCTGCTGCGTTTTGGGCTAGCTGCAATAATTTGAATTTAGAATCGTCTTGAGGGGCTAAACGGAACACAAAAACAACTTTTTTTATCTTTGATATGTTTTAAATTATGTTCTGTTGTGATTTATAACATTTTTTTCGAATTTAAAATTTTATGCAAGTTCCCTATTCAAAGTTTTCACATTTTTTCGAAATTGGGTGAAAACAATAAACATTTGAGATTGCACTTGCACACTGGAGAAAAACCTCACAAATGCAAAACTTGCTTTGAGCTGTTTACTCGTGAAAGTTGTTTGGAAGAAACACAAAAAAAGTGTAAAATCCGTTTGTCGCAATTTTCCCAGAAAAAACATTTGCAAAGTTATTTGAGAATGCACACTGGACAAAAACACTGTTCTCGGAATAGGAATTTGGAAAGCCATTTGAGAATTCATTCATACTTGATAAAAACCTTGAAAGAATAGTCATACACATCACTTTTTGGATAAGTACCTGAAATTATTTTTTTAAGCGTAATATTGGTTCTTGATGAAAAAGTGCCAGACAGCGTAGCTCAATTTTCAGGATTCTTAGAGGAAAAAGTGCTGGGTTTTTTGGTACACGCTAATTTGAGCCGCGTGTATGCTGTGGTATTAAGTATCTGTAATATGTAAGTATCAGAGTGTCAGAGTTTGGTTAGAATTTGTCTAATCGCGTTATGTTTACAGTTTAATATTGATTTGTAAAGAGTTTCCTTATTTTTACTTGTTTAGTGTTTTTTTTATTCAAGTATGGAGTGTGGACAATTATTTAGTTCTTTTAATGAGTTTAACAACATTCTAAAACAGTATGAAAAAGATACGAGACAAAAATTCGTGATAGGGTAACAGAAGTAATAAGACAAAATATACGGGGTGATTGATTAGTGTGATAAAGCTCAGTAGATCCGCTATTCGCGGTGTACAAATACTTGGAAGGGATACGAGAAACGATTGTGCGCGAATAGCGGAGAAATCTTGCAACTTTCTTAAATAATTCATTGTCAATTGAAAGTGTCAAACTGACGTATATTTCATATCTACTGTCAATGAAGAAGAAAATTTATATATTGCTCCACAATATTGATATGATATGCAATTATTATATAAAGGTAAATTTAATTAATTGTATTTTGCTTACAGTACTGCATTTTAATAACTAATTTTATTTACTACATACAATTGTTTACGTTTTAATAACATAACCTGAATCTTATTTTTTCTTCTTATTATTTTTTTGGACTATGGCCTTGACAATTATCCAGTAACCAGGACTAATATAATTGGCCAATATAATTAAAAGTGCAAATTAAGTTGCACAGCTTAGAAACCAGGTGTCGCTTTGCCGAACTTGCACGGTCCCAATAGTAATAGATAGCAATAAAAGTTGGTAACAAAAATTTTAGCAAACTTTGAGCTTCATATTACAAAATTACTAAAATTAGTTAGAATGTTACAGGGCGTTCGATAATATAGTGGCAGACCAAACTTATGTTTTTTAAATGGAAATGGAACATCCTATATTTTATTTTATGTTCGAAATCTTAACTTCCATATCACAAAAATATAAAGGTTTATTATGTTATACAGGGTATTTACAAAGTTATAACCAATTTTCTATGAAAATCGTAACAAGTTCAACTCCCTGTATAAATAAAAATAAACAACAGCAAAAATAAACACCAATATAAACTGGTATAATTAACTTACGTATAAAAATTATTTTAGCAGTATTTTGTATATAATATCATGTTAACTAATATTTATTTTGCTAACCTGAATATATACTTTTATACACAGTTGTTTTATTACAATTAAATTTAAAACATCTGAATAGTTTTGCTTCCCTTCCCCTTCCCTTAATAAAAATATTTTCTATCAAACAAACAACAAACACTAAGGCCCTACTTACTACTTTATGTCGCGATTAACAGCCGGTTAGTTAACCGGGACCTCTTTAGGGTTTCTTGCGTTTTAATAAATGCAATTAAAATTATTATTATCCTTATTTATAATTATATTTAATAATACTTGTAATTGCCTTTATTACAACGCAAGAGACCCTAAAGAGGTCCCGATTAAACCCCAGTTAGCTAACCGGCTGTTAATCGAGACATAAAGTACCGGGCCTAAACATATCAAAATAGCGTGTACCAAAATATAAAGTCACTGCGCACGTTAAATAATGACGTCACCGGCTTGATGAAGTTTAATTCGCGTGTACCTAACTTTTTTATTTGCGTACACGTTAGCGTGCACCTATACACAGCGGAAATAAATTGTTGTTTTTTATTTTAGGCTTTCTTGAAGAGAACAAGCATCTGCCTATTGAAGAAAAAACAATAAAATGTGAAATTTGTTGTAAACACTTTAGCCAAGCAGGTCATTTGAAAACACATTTGAGAGTGCACACTGGGGAAAAACCTTGCAAGTGTGAAATTTGTTTGAAGCAATTTAGTGATGAAAGTAATTTGAAAAGACATTTGAGAGTGCACACTGAAGAAAAGCATTATAAGTGTGAAATTTGTTTTAAACAGTTTAGTCGAACAGGTCTTTTGAACATACATTTGAGAGTGCACACTGGAGAAAAGCATTACAAGTGTGAAATTTGTTTTAAGCAGTTTAGCCAACTAAATAATTTGAAAAGACATTTGAGAGTGCACACTGGGGAAAAGCCATACAAGTGTGAAGTTTGTTTTAAACAGTTTAGCCTTGCAGGTACAATGAAAACACATTTGAGATTGCACACTGGAAAAAAACCCTTCAAGTGTGAAATTTGTTTGAAGAAATTTAGTGATGAAAGTAATTTGAAAAGACATTTGAGAGCGCACACTGATGAAAAACATTATAAGTGTAAAGTTTGTTTTAAACAGTTTAGCAAAACAGGTCAGCTGGAAACACATGTGAGAGTGCACACTGGTGAAAAGCATTATAAGTGTGAAATTTGTTTCAAACAGTTTAACCATGCAAGTAATTTGAAAAAACATGTGAGAGTGCACACTGGTGAAAAGTCTTATAAGTGTGAAATTTGTTTTAAGCCTTGTAATACCACAAGTGAATTGAAACAACATTTGAGAGTGCACACTGGGGAAAAACCTTATGAGTGTGAAATTTGTTTTAAGGCATTTACTGCATCACACAGTTTGAAAAATCATTTGAGGTTGCACACTGGAGAGAAACCTTATAAGTGTGAAATTTGCTTCAAAGAGTTTGCTTATAAAAATTCTTCAGACATGCATACGAAAGTTCACACCGGGCAAAAACCATACAAGTGTGAAATTTGTTTTAGGCAATTTTCTCATAAAGGTAGTTGGAAAAGACATTTAAAAACTCATACTAGATAAAAACCAAACAAATGTCCGTTTTAAATTATTTTGGCACGGTCGTGCAAATCAACTCTTGAATTAGTACCCGGGATTGATTATTTTTCTTAAAAATTGTATTTATTGTTGATGAAAGAATGTGAACTACCTTTAGGCTACAAATCAGATAATTGTATCGGAGAAACAATAAATCAATTAAGTCATAAACGTATTTCATTATATTACTCAAAACTTAGGTACCTTCCTACTAAAACCTTTGAATTATTAAAATACTCTATTACTTTGAATTATTAAAAAGGAGCTTATGATAGTGAGACTGGACTTCTTCTTCTTCATGTGCCTTGTCCGTTGCGGACGTTGGCTATCATCATAGCAATTTTAATTTTGTTTGCGGCGTTTCTGAATAACTCGATCGATGTTAGTCCAAACCATTGGCGTAAGTTTTGAAACCATGAGTGTCTTCTTCTTCCGGGTCCGCGTTTGCTTTCTATTTTACCCTGTATTATCAGTTGGAGTATATGATATTTATCATGTCTCATAGTATGACCGATGTATTCAAGTTTCCGTTTCTTAATTGTGAAACAGATCTCTTTTTGTTTTCCCATTCGGCGCAGTACCTCTACGTTGGTGGTGTGAGTCGTCCAGGATATTTTGAGGATACGTCGATACACCCACATTTCGAATGCCTCCAGGTTTCTCATTAATGTTTCCGTCAGTGTCCATGCCTCTGCGCCATACAGCAAGACTGGAAATACATAGCACTTTAGCAGCCGTATTTTAAGTGGAAGAGATATGTCGGAATGGGTGAATATATTTTTCATGTTGTTAAATGTTGCTCTGGCCTTTTCAATTCTAGATCATATTTCGGTTGTTTGATCCCATTTCGAGTTAACGACTGTTCCAAGGTATATATACGAGTCAACGTGTTCAATTAGTTGGTTTTTTATTTTCAATTGTCTGGTAGGTTTTTGAGTTTTGCTGACCAGCATCCATTTTGTTTTATTTATGTTGAGGTTAAGTCCTCTTTCTTCACTCGCTCTTTGTACCCTGTCGATAAGATACTGAAGTTCATCGATACTACTGGCAAGTACGAGTGTATCGTCCGCATATCAGATGTTATTTGTCAATTCTCCATTCATTTTTATGCCTTCGTTTGCTTCATCCAGTGCTTTTTTTTAAATTTGTTCGGAGTAGATATTAAAAAGTAGAGGGGAGAGAACACATCCCTGTCGCACACCTTTTCTGATATCAATGATCTCTGTGGACGCATTGCCGACTTTTACCCTGGCTGTCTGATTCCAGTAGAGACTTGTCACAATTCGGATGTCCTTATTATCAATTCCTATGCTTTGTAGAATTTCAATTACTTGGTCATGTCTCACATTGTCAAAGGCTTTCGAATAATCTACAAAGCACATGTAGACATCCTTGTTCATATCTCTGCACCTCTGTACTAGTACTTGCAGACAAAACACTGCCTCCCTTGTGCCCAAAGCGTTCCTAAAACCAAATTGTGACTCATTGATTTCCGCTTCACACTTATTGTAGATTCTGTTGTATATGATTTTGGTGAAGACTTTGGTGATATGATCAATTAGGCTTATCAGTCTATGTTGGTCACACAATTTAGTGTTTAGTTTTTTAGGAATGGCCACGAAGGTTAATTGTAATCAATTTTCCGGAATTCTGCCACTATCGTATATATTATTAAAAATAGTGGTTAGGGTTTCTAGGAACGAGTTGTCCGTTTCGCATAAGAGTTTTAGCACTTCAGCATGAATATTGTCAGATACTGGAGATTTGTTATTTTTGAGGGAGCATATTGCTTTTTCTACCTCTGAATTGAGAATGGAAGGACTGTTTTCGATGATTTCAATTGAGTAATTATTAGGGCGGTCTGAAGCAAAGAGGTTTTCAACATATTGCTTCCATGTATCTAGAATCTTTGCTGGTTCTAAGATCAAAATTCCGTTGTTGTCAAGTATGTCAGTTGCTGGGCTGTTGTATTTTCTTTTATTTGTCATTTCTTTTTTTTTTCTTCTTGTGCATGTTTTGGTAATCGTATTTCTTTTCATATTGTTCAATTTCTTTGCATTTTTCCGACAGCCATTCCTCTTTAGCTTTTCTGATTTTTGTTCTTATTTTTTTGTGTATTTCTCGATACTTTGGTTCGTTTTTGTTTTTGTACTTCCGTCGCTCTTCCATCATGTCAAGGATATCCTCAGTCATCCATTCCCTTTTCTTCACTTTTTCTTGTTTCAATAGCTGCGCACATGTAGATTGGACTATACTACGAAATAAAATAATCAACTTACAAATTCCAGAAGAAGTAACAGACACCATACTCAAACTCTACATAAATACATGCATAAATAAATCAGTATATGACCATACAGTTGAATGATATGAATTTTTCTTTAATCAACCAAATAAAATATCTCGGAATCACTCTAGATAAAAAATTAACCTTTAGAGCACATATTGAAGAAATTTTACAAAAATGTAGTAAGAGATTAAACTTCTTGAAATTCATTATGAGAACATGTTGGGGGGCGGAGCCATAAACAGCCTTTTCATTTTTTATAAATCATATATAAGGTCCATTATAGATTATGGCAGCTTCTTATATGGCAGTGCTAATAATAACTTATTAAAAAAAAATAGATACTTTACAAAACAAAGCATTGCGACTCTGCATTGGTGCAATGAAATCAACTCCAATTGAACCGTTAAGGGCACCCAAAGTCCCATTTAACGACAATGTTAACATTATGTCAGATAGCTCTGTAACCAAAGCACTTAGAGACCTAATTTTTGTTTTATTTTGAAACTACATGTATTGTTTAGTCCCGTGTAGATTTTTGTAAAGTTAGAGTAAAAGAAACATTTATTTTAAAATTTTTTAAAATACTCTTACAAAAAAAACCCAAAAAAGTTTAGATTTTATTTTTTATTTTACTTGTTTTTGTACATTTTTCAATAAAACTTTACGCTGTGTTAGATATTATCTATCTACAACTACTGTAAAAATTTGGACCTTAGATCATCTAAGGAACCAGAGATATTTAACATCAAAAGTTAAAAACCTAGTATTCGGGAAATCGCAAAGACGTAAAACACTCTAATAGTCTATAAAGCTACCGGTACACGGTAAATTGAGTGCAGACGTTCAGAAAACAAATAGTCTTGTAACCATGTAAATTTTGTACTATAATATGTTATATACCGTTGGAAAGACAAGATTTCAGAGAATAATTTTCAATCATAACTTTGGGTGCCCTTAAGAGCAGAAACTGTGGAACCTCCGTTAGAGCTGAGAAGGCAATTATTGGCACAAAAAATGATAATCAAGTGCAAAGTCAAAAATTCATCACTTACTCAAAAGATCTCCACCCTAAATATTCAGGACCTTACAGGATCATACTGGACTAATAGAAACTCACTTCCTTTATGTGGAGGATTTAGAAACACAATAGATTTCACCCATACAACAGTTAAAGTCAACTTAGATGTTTTATTGTTGAACATTTAGCATTCAGGTAATTATACCTAGATATTCTGAATTAAGATATCTCAATAATGAAATAATCAATCAGATTTTAAATAAATATCAAATGTATACTGCCATTTACACAGATGCATCAAAAGATCCTTATGGCACAGGTACGGCGTTTATTGTCCCACTGCAAGTACAACGCAGATTTAAATTGAGTAGAAAAACATGCATTTTTACAGCAGAAGCGTTTGCTGTTTTGAAAGCTATAAAATTTATAATGGAAAATAACATTTCATACTCCATAATTTTTTCTGATTCACTTTCGGTTTTAAATAGCTTACAATCACACTTACAAATCAACTCCGCATATAGTCATCCTTGCATAGCCAAAATAAAAACTTTGCTCTCTCAAATGCAAAAAACGAGAAAACTTATTTTTGTGTGGCTAAAAGCACACTCAGGTATCACATTCAATGAACAAGCTGATAAACGGGTAAAGAAAGCATACAGTTGGGAGAAGATGTTACTTACACCCTTATTAACATTATATGAGAGAATAAATATTGCTAAGGATAATTTATATAAAAAATGGTCTAAACAATACAAACATTTCATTTTGACAAAAGGCACAAGATATACATTGCTAGAACCCGTTATTCGAAAAAATTACTGGTTTAAAAATTACGACTATCCGAGAAGTTCCATAACAACCATATTTCGGATGATGTTTGGACATGCTTGCTATCCGGCACATTTATACAAAATAAAAATAATTGATAACAATCTTTGTGATATTTGCAATGAAACGGCAGACTTAGATCATATATTTTTTAATTGTAAGCAGGCGCGGATCCAAGAGGGGGTCAATTGCCTCCTCCTTGAGACTTCGCCTGGTGTCGCCTTTTTTTAAGAAAGAGATAATTACGATTGAAAATAAATAGTGGGTTTTGTGTCCTGTTGATAACTGAATAACGGAATGAAACTTAAAACAGAATTCCTTCTCCAAAGTATGTGTTCTCGGTCTTACTGTATGTTATCGAGTCTTGGACTGTGAATAAAATCGATCTACTTACCTAAATCTCCTTGAGGCTTTCGAAATGTGGTTCTATAGAAGAATTTTATCTTGGGTGAAGAAGATTTGAAACTCCACAACACTAGAACGTCTCAGCAAGACTACTGAGACTATAGAAGGCATTAAGAAGAGATAAGTGGAGTATTTTTGACATGTAATGAGAAGTTTCAAAATATAGGTCACTACAAAATATTATGCAAGTGAAAATAGAAGGCAAACGCAGTCCAGGACGAAGAAGCACTTCGTGGTTGATTTAGGGTGGCAGTGAATAAAACTAAGATAGCTATGATAGTAACAAACGTTCTGAAAGGACATGGTACATGAAGAAAAAAATAAAGAAACAGCCCATTACGAAAAAGAATCCTGCGTACGCGAGTGACGAGAAAATTTTTATTTCATTGCCCCCTCCTTGCAAGGTTGCTGGATCCGCCGTTGATTGTAAGAAGTACACACATCAGACGTACATTCTTACAAAAAATGTAAGAATTTTAAACGTTTACGGTCCCTATAATGTTATGTATCTTTTTGGCACTAAGTGATAAACGTATTTTTGATTTTATTTCGTTTTTCCTATATAGCTGGAAAATTAAGTTATATAATGACTAGATTAGGCTTGTAACCTTAAATGTCTTTCCTTTTGATTGCCTACATGCCTGCCTTACCGTGTGGGGTGGGTATGTAGGTAATCAATGATTAATAAAAAATGCTAAGAAAAATCCTTGGATGAGAAAAGTGTGACCTTTGTCCTTATCCCAAAAGGTTTAAGATTAATTTAACAAAAATTCACTTTGAAAAAAAAATGTTTATTATATCTATTCCTAACAAAAAGGTCGGTCAGACTTAGATAACTTGAACTTAGATTAATAATTAGATAATTTAGATAAGATATATTATGTTATATTATGTACTACTTTCTTTGTTTCTGGCCGCATGGTCTAATCCTAAAGCCAATAAAAAAAATACTCTAGGAATAAAAAAGTTGCTTAGTTACTTCTTCGTATTTTTGCACAGGATATTGTTTTTTCTCAAAAATAAACTAATCACAAAAGTATCGCATAATTTTTTGGTGGAACCACCGAGAATTAAAAGAAATATACCACAATGTACACGATGCCAAGAATATGGCCACACTAAAACGTACTGTGCAAAACCATATAATTGCGTAAAATGCACTGGATCACACAACACAAAGGACTGCAAGAAACCAAAAAACACGCCAGCAATTTGCACTCATTGCAACGGAGACCATCCTTCTAATTATAGAGGATGTTCTGTTTATCGTGAACTATTAAATGCCAGATACAATAACAAATCACCACTCAAAATCCTGTCGATACTCCCAATGTAAATATACCTACCCAACATCATAGCCATAATTTCAACAGAATCAGTTATAGAGATGCTGTCATTGGAAACATAAATGAAGACAACAAAAATAACAATGAATTAGCAGATCAACTATCAAATTTCATAAACGAATTCAAAAATATGTTTTGTCAACTCTTAAACCAAAATAGCATGATTTTAACCATGTTAACCACAGTCATTAACAAAGTAACAAAATAATGACAAAGTCGTTAGGTACGAATTGCGTCGTGGAATGCTAATGGCATTTCAAACCATATACTATAAATATCACTATTTTTAAAAATAAATAATATAGACATTCTCTTAATATCAGAAAGCCATGCCACAGAAAGAACGGTTACTAAGATACCTTACTATACTGTGTACTACGCAAACCATCCAGACGGAGGAGCACATGCAGGTTCTGCCGTTATTATTAAATCAAAAATTAAACACTATGCAGTCCAGCCTTACATCACGGAAAAAATTCAAGCAGCAATCATTAAACTCGAAACAAATACCTCTCTCAGTGGAGCATCTATCTACAGCCCACCTAGACATCCCATTTCAAGCGAAGTGTATCATGATTTTATACAAACTCTTGGATCCAAATTCATAGTAGCAGGAGACTGGAACGCCAAACACACCACATGGGGTTCCAGATTAATCACGCCTAAAGGTCGAGCATTAATGAATACTATTCAGCAAAATAACTTAAGATATTTATCAACAGGAGAACCCACATACTGGCCTACGGACCCCAACAAAATCCCAGATTTGGTAGATTTTGCTGTAACAAAAGGGATATCTGACATCCATAGTGCAATAGAGTCAAACTTCGATTTAACATCAGACCACAGCACAATAATAATAACTTTAAGCACACACATAATATGAAGAAGATTACCACCCAAATTGTGAACTAAAGAAACAAACTGGGATTTCCAAAATTCTGTAAATACAAATATTAGACTAGATTTTAGGATAAAAGAAAATCAAGAGGTAGAGGAAGCAGTAGACTATTTAACAACAGTTTTACAAACAGCAGGGTGGGAAGCAACACTGCAGCGTCAAGGAACTGTTCAAGAAAACTATAATATTCCCCTCCATATAAGAGAACTTGTAGCAGAAAAGAGAAGAGCTCGACGCATATGGCAACAAACGAGAAATCCATTAAATAAAACGTATTTTAATAGGATGTCATAGACTAAATAGAGCACTACATGAGGAAAAAAACGACTCCTTCCAGTTTTATGTTTCGAACCTCTCACGTGAAGACCACTCTATATGGAAAGCTACAAAAAAATTTAAACGACCGACAATAACAAATTCACCTTTAAGAAAAACAGATATGACCTGGGTCCGCACAAATGAAGAAAAAACGACAGTATTCGCAGAGCATCTTGCAACTGTATTCTCAGCGCCAGAAAACAATGACGATGAAGATGACGATATAAAAAAGTACCTCGAAACTCCATGTCAACTATCTCTTCCTCTGACAACATTTACTCCGACAGAGGTTCGACAACAAATAAAAATGCTAAATCCTCAGAAAGCTCCTGGCTATGATTTGATACCAGGAGAATTGCTTCAGAAGCTACCGAGAAAAGCAGTGGTGTTATTAACAGTAATATACAACAGCATACTACGTCTTCGCTACTTTTCAATACAATGGAAATTAGCTCAAGTTACTATGATTCCGAAACCTGGTAAACCCGCAACACAAGCAAATTCATATCGCTCGATAAGCCTACTCCCAATAATGTCGAAAGTATTAGAACGGCAACTATTACATAAAATCGAGCAAGTTGTCCCCATAAACGAAATTATACAACACCAATTCGGATTTAGACGTGAACACTCAACCATACAACAATTCCACAGAATAGTAAATATAATTAAAACAACTCTTGAAGAGAAAAAGTTTTGCGCTGGAGTGTTTCTCTATATACAACAGGCATTTGATAGGGTATGGCATCAAGGTCTCCTCTATAAACTGAAATTACACCTAACAGACCAACTATACTTTATTCTAAAATCATATCTTACTGACCGATATTTCCAAGTCAAAATTGAAGACAACTTCTCAAATTACCACATCATCCAATCTGGCGTACCACAGGGTAGCGTTCTCGGCCCATTTCTATATCTGATATTTACAGCCGACGTTCCAACCAGAAATGATACCTTCTTAGCTACTTTTGCCGATGATACGGGAATCTTAGCAGTGGATGTCAACCCTAATGTAGCATCACAAAAAGTTCAAAATCATTTAGACCAATTACAAAACTGGCTCAAGCGATGGAAAATAAATGTTAATGCCAGCAAATCAGTACAAATTACTTTTACAACCAGAAAATCTACATGTCCTCAAGTTTCTATAAATAATACTCCGATTCCCATCAAGCCAGTTGTCAAATACTTGGGATTGCATCTGGATGAAAAACTCATATGGAAAACGCACATTAAAATTAAACGTAAACAATTAGATCTTAAACTAAAAAATATGAACTGGCTGTTTAACAAGAAGTCTCATTTATCTCTTGAAAATAAACTGCTTCTGTACAAAGCTATACTTATACCAGTTTGGTCTTACGTAATAGAACTATGTGGCTGCAGTAAACCTTCAAATACGAAGATACTCCAAACATTCCAATCCAAAATTCTCCGTATGATAAGTAAAGCTCCACGGTATGTATCCAACCAGGCACTTCACAATGATCTGGACATCCCACTAATCAAGGACTTAATAAAGAATCGTTCAATAAAATATAAAAATCGCACCACTGACCACACCAACGAATTGATAAATAATTTATTCACCCAACCACTTGCTGAAAGAAGACTAAAGAGAATATGGCCAGAGGACCTGCCACAATAAACAATAATACTTAGAGAACCGTCACTGGATGGTACCTAACTCACCTTAATTTACTTTCAGACTATTTACTTATTACTTTGTGTTTAGAGTAGATTGTAAAAATGCAATGTATAAAAAAAATTTTGCACAGGATATTGTTTTTTCTCAAAAATAAACTAATCACAAAAGTATCGCATAATTTTTGAAACAGGAAACAAGTTTTAAAATAATTTTTAATTTTTAGCAGAATGTTATAATACTCGTCTATCGTCTTCTCAAGATGTCTACAAACCCATAACATTTCAAGTTAAAGCGTTTTTTGCAGAAAAAAAAACAGTAAACAAAACGTTGTCAAAAGAGAATGGATATTTATTTGTATTCGAGAATTTGATCTGTGCACCATGTCTGCTTGAGTTTTCAATGAGCACGTGTGTTCTTACAAAAAATGAGTTATATAACAGCAACAAGAAGCCCAAATTTAGCTTTAATAGCCCAGTCGGGATACCATTTGACCTTGCATTAGGAGCTGCCCCAAATTTTATTTTTCTTATCTTTAGGGAGGGTCAATAGTAGTGTAAATTTAAAATCTCGACTGAATTCCTCCGTTGCGTTAGCCGCCATCTTGATTTTAAACGAGAACCGTTTTTGCTCAATATCTCCGCCATTTTCAATTTTTTGACAAAAAGTGTAGAAACTGAAATTGTTGAAAATGCGATTTTCTATAATTTCATTTATTATAATTTTTTTCGTGCGGTCGATATTTTCCGAGTTATGAGGGGAAAATAGTGACCGTTGTAGCATAATTATTGAATTATTGAATTATCTCGTTTATTATTAGTTTTACAACAAATATTTACCTATACAAAAATGAAGAGAATTAAATTTTGTACAATTTTGATGCCGTTCATTTTTTTTATTAAATCAATATTTAAGGTAGTACGTATGTGGTAAAGGCGCGAGCGCAAGACCTGATTGATTTTGTAGCAATTGTTTTTGTTCAATATCTCCGCCATTTTCAACTTTTCGACAAAAAGTGTAAGAACTGAAATTGTTGCAATTACGATTTACTACAATTTTTCGAGAGAACCAGTGGCGGGTCTACAAGGGGGGAAATGGGAAAATTCCCCCCAACAGGGTCCAAAATTTAAAAAAAAAATTGTTGAAACATCACGATATATTAGCTGACATAAAACTTAAAATATCGACAGACAAATTCAACCAATAAAACCCGCTAGTTAATAAAATTAAGTGAACTTAATGCATATAATGTCTTATGTCTTTTATACAGGGTGTTTCATTAATAATTGTCCATGTGGTAACTGGAGAAACCTTAGCACAAAATTCTAAGATTTAACCTAAAACACTTAAATAAAATGTTGTTCCTTACTGAGTTACAGGGTGTTTTATCTAAAAATTTAAAAACTATTGTTGCTCAGCATTTTAAAACTATTCGACGTATCCTTTTCATACTTGGCAGGCAGTATAGGTACTGTACAAACTACTAAATTATGTTAAAAAAACGTTTGTTGCTATTACCAGAGGCGTACGATGGGGGAAAGTGAATGGTTGACCCTTTCCAAATTCTACGCCACTGGCGAAATTGCTATTTTAGTCCAATATTTGGATTCTCCAATACTTTCTATGAAAATAATATACTCTTCATTCGTAACGATAAAGTCATTAGTTTTCGAGATCTTTGAAGTTAAAAATGAAACGACACGGTTATTTTGATTAATGTATTGTGTCGCTTAATTTTTAATTTCAAATATCTCGAAAACTAATCATTTTATCGTTACGAATGAAGAGTATATTATTTACATAAAAAGTATTGCAAAATCAAAAAATTACACTATAATAGCAATTTCGTCAGTGGCGTAGAATTTGGGAAGTGTCAACCAGCCACTATCCCCTGTCGTACGCCTCTGGTAGTAGCTAGAAACGTTTATTTATCTTAATTTAGTAGGGTGTGCAGTACCTACACTTTCTGCCAAGTATGATAAGGATACGCCACCTAGTTTTAAAGTACTGGGTACATATAATTTTTAAATTTTAATCATATGAATCATATTATAAATTAATCAAAATAATTGTGTCATTTCATATTTAACTTCAAATATCTCGAAAACTAATGACTTTATCGTTGCCAATGAAGAGTATATTATTTACGTAAAAAGTATTGGAGAATCTAAAAATGGCACTAAAATAGTAATTCCTCCAGTAGCGTAGAATTTGAGAAGGGTCAACTATTCACCATCCCCTGTCGTACGCCTCTGGTAGTAGCTAGAAACGTTTGTTTATCACAATTTAGTAGGGTGTCTAGTATTCGCACTTTCTGCCAAGTATGAAACGGATATCTCGAATAGTTTTAAAATGCTGAGCAAAAATAATTTTTAATATTTTAGATAAAACACCCTGTAACTCAGTAAGGAACCACATTTTATTTAAGTGTTTTAGGTTAAATCTTCGTATTTTGTGCTAAGGTTTCTCCAGTTACTATATGGACAATTATTAATGAAACACCCTGTATACTTAGTTTGGTTGATGTTTCAGTGGAAGTTTCAAAAATTGTATAAAATATAATTCTCTTTATTTTTGTTTATGTACAATTATGTCGTAAAGTTAATAATAAATGACACAATTCAATAATTATGCTTCCCTCCGCTTCCATTATTTTCCCCCTTAACTCGGAGAATATTGATCGTATAAAAAATTGTGCCAAAGAAATTGTAGGAAATTGCATTTCCAACAATTTTCTTTCCCACCATTTATGTTGAAAAGTTGAAAATGGCGGAGATATTAAGCAACAACAGTTCTCATTTAAAATCAATATGGCGGCTAATGCAACCGCGGAATTCAGTCGAGATTTTAAATTTACACTACTATTGATCTCTCCTAAAGGATAGAATTATAAAATTTGGCGCAGCTCGGAAACAAAATTCAATTCAATAATTATGCTCCCCCCACCACTTTTTACTATTTTCCCATGTAACTCGGAAAATATCAACCGCATGAAAAAAATTGTTAAAAAGAAATTGTAGGAAATTATATTTTGAACAATTTTAGTTGAAAATGGCGTAGATATTGAACAAAAACAATTGCTATAAAATCAATCCGGTCTTATGCTCGCGCCATTACCGCATACGTACTACCTTAAATATTAATTTTAGCAAAAAAATGAAAGAGATCAAAATTGTGTAGAATTTAATTCCCTTCATTTTTATACAGGTACATATTTGTTGTAAAACTAATAATAAACGAGATAATTCAATAATTCAATAATTATGCTCCGTCACTATTTTCCCCTCATAACTCGGAAAATATCGACCGCACGAAAAAAATTGTAATAAATGAAATTTAGAAAATCGCATTTTCAACAATTTCAGTTTCTACACGTTTTGTCAAAAAATTAAAATGGCGGAGATATTGAGCAAAAACGGTTCTCGTTTAAAATCAAGATGGCGGCTAACGCAACGGTGGAATTCAGTCGAGATTTTAAATTTATACTAATATTGACCCTCCCTAAAGATTAGAAAAATAAAATTTGGGGCAGCTCCTAATGCAAGGTTAGGCCTGTTATTCGTCTAACCCGACTGGACTATAATTGGAGATGGGCGATCGCAGAAATATCTTACTGATGCTATGGGAAACCACCAATCCAGCGTTTCAAGAGCTTTAAGAATAGAAAAAGTGGAGGATACACAAAAAATTCTTTTTTTTTTTCTGCGAAAACACGCTTCAACTTGAAATGTTATGGATTTGTAGACACCAGTGCCGGTTTATCCACTGGGCGCATGGGGCGGGCGCCCAGGGGCCCGGGTCACGGAGGGACCCGTTCCTTTTAATTATGCAAAAATAAAGTCGCTAAATAATCTACATATTTTCTGAAAATAATCTCATACGCAAATACGCCAATACACTGCAAACGCCTATGTTCTATTGTTACATCTCTTCACGCCTATACACAATGGCGTTGCCTAGCCCCACAGGGGCCCCGTGCCAATGTTTGTGGTGGGGCCCTTTTCCAAAAACTACAGAAAGTTGTCAGAAAGATGTTTCGAATTGTAGTAAATTTTGTATGTGAATCCAGCTTAGAAGCAACTAGTTATTTCAGAACTGTTCAAAGTATCTACACGTTATTTTTCGGCTTCTCCTCAAATGTGGAATTTACTGAAAGAAAGCGGCAAATGTTGTATAAAAAGATTAATTGAAACTAGATGGTCCGCCCGATTTGACGCTGTAAATGCATTATTTAAAACTACGGATCCATCAAACATATTTTTTCCAGTTAAGCAATAATAGAGATGAAAAACCAGCAGATAGACGTGAAGCCAAGACACTGTACAATAAAATGGATACCTTAAGACAGCTCTATTAACACTGATTTGGCAAGAATTTTGGAAAGAGTGAATGCAATAAGCAAAACGTTAGAAACTGTGGACTTAAGCAGGTCAAATTTGGGTCAAGAAAACCTAGACGCATTATCACTATTGTATACCTATAGAGAATGAAGAACTGGAGAAACTTAATTGTGATAATATTATATGGCAGTTTACGAATGCCACGTCAAGAAAAAAAGTGATCTAATTTTTTTCTTTATGTATTTCTTGGAATATGTTTTTTGTTTGTCATGTGTTGTTTTGTGAAACTTTCTGTTTTTGACTTATGTTTTTAAATATATTTTTTGGATTATTTTTTTATAATAATAGTCTCTAGTTTTATACTGCTGACGCGGCTTTGGGATTATAGCAGTTTAGTCTGCTATATCTAGGGCCTACGGTATAAAATGAGGGTAACAGGGCCAGTGCTACGCTTCAACCGCCTATTATTACCCCTGGCTTTACCCCAAGGGACTCATTTTATTCAGGCTGAGTCGACCTGGGGCTTATAGACATTTTAAAAATGTCTAGTTGTTCTTGCCGACGCTGGGATTTGAACCCCGACCTACCAGCACGCGAATCAAGCATACTACCGCCTGAGCTATGCCGGCCCGGGATTATTTTTTACAGTTGCTATTCTTCTTGCTTGTTTAAAAAATTATTTTATGGCTTTTACAATAAACCTTTATAGTTAATGCATGTGTTTTCTTGTTAAAAAACTGACCACAAATAGCAATGAATGGGGCCCCGAACATCCAGCGCCCAAGGCCGGAAGTTAGGTTAAACCGGCACTGGTAGACACCTAAATAAGATGGTAGACGAGTATTTTATAATATAATACTTTATAATTATATAATATTTTATAACAATCTGTTAAAAATTAAAAATTATTTTTAAACTTGTTTTCTGTTTCAAAAATTATGCGATACTTTTTGTGATTAGTGTATTTAAAAAACAAGAATAAAAAACCGCTAAACGCCGTAAAAATGAGTGGCGCATACAATATTCCAGCTACAAAAGATCTGATACGAGTTTTACGTGGCGCGAAAATGTATTTTCATTTTAATGCAAAACAAAATTCTAGTTTTATTTTAAAAGATTTTTCCGTAATATTTGTCCAATTTGAAGTAAAACGCGCCACAAAAGAGTAACTTTGATACAGTTTGAAATGAAACTCTTTTGTGGCGCGTTTACTTCAAATTTAGCAAATATAAAAAAATCTTTCAAAATCAAACTAGAATTTTGTTTTACATCAAAAGGAAAATACATTTTCGCGCCACGTAATACTCATATCAGATCTTTTGTAGCTGGAATATTGTATGCGCCACTCATTTTTACGGCGTTTAGCGGTTTTTTATTCTTGTATCAGGAGTTTTTCAAAGTTATTTATAAATTAAATGTATGAAATTGAATGCAGTGTTTCTCGATTATACGTTAAGCTTTATAAATGGTCGCCTTTGTCTCATTATCTCCCAAATGATCTAGTTGTCCATCGAATGTACATTAGATTTTTTTCTGTTCGAAATAGATTGAAAAAAAATATGGGGATGGTAAATATACTCGGATTGCCCGTTGCCAGATCAAATTTAGCGTCGTAACCACTACAACTATATAAACCATTTCGGGAATAATCGTTAATTGGATTATACTTTTGTGGCTTAATAACTTTTAAACGGCTTAACCGATTTTGATCACTAAACATGAGTTTTAAACGTATTGACAAGTAGTATCTGATGCATCTAAGGTCAAATATGATAACTAAAACTATTACAGGAATTATTGAGTTTGAAAAACCGTTTTTTCCATAGGAAATAGATTTGATCATACTTATGAAGTATATAACTTAAAAATTAGAATTTTCCCGGATATTAGGTATACACCGTTAAATTCGTCTAAAGTCCTTCTACAAACGCTCAGTTATTGGCGCAATTCGTAGGTTGAAATTTTGAGTAATTTACGAAAAACCAAAATTTTCAAAGTTTAGTTTTTCAGTTTTTCGGCTATACTGAGCTGTGTGTATGTCTAATCCTGACAGCTTAATTACTATTTGAAAGCATAACTCAATACTATTGATTTGTTGTATTTGCGGTTCTCCTGTCTCTTCTTGAACCGAAGATATATACCCCCCAAAAATATGCCATTTTGCACTTACCAAGTCCTATAGCTGGCTTATGGATGGTCAAAATTTAAAAACTACACCGGTTCTGAATCGGCCCTGACCCCCCTCTTCAAACACAGAAAAAAAATTCAGATCGGTTTAACTTTTCCACATACATACACATATCCACAAACATTTTCCCTTTTTTAAATAGAAATTAAGTCACATTTCTGAGCTCGGTAACTTTTTGAATGGTATAACCGATTTTCAAAATTAGACATGTAGGGGAGTGCAATTAGAACGAAAAGATACAATGTTTCGGAAAAAATCAAACAAGGTTATATTTTTCTAAAACTGGTTTTGTTAGTTTATAAATATGTTAAAGTAAAAAGTTCTACTCACAAATTTTGCCGCTAATTGTTTATTAATTGTTTAAACAATAACAATTGTTTTGTATAAAAAATGTTAAGAATATGGGTGAATTCAACATTTTATTTTGATAAAAAATGTTTTTATTTTAGTTTTGACTATGCTGAACCCAATGAACTGTCAACACGGATGGAATGGCCCCATCCCATTCAAACAGTGAAGCGAGATTGCGGCCAACATACAAGTGAGAGGTCCTAGAGAGAGACAGAGCTTGTCAGGGAAAATTTGACTTCTTCATTCGTTGGATATTATCATAATGACCAGAGTTGCCAGATGTGATTTTATAAATCCCCCACTTAGAAACTGAAATTCCCTCAAATTGAAGCTCAAACCCCTTAAATTTAAATTTTTGCCGCATTTTAATAAATTAGTAGTCAAATGTAGAGAACAGTAAACCAAAATTATACTACTTATCAACAGAAGGTCCTGGAAATAATTCATGGGTCCTATCGTCTTCGATTATATGAGAGTATAATTTTACAGTTCTACGTATATACGCAAATTTAATTTATCATGACCCCTAAAAATATCTCATAATTGTCCCTCCCCAACCATTTCTGCTTAGAAAAATTCCTCTAGACGCTTTCAAATTACTCCAAAATTATGGAAAAATACCCCAAGCTGGCAACGCTGACTATTACTATAAATTTTTTGTTTACGAAAGATGGCCATTATCTTCCCTCCTTCCCTGACTAGCGCTATCTCATCCTGGCGTCATTAAATTCACTTCTTGCCCATTCCATCGGTGTTGACAGTTCATTGGCTGAACCCGAATCTGACATTACAATTTGCAAATTCAAAATGGCGGATTTTTTCCTAAAAATCCTTAAGGCTATGGGTACATAATTCGCAAATATTTTACGTGAATCCCTACTTTTTCTGTCTTTACACGGCAAATTACGTGTAGTAAAATTCACACTGGTATGGATATGTAAACATTACTAGAATGTCATTCTACTTGAACATGTCATCATTAATTTAAAGAGATGGCTTTTGAATGTTCTTGGATAACTGTTATTTTTATAATTGCAAATTATTAATTCAGTTAATAAATGTGATAATTTTTTCACTAACTATGTATTCAGTGATTGTAATAATTTATTTGTACAACAAAAACTAATACTCAATCGAGAAAAGAGGAAAAGTGTTAAAGTGATTTTTTAATAATATATTGTTATGGAACGCTTACAATTTTGAACATCTTTAACAACAAAATACTTGGATCACAGAATATATTATCCTGATGTATTCTCTGCTTGGATCTTCCACAAATAATACACAATAAATAACTTTTTATTAAGTTCACGTCTTAAATCAATTATTTATCAAATACACTATATATCAATAATATTTAATCAATAACTCAAAATATTCCCGATGCAATGTCAAATATTTAAAATTGTCACTGATTGTCAGTGTCTGACTGACAATATATGCTGACAATATTATATTCGTCTGAGTGCGTTGTAAGACAAAGATAGATTTGGAAAATATTACCACGGCATTATGTTTATTTTTTTCGAATCCTGAAAAAACCAATAAATATTTTTGAAAAATTTAAACGCAGAATGAAAGACTAAATTATTACCGAGGGCCGAAAGTCCCTTAGAATAAATAAAAAGTTTATTTTGAATGAGATATTTGAAATTAAAAATCACACTAAATTTTCTCTTAAATTTTCACCCCTGTAACTTATTAAAATAAACATTATAGAAGTTCTCAGGGACTTTCGGCCCTCGCTAATAACGTAATCTTTCATTCTGCGTTTAAATTTTTCAAAAATACTTATTATTTTTCTCAGGATTCGAAAAAAATTAATCCCCATTTGAATAGCATTGCAGCCGAAAATACGTACCGATCCTCTTAAAAAGTAGTTGTAAAATCCGAACTTTTTTGATAAAACGTGTTTGTTTACATATATGTGGATATTTTGATTAAATTATAAAATGGCCGATCCAAAATGGTGGATAACTTAAAAAATATTTGTAAAATCATAATTTCTTTACAGAATGTATTTATTTTTACATATATTTATTTTTGAAAGCTTTGATAAACCTAACTTAAATGTTAACATTATAAACTATAAAATGGCGAATCCAAAATGCGGATTTTCTAAAAAGAACATAAAAAAGAACATTTTTTTAAAACATTTATTGTCTTTATTTTTAACAGGTTGTTGAATCTGAATTAAAGATTAAAAATTTAAATTTCAAAATGGCGGATCCAAAATGGCGGATATTTAAATAAAAAACAAGTAGAATCCAACCAAACAAATATGGAATTTCGTTCTTAAAAAAAAAAGATAAACAAATAATTTTCACAATAATATTAAAAATTAAAATGTATTAGAAAGAATATTTAAAAAAAAAACAAATTTTCGATTAGAAGGATATAATTACATATTGGAACATAGTTTTTAATTCCAAACAACTTTTCTTTATAAAAATTTTCGATATTGTGAAATAAAAAGGTACTTTACTCTTGAGTGAAATTCATATTTTTTGACATACCTCGTACAAAATTAACAAAATTTGATATTTGATGGTTGCCTCTTATGTTATATATGATGCAGAGTATTTTACAAAGAATAACTTTTTTTCGTAAAACTGATATTAAAAAAGTTATCAATAGGTTCCAAGTTACGCAGACATACTGTATAAGAGCTAAAAAAAATTTTCTTGTTGAACATTTATTATTGTTAAAGCTTATTATTAAATGTATTTTAGGTAAGTTTTACAGAAAAAAGTTTTGAACACTCTGTATATACATTTTTTCAGCTGGTAATTTTCGGTTTTTGTATTACATTTTTGTTATCTTTCTTAGTTTTCTCAAAAAGAAATTGTATATTTCATTTTTAAAATAAAATAATTCAGTGTTTTTTAAAGATTACATCCCAAGCTTTAAAAAAATAGCAAAAAAATTATATTATATTTATTCAAACTTGAGTAATACCGTCTTAAAATGGTGGGAATTCTGTAAAACTACGAAGTTTTCAAAAATTACATTTTTTGAGACATCGTATTATTTGAATTAAATTTTTGAGATTTTTTTTGAATGAAGCATCGTTTATTAAGATGATTGAGATGTAAGTTGTGCAAATTTGAGAGTTTTATAAGTAAAATTGTATTAGTTACACATTTTTAAATCATTTTTAAACAAAATTCATGTAAGGCTCCATTAGTTAAAGAATAACATTAAAAAAACTCAACCATGTACTTCTGCCAACGCTAGTTTACAGTGCGCCAATGTGTGTGAGAAGGGTGACTTTAGCGTTATAAATAAAAAATTACAGAAGCTAGAGATTAAATTTTAGAAAAATCTTTATACATATAAGGTTTTTTTTGTAAAATTTTGTGAATTTTTTAATGGTCTAGTCAGTTTTTTTCTAAAAATTTTATTTTCGGAGTTATTTAAAAAAACATCTAACTTCGCTGTTCATTTGTTTAATAAAAAATGAAGCACCCACTTCTCGAGTAGAACTTTTTGATATGTTGTTTATTAAACATTTTTTAATGACATTACAAAAAGTTTTATCTTGTTTGATTTTTTCCGAAGTGAAAATCTAAATGCACTCCCCTAATGCGTTGGAAAGGTAATGATCAGTACCTACTATTAGAAGCCGCAAAGATCGGACTTAAATTTTCGAAGTTTTTGTTAGTTTTGGGGACGAGAACGAAAAACAAACTCTAAATAGGAAGGGCCATAAAATCCACACCCTTAGACCAACATGGATGGTTGACATATGAATGGGTGAGTCTTTTCCTGAACTTTAAGATGGAAGTTGGCCCAATTTTCAATTCAGTCAGATTTAGAAAATCGTGAATTTCGTGTATATATAATGTCGCGTGTAGTGGGGTGTTTGTGTGCGCCGCTGGCGAGAACTGCAGTTCTCTGGTAATGAATTCGTACATTTATGTAATTTATGCACGACCGGGCGGTAAAGTCCATATTATGTATACATTTGGCGAGCGTAAAGTGCCACTTTAGTGCCCGTGGGCTTCTCTATCGCCCGCCGGGCGGTAATGTTAGATGGCGGGTGTGGTTAGTGAAACACAAAGTTTTTATTTATTATTTACATTATTGTGCAAATTTACAGTTGCCTTTAACATCGAATAATATGACCATAGAGACGACGGCTTACGGCATTTAGACTTCTCCAGAAAATACGCAAGAAATACATTTTCTGTATAATTACCGTTCTTTAACATTCTACAACTTGCACCAACTAACAAATTCATCGTAGACTTTATCCTTATCGTAAATTTTTTTAGATTTAGCGGGTAGTAAACTTAATTTAGCACCTTCTGCTGCTTTCAAAATTTCCAGTGGTGTTCCAGAAAATGTTTCATCGTCACTAGTTTCCATTATAAAATAACTTCTTAAAAAATATGTTATGAAACTTTCAATACGATAAATAATGGCGACTTACTATTCTTGACTTATTTACTTTGTTGCTAGGGTAACGCGAACATAGGTAGGTACAGATTACTGTTCTATCATATTATTATTTCTTACACATATTTCTTTCAATATGACATTTTTTATTCACTAACCAATACAAATGATACGGTGAATTGTTATACAGGATGAGTTTTAATAAATTAAGCTATAAAATTCATGCAACTTTTGAAACGGTATTTATAATAAATTGCTCGAAAAAGGTGGAAAGAAAAAGAAGCATTAAAAAATAATCACTAAGACGATCGTGCAATAATTTTCTATCTTTATTAATAAATGATCATTAAAACAGTCGTGTATAAAAATTTGTATGTATTTCGGGCGGAAACAGCGTTTATGGACCTTACGTGTTAATAGCCCTCGCCTATCGACTCGGGCTCTTACTTACACATCGCGGTCCATAAACGCCTATTTTACGCCCTTGATACATAAATACCTATTATAAACTAATATTTTATAAACTAATAATTATACTATAAATATGCATTATGTTTTAACATTTTTTAGAAAAAAGACCAAAGACCAGTTAAAAGTGAATTGTCAAATTGTGAGACGTCAAAATATTTATATTTCATTTATTAACATTAATATTAATAGTACAACTTGCGCAATTTCAAAAAGTTGGTTTAAAAGGTTTTTTAAAATTTAATTTAAACTGTATTATTGCATTTTTAACACGTTTGTAGAAGAAAAGGTTTATGTAACGGTATAATATTTTCGCTAAGAATTTTTAGACATTCCCCTCGAGTGTAGACAACCAGTTCTACCTTTTACGGGTTGGTTCGTCCACATAAGTAGGAATAACAATTTTTAATTTTCTTGTTTTTGTAAAGAATATTTTAATTCATTTTCTTTTCAATATTATGGGACACCCCGTATATACGAGTAGGCCAATACCTAATTCAGTGAGTATGTATTAATTTTTATCATTATTTTCAAGTAAAAACCTTAAAGTTTTTTGTATGTAATTACCTGCCTACTCGCCTCATTTTAAAAAGACAATTCGCCAACAACTCTCTTGGTTAACAGTCACTTACAATTATTCCGAAAAGTGTATAGAAACTCAATATAGTCCTCGCGAGTGATTTATACTACTCAGCAATAGCAGTACGAAAAATAGCAGGCCTTCTCCAGCTTGTACAACGAGAAATGACAAGGTAGGAAATATTTTTATTAGAATTTACTTTAAGGTCTGGTTTTTTTACTGTTATTTTTTTTATTCTATTTTAAATTCACCCTATGCTAAACAGTCCACTAATAAAGCTCTCACTGAGTTAGTAGTCTCCTCCAAGATGATTTATTGATCCGTTACGAGCCTGATAGATCCATTTTCTATATTTTTTTCTTGCATTTTTCATTTTTCTAAGAGGGTAATATAGTCGGGGAAAGTTTCTTTTAAACCTGAATTGTTTGATTTTATTGTCATACTTTGCTAATTTACAAAGATCAGAATCAAATTCAGGTTATTTAACCGCATTTCCTTTGACTTTATTTTTTTGTTATTCTTTAACATAAGGCGATAAATATTCTTTACAAAATTAAAATCACGTATCAATTAGTAAATTGGTTTTTTGTTTGTGCCTATCGTTAGTGGTACCTATACCTCAGTTAATGTTGTTTTTTAAGTAAAAAAGGAACACATTAATGTAAAAGTAATTATTATTAAATTGTCAACGTCGGCCAATAGACAAATTTTGTTATAATAATTATTATACAGGTTGACTCTATTATAGATGAAACTGTGTGTTTATTTTACACAGTAATTTTTATTTAAAGGGTTTATGTTTTACAATTATTTTTTGACTATAAATATTCAAATAGCAGAGGACATAGTTTTCTATTTTATTAGCACAAAATTCGGTTGTATTTTATTAATTTTCGTGTGGTGAACCTATTTTATTTCCTAACGCTAATTTCATATTTTTCTAAATTTATTAATTCTACATTTAAATTTACAAAATGGCAGATAAAATTAAAAAATATCAATCTTTAAGACAAGTTGAAGTGCAACAAATGACTGAAATTCATGATGTTGCTTTAAACGTAGCTGCTGACGATAAGAATTTTTACCCGGTTTTGGAAGTTATGTATGAAGGATTGGAAAAAATTCGTGACAATTTTTATGATCTTCATAATAAAATAATTATGTTAGTTTCTGAGCAAGATAATGAGGACGCGCTATTTAAAGTCGAAGATGATTGCCGTAGTAATTTTGACAAATTATATTATAAAATTAAATTAACATACGTGCAAGCCTTTAGAAAATTTTCAACATCAAGTCAGCAAACTACACCAACTTCACAGTCTCAAAATCCTTTACCTATAAATTATTTTAATTTACCGAAACCGGAATTGCCATCTTTCAGTGGAAAAATAACTGAATTTAGAAGTTTTATAGATCAGTTTGATGCTCGCGTTCATACTCTTACTTACTTACAACCAATTGACAAATTTAATTTGTTACTATCGTGTTTAAAGGGTGCAGCGCGCGATGCTGTGGATCATATTGACATCACAGCAAACAATTATCCAATTGCCTATGATCAGCTTTGTGAAAGGTTTAATAATGTTAGGGTAATCGCTGCCAATTTATGGAATAACCTTGAAAGTTCACCACAACTGACTTAAGAAGATCCAAAAGAACTACGCAAGTTGTTAGATACATTTTCGAAAAATGTGGCATCTCTAAATAAGCTAGGACTACCCACAGTACATTGGGATTTTATACTTGTTCAAATGATTTTAAAACGATTAACTGTTTCTTTAGTAACACGTTTTGAGCTTTTTCATAATAATTCAACCATCCCAAGCTATAAAAAACTGATTGATTTTTTAAATCAAAGTTGTCTCGCTTTAGATAATATTGATTTTCACACTAAACCAAAATCTAACTTTTCTAAAAAACCTAATTCTTCCAAATCTACATCATTGCTTGCTCAAACAGAACCTGAACCAAAATGTTCTATCTGTAAAACTAATGATACCCATGCCATTTATAAATGCTCCGTTTTTTTGGCAAAATCTCCTGTAGATCGATTTCAATTAATAAAAAAGAACAAGATGTGTATTAACTGTCTTGGATCACATCGTTCTAGCCTATGCAAATCTACATGGACTTGTCACAAAAAACATCATACACTACTTTGCTTCTCCTCTTCTAAGAAAGAAGAGAATGTTCAAGATTCGGCGGCATCCACTTTAAATTCAACGACTGGATCATCCGTTTCTGTGTGTTTTTCTTCCGCTGATAAAAGTACTTTGCTTTCCACTGCATGTATTGAGGTGCTTGATTGTCACGGTAACTACCAACCTGTTAGGTGTCTGTTAGATTCGGGAAGCATGACGTCCTTCATCTGTCAAAAGACCCTTAGGCGTTTAGGTTTACGTCCCATGAAAACTTCAGCTAACATCCAAGGATTAGGTTCTATGCAGTCGAACACTAATTTAGGTGGGGTTACCATTTCTTTTTATCATGGCGAATAATAAAACAAATGGAAATGGTCCCCAGGTGGGTAAGGAAATTTCTGAATCCCACACCTCAAAGGTCTGCTTCACGGATTCTGGGGGAGGCAATAATTCGCTCTTGATAGATAAAAACAAAAACCCACTAAGACGAACACAACAGAAACCAAGAAAATCTATCAATCTGTCATTAGGGACATACAATATTAAATCAATGTCCACGGATGAAAAAGTACATGAACTGGAGGAAGAACTAAAAAATATAAAATGGGATATCATAGGCCTATCGGAAACTCGAAGGAAAGAAGAAAACCGAATACAGCTAAACTCCGGGAATCTACTGTATTATAAAGGAAATGAAAAGGAAATAATTCAATATTTGAAATGAAAAGAATAGTAATTTTGGAGTAGGATTTATAATAAATAAAACCATAAGTAAGCATGTTCAAATAATCAAAGGTATATCAGATCGTGTCGCCTATGTCATACTCAAAATAAGAAGAACATCAATTAAAATTATCCAGGTATATGCCCCCACGACAGCTTATGATGACGAAGACATCGAACTATTTTATGAAGATATTTCAAAGGCTATGGAAGAACATAAAAATCGTCTCACACTAGTAATAGGAGATTTCAATGCTAAACTGGGTAAGAAACTAAACAAAGAAGAAACTAAAATAGGAAATTTCGGATACGGCCAGAGAAATGATAGAGGTGCTACTTTGATGAACTACCTAGAAGAAAAGCGTCTATACGCAATGAACTCCTTCTACAAAAAAAAGTCCCAAAGAAAATGGACATGGATCAGCCCTAATGGGTCCACAAAAAATGAGATCGACTACATACTGTCCACGGAACGATATATCATTAAAGATGTAACAGTTCTTAACAAATTCACAACAGGTAGCGATCACAGGATGGTCAGAGCAAAAATTAATATCGACGGTAACTATGAGATGAAAAGAAAAATAATAAGAAACTCGGATATAGTAGATAGAAACAAACTAGGGCAATATAAAGAGAAATACAAAGACCTGTTAAAAGAACAATTCACCGAAAAATTAGACAGTGATGATAAAGATATAGACGAAATAAACAACATACTTACAGCAACGATGGTTACATCAGGAAAAGAAATAGCAAAAAAGGATGTTAAAAAGGACAACTATGTATCAGAAGAAACAAAGAAGCTTATGGATAAAAGAAGAAAGCTTGTCGAAGAAGGCAAAAGGAAATCTATAGAATATGTAGAAATCAATAAGACAATAAGCAAAATGATAAAAGAAACTAAGAGAAAAGAACAAGAAATAAAAATAGAAGAAGTAATACAGAACAACAAGAATATGAAATGCTTAAGACCGAAACTCAGCAGATTTGAAATAAACAAAATAAAAGACGTAAACGGAGTAGAAACAAACATTAAAGACGACATCATAAATATAATCCAACATTTCTACTCAGAGTTATATAAAACAAAAAAGGAACCATCAGAAGAAATAAAAACCCAACTTAACTCGAAAATAAAAAATGTCAATTCAGAATTACAGCCAGAAATAAGCAAATCAGAAATAAAGAAGGCATTGAAATAAATGAAAAACAACAAATCGCCTGGAAAAGATGGAATAACTACAGAGATGCTGAAATATGGTGGAAAAGTGGTAATTAATACTCTCTATTCCCTTTTTAACAAAATATTAAAAGAAAAAAGAATCCCAAACAACTGGAAGGAATCCGTAACCATTATCTTACACAAGAAAGGGGACAAAGCAGATATAAAAAACTACCGTCCTATAACACTCCTCAATGTAATGTATAAACTCCTAACAAAAATTTTAACCAACAGATTGACGACAAAATTCGACGGATACCAATCGAAAAAACAAGCTGGTTTTAGAAAGGGATTTAGCACAAGTGATCATTTATTAAGTATGAAAATCCTTATAGAACGAGCAAATGAATACAACATCCCTCTATATGTAGCGTTCATAGATTTCGAAAAGGCTTTTGACAGTGTCGAACATTGGGTAGTGAAAAGTTCTTTGATTAACAGCAGAATTGACCACAGATATACAGACCTAATAGCCAATATATATAAAGATGCCACAACAACAATTAAAGTATACGAAGGAACACAATCAATTCAAATAAATAGAGGCGTAAGACAGGGTGACACAATATCACCGAAACTTTTCAATCAGGTTCTGGAAGATATCTTTAAAAGATTAGAATGGGAAGAAAAAGGTATAAAAATTTGTGGACAACGCTTGAACCATCTAAGGTACGCCGATGACATCGTATTGATAACCGATAAAAAAGAAGAATTGTTTGAAATGATGAAAGAACTGGACATAGAAGCCGGAAAGATAGGCCTTAATATGAATTACAGCAAGACCAAAATCATAACAAATACAGATGAGGACATCACAATGAGGATCGGACAAGATGAAATAGAACAATTTCATGATTATATATATCTGGGTCAAATTATAAAACTTAACAAGGAAAACCAAACAGCAGAGATCAAAAGACGAGTTAGACTGGCATGGGCGGCATTTGGAAAACTAAGCTACATCCTTAAAAACAAAAGATATCCACAACATCTTAAGACCAAGGTATACAATCAATGCGTACTCCCTATTCTCACTTACGGTTCCCAAACGTGGACGTTTACAAAAGCAAACATGGACAAGATCATAAAGACGCAAAGAGCAATGGAAAGGCAAATGTTGCACATAAAACTATTGGATAAAAAGAGAAACGAGTGGATAAGAGAGAAAACCAAAGTTAGGGATGTTAGACAAGAAGTTGCAAAGTTGAAATGGAGATTTGCCGGACACACTATAAGACAAAAGGAAGACCGATGGAACAAAATTCTCATAAATTGGAGACCGTGGCAATATAAACGAAGCAGAGGAAGACCACAAATGAGATGGGCAGATGATGTCAAGAAGCACGTGGGCTCTAGGTGGATAACTGTAGCGACAGACAGAGAAGAATGGAAAAGGATTGGGGAGGCCTATGTCCAAAGATGGGCCGAAGAAGGCTAATTAGATAGATAGACCATTTCTTTTAAACCAGTACGTAAATCTTCTCCTATTTTGACAACCGATGCGTTAGTCTTGACAAAAATATGTGAGGATCAGCCTTTATGTAATTTAGAAGTTAATACTTGGCCCCATATTGCTAATTTAAAGTTAGCAGATGATAACTTCTTTCATAGAGGATCCATAGACATTCTTTTAGAAGCTGATGTATTCTCTACAATTCTCTTGGATGGACGTATTTACGGCAATCAAGATCAACCTGATGCAATTAATACTATATTTGGCTATGTGCTTATGGGAAAAGTAAATATTTCAAAGGAACCTACTCTTACTTCTTTATTTTGCCAAGTTGAAGATACGGTTTCTTTGGATCAGCAAATAAAGAAATTCTGGGAATTAGAAGCAGTCCCTGAAGTTTTTTGCTTAGCTCCTGATGACGCTAAAGTGGAAAATATGTTTATGAATACTTATACGCGTGAACAATCAGGACGCTTTGTAGTAGATCTACCTTTTAAGGAAGAAAATCCTGTCTTTCCTAATATTAGATCACTTGCTCTTAGTAGGTTTTATTCATTCGAAAGAAGGCTTCAAAAATCTCCTGAACTTTATGACCAATACCGCACCTTTATGAAGGAATTTGTTGAGCTCGGTCACATGGAACCTGTCCCATTGAATAACTTCGATTCACCTTATGTTTACTATTTATCGCATCATTGTGTTTTAAGACCTGAAAGTCTAACAAGTAAATTAAGGGTCATTTTTAATGGTTCCGGGCATCTTCCAAATCAACCCTCACTCAATGACAAATTATTCACTGGTCCTAAGCTTCAGACTGACATCTGTACAATTTTGATTAATTTTCGACTGCATGGTTATGTAATTACGGCCGATATTTCTAAAATGTATAGGCAAATTTTAATTAATCCTACTCAAACAGATTATCAAAGAGTACTTTGGCGTTCTAATAATTCTGAACCTGTTCGAGATCTTCGTATCAACAGAGTTGTTTATGGTCTCTCTTGTTCTCCTTATCTTGCTATTAGATGTCTACATCAGTTGGCTAATGATGACGGGGATTCGTTTCCTCTAGCAGCCGAGGCACTTAAAACTGGAACCTACGTTGATGACATCGTTTCTTCCTGTCCTAGTTTCGAACATGCCTTAGCACTAAGAGACGAACTTATTGCCTTACTTGCCAAAAGAGGTTTTGAGTTGAAAAAATGGTCCAGTAATGTACCCGATTTATTGAAAGGATTAGCTGTATCAGATTTAGCAATAAAACCTCTTACATTTAATGATGATATTTCGTCCAAAACACTTAAAGTATTAGGGTTGGAATGGGACGCTTCTTCGGATACATTTGCTTTTAAAGTTCAAGTTTTAGACTCTTCTTGTACAAAACGTCATCTTTTGTCCAATTTAGCAAAAATATTTGATCCTCTTGGATTTTTATCTCCAATATCATTTCTAATTAAACACCTTATTCAAAGAATATGGACTCAAAAGATTGGTTGGGATGATGCTCCATCAAAAGAAATTATCCGTTTGTGGAAAAAATACATTGATGATGTAGCATATTTGAGTAAATTAAATTTACCTCGTCGTTTATTAATTGACGATATTTTACGCTTAGAAGTTCACTGTTTTGGTGACGCTAGCAGGCCCGTTTTTAGGGTCTTTGGCGCTATGGGCACCATTTTGACAAGCGCCCCCCCCTCCCAACCACCAAATATACGCCAACACAACCCGGCCACTAGCGCCATATTTCGAAATAGATTTCCGCTTTTTCTTGTACTTTTTTTCTTATTTGCCAGTTTTGGTTCGGGGGGGATCTAACCCCTATTCTCTTTACAAATAGAGAATATTCCATTATCCACCACCTATGGACCCGCCGTGTCCCGGACTGGCAACCGGCAACCGTAAAACAAAACAAAACCGTTATTGACGCTTAAACAATAACAGATTAGCATAATAATCAATAGGTTTTGTTACTACGGTATCACGGACCACCCTCCCACCCTTATTATTATAATTGTAATTATTATTCTACTATATACACTGTACTCTGCCTTTATAACATTACATCTTGATATACTAGTTCAATATTAATAATAACATCACACTTTCATGTTATATTATCTTTGTTGTAAGTTTATCAGTTCATCGGTTTCTATTTACATTGGTTTCTTCCGCATTTTCAAGTTTGAAAATGTGGAAATCAGTTTATCACAGTCAAGTTTCAAGGTTATGTCACTTTGAGTGCACAGTAACATCAAGCTGTTTAGCTTTTCATCTGCAATTGTACTTCTATTTTCTGACTTGATTTTCTTCAAGGCCGAAAAACTCCTCTCTGCCGAACAGTTTGTAACTGGCAGAGTCAAATACACCCTAATGGCTACTTCCAAATTCGGAAATGTGCTTGTTAAACTATTTTCTTTGATGTATGAGTAGCAGTCTCTTATTCTCTTCAGTTTCTCAGCCTTCATGTACATTTGAAAGTGATGACACTCTTGTACGAAGTCATTTTCGCAAATGTCATTGGAGTAGTACTGAGCAACCTTTTTAGCTTGTTCCACTAGACCTTCATACTTCTTCTCGTGAAGTTGACTGAATATTTCAAATCTTTTACTTAGATTTTCGTAACTATTTTTCCGGCTACTGAGCTGCACTACTAGATGGTCGAAAATGGGTTTGAAAACTCCAGTTCTATATCTTGTTCTAGGATCCATTTTCTCAAACTGTTCATCCCTTTGTTCATCAAAAAACATGGTACGTTTTCTTGCTCTGTCATAAGAAGGGGTACTTAAATTAGCCATTTTCAAAGCTTCAGCTTCAAAGTCATCAAATTTTTCACTTTTCTCGTTTAAGAACAACGATAAAGACTCAAGCTCTTTTGTAGCACCAAGTAGGTCTAATTCTTCTGTTTGCAACGTTTTGCTAACTTTGTCCACTCTTTGCAAGATATCATTCCAAATTACAATTAAAAGAACTGTTTGGAAATTCTCCAAGGTTTTAACAAACCCTTCTGCTGTCAGCCGTGTGTCTGGTGTTTGTGTTTTATCCTTAATCAAATCTTCAAGGGCAGCTTTGATTTCTTTATGGCTGGTAACCAAAGCAAGTAGTGCGTCGGACCTGGCTGACCACCTAGTGTCACTCATGGATTTTAACATCAGAGTTTTCTTTTCTTTTTGTGGTTTTCCATCATTGCTCTTCCCTATTAATGCTTTTAGGACATTCCATCTATGCGTAGATGCTGAAAAAAAATTGAAGAGGTTTTGAACAAAGTTGAAAAAGATTACAACCTCCACACAAGCCTTTTCGGCCGCATAGCTGCCTACAAGATTAAGGGAATGTGCGACGCACGGAACATAATCTGCAAGGTGGTTTATTCGTTTAATCCTTGACTGTAATCCACTGTAAGGGCCCGACATGTTTGATGCATTGTCATAACTTTGGCCACGACAATTTCGAATGTCCAGTTTCAGATCTTGAAGAGACAAAAGGATTGCCTCTTCAAGACCTTCAGACTTGTGCGATATACGCGGCAAGAGTTTTACAAGCCGCTCTGTGGCACAAGCATCTTTTAGGGACACATACCGTAAAACTACCGCCAGCTGGTCACTATGTGACGCATCAGGTGTCGAATCAACAACCAGGGCAAAATATCGTGCTTGATTAATCTCATCAATTATTGTACGAAGCACCTCGTTGCTCATGACGGTAATAAATTCATTGCATACGTCTGATGACAAGTATGATACATTTCCTTTACCCTTATTGCCGTATTTAGTGAAATGTTGTGCTAAGAATGGATCAAACTCACTAATTAGCTCAAGGCATCCTAAATAAAGGCCATTGGAAGTTGAACCTAATTCTTGATTGTCACCTCGAAACGGAAGTCCTCTAGATGCCAAAAATTTTACAACTGTCACTATTCTAGTTAGAACGTCTCTCCAATACTTCACCTCTTGTTGATGCTGTGAAGAGACCAAGGACTCTACGGAAAGAGACTTTTTTCTTGAAATTAATTTAAGGACATTAATCCTGTGGTCATTTGATTGTTCGTGTGACTTGGCTAAAGTTAATGAATGTTTCCAGTCACAGAAACCTTCACAAAAAGAAGTTCTTTTATTTTCTGGTTGAAAGAGAAGACATGGAATGCAAAATACACAACCAGTGGATTTTGAATACAAAAGCCAATCTCTTCTAAAACGTTCTCCGTTCGGGATTTCGCCTGAAAACAAATTTACTGAAAGCTTACGGTTTTTTTTAACATCATTTTTATAGTACCGTTCTGACTTTGAAAAATCTGCTTGCAAATCTTGCTTGACATTTGAATTGATTATTTGAAGAACTTGTTCATCGTTTTTTGTGTCCCAAGTGGCCGGATCATCTAGTGTAAAATCAAAACTATTTCTAGAATATGGGTTTAGTGGTTCTACGGTAACCTGCTTAGGCCTACTAGGCGAATGATGTGTACGAGATGTGGTGGATGGTAAGGATAGTTCAGAAGCTGAACAAAAATTCTGATCATTTGAAGCTGGATTTATGTTATCTGAACATGATGAGGCAGAAGCTTCATTTTGAGGCAAGCTTTTTTGAGTGTCAACATTTTTGTCATTAGAATTATGTTGACTCGTATGAACATCAGATACAACGTTAAAGAAATTACTTATTCTAGGAACCTTTTTTAGGAAGATCGCCTCTTGCGCTATTCTCTGATTTGCACGTTTACGGAATTCAGCGCCACTAGGTTTCTTTTTCTCACTCATAGTAGCCTACTACACTCACTAGTCACCAATCACATCAAAAAAGAAGCAGCGAAGCGCTCGACTGAAAGAACTGATGCACGTAAACAAACAGCGCAACCGTGGAAAGACCACGCCACAATAGACTGTCCAGTGTCTAATACCTGACTGTGGAGTCAAGAGACAAAAGGGATGTTGTGGTGAGGATGGTGGGGGGAGGCGGGCGGGCTAAAAATAGACACATGTAGAGCGGCGCGCTTCCGCTTTGTTCCGTCGTCTAGGACCGGCGCGGGCGCGGCGTTGAGGTCGGGTTGTGGTGGTGTATTTTACGCTGATACCCTCCCAATGATTAAATCGCTATTCGTAGTTTTTGTTTACAATTTGCCGCGATCTCCAGAAAATATTTGTTTATTTTAAACTATTATTAAAATTTTTATTTTTTTTATTATTTTTTTTCTTGCGCCCTCTTGGCGCCCCCAGGCTCGTGCGCCCCTGGGCACGTGCCCAGCGTGCCCATTTATAGAATCGGGCCTGGACGCTAGCGAGAAAGGTTACTGCGCTGTCTTGTACTTTCGATGCTTATCACCTTCAGGCCAACCTTTTGTTTCTTTTGTTATAGCTAAATCTAAGGTCGCACCCATTAATAAGGGACTTACTATTCCAAGATTAGAATTGTCTGCTGCGGTTTTAGTGGCTCGACTAGTCTCATGTGTTTCTTCTGTTATTAAAGATAAAGTAGAAATCAAGGAAATATACTGTTATTCTGATTCTGCTGTTACATTACGTTGGTTACAATCTTCCCCTCATCAGTGGAAAACTTTTGTGAGCAATAGAGTAGCTTATGTGCAGGAACGAGTAACTTCTTCATGTTGGCACTATGTTCCTTCTGAAGAAAATCCTGCTGACATTGGTTCAAGGGGTTGCTTACCCTCTGAGTTAATTAACTGTTCCAAATGGTGGGCGGGGCCAACCTTCTTATAATCTGATCCGCTAACGTTCTTTGAACTTAATTCAAAGGAGTCTACTAATGTAAATTTGGAAGTGCGGACTGTCGCATTGATTGCTGAAATTCCCAATAATTTTTTAGATATTTTATTGGATCGTCATTCGTCTTTAAATAGGTGTGTTCGATGTTTGTGTTACATTATTCGTTTTTTCCATTATGTAACCAAAAACCGATATGGTAATCTGGAAATAGGTTGTTTAAGTTTATTGGAGCAACATAACTCCTTACTGGTTTTTGTTAAACGAACACAGCAGATCTTTTTTAATACTTTAATAAATTTTATCCAAGATAAACAGCTGCTTCCAAAAAATTTAAGAAAGCTTTCACCTTTTATCGATGCAAAGGGAATTCTACGTGTAGGTAGTCGCCTAGCTAATGCGCCCATTTCGTATGATCGCAAATTTCCGGCATTACTTCCTAACAGTTGTAAATTAACTGATATGATTATTGAATCTACTCATCTGCAAACGAGCCATATATCTTCCAAACGAGCCATTCGTAGAGTACTGTCTAAATGTGTTAAATGTTTTAAGGTGAATCCTTTGTCTCCAGTTCCGTTAATGGGAAATCTACCGCTAGCTCGAATATCTCAACTAAAACCTTTCAGTAATGTTGGAGTTGATTTTGCGGGCCCTTTTCCTATAAGAGCTTCCAAACTTCGAAAGTCTCAAACTCTTAAAGCGTATTTGTCGCTTTTTATTTGTTTCTCAACAAAAGCTCTTAATTTAGAGCTCGTATCTGATTTATCCACTGACGCGTTTTTAGCTGCGTTTAAGCGATTTGTCAGTCGTAGAGGCCGATGTCAACATGTTTATAGTGACAATGGCACTAACTTTGTTGGAGCCAGAGCAGAACTTAACAGATTGGCATCACAAGCTGCTTCTCATGAATCTATTCAATGGCATCTCATTCCCCCTTCTTCTCCACACTTTGGAGGTTTATGGGAATCTAATATTAAGACGGTAAAGGGTCATTTAATTCGCACAATTGGAGAACAAGTACTAACTTTTGAAGAGTTATATACTATTTTTTCTCAAATTGAGGCCATCATGAATTCGAGGCCAATATGCCCGTTAAGTTCAGACCCAAACGATCTTAGTGCGTTAACTCCAGGACATTTTTTGACCATGGGGCCTTTAAATGCTCCGCCCGAAGAAACGTTGCTCGATGTTCCGCACAATCGGTTGAATCGTTGGCAATTATTAAATAAGTTGCACCAACAGATTTGGGAACGGTGGTCTAAGGAGTACCTTCAAACTCTTCATCAAAGGGCTAAATGGAATTCTCCGTCTCCAAAAGTCCAACTAGGTACCTTAGTGGTAATCCGCCAAAATAATATTCCCCCGCTACAATGGCCTTTGGGCCGTATAATTGAGGTTCATCCTGGATCTGATGGTATAGTTAGAGTGGCCACAGTGAAAACTAATAGTGGTATATATAAACGCTCTATAGTAAAATTATGTCCTTTGCCTTTTGAGCCGTAACAATACTGCGTATTGTGGTGGGCGGTTGTGGTTCGTCCACATAAGTAGGAATAACAATTTTTAATTTTCTTGTTTTTGTAAAGAATATTTTAATTCATTTTCTTTTCAATATTATGGGACACCCCGTATATACGAGTAGGCCAATACCTAATTCAGTGAGTATGTATAAATTTTTATCATTATTTTCAAGTAAAAACCTTAAAGTTTTTTGCATGTAATTACCTGCCTACTCGCCTCATTTTAAAAAGACAATTCGCCAACCAACTCTCTTGGTTAACAGTCACTTACAATTATTCCGAAAAGTGTATAGAAACTCAATATAGTCCTCGCGAGTGATTTATACTACTCAGCAATAGCAGTACGAAAAATAGCAGGCCTGCTCCAGCTTGTGCAACGAGAAATGACAAGGTAGGAAATATTTTTATTACAATTTACTTTAAGGTCTGGTTTTTTTACTGTTATTTTTTTTATTCTATTTTAAATTCACCCTATGCTAAACAGTCCACTAATAAAGCTCTCACTGAGTTAGTAGTCTCCTCCAAGATGATTTACGGGTCATAGGTTTCCTGGTTTCAGAAATTAACAAAAATATTGTATTTTATAAATTTATAACGTTTTTAGAAAAAATATTTTATGATATACTTGTTACAAAGTATATTTTTAAGGCACTCATGTGAATTGCAGAATAAGCGAAGCGAAACTTTCACATTCGTGCCTTAAAATTGTACTTTTAACACTTATATCATAAATAACTATTAATTGCGTACTCACCTTGAGTTATCTTTTAAATTTATTCTATTTTTAAATTTAACTGACTGTATTTCCGTTTGTCTAAATTTTTGAAATTTTTGGGAGTTTTGGGGACGAGAACGAAAAACAGACCCCAAATGGGGAAGGCCGTAAAGTCCATGCCCTTGGACCAAAATGGATAGTTGACTTAAGAATGGGCGAGTCTTTTCCTAAACTATATTATGACCTTTGGCCCATTCTTCAATTCAGCTACATTTAGAAAATCGAAAATTTCGTGTATATGTTATTTCAGTTTATATTTTATTATAAGCCCAATTTCAGGCACTCCTAGGTTGGACCAGGCAATCCTCAGGTCTGGCTGACGGTCTTAGTCAAAGCCCGAAATAAATTAACAGTTTTGGCCTGGGAGAGACTAAAGGCGCGTTCCAAGTGACATGAAAATCGTCCTTCGTACTGCCCTCGTCATGCGCATTATAAAAAATGCGTTCCAAGCGAACATGAACGATGATTGGTATCGTACACTGTGTTGTTCCAAGCGATCCATGTACCGCTTCGAAATCGGTAACTGAACGGTCCTTTTGATACATGCCTTCAAGCAGAAACTATTTGTACTGACTTGCGCAGTCAGGATTGTTTTCATTTTTACTGGTGACTGCTATGAGATCAGCTGATGATTCAATAATAGAATAATCCACAATTTACGCTATTAGTACCTGTGAATCTTGATTTCCGTTTAAATAATTATTAATTCTTTTTTTTTTCAAATTAATCTTAAAAATATGGATAATTTATTTTTTTTTCATAGAAGACAACGATTTTATGTGAGATATCGATTCTGAGGAAGATTTTGAAGTTGAAGTGATGTTTAATGAACATGTTAGTAAATATTAATTTATAACCATCTATCAAACTACTACTGGTTCTGTGGTACTCGTACCGAAAATGGCTCAGGCGCAACTCGAACTTGAAATGGTACACAAATACGTTCCAAGAGGGTTACGTACTGGTAATCGGTTTGGGATCGAAAGAAAACCGTTCAAGGGCGATTCTGCGCACTAAAACAGTACAATCGATTTCGTGGCGGTTCAAGGGATCGTACAAATGTGTCGTCTTGGAACGAACCTTCTTTTGCATTAAATTTTTCAGAAAAAAAAATGTATTCTAGATTTTAATTTCAGGCTTTCTTGAAGAGAGCAAACATCTGCCTATTGAAGAAAAAACAATAAAGTATGAAATTTGTCTTAAACACTTTAGCCAAGAAGGTCATTTGAAAACACATTTGAGAGTACACACTGGGAAAAAACCTTGTCAGTGTGAAATTTGTTTTAAGGGGTTTAGTAGAGCAAGTGATTTGAAAAGACATTTGAGAATCCATACTGGAAAAAACCCTTTAAGTGTAAAATTTTTTTGAAGCAATTCATTGATGAAAGTAATTTGAAAAGACATTTGAGAGTGCACACTGAAGAAAAGCATTATAAGTGTAAAATTTGTTTTAAACAATTTAGTCGAACAGGGCATTTGAAAAGACATTTGAGAGTGCACACTGGGGAAAAGCATTGCAAGTGTGAAATTTGTTTCAAACAGTTCAACCAAGCAGGTCATTTGAAAACACATGTAAGAGTGCACAGTGGATAAAAACCTTATAAGTGTGAAATTTGCTTCAAAGAGTTTGCTTATAAAAATTTTTAGACATACATACGAAAGTTCATACCGGGCAAAAAGCATACATCTTGAAAAATCATCATCATCATGGCTTATTCACTCCTGGCGGAGTGTTCGCCGCCCTTTCGGGCTCTCTGATTCATTTGTTGCGGAGAATCAGTCCGCTGTTGTCTTTTATTACTATAGCAGTGTGTGACTTGGCCCTGTCTACAATTTTCCTCCATTCTTTCCGGTCCTTACAACACTCCTTCTAATTGTAGATTCTCAGCTTCTTTATATCTCCTAGGACTTGATCTCTCCATCTTATTTTGGGTCTTCCCCTTGGTCTCTCTGTTGTTGGTCTCCAGACAGTTATTCGCTTTAGCGTAGAGTCTGGGTTAGCTCTTTTTGTGTGTCCCAGCCACCTGAGCCTTTGCGCCTTCACGAACTTGATTATGTCTTCACCCTTGATGACTTCTTTAATTTCTTCATTTTTTAATCTTCTAAATTCGCCTACACTTATCCTCACCGGTCCCATTATTCGTCGAATTATCTTTCTCTCTAAGATTTCTAACCTTATTTCATCTTTTTGTGTTAGGCACATCGTCTCTGCACCATAGGTGATCACTGGCCTGATTGCAGTCTTGTAAATTTTTAATTTGGTTTTCTTAGTAATGTGTTTTTCGTTCAAGAATTTTTGGTAGTTTCAATAGGTTTTATTACCCAGTAAGATGCGTTCATTTATTTCTTCCGCTCTATCATTTCTGCCATTCACCATCACTCCCAAGTATTTGAAACAGTGTACTCTTTCAAATGTATATGCACTAAGCTTAATTTCTTCCTCGTTGTTCGTATTCTCTCTTGAGCACTTGAGGTATTTCGTTTTGCTTTGGTTTATTACTAGCCCTCTCTTCTTTGCTTCTTTATCTAGTATTAATATTATATTCTGCTTGGTTTTTAAATCTCTAGTGACCAGTGCAATATCATCTGCATATGCTATCAGTTGGGCTGAGGATTCGATAATAGTTCCCCTAATTTTGGCTGCTCTTACTGCACCCTCTATGGCAATGTTAAATAATGTTGTTGACAGGGAGTCTCCCTGTCTGACACCTACCTCCATTTGTACTTCATCTGACGGGCCTTCCCTTGTTAAGATTCGTGCCTTGGATTCCTTCATCGTCATTTTCGTGAGACTTATTAGTTTTTCTTGAATGCCTAGTTGGTTCATATCATTAATTAGCTCCTCCCTTATTACCCTGTCAAAGGCTTGCTTGTAGTCAATAAACAGTATATGGAGATCTATTCCGTGCTCGTAACTTTTTTCGACGATTTGCGTTACAATGTGTATTGCGTCTATTGTTGACTTACCTTCTCTGAATCCATGTTGGTATTCACCTATTTTTGTTCTCGTTTCTTTTTCTATTCTTTGTCTGATCAAATTAGTTAATATTTTGTACATTGTATTTAATAGCGTGATTCCCCTGTAGTTAGTGCATTTCGTCTTGTCGCCTTTTTTAGGGATTGGTGTTATCAGACCGCAATTCCAGTCGTTCGGCATACGTTCTTCTTCCCATATTCGCTCTATCAGCTTGTGGATTCTGTGGGCTAGTTCCTCTCCCCCTTTCTTGAAGAACTCATTTATAATGTCATCTGGTCCTGCTGCTTTCCTGGTCTTTAATCTGTTTATGGTCGCCAATACTTCGTTGTATGAGGGAGGCTCCGATTGTTCTTCATTCCTATTTTCTGTTTGTTCTTGAAAAATAAAATTACTAATAAAAATTTTTTTGAAATGTGATTTTTTACATGAAAAAAAGTATTGTTTATAAAGAAAAATATATTTTGTGTCATAATGACTAAAAAACAATTGAAATATGTACTTAAATTACTACAATCGTGGCGTATTTTGTACACCACCGGAAACAACAAATAATTAACAGGTAATTACCATCTTCTCAGAACGCCGATTATAACGAAACTAAAATCAATTGTAAAGCACATTCCAGTGGTAGGTTAGATAGATAAACAAGGTCAAAAATTAAATTGTTAAATTCATTTACAGTAGAATTCTTAATATATAGCGTGCAAAATACACCAGCGCGTGTAGTTAAAGGTTAATTTAATTTCAAACCATGTTTTGAAATCATGAAAGTTCGATTCTGCCAAATTTTATTGTACTGTAGTCAATACATATTTCGTTGGTAATAGTCTAGGCGGCAGAGGAGTCACCGTGTCCTTTTTAATTCTGATGGACAAGCTCAACGGTTTCTTATGGATTTTTGGCTGCTGATTACGAATTTCGAGGGTGGATTTCGATCCGAGTGGTCAAAACAATGTAATTGTTTATGAATTGTTTATAAGGCTCTGGCTCAAAAACTAAAAGAGATAAAGAAAATGTTTCAAATAAAATTTGTTCCTTAATAAAAAACAAAGAAAAAAACGTTTACTAAACTTAAATTCAACAATTATAACTCAAGATATTGTAAAATTAGTGCACAATTCAAATTGGAAATTGCAAAATAAGTATTTTTAGATCGTAACTCTGCTTCTACGCATGTAAATGAGCCTTAGAAGATCTCATTTTAAAGATTAATTAATAGGCTTTCAAACAAAGTTTGTTAAATTACTTTATCTTCATTTGTTTTAATACCCGTTTGAAGGTATAATTTTCTTTAAAAAATTGTACAATAATTTGTTTATAAGGGTTTCAAGCAAAGAGCTATAAACATTTATACTTTAATTAACAATAATGATAGAAGAACTCAAAAGGAACAATTTCAGCTTACGGAAATGTTCGTAAGTTTATTTTTGGCCAAGATATCGATATTTTAATGGCGCTTTATGAATCGCAAGATCGGCTCACAGTCAAGTAAGTATTTTTCGACGCTTCATCAATCGTAACTCGGCTTCTACGCATCTAAATGAGCCAATATGTGATATCCATATAAAAATGGAACGAGTTCTTTTGCAGTATCATCATTGCATATAAAACGAGCATTTATGATGTGGCGGCATACACACAATTGACGTACCTTGATGATGCTACAAAAGAACTAGATCCACTTTATATGGATATCATATCGATAATTAGACTCTGAAGCCCCAAAAAGTTTCAGTTTTACTGCCTACAAGAACAGACTTAGTACCACCATGTAACTGTAAAAATTGCTCTAAGAACTTATGCAGATGTAAAAAAGCTGAGATTTCCTGTATATCTCGATGCAGATGCAGATGCATGAAAGAAAATGTTTATAAAAATAGTATTAATAAATAATATCAACTTAAAAAAGATCAAAAAAGATCAAGGCAGGTTTTGTTTATATTTGATTCAGAGTTGGACCACCATCTCCATATAGCTATTTCAGCATCCTTATGCCTCATCAGTGAAGCTCAGAAGTCTCAACTCTGAAGGAAACAATTCTGCCAATTTAAGGCAAACCATCGCAATGCAATGAACCCACCTCTGAGACGCAATTTAGCGACATCTCTCGTATTACGAGGAAAACAACGAAAAGCCCCAGATACAAAGTTTACTACCTTTTAAACAATTAGAATAATTGAAATAAAAATATAATAAACAATATTTTAAATCTAAGACTTTTCGTTAATAAACTGCTTTCTGGCTGCATCCCGTATCTCCGGATTTTACAATATATAATCACAAGAGACGACGAAAGTAGGAGAAAGCAAATAGAGGACGCTTAGGCCACGCATTTACCTTCCCTCCGTCAAGGAAAAGGACCGAAAGACAGTTTCTAAATACTCAAACTGAGTAAAAATGAAAAAGATAAAAAAGATCAAGGCAGGTTTTGTTTATATTTGATTCAGAGTTGGACCACCATCTCCATATAGCTATTTCAGCATCCTTATGCCTCATCAGTGAAGCTCAGAAGTCTCAACTCTGAAGGAAATACAAACAATTCTGCCAATTTAAGGCAAACCATCGCAATGCAATGAACCCACCTCTGAGACGCAATTTAGCGACATCTCTCGTATTACGAGGAAAACAACGAAAAGCCCCAGATACAAAGTTTACTACCTTTTAAACAATTAGAATAATTGAAATAAAAATATAATAAACAATATTTTAAATCTAAGACTTTTCGTTAATAAACTGCTTTCTGGCTGCATCCCGTATCTCCGGATTTTACAATATATAATCACAAGAGATGACAAAAGTAGGAGAAAGCAAATAGAGGACGCTTAGGCCACGCATTTACCTTCCCTTCGTCAAGGAAAAGGACCGAAAGACAGTTTCTAAATACTCAAACTGAGTAAAAATGAAAAAGATAAAAAAGATCAAGGCAGGTTTTGTTTATATTTGATTCAGAGTTGGACCACCATCTCCATATAGCTATTTCAGCATCCTTATGCCTCATCAGTGAAGCTCAGAAGTCTCAACTTTGAAGGAAATACAAACAATTCTGTATCAATATCAACTTACTTTTTAGTTATATTTCTGAAATATTAGTTTTTAATCTTTTTTTTCTCATTTAGTACAAAAAATAGAAGACAAAGTAAATAGAATGAAAGGTGATACGAGGTACAGGATGATGATTTAATTATAAGAATTATATGATAAAATTTTATTAGGATCTTCAAAAATTAAAAATGAAGATAACGTATATATACACAGAAATTATAATTTGCATCGAGAAGTTAGCGCGTGAACCTTTACGCGGTGAGCCGATCTTGCGCCTCAGAGCGCGCTATTAAAATATCGCTATCTTGGCCAAAAATAAACTTACGAACATTTTCGTAAGCTCAAAATGTTCCTTTTGAGTTCTTCTATCATTTTTTTAAATTAAAGTATAAATGTTTATATCTCAAATTTGCTTAAAACCCTTATAAACAAATTAATGTACAATTTTTTTAAGAAAATTATAACTTCAAACGGGTATAACTTTAAAACAAATAAAGATAAAGAAATTTAACGAACTTTATTTGGAAGCCTATTAACTACGCTTTAAAATGAGAACTTCTGAGACTCATTTGCAAGCGCAGAAGCCGAGTTACGATCGACAAAGCTTCGAAGAATACTTATTTTGCAATTTGTATTGTGTACTAATTTTATAATATCTTAAGTAATGCTAATTGTTGGATTTAAGTTTAGTAAACGTTTTTTCTTAGTTTTTTAATAAGGAACAAATTTTATTTGAAACATTTTTTTATCTCTTTTAGTTTATGAACCAGAGCCTTATAAACAATTCATAAACAATTAAATTGTTTATAACACTTTTTTGACCACTCGGATCAAAATCCACCCTCGAAATTCGTACAAAAATCCATAAGAAACCGTTGAGTTTGTGCATCAGAATTGAAAAGGACACACGGGAACCTCTATTTGGCGCCTAGACTATAAATTTTGTTCTTCTATTGCATTAGAAATAAATTCTAGTTTTTTATTTTAGGCTTTCTTGAAGAGAACAAACATCCTCCTATTGAAGAAAAAACAATAAAATGTGAAATTTGTTTTAAATACTTTAGCCAAGCAGGTCATTTGAAAACACATTTGAGAGTGCACACTGGGAAAAAACCTTTCAAGTGTGAAATTTGTTTGAAGCAATTTAGTAATGAAAGTAGTTTGAAAAGACATGTGAGAGTGCACACTGTAGAAAAGCATTATAAGTGTGAAATTTGTTTTAAACACTTTAGCCAAGCAGGTCATTTGAAAACACATTTGAGAGTGCACACTGGGGAAAAACCTTATAAGTGTGAAATTTGTTTTAAGCAGTTTAGCACAACAGGTCAGCTGAAAACACATGTGAGAGTGCACACTGGTGAAAAGTTTTACAAGTGTGAAATTTGTTTTAAGCCAATTTATGAAGCAGATAAATTGAAGAGACATTTGAGAGTGCACACTGGGGAGAAACCTTTTAAGTGTGAAATTTGTTTTAAGGTCTTTACTAGATCTGGCAGTTTGAAAAATCATTTAAGAATACACACAGGGGAAAAACCTTATAAGTGTGAAATTTGTTTTAAGGAATTTACTGAATCAAAACATTTAAAATATCATTTGAGAGTGCACACTGGTGAAAAACCTTACAAGTGTGAAATTTGTGTAATGCAGTTTACCTCAGCAAGTAGTTTAAAAATACATTTGAGACTGCATACTGGTGAAAAGCCTTATAAGTGTGAAATTTGTTTTAAAACTTTTGTTAAATCAAGTGATTTAAAATGTCATATGAGAGTGCACACGGGTGAAAAACCTTACAAGTGTGCAATTTGTTTTAAGGCATTTACTATGTCAGGCAGTTTGAAAAATCATTTGAGAATACACACTGGGGAAAAACCTTATACGTGTGAAATTTGTTTTAAGGAATTTACTGAATCACAAAATTTAAAATGTCATTTGAGAGTGCACAGTGGTGAAAAACCTTACAAGTGTGAAATTTGTTTTATGCAGTTTACCTCAGCAAGTAGTTTAAAAGCACATTTGAGAGTGCACACTGGTGAAAAGCCTTATAAGTGTGAAATTTGTTTTAAATGCTTTGTGAAATCAAGTTATTTAAAATGTCATATGAGAGTGCACACTGGTGAAAAACCTTATAAGTGTGAAATTTGTTTTAAGGCATTTACTAAATCAGCCAGTTTGAAAAATCATATTAGAATACACACTGGGGAACTCTTTTAAGTGTGAAATTTGTTTTAAGGAATTTACTGAATCAAGAAATTTTAAAAATCATTTGAGGGTGCACACTGGTGAAAAGCCTTACCAGTGTGAAATTTGTTTAATACAGTTTAACCAAGCAGGTTCTTTGAAAACACATGTGACAAGGTTGTTTCGTTTTAAATATTTTGTTTTAAACATGTTTTAAACATGTGTATATGCTTAAAACAGTTTTTGTTTAAAACACGTTTTAAACACTTCAATTAAACAAGCGTTTTTTTTTCATTTTCTTTATTAAAAGAATGAATAATTATGAAAAAAATTCTCAAATATATTATACAAACTTTTTGACATACATATTATTTATTTATTAATAACCGGAACTTAAGGCCATAGGTACATAATTCGCAAATATTTTACGGCTTTCCCTACTTTTTCTGTCTTTACACGACAAATTACGTGTAGTAAAATTCACACTGGTATGGATATGTAAACATTATTAGAATGTCATTCTACTTGAAAATGTCATCATTAACTTAAAGAGATGGCTTTTGAATGTTCTTGAATAACTGCTATTTGCATAATTGCAAATTATTAATTCAGTTAATAAATGTGATAATTTTTTTACCAACTATGTATTCAGTGATTGAAATAATTTATAAGTAAAACAAAAACTAATACTCAATCGAGAAAAGAGGAAAAGTGTTAAAGTGATTTTTTAATAATTTATTGTTACTATGGAACGCTTACAATTTTGGACATCTTTAACAACAAAATACTTGGATCACAGAATATTATTATCCTGATGTATTCTCTGCTTGGATCTTCCACAAATAATACACAATAAATAACTTTTTATTAAGTTCACGTCTTAAATCAATTACTTATCAAATACGCTATAATAAATCAATATTATTTAATCAACAACTCAAAATATTCCCGATGCCATGTCAAATATTTAAAACTGTCACTGATTGTCACTGACAATATGCTGACAAACTGACCATATTTATTCGACTGAGTGCGTTGTAAGACAAATATAGATTTGGAAAATATTACCACGGTTATTGTGTTAATTTTTTTCGAATCCTGAAAAAACCAATAAATATTTTTGAAAAATTTAAACGCAGAATGAAAGACTAAATTATTACCGAGGGCCGAAAGTCCCTTAGAATAAATAAAAAGTTTATTTTGACTGAGATATTTGAAATTAAAAATCACACTAAATTTTCTCTTAGTTTTTCACCTCTGTAACTTATTAAAATAAACATTATATAAGTTCTCAGGGACTTTAGGCCCTCGCTAATAAATTAATCCCCATTTGAATAGCATTGCAGCCGAAAATACGTACCCATCCTCTTAACAAAAATTGAAAAACTTAAAACATTTTGCATACAACAGTTAATAAATTTCTCAAAACTCTTCCAGTTTCATAGTAATCTTGTAATCTAAAATTTTCAATCTGATATCTGATCAGTCATGTCATCACTAAAGCATTTTAAGCTCTTTAAAAATTGAAACCAACTTAGCAGCTTTTACATTGCCGATTACGTAGTTTGGAATGGTAAACCGTATGTTGAGGAGAAGAGTCTTTCTATGCTGACTGAGACGATGTATTATCTGTGTGGAGCTGTAGAGCAAGTTCCAATGCTGTAGTATTTATATTTTTCATAGAACGCCACCATGTCTATGGTTTAAAAGGTACACACTTTGCCTGGTAATTAATAATATTTGGCAATGCTACTGGATGATAATTTGTAATGGATGAATGATAAGTTTATTTCGACTAAAGCGCTTATCAAGCAAATTTGCCAAAAAATGAGCTGAGGTCAAAGCCATTTCCATACGCTCCTTCGTATCACCCACATAACAATTTCATGTTCTTAGTAGATTCATAGAACATACTTTTCAGAAAAAGTATATACTGAAAATATGCGTAATTACCATTGCGAATGTGCAGAGCAGATACTGAGTATATACTACATTACAGTACTTAAACGTTCTATGTATATACTTAGAATGTACTACCGCCCTTCTTTTCAGTATATACCAAGAACATACTTTTTAGAACATTCCAAGGACGTGGTATAAACTTATTTATACATGTACTTAGGACGTACTACTGCATATCTTTTTAGTTTATATCAAGAACGTACTTTTTAGAATATTCCAAGGAAGTGCTATAAACCTTCTATTTATATACTTAGAACGTACTACCGCAAATCTTTGTATGGGAAGAATATATATTTTTAAGAATATTCTAAGAAAGTGCTATCAAGTGCTATATTGATCAGAAGTATGTTTTCAGCATCAACTAATCTCATCTTAGGTTCTACTGGTTCTACCAAATACCTATTAATTGCAAATGAGAATGTAGTACCTACATTCTACAATATTACTTAAAAAGTAAGTACATATTTATAAATTTTGGTTATTTATATAAAGTATTATATAATATTAGCTAAACTAAACTATGTATAAGTAACTAAAATTTATATATTTATATGTACTTACCTAGATACCTACTATTTAAGTAATATTGAGTTACCAAAATAGATATTTTGAAGCACCGCAAACAAAATAAAGAGATTATGTATGTTCTTTAGTCCTAGTACCTTATCATTCGTCTTCATCCTTAACACTGCATAGATACAAATAATGTCTGTTTTCGATTTCATATTTTACCGTTGTTTCCTATCCCTGATCCATTCAGGTAAGAAATGGTCTGAATAAGACGGGGAATATGTATTGTGCAATAACAACATCGGTGGTTAGTGTTGCCAAACGGAGGGAAATTTCCCTTTTTGCGGGAATTTTCAACATAAAAGGTGATAGAGGGAAAAAATTAACTCAAAAGGGAATTTTTGTTCCAGTCCAAATTGTATAATATTAAAAAAAAATCAAAATATTTGAAAATAATTAAACATATCTTCTCAGATTTTGTAAATAGGCGGGAATTTATTTATAAAAGTGGGAATTTTTAAGGTAAGTTGACGGAAAAAGCTTATTCGACGGTTGGCAACACCAAAGCCTTTGGTTGTGGGGTTTGGCACGTTTTGGTTCTGGAATGGCCGCCCATATTGAATTGAATGTAACTAAATTCAAGTTCCAACGGTGTAAAAATACTTATGATAAACTCGAAATGGTAAAGTCATTTCCATTATGAAAACGAATTTTTAATAATAAACGTTATTACAATAATTAATGTTTAAACTTTTTTACCATACAACAATTTTGAAAAGTAATTCGTCTAATACTACCTACATACATAAATTTTATTAATTATTCTAAAAAATAACCAAGTTGATAATCTATAAGGTTAATATTATACTTCTTATACATACATATCATTTTTAAGATATTTTAAAAGTATCTACTTATAAGTATGTGTTAAGAATATTCGATAAAGGTATATTCTAAGAATAAACTTTTACGAATATTCCGAGATACTACGTACACGAATGTACTCAGTATATTCGGTACGAGAATATTCTTTGAAGGATATGCAAAGAACATGAAATTTAGAATGTTTTTTAAGGTACATGCTATGCTTGTACTACGCATATACTAAAAAGAATATACTCCAACGAATGTTGGTAGTATATGCTTTGAACATGATGCGAACATCATTGTTATGTGGGCCCATACAAAAATTCGCCATTTGCATGTTTCAAAAAATCACTAAACACCACAAAATAACTTCCAGTAGGCGTTATTGCAATAGCCAACTTGCAATGCGAATTTATAAATAATAGTAAATAGTCTGGGGTTCCCCCAGGCAATAGCTCCTAATTGCAATTGGTTTTCTTATCTAGTATGTTAAATAAAAGTTAAAATCAATGTTATTAATATTATGTTTAAGAAAATATGATTTAAAAAATGTTTTTTTCTAAGTTTTATTTGTTTAAAACATAAAATTTAAAATAAAAATCGCATGTTTAAAACAAAAAAATGTGTAAAATAAAAAACGTGTGTTTTAAATATGTTTTATTTGTTTAAAAAATAAAATTAAAAAAAAATAAAACATGTTTAAAACAAAAAAAAAAATGTGTTTTGTATAAAATCAAAAAACATGTTTTTTTTTAACCCTGACAATATGTGAGAGTGCACACTGGTGAAAAGCCTTACAAGTGTGAAATTTGTTTTAAGCAATTTACTACAGCAAGTTATTTAAAAACACATTTGAGATGGCACACTGGGGAAAAACCTTATAAGTGCGAAATTTGTTTTAAATCGTTTGTTAAATCAAGTATGTCATATGAGATTGCACACTGGAGAGAAACCTTACAAGTGTGAAATTTGTTTCAAACAGTTTGCTTATAAAAATTCTTTTGACATACATACGAAAGTTCACACCGAGCAAAAACCATACAAGTGTTAAATTTGTTTAAAGCAGTTTTATCAGGTAGGTAGTTTGGAAAAACATTTAAAAACTCACACTAGATAAAACCAAGCAAATGTGAAATTTATTTCAAATTATGCTGGCACGGTCATACAAAGCAATTCTTGAATTAGTGACCGGGTTAGATTTTTTTCTTAAAAATTGTATTTTTTGTTCTTGATGAAAGAATGTTATCTACCTTTAGGCTATTTAGACATGTATTTGTATTGGAAAAACAATAAACATATATATATATATATATATATATATATATATATATATATATATATATATATATATGAGATGTAGATCCTTGAAACACACTCAGTGATCAAAAGATCCAAGGTTAATGGTTTGACGACCACTCGTATATATATATATATATATATATATATATATACACAAATGGAAAGGATTAATGGGTAAGCAGCTGAAATAACGGAGCCAAGAGTACTCTTTTTTCAATATCAAATATATTTCGGTATTGCCTTTATACCATCATCAGTGATTGCTACAAATGTGTTATAAGTGAGTTGCTTTGTGAAATAATTAAAAAAGTTATTGAACTTACAAAGTTGAGATTGCGGCTCTATGGTTAAAAATTTTTGTAAAAAATCTTCCAAAAGGGGAAACATCAAACATGTTAAAATTGTAAAAACACAAGAAAAAACAAAACATTTAAATAAAAAAACTGTAACAATGCACATTTAAAAAAATACATTAAGTTTTATTATAAGTAAAACTTAATTTATTTTTTTAAATGTGCATTGTTACAGTTTTTTTCATTTAAATGTTTTGTTTTTTCTTGTGTTTTTACAATTTTAACATGTTTGATGTTTCCCTTTTTTGGAAGATTTTTTACAAAAATTTTTAACCATAGAGCCGCAATCTCAACTTTGTAAGTTCAATAACTTTTTTAATTATTTCACAAAGCAACTCACTTATAACACATTTGTAGCAATCACTGATGATGGTATAAAGGCAATACCAAAATATATTTGATATTGAAAAAAGAGTACTCTTGGCTCCGTTATTTCAGCTGCTTACCCATTAACCCTTTCCATTTGTGTTTAATATTGTTCAGCTGTGATCAAAATTGGATATATATATATATAAAACAAAAGATGTAGATCTTTGAAACACACTCAGTGATCAAAAGATCCACAGGTACTGGTTTGGACGACCACTCGTACGAAAACAAACAAATGAAATAGAGAATGCGGAAAAATCCCCTTACGAACAATTCACACATCCACTACTTCGGGCTGGGAAAAATTTTTTGAATAGAATCGAAGATCCAAACACCAGCTCTTAGAAATGTGTTTCGCCCTCTTCAACCTCTATGGGCTCATCGGTGAAGATGAGAGGTTGAATATCTTCAGACACATTCCAGTCAAAAAACAACATTCGAGACCTAGACATAGCAGGAACGTAAATCTACGCCCAACCTGACAATGCCATTCTCAAGTTTTAATTCCCTAATTACTTTATAGTAAGTAAGATAATGTTTATGAAAAAACAAAAGATGTAGATCTTTGAAACACACTCAGTGATCAAAAGATCCACAGGTACTGGTTTGGACGACCACTCGTACGAAAACAAACAAATGAAATAGAGAATGCGGAAAAATCCCCTTACGAACAATTCACACATCCACTACTTCGGGCTGGGAAAAATTTTTTGAATAGAATCGAAGAACACCAGCTCTTAGAAATGTGTTTCGCCCTCTTCAACCTCTATGGGCTCATCGGTGAAGATGAGAGGTTGAATATCTTCAGACACATTCCAATCAAAAAACAACATTCGAGACCTAGACATAGCAGGAACGTAAATCTACGCCCAACCTGACAATGCCATTCTCAAGTTTTAATTCCCTAATTACTTTATAGTAAGTAAGATACGAGTGGTCGTCCAAACCAGTACCTGTGGATCTTTTGATCACTGAGTGTGTTTCAAAGATCTACATCTTTTGTTTTTTCATAAACATTATCTTACTTACTATAAAGTAATTAAGGAATTAAAACTTGAGAATGGCATTGTCAGGTTGGGCGTAGATTTACGTTCCTGCTATGTCTAGGTCTCGAATGTTGTTTTTTGATTGGAATGTGTCTGAAGATATTCAACCTCTCATCTTCACCGATGAGCCCATAGAGGTTGAAGAGGGCGAAACACATTTCTAAGAGCTGGTGTTTGGATCTTCGATTCTATTCAAAAAATTTTTCCCAGCCCGAAGTAGTGGATGTGTGAATTGTTCGTAAGGGGATTTTTCCGCATTCTCTATTTCATTTGTTTGTTTTCGTACGAGTGGTCGTCCAAACCAGTACCTGTGGATCTTTTGATCACTGAGTGTGTTTCAAAGATCTACATCTTTTGTTTTTTCATAAACATTATCTTACTTACTATAAAGTAATTAGGGAATTAAAACTTGAGAATGGCATTGTCAGGTTGGGCGTAGATTTACGTTCCTGCTATGTCTAGGTCTCGAATGTTGTTTTTTGATTGGAATGTGTCTGAAGATATTCAACCTCTCATCTTCACCGATGAGCCCATAGAGGTTGAAGAGGGCGAAACACATTTCTAAGAGCTGGTGTTTGGATCTTCGATTCTATTCAAAAAATTTTTCCCAGCCCGAAGTAGTGGATGTGTGAATTGTACGTAAGGGGATTTTTCCGCATTCTCTATTTCATTTGTTTATATATATACATATATATCGGGTGTTCTACAGCATTCGCCGTTTCCCGCATCCTATTCGCCATGCTTTTCGGTCACGAATATCTTCCTCGTTGAGTTGTCTACTGTTCATTGCTTTCTCTACATCTTGTATCCATGTTCTCTTCGGTCTGCCTCTTTTTCTTCTCTCGGGTGGTACATACTGGATCATTTTCTTGGGTCATCTTGTTGGTCCCATTCTCTGGACATGCCCGTACCATATTAATCTTTTTTGTTCTATTCTGTCTATAATATCCTTTTCTACTTCCATTCTTTCTTTTATTTCTTCGTTTGGGATATGCTGCAGTTTAGATATTCTGCAGCTTCTTCTAAGCGCGTCCATTTCCCACACTTCCGAGTTGTACAGGACAATTCCTTCCACGATAGTTTGATAGATTTTTTTCTTTGTCTGATTTTGCAGTCCTGTACTCCACCAAATGCCATTTAGCTGTGTTTAGCCAACAGCTAAACAGCTAAAAACAATAAACAAATTAAGTAATTAACACGTATTTCATTATATTGCTCACCATTTAGTAGCTACTAAAACCAGTAATTTATTAAAATACTCTGGAAATCAAATATCGATGGTAAGACTCTATGGGACAGAGCTAGAAGTACAGATATACGACGGAGATGCAAGGTGGATAACATTAATAACTGGGTAAGAAACAGAAGAATAGAATGGAATGACCACATAAATCGAATGACAACAAATAGGGTAGTCAGGACAGCGAGAGACGGTTCCCCAATAGGAAGACGATCAGTGGGAAGACCACGAAAACGATGGAACTAGAACTAGAACTAAACCACTGTTTGTTAGGACAGTAAGCGACGTACAACTCACAGTCCGTCTAACGCCGCGCACGTCAGTCCAAATCAAAGGAATTGGTTCTGTATGTTAACGGATTGTTAGGTTCTGCTTAGTTGCGCGCTCTGAAGACCGACAGCAGTGTACGTCGACGTTGTGCGCTGGAATCAACTCAGATTTGATTTGGACGCAAACGTTCAGCTGAACTCACAGTGTACAACATAGTGATAAACTAATTTTATTCAAACAAAAATAAGTTTACATGATTTGACATATTTTTAATTGCACAAAGTAAATGAAAAATTCATTTATATTAAATTGATAGTATTAGTATTTAATTGGTATTTAGATTAATGGGTATTATTACTATTATTTATTAAACTGAAGCATGCATTATAATAAAACAACGTTGCTGGTACAAAATAAAGTTAATATCGTTATTAATTAACACGTGACATAATTTTGTTTTGCCATTCTACAGATCCCTGATCACTATAGTATGTATGCTTTGAATATCTCATTTTTTATTATTCTATTTTCGTATTTTTAAATATGTACATAGTTCTGTAAATTGACCTGTTTTCAGGTCAATACTTTGGGTAAATATTCAAAGAGAAAAGCAGGTTGCCTTTAACAAAAGGTACTATGTATAACTATAAACCTTTCAGTAGTGCCTTTCAAAGATACCATATGCTGCACCGGAACCGAACATCTAATTTCTATCTAGCCAGAAATATACACTTGCTAAGTCCTTTTTCTTCGAAACCATTTTTGTCAATGCAAAGGTGATATAAAATATAAATGGTCAATAACTTCCACATAAGAGAAATTTCTGAAATTTTAGTCTGGCAAGAAGTCTGCTAACCGAGAAAAAAGTCAATATCTAAAAACAGAGATTACTCATTAATGAGCGAATTAAAAATGGGACAAGAGGAACGAACCGCTTTGATTAAAAAACTTGTTAAAAAGTCGGAAACATCATCGAAATTGGCTCAAAAATCAGATGATCCTTCTATACACATGTTTTTTGAAAGTGTTACTTCAACATTATCGAAATTTCCTACGATTGAAAAGGCAAGAATTAAAGCTGAAGTGATGAATATTGTTTCGCGATATGAAATTGAGCTGGCTGCAAATGAACTAACGTTTACATTTTTATTTCTTTTATTTAAATTTAATATTATAAACTCTTCTTCCTCATCCTCTTCTAGGAGTAATAAAATTATTGCATAGATTTTGTCACAATTCATTTTTTTTCGTACACGTACACGTACGCCCTCCGTGAGAGCAAACGTCAATTTATTTTGAGAGCGACAGAATACGCTAACAAACCGACTCACTCAAATCTGCCGTACGTCGAGTACAGTGATGTGGGAGGGAGTACACATCCCACATGTACAGTACACATCCCACATGTACACATCCCATCATGTACACTCCCTCCCACATCACTGGTCGAGTACAACAGATTCTGCTGACAAGGATCTACAGATCGAGCGAGTCTCGTAAATTCCACGGCTTCGAGCCACGCTTCACGCAACCGTATTTGCGTACTTGTGTTTCGAGTTGTGTGGTCGTGCGGAGTTATAATTTACCAAATTTAAATATAATCGTTTCTACTGATTCATAACATACTATAGTATAATATATTAAAGTTTTTAATATTGCCAAAATTATTAAAGTTTTTAACATTGTATTTTACTATAATTTTTTTTATTAATAATAATATTACCTAAGTATTGCACCTAGTTCAAAAAAAGTACAAGATAAATACCGCGGTATTTTCATATGAAAATGCAAAGCAAAATATACAATTTGCAGAGTAAATGCTTGTTTTTTTGATAAAATAATACAAATTGTATGTAGGTAGGTAGAGTAGCTAAGCGTTGAGTAGTTATAGCAAAAGTAGCTACGCCATCTGTAAAAAAGGTATACTACATTCGTCTCGCTAAACTCAACCTTTATCGAGATAAACGCATTTTAAATCTGAGACACAACATAATTTTTTGCATAAGTAATGTCATTGTAGTTACACCCGAAAAATAACTTAAAATCATAAAAATTTACAAAAATGTATCGCAAATTTCTTCAAATAGAATTGCGATGCAATGACATAAATATGAGAACTGGTACAATTATTATGGTTTCATGTTTATTTTCGGGTCTAGCTACAATGATATTATGCAAAAATTATGTTGTATCGCAGATTTAAAATGCATTTATCTCGAAAACAGTAGTTGAGTTTATTAGTTAGATGAATGTAGTATACCGTTTTTAAGTAAAAATATTGAGAGAACAAAAGTTTTTATTCAAAAAGTATATAGAGTAGGGGATAAAAAGTTGAACCTATTAAATGAGCGCTGAAAGAAGTATATGTGGCGCCCTCTGGGTAATACATCAGTTTTGGTGACGAATTTAGATTTCTCATCCAAAAAACCCCCGCTTACCAAATTTCGTGTTGTTATCCCATGCCTTTCGGGAAATATTCAAGAATAAATAAAATAAAAGTTTAATTTTGACACCCTGTATTTTGGTTATTATCAACTTTTGTACTAAGGTAAGTTAGCTTAAATCCACCTAGTTTAAGCTCAGAAATCTATGGTTAAGTTGGCCCATTCTTTACCAAACACCCTGTATAAAATATATTACTTGGATGTTTTCTTTTTACATGTGCCGTCAAGTTAGTAGATTTCGAAAAGTTTATGTTACACTTAGTACAACGACAACGTTTCATTTTCTACTTACAACAAAAAGAACACTTTAAAAATAAAACAAAAGTTTAAATTATAAACACAAAACTAAATAAATAATTTCTCACAACGGCCAAAAACCACACTTAAAAGTTTTTAAAATTCACATCACATAATGATAATATCAGCTAATCAAATTTTTAAACACCTGACGTGACTCAAGTACGATTGCGCGAAGCCATGGAATTTACGAGACGCGCTCGGTCTGTAGATCCAAGTTATTCTGCTGTACGCGTATGCCTTGCGTCGCTCACTGTTATAACAAACCATGGCTTTACTAGAGGCACATTGAAAAAACCTTAGAGTATGGAAAATTTTTTACCCTCTCCGGAGATCTAACACGCAATCTGTTTTTCGAACGAAAGTTAATCCTTATTTTAATACGGTTGGTTTTCATTGAGATTTGACATTATTAGTGATTTTTGTGCGATTTCTGAGTGAAAACTAGCAATTTTTTTAACTCTTTACAGGGTTGATGTGTTCGGCTTACGGTTGTAAAAGCGACAGCAGCAGGAAATAAGTGGGAATTACATTTTACAGGTAAATAAATATTTCTGTTATGTGTGCGTAGATGAAAATTCAAAAAATACTCCTATATTCTTAGATATTGCCTCTTAAATGGTTAATAATTTGAAAATTAACACTTCAATGTACCTTATTACATAATTAAAATTACATGGTTAAGTTATAAAATGAGAAAAATTTACATGTAAAATTAGAAGTAACATAAAAAATCACCATTTTACCAGTGGTGTAGGTACGAAACGGTACGAAATAAATGAAATTATAAAATATATTGTGGCAACTTCGAAAATGGAATTAATAGCGTATATTGTTATTACATATTATTGACTTTTTTTGTTGTTAAACATTTTATTGCTTGATTTTATTTTGTTTATATGTAAAAAAATTATTTAAGAGCACAGGCGCAAATATTTTACGGCTATCTCTACTTTTTCTTTTTTTACACGGCAAATTATATGTAGTAAAGTTTTCACTGGTATGGATACGTACATTAACATTACTTGACAATGACATTGTCACCATTAACTTGAGATGACTTTTGAATGTTCTTGGATAACTGTTACTTGTATCATCGCTTAAATTATTAATTCAATTAATTAATATGATAATTTTTCACTAACTATGTATTCAGTGATTATAATAATTTATATACTATGCCATAAAAGATAATACTTAATCGAGAAAAGAGGAAAATTGATTTTTTTAATAATATATTGTTACTATGGAACGCTTAGATAAATTTTGAATATCTTTAACAACAAAATGCTTATATCACAATATATATCCTGGTGTAGTCTCTGCTTGGGATCTTCCATAAATAATAAACAATAAATAACTTTTTATTAATTTCACGTCTTAAATTATTTAGCCTATACACTATCAATATTATTTAATAAACAACTCAAGATAACGAGCGATACACAATTATTGGATCAAAGCTAGCCGTGCAAAAAATTACGTATGTCTTGTTTTAATCTGAATTTTTATCAATTGATTTTGATTAACGTTATAAAACATAAAAAATCAGTCAACACCTTTAACACAGAACTTTAATCTAAAATAAAAAGAATTAACACAATTAGAAGTAACAATAATAAATAAAATCAAACAGGATGCTGTATATTATGTCCACCACCAACATCTCTACATAACCTAACTTTTCTTGTTAAGTTGACGTGCACTGCAAAGTTGACGTAAACTGGAAAGTAGTATATCTGAATTAAGAACAGACATGCACTGTATATCTATCTCTGTCGTTGAGAGCCACCTATGGTGACAATCATTTTGGATCAAACGTTATTATTATTCCTAAAGCCGTGTCAAATTTCTAAAATTGCCGCTGTCTTGTCAGCACATTCTGTTCGACTGAGTGCGTTGTACGACAAAGATAGCGAATATTCAATTTGGAAAATATTACCACTGACATGGTGTTCATTTTTTTCCAATAGGGCTTTTCATAGATTGTCATTTGTTTCGAGCTTCTGTCATGTGTCACATAATATTAATATATCTACGCCATACGTCTTTGGTTTGTATTATTGTTATATACCAATAAAGTATGTCGTAGATATATTAATATTATGTGACACATGACAGAAGCTCGAAACAAATGACTGTGAATAAAAAGCCCTATAGGGCTTTTCATCGATTGCCATTTGTTTCGAGCTTCTGTCATGTGTCACATAATATTAATATATCTACGTCATACGTCTCTAGTTTGTATCATTGTTATATACCAATAACGTATGACGTAGATATATTAATATTATGTGACACATGACAGAAGCTCGAAACAAATGACTGTGAATGAAAAGCCCTATACTGAAAAAAGTAATACTTTTGAAAAATTTAAACGCAGAATGAAAGACTAAATTATTACCGAGGGTTGAAAGTCCCTCAGAATAAATAAAAAGTTTCTTTCGAATGAGATCTTTGAAAATAAAAATCACACTAAATTGTCTCTTAGTTTTTCACCCCTGTAACTTTTTTCTCAGAATTCGAAAAAATAAATCCTATTTAAATATAGTATTGGAGCCGAAATTTTGCGACCTATGTGAAATAAAGATAATATAACATAAATCAATAATTCAAAAAGTTTGCTTTCGTCACATCCCCTAATTCCTAATCCTGTTTTATTTTGAGTGGGTATAAAAGTTCAACATACTAAAATACTGTTATTTGTTTCAATCTGTCTATGTAAGCCATGCATAATATTGTGTAATTAATAAAAATTGAAAATTGAACTAAACCTACGAGCAATATTTATTAATTATGTAGTTTTATATAGTTTCTTCTGGCCTACGCGATACGCCACTGGCACTCGTGTTTGGTTCTAACTTGGTTTTAGCTTCAGTTTCGTTCTCGTTGCGGTCACTCCAGGGAGAGGGTAAAAAATTTTCCATACTCTAAGGAAAAAACAGACAGAGTCATGTCTATACAAAAAGAAAAAGAAGAAGAAGGAAATCAAATAGTTCCTTACTCACTTATTCGTGGTTTTACAGAGCATATTGTTTTTTTTTCTACAAAAATATTTAAAAAATAAATTTGTACATTTATATATAAAATAGTTGTATCATAAATGTGCATTTTGTTTTAGCATTTTTCAGAAAAAAGACCAAATATTTTTAATACAGACAATCAAGAGGTATTTAATTGTATATTTGAAATTCATTTTTAATCCTTAACAACTTTTTATGGTATGTAACATTTTTAGATATTGTCAAAAACATGAAAGTATTGTATACGGTTAACAAAATTTAATATTTGATGAATGCCTTTTAGATTTTGGACCATGCATGACTTTTTATAAAAAATAGCTTTCCGTTAAATTAATAAAACAAGTTTCCCATATGCCGCCAACTTTCATAGACACACTGAATATAAAATTATTTCGCGCTCCTAACTGATATTCAAAATCGTCGGTTGATTCAAGCGTTGGTTCTGAAGGCGCATTCTCACGGTTCTATTTTAGTTGATCAACTTTAGTGGATCAACTAAAATCGAATAATAATATCCGTGAGAACATATTATGTTTCAATTTTAATCGGTCAACTTTTATCGATTTAACAAAAGATTGATATAGTCAAACTTTATCGCTCAACTTGATATTTTTCAGACGAGTTGAATCATGTTTGAAGCGTATTAGTAGAGGATCCGATATAAGGTCGATTTGCACCAATCTATTTAATGGCTAAAAATTATTGGATAATATGTAATTTAGCCTGTTACTAATTTCAAAAAACAAGGGTTGCCCGATCTAATCTTGTTCTAACTATAATTAATTAATAATTTAAAAAATTTAAAAAAAATTCGACCCGGGCAGATATTATTTCAGATTTTTTAGATCATTCTAAACAAAAAAGGTCTTTTGTAATTTTTCTCAAAAAGTTGATCGTTTTCCGTTTTCTAGTTATAAAGAATTTAAAACTGAAAAAAGAACGAAATATGACAATTTTCAAGGCTCAAGAACACAAGTAAAAATATCATTTTTGTAATCATCAAGAACATAAATTCAAGTTCAAACCTTTTTCTATGAGGTCTCGATAAGAATTTTAGCCATGTTTTATTCTAAAACATATTTTTTTAATTGTAAATGAGGAAGGTTTCTTATGGGGCCACGGGCATTAACAAGTAAAATACAATGTTTTAGAATGAAATAAGTCCAAAACACTTATCAAGAACTAATAGAATAAGGTTTGAACTTAAATTTAGGTACTTCGTAATTTCAAAAATGATATATTATATACTTATGTTTTTGAGCCTTGAAAATCGTCATCTTTCGTTCTTTTTTCAGTTTTAAATTGTTTATAACTAGAAAACAATCAGCTTCGTCGGTCGTTCCATTTGCCAAGGTGAAGAGTGAAGATTCCTTTCCGACTTTTCCGAATGCTGCCTAGCCAGAATTATTTCGGCCGTCCTCTCTTCCTTCTTTCCCTTGGCGTCCATTTTAGAATTTGTTTTGTCACTCTGTCGTCGTTCATTTTTCTACATGACCATACCAGATCAGTTGTCTCCTTTGGATTTCGTCTAGTCAATACTTTTCGAGTAATTTTATCGAAAAAAATATTCTTAGCAAAAATGTAGCTTTTAAAAAATCAAATAAAATTGTATGTTCAGAAAGTCTATAAAACCAGTAAAAGCAAAGTTGTAACTCATCAAAAATACGTTCTTATTCATCAAATTTCAAATCGAATTTTTCAATTTGAAATAACCAAAAAATTAAGCAATTTTCGGGTAAAACAAATTAAAATTTTTTAAAGTGTTTAAGAAAATCTTTAATTTTGTTTTATATAAAAGTCTCTAGCATTAAAACTAAGCGAGATACGCTCAAAATTAAGTTGGTCCCTTTTTTTGGTAAAAAACTCATGAAAATCTCCCCCTATTTAGCACCCTAAATAAAATTAATCGTTACCGCTTTAACATTTACTTATGTGTATTGTTTATACGATCTGTAAGGTTTACCGGTTGGGAGTGCTTAGTTTGGAAAAAAAAATTTCCTAAAATATTGGAAAATACCCTTTTTTCAAAATAACTTGACAAAAATAACTTAACTTAACAAAATAAGGTATTAGGGATACTAAAAATCTCAAGGAGTAAAAAGTAGGTAGGTTCTGCTTTTATAAATATTATAGATTCATTTGGGAGTAAAAAAAGGAGTCAACTTGATTTTGAGCATAACTCCGCTTAGTTTTGATGCTAGAAACTTTTTTAAAACATAAAAATAAAGCTTTATTAAAAAAGTTTTAATTAGTTTTTCCACCGAAAAATGCTTCATTTCTTGGTTATTTCACGTTGAAATATTTGATTTGGAATTTGACGAACAAGAACGTATTTTTCATAAGCTACAATTGCTTTTGCTGGGTCTATAGACTTTACGAGTTCACAATTTTTTTAATTTGTGCTACATTTTTGCTAAGAATATTTTTTTAGATTTTTTTCACAATATTATGCTACATTTTTGCTTAGAATATTTTGTTCGATCAAATACTTACTTTTTGAGTTATTTGTGAAAATCGCCTGAAAACGTGATTTTTTGTCGAAAAATAAACATTTTCAATCGTAAATAACTCGAAAAGTATCTATTAACTAAGTTAAAATTCTATAGAACTAAAATTGCTTAGAATTAGCCAATTTACCCATATCCGGACTTATTTTAGACGCGCGGTTTTTCACCCCCAACTAGGGGTGACTGTCGCCCCCCGAGTAAAAGCAACCAACGGCACAAGCCGTCCAAATTTTTCATTCGATTTCGCCGCTTTTAGGAGTGCCTTGTTTTTATGACATAGTTATAAAATTCACTGCAAGTCCTCCTGAAATTGGTTTTCGTGGGTGAAAATCTGGACATTTAGTGTCCCGATCAGGTACAAATCGGTACGCGTCCCCAGACCCCTGAAAATCGGGACACCTGGTAACGCTAGCTCACACTCCCTCTAAGGGGAAAATTGAATCATCCCAGATACCTACGGTATCAGAAGGATTGAGCTCTGGTGGGACTCTTTCCGTGTTATCGAGCTCTAGGTAACCTGGTATGCTGGAGTATCTCCCAAAAATTTTCGTACACATAGAATAGAATAGAAATATGCTTTATTGTCACTGAAAATTATACAAATTTTATGGACAAACTTAATATAAAATCAGAAAAAATAAATAAATAATAACAATCTGGCCATCGAGAGTAGCGTACAGCTTTCTGCATAGTCTTATAAAGATGTTCATTTAGTCCAAGCATTTTTATGCTTTCGAGGAGGTTCTTCGGAATGACTCCAGTAGTAGACATAATAATGAGTATCGTCTGGGTACTCTGCATTCTCCATTATCTTTGTATTTGACTTTCCAGATCTCTGTATTTGGCGATCTTTTCGGTAAATTTAGTACGCAGATTATTGTTGTTAGGTATGCAGTGGCGGATCCAGAAATTTTGTTTGGGGGGGTCATGGGTCTTAAAGGTGATTTAATTACCTATCTCTGATGCAAGGTCACTTAGTCTTACCAACCCTAGGATACGTGGGTTTACAATTATGGGGGGGGGGGTCATGACCCCCGTGACACCCCCCTGGATCCGCCAGTGGTTGTTTGCTTTGTTAATTTATTAACTAGTACGAGATCTGGTCTATTATGTGCCACTGTTAGGTCCGTGAGCACAGTGCGCTCCCAGTATAGCTTATTGTAGTTGTCATTCTCAAGCATACTCTCAGATACGTATTGGTAATATGGGAGATGCTCCGTTTGGAGAAGTCCCAGCTTGATAGCTATCTCCTTTCCTACTGCGTCATGCCGTTCCTTGTATTCAGTTGCAGCAAATGCTTGGCAGCCCCCTGTAAGATGTTGGATGGTTTCTTGGGCTTGACATCCATATCGGCATTTATCATTTTGGACCTGAGGGTTTTTGACGATAGGTTTGTTCCAACATGAACTTTTGGACGGTCCAGAAACCGTCACGAAACTACTTGTACCGTTTGTTGTGCGCATGTTCGTAATTATATCGCCCAGTTATCGTCCCATGACGGTAATCATATATTTGTCATTTTTGTTGGTGACAGCTTGTGTGCTTTTTGTCGATCAAAGTGATCAAAGGCTCAAAAACTTTAAAGAATTAAATCCTAGTGCGCAAGTCAGTCCAACCAGCACATTATGCATTTGCCCGATTACTGAAATGATCATCACGAAACCGTCACCGAAAGATCACAATTCTTGTTGGAACAGTGGGAAGGACGATCCGATGACGATCATATTTTTGTTGGAACGGATTTTGTTTACTGCGCAGAAGCGTTACCGTTTCGTGACGGTTCTCGGTCGTGTTGGAACAAACCTGATATATTTCAGGTAATTTTTGGTTGGTATAACCTGATCCTATGAATGGTTAGTAATGAACCTTCTGTTTCAGGGAACATCTTTCCTGATGTCAACCAATAGTTCGAAGCTGTATTGTTGACGTGGTCTTGGCTGACCTCATTGGGATGTCGTCCGTGCAGAGGTTTACCCATCCGGGCGTGCATTTTTTCGTCCTTTGTAAGGTGGTTTATGCGCATTTCTGGTTCCCTCAGTTTGATCGGTGTTGTGTCATCTAGGTACTGCGCAAATAGCTCGATGTATGTAGAGTAGATGTCTCAGCCTGCATCTGAAAATAAGTTCGTAAATTAGCAATCTGTTTACCTATCTAATTGCGCACCTATATCCATAATTACTCGTCCTCCTAAATACCGGGGTAGTGTCGTTCTTTCTACTGCACTTCGAGGATGGTGTTTTTGTGCCTTTGTGAGGTGTGTTCGTACTTTTCGCTGAAGATTTTCTATATCCGTTTTTGTCCACTTAACAATATGGACACAATATATTAACACAATATATTAACACAATAATTAACACAATATATTAACAATATCCAAATGAATAGCTAAGCGCGGAACAAGCGTAGGTGTTTAGTGCCTTAAACAAATTTTTACTGGTTAAGCTGTGAACGAAGCAGCTGTTTTACCCTTCGTATAAACTCAGTAGTTATCTCAGTTTCATTTGCATTTTCCGCGCCTGCTTTACTATATTTGTACATATCATTTTCACCCATGGCCTGGATGTTCTGGCCATTTTGCATATCGAATCCACCGAGCTGTACCGTAGCTGTTATAATTATTATTGGCCGTTACACCTCGATACACACAGCGGCCCATACCGCCGTACCTTGCCTGGTCTACCCTTTATTATGTCGATGGTTTGCCTCCCGGCTGCCATATGATTTAATTTTGACAGCGACAGCAAAATGCCCTATCAAGATCGGGTTGATCCGTGATCATCTTGACGGTTGTAAATAACAAAAACAAAGTAAAAACGAAATCATTTTCATTATTGGTTAACGTTGTACCTATTTCGATTTTGTATTGTTTGTAAATTTTAAGTGAGTTTGCTTATGGTGTGCGTTGTTTATAAAATTTATACAGTAATTTCGTTTTTAGGGTGTTAAATTAGTAGGTATCGACATACATAAAATCAAGTGTAATAAAATGGAAGTAAAACAAGAATTTACAGAGGAAACCTATAAAGTAGAAGTACAGCGCAATGAGAAGGATGTTGCACTTCTGGATAGCTTTAAATTTGAAATTAAGGAAGAATCCAATAGAGAAGGTACACATAGTACAATCCATTATTTAGACTTAAAGGAATACCCTATACATACTGAAATAGAACAAGATGAAAATAAACTTACCCCTTTTGAAGAAAAACAAAAAACTGAAGAAGGTAAGTTGTTGTTTTGATGTCTTCCATTCTTTTGTTAACTCTTCTTAATAGCTAACAGCTTCTTAGTAGTCTTCCTGGTAAAGAGCCACCCTAGAGTAGAGTTGAGAAAATATAATCTTACTTGCATAAATGACCAAATATTTGACTCGGAACTTGATCTTACTGACTATGTAATATCGACACTCCCATCGAACAAGGTTGTAACTCAAGTTACATCTTTTTTCAGATTTCAACATAGGCGAATTCAGCAAAAAATTGTGCACACGTCAATATAAACGATAATTTGGCTAATACTTCATTGAAAAAAGTTTTTAACTTATGTGTGCCATTCTAGCTTGAAAAAGGCAGTAACACTGGATACTCACTATGTTAAATATTTACTTTCTTTATAGTTGACGATTAACAAGGTTTTTAAATGAGTTACAACTTTGTTGCACTTATGTTTAATTTATAAAGTATTCAAACATGGTGCATCTCATAAGTCAATTTATCGAAATAAAAGTAAAAAAGGATCTACGGACTTTTTTTCCTTTTGATAGTTGCGGTGGACAAAATAAGTATACAATAGTGTTTGCTGAGTACTTATGTGTAGTGAAAAAGTTTAATATTAACATTACATATATATTTTTTGAAATAGCACATTCACAAAACGAGGATGATGTATGCCCTTATAGAAAAACCGAAAAATATTAAGTCGTATATGCTCCACACCTACGGATAACCATGATACAATATACCAAAGCATCAGGCAAGCCTAAATCCGTAACTGAAATAAATCAGAAGTAGATTCTAAATTTTAACCTATTTAAAGACACACATCTTAATTTTGAAGTAGATATTAATAGTAAAAGAGTAAAGTAATAAAGTAAAATGGTTTAAAATTAAATATTTACAGATACGCAATAACAATGTGAAAAATTTGAGATATTTTATACCATTTTTTTCCATAGTGATAGAATATTAATGTTATTGTAAAACTTATAATTTCCAATTAAAATTGTTTAAACTGTGAGGTGATATGTTGTTTAAATATACCATAAAAACTAATTTTCTTCTAGCTATATTGCAAATAACTCAAAACATACAACCTTTTAATAGTTAAACGGGAAAAATAATTAACACGGAGAGTGTAAAATGGTTGTTAGGTGAGTTACAACCTTTTTCTACGGATACTCACGTTTAATCTCAAGGTTGTATCTCAATCAAACTCAAGATTTTCAATAGCTAATAAAATTACAAAGCATACATCTCACAGTAATCCTTTATTATGTTATAAATATCATATCACATTAGCGTAAAAGAGTCTAATCATTACGCTACAAATTTTTAAAAATTCATATTTTCATTTTTTGCCTCTCCTGTAAAATCGCTAAAAATGAGTTACAACCTTGTTCTATGGGAGTGTCGCTATATAGAAAGGACCATTTCAATGTCATTTTCATGTATGTGTTGTACATGAAGTCATTATACATGAAGATGACATTGAAACGGTTGGAAAGTTTACATACCTGGGAGTAGAAATATATGCTGATGGATCAGAAGATGGAGAAATACGGAAGAGAATAACGCAGGCAAACAGAGCTTATTTTGCCCTCTCCCATATATTTCGGTCTAAAAGTGTCCACCGAAATACAAAGATGAGAATCTATAAAACCTTGATCCTACCAATAACATGCTATGGCAGTGAAGCCTGGGTCGTGAAAGAAACATCCAAAAACAAACTCAACACATTTGAAAGGAAAGTACTGAGAATACTGGACCTGTGATGGAAAACGGAATCTTCAGAAGTCGATACAATAACAAGCTTTATCAACTCTATAAGGAAACACCCCTGTCAGACTTCATTAGAATACAAAGATTGCAATGGGCCGGGGATGCGATAAGAATGGGAGAGGATAGGCTACCAAAAAGAGCACTGAATGCTAGAATGCAGGGAAAGCCAAGAAAGCGCTGGAAAGACACAGTAAACAGCGACGCATATACGGGACACTAGGTTACAATTAGTTGACTCAGTTATAGATCTGAGTGTTATTCTTGACACTAACTTGAATTTCAACCTACACATTAATAGCATGGTTTCTATTAAAGATGCTTGCCTTTGTTAAAAGATGTAGCTATGACTTTACAACTGGTCGTTCTTTAAAACATCTTTATTGTTTTATGCATCATGTGTTTGGTCACCTCAATATAATTGTCACATTAATAAAATCGAACAAGTTGAGCGTAAATTCTTATGTTATTATGCTTATAAGATGCATTTCACTGGTCAAAGTTATGAGTCTTTACTGCAAATTATTCGACTTGACTCATTACAGAGTCTTCGTCAACATAAAGATCTTTGCTTCTTATATAACTTAATTCATGGTCATAAATTATGTATCTCACTCTTAAATAAAATTGGTCTACGTGTACCCTCAAGAACCACCCGTTCTGTGACTACCTTCCACGAAGTCATTAACCGTACAAACTATGGTTTAAGTTCCTATCTCTGTAAAACTATTAAATTAGAAAACACATTATCTCCGCATGTTGATTTCTTTATGAACGACTTTACTGCATTTTCCACACAATTACATTTATATTTAACTTAATGTTTTAACTTCAGGACTGATTTGTCAATTACTGTTATTGTCTTTGTTCTAAGATAAGTTGTATTTGTCAGTTGCAAAATGTTTTAGATATTTAGATTTTATTATTGTTTATGTATTTACCAATTTTGTACTAGATCTTATTTTGAATTGTTTTTCTAGTTTGTGTGATATTTTATTGTGTTATGTACTAATGGACTTCAGTCCGTCAATAAAAATAATAAATAAATAATAGGAAACAACTCTTTAGAGCAAATGATACAGACCATAGTCTCAAAATCATTTTATGTGGGGTACCACAAGGTTCAGTATTGGGTCCTCTATTCTTCCTTATCTTTATGACATCACTAATTTAAAAATATATGTAAAACATTTTCTTTTTCCTGATGATACCAGTAGCACTTTGAGCTACTCAAATATTGCAACGCTTCTTGCAACTATAACTTCTGATGTACTTACAATAAAAACCTGGTCCGTAATTTACACTCATAGATGAAACAATAGCATTATCCAGTTAAGGAGCTCTTCAACCCTTCTTAATAACAGCTAGATCTGTACCAGTAGGTAATTCTGTAAAATTTCTCGGTATTTTTTTAGACAGCCACCTTAAATGGTTCTTTCATATTAATTTGTTAAGTAAAAAACTCGCATGCAATAAGATCATAAGAATCTTCCAAAGTAACATTTTTTTTCTTCTAGTCTCATCTTTAAAATGTCTGTAATAATAATAGTCTCATCTTTATATCCAAGCCAAGCGGTCCAAAGTTGGTTGCTTGACTATTTTTAATATTTTTTATTTTTCTACCTTTTAAAATTACAAAAATTGTATTCATTTTATTTTTAAACAATTTATTTGTCAATGACAGCCATTTTTGTTAAGAATATCGATCACTTTCACGGAAAACATAGCTTCGCTCCTTAGCCAATATTTTCACTGATTTTTGTCCTGTCCTAGAACAATAAATAAAAAACCAACTACCCTTAAGACCTTAAATGAACCTCAAAGTTTGAAAAAGTAAACTGATAAAATACCATTTTCAGCATTTTTTTAACAGCATAAGGCAAGCCGATAATGGATTGTAATTTTTTTCTGGAAAAGACATACGTACATACTTTAAATAAAAAAAGTTTGAGCTTTTCAAAAAATCTCAAAAATTTAATTTTTTGAGAAATTTCAAAGTTTGGACCCTTATATCTCTGATGGGCACGCATGAAAAAATTTGAAGTTTGGATGTTAGCTCCTAGGAAGTAGAATAAGGAGTAAAAATTTGAAGTTGTTATTTATTTATTAAGCGCAACAGGCTTTGTAGGCCTAGTGCTAAAATGTTTACATTTCTGATTACATAAATAATATAATAAATAACTTAATATAACTTACATAACTTATAAAACTTATAAATTTTATTTAAATACACTTCAGTCTTTTTATACACTCCTTCACCACCTCTCTCCATCTCTTTCTGTCCAATGCTAGTTCTTTCCATCTCTCAATGTTACTTTTCTTCAAGTCTTCATGTACACTGTCCTTCCATCTTTTCCTTGGCCTGCCTTTCCTCCTCTTTTGTATTGGTCTTCGTGAGAGTATCATTTTTGGCATTCGTTTACGTCCCATTCTCTCTACGTGCCCCAAGTATCGTATTCTCTGTGCTTTGATCGCCATCGTAATCGTTGGCTCTTGATATAGCTCTTCCAATTCTTTATTGGTTCTTCTTCTCCACTGACCTGTTATTTTCACACCTCCATATATTGCTTTTGCATTTTTCTCTCCCATCTTTCTAAAAGGTCTGTTTTTGACTTTTTGAGCACCCATGTTTCGCTTGCGTATGTTACTGTAGGTCTGATAACAGTCTTATAAATTCTTATTTTTGTTTTTCTTGATACGTATTTGGATTTCAATAATGTGCGTAATGCTCCATATTTTTTATTTCCTTTAGCTATTCTTGCCTTTATCTCCCCTTCTTCATGACCATTTTCATCTATTTTGGCTCCCAGGTAAATAATTTCTTGGCTCTTTTGAACGAGTATGTTTTTTCTCCATCTATTTGTACTATGATGTTATTCTCTTCTTCTTTTTGGATCTCTCCCATTATCATATACGTTGTCTTTTCTTCATTTATTTTAAGTCCGAATTTTTTGGCTTCTGTTATTATGTTTTTCATTAACTTTTGTAGTTCTTTTTTGCTTGTTGCTAATAGCGTCAGATGATCTGCAAATGCTATGCATTGGTGGCCGTTTTTAAATATCGTTTCTTGCATGTTTATTCTGCTTTTCCTGATTATTCCTTCCAATGTTAGATTAAATGCCATTGTTGATAGTGGGTCTCCTTGTCGTAATCCTTCCTTGGTTTCAAACTTTTTGGATGTATACCCTTTCCAAGCTATTTCGTTTGTTGTGTTTTCCATCGTCATCTTTATCATCCTGACAATTTTACTTGGTATCCCCAGTTCTTTCATCAGTTCGTACATCTGCTGTCTATTTACTGTGTCGTAAGCCTGCTTAAAGTCTATGAACAAAGCATATAGTACTGTTTTATGTTCGTAACAGGTAGTCTGTATTTCTTTTAAGGCAAATATTTGGTCAGTCGTTGATCTGTTGTTTCTAAAACCTGCCTGGTATTCTCCCAGTATTTTTTCTGAATAATGACTTGGCCTTTTTCTTATACTTTGTGCCAAGATTTTGTAAACTATTTCTAATAGTGCGATGCCTCTGTAGTTTTCGCATAGCATTCTATCACCTTTTTTATGTATAGGGCATATTCTTGCTATGGTCCACTCTTCTGGCATTTTTTATACTTCCCATATTCTTTTTATCAGGTCCTATATCTCTTTCTGTAGTCTTTTCCCTCCTGATTTTATCATTTCGGCCGATATTTCTGTTATTCCTGGACTTTTGTTATTTTTCAAGCTCTTTATTTCGTTCTTTATTTCTTGTTCTGTGGGTATTTCTATTGCTATCTGATCATCTTCAATTTCATGGTTTGTTTCCTTTTGTACTTCGCTCTTATTTAGCAGTTCTGTGAAATAGTTTTGCCAGTTTTCCATTATTTTTTCCGGCTCATTTAGCAACATCCCTTGAAGTTGTAGACTTACATCATATAGGAGTTACAAGCCTGAGAAAATAATCAAAAATCATTAATTTGAGTGTTTGCGGGCAGGGTAATTAAAATTCAAATAAACTGTCTAATGAAATAAAAGTTAATGTTATTTCACCAGATTTTACAATGAATGCAAATTTATACAGTGTGAGCCAAAGAAAAGAGTCTACCTCGATATTTGGCAATAGTTACCTATTAGATTTTAAGGAAATGCCGAAATACCTAGGTCCATTTTTATTTTCATATTGCAATTTTTGGCATATATTTCATACTAGGTGACATCATCCATCAGAGCGTGATGACATAATCGATGTTTTTTTTAATGGAAATAGGGGTCGTGTGGTATCTCATTTGAAAGCGTGTTCAATTCTCTATTCAGTAATATAAACATCATTTCATTATTTATACAGGGTGACCAAAAAAATATTTTTTTTAATTAAATTAATTGGCTCAAAATTGTACTGCTGTCAGAAAATAGAAAAAAAGATTTATTTTACAAATAAACATTTCTTTTCGCTTAAATCACAAACAACCTACCTCTTCACAGTTTGAACATTTAATTCAAGCGAAAAGCAATGTTTATTTGACAAATAATATTTTTTTTCTATTTTCTGACAGCAATAAAATTTAATTTGAGTAAAATAAATTACATACATTATTCTTTTTATGTCAATTAATTTAATTCACAAATTATTTTTTGGCCACCCTGTATAAATAAAATTGTTTATATTACTGAACAGAGAATTGAACACTCTTTCAAATGAGATAACATACGATCCCTATTCCCATTAAAAAAATCATGTATTTGTCATCACGCCCAGATGGATGACGTCATTAGTATGAAATACATCAAATAAATTGTAATTTAAAAATAAAAATCGACCTGTTTCGGCATTCCCTTAAAATCTAATAACTGCCAAATATCGAGGTGAACTCTTTTCTTTGGCCCACCCTGTATAAATTTGAATTCATTGTTAAATCTGGTGAAAATAGATTAATTTTTATTTCATTAGACAGTTTATTTGAATTTTAATTACCCTGTTCGCAAACGCTCAAATTTTGACCATTCTTTCAGACCTGTAACTCCTATATGACCATGACGTAAGTCTAGAACTCCAAATTTTTACTCCTTATTCTACTTGCTGGGGGCTAACATTCAGCCTAATTTCAAATTTTTTCATGTGTGCCCATTAGAGATATAAGAGGTCAAGCTTTGAGATTTTTCAAAAAATTACATCTTTGAGATTTTTTTGAAAAATTTACTCAAGTCTCAAAGCTCAAACTTTTTTTTTATTTAAAGTATGTACGTATGTCTTTTCTAGAAAAAAATAACAAACCATTATCAGCTTGCCTTATGCTGTTAAAAAATGCTGAAAATGGAATTTTATCAGTTTACCTTTTCAAACTTTGAGGTTCATTTAACCTTCCGCAACTACTTGTCAACTTCATTGACACACTTTCAAGCGTAGGGTTGTGTTAAATCACTACATGAAGGAATTAAACTAAACAAGAATGATACCTATTTTTAATTTATTAAGCCTCTTAAACATTAGCAAAATACCAAAGAAAATAAAAACAATTATATAACATCTCATTTTTGTGAAAGACAAACTCAATTTTTCCACTGCTGTTTTTTGTACCTAGCTTCACCTTTTACTTATGGAAATTGGGTATGTCACGTCCAACATCGGTCTCTGAGACAAAATCTGCCGATAATTGCATAATCACTTGACACTGAAGACTCAAACTTCAACACTCGAAACAGGCACCTGAATCAGGCAGTTACTGATGGCGGCTAAGATACATAACGAACAATTTGGATATAATCGTAAAAACTCGTTAAGTGATCCCAGGTCCGTCTCATAGACCGAATGTTAGTCACGGAAGGTTAAGGCCTTAAGGGTAGTTTGAAATTAAATAATGCTATAGGCCGTTTTTTTAGAGCATTCTTTTCTAAACAGTTTGGTTTTCGGTTTATTGTTCTAGGACAAACCTACGTGAAAATATTGGCTAAAGAGTGAAGCCATGTTTTCCGTGAAAATGACCGATACGCTTTAACAAAAATGGCCGCTTAGGCAAAATAAATTTTTTTAAAAATAAAATGAATGCAATTTTGTACTCTCTGTAGACTGAAGTTTAAAAGGTAGATAAATAAAAAATATTAAAAATAGTCAAGCAACCAACTTAATTTATATTGGACCATTTGGCATGGATTGACCCTATGGTCTTCTCTTTTGGGGTTCTGGTACTGCTTCCCAGTCCGATGTTATTTTTAAATTGCAAAAAAGGATCAATAAGGTATCTGTTTGGCCTTAGAAGAACAAACAACACATTGCAGAAGCTACTTCAAAGATCACAGGATTTTTAACACTTCCTTCTTTATATATTTTAGAAACTATTTCCTTAATTCATGATCACCTACATGTCTTTCCAGCAGGACCTAATCAGGACTTCTTCTTTAAGTGCCATCTCCGCGATGAAGGTTGGCAATCATCATGGTTATTTTAACCTTCGAGGCAGCTGCCCTGAACAGTTGCCTTGAGATGCAACGAAACCATTCTCTCAGGTTTTTCAACCAGGAAAAACGTCTCCTCCCTACCCTCTATTTTTCCTTGAATTATGAGTCTCAAGATTTTATATCTTTCGCCTCTCATCACAAGTCAGAGATATTGCAATTTTTTTTCTTTTATTGTGTTTTCAATTTCCCTCTCTCTCTGCCTATTCTCCCTAACACTTCTATATTCGTGACACTATCTTCCCATGCAATCCTTAACACTCAAATGTCCACATTTCAAATGCATTAAGTGGATTTATTGCATTTTGATTTAATGTCCATGACTCAGCTCCATAGTAAAGCACACAGTGTATTATTCGTTGCAAGATATTTCGGATTTAATCAGATTTATCATTTGGTAAAGTACCCTTAAACTTTGAATATAATTTAAAATTGAACCTAATGTAACGAAAGACTAAGGGTGACTATTCGTTACAGCATTAAGGGAGTACATTTTGTGCTTGATATCGGCCCAGTCTCTTAATCTGGGGAATTCTATCCGAATTATCTTGCAACGGTTAGTACATAACATTTGACTAGTCTTATTCTGAGGGCCAGTGTCAAATCTTTGCTGCATAGAATCTCTTTCATTTTCACGAAGTTGCCACATGCTTTTTCAATTCTCACTCTTATTTCTGCAGTATAATCATAATTGTTTGTGACTATCGTTCCCAAGTAAGTATGTGTTTTTATTATCTCAATGTGCTGGACTCATACCGTTAGTATTTTGTTTGTATTGTTGTTCTTGCTGATTTTCATAAATTTTTGTTTTTTATGTTAAGAGAGAGTCAGTATTCTCCACTATATCTTAATATTTTGTTCAGTATTCTTTTTAAGTCTTCCAAGTTGTCGGCTATTATGACTGTATTTTGGCATACCTAATACTTTTAATTAAACTTCTATTCACTTTTATGCCGACTGTCTCATTTACCAAAGCTTTTGGTATGATTTCTTCAGAATAAGCAGTAAACAATAACGGAGACAACCTTGCCTGACCCCTTTCCGTATCTCCATTTCTTCTGACACTTCTTTTCCAATTATCACATTTGTTACATCCCTCATATCCAGATTCTTGTTTTTGAGTACTTCTATAAGTCGGTCATGTTTTACCTTATCGAATGCTTTGCTGTAGTCTATAAAGCATACATAAAGATCTCGGTTAACTTAACATCCAAGCAAGCATCCAATCATGACTACTCCACCAGAAATTCAACCTGTGATGTCTATTTTCTGATACCGTTCACTTAGTTAGTAAAAAAATCTATATTGTTTTCTGCAAAAAAACTAAACAACCTTCTCCCTTTATAACTTAAATCTGCAACGTCCTTTCGCAAGTTTCATAAAATGACAAAAGCCTATGTATCTGAAAGACCATATTTTTCAGTAGAAGAGTTTCGTAATGATAGTTAAGAAATTATAGAACCTTTTTGTATAAGTAGTGTTTTATCTATATTTGAGTATCGTATGCAGCCGCTTAAACTTATTAGTTCCTAATGTTGATTGTACAATTTGCAATATCGACGGCCTAATTAACAAACCACGTAACTCACATTTAGGTCTTAGGCCCACATACAAAATTATTATTGATGACCACACCATTGAAACTTTTTGTACTTGTTATTTGGGTGGAGTCGGACAAATTTGAAGCTTAGCGCATTGGGGCAGTGGGGCGTTTGTCTATCAAGCGGTCACGAAGTTGTCAATTTTATGCAAGAAAAAAATTTATAACCACATTGGTCATTTTATTTTAATCAATGGTTTTTATCATATAAACAGTGAAAACAATTTTGTCGGACAAAAATATTGCGGCATATGACGCGTCAGACACGCTAAATATGTCAAATTTATGAAAATAATAAATTTATTACCACATGGATAATTTTAACGGTATCTACCATAAAACCTTTTTACAATAATGTGGTAACCTTGTCGGACAATTTTCACGGGGCATATGCGCAGTCGGATGCGCCGAAGATGTCAATTTCCTGGAATTTTTTTTATTTATTGCCACAGATGTCATTTTTATTTTGTACTGTTTTTTTACATGTGTAATGCATATTGCATCACTTGTCGGACAAAAATAATGGGGCGTTTTGGTACAATTAAAAAAAAAGTAATTTTTATACATTTTTGACTTCATATTATATTACATATTTTTCGGCTCATATTACCCGTATGGTGAATATTAAATTCTTAACTGTAGGTTTTAGAAAAAAAGACCATTTGCCATATTAAAAGAAAAACCAATCGTATCAAGATGCTTTTGTGCAGCTAGTAGAAACGGTGCCGAATTATTTGGATACAGAATACGAAATATTTAAATCTATTGAGGAGTATGTGTGCCAAATGTATAGTTTGAATACAAAAAATTATGTCGATAAAGGTAGTTTCGAAGTATTTGAAAGAAAGTATAAAAAAAAATGAAAATGAAAAAATTTGGAAGAAAAACCTAAAAGGGTTCGATGCTTAAATCTTCCACCAACCAAAAGAGAGCTATTGCAACACGTAAAACGAAGTTTTACATCAGTAACGTGTGGTGCAATGCTCACCTGAGGCGACCAACAGATCTTAATATTCAAGAGTGCGGGTGGATAAATATCGAAGGCAGCTATGAGTTTTTTTGGTGCGATGGCGAGCAGTGTCCCACATTCCGAGAGATATCTGCTCATTCAGGTAATATATTTATAATTGCATTAAAAATTTAATCTATTAAACTGATATTAAGGTTTTTCTCTATATGTCTGCTTTTCTGCTTTTTTATATTTTAAAATTTTATATTTTAAAGAATTTTAAAATTAAACTATTTTTTTTAAATCGAAACAATTACTTGCATTAAGTCCATTTTACTTAACATTTAACTACACGCGGTGGCGTATTTTGTACGCCAGATATAAGAATTCTGCTGAAAATATATTTAAAAAATTAATTTTTTGTTTATACAGTATGTCCCTGTAAGTTGTATCCATATGGAAAACTTTTTTATTAATAATTTTACGAAAAAAAGTTATTCTTTATAAAAAGCTCTGCATGGTCCAAAACCTAAGATTTAACCATCAAATATCAAATTTTTTAAATATTATACGAGGTATGTCAAAAAGTTTGAATTTCACTCAAGAGTAAAGTAGCTTTATTTTTCGTAATATTGGAAATTGCTATTAAGAAAAGTTGTTTGGAATTAAAAACTATATTCTAATATGCAATTACATCCTTCTAATTGAAAAAAAATTTTTTTGAAAAATTATGGATCTCATTATTTTTTCAGTTATTTCAATTCTGATAACTCTTTTATTATTAATTTTACGAAAAAAAGTGATTCTTAATAAAAAGTTTTGGAAGGTCTAAACTTAAAATACAATCATCTTATATCAAATTTTATCAATTTTATACGAGGTATGTCAAAAAAGATAAATTTAGATCAAAAGTAAAGTACCTTTATAGTTCAGAATATAGAAGGATGTAATTACATACTGAAACATAGTTTTTAATTCTAAATAACTTTTCATAATAACAATTTTCGATATTGTGAAGAATAAACGTATTTTACTCTTGAGCGAAATTCATATTTTTTGACATACCTCGTATAAAATTGATAAAATTTGACATAAGATGGTTGTATTTTAGATTTTAGACCATGCATAACTTTTTATTAAGAATCACTTTTTTTCGTAAAATTAATAATAAAAGAGTTATCTGAATTAAAATAACTGTAGTTATCCATAATTTTTCAATTAGAAGGATGTAATTGCATACTAGAATACAGTTTTTAATTTCACACAACTTTTCATAATAGCAATTTTCAATATTGTGAAAAATAAAGCTACTTTACTCTTGAGTGAAATTCAAACTTTTTGACATACCTCGTATAATATTCAAAAAAAATTATATTTGATGGTTAAATCTTAGGTTTTGGACCATGCAGAGCTTTTTATAAAGAATAACTTTTTTTCGTAAAATTAATAATAAAAAAGTTTTCCATATGGATGACAACTTACAGGGACATACTGTATATCTAACCTATCACTGGAATGTGCTTTACAATTGGTTTTAGCTTCGTTGGAGTCTTTGTTCTGAGAAAGCCGTAATTACCAGTTTATTATTTGTTGTTTATGGTGGTGTACAAAATACGCCACGATTGCAGTAATGTACGTAATTCTTTCAATTGTTTTTTAGTCATTATGGCACAAAATATATATTTTCTTTATAAACAAAACTTTTTCTCATGTAAAAAATCATGTTTGAAAAAATTTTTTATTAGTAATTTTATTTTTCAATGGATCAGGTTCCAGTTTGAAATCAAAATTTACTTACTTAGAAGGAACTCCAAGCATTCGCTGATGCCGAATAAGGTTAATAACAAACAACTAAGTGTATTAAAAAAAAAAAAAATAAACAAAACCTCTGTTTTTAAGTGGTGTATAAAGTACGCCACGCGTGTACTTATGTTATAACATGATGCGTGGGTAGTTAAAGGGTAAAATGCTTTAGTATAATAAGTTTAATAGTTTTCATTACTTTTTTTTTAATAAAATGTTTCATTTATTAGTTTCCACTTCTGATGATGAGGATGAGGAGGAGCCTAATGGGTCTTCCGATGAGAGTGAAGCTGAAGAAAATTTGTACTTATCTGAAGATTCAGAATTTGAAGATGACGATATTTAATCAACAATTTATGTATTATTTATTACATAATATTTGTTGTATTTGTTCATTGTATATGTATACAAGAATAAAAAAACCGCTAAATGCCGTAAAAATGAGTTGCGCATACAATATTCCAGCTACAAATGAACTGATATAAATATTACGTGGCGCGAAAATGTATTTTCATTTTGATGGAAAATAAAATTATAGTTTTATTTTAAAAGATGTTTCCATAATCGTGCTCATTTGTAGCTGGAATATTGTATGCGCCACTTATTTTTACGGCGTTTAGCAATTTTTTATTCTTGTGTCAGGAGTTTTTCAAAGTTATTTATAAATTAAATGTATGAAGTTGAATGTATTGTTTCTCGATTCCACGTTAGGATAAACGGTCGCCTTTCTACCATTACCTCTCAAATGATCTAGTGTCCATCGAATCTACACTAGAGTTTTGTTTTCTATTCGAAATAGAATAAATATTCTAAAAAATATTGGAATGGCCGGTAAATGAACTCGGATTGCTCTATTAAATTTAGCGTCGCAGTCGCAACCACTACAACTACATAAACCATTTCGGCGATAATGCTCAAATGGATTATACTTTTGGAACTAGATACCTTCTAATTGGTATAACCGATTTTGATCACTAAGTATGAGTTTGAAACGTATTGAGAAGTAGTGTCTGATGCATCCAAGCTCAAATATGATAACTGAAGGCATTATAGGAACTATTGAGCTTGAAAAACAGTTTTTCCCATAGGAAATATATTTGATCACATTTATGAAGGCTATAACTTAAAAAATTCGAATTTTCCCAGATATGAGGTATACACCGTTAAAAGCGTCTAGAGTCCTCCTCAGTTATTGGCGCAATTCGTAGGTTGAAATTTTGAGTAATTGTCGAAAAACCGAAATTTTCAAAGTTTAGTTTCTCAGCTATACCGAGCGTGTGTATCTCTGATCCTAACCACTTAGGCACTAGGTATTTGAAAGCTTAACTCAACGCTATTAATTTGGTGTATTTGCGGTTTTCCTGTCTCTCCTTGAACCCAGTGGCGGCTCGTACCACTTTAAGAAGGTAGTGCCAGAACTCGGGCAGCCGCCAAAATTTTTAGTGACGGATTCACGATATTGTCAAAAAAAGGTATACTGACAACAAAAACTAAAAAAAATATATGCGCGGATACTTTTATCTTATGTATCTTAGTTTATTGATCTGAGGTGCCAAGCAATTGTCCAACATTGATCAAAACAGTTCCGAAAATTAATTAATAATAAAAACCTCTTAACCTACCACCAGCATTTACTGCTGATAGTGCTTGAAAATTGTTATTACGATTTAGTCTCTATTTACCAATTTATAAAAATAATACTATTTCATTATTCACACACATGCACAAATTTTTGTAATGTCACTTTTAAAGTTTACGATATATGAAGTTCATTCTTCTATTTTTTGGTTGCAAAGTTTTCAATGACTTTATAATTAAAATTATCAATACAATTTACAAAATGCTTTTCTGCAGATAGCATACCTAAAGCACTATGTTTTAACATCGAAAAACAGCGTTCTGCTTCAGATGTTGATATAGGAATGGTAACTAAAATAGTTAAAAGTTTAATAGTTTCTTCAAATGTGCTTTTTAAACCTTCCCTCTACAATAAAACCGATAGCGAAACAGCCCCAGAGGTAGTACTTAATTCGTCTCGCTAATACAGTACCTTTAATTCTAATTCAGTTTTAAACCGAGTTTTGATTAAAAATTAAAATTGTCTCCATGTTTCATTAAGAAATGATTCGGAGAACTGATGCTTATAAGCAGAAAACTTCTCCGACATAAATAAATTAGAAGCAACTAAATGTCCGGAGAAGGTAGACCTTTGAAAGATCTGGTACTTTCAATAATATGAACCTTTAAGTTGTTGTCTAATTCCGCGCTAAAATTGACGTCCATCAAGTTAGCAGAACAAAGTCAGCAGAACACAGTTATTCTTATACCATAATTAAGTGTAAATTAAATGCTAATTTAATGTTCCAAGAAAAAAATTATTGCTCTTCTTCTTTAAAAGTTATCGCATGTTCTGCTAACTTGAGACTCAAGCTAGCAGAACACTAGGTCAAAAATTTCATAAATCATTTATAATTGACTGCCAAAGTATTATCTGAATTAAATGCAAATTTAATGTTCCAAGAAAAAATTTATTGCTCTTCTTCTTTAAAAGTTATCGCGTGGTGTGCTAACTTGATAATCAAGCTAGGAGAACATTAGGTCAAAAATTTGATAAATCATTTATAATTGAATGCCAAAATATTCTCTAAATTAAATGCTAATTTATTGTTCCAAGAAAAAATTTATTGCTCTTCTTCTTTAAAAGTTATCGCAGGTTCTGCTAACTTGATAATCAGGCTAGCAGAGCATTAGTTCAAAACGCGTGCGCGAAAGTAGACATGTTTGCACGCTCGTAGAAAAAAAAATAAACGCAGAATGAAAGACTAAATTATTATCGAGGGCCGAAAATCCCTTAGAATAAATAAAAAGTTTCTTTTCAACGAGATAATTGGAACTAAAAATCACACTACATTTTCTCTTAGTTTGTCACCCCTGTAACTTATTTAAATAAACATTATAGAAGTTTTCAGGGAATTTCGGCCCTCGGTAAGGCTGTAATCTTTCATTCTGCATTTAAATTTTTCAAAAATACTTGATTAGTTTAGAAATAAACATACCAGTTTTCGGATTTCTAAATATTTTTTTTAAATTTTTTTTTTGGAAACTCAAAAAAGAAAAATTTTTAAATCGATTTTTCTAGAAAACGGTGTATTCTATCGACTTAAAACTAGAGTACCTTTTAGTTGTAGAATATCTCACAATTTAATAATCCAGAGTCAAACATGTTCCAAAATTAAAGATAAATAAATTATGCGATAAAATATCTATTGCCCACCCAAAACGGACGCCTATGACCGGTACTAGAAATTCGTAATGCATGGAATGGATTTATCTCTGGAAGATAAATATGTGTACCAATTTTTATTTTTGTCAATAAAAGCGTTCTGGAGTTATTTAAGAAAAACTAATTAAGGACGCCATTTTCAAAGAACTACTTGGCAACATTCAAATTTTCAGTTTTTCACATAGTTTTTGAGGGTTAAAAATGGCCGATTTCGCAATTTTTCAATTTTTAATCGCTTTATGTCAAAAACTATCATTTTTAGAGAAAAGTCACTAAAGACCTTTTCTGTTTGGAATGATCCAAAAAACCTAAAACAACTTTTTTCCATGCAAAAAAAATAATTTTAGGAAAAAAAAACGTTTAAAAAATTTTTGACCATCTTTTGGTCCTGGCAACATGCAAATTTGTTAAAAGGAGTCCTTTTTGAGTAAGATTGTGCAAAAAATCCAAATCAGAATATTTTTCCTAGCGGATGCGCAGTGGCTTTCTGGACTATTTAAAATTGTTTCACTTTCACCTGCTTTATCGAAAAATGCCTCTTGGTTCTGTGAAGGTCAGTTGTATCGAATATGTTTGAGATATCCTCGTCTTCGCAAAAAAATATTTTTGCCTTCTAGTTCAATTTCGCTTAACACATTTCTTACGTCTCCAACAAACCTCAAAATAGATGTCATTAATTCTACTCCAATTGACACGTTCAAGTCCACAGTTTCTTCACTTTCACGTTTTGCTTGTTGCATTAACTCGTTCCAAAGTTTTTGTTCAAATCAGTGTCAATAGAGCTGTCTCAAAGGTATCCATTTTATACTGCAGTCTTGGCTTCATTTTTAACTGCTGATTTTTCGTCTCTATTAGCGCCGGACTCCACTTGCGATTTGTAGTCGCGAAGATTGAACACATTGTTTCAAATACAAGTCAATTCATTTGCGACTAAATAATCATGGATTGGCTTGTATTTGAAACAATGGGTTCAATCTTCACGACAAAATAATCATTTCATTTCATAATAATTTCATTTTCATTTATTCGAATTCCGTTGTAAATGCTCAGCTAAGAAGTTGTCAAATTTAGCCAAGTATACTCACAAAACACCTTTAACTTAATGGAAAGCTACTTAGAAAATCGAAATCAAAGAGTGCGGCTAGAAGGGAAATTGAGTAGTGCAAGAAACATAAATTTTGGTATACCACAAGGGACTGTACTAGGACCCATATTATTTATAATGTATATAAATAATATCCTTACTTGTCGTACTGAAGGTGATAATATATTCAGTTTGCAGATGATACAGCAATTTTGTACTCTGCAGATACGTGGATGGAACTAAAGAGAAAAATGGAACATGACTTAAGAAGAATTATTGATATATTTAACCACAAACTTCTTACAGTAAATATGGATAAGACGGTTTATGTTCCATTTACAAGCTATAAGAGAGGTCTACCAGATTATAAATTTATAAAAATACAAAATCTGAATATTAATGCAGTAAGTAATACAAAATAGTTACCTTGGAGTTCACATCCGACTCATATCTACGATGGGATATACACATAAACCAAACGTGTAAAACATTGAGATGTCTATTGTACAAATTTCGATATTTACGTAACATACTGAATATCCATCATTTAAAGGTTATTTACTATTCTTTGGTAGAATCGCGTCTACGTTATGGAATCCTTAGTTGGGGTGGAGTTGTAAATACATATCTAAACCAATTAGACATCCAGAGAAAAATATTGAAATTTATTTACAATAGACCTTCGAGATACTCTAGTAATGCTCTATATAGCGAATCTCAAACGTTAGATACAAGACAATTATATATTCTTACCATAATTACCAATCTATACAAAAATAAACATTTTCTCACACCATTAGAGCATACCTATAATAAAAGAACAAGAGCACAGTCCTGTGTTAGATTAAATATTGCAAAGAAAACAGTTGGAAAACGAAATTTTGAGTATTTACACGGAACAATCTACAATTTGATCCCTGAAATTTATAAAACATACCTAATCACTATAAATTCCCTGAAAATGATTAAGAAATTGTTTAGTAGGTATTTGAAACAAAATCACAGGCAAATGTCCAGCCACCTTTTTGAAACCAATTAATAAATAAAATTGAAAGACTCAGATTAAATATATGCATCAATTGTTATAAGCATGAAATATCTCTCCTTATTAGGAATTTTTTTTATGTCAATTTTTTTTAATAGAATTGCTAAATTAATTCAAATCACTTAATAAAAAATTCTTTAACTTAATAGAATTGTTAAGTTATTTAAAATTGTTTAATCGCTTAAATAAAAATTTAATGTAAGCTCAATATAAATGAACAATATAAAAAAATTGGCCCATGCTCAACTTCATTGTTTTAATGGGCACTATTGTTTATTTACCTTGAACAAAGTACGGAACAATTAAATAAATGTAATATTAAATTAAATTATTGTATTGTGATGTAAGTATAGTATTGTATCATTAATAATTGTATACTTTCATGGAAAAAAAATAAACGTTATTGTACAAGACTTCTTAAGTAATTTCCTTTATGACGACTCGTTAAATCCTGGATCAACGGAAAGCTAGTCATTGAGAAGCAAGTAATTTAGTAGTAGTCACAACAACTCTTCTTAGGATGTTTATCCAATCGTTCTTTGTGAGATTTGAGCAAACTATTCAAATGTTTCCAGTGGGTCCATCCAAAATCAGTTAAACTATTTTTTTCAATTGAAAATAATTTGCACGGATAACAATAAAGAGCTTTTGCGTCGTTTATTAGCCAATCTTTCTTTTCTTTGCCTCCATTGGGTTTTCCTCTATAAAAGTTGCTTTCATTTAATCTTCTATAATAAGTTTTGTCTCCATCGTAATACATTTTTTTTACAATTTTCTAAGGAATCACTCTTTGGTTTAAAAGTTATCAGTTTTTATAAAGCCATCAGTCTTAAAATCAGACCATTTCGAAATCGCAGGCATTTTGTCATTTTTTCTCTATTTCAGAAAATATGTAGATTATTTAGCGGACTTTAC